>NC_069665.1:7574030-9057780 GCF_027244095.1 Hemicordylus capensis
GTAGCTCATAGAGCGTCACGTCTTGCTTCTGGCGGTCCTTCCACTTCCAGCACTGCAAGGCACTTTCCACGTTCACTGTTCCATCTCCATCTCCATAGAAGACCTTCGGCTCCTCATCCGGGAAGTTGTTGCCATAGAAGAAGGAGTCGGGGGTTTTCACTCCGGTGCCATAAAGGCAATGCATCTGCACCCCAGGAGGACGCATCTCGTAGACTAAGGGCTCGGTGGCTTCTCTCATGTACCAGCCATCTTCAAAGCCAATGTCTTGGTAGAACTTGCGGTAATCCCGGAGAGTGTAGTTTGCGGTTGGTGTGCTGAGGAAGATCTTGTCGGGAGGCCACGTGTAGTTGTAAGGGAGCAACCAGCTGGTTGAAACGGCAGTTCTTTGCTGGTCTCTGATCTTCAGGGGGCTGATAACATGGATCCTGTTGTTGTCACCTGCAGTAATGGAAGTAGGTCTTGTTAGTGGTCGTGAGTCATAATAAACTGAATGTGCAGTGCATGGTCCTTTGAGAGTGACCCAAAGAGAACAGTCTGAAACTTGGCATGTTTTATAAAACATGCCTTTCCTTGGGTGATCAAGTGGTGGGCGTATTTGATGCCAAGGCTCTAATGAAGACAATACTGCCCTATGATAACCGGAATCTAATATTCAGAATTCCCTTTAAGCCCAGTGTTATCCACTCTGGAAGAGGACCAAGCCTGTTTAAGACATCATGCCAGATGAAGATCTCACCAACAACTACCTAGAACTCTGCCTAAACATGTCACCATAATCTCCAAGCTCCTAACTATTCCAACTGTGGAGGGACATTCAGCACTCAGCACTTAAGGCTATACCTGGCTTCCCAAAATTAGGGAATCCAGTTCTCCTGGAAATTCAAAGCACATGTGTTTGCCAGAAGTGCCGCAATAGCTATTTTTGGGCTAGCTTCCAGTGTACAAAGTTGGTATTAGGATGAAGTGTTTTAGCTACTTATTTCAGCAGGTGTTTCGTGTCATTTGATACGACTCCAAATGTTAACATCATTTACATCAAAACAGCCTGCCAACAAAGCGCCACATTTAGAGGCTCTGGGCGGAAATGAATCCAGCTGGTTTGATTCAAGCTCGAACTGAATCAAAAAAATTGATTTGTGCACATCTCTAATGTCCACAACTTAGCAGACACTTCCACTGTCCAGTAGAAGAGGAACGATCTGTCTATAAAAGGCAAGGGGCACATACTACTGGTCCCTCTGAGGATCAGTCAAGCTATACTAGAGCAGTGATCTTCCACTGTGGGCCACACCGGCAAAAACCCTTCAGTGCAAGAGCTGTTTCTGGCTATACCCAGCGCTGTGGGACCCTTCAAGAAAAATGGAGCTCTCTTCAAGCCCCAGTGCTCTCTTGGAAGGCACCCATAGAATTCTATAGTGCAGATGGGCCCCCAGATATTGGACTACAACTCCCATCATCCATTGGGGAGGCCATTGCGGCTAGGAATAATGTGCCAGATGTTGATGGGTCCAACAACATCTGGAGACCCAAGTTTGAGAACCCCTTCTATGAGAAGAACTACACTTCTCCCCCACCCCACACTCCATTCCATGTGCGCCTTCCAAGATGGCGCCAGGGCCCAAGAGGGCTTCGATGAAGAAGCCCAGCATGCTGCTGGAGGAAGCACAACACTGCTGTGGGAACTGCAGCCTCTGCACAATGAGAGGGGGTGTTGCCATCAGCTTGAAGGCCTTTCAGTGAAGAACACTGAACTAGGGAGTGGCTGCACCACACACACACACACACACACACACCTCCTTATCTCCCTCTCCCTTCGGGACAACACTTCCTCAGCAGAGACACTTACCCGATGCTAGCACACGCAAGGTTTTTGCCACTCCTCCCCATGGAGCCCCCATAGACACAAAGTCTCTGATGTATTTGTCTTTCCAGTCCTGAGGCTGCTTGCTGAGGAAGTAGAGAGTATACATATTCCCCATGCTGTGAGCGATCAAAACCACCGGCTGGCCATACTCTTCATACATGCTCTCTATCAGCTTCTGGAGGGCCATGAAGTAGTCTGCATTCTCATCTAGAAAGAAGAGAACGTATCCAGTGACCTGAATTGATTTAGCGTCATTTATTTGCTGCAAATATTCCTACCCCTCCTTTCTACCAAATGCAGGCCTCTGTGGCAGCTATTTACCACTCTGAAATTATCGCTAGACAGCAATAGTCGGTGAATGCTTTGGTGCTGTATTCTCAGGTTGGCTCTATTTCTGGTCAATGACCGAAATAAAGTATGTTCAATTGTTCAGGCTGGCTCCATATGATAACATATCAACACAAAGCCCTTATTTAGATCAGATATCTTGGCATACCCAGTTCCTGCCACTTGTACTTCAGCCCACATGCTGAAACTGTAAGCTATTTCCCAGCTAGATATTTATCTCTTCTTACTGAACCTAAATTTCCTAGGGCTTTAATTTTGGCCCGTTGTAACGCCATGAATACATGCCATGAATGCAGGGGAGATTCCAAAATATTCCTTATCATTGTCGTGTTTGTCCGTGTGGATCGGGAGAAGCTGAGATGACAACTCACGTCCTTTTGTATTGCCAATTTTATAGTGACATTAGGAAGAAATATATTTCTCCTCAACTTATGCTGTTTCCAGGATTAACTGAAACGGACTATTTAAATTTAAATTTAAAGAATTGTAAAGAGGAGAATTTATTCAGTGTTAAATGTTGTTATATTTGTGGTATTATTCAGAATGAAGTTGTTAATTCTAAATGATTTTATTCTAGTAATTCTGGCCATTGTCTGTATTAATAAAGGCTATGTAAGACAGCCCACATGGTACCTTAGCCTACCTTGCAAGGCTTGAAGGAAGGCTTCCGCACGACTAGCATGAACTGTAGCCCGTGACTAGCTTCCTCCTTGCGGGTGTCCAAGAGGCCCTGCCTTTCCAGTTGTGCTACAGGCCCCCGAGAACAGATGAACCACAGCTCAGTAGTATGGTCCGTGCTTTGCAAGCAGAAGGTCCCCAGGTTCAGTCTTGAAGGATTTCTTTATCCCTCCCTCCCACACACAGAATATGCATAACCCTGCCTGTGTGTTTTAAAAGGTCATCCCTGGTTTAACTTGCGGGGTGTGTGTGTATCAAACTGCCTCAACAAAACAACCTCGAATCACTTGAATCGATTCAACCGCCATTTTAAGGCCCGTTTCTCTGAGAAAAATGGGCCTCAAAATGTCACCTGGGTAGACCAGTCCTCCGAGGCAGGCTGATGCACAAAGTCCAGAGCGGAGGGCTGGTCTACTTACAAATCCCAATTGGTAGACCAGCTCTGCGAAAAAAGGGTTGTTTTGAGGCCAATTTTTCCAGTAAATTTCAAATTAGGTCAAACACAGGGTGATTCTCCTCAGCCCCAAAGCAGGCCCTCTATTTTGAGGGTGATTTGGTTCGGGGTCGTATTTGTGAATCACTCCCGATTTGACCCAAATTTATTTGAGGGTGAATCAAATTGCATGCCCTTACTGATTTCCAAGACTATGTTCCTAACTTGTTTTGGACCAACAGTCTCAGACAGCAAAATTTGAAGCATTTGGAGAACTGATTCTAGGTACTGCACAAAAATTTACCCAAGATGGATTTTAAAAAAAACGATTTGTAAATGACAGCTAGGAGCAGACAAGAGGCCACGCCTTCCACTCCCAGGTGGTGAGCACTCCGTCCAATGGCTGTGTGTGGGAGGAGGTGCTCTGGCAATCCCCAGACCCTGCAGACTCATTCCAATGGTGGCTATGCCACTGTGCTCAAGGGGCCAATATTCTTTTGAGAGAAGAACTGTCTACCCAGACTGGCAGCAGCTCTCCAAGGCTGCAGGCAGGAGTCTCTCTCAGCCCTATCTTGAGATGCTGCCAGGGAGGGAACTTGGAACCTTCTCCCTGCAAGTAGGCAGATGCTCTTTAACTAAGCTATGGCCCCATCCTCTGTGGGGAATATCTCCCAGTGCTCGCATGTTCCCATTCAAATCCAAACCAGGGCAGACCCTCCTCAGCAAAGGGCATGATTCAATGCTTGCTACCACAAGACCAGCTCATACCTTGTGCACTAAATGCATCTCGGTGGCAGAGCATGATGGGACCTGAAGTCGGTGCAAGAGCTGAACTGCACCCACTGGCGCATAGAAGCACAGCTCTCCAACTCACACTGATTTGGAAAAAAAAGAGTTACAGTGACTCTGAAGAGATTCCTTCCGAGTCTGGATTCCAAATCAAATAATGAAACTAGGGTGGTAGAGGCCTGCTTATTGCCACCTGCTGTCCCCAGAAACTGTACAAGTGGTATGAGCCGCCGTTTAAGACCATCATTTCAAACTAGCTTGATCGGTGCAGAGCATCTACGTGCTAGTAGATTGCTCTCCTCACTTCCCACCACAGGCCCCTCAACCCAGAGACCTCCCCACCCTCCAGCATGGCGGGGGCAGCACTTCTCCCCCGCCCCCCACCCTTCACTGCCTCCTCCTCAGGCCTCCCTCCTCCTCCACCACCCTCCTGCTCCTCCTCCTCGTCTCCGGCGGTGGTGCCAGCTGCCCCGTCAGTCTCCTCCGGTTCCGCCAGCCTCCCTCAGGTTTTCGGCTCGCTGCGCTGCCTCGACCCTGGGCCTCTCACCTACTCCTCAGCTGCCCCATCAGGCTCCTCCGTCTCCCCAGCTGGCCCCAAGCCGCCGCCATGCTGCCCCAGCTCTCGCTTGCCACATACCTCCTAAGGCTTTTATAGAGAGAGAGATGAGATGGCAGTTTCAACCCGCGACATCAACCCAAACCCCATAATGAAGTCTGGCTTACTTGGTGCCTTCCGCCAGTCATAGGGAGCACCTCTGATATCTTCATCCCGTTGATAGCCCAAGTACACCAGACTCTCCACCAGGTCGTAGAAATAGTTGCCTGTGGGTAAGCCGGAGAAACTCAATAGCAAAGATACAGCAAGCCAGGTCAAATTTGCTTTTTCTGCAGAGTACAGGAAAACCCCGTTATCCATGGGGGTTCTGTTCCGCTGGGGGGGGGGTAGTAAATCCACAGATAACAGAGCATTAGAGCAATGGGAATTTGGGGGTTAGGTTTCTGAGGTAGTGGGATGAAAGGATGAAAAACAGATTGGAAATGGGGGAAATTTAGGGCAAGTGCCCTAAGGTGCTCTGGGTGCTCCCAGCTGTCCAACAATGCCCTCCAAAAGGTTAAAAAATGCCAAAAAAAGAGTGTTTCCTTTTTCACAAAAATGAGCCACAAAATGGCTCCTGTCCTCAAAATGGCAGATGGAAATTATCTCAGAGGTCACTTTTGCCCTTCCCAGACGTACAAATATGTGGGTCTTAACCCTTTAATTGCCTAATTTAATGCCTATATGGAGGTCGGGTGGCAATTACCCGACCATGGTTAGTCAAAACCGTGGAAGAGAGCACGATTAATGAGGTTCTCCTGTAAATCTGAGAATTTCAGGAAACTTGGGAGCAGCTTTCATAAGCTGGTGTTGAAACAAGGGGAACAAGTCCACACATGTTAAAAGACACAAACAATGCAAACAAAATGGCATCTAACACGTTAGCTAATTTGTTCATATTAAGCAGTCTTTGATACAGACCATAATGAATGCAATGCTAGTTCTGAGCCATTTTTGGAAGGGCGGTATAGAAATCAAATAGATAGATAGATAGATAGATAGATAGATAGATAGATAGATAGATAGATAGATAGAGATTATATTTGTCAGGGGGGAAATGCTTTCACAAAAACGGCTGCCAACTCATTATGTGTACCATTTAGTTACGTGCCCACTTAGCAGTGTGACCTGGCCCCAAGTCGGCCAGCAATAGAGGCAGAAGACACACACCACTGTGTTTCCCCCTCTTTCCTTCTGAAATGCCAGCTGGGAAACACACACTTGCTTGGACACCTTGGCCTTAGAAATGCACACCGATCAGCTCCTTCCCTACAGTCCACTCACGTCGTCTTTTTCTCAGTTGCAAACAAGGGCCCACTGAGAAGCACTCTCAGCTCAACTCAAGGATTCTTTTCCTTCAAGATCAGCATGATCCAAGCCAACATCTTCCAAAGAAACCCAGAATCAGGTGCTGCGTCTTCAAGAATATTAAGTTGAAGGAGTCTGTGTGCATCTGTTTGGGACGTTATGAGGTGTTGGCATCTTCACCAATGCCCTAGTGACATTAAGCTGGATAAAGATACATACCAAAGCTTTCTTTTCTGGGGTCAAGGAATTCCAAGGAAAACGTCTTCCCAAATCCAGGAACTTTTATATCTACTCCAGCTGGTGGCTCGGTGGCTCTAGTAGTTCGATTGTATACTAGCCTAGGGACAGATCAAAATTAAGACAAACTGTCATGGCCTACTAATTATAGCATCTACATGCTTGCATTATCAAGTAAACAAAGAGCACATAGCAAATAAGACTCTAAACACAAATTTTATCTTTCCCCAAAAATAAACCAATATAAGAACAGCCCTGCTGGATCAGGCCCAAGGTCTATCCAGTCCATTCCAGCCTCCTGTTTCCCACAGTTGCCCACCAGAGAAGCCCTCAGACAAGAGGCAAGAGCATGCCCTCTCTCCTGCTGTTGCTCCCGTGCAACTGATATTGAGAGGCATCTTGCCTGCAAAGCTGGAGGTGGCCTATAGCCACCAGACTAGTAGCCACTGATGGACCTGTCCACCATGAATCTGTCTAAGCCCCTTTTAAAGCCATCCAAGCTAGTGGCCATCACCACATCCCATGGCAGAGAATTCCATCAATTAATTATGCGCTGTGTGAAGAAGTGCTTCCTTTTGTTGGTTCTAAATTTCCTGGCCATCAATTCCATGGGATGACCCCTGGTTCTAGTGTTGTGAAAGAGGGAGAAAAGTTTCTTTTTCCACTCTCTCTACTCCAGGCACAATTTTATACACCCCTTATCATGTCTCCCCATAGTCACCTCTTTTCCAAACTAAAACACCCCAGATGCTGCAACCCAATCAAATAAGGAAGGTGCTCCAGGCCCCTGCTCATCTCGGTTGCCCTCTTCTGCACCTTTCCCAATTCTATAATGTCGTCCTTAAGATATAGTGACCAGTACTGTAAGCAATACTCCAAAAAAGGGATGTGCATGGAACTGGTTCCGTGCACACCTGGGAGCCGGAGGGTCTCTTTAAGGCACGGGGAGGGTGCCCTTTCCTCCTCCGCCATGCTGCTTCAAAAACCACTGGCGCGGGGCGGCTGTATACCCTCTTGCCGCCACAGTCAGCATAAAACTGGAAGTGGCAGGCACTCATAACTTGACCAGGGTGCCAAGAGGGTATACAGCCATCCCATGTCAGCAGTTTTTGAAGCAGCGCCGGAGGGGAAGTGTGGCGGGGGATGTAAGGGCACCCTCCCCGTGCCTTAAAGCAAGCCCCCCCACATTCCAAAGTGGGGTTTCTGAAACGGTTCAGCATTCTAGGAATAGAATGCCGGACCGGTCCGTGCACATCCCTACTCCATATGTGGCCGCACCATAGTTTCGAATAAGGGCATTATGATATTAGCATTTTTATTTTCAGTCCGCTTCTTAATGATCCCTAGCATGGAATTTGACTTTTTCCACAGCTGCCACACACTGAGTTGACATTTTCAATGAGCTGTCCACCACGACCAAGATTTCTCTCTGAGTCAGTAACTGATGGCTCAGACCCCATCAGTGTATATGTGAAGTTGGGTTTTTTTGCCCCACGTTACACTTGCTTACATTGAAACATATCTGCCATTTTGTCACCCACTCACCCAGGTTGAAGAGATGCTTCTGGAGCTTTTCACAATCTGTTTTGGATTTCACTACCCTGAATAGTTTAGTGCCATCTGCAGATCTGGCCACTTCACTGGTTACCCCAACTTCTAGATCACTTATGAACAAGTTAAAGATCACTGGTCCCAGTACAGAACCCTGGAGGACCTGTATTTCCTCCAGTGTAGAAACTCTCCATTTATTCCTACCCTCTGTTCCCTGTCCTTCAACCATTTGCCAATCCACATGTGAACCTGTCCCCTTATCCCATGACTGCTAAGTTTACTCAAGAGCCTTTGGTGAGGAACTTTGCATGAAGAACTAATAAGGAATGGACACCATAAAGCTGCAGGATGAGGACATGCTACCAAAGGACAGATTTCAAGTCAAGAGAGAAATCAAAAAGCCTTTACTAATACATCCACAAGTGGAACCTATTAAGCCAGGAACTTTAAATAGGATATTTCAACTAAGCCCCCCTAGTAGGCTTAATATAGACCTAAGATGAATATCCACTTAGCTATAAAGTGCTACTTGAAAAAGCTAAATCTAGGAATAGCAAAAGCTTCTTGGGAAGAAACTCTCCTCCTAGCTGTCAAGGCAGGTCCTCCTGACCACTTGAGTTCTCTCACCACTGCATTGGAGACCTTTGTCTTATGGCAGCCTCTAAAAATTCTGGTTGATTTTCACAGCTTGAATGCCAAGCATTTGTTTGCCAGACATAACTGAAGTTCATGAATGCTCTTACTAGGTTGGAAGTTGTGGGTCACTTGTCAACATGGGTTTTAGTGACCTACATCTCCTTTTCAGCAGCAAGAGTGATTACACTCCTGTCTCCAACAGATCATTTGTACCACTTGCTCTTTTGAAATCTTTACACTGGCAGCTTAATTTATCATTAGCTCAGCTAGCATTCTGACACACAAATAAGACGGTGATTAACTGTTAGAAGCAGAATGCAAGTAGAGTAGCAAGCCAAACTCAAAGCTACTTGAGGTAAACATTTTTTAACATACTTCAACAGCACTTTAAACTCTCAAGTGGAGGCTTTTTCCAGATAGTGTTTCACAGCTGGACTCCTGCGAATTTCAGGATTGTGCCTTTTCTTAAGGCTTAACTCAAGACATTGCATCGAAACATAACTTGCGTTAACTTAGCTTGAGCTTCCAAACTTACAAGTTTAAAACAGGGTTGTTTTCATTTTGTGTGCAATGCCTTAACTCAGGTTTGTCAATTCAGACCAACACCAACCCACTTCAAATAATGGTTTCCGATTCTGGCCCAGCAACCAAGTATGGGTTCTTAGTCCACACATCATTCCAAACTTACTTAGGCTGAAGTAGCATGGCTTTGTCCTTTGCAGTCTTGGAATTCTCAGTGCTGGCTGTTATCTTTAAGGTCCTAAATGGCTTAGGACCAATGTACCTAAAGGATCACCTCCACACATAGAAGCTTGCCCACTCCTCAAGCTCTGTGGGAGAGCCCTTCTTGCATGGCTCCTTATCATCCAAGGTTCAGCCGGTGTCAACATAGGAGCAGGCCAACTCCTTTCCTCAGACTCCCTGTCAGTTTTTCGGGATCAAGCAAATATGCTTTGCTTCATCAGGTCCTCTATAATGGTATTGGATGACACTGCTCCTGAAATGATGTTTTTACCAATTGCTGCTTTAATGTCTGCTGACCCCTGCTAATGGGGCAAAGATGCCTTTTTAACGTGGTGGTTCTCTTTATTTAGCGGGCGGGGGGAGTAACTGGCTCTATCCAGCCCCAACACAGCACCTCTCCAGTGAGTGTTGCTGGTGTCTTCTGTCGGTGACTGACCAGAGAAGGAACTTGGGGTCGTGGTGGACAGCTCGTTGGAGGGCTATAGGCCACCTCCAGCCTCAAAGTCAGGATGCCTCCGAGTACCAGTTGCAGGGGAGTAACAGGAGGAGAGAGGGCATGCCTTCAACTACTGCCTGTAGGCTTCCAGCAGCATCTGGTGGGCCACTATGTGAAACGGGATGCTGGACTAGATGGGCCTCTTTGGGCCTGATCCAGCAGGGCTGTTCTTATGTTCTGTTTCTTTTTAGATAGTGAGCCCTTTGGGGACAGCTATCCATCTTATGTATTTATTCTCTTCTCTATGTAAACCACTTAGGAAACTTGTTGAAAAGTGGTATACAAATTTTTGTTGTTGGTAATGTTTTATTTTGCTAACCTTTTAAAAAAAACAGTTGTAAGTTGCATTGAACACCTCTTTGAGGAGCAAAGCAGATTTAAAAAATAATAATTTTAGATTAACCACATTTTGATGCAAAACTGCACTGAAACTGCACTGATGCTCTAAGTTCATAAACAGCCCTATGGAGTTGCTTGCCTGTGGGTTGACTTGCCTGAGCTGCACTTTTGATTTCTGCAAGCACCTCTGGCCCAGGACACCCTGTTTGCATTTGCCTTCCTAAAAACACACCCTCATCTGGATGTGGGTAAGAGGTCACTGTGTGAACAGTGTTGGTCTTATGGTAGAGGGGGTTTGAATTCAATGACCTTTTGATAATTTAGATCCATCATATAATTTCAGCACACTTATTTACACATTAAGAGTATTCTACCATCTTTTTCATCTTCCATTGGACTACCTCATTTTACAAAATGTAACAGCAGCTATTACTTTAAGATATTTTCCATGCGAGACATTTCGTACATGGAAGTAGCCTCTATGTAGGAAATGATGCAATTCCTTCATGTTAACCATGAATGGTGAACACGGGTTTTTGCCATGTTCAGATGCTGGGACTTCCCAGCATTCACATGCATTTCTCACAATTTATTTATTTAAAATATTTCTATACTGCCCAAAACTTATGTCTCTGTACAATGACAAAATATGCAGAATTTACTCAATGGAACTCCCGTCTGCGTAAGAAATTTCATCTTGGGTAGCACAACCGCAAGTTGAGCTAAGCCAATATTTTAAAATATTCCCCTCATATTCACATTCAAAACCACCCAAAGGCTGCAATTGCCACACCCATCTGGTTGAGCCTTTGACTGGTCAAAGAGAGGTTTGATCAATTAGGTTTTGGTGAAAGAAAGGGGGGAAAGATGTTAGCTTTCTCCACCTCTCCACAATTCAGTGTCTCATTCAAAACAGCATCTCACTGTTGAACTCAACCAAACTTTTCAAGAGCTAGCAATTTGCTAGACCCAAGTCCAATCCCTCCATGGAATTTGTAAAAAGGAGGAGAAGGTCGGATCACATGGAGAGAGTACTCCATGGTTCCTGCAGCAAGCAAGGTGGAGTTATGGCCAGTTCCAGGCTGTGACCTTTGCCACAGATGACTGCTTTGGTTTTCATTCCAAGATGCCTGCAGGTATCAGCAAGTGGCCACTAGGAGATGCTAGGCTTATTACGTTTGCTTTGATTGCTGCAGGTTTAGAAGGCAGACAGGTGTCACTCCTGCTCTTGCTAACCAATGGCATCATTATGAAGTTGGAGAGATAACCTGCTGCCTTCCAACTTACACATGAATACCAGTAGCATTCTTGGCATATTTGGCTGTAATCAAATAAGCTGACCCATGCCAACCATTTCTTGGCCTCTCAGCTTGAGTTCTTCTCCCTGATCTCATATGACTCCTGGCGTCAATGCTTCTTCCTGCTCCTGAGAAAGAATAGTTAAAGTCACACGGAAAAACATCACACACCCCTACCTGATATTATCTACCCAGCAGTCAATAACAATAGGGACAAGCTGTTCTGCGTTCAGCCACAATGTGAAGTAACTGTCAGTCTTCTTGTAGCAGAGGTAGTGCACCACAGAAGGTTTGTTCAACTTGGCTTCTAGCTGGTTACCAAAATCCCCAGGCACTAAAAAGACAGAAGGAGGGAAGCAGAAGTTACACCATGTGCTGCAATTTTGCTCCGTTCTTTTTCCCAGGCTTCCTATACTTGGAAATGCAGTTGTGTTACGTAAAAGCTGCCAAAACAAAAGCAATCCGCTCCCCACGGAGAATTCACTCGCCTGCCAAATAAGCAGGCATCTACAAATCCACTTGCCAGGGGCAACTGCCCTCAGCCCTCTGGCAAGCAGGAAAACAGCACCATGCAGTTATCCTTCCCATTTCTGAAAAGTTTTCATAGGAATCCTTGCTGAGCAGAAGGAGAGGGCCCCCTGTTTCTTACTATCTCCATATTCCAGTGCAAGTGACGGACGACCTGCTTCTCTCCTAAGCCCTCAGCCTGTGTGCCAGAAAAACTTGGGGAAGAGATCAGTGGCCAGCCCAAAGAATGGCGGGCTAGTGAGGCAAGCCTACATGTATGGATCTCTGCAAACACATCAGCTGATCTTCAGAGGTTCCACTATAAGAATCCCGTCAGCACTACTGGACCTTGAAACTGGTAAATAATGTGACTACCTCAGAGTACAAACTGCATGAAGAGAGGGGGTGGGGGAGATGTGTCCTTTCATGACTTGTGAGTTAAGCTGACTGCTTGGAAACCTTGACAGTAAGCAGTTTGTTTCCCCCCCTCCCAAATCATGAATACAGTGGTCCCTCGACTTACAAACTACTCGACATAAGTATTTTTCGAGTTACAAACGGCACTTTTAGATCCGGTTTTAGATGCGTTTTTTTCGACTTACAAATTTTTAGATGGGGTTTCCTCGACTTACGAATTTTACATGTGGTTTCCTCGACTTACGAATTTTACATGTGGTTTCCTTGACTTACGAATTTTACATGTGGTTTCCTTGACTTGCCTGCCTGTTTACTGCCTGTTTATTCTTGAAAAGAAATGTTCCTGTGCAGTTTGCAAGCCTTACTGGGGGTCTGGGTCTTTTTTCTAGGCTCCGGAACGCATTAATCCGTTCCCAATGCATTCCTATGGGAAACCGCTTTTCGACTTATGAACTTTTCGACTTACAAATGTGCATTCGGAACGGATTAATTTCGTAAGTAGAGGGACCACTGTATTCTCTTCAAGCAGTAACCAGTACTAGCACATTTTGAAACAGAGAACCCTTTTCTTTAGCTTCCTCTAGGTACCCATCAACTACATTATACAATGCAGTTTATCAGCACTTTCTTTGATTTGTCGCAAATTGTTTGCCATGTGATTGCGCACTTCAACTGTCATTTATGCAGAAATCAGATATTCCAATCTACACTGAAGATTACTTTATTACAGTCACTGACCAGAACCAACAAGCAGATAGTCATCAACAGCAAAATTAACATTTTAGTACAACAGAATAGTTATCTTAAAAATCTATATACTATGTACTCAAAGTAGCAATGCTGTACTCCTTAAAATTTTAGTTCTAATTAACATATTGAATCAACTTGCAGGCTGCCACATAAAATTTGGACATACTAAATGTTGCTGATAGATCCCAATCTGCAAGAAGAAAGGAGGTATAAAACTCAGCTGATCTGCCTGGCATATTCAGTAAAAGAGGGGCAATAAAAGTGATGCGAATATCCTGATAGTATGGACAATATAAAAGCACATGCATCACAGTTCCAATTTCCTCTGTGCCACATGGGCATTTTCGGTCAATAAGCAGAGTTTTCCCGATATCTGCTCTCAAGAATAGCAAATGAGAATGTATTAAAGCGTGCCCTCGAAAATACTCTCTGCTTGCTTACGTTGTTGGTCTGTCTTTGCCTAAGAAGCAAGCTCCTAGTGCCTCTTGCTCCAAAGAGTGTTTAAAAAAAGTCAAAAGGGGTTCTTTAAGGAGGAATAAGCTAAACTATATGTGTGAGACAGCAATTAAATTACTTCTTGTGTACATCTACCTAGTGTGTAATTATAAAAAAGAATGTTCAAAGTAACAGCAAAAGGGTACATGTTTGAGGCTAGTTAATCAATGCATTTGACTAAAACAAAACAATATAGGTGCCATCAACATGGTAAGCATTCTGTCAAAGGAAGTAAAGGATTAGCTTCCAGCTTGTCTCCTAGGAGTTAATCATTTCATTCAGAGCTGAGTGAGGCCTTGCATCAGTGTTTCTATCAATGGAATTGCTGGCAAAGTCACAGGCCTCAGCCTGGCCCGCTGGCCTATGAGTTCTGGTCCAATATGAGTGGCCTGGGCCGTAACAACAGACAATACAAAGCTGGATGGACCAATGGTCTGACTCAATTCAAGGCAGCTTCCTAGGTTTCTATGCTCCCATAAGGTATATGCATCTGAAGTAGAACATAGCTATGGTTACTGGGGTCCTAGTTCATCATATCCAACATACCCTTTACTGGCCATCCAACAAAACAAGTTGCTGACCAGCTATTTAAAGCAATACAGTTTGTAGTCACAGCTTTATCTAGTTTCCAGTTGCTGAATGCTTCCGATTCACATGCCTCCAAAAAAAAATCCCCCCCCCCAACTCTGAGGAAAATATGATTCACCAAGCAGCTTGTTCAGCATATGGAGGCACTCCAGAAAAACAAAGTCAAGCTTGCGAGTTAAAATGTCTAATCTCTTGCCTACTTTCCAAAAGAGATGGAGATCCGAGTTAGCTGATAGACCAGGATACTGAGGAGCTGCCATTTTCAGCAGCAGTGCCCTTGAATATTTTGCAAAACATTTGAAGAATGCAATGCAAATACAAACTGCAAGTGTAATGAAATGCTGTTTACAGTTCTGTCTGTGAAAAGTACACAGGTCCTTGTGCTTCCTAAATCCTATTCTGACTCCTGACTCCCAGCCCTAGATTTACTGTAGCATAAGAAATGCTTTGGGGCAATGCCCATAAAGGCTTAAGGCACAGCCAATTTCTTGGTCTAAGGTGACACAAGACTCAGGTTTTGTTAACAGCGCTGCCTCTATGGAATCTGTGTATCAGACCATCACCCAAATGACATGCATTTAAAAACTAATGTTAGAACCAGGCACAAGTCTAAAAATCCGCACATAAAGAGCCTAAGCTTGAAATGCAGCCAGCTGTCATGCTCCAATTAGGACAGTCACCGACCATACTTCCGAAAACCATGTAAGTGTGTGAAGTGAAATAGTTGGAATAAAAGCTGCATCATCTCTGAAGGGCTTTAGAAAAAATACTGAAGACATGACATCTGCCTGCGTGAACCACCCAGTCATATATAACCACACAAAGCAGACTTACAGCTTGTGTCATCTTCCAAAACACATCTGTACATTCAAATTAGTGCAGGTGTAAGTGCTAATTTCACCAAGCTGTTCTCTAAGCTTAATACACACATACAGAAGTGTAATTTGCACTAGCATTAGTATCCATGGAAGGTAAAAATTTTAGAACTCCCAGCTCAAGTCAATAAAAGAGTGAAAATCTTCCACATCACAGCAGAGAACTTAAGAGGAGTGGTTAGCTGGACTGAGACTCAACCAGTCAGTTTCCCAAGAAGTCATGAGACACCACTTATTGCTACTGGCCAAGGCGAAGAGCCATCCAGCCACAAGAGGTTTGCTCTGCAAAATGCTCCTAAGTTATAATTAGGACTAAAAGGCCAACCACATGATGTGGGGACCCCTCGGAAAGTCACATGTATAAACAGACACTGCAGAAAACCAACTGCCAAACTAGATCCCGGTAAACATTCCAGGAGGACCAAACCTCCCAAGAAAAACTATTTGCAACTATAGCTTTGTTTATAAACATCAGAGGGGCGGACCTGTGTGTTACAACTGAGGCAGCTGAATGCCTATTAAGTGGGAGTGTGGGGAAAGCAATACAAATATACATATTATGACGCTTTCAAGTGCTTCACATGTGTTATGTTATGAACTTTACAATAACCATGTAATATATGGAATTATTGTCCCCCATACTGTCAATGGAACTGAGAAGGAATGACTTGCCTAAGGCGAGACTTGAACCAAGCTGAGTTCTACTATGCTATAAACGTAAAGTGTGACGTCAAGTCGGTGTTGACTCCTGGTGACCACAGAGCCCTGTAGTTGTCTTTGGAAGAATACAGGCGGGGTTGACCATTGCCTCCTCCCACGCAGTGTGAGATGATGCCTTCCAGCATCTTCCTATGTTGCTGTTGCCCGATAGAGGTGTTCCCCATAGTCTGGGAGACATACCAGCGGAGATTCGAACCAGCAACCTCTGGCTTGCGAATCAAGTCATTTCCCCAATACGCCATTAGGTGGCTTTCTACTATGCTACAGCAGCCCCTTAAACTGCAATATGAGCAGCTGGGAGGGGTTGCTGAAGCCGTTCCCTGGGATACTTTGGCATCCAAAGCCACATCTCCCCGGCTGTTTTCCCCCTAGTGGAACTCCAAGGATTTTAAGGGGGGGGGAGCACTAAACGTCTTCCCACAACCACTTTATAAGCATCTGGCAGTTCCCAAGTTGTGCCAGTGTTAACATGTAGTTCAGTTCTGGGGATTTTTATCAACGGCCAGGTCAAACCATTTGTAACACAGCTATTAACACGGAATGTTCAACATGCAGAAAATAGCCCAGTGAGCCCACACTGATCCTAAAACACCATGTCAAGCATTTGCTTAAAGCCCACAAAGAGACAAATAGCAGGGATGAATAACTTGAGGCACTGAGGTGAAACTTGTTTCCAAAAAATGAGTGCGTTAGAAGAATGAGCAAGGACTTTAAGAGTTTTGAATTAATACGCACACAAGTATGGGCCTGGTGTACATGTGTTACCTGAACATGGTGAAAGTTCCAGGCACATTTTCCCCTCAAGAGCAGAAGGGCTCGGGGGAATTTTCAGGGAGTTCTTCAAGCCAAGACATTGTTCAACCTTTTCTCCCCACCCCACTCTTTGACACCAAGTTCCAATAACTGCATGCAGTTGGTTGTCTGTTAAGCACCCTCTGAGTCCATGAACGTTTCTACTCCATTGATTTATATTGGAGCAGAGGAGGGCCCCTTCGATTTTTACACATGCTCTGGTCAAAATGTTATAATCCACAAGGATAACATTTCTAGTTCTTTTGGAAATATACATGTTATTAATCTACTTGGTTAGCCTAGAACAAAGCTTGTATGAACTAGAACAGAGAAACAGAGGACATAAAAACTGAAAAATGAATTTTATTGTATTGAAGTGTCTAAAGTAAATATCAGTTCTGAACTTCATTTACAGAGATTATATACCAGTATGCTACTCTGATAGCCAACTTTAATTGTGCCAGTTCTAGCCTCCATCAAACTTCGGCATGGAAATATGCAAGATTTGCATAAAGGTTCTGTTGAGAAAGCACCCCAAAACACTTTTCGAAATGCTGATTAGTCAAATATTGGCATACTTTTCTTACACTATGTCCAAGCAACGCTGTGCTCTATTGCAATAGTGAAAATCAGTCTATGGAACTCTATGTTCTTGAAACCAGAGTTCTAGGAACAGCTTGAAACATGCAGCATCATGCCTAATCATAACCTTTCCTTTTTGCAATCACTACTGCAGGACTTGACAAACCCCAGTTGCCAGGGAGCCATGGCATCTAGGCTAGAATATTCCGAGGTAAAAAGTTAAAGTGTGCCGTCAAGTTGGTGTTGACTCCTGGCGACCACAGAACCCTGTGGTTTTCTTTGGTAGACTACATCTCCCGCACAGTATGAGATGATGCCTTTCACCATCTTCCAATATCACTGCTGCCTGATATAAGTGTTTCCCATAATCTGGGGAACATACCAGCGGGGATTCGAACCGGCAACCGCTAGCTTGCTAATCAAGTCATTTCCCTGCTGCGCCATTAGGTGGCTATTCTGAGGTAGAGTTATTTAATAAAATCTGTATTTGCCCCAGACAGCCCTGCTTCTGTTCTAAGTAGGTTAATTGTAATGCGGATAAGGAGAACAATTCACCCTCCTCCTCCACAATCTGTCACTAAATCTGGTAATTTTGTTAAGTGTCCATTGTCTGGCTCCTAAATTCTGGGGCTGGCTCCTACATCCAGAGGACATTTGTCAAGGCCTGCACTACTGCATAGATTTCCAGACAGTTACACTTGAAGGTTTTATGACTATTTCACAGGCTCAAATAAAATCATGGACTTCCATGGAAGGAACTATTAGCTATGCATTTAACAGAACAGAAGTGGATGTGATACTGCTGTAGCTTATGCAAATATCTAGCAAATATCAGTAGTTATATTTGCTCCAAGAGGCTGCCAGTTTTTAATGGTGTCCGAAAAGGCACAAGCTCTCTTAAAGGGGAAGAGACAATTGCATTTAGGATGGTGTCAACCCATTGTGCTGAAGACAGAAAAGGAAACTGAACACACCAAACAGGAATCTCATTCCTTTCAGCATATATACAAGACAGAGAAGCCACCATGGAAACAAAGTGTTACCGCTATTACTGTTTTATTTAGTGTATCAATGGCATTCAAGGATTACTAGAGAACCCTGGATATCCTTGGAGATTTAGCTAGGGTTCCTCAATGAGAAAGATCAGTAGTAGCAGAAAAGTTGCTCTGAAAGACAGGTAGACAGATGATCTGCTATAATAATCAACTACAAGACAATATTAGGTATCTTATACTCTGGACTTCAGCTAGTGGGATATAGCTAAATTAAGGTGGATTATACCAGTATCACCAATGGCATTCTTTTTAGACTAGAAAGCCCCATGGAAGGACAGGAGAAAGAAAGAGTATGTCTACACTACAAATTATGCAGTACTGTGCTGTAGTGGTTAGAGTGCTGGACTAGGACCGGGGAGACCCGAGTTCAAATCCCCATTCAGCCATGAGACTTGCTGGGTGACTCCGGGCCAGTCACTTCTCTCTCAGCCTGACCTACTTCACAGGGTTGTTGTGAGGAGAAACTCAAGTATGTAGTATTGTGAGCTCTTTGGGGGACAGGGATCCATCTTATTTATTTATTTATTATTTCTCTATGTAAACCACTTTGGAAACTTTTGTTGAAAAGCAGTATATAAATTGTTATTGTTGTTGTACTCTGGGCTCCTTGGAGGAAGAGTGGGATATAAAATGTAAAAAATAAAATAAAATAAATAAATAAAATGTAAAAATTAAAATAAAATGAATAAATAAATATCATAAAGTTTCCTTGAAATGATAATTTGGGAGCAATGCTGAGAATTTTTTGTTACAATTATCTACCACTATCACCTCTCACAAAATTACAGTTCTCTAGTTTCCCTAGAGAGAATGAATAACTTAAACCTGAATTTCTGCAATGCCGATTTGCCCTGAGAGGAAAAAAGGGAGTGCAACTGTCCCTGCGGGCACCGTTGCTGGTGCCTACCATTGTGTTTCTTTTTAGACTGCAAGTCCTTGGGGGACAGGGAACCACTTTCTATGTCAACCAGTGAGAACCTTTGGCTAAAAAGCTGTATATAAGTAGTCATAGTAAAATACGTTAGCAGGGTCCCATGTCCATTAGGGTTCAAGGCAAAGACAACTGGCTGGTCTCTGGGTCATCTAGGAGAGACCATATTACTCCCGTATTGAAGGAGCTACACTGGCTGCCAATATGTTTCCAGGCAAAATACAAGGTGTTAGTTATAACCTATAAAGCCCTAAACAGCTTGGGCCCTGGGTATTTAAGAGAACGTCTTCTTCATTATGAACCCCACCGCCCATTGAGATCATCAGGAGAGGTCCGTCTGCATTTGCCACCAGCTCCTCTGGTGGCTACTTGGGGACAGGCCTTCTCCATTGCTGCCCCGAGGCTTTGGAATGCACTCCCTAGTGAAATAAGAGCCTCCCCATCTCTGACAGCTTTTAAAAAGTCTTTAAATACACATCTGTTCACCAAGGCTTTTAACTGATACTGTTTTGATTGTTTTTAATGTTGTTTTAGAGCATTGTTTTTTAAAAATTTTTAAATTGTTGTGTTTTAAATTTCTTGTTTTGTTTTTAACTAAAGTTTTAAGGTTGTTTTTATCTGTTGAAAACCACCCAGACACACAAGTTTTGGGCGGTATAAAATATGTAAATAAATAAAATAAAATAAAATAAAATAAAATAAAATAAATAAAGATAAAGTGTGCTGTCGAGTTGATGTTGACTCCTGGCGACCACAGAGCCCTGTGGTTGTCTTTGGTAGAATACAGGAGGGGTTGACCATTGCCTCCTCCTGTGCAGTATGAGATGATGCCTTCCAGCATCTTCCTACATCGCTGCTGCCCGATAGAGGTGCTTCCCACAGTCGAACCAGCAGGGATTCGAACCGGCAACCTCTGGCCTGCTAATCAAGTCATTTCCCCACTGCACCATTAGGTACTACTTTCCCCCAGTAGTAGTAGCAGCAGTAAAATAAGTTAGCAGGGTCCCATGGCCACCAGGGTCCAAGGCAAGGACAACTCTTATAGACGGTACCCGCTGTTAATGCATAGCTCCAGGAAAGCTCCAGTGAGCCTGGCCACTACCCTACTGAGCATGAACCCTAGAATTTGACCCAGAAACCTCTGCAACATGCAGAGGAGTTGATGTGGATTGGCGTCCCTGAAGGCAGAAAGTTTGAAAGCCTCTGGTACAGAGAAGATGTGATGCTGCCCAACCACCCTGGGAGGCACGATTATGTTCCACAGTTGCTGGTTGCCTGCCTATTGCTCCACGGGAGCACAGCCAAGGCCCACTCCCAGATTTCATCTCCTGCTCTGGCAGAGGGGCCTAGGGCATCTCAACTGAGCAGGGACCAAAGCAGCCCCCGCCCCAGTACCTACCTTCCTCATTTCAAGGCAGCAAAGGAAGGTGCAGGGTACTGATCTGGCCCGGCGTGGTAAAAGAGCAGTATGGCTACACTTCCAGTCTTCCTCGCAACCTTGGAAATGGGGAGGTGGGCAGGAACTGCTGTACATTTGCCAGGACAACCCCCTACCAGCCTCTCTAGACCCACAGTTGGGAAGCAGTGTTACTTCCAAGTTTCCTTTCAATAGGACACAACCACATGGCATCATTCTGTCACTCACTCATCAAGGGGGGGAAACTGAAAATAGAAATATTTAGACAGTGCTCTAAAACGTGTGACCAGGAGTGGGTAACTAATGCTGTAACCACCACCCCTTGGTCATTCAACCACAAACCTCACATTCATATTTAGCTCTATGATCTGGATTTTCAGGGGTTTTTTTTTAATGCATTGCAATGGTTTCTAATTTATGTAGGGAGCTATAGATTCATGCTGCAATCTTAGCTCTAAGTTTTATTTGGCTCCAAACCCCCACTGCAGCAGAGATATTTGCAGGTCTGGAATCCAATCCTTCCCTATCCTTTTTTTAAGGCATGCATACCAACAAGTGGTTTGTGTTCATTTGGGAGAAAAGGCAAAACACCCATCTTCCCTTGGATAAAGGATCACAGCAGGATTGGGAGGGTCATATAAACAAATGTTAACACGATTGCCATCTGCTTACCCATCATGAATTAAGTAGCAACAGAACTACAACCCCACAGCGAGCAACGGTCTAACACATGACTGATCTAACCTAATTTACCTCTCATGTGGCTGGACTGATACTGGATCAGCTGATAAGCTACTGTCTGCTTTGTCTCAGCAGATCCCTACTCACAATTAAGCACCAAAGCATATTGTTTGGCCTCTGTGGAAAGAAACAGAGGAAATACCTGCTCATCTTCATAAAGAAGCGTGTGGACCAATTACTGTATTTGCAGCTCCATGAACTCGATCCAAATAGAAACTATGTCCTTTTGTTTAACCAGCCTTTCAGTTCAGTATCATGTATAAAACAAGCGTTACTCATTAAAAGGAAAACAGCCTTCTCCCCAATGACAACCACCTCTATATTTAAACTGTTACACTATAATTAACCAAAGAGCTCTCTCTCGTTTCTGTTCTGTGAACTAGGTAATGAATAACCTGTATGATTAATTCTATGAAGGAGCTCAGAACCTACCTGTACTTCACTAGAGAAATTCTACTCTCCATAAATGACAATTTAAGTCCCTTAAATAAAATCATGAATTTCCATTTGAAGAGGGTCAAAAAACAAGTGTAAGCAATATGCAGATAACTGCATGAATTTTTTGAGGTTGATAACAGAAAACAAGTTTCTGCAAGAGAGATCAGAGTTCAAATCCCCATTCATCCATGAAACTCACTGGGTGACTCTGGGCCAGTCACTTTATCTCTCACCCTAACATACCTCACAGGGTTGTTGTGAGGATAAACGTAAAGAATGTATGTTTAGGCTCTGGGCTCCCTGGTGGGAAAGTAATGTAGTAAATAAAATAAAAAACCTTTCCACCTTCAGTTGTGCCTTGAAGTGGTAAAGTGTGTCAGCTAACAAACTTAGTGCATGTATTTAAGTCAAGGTTCCTGAACACTGGAACATGGGCCTTCCTGATTTCTCCTCGAACAAATAAGATTGCATGCATTTTTAACCTCTTCCCAAGCAAAACGAGAGAAACATAATCAAGTGGATAATTCTGCCTGAAACCATTTCCCTACATTCTCTCAGGAGCTGGTCTTGTGGCAGCAAGCATGACTTGTCTCCCTAGCTAAGCAGGGTCTGCCCTGGTTGCATCTGAATGGGAGACTAGATGTGTGAGCACTGGAAGAGAGTGGAGCCACTCTGGGAAGAGCAAAAGGTTCCAAGTTCCCTTCCTGGCAGCACCTCCAAGATAGGGCTGAGAGAGATTCCTGCCTGCAACCTTGGAGATGCCTCTGCCAGTCTGTGAAGACAATACTGAGCTAGATGGACCTATGATCTGACTATGTTCTATGTAAGTCATTTCCCGCTGCACCATTAGGTGGCTATATTGGTTTTGTGGTAAAGATAACGTGTGCCGGTCAACTCAATTTCAACTCCTGGCACCCACAGAAAGCCCTGTGGTTTTCTTTGGTAGACTCCACTGAGCTTAAATCACATGGGCATACTCTTTTGTTATACGGGATGTTCTGGGACTTTCCCAACAAAACAGCCAAAGGGAAGACATTGCATCTTGCCAAGGAAAAAAACTCTTTTGTAACTAGGGGCTGGTTAGACTAGAGAGAGAGTCAGGGCCTCAGGGGATGGAGCCACTCTGGGAAGAGCCTCTAGGTTCCAAGTTCCCTCCCGGGCAGCATCTCCAAGATAGGACAAGATTGATTTATTTTTTAATAGGACAAGATTTTTTTATTGAACCAACAAACTACCAAAGCATACAGTATAGGGCTGAGAGAGATTCCTGCCTGCAACCTGGGAGAAGCCACTGCCAGTCTGTGTAGACAATACTGAGCTAGATAGACCAATGGTCTGACTCAGTATATGGCAGCTGCCTATGTTCCTAATACCTTCCTTAAAATATTGACTTTTGTAGCCTTTTAGAAGCCATTTAACCACGCAACAGCAAGACATTATTTATATTTTGTCACATCCACAGCAGCCTTATAAATAAGAAATCTACCATCTAACCAGTCTACCTGCACATACATACCCCAATGCCAGTCATTTGCAGCCTAGAAGCAAAACACAACTTTTGTAAAGCTTTCTTGTAAAGCTGGGCCAACTGGGAGATACTTATAATTTGCCACAGGCAAACGGCTATTTACGAGTCGACCTTCAGAGACAGAGTTATAAGCAGCAGCTTTGCCAAGAAGAAATCTGTAAATAAAGCCAAGACCGCACACATCTTTTGAACTTTCCTTGTGATGATTTCAGGAATGTACAAGTTGGGGAACTCACAAAGGAAGGCAATTTAGCTCAAGTCCTCATGGCCAATGAAGAACATGCTGACTACAGGGAAGGAGTTTTGTACCCCAATTTAATTCCAGTACTAGTCCAAATCTGTAAGAATAAGCTGGCCTATAGGATCTCACCAGACTACTAGACAAAAATCTAGACTCCAAGCCTTGCCCAGACTCAGAAACATTACTATTCTCAGCACTTATAACCCACCATCAACCCTCTAAGATCTCATCTGCAGTAGCCCACTAACGGAAGGAAGCAAACTCTGAAGTTTTTGTTTTGTTTTTTTAAAAAACCACACCACTTTGGCACTTGACGCTTTCCACAAACATCCACCTTTCCTTCCAGTGCCTAAAGGCAGATACCTCCCTCATCCTACCAGCCACGTCTTTCAACTTAACCCCTCTCCCCCCATACACAAAGCTTTATTTTGAACAGAACCCCAAACACTTCCCACCTAGTTTGTGTTTGCTCTTCACAGTTACCTGTACAATCAATGCAGCCAGAGATCAAATAAAAAACAGAGAACCTGCCTCTTCTCTCTCCATACCAATTCCTTAGACAAGGACTTATTAGCAGCATCTGAGATTATGTGAGAGTCAGGTGCATTAAGAAGTACTGTACCCCTCCCAGTATTCCTGCTGCAACTTCCCCTTTCTATCATCTTTCAAGAAGCAAATTTCCCTTCCACAAAGGGAGTCCATAGTCCCCCTCCACAATCACATGAGTAACCATCACTCACATGGATTAAAATCCGCTCTGTCTTGCATAAGCAAGCATGTATCAAATTAGAAGTGATGGGAAAATCCACCCTGTTTACCATCCTGACAGTTCAAGATGATAAAGATTTGGTAACTACCCTTGCTCCACATTATGTTCTCTCTGCCACAGTTGCCACAAGACTTTGTGCTGTTTTTGTGGTGACATAAATGCCTCCCTCTATCCTGAAGATCCAAGCGTTATCTTACAGCTGGCTTCCTAAGACTGTTATTCTGAGAAAACCAAGAGCAGAATTTCAGCCTACCTCAGCCATAATATTTTGCCAACTCCCTGGCATGACTCGCAGGTCTCTGTGCATTACATCTGCTAACCCCTGCTAACTTGGCAAAGAGGCACCTTTTAACGTGGTGATTCTCTTTATTGAGCAGGGGGAGAGTAACTGGCCCTATCCACCCCCAGCACAGGACCTCCAGTGACTGTTGCTGGTGTCTATCTCATGTTGCTTTTTAGACTGTGAGCCCTTTGGGGACAGGGAGCCATCTTATTTGTTTATTATTTCTCTGTGTAAACCACCCGGAGTCATTTTTGGAAGGGCAGTATAGAAATCAAATAAACAAATAATAATAAATAAACACATCTGACCACATGGCATCTGTCCCACAAAACCTTCTGCCACAACAATGCAACTCTGTGCACAATTACTTAGGAACAAGTTCCACTGTGTTCAGTGGGGCTTACATTTAGGCTGAAGTCCTACACATGCTTCTTACATGTGGGTCAGCGCCATTAAACACACTGGATTCTTCTTAAGTGGCACAACCCTACATATGTTTTCTTAGAAGCAAGCTCCAGTATTCAATGAGGTGTGTGCACTGAGAGCATCTTACATATACTGCTTACCTGGAGATGGTCCCACTGAACATAGTGAGGTTTCCTTAATTTGTTGTTTTAGAATATTTGTACCCTATCCCTCCAGTACATTATGGCACAGGGTGGGTCATAACATTAATAAAATAGAAACTACTAATACTGAAGCCACCTAATGACACAGTGGGGAAGTACCTTGCCTAGGGAGCAAGAGGTTGCTGGTTCAAATCCCCACTGGTATGTTTCCCAGACTATGTTTCCCAGACTATGGGAAACATCTATATTGGGCAGCAGCGAGATAGGAAGATGCTGAAAGGAATCATCTCATACTGTGCAGGAGATGGCAATGGTCAACCCCTCCTGTATTCTACCCAAGACAACCACAGGGCTGTGTGGGAACCAGGAGTCAAAACCGACTAGGCAGCACAGCTTTAGTTTTACTTTAATACTACTACTACCTGCCTAGAGATGTACATATCAGGCGGTATAAAAATATGATAAATTAAAGATAATAATCAAAAAAGACCAGGCTAACACACACACAAAGAATACAAAATTTTAAAAGTTTAAAATTCAAGATTACATAATTAAAAAGCAAAAACACAAAGAACTAAACCAGATGCAAGCAATCTGTTTACACATTTTTAAAGGTCTCTTCCCCCCCACCCTTTTTTTTAAAGGTGTGCATTTGATTTTTTGTTTTGACAGATCTTTCTTAAGGACTAGAAGCTCAACCCAACGCTTGTTTACTTGGAAAGCAAGCCACCATCAGACGCCACGCATCAGATTACCTGCGAGTAAACATGCCTACTTGAGACGAGGAAACCTGCTGCCCAGGGAGCATGCTTGCCTCCTGGCACGCAAAAATGCAAGGGCGCCATCCTCCGGGCGCCACAGGACTCCTGGTCGCTTCTGCCCCCCAGACACAGGTCCCCGGCCATCCACCCCGTGATACGAGGGAGCGCCCCCTCCCCACGCAGCCCCCCACCCCGCACTCCTTCCCGCCCGGCCCCCTTACCGAGCACAACCGGGGGGCCGCCGGACTTGCGCCCCTGAGGCAGGCAGCAGGCGCCGTGGGGCGAGCAGAGCAGCAGCAGCAGGGAGAGGAGGGCCGGCAGGGAGGCGCCCACCACCGCGCTCCGCAGAAGCCCCTTCGTGCTCGTCGCCCCGGCTGGCAGCACCATCCCCTCGACTGACGCCCCGGAGAGGCAAGAACTGTCCCAACACACACGCACAGCGCATGCGCAGCACCCTACGCCCACTTCGACGGCCGAAGCCTCACTAAGGCGCTCGGCGGAGGGCCCGCGGCCTATATAAAGGGAGGCTGCGAGCCAATCGGCTTCTCGCCGGCTGCCCAGGAGCCAATGAGCGCGCAGAGGGCGTTCCACTCCGCCTCTCCCCTCCCTTCTCGTCACTTACCTTCCTCTTCATCTCCTGAGGGGAGGAGGTTGAGTTCAGAGTACATAGATTTTCAAAACAGGTTTGTTTGTTTTTTTGCTTCCTTTCCACCCCATTAAACAGCCGTCCAGGCCAAGCCAATCGCAGATCGAGCCGTTGCACTCTCTCTCGCTCCCCAACATAGACTTGCAGGAGAGGCCCCGTCGCTGCCGTGAGGAATATAAAGGGTTTTGAATATTTATAGCAAAAGCTTTTTATTTTATTTATGGCATGCATAGACTACCCTCCCATGCAGACCTTTGGACAGTTTACAGACTAAATCACAACAAACAACACAATACATCATGTAAAGCCATTTAGATAACTGTAAGTTAAAAATATGAAAGAGGTGTGTGAGTAAACATCTCTTTTGTGGGTTAGCCTACGCACTTAGCATTTTAAAGCCCATCCTTAGCACTTAGAGAATGTTTGCTTGCTTGTTGATCTAGTGCATTTTTATACTGCCAGGTTATACAGTCTCATGGAGCTTTCCCAGACTTTAGGGCTAGGTTTTCTGCAAGGCTTTACTGTGAGTTCAAAGTTGCCTAAAAAACCAATGCAAAAAGTGGATTTTTTTGACCCTGGATATAAATCAGGCAGCACTCTAACGTGCAATGAAAGACCCAAATTGTGTGAAATGCTCCCCATATAACTTGCAGGGGACTTCGGGGCAGAGGTGTTCTTACCCCTGGACTTTGGGGCCAAAGTCCAGGGCCCCCAAATCCTCTTGAGTTGACACTCAAAAGGTCAGCACTCCAGCATCCTAAGTATTATTATCCCAGTAGCCTTCATTTTTACCCCTATACTGGACCTTCCAACTCTCCCAACTTTCTACCAAGCACATCCCTTCATTTCTGTTCCCTTTTGGCCACTGTGGCTGGGAATGATGCAAGTTGTAGACCCAACATCTGGGGAACGCTTGCCATAGACAAGAGATTTTGCCCGATTCATTCCATCTGGGACAGTTTGTCGACCTTTGCTGCCAAAAGCAACTACTCGGCAGCATGTGACTGGCTTAATCTGCTTGCTGAGTTCCTTTCTGTTTAACTAGCAACAGATAAAGTTGTGGAATCAGTTGTGATGATTCTTAAATTAGTCTTGTGGAAGAAAACTGCTAAAGCTCCTGCTGTCATGTGCCTTCTCCTTCACTGAGTGTTTTTAAGAAGGACCTGAAAGCATGCCTGTTTAGCCAGGCTTTTAGTTTATAGTTTTAAAGCTTCAGGTTTTATAGATTGTATTTTAAATTGTGTTACTTGTGTTAATGTCTTAATGGTTGTTTTTAGATCGTGAACTGCCCAGGGACCTCTGTATGGAGTGGTATAAAAATGTGCTAAATAAAATAAATGCAATAGGACACCGATTGTTGCTAATCTACAACGAGAACTTTACTGATAAATCCTTCAATGACATCACCCTGTCTTGGTGAAAACACCCACCCCTATGACTCGGAGCACACATGGGACTGATTTGGAGGATACTGCTCTGCCCATGCCATTGGGAAGGGGGCAAACATCCTAACACCCTTATAGCATGAACCCTTTATTGCATGGGGGGTTGTTCATTCAAAGGGCCCCTATACATGATTTCCAAGTACAACAACCCAAAGGTGTAGCAATGTTGGAGTGGGCTCAGAGACAAGATTTTAAAATGTCCCCCCCCCCATTGAAGCTCAGCTCATGAAGAAAAGAAACCTTAAATGAGGCTGAATAGTGGTAACAAAAAGCATATATATATTATATAGATAGATAGATAGATAGATAGATAGATAGATAGATAGATAGATATGCCACAACAGAACATCATCCTAAATTATTTTTTTTAAGGTATTGTATATTGTGGACGATGCAAGTCATTGAATGGTACTAGAGAAAGACATGCTTTTCTGGTAGCTCCAGGTCTTAACACCCACCTCAATTCCAGAGGATGAATACAACTGAAGGAAGCCTGGGCAGGTGCGCAGCTGGGGGAGTCAGTCATGTGACTTACCTTGGGGGTGGCAAGGCAGTGACAACTGTCACCCAGACGACTGTCTCCCTTGCCCTGTTATAGTTACGCCCCTGCAACAATCTCTGTTAGAGTCAGAGACAAAATGTGGCACAGAGCCAAAGTAACACACCCTAATATCTGTGATGTAGTTGCCAATCCAGACAATCAGGTGCCCTCCATGACAGCCATGCCCCATAGCCATGCCAACCCCAATGGCCACAACTCCACTTAGATACATGCAATTTGCGGGGGCGGGGGGGGGTTCTGTTATAAAAAGTCAAGAATCATAGACTCTAAGGAATGTGCCAAAACAAATGACAGGGAATGCCCACTACAATGCATTGTTTCCTTTCAAATGGCCATAGGAATGCATGGAATTTCCAAATGGCCACTGGGCATTCGGAAATTTCATGCGTTCCACTGCCATTTGGAAGGAACCAGTGCATTTCAGTGGTCATTCCCCATCATTCATTTTAGGATGCCTGGACACTAGTCCATCATTGGATTTGCATGCAGAAGGTCCCAGGTTCAATACCTGGCAGCATCTCCAGGTAAGTCTGGGGAAAACTCTTGCCTGAAACCTTGGAGAGCTGCTGCCAGTCAGTGTACTGTAGACAGTACCAAGCTAGATGGACCAAGGGTCTGACTCAGTATAAGGCAGCTTGCTATGTTCCTAAGACAGGAAGAATGGTAATAAAATCAATTGTAGTCCGATATTCAATGATGTAACAAACAGTTGGAATAGCAAGAGCAGCATATGATTTCCATGCAGAAAGCCGAGGGTTTTGTGTCCCTGCTGAGACCCTGGAGCAGGGGAAAGGACTTGGCCTGCAGAGCTTCACCACTGCCTAATATAGACAGGAGGGTGTTTTTTTAATGTGCATTTAAATGTACTTCTCCATTCATATTTGGTGCACATAATTGTGAATAAATGCGGAATCTGGGCTTTAATCGGCAGTCATGGAAAGATCTCTGCCTGGTCATTCCCATCTGGTTCTTCTAGGCAACACAACAGTGTTGAGTTATTGTAGGGTAAGACAATAAGCCAATGCAGGCACCAGTGCAGTCGGGCCAGTAGGAGACTCCTCCAGCTTCCCTGGAGACAGCTTCCTTAGCTTCCTCCTTGATCAGGAACTGAGCTGGATGCAGGAGCGGAGCCACCATTGGGCAAATGGGTTCGAAGAACCCAGGCCGCCACCAATCAGGGGCCACGAGTGCGGCCCCAGACACACACCCCATGTTTGACGTCAAACATGTGGGGCTTTAGTTTGGTCCCAAAATAAAGGCAGGGAGTGCCGCTCCTGGTCTCACAGCCAACGCATTGGGGCCTTTCGATCTCCCTCCCAAACAGGTCCACGCAGCCCCATTTGGGATGGAGACCACGTCCCCCGTGTCTGACATCAGATGCAGGGGTGTGGCAATCTGGACCCCTGCATCTGATGTCAGATGTGGGGGCAGGGCCAAGGGGGCTGCCATGGCGGCCGCACCTCCCTACGCTGTTGGCTGGATGAGACCCATGTGTGCAGCAGGGTGCAAACCCATACTCCCTTGCAGTAGGGATGTGTGAGTGACTGTTTGGCCAGTTTGGTTTGAATCCAATCCAGATTCGAACTGACCTGGCCCCGTTCAGCCTTGGGCTTGGCCAAACAGAGTCCAGTCCAGCCACCAAACTGAGTCCGGTCACTGAACCGGGCTGAACCAGTTCATGAGCCAGTTCGGGGATACTTGTAAATGGGACTCCTTGAGGATTCCTCAATCCCTAATCCTAAAGGGGGAGAAAAGGGGGCCTGCAGCAGTGATCATGTGAGTGTGTGAGAGGTGTGGCTCAGGAGCAACAGGCTGTCATGTGGGAGAAGGTAGGTACTATCCTGCCTTCTCCCCAGCCCCTGCCGAAAATGGTCGTGTGAATGACCTTCTTCTCTTTCAAACACTTTTCTCCTCTCGCATAAACACACCTGCTTTCTCTCTTAGTTACAGGCAGGGTGGATTTGATTTAAATCAAACTGATTTAAATCACGATTTAAATCACGATTTAAATCACGATTTAAATCACTAGCAGGGTGGATAAAAATCAATGATTTTTTTAAAAAAATCAAAAAAATCGGATTTTTTTGATTTTTTTTAAAAAATCATTGATTTTTTATCCACCCTGCTAGTGATTTAAATCGTGATTTAAATCAGTTTGATTTAAATCAAATCCACCCTGGTTACAGGTAAGTCCCCTTGCTTTAAGAGATATTACATTTAAAGCACATAGAGAGATTTCTAATTATCTCCCAACCATTAACTCCTATCAGCCAACCAGTCTGACCCACTAACTAGGCAACCTTGTCTAACCGAGGCACCGTGCTGACTTAGCACAAGATCTCTGCATCTGAGTCCTTAATTATAAGCCTTGTTAATGAGTTTTAAGACAATACCACAAGATATTAAGGTTGCCAACTCAGTCCTTTTCCACCTAAGGAATGCTTTAGTCTGTCTCTGCACACGAAAATGCAGGCCCGCACCTCAGAGCAAGGGTGGGTGGGATGAATTCTCCGTGCAACAAGCTCAGGGCACTTGACTGTTCCATCTCGCACCATCCATAACTAGGAATTTGGGGGGGGGGGGGAGAAGGGTAATAAGGAGAATTTGCTTGAGGAATTTTAACCCCAAATTCTTTACATGCTTAGGAGAAATAGAGAAAGGCTTGCACAACATCAAACTGCTGGTAGGTTGCTGTGGAGTAGTGCGGGGATGGGGGTGGAATAGGAGCGACTACTCCAGAAGTGAGATGGGTGTGGGTGTGTTGCACTGGTGATGCAATCACCATACAAAGTACAAACCAAAGAAGCTAGTTTGCTGCATCTTTGAAAAACATTTCAAATGGGACAATGCAATAACTTTTCCGATGTTGCAAGCAAGGTTCGGGACTCAGAAACTCACCCTTTCAAGCCATTGCTTTATCTGACATTGAGCAATGCACTGGAGAATATATTTTCTTTTCCAAGGAGTCTTTTAACACATCCTTCTGAAATCTACCTTGCCATTTACATGAGACCCAGCATCTCTCACAGTTCATCAACCACCTGGGTGGAAGCTGTCATGAAAAAACAACTATGTTTATTGCTGTTTGTAAAGTTTGCTTGCAAAAAGGTACATCCATTATGGGCATGTTTATTTATACTTGTTCATTTTTAAATGGCTACCCTGCTTTTCCCCCACCCCACCCCCAAGAACAAGAACTGCCTTAATAAGCATAACTACAAAACAATTGACATGCAGGAAAAGAACCCATCACTCAAGAAACAAGCAAGAAAGAAAATTCAGAATGCAACGGCAGCAGCAGAATTAAAAAGAATTCCATCCCACTTAAAAAATCTCCCATCAATCAAAGCAGAAGAGAGAACACAATTAGCAGTCAGCCAACTCTGAAAAGCCATATCTTGACCAGGGTGCTTTCCAGATGACATGCTGTTCAGCAGTAAAATGCTTCGGCTTGGCAGGAATCATTCTTAAAGCATAAATACCTTGCGCAACCCTCCTGCAATGGGAAAATACAGCTTTTTGGGTGGGACGCACATGCAGCGTTGTAGGACTAAAACACAAGGATAAAATCTGAAAGAAGGCATCGGAAATGTGAACGGCACCTTGCTGACAGTGCAGAGACTGTGATGTTGAAACACAGGGAGTATGGAAGCACACGTAGTGGATAGTAGTGACACTGTTGTGGCATGTAATCTGGAAAGCACCCAGGCAACAAAATCAATATAAAGATACACCACGGAGGCTTCCCTTATCCTTCAAGGGATGATCCAGATTGTATTCTCATGTATAGGTTCTCCCACTGCACCTCGATGAGCAGAGGAACTCAGAGCAGGACTATAAATATTGATTACTATCGGGGGTAATCAATATTTATGAGGTACAAATACCAGGCTCAAACTATCATCCTTTTTGGACACATTATGCGAAGACCCGCCTCCCTTGAGAAGTCCATAATGCTGGGGGAAGTTGAAGGAAAGAGAAGAAGAGGATGACCAGCAGCAAGGTGGATGGACTCGATTACGATAGCAATGAAGGCACCACTGAGAGACCTCAAAGGCCAAGTTGAAGACAGATCATTCTGGAGAGAATCTAGCTATGTGGTCGCTAAGAGTCGACACCGACTTGACGGCACTTAATCAATCAATCAATCAAGGTACAAGCTGGCCAGAAGACGGACAAGGCTGGTTAGCAGAGTAGGCAGGGGTCGGAGCCATGGGGTTCTGGCAGTCTAGCAGAAGACTCAGACAGTTGAGCTGCAGAGAACACAGCTGCTAGGCACTTCAAAGAGAGCTGAGCCAGCAGCTTTTCTTCTTCTTCTGTCTGGGGAAAGTTACAAATTAGGAACTAGGCAGGTCCCATAATCACCACTTAGAGTCAAACAGACATATGACAAGCAGCCATAATCTTTCACATAGCCAAGAGGCTCAAAGGAAGAGGAGATCTCATCTGCAAGCATGAGTTGTCGCCTATGCTGAGCAGAGTCCACCCTGTTTGCATATGAATGAGAGACTACACATGTGTGAGCACTGTAAGATATTCCCCCTTAGGGAGTGGAGCTGCTCTGGGAAGAGCATCTAGGTTCCAAGTTCCCTCCCTGGAAGCTCCTCCAAGATAGGGCTGAGAGAGACTGCTGCTTGCAAACTTGGAGAAGCCACTGCCAGTCTGTGTAGACCAGACTGAGCTAAATGGACAGATGGTCTGTTTCAGTATATGGCAGCTTCCTACTAAGTTCTATAAGATCCACAGAACCAAACTCCAGATGTCCTTCTTTTCAAAAACTGATTGCAGCAATGGTGTCAAAATGCCCACTGGACAGCAATAAATAAATAAATAAATAAAATCACCTGTTGTTCATTACTATACACTGCACAACCACAGAGGACATGATGTACTTTCTTTGGAACTCCACAGAAGGCACATAGGTCATCCTCTCTCTTGCCAAGCAAATAAAGCTTATCATAACAGCTTGGCTGAAATGTTACTGAGCTTTAAAAAAGCAACAGGTCTCCACCTCTCTCCAGGCTTAAACCATAGCAGCTGGTTCTGGCTCCGAACCCTCCTCCTGAGTAGACCTTTCCTGGTCTATGCACCGAGCAGCTAGCCTTGTGCGCCTGTGGCATTGCTGGAACACCCCCCCCCCGGCAGGGTCTGCCACTGGGATCTGTCTTGGCACTCTGGTGTTGAGGGAGGTGGCACTCTCCTGGGAGGGAAACCCCCCATCCGGGTTTCTGCTTGATCTGCATCCCATTAGGGATGTGTGGACAGGTTTGATGTTGAATGTGTTTGATGTCAAACCAGTTCGGTTCGACTCTACGGGGTCGAACTGAACCACCCTGTTTAGTCTGACCCCGGACTGAACACCCCCACTGCCCCCACCCTGGGGTGGTTCGTGAGGTTTTTTTTAAAAAATAGATTTTAAAAAAACTTACCCCCTCTAGGGGAGTTGTCCAAGGTGGTGGTGGGGGGTTGTCCACGGAGGTTCCCCCTTCTCCCGCCAGCCTCTCTTATGCCATAAATCAGCTCTATGGCCACTCTTCAGCCTTTCCCCCTTGGTGCGGCTGCCATTTTGGAGGCCGCTGCATCAATAGCTCTCTGCGTTATGGCATATGGGAGGCCAGTGAGGGGGGGGGGACCTCCACGGACCCCCCCCCACACACACACACACCGCCTAGGACAACTCCCCTGCAGGGGGTCATTTTAAAAAAATTCCAAAAAACCCCCAAACCCTCACATCCCCCCCCCGGACCGAACCGGACTGGGGGGGTTCGAGGGGGTGCCAGACCAAACTGGCCCAGTCCAGTTCGGGTCCAGTTCGGACTCAGACCAGACCAGCCGGTTGTGTGCAGACCCCTACATCCCATATGGCTGTGCTGGGAACAGGGCTTTGATCTAAGGCAGGGCTCCACACTCATCATCCCCAACCACAGTGGCCAGTAGTCAGGGATGATGTGAATTTAGTCCAAATTGCGCAGGCAGGCCAAATCTGTGCAGCCCTGAGCTAAGGGCTTTACTGTCTCGGAGTCCATAATGGGGCTTGTAAGGGGTTCCTCCATTATTCCTTGTTCGAGATCACTGCAGGGGAGGGGGCTCTGGGTTGGGGGCCCTATGTGTGTGTGTGGGGGGGGGTCCCTGTCTAGTTTGGTTGGGACGACAGATGGCTTGGCAACTGGAATGGAAGTATCCGGGTGCTGCTCTGTAGCCTCGGTTCCTTGCGTCCCACTGAAGGAGAGCTGGTCTTGTGGCAGCAAGCATGAATTGTCACCTTTGCTAAGCAGGGTCCACCCTGGTTGGCATTTGAATGGGATAGTGCATGTTTGAGCATTGTAAGGTATTCCCTTTGGGGGACGGGGCCACTCTGGGACAAGCACCTGCATGCTTGCATGCAAAAGGCTCCAAGTTCCCAGGCAGCATCTCCAAGACAAGGCTGAGAGAGACTCCTGCCTGAAACCTTGAAGAAGCCACTGCCAGTCAATGTAAACAATACTGAGCTAGATATTAGAAGGCAGCTTCCTGTGTTCCTAACTGTAAATAAACCAAAGACTACAGTAAGACTGTAAACCTCCAATGATCTCTCCGCCAAAGGAAACCAGAATCCTAGTAGTGCTGTACCTGTGGAACTCCTCACCACTAGGGGAAGTGACAAGAGGGCACATGATGATGATGATGATGATGATGATGATGATGATGATGATGATAATTATTAATAATAATATTAATAAATCTCCCATAAAGAAGCATTGCTGCTTAGCTTTCTCCCTGTCAACTAGTTTTCTGTCCAAAGGGATTTCAACAACAACAGAGGATTATCCTATCATGGGAGCCCCCCACTGCATTCTGCAGTCACACAGCCTAAACACAGGTTGGCCATCTCAGGGCGAATACCACCAAAGCCTTCACTTGACCATGCAATCCTTTGGTCAACAGATCTCTGAGCAAACGCTGAAGGCAGATCAGCGCCTGGCCTTGGGTTGAGACAGTAGTAAACAAAGCACCTGCAGAGGAATGCAATCCAGTTCTCACTGCACCAGCAAACCGACCGGAACTTGGTGAGGTTATGCTGATCCATCAGCAAAGAGGAAGTGTCTGCTTGGTATATCGGGAAATAGGTCAGGTGAGCAAACAGGTGGCTTTTAATGCAACAAGGTGGCTTTGAATATACATGAAGAAACACGGTTCCTCTTTCCGTGCCGGCTTTTACCCTGAATGACCAAAGAGCAGTCTTGGGCTGACGAGACTGTATGGACGTTCTTCTTACAAACAAAGGCTTCCTGACAGGGTTGACCGCAAGGGGTAGGAAGGGGTAGTGGGTGCACCCCCACAAAGATTCCCTGCTCCCCCATCCACCAGACTGGAACTTTACAGCACAGCATTGGACAGCACAGTCATAATATATTGTGGCCTTGTAGTTTGAACTGATTGTTTTAAATGGCCTCTTTTGTTTTAAGACGAGCATGCCCTCTCTCCTGCCGTTACTTCCCTGCCACTGGTATCGAGAGGCATCGTGCCTCTGAGGCTGGAGATGGATAGCTTCAGTCAGGGTTGGCAAGCCTAGCTGTGAACCATCTCCCTCCCAGGTTGGTAAAGGTCGCATGGGCACTGGGCAAGACAAGTCTTAGGAACACAGGAAGCTGCCTTTTACTGAGTCAGACCGTTGGTCCATCTAGCTTAGTATTGTCTACACAGACTGGCAGCGGCTTCCCCCAGGTTGCAGGCAGGAATCTCTCTCAGCCCTCTCTTAGAGTTGCTGCCAGGGAGGGAACCTGGAACCTTCTGCATGCAAGCATGCAAATGCTCTTGCCAGAGCAGCCTCATCCCCTAAGGGGAATCTCTTACAATACTCAAACATGTCCATATGTATCCACACATACAGCAGCCATTCCCAAACTTAAGTTCCCAGATGTTGTGGGACTACAGATCCCATCATGACCCCTGCTAACTTGGCAGAGGCACCTTTTAATGTGGTGATTCTCTTTATTTAGCAGAGGGAGAGTAACTGGCCCTATCCACCCCCAGCACAGGACCTCCAGTGACTGTTGCTGGTATCTATCTTAAGTTTCTTTTTAGATTGTGAGCCCTTTGGGGACAGGGATCCATCTTATTTGTTTGTTATTTCTCTGTGTAAACCACCCTGAGCCATTTTTGGAAGGGTGGTATAGTAATCGAATTCTTCATCATCATCATCGTCATCATCGTCATCCCCAGCCCCAACAGGGTTCCCGAGGCTGGGAGCCCCTGATCTACAGTATCATTCGCTTAGTGCTCAGTGTGCTCATTCCCAAGATCTTCACAATGTCAAGTATCTTCTTCTGAAATGGCCCAACATCTGTATTGCTCAAATGGTTGCATAAAGGAGGTCATTACAAAAAAGTGACACTGCAGTATTGAGTAGTTCTCAACTGCTGTAACTTGAGCAGTTCTCTTTTTTTAATTAAGAATTTTTATTTTTATAAGAAGAAGAGATAAAAACATTACATCAAGAATTTCCAAGCAACAGAAGTTATATATAGTATTACAAAAATGGTCTGAAATAGAAAAGGAGATCTCTTCCATCTTATCGCCAATCCTCCAAAGTAAAGTAAAGTAAATTCTCTTTACAAAAGTAAAGAGAATCAGTACTATTCAGGAGTATATGTACACTTAAGATAAAAGAAAAGATTTTCAAAATTAACAATGAGGAAAGAAAAAAAAATGTAGTCCCCTTAAATTTAAACATTACAATTCAGTAATAAAAGACAGTTTCTAAATATAAGTGGCAGTCCCAAAGAAAGTATTATTAGAATTATAAAAGATTCACAGATAGTACTAAAATATCTAAAGCCAGGTCTCAAATTAACTGAGTTTTCAATGTGAAATCAAAATAATCAGAAAGTAGCATTCCCTAAGCTATCTCTACCCTAATTAAGGATATGTTTTACTATTCCTAATTAAACTATATGTAAAAGCTTTGGTATCTGAGTATTATATTTACTAACTATATCAGTGCCAAAAATGATTAAAATCTCAGTAGAATTCTAATGCCAAGGTCTTATCTCTGATTATAAGGAAGTGGCTTGAGCTCCAAACTGCAATATGGCATTATTCAACAAAAAATTACGGTGAAGTCTATCTATGCTGCAACTTAAAGAAAACATCATCTAACTGTGCTTAATTCTTCCCTCCTGTAAGATAGTGATCAAACCGTTTTGCTCAAGAAAAAATTTCTTCGTCCAAAAACTATAGACTGTCGTTAAGAAAAATCTGTTCATTGCCCAGTTTAATAAGAACCATTTTACGTCAAAGAGAGTCTATGTCCCCTATCTTCCAGAATGACCTCAAGCCAAAAGGACACAGACCATCTACATTTGAGTCTTCCGTTCGGAAAGAAATCAGACAGGTCATTATCCAAGAGATTTCTTGAAGTGAAAAAAAACACCCCACTTTCATTTCGTACGCAAGTACGCAACACCGACTCGATGGCACAACTTTACCTTTAGACAGAGAAAAACATGAATGGGACTTCTGCATTACTAACCAAATATGGCCACCCCTGCCTCACCATGGCCCTCCAGGAATTCACAAAACAGGTTCTGCAAGCCCGATTCATCATGTTTTCATTTCTTGGTCTTGCAACACTGCTTCCTTGTCCAACTGAGTAAGGCTGGGGACAACGTTGTTGTTTCCTCCAGAAATGAAGGAAGAAGGATGGACCCCACACTAATTACCCTGGTAAGGCTGCTCAGCAGTTTTGCAAACAATTCATCATTTTGTGCATCTTTCGGCCCACAGAACCAGTTGGATCAGAATCATCAGTGGAACAAAAGTGAAGGGTAAAGCAAAGCTTTACACTCTCTTTAGGGGACCCCCCCCCATTATCTCAGCCTAAAAGGGTTAGTTTTTAACATAATAAATTTAATTTATTTTATTTTATATACCACCCATTCCTGAATAGCTCAGGGTAGTTCTCATAAAACATAAAATAAAAACAGTTAAAATGTTAATATAAAACTCATTTTTAACCAATCAAACATTAGGAACATATGCAGCTGCCTTCTACTGAGTCCGGACATTGGTCCATCTAGTGCACTATTGTCTACACAGACTGGCAGCAGCTTCTCCAAGGTTACAAGCAGGAGTCTCTCTGAGCCCTATCTGGAGGGAACTTGGAACCTTCTGCATGCAAGCAGGAAGGTGCTCTTCCCAGAGAGGTCCCATCTCCTAAGTGGAATATCTTACAGTGCTCACATGGAGTCTCCCATTCAAATGCAACCAGGGCGGACCCTGCATAGCAAAAGAGACAATTCATGCTTGCTACAGTGGGGAAGTAACTTGCCTAGGGAGCCAGAGGTTGCTGGTTCAAATCCCTGCTGGTATGTTCCCCAGACTATGGGAAACACCTATATCGGGCAGCAGCAATATAGGAAGATGCTGAAAGGCATCCTCTCATACTGCGTGGGAGATGGCAATGGTCAACCCCTCCTGTATTCTACCAAAGACAACCACAGGGCTCTGTGGGTGTCAGGAGTCGACACCAGCTCGATGGCACAACTTTGCCTTTACAGCTATTATCAAAAGCCAGGCTGAAAAGATGAGTCTTTAGGGCTTTCTTAAAGGCCTCCAAAGAAGACAAGCCTCTTATACCCACGGAGAGTGCATTCTACAACCTCCGGGCGATAACTGAGAAAGCCCAGAGAAAGCCTGATGACGGACCTCTCCTGATGATCTTAGTGAGCAGTGGGGTTCTTGTAGGGAAAGGCGTTCTCTCAGGTAGCCCAGGTCTAAGCGGTTTAGGTCTTTAAAGGTGGTAACCAGCCCTTTTTAATGTGGAGATTCTCTTGATTGAGCAGGGGGAGAGTAACTGGCCCTCTCCACCCCCAGCACAGCACTTCCATTACAGTTGCTGCTGTCTATCTTATGTTTCTTTTTAGATTGTGAGCCCTTTTGGGACAGGGAGCCGTCTTATTTATTTATTATTTGTTTTTCTATGTAAACTGCTTTGAGAATGTTCATTGAAGAGCGTTGTATAAATATGTGTTGTTGTTTATATTTCACCCGGACATTTTCCAGACTACAAGATCTGTAACGCTTAAAGTGTTGCAGAGTGTAATGGAATGAGGCAGTGGTTTGAAACCAGGAGCGCAGTGATTCTCAGGCAGTATTATATGCAATGTGACAAGGTTTTGCCTGTCCATATTGCCCGTCACTGCAGCGGTTTTTCCAGGCACGGAGCTTCCATATTCCACCTCTGGAATGCATCCAGGCTGGTCTCTGGGTCATCTCGGAGAGACCACACATTACTCCTCTGCTGATGGAGCTTCACTGGCTGCCAATAGGTTTCTGGGCAAAATACGAAGTGCTAGTTATAACTTATAAAGCCCTTAACGGCTTAGGCCCTGGGTGTTTAAGAGAGCCTCTTCTTCACTATGACGCACACCGCCCATTGAGGTCATCTGAGGAGGTCCGTCTCCAGTTACCACCAACTCGTCTGGTGGCTGCACAGAGATGGGCCTTCTCGGTCACTGCCCCGACATTATGGAATGCGCTCCCTGCTGAGATAACGATCCTCTCCATCTCTGGCAATTTTTAAAAAACACCTGAAAACCCATCTTTTCACCCAAGCTTTCCCAGCTTTTTAAAAATTGTCTGGTTTTAATTTTATAGCTGTTTTAAAATTGTTGCATTGTTTTAAGTTTTATATGTGTTTTAATTGTTTTTATGTTAAGCACCCAGAGACGAAAGTTTGGGCAGTATAGAAGTTTATTAAATAAATAAATAAATAAATAAATAAATCCACAGCTGCTCCTCCTCCTCAGTTTTGGGCCAACGGGGTTACGGAGGGAGAGGGGGATCACTGACACCATAGAACTTTTTTTTTTTTTAATGGTTCTCTTGCGTAAATCCTCCAGCAGGGGGAAGCACCATTCCAAAACAATGACTTTTGTCATTACAGGCAGATAGTTGGGGAGGAGAGCTAATCTCCCCTTTGCTAAGCAGGGCCTGCTTTGGTTTGCATTTGGATGGGTAAGTACATGTGAGTGCTGTAAAACGTTCCCCTTAGCAGATGAGGCCATAGCTCAGTGGAAGAGCATCTGCATGCTTACTTGCAGAAGGTCCCAGGTTCACTCCTTTGGGTCTCCAGGGTGCTTTCCAGATTAGATCCTGCAATGGGGTCACGTCGTATCTCAGAAGTGTGCTTCCACACTTCCTGTGTTGTGACACCACAGTCCATATGCGGACAGCAGGCTGCCGTTCACATTTCCAATGCCTTGTTTTGAATTTAATCGCTGCGATATAGAACTAGGACGTCGTATATCCGGTGTAAGAAGGCTGCTGGTTTTTTCTGGGTTGTTAGTTTCTGCGAGACTGCTCCCCCTGCTGGGCGCTTTGCTATTTACGTTTTGAATGTGATTTGCCTGAACGGAGGCATTTTGCTGCTGTTGAGCAGCTAGCCTGGAAAGCGCCCAGGTAGGGCTGGGAGAGACTCCTGCCTGAAACCTTGGAGAGCGGCTGCCAGTCAATGTAGATAATTCCAAGCAAGATGGATCAATGGTCTGACTTGGTAGGAGGCAGCTCTCCAAGTGTACAGGCAGGAGCCTCTCCCATCCTTTCCTGAAGATGCTGCCAGGGAGTGAACCTTCTGCATTCCACTGGCTATGACCCCATCCCCTAAGGAGAATATCTTACAGCGCTCACACGTAGTTACCCATCCAAATGCAAACCAAGGCAGACAATGCTTAGCACAGGAGACAATCCATTCTTGCCACCACAAGACCAGCTTTCCTTTCTGCCAGCTTCTCTCAGGGGTGACGCCTAGCCTATTCTGACAGTTTCCCCAGGAATCATCAAAACCTATAAAAACTGGAATTGGAGGGTGTAGCTGAAGCATCCCATCCCACGCCTTTGCCCAAAGTAACTGGTATTCAAGATCAAGAGCTCCTCTGGCAGGCATCAGATTAGACCATTAGGAAGCACAGATGCCATCATGGGAACCAAGTGTAACTAAACAAAGAAATTGAGCAACCTCAGTGAGAGACAGCATATAAAAATCACTACACATGTCAGGACAGCTATCACATTTTCCCTTAGTCTTTTGTTCTACCCAGCTCCACGATACATATGATAGGATTTGAAGTATCCAGACCCCCTCACCATCTTGGTTGCCTTCCCCTGAACTAACTGATCAGCGTCCTTCTTAAAATGCAGGTCCCACTGTACTGATCACAGGATTCCAGTTGAAGTCTGACCAGCACAGAATAGAGTGGAAACAATCCAAGGCAACAAACAAAAATGAAATGCAGAGGTATGATATGAAACCCTAAAAACAATTTCCAGATCCAAATGATGGCATTACAAAGTCTGCAATATATTTTGAAGAACCTGCTTGTGCAAAACAAAGTCTTACAATGACCTATAGACACCAAATTTTGCATACAGAATCCTGCCATTGAAATTTAGCTAAATTTTTGAAGGCTACTTAATGGCGCAGCAGGGAAATAACTTGCCTAGTGAGCAAGAGTTTGACGGTTCGAATCCCCACTGGTATGTTTCCCAGATTATGGAAAACATCTATTTCGGGCAGCAGCGATATAGGAAGATGTTGAAAGGCATCATCTCATACTGAGATGGCAACCCCTCCTGTATTCTACCAAAGACAACCACAGGGCTCTGTGGTCATCACGAGTCAACATCAACTTGATGGCACAACTTTACTTACTAATTTTTACACTGGTTCTTTTACTCGCCTTTTCTAAACACATGAATACAAAATTCTATGACATCTATATAATTAATATAATTAATATATAACAACGCTTTGTTGATATTGAGATCCAAGAAAACTGGGCTGCGCTTCCAGAGTTTTATAGAGTTATAAGAACTAATATGGATCTTTCCCCCGCAAAATATCTGTCAACAATTACTTTTCTAAGTTTCGATGGATATTCACGAGAGTAAGGGTTAATTCCTTTCCACCTGCACTTCTAGCTGGGAGGTTTCAGGGTGTGCCTTTAGAAGAACGACACTGTAGTTGTGGGTCAGGAGATACAGAAACTGTCGCACATATCCTTCTCCACTGTAAACTCCATTTATATCCCAGGGAGCGTCTTATTGTTCCTTTAATATGTAAACTGGTAGATCAATCCGATGAAAACCTTGTAAAACATCTGCTTTCAGATAAAGATGCTTCAATTTCTATTTCTGTAGCTAAGTTTAGTTATATTGCTTTTAAAAGGTATAATGGGATATCATCCTAATTTTAAACTACACACACACACACACACACACACACACATTTTAATTCTTACTAGTTTTTATTCTCTGTTTGGTCAATGACTGTAAATAAAACTACAATACAATAATTAATATATAATATAATATAATAAATTAATTAATAATATTTAACTTCTTCAACTTTCCTAGTGTAATCTATGCAAAATGACTTTGCCTGGTCAACGACGGGTCACTTCTACTAGTACAAAATATTTAACTGGGATTATCTTTAAACTGACATCTTTCTCTCTCTCTTTTTCTGGTGCCCTTTTCCTTCTGCAGATGTTTTCAGCAGCAGGTGTGCTGGAGATCCTCTCTTGGAAGTAACATCTCTGGTTATGCTTTAAGAAATGGCAGCTTGCCAAAGGCAACGATGAAAACCACATTCAAAGATAATGGAACAACAGAAGAGAAGTTGTCCGTGACTAATGTATACCACTTGTGGTGCTTCATATACATCTCGGATTCATTTCATTTTAAACACAGCTCTCCCTGGAGTTGCCCTTCATTATCATTTGCTGGAAATCACCTGATTTGCAGGAGATCATGTTGCCCATCATCAAAGCATCCCAAGCGGCATTAGCTGTGTTTTCCCAGCAACTGGAGAAGAAATTGCAAAAACACATTCACTGGACATTAAACCAGACCAGTGCAACTTGTGACCTCCAATGGGGAAACCAAAGTCCTATGAAGGATGTTAAAGAAGATCAGTATGGTTAGCCTGGAGAAGAAAGGATTAAAGGGAGAGAGGAGTTTCATTTTAAAATATCTGAAGAGTTGTCCCACAGAAGGAGGAGCTGATCTGGGCTCTACTTGCTCCTGAGGGTAAGAACAGAGCCAATAGCTAACATCTAGAGCGATGAGCAAGTGAAGTGAACAAGTTATGGAAGAAGTTAGCTTAGTCCAGGGCTGCTCAACTTTGGCCCTCCTGCAGATGTTGGCCTACAATCCCCATAATCCCTGGCTATTGGCCACTGTGGCTGGGGAGTATGGGAGTTGTAGTCCAAAAACAACTGGGGGGGCCTAGGTTGAGCAGGTCTGGCTTTAAGGTAAAGTGTGCAGTTGAGTCAGTATCGACTCCTGAGCCCTGTAGTTGTCTTTGGTAGAATACAAGAGGGGTTTCCCATAGCCTCCACCAGCGCAATATGAGATGATGCCTTTCAGCATCTTCCTATCTCACTGCTGCCCAATATAGGTATTTCCCACAGTCTGGGGAACATGCCAGTGGGGATTCGTACCGGCAACCTGTGGCTTGTTAATCAAGTCATTTCCCTGCTGCACCATTAGGTGGCTCTAGTTCTGGCTTAGTTCCACTAAAATAAAGGCAGGGGGGATTTACAGATTTGTGCTATTGCATTATAGCAGAGTTCTTCATTGTAAGGCCCGGGGGAGGGAGGCTCTTAAAGCCTAAGTGCAGCTCTCAAACAAATGGTTTTTTGAGCCTGGGTGAAGCTTCGGCTGAAGCAGAATACTCTGCACTGTCCCCCAGCACCATGCAGGGGTCACTGTTCCCAGCGTGCAGCACTGAGCTTTGCCCAGTGGTGGTGGGGCGGGGGTGCTCCTGGAAGGGAAACAGAGCCCCTGCACCCTCTTGAGAGGTGTGTGTGCACTGCGTGCTAGGAAGTGCCTTCCTTCCCAGCACTTTCCTCCTCGTGCTCTTAAGAGAGGGCTCTGTCTCTCTTTCTGCTCACTGAGCAAAGGGGCACCTTTCTAAAGTGACGGTTCTCTTTCTTTAGCTGGGGGAGAGCAACCGGCCCGATCCATGTTTCTTTTTTCAATCGTGAGCCCTTTGGGGGCAGGGGACCTTGTAAAAAAAAAATGTCTTTCTATCTATGTAAACCACTTTGGGAAGTTTTGTTGAAAAAGTGGTATATAAATATCAGTTGGATTCGTAGTCTTCAAAGGCCCTTCCAGCACTGAGGAAAAGAGCATTCCTGCTTGGAGGTCAGTGTGGTAGGAAAAGACTCTTACCCTGATGATTTTTTTTGCCAAAGTGGCCCCCATTTGAATAATAGTGAAAATCACTATCAAAAATAGTGAAGATTATTGCACTATAGTGCTGTTGTGCCAGTGCCCCATTGAACAAGTGAGGTGAGCCAACACAAGCTCCACTGGTGCTAAATCTGAAGCTTGTATTAGGAACATAGGAAGCTGCCATATTCTGAGTCAGACCATTCATCTATCTAGCTCAGCATTGTCTTCACAGACTGGCAGCGGCTTCTCCAAGGTTGCAGGCAGGAGTCTCTCCCAGCCCTATCTTGGAGATGGTGCCAGGGAGGGAACTTGGAGCTTTCTGCTCTCCCCAGAGCGGCTTCATCCCTTGAGGGGAATATCTTACAGTGCTCACACTTCTAGTCTCCCAGGGCGGACCCTGCTTAGCTAGGGGGATGTCATGCTTGCTACTACAAGACCAGCTCTTCTCCCAGTTGGCCCGCCTTAGTTGTTTCAATGGGGCCCTTGCACAAGAGCACAAGAGCACTGTATTGGCCAATGCCCAATGGATAGGAATTACAAAGGACGCCTATTTAGGTTAGGAGGAATTTCCTAGCTCACGGTTTCTTAAACTTGGGCCCCCAGATGTTCTTGGACTACAACTCCCAGAATCCCCAGCCACAAAGGCCATGTCTGGGGATTCTGGGAGTTGTAGTTCAACAACATCTGGGGGCCCAAGGTTAAGAAACCCTGTCCTAGCTATAAGAGTTGGCTGAGCTGCAGTTATGTATAGAGGAAGCCAAGGAGGACCAGCTCTGCATCCATGTGGACAAGATTTCCTATGCGAATGGTGCGTGCTGCCAAACCAAGCTGTGCCATGAGCAATACATTTGCATAATGATAATATATCAGAAAAACATGTCAGGTACCTGAAGATACCTGCCATCATGAGATGAGCTTTGCTCATATCAATGCCGATAAGGACTGTTAGCCAATTAGGCCTTGTGTAAATTGATAAACTGTCTTGCTTGTTTAAAGCCCATAATTAAGTTGCCAGTAGAGGAGATTTATGATCTCTAACTAAGATCACACCGCTAGATCATATACGCGGTATATGATCATGGTACATATCATGATCAAATGTATGTCATAGTACTCAAACGGCCTCCCCACCCACCCCGGAAGGGGGCAATTTGGAATAAACAATTGTCAGCGAAAGTGGGGTGCTTCACCTTTGCTACTGCCCACCATTTCTCCACTCCAGATTGCCTTCCCAAGAAATCTTTCATCCAATGGAGTAAAAACATTTTTTGCAGGAAAACCCGCATGTTTGAAAGCCCATGGGGAGAAACTACTACAGATATTTATATACTGCTTTGCGATATAGGAAGAGGCACGGGAGGAGGCAATGGTCAACCCCTCCGGTATTCTGCCACAAGAAAACCACAGGGCTCTGTGTGTACCAGGAGTCAAAATCGACTTGATGGCACACTTTACCTTTACCTTTTCCGGCCAAAGTTCTCAAAGCGGTTCATATAGAAAAATAAATCATAAATAGATGGTTCTCTGTCCCCAAAGGGCTCACAGTCTAAAAGAAGCATTAAGTAGACCCCAGCAACAGCCACTGGAGGATTGCTGGAGGACTGAGAGGGGTTTGAAGAACTTCATGGAGGAGAGGTCTAGTAACTGCTACTAGTCGGAGCGCCATAGGCCGCCTCCAGCCTCAAAGGCAGGATGTCTCTGAGTACCATTTGCAGGGGAGTAACAGCAGGTGAGAGGGCATGCCCCCAACTCCTGCCTGTAGGCTTCCAGCAGCATCTGGTGGGCCACTGTGCGAAACACGATGCTGGACTAGATGGGCCTCCTTGGGCCTGATCCAGCAGGGCTGTTCTTATGTTCTTATTGCTGGGCTGGGGCTGAATAGGGACAGGATCAGTCTTCCCTCTAAGGGGTCCTCATGTGCACGCAGTCACAAGTTTTTCGATGGCTGCTGAGTTAATGTTATATCCCACTCAGGTTGAATCCGGAAGGCCCCACTCTAAATGCAGTGTGCACACACTGCCTTGAGACTGCCGCCCAGAACAAAACTCATTCCACAAATAGATGAAAATAATTTGAGAGAACACTGGACGCTGAACACTGAACAAAATAAGCCTGACAGTGTTGCGCAACAGGGCAGTTGCGCAACATCTGGGCAGTTGCACAGCACTAGTACTTGCCACAGAGGAGGACGGAGTGTGCAACTGCCCAGAAACAGTGTTACGCCATTCTGCAGCTGCCTTGTTGCACAAGACTGTCAAGGCTGCTTTCCACTTGCGCAGTAGTCTTGGGCGTGGCCGTAATGCTAACATTCCATTGCACTGAATGTTGGCCATCAGACATAAAGCATTCTGAGCCGCGGAGTGAAATCATAGTAATACCAATAATACAGTTCAAGCAAACCCCAGACCCCCCTACCAAAAGAATATGATATTAAGTAAGCTGCAGCTGGTACATGCATAATGCTTTAAGGCAACGATTTGTTACTCTCCCATCATCCAAAAGCATTTGGAAGCACACACCCAATATAATCATGGTAATTACAAGGCAAAACAAAGACCAAGGAGTGCAAAAGATTCACTCAGGACCACAAAGAGGAGGTTAAAATTGTGCATCTGTTAAGATTGCTTATTTTTTCTTACAACTGATAAGACTTGAATATATATATATATATATATATATATATATATATATATATATATATATTAATGGCAAAGATTGGCAATCATGAGTTGGGTAGGTTAAAAAGAAGCATTCCATTAAAGAGGGTTCTCAGCCTTGGGTTTCCAGATGTCATTGGACTACAACTCCCATCATCCCCAGCCACAACGGCCAAAGGATGGTGGCAGTTGTAGCCCAACAACATCAGGAAGTTTTACACACAGCAGTTTTACTGCAGGGTTTTTGCTTTTAGCTCGCATCTCCTCTAGAATGAAGGGTGCAAGTACACATATCGGCCAGATTTCCCCCAAAGTCCCCGCAAGTTATTGGGGAGCAGTCCACACATGCAATTTGGGTTTTCTACTGCGCCCAAGTAAAAAACTTCACTATTTTCAGTGGGTTTTTTGAGACAGCTTTAGGTTTGCAGTAAAGCCTCCAGGTAAACCCATGGTAAAATCTGGAGAGAATAAAAAAAGTCTGAAAAAGCCTGCATTAAAGGGAAAATGATGCATGATGAAGGAAGAGGAGGTTTGCTGCCAGACATTTACTGCATGGATTTTCTATTTCTTCATTTATTAGAGATAAATAAATGAACAACAACAAACAATATTTATATACCACTTTTCAACAAAAAATTCCCAAAGCGGTTTACAAAGAGAAATAAAAAGCAATGAAGATGGATCCCTGTCCCCAAAGGGCTCACAGTCTAAGCCCATTTTTCCACTCAAAGAGTGCCTAAAGCAGCTAAAAATTCAAATAAAATACGTTTAAACGAAGAAAATCAACAATAAAACAGAAGGCTGATTCTGAAGGCTGAGGAATTTGGCTGATTCTTCCTCCTAACCCCTGGTTGGTCTCCCTTATTTAATTTCATTCATTCATTCACCGGCCCAGAGTCACTCAGTGAATTTCATGGCTGAGTGGGGTTGTGAACTCGGGTGTCCCCAGTTGTATTCTAAATCAGGCCTCCAGAATGTTGCTGAACTATAACTCCCATCATCCTCACAATAGTGGCTAGGGATGATTGGAGTTGTAGTTCAACAACACCTGGGGGGCTAGGTTTGCCCACCCCTGCTCTAAATATGACACCACAGTAGCAATAGAGTAAAGCAAAGTAAAGTGTGCTATCGAGTTGGTGTCGACTCCTGGCGACCACAGAGCCCTGTGGTTGTCCTTGGTAGAATACAGGAGGGGTTTTACCATTGCCATCTTCCACGCAGTATGAGATGATGCCTTTCAGCATCTTCCTATATTGCTGCTGCTCAATATAGGGAAACATACCATAAGAACATAAGAACAGCTCTGCTGGATCAGGCCCAAGGCCCATCTAAGCCAGCAACCTGTTTCACACAGTGGCCCACCAGATGCCCCTGAGAAGCCCACAGGCTAGAGGTATGTGCAAGCCCTCTCTCCTGCTGTTGCTCCCCTGCAATTGGTATTGAGAGGCATTGTGCCTCTGAGGCTGGAGATGGCCCACAGCCACCAGACTAGTAGCCATTGATAGACCTGTCCACCATGAATCTGTCTAAGCCCTTTAAAGCCATCCAAGCTGGTGGCCATCACCGCATCTTATGGCAAAGAATTCCATAGATCAATTATGCACTGTGTGAAAAAGTACTTCCTCTTGTTGGTCCTAAATTTCCTGACCTTTAGTTTCATGGGATGACCCTTGGTTCTAGTGCTGTAGGAGAGGGAGAAAGATTTCTCTCTGTCCACCCTCTCCACTCCGTGCATAATTTTATACACCTTGATCATGTCTCCCCTTAGTCGCCTCTTTCCAAGGTAAAGAGCCCCAGATGCTGCAGCCTAGCCTCATAAGGAAGGTGCTCCAGGCCCATAATCATTTTGGTTGCCCTCTTCTGCACCTTTTCCAGTTCTACAATATCCTTCTTAAGATGTGGTGGCCAAAGCTGTACAAAGTACTCCAGATGTAGCCACACCATAGATTTGTATAAAGGCATTATAATATTAGCATTTCTATTTTCATTCCCTTTCCTAATGATTCCTAGCATGGAATTAGCCTTCTTCACAGCTGCCACGCAATGAGACGACACTCAATGAGCTGTACACCACGATCCCAAGATCTCTCTCCTGGTCAGTCACCAACAACTCAGATCCCATCAGCGACAGCATATATGTGAAGCTGGTATTTTTTGCCTCAATGTGCATCACTTTACACTTGCTTGCATTGAACTGCATTTGCCATTTTGTCACCTAGTCCCCCAATCTGGAGAGATCTTTTTGGAGCTCCACACAATCCATTGTGGATTTCTCTACCCTAAATAGTTTAGTGTCATCTGCAAATTTGGTCACTTCGCTGGTCACCCCAACTTCTAGATCATTTATGAACAAGTTAAAGAGCACTGGTCCCAGTACCGATCCCTGGGGGACCCCACTACTTACCTTCCTACCAGCAGGGATTTGAACCGGCAACCTCTAGCTTGCTAGTCAAGTCATTTCCTAGCTGGGACTAAAAGGCAAAATGTTTGTTTTGCACTCCAGGCGGCCATGCAAAATTATTGTTACATGCCTGCTTCCCACTTCTCAGAGTAATTAGTGCTCTGTCTAACAAAGAGATGATCAGCTAGCATTTATAATCAGAATCTCTAATCACAACGTATTACTAAGTGGAGCATCTGAATGGATAATGGAGTGGATTGAAATCAGCCAAAAGCAAGCGTAAAGATCCCACTAACTGAGCAAAGAGGCACCTTTCAAAGCGGTGGTTTTCTTTATATTAAGCCCCAGAGACGAGAGCGATTGTCCCTGTTCAAACCAGCATTGCATCCCTCCCGTGGCTGCTGCTGGTATCTACTTGGTGTTTATTTTTAGATTGTGAGCCCTTTGTGGACAGGGAACCATTTTCTTATAAATTTCCTCTATAAGCCATTTTGAGAAATGTACTTGTTATCCCACCCTTCTAAGAGACAAATGAGGCAAGTAGGGGGAAATGTGAGTGTGTTAGACATCTGCTCGTCCCGTCCGTCTATAAAACAGGATTGGTGTTTATAGGGTGTACCCCACAGCAGGCAGGGGAGAAACTGGAACTGGCAAGGAGAAGCCACAGTTGCCTTCACCTTCACTGTACTGGAGAATTTAAAGATACATGGAGAATCTCCGGGTTGCCACAAGACAACCCTATTGTCTTAGGGTTGATTTAGAACACTGATTCTGCTCTCCCCCACTCCAAAAAAAGATTTATTTTTTTAAAGAGAGTAGCATATTACTGAGTAGCTACCCAGTTTTCATAAGTCATGATCCACGGCTCTCCATCTTTGTGATTTCTCCAAAGTATTTATTGGCAGATAAAACTTACTGAAAGACGTAAACATACAGATCAAAGGTTTGATGTTGGCCTGCTAACTGGGCAAAGAGGCAGCCTTTCGTTATTTATCAGAGGAGAGCAGATCAATTAATTCTTGTTAAAAAGAAATGGTAAGTGATCTGAACTCTTTGTTCACAATAGATTTTCTGTGTTCAATCCAGAGAAGTCTCTCATTGCAGAGAATACACCATCTCTCTCGCCCAGGCGGGATGATCAGCAAGATTATTTAGTCATCAAGAAGAATGAGTGTTGCTTGGAGAACCTTTCCCCCCCAACATAATGAGTAAAAAAACCCTAAACAATTGCAAGAATACACACCAGAATATTGGTAATGAAAGTCTTCTCACTGCCCACGCCATCATGGCAATATTTGAGTAATTATCAAAAATTGATAAACAATTTTTGAACAAACAAGAAGGTTCCGTTAATTTGTTTGGTTCTGACTTACAAGGAAGGGAAGAAGGCTATAATGCGGGTGACGAGAGCCTAGTGGCACCAAACCAGACTCCAAAAGGAGCATATAAGTAAATTACGCTCAGACTTTGCAAACAAATAAAGTTATGCTGCAAGCAGCCTCTATTAGAGTTAAACAATAAAGAGGAGAAAGGTGTAGGAAGGCTAAGGCCTATTGGGATATGATATATAATGAGTTAAAGAAAATATTTAAAAGGACATTTCCTAAGAAACCAGAATCCTTCCTGCTGGCAATAACACAAGGAGTATTTTCTACAACTGGTTTAACATTTTTAATGTACGCTTCCACGGCTGCCAGAACAATATATGCACAGAAATGGAAGAGCAATGAACTCCCTTCAAAAGAAGATTGGCTGATAAAAATTTTGGAATAGGCGGAGATGGCAAAACTTACAGTATTGATAAGAGATCAAAATTTAGAATGCTTTAAAGAAGATTGGAAACCATTCTTCTTGTATCTAAAGAACTATTTTCCTACTATGGATTTTACAGCAGGGTTTGAAATTTAGTAATAATAGCAGGTTGGGTAGCTTAAAATTGTGTTTGTAAGGTTTAAATCTATGTTTTGAATTATTATTATAGCAAAGGTAAATTTTATAGTTGATGATTCACGAAGAAGTGTGAGCGGGAAGTCCATATTTGTTTATTTGTTGTGCATGTTAATAAGAATATTGTCAAAATCAATAAAAATTTAATTTCTAAAAAATAATAATAATAAAGAGGAGAAAGGGAAATCCCACTGTGACTACAAAACAAAAAAATGCAGATAATGATGACCAAACACTGAAAATATAAATAAACACTGGAAATGTATATTCAGAAATAATAAGCCAGTAATAAATGATCCATAACATTAATAAACAAAAATCATGAATCTAAACTGAATAATTCCACAAGAAAAATAATGCAGTAATACTCAAACCAACTGGTAACACATAAGACACAAAATGCCTTCTCACAATGCAGAATACATAAATAAAAGCATGTGCAATAACAGTCAAAAGTTAAGGAAGGAGGTGTAACTGAGCCAGGCAAAAATTGGGCTGCAGGATGAAATAGGCCAAGGCAAGTATCAAAATCAAAATGGAAGTGGCAGATGACAAAAGCACTGCGTCAGACGTGGTCTCAAAAAGAGGTGTAGACGTCCTCAATGGCGAAATGCTCAATACCATCCGCACAGAAGTGAAGATGTAAAATCACAAACATGCTGATAGCAGAGAACCCGTCGAGCATGCTTCCATAAATAAGCTGACCTGGATCAGAGATAAAGCCCACTGCATGTCCTTGTGGAGAAAAACAAACTTCATGAATCAATGCAGTGCTTTTGTCATCTGCCACTTCCATTTTGATACTTGACTTTGCCTATTTCATCCTGCAGCCCAATTTTTGCCTGGCTCAGTTACACCTCCTTCCTTAACTTTTGACTGTTATTGCACATGCTTTTATTTATGTATTCTGCATTGTGAGAAGGCATTTTGTGTCTTATGTGTTACCAGTTGGTTTGAGTATTACTGCATACATTATTATTATTTTTCTTGTGGAATTATTCAGTTTAGATTCATGATTTTTGTTTATTAATATTATGGATCATTTATTACTGGCTTATTATTTCTGAATATACATTTCCAGTGTTTATTTATATTTTCAGTGTTTGGTCATCATTATCTGCATTTTTTTGTTTTGTAGTCACGGTGAGATTTCCCTTTCTCCTCTTTATTGTTTGTTTCATTCTGTGACTGCCCCTGTCCATTGTTTTGGTTCTATTAAAGCAGAAATTCGTAATTTGAGATCATTGCAGTCCTTCAGGAGAGCCCTTAAAACCTATCTGTTTGGCCTGGCCTTCCAGGGTTTTAAATGATTTACTGTTTTAAATTGTTTTCAATTGTTGCCCTGATTTCCAGGGTTTTTAGCTGTTTAATTGGTTTCATTGTGTTTTAATAGTTTGATTTTAATTGCTAACATGTTTTAATTGTTTTTATTATGCTGTAAACCTCCCTGAGCCATTTTGGAAGGGCGATACACAAATCAAATCAAATCAAGTCAATCAATCAATAAAGCAAGCAAGCAAGGAAGGGGCCATTGGGGATTGTGAAGAACCATAAAACACTCACTGAGCCAACTCTTAAGATGTCACCCATATCATGGCTGGCTGCCAATGCCCCGATCAGTCACGTATAAGAGAATCCTGTTAAAGTTTAATCAAGCTACTATCCCATCTATGTTATTTAAGATGAAAACCTTTCTCTCCACTTCAAATTATGCCAGTGAGAGTGTTTTGTCACTCAATACCGCATCCACCGCTTGCTTAAGGAACGCCCTTGAGACAGCCACTGCTGATCAGAACCATGCAACTCCACCTGCTGCAGCAAACAAAACATTGCCTTTATCTCCCTTGCTATCCAAGCGAGCTTCATGCAATCAGCAGCCCAAGAGTATCTCTGAAGAGGCTTTGGATGACTCAGTGGAAGTACAAGTGATTAACTCTTTGGGCTCCCTCCCTAAGAAAGAACAGGAGGACATTATTCCTAGGTTCGAGAGCCTTAAGAGCATCTTGTCATCTTTACAAACTACAGCTGAACTGCTTGTGATGCTTGTATCACCCAGGATGGTGAGCCAAGATGGGGATCGTATATATGGCAAAGGGCTCTTCTGAGGTTCCAGAGTCAACATGTGAGGGAGAGAAGACACGTGAAGTCCCAACACAGTGCACGGATCTCTTGTTGTGTAATAACATCTCCTATGAACAGGAAATGCTGTGCCCAAGATGGCGTTGTTTTGTACACCACCCTGAGTCTGTGGATTGGGTGGTATACTAAATCTTTCAATAAATATGCAGGAATTTCAGGGCAATGTGACAGATAAGCCTATTCATGCAGAAAAGCTGGGCGGCGTGATCCGGCAAATTGAGGCGAAGGAAGACAATATTGAGCAAGCTCTGTGCAAGCCCTCAATGCACCCTGATGCAAATCTGTCAAATGAAGTTGATATGTCTCCATCTAATGAGTCCGAACAGATTGAGCAACCCCAAGTGCCAGCTTATCGATCTTACTCATTCTGCCCCAACTAGCCACAAAACATATGATTTGTCTCCAGTGAAAGCTATGGAAAGAGTTGTGTTCTCTGATGATAGGAACCCCTGATGTAACCAGAACGGACCCCAGACGGTTTGAGCTGCCTGTCACTGAGGAATGTCTGGAGAGTTAATGATGCTTTGTCTTCTCCATGAGAATGTAACACCAAACTCTGATTGACAATATTTGTAGTAGTAGTAGAAAAAAGAGACATGTGTGTGCACATGTGTGCCAGCATGCATAAGAGTAAAAACTGTGCATATGGGCCACTGTGAATGTGCAAGAAGAGTGAGGGAGAGGCAGGCAGGCAAATATGTTACTTGCTCCATCCTAGATGATGAGAACTCCAGGGACGGCACTATTGACTTTAGTTGCCTTTGGATGAGAGGAAACCAGAAACTTGTCTTTGTAATTACTTGGTTTATTTATAAATATACAAGGATAGTACAGAGGAGACAAATGCACTCCTTTAAGCAAGTAGCACAAACACTAACCCTGCATCAGCCATTTTGCCACCTCCTGGCCCCCATGCTCCAATTTCCCGCTACCTCCAGCCAGAGACTCCCAGATCTCCGGCCTGAAGCAACCGTGTCATCTTGCCTCATGAATAGGCTGCCCTGGACAGAAGATATTTATCTGCATACACCCATGGAAAAGGATGGTTCTGTCATTCCACCAAAAAGGAGCAAAAGAAAGCCTGATATGAGATATCTGTGATAAGATCTCCTGATGTTTTTAGCCTACTTTCCCTAAGTAATGAGATCACCCTGCTTTCTGTGTGTGTCCCCATGAACTTCGCAATGCCTGGACCTCTTTGAACCAAACTTGGTCAGTTGCAGGGACACATAGGGACACCTCGATGGCATATTTTGTGATGATGCCATCTGCCTCAATTCAAGATGGTGAATGCATGGATATTTGAGGTGCAACTGGGCTAGCTTGTGAACTGCCTAGCCAATTTTAACCACATTTGGTACAGTTGTAGGGACACCACAATAGCATAGTTTGTGATGATGTCAGCCACCCCAGTTCAAGATGGCAGACGTGCGAATGTTTCAGACAGAAGTGGGCTAACTTGAGAAAATGATAATTATCAACTATCATAGAACTGCATATTAAATAAATAAATAAATAAATAAATAAATATTAAATCGCTAAACTTTAAAGCTAAGTTCTTGGAACTTTATAAAATTATAGAACTTTATAGAACTTAAAATTAAGAGTTTATGGAGGGACTCTCACTTGAAACGGGTTTTCAACATTAAAAAAATACTTTTCCTTATTTACCCCCCCCCCAAAAAAAGTGGAGAGAAAGATTAGCTAGATAGAGTTTAACTGAATATGTGTATATTTCATAATTAAAAAGGCAGACAATCTGCCTGAAGTATAGGGAGATACAAGACTCTCTTTTTCATCCAGCATGATCAATTGTTTTAGGATAGTCAACCCCCCAGAACTGGCCCAGAGTCTCCAGCAATTGGCTTCAATCTCCAAGTGACTCTCAAAAGCTATCCTAGCATTTTTTGATTGCTTGATATTGGAGGGGGAAATGGAGAAAATGTGGTGGACAGTAAAAAAAAAATCCAGGAATACCTTCAGTCAGAGTTGGCAACTCTAGAGTTTTTTTCAATGTGGAGCACAGCTCCAAACAGCCACTAGGTGCCAGTATACGTCCACCTAGAAAAAAGGTTAGCCATTTTGTAAACTCACGATAGATTAGGGATGCACAGCACGTTTCCGAGCTCGGAATGTTCCGACTCAAAACAGGCTGTTCTGAGCTCGATACAGAACGCCCTTCCAATGAAAAGCCTGTTTCGAGCTTGGAACTGAACGGCCTTGTCCCGATAATTCGAGCATCCCGAGTGCCATTTGGGTGGGCTGTTTTTCCTGTTTTTGACACTGGCAAGGAGTTTTTAAGCCAATTGCAAGCCAGTGCTCCAAACAGGGAAACAGCCTGCCCAAATGGCACTCGGAATGCTCGGAACACTCAAAATATACTGAGCTCATTCTGTTGGAACAATCGGCTTGCCCGGTTTTTCTAATGGAACGTTCCGGTCACATCCCTACGATAGACTCTGTGACCATAAGACCATAAGGACAGCCCTGCTGGATCGGGTCCAAGGAGGCCCATCTAGTCCAGCATCCTGTCTCACACAGTGGCCCACCAGATGCCTCTGGAAGCCTACAGGCAGGAGTTGAGGGCATGCCCCCCCCTCCTGCTGTTACTCCCCTGCAACTGGTACCTAGAGGCATCCTGTGGCAAAAATGGCAAGCACCCTGTGGCACCTAAAGTGTAACATATGCATTGTTGCTTTTGTAGACCATAGAAGTTAATAGACTGTGGACCTCCACGTGAGTGCATTGTCAAAGTTCAGGTATCTGACAAAATGGACTAGAATACACTCATGGCAGGGAAAGAGTGTAAAAGCAAAGAAGCAAAAATGGGGCCTGTTATCACAATCATTTCCAGGGGCGAGCAGCCCAGCTGAGATGGTGCCCATGGCACAGCACACCATCTCTGCTAGGGTCTGCAAGCCTAGCAGGCACACAGGGTTGCAATTGGCGGTGGATCAGTACGTGAAATTGGGGTGTGCAGAACCAGTTCGAATCAAACCCGGTTCCATTCGAACCACTCCAGTTTGACCGGTTCGAGCTTGAATCAAACCAGCCCTACACAAAAGGGGGTTGGTCTGAGTTTGAACTGAGTGGGGGAGAGCTTCAGCAGGGCATAGGAAAGCTAGCACCACTGCCACCATGCTGCCATGGGTAAGGTAACCTCTCGCCCGGCCCCACTTTCACCCTTTTCTGCAGAGGTGTTCTATTCTATCTATTTATTTATTTTATCACATTTATATACCGCCCAAACCTTTGTCTCTGGGCAGTTAACATAAAACAAAACACATATAAAAAGTTAAAACAATTCAACAATTTAAAATCAACCACAGAATTAAAACCAACAAATTTTAAAAGGCTAAGAAAGCTTGGTTAAAAAGATGGGTTTTCAGATGTTTTTTAAAAATTGCCAGAGATGGAGAGGATTGTATCTCAGCAGGGAGCGCATTCCACAATCTCGGGGCAGCAACCAAGAAGGCCCGTCTCTGTGTAGCCATCAGCCAAGTTGGCAGTAACTGGAGACAGAGCTCCTCAGATGACCTCAATGGGTGGTGGTCTTCTCGTAGTGAAGAAGATGCTCTCTTAAATACTCAGGGCCTAAGCTGTTTAGGGCTTTATAAGTTATAACTAGCACTTTGTATTTTGCCCAGAAACCTATTGGTAGCCAGTGTAACTCCATCAGCAAAGGAGTAATGTGGTCTCTCCAAGATGACCCAGAGACCAACCTGGCTGTCGCATTCTGAACCAACTGGAGTTTCCGGACTACGTACAAAGGCAGCCTTTTCAAAGGAATTCTCAGGGATCCCTATGATGAATGACTAACTTAGTATGGTACAGACCAAATATTTCACAATGAATCCAGAGAGATGAGTCTGGTTTTCTCCAGGGGGGCTCTCATGCTAATCAGAGATCAGTCTGCCTTACTTTTGGTAGCGATTAAAATCTGCTCACATAATTGCTCAGTTTCTGTAAAGGTAAAGAGAGATTCTTGTTAAATACTTTCCATCGACTAGGCGATACTGTGACCACAAAATACAGATTCTGCCAACAGTGCCAATACAGTGGTTTCATATTCTGTTTTTCTGCTGAATTCAGATTGTCTGCTACGAAGAAGTTTAAGTAAACATTATTTTCTAAAGAAGTAAAATTTTGGACTTATTCACTTCTGCTTCTGAAGCTGCAGGTAGAAAATCTTTTTCTGTCAGAGATTTTGGGCTAAAAAGACATGATGCAGAAGTCCATGAGGTATGACTTTTAATGAAGAAGCAGCTAATGGAATTGGATTTTGTTGGCAGTGGTGCTGAGGAGGGGGAGTTCAACCTTTCACTGTGCAATTTTCAAAAGAATATTCCCATCTCCTCTAGCTGATATTAACTCCAGGGTGGGGGGTGGGAGTATTTTTCCCCAGTGAAGTTAAGAGGAAAATATATATATATAAGAGAGAGAGAGAGAGAGAATTTTGATTGAAGAAATGATCCAGCTTCCTCCTCTTGGTGATGCTTTTAATTTTAAACAAGCAGTTCTGGTAATAATTAATCTACCTCCTTTCCTTTCACTATAATCTTATCCAGTTGATAATTATCATTTTCTCAAGTTAGCCCACTTCTGTCTGAAACATTCACACATCCGCCATCTTGAATTGGGGCGGCTGACATCATCACAAACTATGCTCTTGCGGTGTCCCTACAACTATACCAAATGTGGTCGAAATTGGTTAGGCAGTTCACAGGTTAGCCAAGTTGCACCTGAAATATCCATGCATTCACCATCTTGAATTGAGGCAGATGGCATCATCACAAAATATGCCATCGAGGTGTCCTTATGTGTCCCTGCAACTGACCAAGTTTGGTTCAAATGGGTCCAGGCATTGCGAAGTTCATAGGGACACACACAGAAAGCAGGGTGATCTCATAAGTTCTCTTTACTTAGGGAAAGTAGGCTAAAAACATCAGGAGATCTTATCACAGATATCTCATATCAGGCTTTCTTTTGCTCCTCTTTGGTGGAATGACAGAACCATCCTTTTCCATGGGTGTATGCAGATAAATATCTTCTGTCCAGGGCAGCCTATTCATGAGGCAAGATGACACAGTTGCTTCAGGCCGGAGATCTGGGAGTCTCTGGCTAGAGGTAGCGGGAAATTGGAGTGTGGGGGGTCAGGAAGTGGCAAAATGGCTCTCTGTGAACTCTCTGTGCGGGGTTAGTGTTTGTGTTACCTGCTTATAGGAATGCACTTGTCTCCTCTATCTATGCCCTTGTCTCCTCTATGCTGGTATAGTTCGCTGCTGAGGCGCTGCCTGGATCGGGTTCAATCCCGGGGTACACACACGCATGCAAGACTGGGCTGGGCTTCCTTTGCCCGGTTTTGCCTGCCCATGTGAATAGTCCCACACTTTCTCTCCCACACCCTCCCTCACACATATATTCTTCTTGCACACTCACACAGGCAATGGACCTCAGTAGTGCTGTCCCTGAACTGTGTGAGTCCCACACAAGCAGCAAGCCCACACCCTGCTTGTGTAGCCAGCTTGCCGTGCACTATGTATAATCCTCTATTTTGAAGAAAATCTACAAGGAACTGTTTGAAGCTTCCCCAATGTTACTACGCCTTTCCGCCTTTATCTCTTTCTGCCCATTTCACACTGTGGAGGAGAAAGAGCTTTCTCCAAGTTATCCCTAATGGAAATTAAATTATGACCAACAATGCTGCTTCTGGGAATGGGAACTGAGAAGGATGTACTTTGGTGGTCCAGAAAAGTGGGGGAAAGAAGATATAAAATTTTAATTTATCTGAATAAAGCAAAATGGGGGCAATCGCCTCATTGGGCCCTATTTTTAAAAAATAACAAAACAATATGCAAATGTGCAAGCTCGGCCAAACTCTTCCTCAAGCAGCACATTAAAAAGAGAGATGGAGGAGGAGGACAGAATTCAGCTCTGATGTAAAGGAACTTCAGTCTGCATCTGGCATGCTGCCAGTGAAGGATGCATTGTCATTACAGCTAAATTTAGTATTTATTCATAACAGCTTATGAAACTTGAAAAAGAGGATCCCATTTGTGGAATCCCCTATACTTTGCAAGTGAAACCAACAGGATATCCATGTCTTTGAATAATAAAATCTTAACATACTGTTGTGTTAATAGTTTTTGAAAAGGACGATATCTTTATCTAGCTCCCCCCCCCCCAAACTTAGGGGGGGATTACATTTACACAGGAGAAGAAAGTGGGGAGGGGGCTCAGATGAACATTCTGCCCCGGCCTCTCAAAGTCTTAAAAGTGTGTGGGGGGGGGGCGGGGGGGGAGACTGCATTGAGTGACTGTGCAAGAAGATGCCATCATGCCTCTGTGTCCAACAGACGGTGGGTGAAAGGCTATGGACATGTATGCAAGAGAGAAAAACACAGGAATATTGCGTTACTTCCTCAGCCCAGTTCCCTAAATGATGAGAAATCCAGGGACAGCACTACTTGACATCTGTTGCCTTCGGATGAGGGAACCAGAGACTTGTCTTTGTGATATATTATTTGTGATTTGTTTACAAAATATCCAAGCAGAGCGTAGGGGAGACAAATGCACTCCTATAAGCAGGCAACAAAAAGATTAATGCTACATCGGTTCACAAAGAGTGATTTGTGGAGCCTCCTGACCTCTGCCATCCAAGGCTGTGCCCCAATTTCCAGCACCTCCAGGTAGAAATTCCCAGCTCTCTCTTGTTTTTCTCTGTCTCATTCTCTCCAAATTCAAAAGTGCAGGAGTGGTTCCAAACAGCTTCTCTGCCCTCTGTACAAGCGGGAGAGCATCACTTTCCCAATCTCTGGTAGATATTGCCTTCCACAAGTTAATGAGAGATTTCCAGACATCAGAAAACATCTTTTGTTATTAGCTTCTATGCAGAGGCGTATCTAGGGAAAATAGCGCCTAGGGCAAGCACTGAAATTACGCCCCCCTGTCCAAGCATCTGACACCCATCTTTTAGATAACTTTACCATAATATCAGCTCAAAAATACAAGTCAAGCTCGTTAATCTTTTAATCTTTCAAAAACTATTTAGCAGTGGACTTAGCCAGACCAAAAAATGCTGGAAAACTACAAATTTCAGTATGCTGGGGCTCATGAAATACCCAAATACTATGTGCAGGTGTACTTGGAAAACTAAACAGAAGTGCCTGTCTAATTCTCTGCTATGCATTGTAGCATCACCATTACATAGGTTTTAAAAATCAATGGAGAATTTGACTTTTCCCAGATAATCTGAAAATAATTAAAGGATATGCAGAGTAAACTGTGTCACTGCTTGGAATATATTCTAGTATTTCAGAAAGACAGTTAAAATTAGAGAAAGAGAGCAAGAAACTCCCACTGGGCCTTAATATTAAGGATTTCACACTGATTCAAAGACAAACTCACCATTAATAGCCATATTAGCAAGACATCACATTTAACTCACTTATCACAAGAAGCAAAGTAAGAGCAAATGAATACAATCCTAGGTCATAAGCGTCAGCTCATTATTCACAAGCCCTGATTCTCTGTACATCGTGCCAATCTGAATATGTGTACAGTGTCTTATATTATATTATTTTTTTTATTTTTTTACCTGTAGTCCCTTTGGGGGGCTTCCTAAAGGCTGTGGGGGGTGGTTGCAAAGGTTCCCCCTCCCACCACTGGCCTCTAGGGCCTCGCAGGTACCATGTGAGCATGTGCAGTGGCCATTTTAAAAAATAATCTTTTTTTTTTAATGGCCACTGAAAACAAAATGGCCACCGCGCATGCTCAAATGGCCTCTGCAATGCCTGGCATGACCTAGGGCCTCACAGAGGCCATTTGAGCATGCATGGTGGCCATTTTGTTTTCAGCCGCCATTTTTAATTTTTTTTAATTTTACAAAATGGCCCCCCCCTTCAAGTGGTGCCCAGGGCACATGCCCTGCCTGCCCTACCCTAGATACGCTCCTGCTTCTATTGAAGGAATGTCAGATTATATTGGCCAACTGGACTATTAGCAAGCCACCAGCATTATGACATCCGGTCTCCCAATATTCATAATAAACAATAAAAAAATGTTAAGGGAAGAACTAATCAGCCTACTTTTCTTTCACTATCATTTTAATTGATAATTCATGAGTTGGCCCACTTCTAGAGCACTAGAACCAGAGGTCACCCCATGAAACTGAAGGTTGGGAAATTTAGGACCGACGAGAGGAAATACTTTTTCACACAGCGCATAATTAATCTATAACATTCCTTGCTATGGGATGTGGTAATGGCCACCAGCTTGGATGGCTTTAAAAGGGGCTTAGACAGATTCATGGAGGGCAGGTCTATCAATGGACACTAGTCTGGTGGCTGTGGGCCATCTCCAGCCTCAGAGGCAAGATGCCTCTCAATACCAGTTGCAGGGGAGCAACAGCAGGAGAGAGGGCATACACATACCTCTTGCCTGTGGGCTCCCCAGAGGCATCTGGTAGGCTGTTCTTATGAGAAGAAGAAGAAGAAGAAGAAGAAGAAGAAGAAGAAGAAGAAGAAGAAGAAGAAGAAGAAGAAGAAGAAGAAGAAGAAGAAGAAGAAGAAGAAAAGCCCCCAATTTCAAAGGTGCCTCCTTGCCCAGTTAAGCAGGGAACAGGTTTTGTGGTGGAGCATGAAAAAAACTCTGCCATTTTTGTGGCAACTACACTGGCATCAAAGCAGGGACAGCCAAATGTGCTGTGCCACCTGAGGTGGACTGCAAAATGCTGCCTTGCCTCATGCCCTTAGTGGGGGTCAGGCCCCTTTCAGAAGCAACCCTTACAAGTTTTGAAAGTATGTGAAGAGCTGGGAGGCAGGACAGCTGCAGGCAGCTTCACTTCTCTCCTTGTGCTTCTCGCAAGCTTTGCAAGGAGGAGAGGCACTTCTTGCAAAATTTGCAAGGGTCAGATCAGTCTGAAAGAGCTGCTCTAAGAGCGACAATGGGGCCATTTTGCCACCCTGCTGGCACCCTAATAATCTGCCACCTGAAGCAACTGCCTCACTTCGCCTCACGAAAAAGCCACCCTGGACAGAAAATATTTGTATATAAACTGTGTGTGTGTGTGTGTGTGTGTGTGTGTGTGTGTGTGTGTGTGTGATTCTATTATTGTGCATAAGAACATAAGAACAGCTCGGCTGGATCAGGCCCAAGGAGGCCCATCTAGTGCAGCATCCTGTTTCGCACAGTGGCCCACCAGATGCCACTGGAAACCACAGGCAGGAGTTGAGGGCATACCCTCTCTCCTGCCATTACTCCCCTGCAACTGGTACTCAGAGGCATCCTGCCTTTGAGGCTGGAGGTGGCCTATAGCCCTCAGACTAGTAGCCATTGAGAGACCACTCCTCCATGAAGTTATCCAAACCTGCCTACAAGGTACCAAAACCAAGACTAATATGAGAGAGAGTCATAAGATTTCCCCTGCTAACTGAGCCAAGTGAAACTTTTTTAATGTGGTGATTCTCTTTATTTAGCAGGGGGAGAGCAACTGGCCCTATCCACCCCCAGCACAGCATCCCTCCAGTGGCTGATGTCTTACATTTCTTCTTTAGATTGTGAGCCCTTTGGGGACAGGGAGCCATTTTATTTGCTTGGTGGTTTCTTTATATCTATGTAAACTGCTTTGAGACCTTCTGTTGAAAAGCTGTATATAAATATTCATCATATTCATAAGATCTCCTGACAGTTTTAAAAACTCAAAATCGGCTTCAGGGCGCTTTTCAGATTAGACCCTACCAGAGTGTCACAACATATCTGCTAAGTGTGCTTCTGTGCTTCCTGTGTTGTGGCACCGCAGTCCCTGTGCTGACAGCAGGGTGCCGTTCACATATCAGATGCCTTGTTTTGGGTTCTATTGCTGTGATTTAATGCTATAATGTTGTATGTCCATTGCAAAAAAGTAGCTGTATTTTCCCATTGTAGGGAAATTTTCCCGTGGTAGATTCTGGGGATCGTTTCAATTCAATCCTACCAAGCTGAATGAAGCATTTTACCACGGTTGTAGCAGATAATCTGGAAAGCGTGCTGGAGAAAACTGGGTCATTTCCCCAATCAAGATACATCCCCTCTACTACACACACACACACACACACACACACACACACACACTCCTCTCTTGACCTCATTGGGGGGGAATACTCCCCCCCATGGTGTTAACAGCAGCTGGCGGGGGGATATACTCAGGAAAATTGCACAGTGAAAAATTAAACTCCACCCCACCACACTCCCAGCACCACTGCTGAAAATCCAAGTCCTCCCCGCCATATGCCTGCTTTTTAGTTTTTAGGTGTTGTTTTTAATCATAGATCATGGTCTTCTGCATCATGTCCTTTTGGCCCAAAGTCTCTGAGAGAATTAGAAGCAGAAGTCAATAAGTTCAAAATTTCACTTCTTTAGAAAACAATGTGTACATATGCATAGTCTTCTTAGTAGCAGAAAGTCTGAAACTCAGCAGAAAAAATAGGATGTGAAATCACTTCTCTAGGCACGGTTTGTAGAATCCGTCTCTTGTGGTCACAGTATCTTCCAGACTAGATGGAGAGTACTTAATGAGAGTCTCTGTCCACCTCTGCAGCAGTTGAGAAGTGTGTGCAGTTTTAATTGCTGGCAAAAGAAAGGGAGCAACTCCAATCAGAATGAGTCCCTCTGTGGAAAGTGAGGCTCATCTGCCTTGGAGCATCATCAGATATTTGGCCTGCACCATTCTGAGTTTGGCATTCATCATTGGGGTCCCTGGGAACACCTTTGTCATTTGGACCATTTGTGGCAGGATGAAGCAAAGGTCTCCAACCATCGTGATGATCCTCAATCTGGCCATTGCAGACCTCTTGGTTCTTGGGACTTTGCCCATCTGGATTTATTCCATCGCCAAGACCTGGGTCTTTGGCCTCATCACATGCAAAATCCTCACATTCCTCATTTATAGCAGCATGTATGCCAGTGTGTTCCTGATTGTGGCGCTGAGCATGGAACGATTCATGGCTGTCTTTTATCCCTTTGCTATTCAACGGTGGAAGAAGAAGAAGGCCACCTCCTTGGGACTGCTCCTCATCTGGCTTCTCTCCATTGCTTTCGGAGCAGGCGGCATTCCATTTAAGGGAGTCGACGACGAAGATGGCATAGAGTGTATGGTTGTCAGCTATTATTCTAACACCCAATTGATTGCCTGTCTCTTACTGGAGACTCTTGTCGGCTTTGTGGTCCCCTTTGCCATCATCTCCATCTGCTACGTGTGCGTTGGTAGAAGAATCAGCAAAATGACTTGCCCATCAAAGCGGCGCTCTGCAATGCTGATAACCGCTGTGGTGGTGGCATTTGCTCTGTGCTGGCTTCCCCATCACACCATCAACCTGATCAGCATTGCTGCAGCTCTGACAGAGGACTCCCATCCAGAGGGCTCCAAAGCACTGGAGAATATTTCAGAAGTGGGGTCCTACATTGCAGGCTCAATCGCATTGATTAGCAGCTGCATCAACCCTCTCCTGTATGCCTTTGCAGCCCGGAATTTCCAAAGCAGTGTGCGATTTGAAAGGTTGTCTAAACTCTTTGAGCTAATGATTCCTTCGGTGAGAGAGGGAGGCACAAAAGAAGCATCTTCAACACCGGGACAAGATGAGACGTTGACAAGCTCAGCAATTATCTAATGGGAGAGATGGGAAGAAAGTGAGGTATGTCTCCAGTCTTGGCCTATTGCCATTACACATTTTGCCTTCTATACTTATATTATTGGCCAACATGACAGGTAGTCCTTTGTCAACATTAGGGACTCTCTGTGGCTGCAGTGCAACTTGCATAATCAACTTGTGGAATTCTCTGCCACAAGATGTGGTGACAGCCCACAACCTGGTTGGCTTTAAGGGGGATTTGAATAACTTCATGGTAGGAGTGTGTGTTTCGTTTTGGATACAAAACGTTTTGTGCCCAAAACAGGCCATTTCGGCTGTTTTGTAGCCAAAACAAAACACCCAGTGCTCAAAACAGAAAATTTTGTAGTCAAAATAAAACATCTCTGTTTCGAATACAAAACATTTTGTTGTTTCGGCTGTTTTAGATCTTCATCTTGCAACAGCAAAAAGTCTTTCTCCTTCAGTCTCCATTTTGAGTTTTGACATCTGTTTGAATTTCCAGCCCTTCCAGCCTGCAGATTGGCCAGTGAAAGCATGGGCTGATCTGCTGGCAAATTCTTCCTTATTCCTTTTAAGGAAATTTAAGGGTAAAATTTCCCCTCATTGGCCAGTGGGGCAGTGTGCACACTGCGTGGGGCAGTGTTATTTCATTGTTGTTGTTTCACACTGTTGTGTGTAGATCAATTGCATTTCTGGGGAAATGTGGATGTTCATGACCTTTGGAAATCTGCCTGGTTCCTTGCAAAGCTCTGCTGTTGTTGATGTGCAATGATGATGTTATTTGGGGTGGATTCAGGGTAAAAAGGGGGCTTTGGGGGCAGAAGAGTGGGACAGGTGGTAGTGCCACCAAAAATCAGCCCTTTGCCCAATTCTTCTGAAATTGGGTGGTAGCTTCCACCCATTAGGCATTACCACCCCCACCCCCTAGTTTTGCCCCCGGGGCCATTTTTTAAAATCCAGAATGTTTCAGATTCGGATTTTGCAATTTCAAACAAAGAACAAAATTGGGGTGTTTCAAATTGGCTGATTTAGAACAAAGAACAAAATGGGGGTGTTTCGGATTCGGGCCAAAAAAAAAAACCAGGGGGAAAAAACGCACAACCCTACTTCATGGAGGAGAGGTCTATGAACGGCTAGTAGTCTGAGGTCGACCTCCAGCCTCAGAGGATGGATTCCTCTGATTACCAGGCAGAGGAGTAACAGCAGGAGAAAGGGCATGGCCTCAACTCCTGCCTGTAGGCTTCCAGAAGCATCTGGTGGACCACTGTGTCAAACAGGATGCTGGACTAGATGGGCCTTGGGCCTGATCCAGCAGGGCTCTTCTTATGTTCTTATGCAGAAGGCTCCAAGTTCCCTCCCTGGCATCTCCAAGGTAGGGTTGAGAGAGACTCCTGCCTGCAACCTTGGAGAAGCCGGGAGCAAGTGCTGAGACCTGTTCTTAAGCATCTTCAGTCTTTCTCCAGATATATCTTTCTCCAGATATAAAAGAAAACTTCTTTTTCATCCATTCTGCAGGTTTGATCTCAGATCATTGCAATACAGAAAACAGCATCATATCACAAATGTGACGGCAGCTGCATATCAGTATTCACATTAGAGCATCACTCTGGGAACATCAACTCAACCCCAAAGGGCTGATCAGCAAAACAATCATATTTCCATCTGTGTTGTTCCTTTGATTGTTTGTTCAGCAGAGTCTACTACTTTCCAGTGACCCTGTTAGCACGCACATGTAGAACTTTGTTTATTTAAGTGCCTCCTTGGGTTGTTTACCAACAAACAAAGTGAAAGGAAAACTGTTAAACTGTCTTTTGCTTTCTCCTGACTCCTGACAATGGGGAACAGATGAGAAAGCTCTGTTTTCAGGACTGCAAGCCTATGCTAGCCAGTTATACGTGTGTAAGCCCTACTAAATGTAAGTGGAACTATTTATATATGAGTAAACATGCTCATGATGGCATTGTACAAGTGCCCAGATTTTAGCCACACCCCCTACTGCAGGAACAATCTCTGCTTCCCTAAGGATACGTCTTTATGTACATAATTTTGTACATTATGTACGTTACACACAGTGATCACTACATTATGTACAAAATTATGTACAGTGAGTGCTCACTGAATAAGCAGGCTTACTGTGATTTGGTCACAATATATTATTATTATCTTTAATCTAAACCGCTTTGAGAACATTTGTGGAGATGCAGAACCAAAATATTCATAATTGTCTATATGCAATCTTCCGCCTTGGATCTAGTTGTGGAGGAAACCAATCCTCCACCACTTTGCTGTAGAAGCCATCTGTGAACAATACAGATTGGCAGAGAAACTGGGAAACTGCATGAACCCTCTTCCCTCCCTCTCACTGCTTTTCAACATTAAAAAAAACACATACTTTTGCTCTCTCTCTCTTTTTTTTTTAAAGTGGAGAGAAAACTTAGCAAGAGTTTAATGTGGTGTTAAGTCTTCTATGGTCTTCAGACCCCAAGGACAGGGGGATCTACTTTTGTTTCTAATGTAGGTCGCACTCTTGGAATCTCCCATCCAGCCCCTTCAAACATATAAGAAGATTTTTCCACTGATGAACCTCTCTAACTGAAGCAAAGGAACAAAACCTCATATTGAAGTCCTTATATCTTGTGTTAGTGGCATCATTGCAAGTTTCAAGGCAACCACAGATGAAGCTTTTTCATCGAAATATGTTCAGGGGCCTTTGTGATAATTTGGTTTATATTAGAACGTGTCCAATGGTGTTTGACTGCATTTTGATATAAATGTCTATGATTGTTTTTTGGAGTAACATAAAATTTAAATGAAGTTTGCTTCTTTGCCTTGGTGGTCTCTGCAGGTTTGTTGTGGGTAACAGAGAGTTCAGTTCACTTTTTGGCTCCTGTCATTAGATAAACATTGAATCAGAGATCATTCATGTTGGAAGGGACTTTAAAGGTCTTCTAATTCAACCTGTTGCTCAGTGTACTAAAGTGCCACAGATGGGTATTCAGCCTCTGTTTGAAAGTCTTTAGAGCAGGGATTCCCAACCTGTGGTCCTCCAGACATTGCTGAGCTACAACTCCCATCAACCCCAGCTACAGTTCATTGTGGCAGGGGATGATGGGAATTCAGCAGCATCTGCAGGACCACTGGTTGGGAGCCTCCACTCTGCTATGGAGCCCACCACTGCATCAAGCAGACTGTTCTAGGTTGCCAGGATACAACGTTGACTCTTTAATTGAGCACAGCTGAAAATGAAGAGAATTTGCAAGTGTTCGGATTACAGCTACAGGTTCAGGGGAAAATATCCTGTAAAGAATACATCCCCAGGATGCAATAAAATATCAGCACATTGTTAAGAGTGTGTGCCTACCTGCTTACCTGTGTGTGTTCCTGTTAGGTGCCGATCAGCAGAAGTTATCTGATCACCTGGGTGCTTTCCAGACAGCAGTTTAAAATTGCTTAGCTATGTATAGGCTTGATGTGCGTTCGTACGATCTGGGTTTTGACACTGGCTTGCACAGGGAAACTGCAAGGTGCCGTTTGCACAGCCACAGCCTCAATTCGGATCTTATCTTGGTGGGATTTTACACCACTTCCTCCTGCACAGTCTGGAAAGCACCCCGGAGATTCTATCAAAGCAATGCAAATCATGTCAAATGTGAAAAAGCACATGATAGGAGTGGCTAATTCCCTGCACTGCAGTAAAGCTGCAATCCCTAGCACAGCCACTTCAGGGAAAGACCCATTCAAATCAGTACCTAACGTCCAGATTAAGTTATTAATCCAAGTAACTCCTGAGTAGTGCTATTGAGAAACTCAGACGGCAAAAGCTGGACGTACAAGGCTTTGGCCTCTGAATGAAGCAAATGTCAGTAGGATGTCATCATTTAAAAAGTAACTGAGAAAGAAAGATCTTTTCCTTTTAGGAAGTATGAGCTTGTGTAAGGACAGCTTCATTCGTTAAGATTTCATCACTCTTCTGCTAAAATGTCTAGTATAGTTGCACACAGGATATGTTTCTATTCCTTAGAATCAAAAACAGGAAAAAGAGGGCTAACAAGCATGAGAAAAATCCACCAAGAAATTCTCACACACTATTCTCATTCTCAACCTGCCTAGAGAGCAGTGCACAAGAAGAGACCGATTGTTGTTATTAATCAACAATCCACCCAAACAAGAAGTGATCAGCCGGAGTCACAAAAATAAATATTTTCAGGAAGTTGCACCCAGTGTAACACGTGGAGCTTTTTCTGTTCTCCCCACAATCACACAGCCTCCTATATGCTCATCCAAGGCATAATTGTTCCTGCCAGGTGTCGTTTTTAGAATGACCTTTCCTCCCAAGGTCTAACCTTGAAGCCAGATATTTTTGTGCCTGGGTGAAAATGCATTGATCCTGATCGCCACCTTGTTCTAGCCCTGAGACAACATGGATTGGATTCCAAGTTCCAGCCACCTTAGTTAGGGCCTATTATCCATGGGTTATTGCCATATGAAGCCATAAAGAATGGCCCACCCATTTTCCAGGTCGTTGCAGACCTAAGGAGTCCTCTGTTTGTTACTCATTAATGTGTGAGAGGCCTTTCTCGAAAAACCCTCTTGCTAGGCTTGCTAAGAGTGTAGGGTTTCTAGGACCATCAAATAACATTAAATTTTTGCCCATGTAACTAAATATCTGTAAATAGTGATGCTTCATATTTGAAAAGGAAAGGGGTGTGAGGGGATAGTTACAAATATGAATATTTGTTGTAGCAGTAGTAACAGTATCAGTATCTGTAGTAGTGGTGGTGGTGGTGGTAGTAGTAGTAGTAACTTCTCCGGGTCGGGAGGAAAAGAATGAGTTATCTCTTCCTTCCAGGGAAATCTCCCATTAAGGAAGCATCTGGGAATGTTAGCTCTTTTTGTTAAATTGTGTTTAAATAAGGAATGTTAGCTCTTTTGTTACTTGGACACTACTCAGCACCGAGCAGGAGTGCCTAGATGTTGTACAACTACGACTCCTATCATCCACATCATTGTGGCTGGGGATTATGGAAATTGTAGTCCAACATCATCTGGGGACCCAAGGCTGGGAACAGCTGCCCTAGGGCAAAACACTACTGCCAGGTTTTTAGCAACAGACTCAGTTATTCTGGGCTGGTGATTCTCTCCCCCTCTAAGGAATATAGGCAGCTGCCATATACTGAGTCAGACCGTTGGTCCATCTTGCTCAGTATTGTCTTCACAGACTGGCAGCAGCTTCTCCAAGGTTGCAGGTAGGAATTTCTTTCAGTCCTACCTTGGAGATGCTGCCAGGGAGGGAACTTGGAACCTTCTGCTCTTCCCAGAGCGGCTCCATCCCCTGAGGGGAATCTCTTCCAGTGCAAATACTTCTAGTCTCCCATTCAGATGCAACCAGGGCGGACCCTGCTTAGCTAAGGGGACACGTCATGCTTGCTACCACAAGACCAGCTCTCTTCCCTTATAGCTACCTAGCAGGGTAGATTAGTGTGGATAAAATAGGGGGGGGGAGAGCCATGTGTGCCACACTCAGCTCTTTGGAGAGTCTCCGAGTGAGAGAAATCAATCATCCAAACTCAGAGCAAAATACATCCCTTTCCCATTCCCACACAGCAACCTGTAGCAGCAGCAGTAGTAAAGAGAAATCTGCGGAGAGGACCTCCTAATCCAATTGTGGCTCATATTTGCTTTTAATGATAGCAAAGATTCCCATTGCAAGGCTGGTACTGCCACCTATTGGAGAGTGGTTCTGGGTTTCTGAGTTTTCCCATCACAAGGCTCTGTGTTATTTCTAAAGCAAAGTGTGCCGTCGAGTCGGTGTCTACTCCTGGTGACCATAGAGCCCTGTGGTTGTCTTTGGTAGAATACAGGAGGGGTTGACCATTGCCATCTCCCACGCAGTATGAGATGATGCCTTTCAGCATCTTCCTATATCACTGCTGCCCCATATACACATGTGAACAAATGTGAAAATGGGCCCTCCTTCTTCCTGAGGAGGGAAATTCCGGTTAATTTCCGGAGGATCTCAAAAGGATCCATTATCTGTTTGCTGTGCTTGAGTAAAACACAACGGCATGAGTGGTCGAGAACAACCTGTATGTAAATGGACTAATTTACAAAGACGTGCAAAGACGGTATCTGTTCCATTGGAAGGACCCAGTAAACCAATCAGTAACTTTAGTGGGTGCACCTCTTGAGTTCCTATTGCCCATTCAGTTCTTTTGTGATGGGGAACACAGGAAGCTGCCATATACTGAGTCAGACCATTGCTCCATCATGCTCAGTATTGTCTTCACAGACTGGCAGTGGCGTTCACAGGGCCCCATCTGGCTTTTCTTGCTGAGGTGATTAGTGTTAGTTTGTTTGAGGCAACTACAGAGGAGGGGAAGAAAAAAGGTCAATTTTCGGACAGAAAGAAAAGGTGAAATTAACTTGCAAGCTAACTCTGGCCTGCTTGCTTGCTTGGTGCCGTCAAATCGGTGTCATCTCCTAGCAACCACATAGATAGATTGTCTCCAGGATGATCTGTCTTCAGCTTGGCCTTTAAGGTCTCTCAGTGGTGCCTTCATTGCTGTCGTAATCGAGTCCATCCACCTTGCTGCTGGGCGTCCTCTTCTTCTCTTTCCTTCAACCTTCCCCAGCATTATGGACTTCCCAAGGGAGCTGGGTCATCGCATAATGTGTCCGAAGTAGGATAGTTTGAGCCTGGTCATGTGCCTTGAGTAGAAGTTCTGGATTGATTTGTTCTATGATCCATTTGTTTGTTTTCCTGGCTGTCAACGGTCTCCTCAAAAGTCTTCTCCAGCACCATAGTTCAAAAACGTTAATACTTTTTCTATCTAGCTTCTTCAGTGTCCAGCTTTTGCATCCTAGAGTGTCATGGGAAAAACCATGGTTCAAACAATTCTAATCTTTGTAGGTATAGACACATCACGGCATCTAAATTAGACATTCCCTAATATAGGGAAAGGTGGGAGGCTAATCCCCTTTCAATTCGCTTGGCAGCTGTTGAATCTGGAGGTGATCGTCTCACTGCCTACTAAGTGACCTGTCCCCAATATGCCGACAAACAGGGAGCCCACAATCCCATGAGACTCCTGAGCATGTTAAGAGTGGGAACTACAAGCCTGATCAGAAAAGCTTCTGGAAGCCTTCAGGATGGCAGTGCTGGCAACAGGACCTTCCCTGACCTTGGAACCTGTGTCACTTCAAGCAAATAGCTCATGGCTCAGCTCTGACAGGTTGTTTGCTGGAGAGCATTGGTAGGGAGAAAGGAAGGGTCAATCAAATCACTATATTGCCTGATATGTGTTTCTCCTGGCAGTGTGCACAATTTAAAACACAACCAATATACAACAGAGTGAAACAAAACCATGTCAGAGAACAATTTCACGGGATAAAAACAATTAAACAGTTCAAAGAACCAAAGCTTCCTTATGGAAGGGGTGGGTCTGAGTCACTTTGTCTCAGCAGAAGGCTATAAAAGCTGGCCGTCTGCCACAAGAAGCTGCTGGAGCAACATTCCTTTTTACTTGCTGTGCCCAGCTCCTGTAGTCCCTGATCAGCTCTGTCCATGGTCCTGACCTGTCACCCTTGGAGTTATCTGAGTTCAAGTGCCGTTCCTGATCTCTGCCCTACTGGAGACCATGAATCAGCCTAGAGAAGGAGACATGGAGGAGATTCTCACAATCAGCAAAAAGTGGGCTAAGGGAGCCTAGCCCTTTTTCTGCTGATCGTCTGCTGCCACGGGAGCCACGCAGCTCCCAGCAGCAAACTCTCCTAATTCCCCCTCCCCTTAGCCGAGGTTAGTGGAGTGAGCATTCCGCTAACCCTTTCTTTTTGATCAGCAGGGCGGCTCCGCGCAGCAGCAACACACGAGGAGACCCCTGGCAGGAGGCAATGCTGGGGGTCTCTCCAGGATGTCCCGCACGCTTGTGTGGGGCATCCTGGAACTTCTGGGTGCCACATGACCCCCGATCCCCACAGCCCCTGCCAGCTCCATGACTAAGCCCACTCTCCCCACAAACCTGCTGAAGGCGGGTCTCACCGATTGTGAGACTCGCCTCATGGAGTGCCTCAGTCTAGAGGTCTGGGGCTGTGGTGCAGGAGCAGAGGGTATCTAATTCTGTGTCACTTTCCTGTGGAGAATTGCCCTTTGCAGTAGCTATTTGGCCCCCAAATACCATTTGCTGCAATGCTACCTTCAAGGGCAAATAGCCACTTGGGAGAGCAATGGTTGGTAGGCAAGCGCATGGAATCAAAGGGTTAAACATCTACTGCATCTGGGCAATGGTCCTCAGCTGGATCAGGCTGCTTTTTTAAGTGGTGGTGGTGGTGGTGGTGGGCTGGTCAATGCGAGTGCTTCTTAAGGCGATGCCATTGAGCTGTGTTCCTCGTCACCTCGGCACAGCCTTTTCTGGAAAGGCTTCATCATGTTGTGCACTGAGAGATCTTGCATCATGCCTGGAGCCCAAGGAGCTGAAAGATATGGGTGTGCCTGCAAGGAACCTCCTGCCGTGCCAGACCGTGGGAAGAAGCGCTGCAGCCGCAGTGGGTGGGGACAGTTGGGTAGAGATGACTGGAAACATGTTTCACCCATATTCATTGCTAAGGTCTAGTCTACACATGCAGCTGGAGGAGGGAGAGGGGACGGTATTGCTGTGGACTGTAGGTGGGATGCAATCTCTGAATGTGCTCCTATGTGGGAAATTTTATTTATTTCAAAACAAAACAAAAATCCGTATTGTCGTAAGAACTGCATTGGCATGGGGCCGTAGCTCAGTGGTGGAGTAACTGCTCTGCATGCAGAAGGTCTCAAGGTCAATCCCAGGCAGCATCTCCAGGTGGGACCAGGAGAAGCTCCTGCCTGAATCCTTGGAGAGCCGCTGCTGGTCAGTGTAGACCAGGGGTTGAAAGTTGTGTCGTTGAGTGGGTGTCAACTCCTGGCAACCACAGAGCCGTGTGGTTGTCTTTGGTAGGAGACAGGAGCGGTTTACCATTGCCTCCTCCTGCGCAGTGTGAGATGATGCCTTTTAGCACCTTCCTATATCACTGCTGATTATAGGAGTTTCCCATATTCTGGGAAACACACCAGCAGGGATTTGAACCAACAGCCTCCTGCTCTCTAGGCAAGTTACTTCCCTGCTGCACCATTAGGTGGCTAGACCAGGGGTACACAACTCAAATTACGCGGTGGGACGAAAAACAATGGTGCATTGGTGTATAGGACCCGAGGTCAATTTTATAATTAAATATTAATTAAAAGAAATTATAATTAATTACATTAATTGATAAATTTAAAAATATTTTTATATTTTAAAATTTAAATTCTTACTAACATGGGTAGGGTGGGCCTGTCTTTGCCCCCCTCCCTGGCAGCCCCCACTAGGGGTGTGCATGGACCAGTTTGCAGTCGAACCGCTCCACTGTGATCCAGGCGGTTCAAATGGGTCAATCATTAACCGCTCTGAACCGGCTTGAGCTGTTTTGTCAGTTCGACCAACCCAGCTGGTAGGTCCAACGAACCAGTTCGTGGAGCGGCGATTCGGTCCAAATTCGGAGCGAACCACCGCACGCGGTCCCACTCCCTTACCCTGTAGGGCTGTCAGCTGCTGGGCTCTCCCAGCCTTCTGTTCATTCACTCGCTCCAATTATGAAGGCGATGGCAGCGGGAAGTGCAGCAGGGGGACAGACCAAATAGAAGCTGTGTAACATCCATGAGCTGCAAAGGATTGGCAGTGACAAGCCTCACTCACCGCTCACTTGTTCACTGGCTGAGGAGAGCAGGTTCCTGCCAGGCGGGCAGGCGGAAAGATAGGGGAGTGCCTGCTTGGAGGGGAATAGGCAGCGGTGGCAAGAAAGAGTCCTGCAGGCCGGCCAGGACATGCTTGCAGGCTGGATCCAGCCCATGGGCCGTATGTTATGCAATGCTCCTGTAGACCATATTGAGCTACGTGGACCAATCGTCTGACTAGGCAGCTTCCCATGTTCCCTTTTTTGCAATTTTGCGTGTGTACTCACATATGTTATAAGCTGCAGTAAACATAAATCAAAGAGAAACCCTCACCACCACAACCATACTGTACAAAGAATATATAACGGGCATTAATAATCTGGAAGAACAGTAACAAAATACACTGTGTATGAATATTGTGAATAACACAGAGCTAGAAACAACACAACCACCTAATGGCACAGCGGGGAAATGACTTGTCTAGCAAGCATGAGGTTGCCAGTTCAAATCCCCACTGGTACACACCTACACATGTGGACAAATGGGTTGGTACCCGTCCACGAAAAAAGAAGAACCCACAATTGTCTCTGAAATAACTTGAAACTGACAGACGTAATGGGCACCCATCATTGTTGATTCCGCATTTAACAAAAATCAGACTTTGCTTTAGAGTTTTGATGCAACAGAATATTTCAAATAACAACACAAATGAAAATGGCACGGACAAAAATGATGGGACCCTTAACCTAATAATTTGTTGCACAACCTTTAGAGGCAATCACTACAAACAAGCGATTCCTGTCGCTCTCAATGAGACTTCTGCACCTGTCTACAGGTAGTTTGGCCCACTCTTCCTGAGCAAACTGCTCCAGCTGTGTCAGGTTGGAAGGGTGCCTTCTCCAGACTGCATGTTTCAGTTCTTTCCATAGATGTTCGATAGGATCCAAATCAGGGCTCATAGAAGTCTCATCTGTCCAAAGGACGTTCTCCCAGAAGCATTGTGGCTTGTCAATATGCATTTTAGCAAATTCCAGTCTGGCTTTTTTATGATAAAACTGGAGCTTCTTGGCAAGTCACATCAGCTCTATGTACGCAGACGAAAACATGAAGAAGGAGGGCCCAGACTCAAAGCTCCAGGACCAAGGAGGCCATGAAGCTGAAGCATGGCCTGAAGGAAGGTACGTACACCCTTCCGGTCATAAGGCAAACCCTTGCACACAGGGCCAAGAGGCTCAGAAGCCGACTGCAGTGCAGCAGGTGGCCACAAGTGGCAGCAAGATGCAGAGCTCACACCCAGAACTCCCCCCTTCTGCCCCCTCCACCATTAGATTTACAAGGCAAACAGGGGTAGGGTTGCTACAGTCACGCTTCCCAGATTTGGTGACCTAATTTGCATATTATGCAAATTATGTGGTACCTAATTTGCATATCTATTTATTTATTTGACAGATTTTAATACTTTCCTCACTTCCGATCCCATGTGATCAGATCCAGGGTAAAATCTGGGCAATCCTGGCAGCGCATTTGAAATCCGTGTAAATCTGGGTGGAATTTAGCAGCCGGGTGGAAGAGCCAAAATCCAGGGTCTACCCTAAATTCCGGGAGACATGGCAAAGCTAGATATTTTTGCCAGGACAATATGGAATTGTGCTCTCAGAAATAACACAGAATCACAGAATTTTAGCAGTGGAAAGTGATACACGCAATCAGTACCTTTAAAAAAAAAGTCTATTCGGAGTAAGCAAAGAAGCACCTTCATTTAGCATAAAGTCAGCAGAAAGAGCGTGTTTTGACAAGTGCACCCGTTGAATGGAGGGTGGTGAAGGAGGCAATAAATAATCCATTCTGGATGAGCTCATTCATTTCCATTTTTGCCCAAGGGTTTACAGAATGGTGGGAAATGCCAGCTCCAGCATTTACCAAGTTGCAGAAATCTGCATGCCTTTGGAAGTGGGGGGGAGTAAGAGGGCCATGTTCAATCTTATCTCCTATTTTTGCAGCCACTTTTTGCAGCAATTGCAGCTGCTGAACAGAAAAATCTGTGCATTGTGTGTGTAGCTTGGGCTTCCAAAGAAAATGGTGGTAGTAGAGCATTTGCTTCGCATGCAAATGCTTTTCAGACAGCAGCAGTGGTGCATTAACGGAGAGGAAGAGGAAGAAGAAATTTAAGGAGCAACAAATTTTTCCCCTCCTCAAATTTTGCTGCCCCTTCCTGTGGGCAGCGGCTGCTGCAGCAAGGGTGGAGTGGGCGAGGAGAAAGTCTTTATTATATATAAAGATAAAATATAAAACTTTTACAACTCATAAAAAGATAAAAATGATAGAAACACATTAAAAATAAAAAAAATTGGTTTCCGTTAAAAGCCAGGGGAAATAGGTACATCTTCAGGGCCCTCCTAAAAACAAACAGAGAAGGAGATGCTCTTATTTCAGCAGGGAACGCGTTCCAACACCCTGGGGCAGCCACAAAGAAGGCCTAGTCCCGAGTTGCCACCAGACAAGTTGGCGGCAACTGTAACCGGACCTCTCCAGATGATCAGACAAGAGGACAGAGAAGGTGCTCTCTTAAGTATCACACAGCAATTCCAAAAATCACTTTAGGATGTTCGTTTATCATGGTCCCGCAGTGAACTCAGCCTTATTAGAAAGCTAACGTGCCAAGCACCAGATTTAATCCTCCGGGGGCTTGAAATTTAAACGTAAAGGGTCTGTGCTTCCCCACCTGCCTCCTCTTCAAGGCCTGGATTATCTTTCTCAGTAGCAGAAGTCTGGCCTCCCCTGTTTGCAGAGGAAGAGAACGAGCCATTAATTTGAGGGAGTTCCAGCAGCTGAGCCACACAGTCCACAGAGAGGTGTGTATATTATTAGTGTGCCTCCGAGGCTTAAGCGAAGCCTTTGATTCAAAGCAGGTTACAAGCGCTCTAGCTGGACTTGAATTTTGCTCCTCTTAGCACCTTTAATTGGCTGCTTGGCTCGGCTTTTGAAAAGAGAAAGGGCTGGAGCAAAAGGAGATTTGTCAGGGTCTGTGAGTGTTGCGGGGTGGGTGGGGGACGTGAGTGCTTTAGGAGAGCCTTCTCTTGGAAAGAGAGCAAAAGGAGCAAATAGCTGACATAGCCAGAGAACATAGAAAGCTGCCTTATATGGAGTCAGACCCTTGGTCCATCTAGCTCAGTTTTGCTTACGACTGGCAGCGGCTCTCCAAGGCAGGAGTCTTTCTCTGAGACCTGGGACATTCTGCAGGCAAAACAGGTGTCCTTCTGGGGGATGTACTGCAATGAATGACAGGGAATGCCCACTGAAAAGCCCGGGTTCCTTCCAAAGGGCCATAGGGACGCATGGAACTTCCAAATGGCCATTAGCATTCCATGGCCATTTCATGCATGGGCATTCAATGCATTCCATGGCCATTTGGAACATAGGGAGCTTCCTTATACCGAGTCAGACCCTTCGTCTGTCTAGCTCAGGGATTGTCTACACCAGGCCCACACAACCTAGCCCCCACCCCGGCACCAGCTGGGTTTTTTTTTGTCTACAACAGTGACTTTGGAAGGCGCTCCCTGTTGAAATAAGAGCCGCCCCATCTCTGGCAACTTTTTGAAAGGCAGTGAAGACACGTTTATTCACCCAGGCTTCAAATCAGATTTATGGTTTTCATTTTCAACGTTGGTTTTAAGTTATTTTAATGTTGATGATTTTAATGTTTAAATCATTTTAATTGTTTTAAGTGATTTAATGTTTTAAATGATTTTAATTGTAAACCGCCTGGAGACGCACATTTTGGGTGGTATAAAAATATAATAGATAGATAGATAGATAGATAGATAGATAGATAGATAGATAGATAGATAGATAGAACTCCCCTAATTAGGGTGCCAGGAGTTGAAATTGACTTGATGGCACACTTTACTTTACTGCCTCTGTACCAGGAGGCTCCTTTGAGCTACAATGGATAACCATCTTTCACAGACATGGCATGCATGTTTTTGAAAGGCATATAAAGGAACACAGGAAGCTGCCTTTGTACTATGTCAGACCATTGGTTCTCCTCGCTCAATATGGTCTACACTGGTTTGTAGCAACTCCCCCAGATTACAGGCAGGGTTCTTTCCCAGTTCTATGCCAGGGGTTGAACCTGGGAGCTTCTGCATGCAAGCAGATCAGTGAGCTACTACAGCCCCTTCCCCTAAAGGGCATATCTTATAACAGACGGTGCACACGTAGTCACTCGTCCAAAATGCAAACCAAGGCAGCAATCAGGGGCAGGAAGCAGGAGCTCAGAAAGTGTCCTCAGTTACAAGTTGCTCAGAGGAGCAGGAAACCCAGAGGCTAAGACAGTGCCTGGTAGGCAGGAGGTGGAGCCTGTGAGGAGATGAACCCTCAAGAATGACAAAGTTGGGAGCTGCCAAATACTGAGTCAGACCACTAGTCCATCTAACACAGTATGGTCTACACTGACTGGCAGCAGCTCTCCAAGGTTTCAGGCAGGAGTCTCTCCCAGCCCCACCTGGAGATGCTGCCAGGGATTGAACCTGGGGCCTTCTATGTGCAGAGCAGATTATTATTCACATTTTATATCCCACTCTTCCTCCAAAGAGCCCAGAGCGGTGTACTCCATACTTAAGTTTCTTCTCACAACAACCCTGTGAAGTAGGTCAGGCTGAGAGAGAAGTGACTGGCCCAGAGTCACCCAGCAAGTCTCATGGCTGAATGGGGATTTGAACTCGGGTCTCCCCGGTCCTAGTCCAGCACTCTAACCACTACACCACGCTGGCTACGTGGTATGCTCTGCCTCTGAGCTACAGCCCCATCCCCCATAAGAGATTTGATAGGAACATAGGAAGCTGTCACCTACTGAGTCAGACCATTGGTCCCTGTAGCTCAGTATTGTCTTCACCAACCGGCAGCAGCTTCTACAAGGTTCTAGGCAGGAGTCTCTCCCAGCCCTATCTTGAGATGATGCCAAGGAGAAAACCTGGGACCTTCTGCTCGCAAAGCAGATGCTCTACCAGTGAGCGAGAGCCCCATCCTTTCTGAGATGGTAACTAAGAAAGGTGAAACGGGGCAAACTGGGGACAATCACTGGGAGACAGGCTGCTCCCAGTAAATAGGAGTACCACCAGTGGCTGTTGCTGGTGTCTGTCATGTTTCTTTTTAGACTGTGAGCCCTTTGGGGTCAAGGATCCATCTTATTTATTTATTATTTCTCTGTGTAAACCGCCCTGAGCCATTTTTGGAAGGGCGGTATAGAAATTGAATAAATAAATTAATAAACAAACAAACAAACAAGCTATGCATCCACACAAGTATTGTAAAACTTTGCTAGCAAATACAGGACAACTGTGTTGTGTGGACACAGACACAATGAGCAACTGACAGTCGATGAATTCCTTGTCATGTTGCCCAACAGTAGCAGTGTTATTTCCCAGTGTTTTGCTTTGGGACGAAAAAATATTGCTAATGTGTGATCTCTCTCTCACACACACACACACACACACACACACACACACACACACACACACACACACACACACCATAAACCAGTTAAAGGCATTTTTCAAAAGGGAGGGACTCTCTATAGCTCAGGAGTTGCAAAATGTATTTGTGCTCTGAAGAGGAAGAGGATTCTGGCTCCACTCCCATTAAAACCAAGCACCATTCCCCAACAGTAGTACTCCATTGCAGCCATCTGTGGGTTAGCTTCTGATGTCTTCGGAAAGGCCTGCTGCGTGCCCGGCTGCCATTTAAGACCCGCATTTCAAAACCATTTGCAAGATCCCCTTCTGAACAGTGGCCCAAATCTCTGTGTCTTAAGACCAGAGGAATTCGCCTCTCCACTGCCTCCTGCCTGATTCATAACACTTTTTTTCATAGCTCAGTGGCCACGGACGATGCTGCCGACACACCTGGGGAGACCGCATGCCTTGAAACCCGGGGTGTGGCAGGTCTGTGCACTTGGTGGAATGATTCACCAACTAGAAATAACTTTCTCGTCCTCGGAGCACTATGAGCAAACAGGCAGGGCTGGAACATCCAAACGACAGCTCCCAAAACTCCAAGTGCCAATGTATCCACAGTTGCTCAAGAAACCGTCCAGCCTATGTTCAGTCATGCCGTGTACCTGAGTCATGTGCTGCTTTCTGAGGCAAGCAGGTCCACCCCTCTGCCCTCCTAACACTTGAAAGGCCCTTGTGACCGGCGGTGCTCACATGTGGTCACCCATCCCAATGAAAACCAAGGCAAACCCAGCTTAGCAAAGGGGACAATTCATGCTCACACCGCACTGTGCTCCGGCCACACCACTTCCCCGATGACTTCTGGGCAAGCATGGCTACCAGGGCGAACACTGTGGGAAGGAGGGAGTCTGCCGGGTCTGAAACGCCAGTGGCATTGTATCGGGGCCTTGGCCGACCTCCAGACTGCGTTACTCATGAGTAGTCCCATTTAAAGGAATGGGGATAATTAGTCATGATTAACTTGTCCCATCAAATACTTAGGAGAGCGCCTTCTCTGTTGAGAACCCTGTCGTCTATTAGGATCATCTGGAGAGGTCCGGTTACGGTTGCCACCAATTCGTTTGGTGGCGACTCAGGACCAGGCCTTCTCTGTGGCTGCCCCAGGGCTTTGGAACGCACTCCCTGCTGAAACAAGAACATCTCCTTCTCTGTTTTTAGGAGGACCCTAAAGAAGTACCTATTTCCCCAGGCTTTTAACTGAAACAAAAAGTTTAAATTTTAATGTGTTCTTATCTATTATTTTTACCTTTTTATGAATTGTAAATGTTTTATGTTTTGTAGTATGTTAATTTTGTACACCGCCTAAAGATTTCTCTATTAGGCAGTATATAAATTCAATAAACTAACTAAATAAATACATTTCAAGAGTAATTTTGTCTGGCTATCAGCCACCAAGGACCATGCCCCCCAAGCCAAAAACACACACCCCCAATCAGAGACGCCTGAGCTGGACCCCCAGTAGGACTGTACCTCCTGGGCCAGATACCACTGAGGGGCAGCTAAATTAAGTGTGCCATCAAGTCGATTTTGACTCTTGGTGCCCACAGAGCTCTGTGGTTGTCTCTGATAGAATACAGGAGGGGTTTACCATTGCCTCCTCCCACACAGTATGAGATGATGCCTTTCAGCCCAATATAGGTGTTTCCCATAGTGGGGATTCGAACCGGCAACCTTAGGATTTCCCCACTATGCCACTCAAGGCGACTTGAGGGGCCAGCTACTGGGGAGTATATATATATAGTCTTCAAAGGTTGGGAGCCTAAGGAGTTTTGGGCTTGTCCACATGGGGGCCTAAAAGCAGAGTATCAGTTACCATGTAAGGGTGGGTTTTTTTTTTATTTTTTAAGTGCAATTCTCAGAGGAGTCAGAGGACCTGAGGGTAGAGGGTTTACCTTAGAAAAACTCTGGAGAACAGCCTGGTTTGAAGTCTCTGCATTAATTATTTCAGGAGACTGCAGCAAAGATCAGATCTCAACACCATCCTGAAAGGATCTGAGTCATGCAAAAGAACCGTGAGACGTCTCTGGGAAGACAATTCCTAGTTTTGGACACTGGCTCAGTGGGATGAAGTTACGAGGAAGCAGGTTGAGGCCAGCCAGAATTTCCTAATGGCAAGAAGAGCGGTTGGACAGTGGAACTGCTTGCCTCATGCAGTAGTGGGCTCTCCTTCTCTAGAGGTTTCCAAACAGGGGCTGGACGATGGGCATCTGTCAGTGTTCCTGCACTGAGCAGGGATAGAAGCAGAAGACAATGGGGGTGGGGGGGGAAGCAGTGACAGAACAGAGGATTCATTCCAATGCATTCCAATTAATATTGTTCTCAAGGGATATTTTCACTGAACTGCCAGGAAGAGATACTAAGGGTGTTCCTATGGGCAGCCTAACCCAGGAGAGGGCAGCCCAGCCCGGGTTAGGTTGCACGTGTGAACTGCCTCAGTGTGAACTGAGGTCGCTTCTGGTGCTGCACCTGCGCCAAACCCAGCATTCCCGCTTACAAACCCAGCATTCAGCTGAGGTTCGCTTTAATCTCGGCCGGTGATCTTCTGGGCAATCAGTGCCGGACAATTGCCACTGGGTGAAACGGCTTCCTCCCGGCCAGCTGCTATTTCCGGCAGTGAGCTGGGGTGGGAGGAGCGGCTGCAATAGCAGCCTCGTGCCCTGGGGCGCTCTGGGATGTGGGCGGGGGGGGGGCGATGGGGAGGACGGTGGCTGCTCATGTGTTGGGGAAGGCAGACAAGCTCCTTCCTTCCCTGGCTGAAGCCCGCCCTCCCTCCCTCCCTCCCTAGTGAGTCCATGTGCACAAACTCCCTTTCTTGCAAGAATCCTAGGTAAATCTAGATCCTAGTCCAGGGGTGGGCAAACTTGGCCCTCCAGCTGTTGATGAACTACAGCACCCATCATCCCCAGCCATTGAGGATGATGGGAGCTGTAGTTCAGCAACAGCTGGAAGGCCAAGTTTGCCCACCCCTGGACTAGTGTGCCTAGGATTCTTGCCAGCAAATATCTCTCCATAGGAAGCTGCCTTATACCGAGTCATGCCTCTGGTCCATGGAGCTCTGAGAAGAGCACCTGTAGTCTGCTTGCAGGCAGAAGGTTCCAATTGCCCTCCCTGGCAGCATCTCCGAGATAGGGCTGGGAGAGACTCCAGCCTGCAACCTTGGAGAAGCTGCTGCCAGTCTGGGTTGACAATACTGAGTTAGATGGATCAAGGGTATGACTCGGTAGAAGGCAGCTTCCTATGTTTCTAGAGAACATAGGAACAGTGTAGTGGGAGGGCTCTCCTCCTCCACCCAGAGGGTCAGTCTGGATGGCTCCTGAAGCTCTCTGGCCCGATACGGGACGGGGCCTTCTCTGTTGCTGCCCCAGCCTCTGGAATGCTTTCCCAGTGAATGCCCACTCTTTGACACCTTGACAACAAAAGACCTTTTTATTTGTCCAGGGTTTCACCTCTTAGGGGCTGCCTCTCAGCAATCCTGCTTCCGTTTGCCTTTTTTATGGTTGGCTTTCCCCCCCGTTTTTCTTCTTCTATGGCTTTTACTGTTTAGCTGATTTTAAATGTGATTTTAATAAAATAAAATAAAAATATGATTGCTACAGAGTTTTATTATATTTTAACTTTTGTACACCGCCTTGGGATGCTTTATGAAAGGTGGTATGACAAATGAACAATGCTCGAGAAATAAATACATACCTGTTCTGTGGGCAAATCCGGGAGCAGTTTGCAGTGTAAGCGATCCTGCCACAAAGTGGTCGGAGGCCCCATTCTGGACCCCATGGTTAAACACGCATGGCAGGGCCGGGCCGGTCTTGTAGCTACTGGCTCCTCTGTGTCTGCCCTTTCACCTGATTGGAGGCTGCCGGCGGGGCCTGGCTCTCCGCTTGATCCTGAATCACCCAGGTGGTGCTCACAGAGGTGTGGCTGCCCTTCTGTCGTTTCCATGGCAATCAGGGTGTAGTAAACTCACCTGAAATAAAACAAACAATCTTTGTAGGAACCAAAGGCGGGGAAGGCAAACTGACCCCCCCGCCCCACCCCAGCAGACTTCCATGGAAGGGACTGGTGATGATGTTGGATTAAAAGCAGGGTTTCTTAACCTTGGGCCCCCAGATGTTGATGGACTACAACTCCCATCATCCCCGGCCATGTCCATTGTGGCTGGGGATGATGGGAGTTGTAGTCCATCAACATCTGGGGGCCCAGGGTTAAGAAACCCTGGATTAAAGCTGTATTCCACCTCTTTCTTCTGACCCAAGGGAAACTGAGGTTAGGGAGGAGAGCTGGTCCTGTGGTAGTGTGCATGAATTGTCCCATCTGCTAAGCAGGGTCCACTCTGGTTTGCATTTGAATGGGAGACTATGTGTGAGCGCTGTAAGAGATCCCCCCTAGGGGATGGGGCTGCTCTGGGAAGAGCACCTGCATGCTTCTATGCAGAAGAAGTTCCCTCCCTGGCAGCATCTCCAAGAAAGGGCTGAGAGAGACTCTTGCCTGTAACCTTGGAGAAGCCGCTGCCAGTCTGTGCAGAGCTAGATGGACCCACGGTCTGACTCACTATATGGCAGCTTCCTATGTTCCTGCTGATGGAACACAGACCAAAGGCAGCCAAAGGAACTCCACCATGGCCTTGCTTTTACAAACAGTAAAGTTAGTCTGAGGAGCAGCCAGCCCTGTGCGACCCTGAAAACTGCACGGGTGGCGGTGGTGGAGATCCCAGTCAGAGGACCCGGAAGTGACTGTGTGCGAGGCATGATTATAACTAGGTGCCATGCCACCGTGCTTCTCAGATTGCCAATGACGTCTCAGCAAAGTGGCGGGATTTTTCCAGAGCATGCACAGTTCTGAATCTTAGCTGGCCGCTCCTCAGACTAACTTTCTGCTCATAAGAATATGGCTCAGATGACATTCACTTATGGCAGGGGTTCTCAAGCTTGGGTCCCGGGATGTTGCTGGACTACAACGCCCATAATCCCCTGCATCATTCTCATGGACTACAACGCCCATCATTCTCAAGCTTGGGTCCCCAGACTACAACTCCCATTCAGCACCATAATATATGGTGATGGTCACTAGTTTAATTTATGGCAGGAATTGCCAACCTTGGGTCTCCAGATGTTGTTGGACTACAACAACTCCCATTCAGCACCATAGTGGGTACCATTTTCCATGGAATCTACTGTCCCAAGCATGGCAAGGTGATTCTTTCCAATGATCTAAAATGGATCCATGTGAAATGTGAGTTCAAAGTTGCCCCAAAAACCCAATGCAAAAAGGGGATTTTTTAAAAACCTGCATATACATTGGGCTACACTCTAACGCACAATGAAAAACCTGAATTGTGTGTGAGCTGCCCCTCCCCCCCGATAACTCGCAGGGACTTCGGGGTAAATCTGGCCTACATGTGAACACGCACCCTCCATTCTGGAGGAGATGCAAACTAAACGCCCTGTGTGAAAAATGGCCAGGTTCCACTCCCTGGTAGCATTTCCAGGTTCAATTGAGGAAGACCTTTTCCTCCTTGGAAAAGCTGCTGCCAGGTGAGAGTATTAGCAAGATTAAAACCAGGGCATCTGCATCCCCGTGGAATGGTTTATATCACCAACTAACCATCTCTGCATTTATCAGATCAGAGGTGGCCTTACCATAAGGCGAGATGGGGAGCAGAACTATTTGTTTACGTCAGGGGCGTAGCAAGGTTGGAGTGGGCCCTGAGACAAGATTTTGAAATAGCCCCCCCCCCACCTCACTGAAGCTCAGCTCATGAAGTAAAGAAATCTTAGATGAGGTTGAATAGTGGTAACAAAAAGCATAGTAAAATTCACACACACACACACACAAAACCTATGTGCCACAATAGAACATCAACCTAAATTATTTTTTTTAAAGGTTTTGTAAATTGTGGACAATGCAAGACATTTAATGGTACTAGAGAAAGACATGCTGTTCTGGTAGCTCCAGGTCTTAACACTCACATCAATTGGATGTGAGGATTAATACAACTGAAGGAAGCCCGGGGGGGTGTGCAGGTGGGGGAGTCAGTCATGTGACTTGCCTCTGGGGGGCCCCCAAGGCAGTGGGCCCCCAGACAACTGTCTCCCCTTGCCTTATTATAGTTACGCCCCCGGTTTATGTATTTTGCTGGTCCGCTGGTTCTGGTTGGAAGACCAGAAAGGTCTTCCTTTCTCTGATGCATAGTCAAGAGCAATTTACAGATCCATAAAACAAAGCTAACATCAGTAAAGCCACTTAAACACAATAAAAGCACCTTACAGCCCAGCACAGAATCAAAAAGATCACGCCCCTCTCCGAGAGCCTTCCAGAAGAGGAAACTGTTCCTGACTGCCACACTGCCAAAGGTGGACCTGAAATTCTGGGGCTTCCTTCAGTTTGAAATTAGCACTTTGCCTTTGCCTCCTCCTGGACGTTCCCCAGGGGCGATCCGTTCACGAGGCGAGGCGGTCGCTTCAGATGGTGCCAGCAGGGCAGCAAAATGCCCTTATGCCCCGGCCATTGAAGGAGCTCTTCGGACCGACCTGACCCTTGCAAGCTTGCAAGAAGCATGAGGAGAGGAGAAGAGGCTGCTGGCCCCCTTCCCTCCACCCCAATTCCCCAACCCACTTTCAAAGCTTGCAAGGGTCAGTTTTGAAAAGGGGCACCAGGTGCAAAGGTGCATTCAGCATCTCCCCTCAATCACTGCAGTCCCATCATGGGCCACCCCTGACTCCCTCTTTCACAGCAACCCTGCAGGCCACCTCACCTCTGCAAGCAGAGAACACGTTCTCCATCTGACCTTACACGGCCGCAACCCTGGGGTATGTCCACTATCAGTAAAGGAGGAAGACAGATAACTGCCTTATACTGAGTCAGGCCATGGGTCCATCTAGCTCAATGTGGTCTACCCTGACTGGCAGCAGATCTCCTACTTTTCAGACAAGGAGTCCTCCCCTGCCAGGAACTGAGCTGGGACTTTCTGCATGCAAAGCATAGGAAGCTGCCTACTACGACCCTTGGTCCATCTAGCTCAGTATTGTCTTCACAGACTGGCAGCGGCTTCTCCAAGGTTGCAGGCAGGAGTCTCTCTCAGCCCGATCTTGGAGATGCTGCCAGGGAGGGAACTGGGAACCTTCTTCCCAGAGTGGTCCCATCACCGTTCCCTCTAACAGGGATTCCCAGATGTTGTTGACTACAACTCCCAGAATCCCCAGCCAAAGGCCATTACCTCTAGGGATTCTGGGGGAGTTGTAGTGAATAACACCTGGGAATCCCAGTTAGCAGGAACACTAGGCCCCATCCCCTAAGGGGAATATCTTACAATGCCCACACATGTAGTCTCCCATTCAAATGCAAACCAGGGCAGAGCCTGCTTAGCAAAGGTGGCAATTCATGTTTGCTACTGCTAGACCGGATGCTCTACCTCTGAGCTATGCCCCCCGCCCCAATATACACACCAGTGCCCAAACATACTTCCTCTGGGCCCACTACAGATGGGAACACTCCCTCCTCCCTGCTCAAATGTCACAAGATCTTCCACGAGCTGGACTCCGCATACAGACACATGGAAATGACCCTGCATAAACATCCCTGATGCATATTGGGCTGTACAATTGAAGCTCTCTCTTTTTCTCTCATGGCAGCAGCCTTGCAGGATGAGGCCCTCGGCCCACTCAGATAGAACATTTGCTCCCACCCTGATCTGGTCCCTGTTGCAAAAGAAAAGCCTCTCTCGCCTGTGTTCTACCCTCTGCATTTCCTGTGACTCTCTGATTCTAAGCCTGCCGTGACATACAGTGTTGCCAGGTTTTGTGCGGCTGTGATTGGCATCCGTCAGAGGTTGATGGGCCATGAGCCCTTTCAGCCCCAATCTGAATCCCGGTGACTCTGGATAGACTTCGTATTTGCTCTGCTCACGTCTCCGTTTTCCTTGATTTTATTGTTCTTAATGCCTTTATAATTTTTGCTTTTATTGCTTCTATTGCTTTTTGCAATCTTTAAGCTGGTTTGCTCGGGTTTTTTACAAAATATTTTATGCCCCCCTATCGAACATTTTCTCAGTTTTAAAAATCTTTTGTAATAGAAATGGTATTAGTTAATTTTTATCCTTTTAAAAAGCTTTTTTACCCTTTTAGCATTAACACGTACGTATATATGTGATTATTTTGTCTATTTTATAAACATAATCATTCTTAGTTTTGGGCTTTTTATGAATTTTATGATTTTCAATCCGTAATTACTATCAGTCCCTTGAACACTAAACTGTATATGACATTTTATGCTGGTCTCTGACTGTAATAAAGGTTGATTGATGCCCTCTGCATCCTGACCCTGGGGGGGGGGGCGTGGGGGTCACCAGACAGCTCATTCTTCACTGTGGGACCAGCTGCCACCTCTGAGTTAACGTAGGGCAGGGATTCCCGAGCTTTGGGTCCCTAGATGTTGTTGGACTACAACTCCCACAGGCCATTCTGACTGGGGATGATGGGAATTGTAGCACAACAACCCCTGAGGGCCCCAGGTAGGGGGCCCTGGTTGTAGGGCAATTGTTTTTCTATAAAGAACCAATACACTAATTGTTTTTAAATGCAAAGCACAAATAGATGCTAACAATTCTGCTTCCTCTGCTGTGAGCACAAAAGACAACCCTTGAGAATAGGGGTGTTATACAGCTGTCCCTATTGGGTCCTCCTGTTCCCCTTCTCCTCCCCAAAGACCTCAGGGCAGCATGCATAGATCACCTGCCAACTCCCATTTTATTCTCACAACAGCCTTGTGAGGTAGCTTAGTCTGAGAGACTGTGCCTGGCTCAAAGGTGCAAAGCATGCTTTGTGGCTAAGCTTGAACCCAAGACTCCCCTTTCCTAGCCCAATACTCTTACCACTAGTACACTAGCTCATCAGTGAAGTGTTGGAGTGTGCGCGCGCAGTTATGGAGCCCTCCAAAGAAAAGAGCCCTGTCCTCTCAGTGGACCACAAGCTGAGAGAGAGCTGGTCTTGTGGTTGCAAGCATGACTTGTCCCCTTAGCTAAGCAGGGTCCACCCTGGTTGCATATGAAAGGGAGACTAGAAGTGTGAGCACTGGAACATATTCCCCTCAGGGGATGGAGCCGCTCTGGGAAGAGCATCTAGGTTCCAAGTTCCCTCCCTGACATCTCCAAGATAGAGCTGAGAGAGATTCCTGCCTGCAACCTTAGAGAAGCCGCCACCAGTCTGTGTAGACAGTACTGAGCGAGATGGACCAAGGGTCTGACTCAATATATGGTAGCTTCCGATGTTCCTATGAATATGAGCCAGCAGTGTGACACCTGGGGATTTGTGGGGATTTGTACTGGCAACCTCTTGCTCGCTAGGCAAGTCATTTCCCCGCTGCGCCATACTTGTTTTTCAAAGTTTGGGAACCATGAAGGCCTTCAGGTTCAACCCCCTGCTCGGCACAGGAATCTCCTAGAGTACAGGACAGGGCTTCTTCCCAAACTGTGGGACCCCAGATGTTGCTGAAGTACAACTCTCAGCATCATGCCCAGCTACAGTTTATTGTAGTTCAGCAACATCTGGAGCACCCCAGGTGGGGAACCCGTCTAGGAGATTCCTGTGCTGATCAGGGCTTGGACCGGAAGCCTTTCATGGTTGCCTTTCACTGTACAGGTGAAACTCGGAAAATTAGAATATCGTGCAAAAGTCCATTAATTTCAGTAATGCAAATTAAAAGGTGAAACTGATATGTGAGACAGACGCATTACATGCAAAGCGAGATAAGTCAAGCCTTAATTTGTTATAATTCTGATGATCATGGCGTACAGCTCATGAAAACCCCAAATCCACAATCTCAGAAAATTAGAATATTACATGGAACCAAGAAGACAAGGATTGTAGAATAGGACAATATCGGACCTCTGAAAAGTATACAGTGTACTGTGCTTGATTGGCCAGCAAATTCGCCTGACCTGACCCCACAGAGAATCTATGGGGCATTGCCAAGAGAAGGATGAGAGACATGAGACCAAACAATGCAGAATTGCTGAAGGCCGCTAATGAAGCATCCTGGTCTTCCATAACACCTCATCAGTGCCACAGGCTGATAGCATCCATGCCATGCCGCATTGAGGCAGTAATTGCTGCAAAAGGGGCCCAAACCAAGTACTGAATACATATGCATGCTTATACTTTTCAGAGGTCCGATATTGTTCTATTCTTCAATCCTTGTCTTCTTGGTTCCATGTAATATTCTAATTTTCTGAGATTGTGGATTTGGGGTTTTCATGAGCTGTACGCCATGATCATCACAATTATAACAAATTAAGGCTTGACTTATCTCGCTTTGCATGTAATGCGTCTGTCTCATATATCAGTTTCACCTTTTAATCTGCATTACTGAAATTAATGGACTTTTGCACGATATTCTAATTTTCCGAGTTTCACCTGTAAAATGCGATGGTTCCACGGATTGAGAAGGGAGGAGCCATCTGGGTGGCTCGGGCAGACCTGACCCCCAGGCAAGACCTCCTCCGCAGCTCTTATTAATTGCAGCAATGAGGCTCGGGCAGAAAAACCTCCCCCTCCATTTTGCCTCATGAGAAAGGAGAGCAGCATGTGGATGTTCTGGCTTGGACGGAGGAGGGACCAGGCCAGTGCCCCGGCTTCAGTCTTTATTTCTTGGCAAACAAGGGCGTGCCCTCCAAAGGAAAGCTATGTGTGAAAAGGGGTGGGTGTGGTGTTGTTGGCAGTTGAAAGCATCTGGTAGGGCTATGCCAGGGCACGTATTTAGATCAGCACAATTCCAGCAGAAAAGGGAAGCCAGAGAGAGATCTGCACCTGTTGTGCTGCATTTTTATCAATATTGACACTGCAGTGCTTAAAGCACTCGAGTGATAGCTGTGGAATAATTTCTTCCTCCTTGCAGTGTGGAAGCATGAGCCCTGTTCATGCAGCACGTACGCGGGGACCGGAGGAGGGGGTCACACCTGCTGGCCCTTCCTCATGCAAAGATCCACAGAGAGCCCACAGTCAATTCCATGGCAAACGATTTCATGGGTCATCCCATGAAACTGATTGCCAGGAAATTTAGGACCAACAAACGGAAGTACTTTTTCACACCATGCATAATCAGCTTGTGGAATTCTCTGCCACAAGATGTGGTGTCAGCCAACAACCTGGATGACTTTAAGAGGGGTTTGGATAACTTCATGGAGGAGAGGTCTACAACAGCTACTAGGTGGAGGGCTACAGGCCACCTCCAGCTTCAGAGGCAGGATGCCTCTGAGTACCAGTTGCAACTGAGTACCAGCTGCAGGGGGAGTAATAGCAGGAGAGAGGGCATGCAGTAGGGGTGCTGTGTAGTTTGCACAGAAGTTTGCATTAATGTGGGGAGACTGGGGGCAGGCCCGCAAGTAAACTTGGAACCCAGATGCTCTTCCCAGAGTGGCTCCATCTCCTGAGGGGAATATCTGACAGTGCTCACATTTCTAGCCTCCCATTCATATGCAACCAGGGCAGACCCTGCTTAGCTAAGGGAACAAGTCATGCTTGCTACCACAAGACCAGCTCTCCGTCTAACTCTCATCACAAGTATCTTCACTGGCTTCCCATACCCTCCCAGATTCAGCACAAATGCCTTATTCTTAAGTTTCCCGTGGGTTTGCCTCACACTATATACCCCTGCCCCTCCAGTTCCTCACTCTTGGGCTATCTGACTGCCTCCTTAAAGTCTTGGAATTCCCTGCTACAAGTCCTCCATGATCCCACTTCTCCCACTTCTTTAAATTCTTGCTCCAGTTCCACAGATTTTATTTTATTTATTGTATTTATATACCGCCGTATATAAAATCTCTGGGCAGTTTGCAATTAAAAAACAATTTACAAAACTGATTTTACAGAAACAATTATCCAAAAGGTAACATTGCAAAAAGATATTCCTCTCAATTCTATACGTGTTGGAAAGAAGTATATGAGTATTGCAATTGTTTTTAAAGGGTTTGTGACCAATATATTTCAATGCTGGGAGCAGGGAAGACACACACAAATCGGCCTGATCCATGGACTGTTACCAGCTCTTGAATTTCTTAGAATAAAACATCTGATTCCGCCTGGCCAGCATTAGATGCTGACCGATGAGATATCCATAGTGTGCTTCCTTGAAGACGAGGGTTCCCAACTGGATCCCCAGATGTTGTTGGACTACATGGCACAACTTTACTGGGTGACCTTTGGGCCAGTCACTATCTCTCAGTCTAGCCTAAACCTACCTCACAGGGTGGTTGGGAGGATCAAAGGAGGAGGGAAAACGCAGAATGCTGCCCTGAGCTCCTTTGATGAAGGGAGGGGAGCACACACCCAAATCATTACCAAGAGATCTTCCCCACCCACATTTGCAGAACACAATCTATGGCCATTCAGAAATTCCATGCATTCCTATGGCCCTTTGGAAGGAACCAAGGCTTTCCACTGGGCATTCCCTGTCATTCATTTTAGTACATTCCCTAGAGCATCTGCTTTGTATGAAAAAGTTCCCAGATTCAGTCCCTGGTAGCATCTCCAGATAAGGTAAAGTGTGCCTTCGAGTCGATTTTGACTCCTGGTGCCCACAGAGCCCTGTGGTTGTCTTTGGTAGAATCCAGGAGGGGTTGACCATTGCCGCCTCCTCCCCCCACGCAGTATGAGATGATGCCTTTCAGCATCTTCCTATATCGCTGCTGCCCGATATAGTACCAGCGGGGATTTGAACCGGCAACCTTCTGCTTGTTATTCAAGCATTTCCCCACTGCGCCACTTGAAATACTCCTGTCTGAAATCTTGAAGAACTGCTGCCAGTCAGTGTAGACCAGGGATTCTCAACGTTGGGTCCCCAGATGTTATCGGACTTCAACTCCCATAATCCCCAACCAAAGGCCACTGGGGCTGGGGATTATGAGAGTTGAAGTCTAACAACATCTGGGGGCCCAACATTGAGAATTCCTGGTGTAGACAATACTGAGCTAGATGGACCAAGGGTTTGACTCAGTATAGGGCAGCTTCCTATGTTCTTCATGCCCATATTGTAAAATGTGCTAGTGTTTGAGCTTTGTTTCATTCTGTTTTCAAGCAATTAGGGAGGGAATTAAATGGGCATCCCAGATTTAAAATTTCACCTTTTTTCTTTTTTTTGCAGCTAGCCATGAACCATTGTCCTAGTGTAGGCTGCAAACAAGACGCTTCATAAACATGAACAGCCAGATTCAAGCTAAAGGTGAGCAACAACAACCATTTCGGCAAGATCTCAGTTACAAATTAACTTTGTGAGCCCAGAGTGAGAGAGCCAGAGGGCTTCACCTCCATGTTGCTTCAGGAAATGGTTCCTGTTGTTGGTCTCTACAATCATTCAATCTTCTTCCTCTACATTCTTAGCACAGAAAAGATTGCCTAGATAGAGAACAACTTGAGAAACTGTGCATATTCTAAACTATTCTGCCAGAAGAAGGGGTTTTCCCTCAGTGCCTTTTGGGAAAGGGAAACACTTATAACATTAATACATGAATAACACACTTATAATAATAATAATAATACATTTATAACATTAATACAACTATAACATTAATACATGAAAACATTGCAAAAAAAATTTTTTTTAAGATGGAACATAGGAAGCTGCCACATACTGAGTCAGACCATAGGTCCATCTTGCTCAGTATTGTCTACACAGACTGGCAGCGGCTTCTCCAAGGTTGCAGGCAGGAATGTCTCCCAGCCCTATCTTGGAGATGCTGCCAGGGAGGGAACTTGGAACCTTCTGCATGCAAGCCTGCAGACATGTTGTGACGAAACAGGGATGACTCTATGCTTTCCTGAGATCTACCCTCAGTAGAGGGAGAGCTTTGATCCCAAATCTAGGATCAGGCCGCTCCTTCAAGGTAGGCTGCCACCAGTTGAAGACTGATCTAAAGCCATTGACCAGGCTTAGACACAGCTTCAACAACTTAGAACTGTCTGGCTTGGGACTCACAGGCACTGTGCACCCAGAGTCCACACCACCGAGCTCTAGACAACAATATTTTATTCTGGAACAACAACCGTAGCGAATGACCTTACGAGGCACATGGGGAAGAGTTTTGCAAGTAACCCTACAGAGCCTGTTAAATCGGAAGCCACTTCTAAGTATCTGAGCTTTATTAAGAAACAGTGGTTGCACACAGAATAAGGAATTGGGGGGAAATAGGTGGAAACTGGAAGTAAAGAAAGGAATAAAGGAAAAAGGAAAGGTTGTGCCATCAAGTCGGTATCAACTCCTGGCAACCACAGAGCCCTGTGGTTTTCTTGGAAGAATACAGGAGGGGTTGACCATTGCCTCCTCCTGCCCAGTATGAGATGATGCCTTTCCGCATCTTCCTATATTGCTGCTGCCTGATATAGGAGTTTCCCATATTCTGGGAAACACACCCGCAGGGATCAGAACCAACAGCCTCCTGCTCTCTAGGCAGGTTGCTTCCCCACTGTGCCATTAGGTGGCTAAAGATACGATCCTCCCCATCTCTGACAACTTTTAGAAAGCATTTGAAAACCCACCTTTTCACCCAAGCTTTTTCAGTTCTTTAAAAATTTAAGGTTTTAATATGTAGGTGTTTTTTAAATTGTTAAATTGTTTTAAGTTTTTGTATATATTTTAACTTGTTTTGTGCTACGGTTAACCGCCCAGAGATGAAAGTTTGGGGTGGTGTACAAATTTGATTAATAAAATAAAATAAAATAAATAAATAATAAAGAAAGAGAATACAGGAATGCAAAAGAAAATACAAAAAGCATTTAGTAACTGACTAGCACTGAGTTTTACCTTAGTCTATCAGTAGGCAGGTCCTTGGCTGAGAAAGCGTTAATCTTCTCTCTACAGCTTCTTCACTGGAACACCCATTTGCAGATGGAAAGGGGTGAACACTGGCCAGGCCTTTGTCCTCTAGCTTTAAAGCCCTGACTCGGGAGGGGGTGAACTGGGCCCAGGGGCTGTGGGTCTCTCTCCTGTCCCTAGTTCAAAGAGCATGCTCCTTTCCTCCCCTCTGGGTGCTGAGATGCAAAGTGGCCCTATCTCTTGTGTCAGATAAGATTAGGGAATTGGTGCAGGGAGGGTGTGGAGTGATGCTCTCCCTTCAAGATGACTGAGGTCTGCGTTGCTCACACATGTCGTCTCCCCTTCAAATGCAAACCAGCATGGACCCTGCTTCGCAAAGGGGACCATTCATGCTTGCTACCACAAGGCCAGCTCACCTCCAGGCCTCTCTCTAGAATTAAAACTCTTCTCGTATGTAAAGTAAACATCTTAAAAAATGATTCATTGGGACTAACTGGAAATGCTGTGTAGTTCCTGGACAAGCAGAATTTCTGAGACACTCCCATGAACAATGTCCCTCCTTGGATAGTGACACGGAGAAATCCCAGTGTCCCTTTCTGGATGTAGGGGAAAAGATGCTCTAGCACAGAACCAGCTCCTTCTTAAATTCCGCGGTGCGGCTTCCCCTCAGCAGTCAGCGCGAGAGGCGCTCAAAATCATTCCATGTGCCCTCCTTAGGCATGGGTGCCATAGGTGGTTGACCCCTGGTGCCGGCAGCACTGGGCAATACAGACCAAAGGGCTGACTCTGTAGAAGACAATTCCCGACATCCTTGTTCACTGTGGCTCTGGGAGGAAGGCACGGCAACCTTGCCTTCCCAAGGCGGGCTGCCCTTTCCACCCTCTGTGCACTCCACCCTTTCCTCCTGCTGAGGAGAATCCAGTAACGAAGCACCTGCTGCAAGAGGCATAGCCAGCCCCCTGCACTGAGCCTTCCATGGGAAAAGCAGCACCTGGGCAAAGGCCCAGCTCTCTCTGAGGCAATGGCATCCTTCCTCTGACCTGCTGGAGCGGATTCCTTTCAGGCCGAGGAGGCAGGGATTTGCAGGACAGACGCAGGTAGGCTCGTTTCCCCAAATGTTGGAAGACGTGCATCTTTCCCCAGGAAGAGTGTTCCCTCTTGCATATCTTTGTTTTAAATCCTCATTTAGTCCACGAGTCACCCACAAATTTTGGCCGTCGGTATCACCTCAGGGAAGAACACTCTCGGTGCTTTTGGGCAATGCCTGGCCCCTCCAGAAATGGAAAGATGGAGACTGTGGCACTTGCAGTTTCCTCTGAGTGAGCACCCCTTCCTTAGCCCTATTCCCACCCCCAACCCCCATGATTAGGGTAAAATTGCAGTCATTTTTGCCCAGAGGAAAGGGTGAGGCTGAGGCTCACAATGAACAAATGGTAGTCCTCTCTCCATGGGGTACTCCCTCCCCCTTGGGAAGACATTCCTGCCAATTTTCATTTTCATTTCTCTGACACTGATAAAATGTTAACAGCGGTTTTTGTGCAATCAATCCATCATCTTTATTGCGGGCCAAGACCAGCAGAAGATAAAGCAGTAGAGCGTGATTAAAACAGGTGAGGTGGGGGGGGGGGCAGGGGAACCAGAGGCACAGATGCTCGGCACCTAGCCCAGCTAATATGAAATAAAATATCTAAATAAGGACACTAAAAATAATAGCATATCAGCCATTTAAAACTAGGCAGAGCTGATAAAATGAAATGGCCTAGCCATCACGACCCGGCGAATCCTACATGCTGCCACACAGAACTTGGCGGTGTTATGTCGTTTTGGGGTTTTTTAAAGCTTTAAAACACCCTTGCAAATTTGAGCACTGCAGGCTCAATAAAGCCATGAGAACACACTGAAAGCTGGCAGTATTGCAATGCTAGCGCCTCTTTTCCATCTCTAGGGATGTTTGTCAAAAACCACAATGAGCACTTGCCTCCCTCCCCTCTAATGACAACTCCAGCTGGCTCATGTACTAAATGTACTTGGGCAAACTTCCTTTGTCTTGTAGGATGTCCTTTTTGTCCTGGGGTTTGCTAACTGGGCAAAGAGGTACCTTTTACGGTGGCGATTCTCTTTATTTAGCAGGGGGAGAGTAACTGGCCCTATCCACCCCCAGCACAGCATCCCTCCAGTGACTGTTGCTGGTGTCTGTCTTGTGTGTGTGTGTTGTTTTTTTTAGAATGTGAGCCCTTTGGGGACAGGGAGCTATCTTATTTATGTATTATTTATCTCTGTAAACTGCCCTGAGCCATTTTTGGAAGGGCGGTATAGAAATCAAATTAATAATAATAATAATAATACTACAAGAATGTCTGAATTGCCGACAGAGACCATATCAGTACTCAGCAAATATCTTCAAACACTTAAGAGAGGGTTTCATATTGACGGTATTTAAGAATGTGACAAGGAGGTGCCGGCTTTCTGAATCAGATTGAAGGTCTCTCTTGTGTGGTATTCTTTTTCTCACAGAAACTTGCCAGATACTTCCAGGAAGCACACAAACAGGGGTTGAAAGTAATAGCACCCCACCACCAGCAGCTGGTATTTCAACCTACATAAGAACACAAGAACAGCCCTGCTGGATCAGGCCAACGGCCCATCTAGCCCAGCATCCTGTTCCACTCAGTGGCCCACCAGATGCCTCTGGGAAGCCCGCAGGCAAGAGCTGAGGGCATGCCCTCTCTCCTGCTGTTGCTCCCCTGCAACTGGGATGCAGAGGCATCCTGCCTCTGAGGCTGGCCTATAGCCCTTAGCCTAGCAGCCACTGATAGACCTGTCCTCCATGAACTTATCTAATTAAATAGATAAAGCCCTCTTAAAGCAATCCAGGCTGTCGGCTGCCACCACATCTTATGGGAGATAATTTCATAGGTTGCTTGTTCTCCATGAACTTGTCTATTTCCATTCTAAAAGTAAAGTGTGCCATTGAGTCGGTATCGACTCCTGGCGACCACAGAGCCCTGTGGTTGTTGTTGGTAGAATACAGGAGGGGTTTCCCATTGCCATCTCCTGCGCAGTATGAGATGATGCATTTCAGAATCTTCCTATATCACTGCTGCCCAATATAGGTGTTTCTGGGAAACATACCAGTGGGGATTCAAACTGGCAACCTCTGGTTTGGTAGTCAAGCCATTTCCCTGCTGCGCCAATAGGTGGTTCTAATTCCATTCTGATTGATTGATTGATTGATTAAGTGCCGTCAAGTCGGTGTCAACTCTTAGCAACCACATAGAGAGATTCTCTCCAGGATGATCTGTCTTCAACTTGGCCTTTGAGGTCTCTCAGTGGTGCATCCATTGCTGTCATGATCGAGTCCATCCACCTTGCTGCTGGTCATCCTCTTCTTCTCTTTCCTTCAACTTTCCCCAGCATTATAGACTTCTCAAGGGAGCTTGGTTTGTACATAATTTGTCCAAAGTATGATAGTCTGAGCCTGGTCATTTGTGTCTCGAGTGAAAGTTCTGGATTGATTTGTCCTATGATCCATTTGTTTGTTTTCCTGGCTGTCCATGGTCTCCTCCAAAGTCTTCTCCAACACCAAAGCTCAGAAGCGTCAATGCTTTTTCTATCTTGCGTCTTCAAAGTCCAGTTTTCACATCCATAGAGTGTCACGGGGAAAACCATGGTCCGAACGATTCTAATCTTTGTAGATATAGACACATCTAGATCCATCTAAATTCACGGCGATTGCCACATACTCGTTATAGGTTTATCCATAGAATCACAGAATTATAAAGTTGGAAATGACCTTGGAGATTTTCTAGTCCACCCTGACTTGTCCAGGCTCTGCGTGGAAACCCCTACAGAAGGAGAGCCCACCCCTGCTTGAGGCAGTCTGTTTCACTGTTGAACAGCTGGAACAGTCAGGAAATTCTTCCTCATGAGTTCTCAAATTTGGGTTCCCAGATGTTGTAGGATTACAACTCCCATCATCCCAAGCCACAATGCCTGAAGGTGGAGGAGGATGGGAGCTGTAGTCCAACAATATCTTGGGGCCCCAGTTTGGCAATGCTTGCTCTAATACAGTACATTAGATTTATTCTTAGACTGATTTCTCCCTCCCCCACTTCTTTGGGAGTATGGATAGCCCCCCCCCCATTTTATAACTGCTGCAGGAAAACATCCGTGTTAACAAAATTTCCAGTGCTACACCAGTATTTCCTATAGCAGACATAACATGTGAATGTCTCTCTCTCTCTCTCTTTTTTTTACCCGCCTCCTTTAAACACCAATATCCATGTAGCTGAGAAAGCCCATTGGGTTAGGTTTCCCACAAGCATGCACACTGGTGTTTAAAGAGGCATGCACATGCTTTTGTCACATATATTTGCACATTACATGTTTGTTGTGGAAACCCCCATCATATGTCCCACAGCAATCATAATATATGGAAGTGCCTTGATCTCTCTGAACTCAATGGGAGTTCATGGTAATCATGCGTGAGAATGGGTTTGTTTATTTTTACATTTCTATCCTGTTCTTCCTCCAAGGAGCCCAGAGCCGTGTACGCGGTGATGTTCACCCTCACAACAACCCTGTGAGGTAGGTTAGGCAGAGAGGGTAGGGATTGGCCCAGAGTTACCCAGTGAGTTTCATGGCTGGATGGGGATTGGAACTCGAGTCTCCCTGGTCCTAGTACAGGGTCGCTCAACTTCGGCCCTCCTGCAGATGTTGGCCTACAACTCACATAATCCCCGATTACTGGCCACTGTGGCTAGGGATTATGGGAGCTGTAGTCCAAATATAGCAGGAGGGCCAAAGTTGAGCAGTCCTGTCCTAGTACAACACTCTAACAACTGTTGGGCTAAGCACTAAGGATTCATTCAGACATAAACGAACAAATGTGATTCTCAGACTTGTACACTCTGCCTTCACTTTGCTGGTCAACCATAAAAAAAGATGATGTGGATGACCCTTCGTTTCCATGCAGGAGAAGATTTATAGCTTCTGCTCGTTGTTTGATACAAACTAGGGATTCCTGTTTCATCCGAATGATGTTCAAAGCAGTTAACAAACCAGGATATCAAACCCGTTTAACTGTGGTTTGAACCACCACTTTCCTATTAGTTTCCTACAGATTGGTTTAATCTGCTCTCCCTGTATTGTTTTTACTGACAACGGAGGATTGGATTTATTGAATATTGATCAGATTTATCAGATCAGATTTGAACGGCTATATTGTTTTTAACTGGTTATCGTGAGTTGCTTTGGGCTTTTTCTGTGTGTATGTAAAAGTAAGATGTCCAGTTTTTATTATTAATATTTTTTTCAGATAGGATGAACAATTTTAATAAACATGCATTAAGACAAAACACCCAAACTGATAAATATTTATCTTTCAGTGTAATACAAGATTTTCCTCTCTCAACTTTGTACAGGATGTAAATAGCCTTCCCATTTCTCAACACCCTCCCATTTTAAACAAACAAACAAACAAAAACAAAAAACCCAAACAAAAAGCCTCCAGTCCCAGAATCACTCTGACCACCACTAATTTCTACAAAAATAACTTCCCCAGTGCATACAATTTCAAGAACTGTTTTCAGATTACCTGGCATTTGCCACGAGCATTTCTCTTAAAATAAATCATTTTTTTCACAAGCCCCTCAAAGCTATAAATCAGATATTCATCTTTCAAATAAATAAATGCATATTTGGATGAAATGCGAAACTGCCATTAGTATCAAGCCACCAACAGAAGCTTTATATCTCCTGCCTCACAAGCAAAGGAGGTAGAATTGTGTGAGTTCGCTCTTGTTCATTGCTAAATGCTAATGTTTTAGCATTCCATCTGAATAGCGTCATTATCTTCTGGGGTCCTCAGTTTGTTTGTTTGTTTGTTTGTTTATTTAAGTAAAACCTGGCTCCTATGTAAAGTTCCCAGGCTATGGGAAACACCTATATTGGGCAGCAGCGATATAGGAAGATGCTGAAAGGCATCATCTCACACTGCGTGGGAGGAGGCAATGGTAAGTTCCTCCTGTATTCTACCAAAGACAACCACAGGGCTCTGTGGTTGCCAGGTGTTGACTGCACACTTTACCTTTACCTTATGTAAAATTGCCAACTCTGTTCCTTAATAAATAAATAAATAATACACACTATATATTTGAGCCAGAGATTCTCAAATGTAGGCCCCCAGATGATGATGCTGAACTACAACTCTCATCATTTCCGGCCACATTGCCTGAAGGCTGGGGATGATGGGAGTTGTAGTCCAACATCTGGGGACCCAGATTTGAGAGCTGCTGATTTATGACTCCATTTATCGATGGGGCATGTAAGAAACAGTTCCTTATAACAGCTCAACGGTTGCTTGAATTACTTGTTTGTATATATGCATATAATGCCTTGCAGTATGCAGAGTACTCTCTAGAAGTTTTGGCCTATGCCTATGCGTTTTAAAGCGGCTCAGGCAGAAATTCCAATGGAACTCAATATACCTGGCATAGATGTTTTTTTTTCAAATGAAGTTGGTATGGCCAGTTTTAACACCTGTTCTGCAAGCAAGTCTCCAAGTGAGAACTTAAACTAAAGGTGCAATGCAATGTTGTTTGTGCAGCATGGTCCTAAGTGCACCCTTACTTGGGAGTAAAGCAAGGTTTTATAACTGCTTCCCTTGTAGACCCTGGGAAAAAATGCTACGCTGGTTTAACGAAGGATTTATTCAGAAGCAATTCCATTTTTTCCTCTCTCCTCCTCCTCATTTTTCTTTCTGACCCCCCCCCCGCCCCCGAATCCCCACTGGGACCAACCTCCAAACAACAAACAACAAAACGATTGCTAGGTAGAATGCAACGCGGGGCTTATTTACAGCCAGAGCGGCAACACAAAATGAGCCCGTACCGGAGAAAGCATTTTTGAATTTAGCGGTGGGACTTGCTCGTAAACCTGCACAGGAGCGGTCTGTCTGCATGCGATCCTGTGCCTGCCCCACTCACCTGGGGGGTGTGAGTAAACATCTAGGGGGGCCCAGCAGCTGCAAGCAGGCAGAAGGTTGCAATCTTCTTGTCCAACCCGGTACCACCAGGGATTCTGAAACCGGGGTCCCCCACCGACGTGGTTGGACTACAACACCCATCATCCCCGGCTGAAAGCCACCGTGTCTGGGGATGATGGGAGTTGTAGTCCAGCCACAGCTAGGGTCCCAGGTTTCAGAACCCCTCCTCCAGTCGGCGCTTATGCAGAAGCAACGGGGGCGTTTTCGACTTAGCCGCCCCGCCAGTGGGTTGAACCCTGCAACGGGGAACGCAGCCTCAAAGCATGAGAAGGGTTCCCCCAAATTGGGTCTGTGCGCACCCACGTGGCAAGGGTAACCAAGCAGGTAAATGTGGGCGAGGGAAATGGCTCTTGGAGAATTAAAACCTTGCATATATCCACGGAGGCCTCCCCTGCGCCTTTTGGAAAAGAAGCAACTGCTGCTGCAGCCTGTTGAATGCCACTTGCTGATAACAGGACTGCAAAAAAAGAAAAAGAAAAAAGCAGGCTCTAAAGCACTTCCTGGAGTTCAGAAATGAAAACTGAGGAAGGGAGAAAGAGGGAGTTTCCCTTCTGATCTCTCTTACTTGCTTTAAAAAAAAAATAAAAAAATTAAAAAGAGCCACCCCCAATCAGGTAGGTTCAGCCAGGCGTTGATTTCCCCCAAGTCCCTCCCACACCTTTTCCAAAGGCCCAATGGCGTGGCCCCGTGGGGAGATTGACTAGGGTCACATGGTCTCACTCATGGGCAGGTAACTTGGGAGAGGAGAGGAGGAAAAAAAGGGTGATTTTTTTTCTCTCTCCTCTTTTTAAAAAAAAGAAAACCCAAGGCTGAGCTCCTGCCATGATGTCAGAGGGAGAGAAACCTACAGTTTGTTAATTTCACCTCTCCATCAGACCCAGGGCGAAAGAGATCACCCAGACCAGGTACAACTGCAGAAATTCCTCTCTTTACCTTTTCAGTTTTTGGACTGAGCTACCTCTCCCCCCCACCCCATAGTTCTGCCTCTTCGGATGTTGTCCTTTTAATCTCCACTTTTAATCACTTGGAGGAAGGGGGTGACCCTATGTGTGGGGTTTTGTGTTGGGTTTGTGTGATACCTCTCTCTCTCTCTCTCTCCCTTCTGTCTCTGCCTTGTTTTTTGTTGTTGTTCTCGTCTGTTCTTCTTCGCCTTCTTTTTTTTTTTAACCTTTGCTTTTGATTGTAGCTGTTTCCCCCTGTGGTCATGACGGCTTCTTCGCACAGTGACTCTGTGGTGGTCTTGTTTGGGGCAACTGCAGGTGCCTATGGGGCTAAGCTGGGGTCCGATGAGAGGGAATTAATTCTCTTGGTGTGGCAAGTTGTGGATCTACACAGCAAGAAGGTATGGCTTCCCAAACCCTTGATACAGCGTTGGGCGACATGCTGTTCTCTCCATGCTTGCTTTGGTTATGAATCTAGCCCCTCTCCCAGTTCAGTGGGGCTTCTCTCCCAGTTCAGTGGGGCTTCTCTCCCAGTAAACAACATGCATACAATTGGGTGAAGTCTCCCTCTTTTCCCAGAGAAACCTTGGGTGCGGGGAACAGAAATGAAGGCCCTTGACCTCAATTGTTCCCCCTCCCCTTTTAAAAGGAGGGCATGGGCTCCCTTTAGCAATTGGGCTTGAAACTGATGTTGGGGAGGGAGAGAAAAAACAGACTACAAAAGCACTATATTATTTCCCCCACCCCCACTGTGCAAACTTTATAGGAATGCCAAAGCTTTTGCTTCTTCCAGAAGTCCAGCCTTTGCCTATTTTGGGGTATTTGGTAGGGTTTTGTTTTGTTTTTTTGGTCAGCTTGTTTGAGATTGGGCCTGCATGCTGCTTCTGGGGCTATCGCTTTATATGGGAATTGAACCCCACCCCCAGGGGAGGAGGGGGGCTTTCTGTGTATTAGAGCCACTCGGCCAAATCTAAAATTTCCCTTCTCATTTCAATGAAGACAACACTTGCATTGAATGAGTTTTAAAAGAAAACCTCTGGTTGTCAGTGTGGCTGATCCCATTAATATGTGGTATGGGTTGATCTTCCCATGAAAACCTGCCCATTCTGGTGAGATAAACTTACTCCTCTTCTCTGGATTATATAAGGATGGCTGCCACCTCTTTTTGAATGGGAGAGGGTGGGAAATCGCCCTTCTCCTGGAGGAGGAGACCATGATCTTGCGTTTTGTGAAACTGGCAAATGCATCCTTGAAGCAGACCATGTTCCACATCCCCTAAGCTTTTGCAATGAGTGTGTGTGTGTAGGGGTGACACTTGGTCTGTGTTTTTTAAAAGAGCTGTATTGCTCTAGTGGCTTACTTGTTCTCCCTCCCCGCAACCCCCCCTTCCTACTTTCTTAAATATTTTCAGGTAGGGACGCTGCACAAATGCCTGGTGAAGGCCGACAACTTGGAGCTGAGTGACCAGTGTCGAGAAGTGACAGGCTTAACCCCTGAGGGCCTGAGCAAAGCTGAGCCCCTGGACCGGGTTCTCCAACAGGTGAGGGCCGCGAAGGGTTAAAGCCGGGAGCAGGATTCCGACTGATGCAACAAGGCAAACACACTTGCTTTTGACTTTCGCTTTGGAATCCCAGTATGTCAACCGCAGGTTTATCCTGCCAGGAGGGTTTCTAGGAAGCCGGGTTCCTGTACAGAATCGGGGCCAATCTGCCACATGAACTCGTCCAGTTATTCATCACTGAATGGGTACACGGGCCCCATTGGGAAGTACTGTGAGCTCATGTCCTGTAGTAACCGTGTACGTGAGCTATGAGCCAGAGAGCCCTCGGTTCAGATTTCACTGCTGCAGTGACCCTAATCCAGGAGCTTCCAGTCTTTCGTTCCCTAGATGATGTTGGACTACAGCTCCCATCATCCCCTGTACAGGGGGTAATGGGAGTTATAGTCCCGCAACACCTGGGGACCCAAATTGGGGGACTCCAGCCCTACTAGAAGGCCTTAAACAAGCTGCTGCTCTCTCTCCAATTTCCCCACTCCTTCATCCTTGTAAGGATTAGCAGGATAACATGCGTGAAGCGCTTTGACCTTCCGAAAGCACTGTATAAATGCTAAGTCTTGATTATTATTGTGTGTTGAGTTATATGGTGGGCTTGTCTTGGGTGACCAAGTTGCGCCTGATGTTCTATCCAGCACTGAGTGTGCACGTGTGGAGCTGTGCTGAGAGCTCCCATGTGGCTTTCATGCTTTTGAGCTGGTAGCTGTGCTGTATCCTAAAAACTCTCAAATGTTGCAATAGGCCTCTGGTAGGTTTTGCCTGAAACTCCGGAGTGTGCATAGTAATTTTGCCATTGCAGAAAATGATCCTGTATGTCAGGTTAACCCTCTTAACACAGAAATGGCTTTGAAGTGTGTGGAGTTTTGCTGATGTGGCAGTCCGTACGCTCGGTTCTAAATGCCGATCTCTGGGTGCAGCGACGGAACAGGGCCTGAAGAGTCTCTTCCCCACATGCACAAAAATAAATTGACCAGTGAAACCTTTAAATATAAGCCCTGATGGTGTTCAGACAAAGTGGGAGCTTAGCTTCGTTTTCTGGATATTCAGAAAATGGATATTAGTCCGCAGGCAGGTTCTCCTTAAAAGAACTGTGTGTACACATGACTTGGTTAGCAAGCTGAACTGGTTTGCTTTAAAGCTGTCAATCACAGGTAATAAAATAAAATAAATTCCATCTCTAATGGGTCCCTCCAGAGCCCCTTGCCATAATTAGACATTTTGGGTAGCAGGGGAAAGAAGGTGTGACTCCTGCAGAGGCGGTGTGGTGTAGTGGACCGGGTGTTGGATTTTGGCGGTGGGTAGCCACGTTCAGCTCTGCACTCAACCAGAAAACTCACTGGGTGATCTTGGGCCGATCGCTCTCTCTCTCAGCCTAGTCTACCTCACAAGATTGTTGTGAGGACAAAAGCTGAGGTTGACGGCGGGGAAGAAGCATCATGCATGCTGTTGGGGGGAAAAATGTGTAACAAATTATTTTTTACTCTGACTGCAGAAGATAAAAGTGTGGAGCAGCCTTTTGTCACTCAATATAGAAAGTTCTTCTTTTATCTTATCCTCAAATGATCTATCTATCTATCTCTAAGGCGTGCCCATTGCTAATCCCATACGTGGCAGGCAGTCAATGAAAACAATGTTGTGGGGGCTGAGAATAGAGGGGGTGGGGTAGGACAGGGGAGAACTCTGCGCCTGGCCCAGCCAGGAGAATATATGTCTAGCTCATTAAATTATTCAAATCTCAGCTGCATGTGGGTTTTGGACATTTGTGAGATTGTGTCCTCAAACGAGTCCCTGGATGCTGTTGTACTACAACTCCCTTTGGCCATTGTGGCTATGGATGATGGGAATTGTAGTCCAACCAGTCTGGGGAACCAAGGTTGAGACCCCTTGGCATAGACCATAACAGAAGCCATCATCATGTAGTTAAGCACAATTTCCATCTCTTTCCCCCACCACAATCACAACCACTGTTCTTCCCTCCCCACATCTGATCCCTGAAACTTCTCATTTAAGGGTCCCACAGATCATTGTGAGAAAAATCTATCACTACTCAAATGCCCCCCCCTTTCCTGGAATCCCTGATCAATTCTAGGGTTCACTCTCCAGTGTGAAATGTGGGGGATTGGGCCTTTCTGGCAGTCAGACCAGAGATGGGACACCTGAATGTGGATTCCCCATGCTGAAGTTAAAAACATGACCTGATTATTGCCTTTGCTATTTTATACATTCCAAGTCACGGCACAAAGAAGCTCCTGGTCTTAAAATGACGCCCTCCTTAGCCCTAATACGTCATTTGGGGAACAGGGAAAAGTCAAATCCATTAAGCTTGCAACTAAGATCTTTTTTTCTCTTTGGACCAATTTCTGGAAGTGGTTAGCCTTGAGTTGGCTTCCTCTGGCTTGTATGCTGTGTGGATTCTGCACTGTCCTATCCCTAGTAATATTCTATACCAAAATAATCCAAATCATGCACTAAGGAAGACTGAATTCTGTGCCTTGAATACATTTTGCAAATCAAAGGAATGTGCTTGATCTAGCTACACAGTTTCTCCAAAGTTACAAGGACTAGGATCTTGTTCTCTCCCCCTCCCACCGCAAAAGTGGAGAGTGTCAGGGATGTTGAATTTCGTTCCTAATATGTTACATCTTGTAATTTCCTTTTGGAGCTCCCACAGAATTGGGGATGTTTAGTATGTGAGGCTAAGACTGGGGAGACCAAGTTCAAATCCTCACACCTTCATGAAGCACACTAGCTGATGATGGACCGTTGTGATATCTCTCAGCCTAGACTACTTCATGGAGTTGTGAAAGTTAAACTTGGAGGGGGAAGAACCACATTTCCCAGGAGGATGGTATAGAAATGTAGTGGTGGTAATTATGACAAATGTACCACCTGCTTACATGTTACTTTTAGTATGTCAGGAGCAGTGTTCTCTAAATTATTTTCAACTCTGCAGAATGCGTTTTGTTCTGGGTGGCAGTATCAAGGCAGTGTGTGCACATGTGCATTCAGAGTGGGGCCTTCCTGATTCAACCTGAGCGGGATCTAAAATTAACAGAGCGGACATTAAGAAAAAGTTGTATGTGCACTCACATGCACACGCCTTAGAGGGAACACTGCAGGAGAAGGGAGTTCATCCACAGTTCTTAATATGTGGTGTGTGTGTGTCGTGGGCTCTGCTTTGCTCATACTCTTTTTCAAAACAGTAACTGAGCAAACTGAAGTCAAATGGAAAAATAAGATGGTCTAGCTTGGCAGAATGCATGAAACTTGTTCTTCTAATCTTATTTGAATCGCTTGGAGTGTGTTTGCTGGAGAAACTTGCTAAGGCAGTAAAACAGGTTCGTGTGTTGCCACTTCTTATGGTGACAGAAATCAGCCCAGTAATGCAATGTCTGCAATCAGGGAAGATCAGTGGTGGTGTTGTATTTTTTTTAATCCTGGACTGGATCCTCTTTCGTCTCGATTGTGATCATGGCAGTCTCCAGTGGGGGGAAATGAAGCAAAGGAAACCATAAGGTGTGGTTTGCTCTCCACCTACCCCACCCCCTTGGTTATACTTCATGCAAGACTGGTTAAGCCTGAAAAGTGACTTTTTTAGTAGCTTGAAATAGCTCTGAGACATACGTTGCAGGCTGCAAGCTTCATCTTGTCCAACCTCTTGCAACCAAAGGCGTCTGGGGTGCTTAGTTAAGGACGCTTAGCTGTTTATCTTTTTTAAAAGCAATAATTATGCTTGATGCTTCTAGGAGATTCTATCCCACTACCACAAATTGCAAGCTAGATGCAGCTCGTGCAAAAGAAAAATGGGCCCTCTGTCTGGGTGTAGAAGAGATGTGTGGGTGAAATGAAGGTGGATTCCTTGGGTAGGGCAGAGTATTTGAGTTGTAGGCTGAACTTGAGCCTTTCCTGATGATCTTGGGCTGGAGAGAGGCACCCTGTCTCAATCTGATTGCAGTCTTGAGTCTGGTACTTGTGGTAGTGAGTATGAATGGTCCCCTTTGCTGAGCAGGGTCTACCTTGGTTTGCATTTGGATGGGTGACTACATGTGAGTGCTGTAAGATATTCCCCTCAGGGGATGGGGGCCATAGCACAGAGGGGGAGGATCTGCCTGCTTGCATGCAGAAGGTCGCCAGTTCAGTCCCTGGCAGCATCTCTAGGTAGGGCTGGGAAAGACTCCTGCCTGCAGCCTTGGAGAAGCCGCTGCCAGCCAGTGTAGACAGTTTGAGCTAGATGGACCAATTGCCTAACTTGGTAGAAGGCAGCTTCTGGTGTACCTATCCTTGCAGGTGAGGTGTATGGAGCCATAGTTCAGTAGCAGAGCATCTTCTCTGCATGCAGAAGATTCCAGGTTCGACCCCTGGCAGCATCTCCAGGATGGACTAGGAGAGACTCCCCTGAAATCTTCGAGAGCAGCTGCCAGTCTGTGTAGATAATACTGAACAGGGGCGCGCCGAGGTAGTTTGGGCACCCGGACCACCCAGCCATGAGGGACCCCCCCAGTGCAAGGCCCCCTTCTGCACGAGGCCCCCAAAACCTCCTTGGGGGGGGCCCATCGCCGAACCTCTGTTTTATACAAAATGATTACCGTGGCCAAGGGGTGGCTGCCGTGGGGAGTGGAGGAGTCCTTCTCCCCCTCCCCTGGCAGCGGTAGGGGCCGGAGCGATGCTGGGCCCGTCTGTTTGGGCCTGCGTCGTCTTACAACTGCGAGGCGTGCCACAAGCCCGTGACATCACGGACCCAAACGGACAGGCCTGGTGTTGCTCCAGCCCCCACTGCTGCTGAGGGAGAGGGGAGAAGGGCTGCTCTGCTCCCCCCTCCCCGCAGCCACCCCTTGGCCGCAGTAATGATTTTTAAAAAAACAAACAGCGGAGGTTTGGCAGGGCGGGTGCAGGGTGGCCTCCGGAGGCCCCCGGCTCAGGCCATTTGGAGCTCCCCGCCCTGGACCTTGGAGGACCGGACCAGGTCCCCAAGGTCCGGCGGTTAGAGCGCCTCTGATACTGAGCTAGAGGGACCAATGGTCTGGCTTGGTCTAAGGCAGCTTCCTGTGTTCCCAGCCCACACTGGCTCCTGCCAATTCACACAACTGATGTGTCTGAACCATCACTGTCTGTAATGTGTGCCTAGCTGGCTTCCTGGTAAAGGTAAAGTGTGCTGTCGAGTTGGTGTCGACTCGTGGCACCCACAGAGCCCCGTGGTTGTCTTTGGTAGAATACAGGAGGGGGTTGACCATTGCCATCTCCTGTGCAGTTTGAGATGATGCCTTTCAGCATCTTCCTAGAACGCTGCTGCCTGATATAAGAGTTTCCTATAGTCCAGGAAGCAGACCAGTGGGGATTCGAACCAGCAACCTCTGGCTTGATAATCGAGGCATTTCCCCGCTGTGCCATTAGGTGGCTCCTCCAATATTCTCTAAAACAAAAACAGGGGCACACAGGAAACACATCCCAGCTCCTGGACTAAATAATGCTGCCCAACCTTCCCTGCACCCACCCACCACTGCTATAGCATGTTGCTGTAAGCTCTCCACTTCTGCCTGCATTCATTTAGTCTGCAGTTGTCTTCAACAATCCCAAAAAGATGCTAGGAAAACATTAATTGTCCTACAATATGTTATCAGGACTTACAGGGCGGTTAACAACAAGACAATAAAACTCAATAAAGAAATGACAGACTGTACATGGCATAGTGCCTTAATGCTCATGTGCATGCATTTAAGTGCATCCGTACTAGAGATGAGTGGTGCTTCTAGATGCATGTGCTTCCATGTGTTTTCTAGTTTGAACTGCATGTGGAAGAGAAATGGAGCTCCCACACACAGCAGTTCTGAAGGATTCGTTTTTCTTGTACAAATGTTGCTATTTTTCATCCGCACTAGGGAACAGTACATCACCTGTTGGTTATCTGTAAAGCAATCCATGCACCATGACCATGGTGGCACTTTGCAGCACACTGCAGCTGCTGATAATACAGTGTTGCATGATTATGTTTTTTCTCGTGCATCTTGTCAAACTATCTTCTTGGCTTGCAAATCTAAGGGAAGGGCAGGCTATTGCAGAGTTGATGATTGCAGCATTTAGCAGGTGAAGTTATCTGTCAGACTGCATTCACCCATGGAGACCTGCCTTGGCCCCTCCATTCAGCATCTCATGCTCACAGCCCTGCCACTAACACAGATCTGGTTGGCAGGAACTAGAGTCAGGGCCTTTTCAGTTGTGGCCCCTCGGCTTTGGAACGCCTTCCCAGAAGAGCTTCGCCGTGCTCCTTCCCTCCGATTTTTAAAAACAACTACGGAAGACCCATTTTTAAAAGAGAGACTTTTTAATGGTTTATCTTCTGCTCTTATCTGGTGGGTTTTTAACTTCAGCTTTCTAATGTGTAACATTTAGGTTTGACTGGGTCTTGTTTTTAGTTTTTATTATATTAATTTTATATTTTATCTTTTTAATTTGTGAGCCATCCCAAACTGTAATGCACTAGAGAGGGTAGGGTATAAATGCTTAAAATAATTAAATGGAGACTTTAGTACTGTGTCATAGTGGAGGGAGGCATCTCACTGATTGTCCTTGGAATGGGAACTGCTGAGTTACGAGCATGTAACGGAGAACAATTTGTTATGGGGTGACTAACGAGGTTTATCATCATCATCCCCGGGTCACGAGTGAACAATCGCTGAGTACTTAATATGTGGAGTTGTATCAGAGGAGAGGAGAGCTGGTCTTGTGGCAGCAAGCATGACTTGTCCCCTTAGCTAAGCAGGGTCCACCCTGGTTGCATATGAATGGGAGACTACATGTGTGAGCACTGTAACATATTCTGATGGAGAAGCCGCTGCCAGTCTGTGAAGACAATACTGAGCTAGATAGACCAATGGTCTGACTCAGTATATGGCAGCTTCCTATGTTCCTATATACTCTGTTTACAAACTGGTGTCAATTTCAGCTGAAGGCCTTTAAGCATGGATAACTAATTCTAGTGGGCTTTAGGACGACTTATGCTAGTGAATACTTCTTATAAAAAGATCTAGGATCCCCTTGCATGTTCCTGACTGAACCAGAGGATTGCAGAGTTAGCTTTTTATTATCTCATGTTTAAAAACCCGACTCTTACAGATGAAAGGGAACAGTCACATAACTCAGAAGCGATGTGCGTTACTTGTACAATGTGGTTATGTTTGTGGGAACAATAGCTTGTAACTGTGTCTCTAATAAAACGCCAGCCCTATGCTAAGGCCTATGAAACAAGAGCAGTAATAACTCTGCTCTTTCTGATGTTGGGCTGGGCTGTTGACTTCTCTCTGACCCAGAAGTGACCAGGATAAATCTGACTTGGGCTGACTTGGATCATGATGTATGCTGTACCAGCTTGTACCATCCTGGAAACTCAGGTGTTGCAGGCGCCAATTCAGTAGTGATGCTGATGTGAATAAAAAGAACCACATGCATCACACCCTGCTGTGTTGTCATCTTGACTAGCTAAGCACTTTTTACGAATCTAGCCTGGGAGTAATCATCCATGGCTGCACTGTGACTGCAACCTTCAGATTGGAGTACCAGTTGCAGGGGAGTAACAGCAGGAGAGAGGGCATGCCCTCACCTCTTGGACTTGTGGACTTCTCAGCGGCATCTGGTGGGCCACTGTGTGAAACAGGATGCTGGACTAGATGGGCCTCCTTGGGCCTGATCCAGCAGGGCTGTCCTTATATTCTTATGTTCTTATGCATTTGCACCCCAGTCACTTCCTCTCCCCAGGAAATCTTAGTTTTGAGAAGAAGCTTCTTGGCACCCTCACCAATCCAAGAACTTCCAAGAACTCTTTGGAGGAAGCCGGGATGGTTTAAAGTGGCATAAAACAGTCGTGCTTGTATCAATCCATCTTTATTCTGGCTCATTGACTATAAGATGGTTTACAATTGCACCGTAGATATGCCCTGTGCCTAATCTTCCTCCAGCAGTCGGATGTTCTCCCTTTCCTCTCTGGCATAGTTTAAAGCTCTACTGTTGGTATTAGTATTATTAATTTTTGAGAACTGCATGCTCTTAATCTAAAGCTTTAGCCGATTCCTCAGTGAGGGGACTGTTTTTAACGAATGGGGCTGCATGTTGATGACACTTGTTTGATTTTCAAGCTATTTCTGCTGTCTTATCTCTGCCATAGAGACAGATGTTTAAAGATGCCGTTTCCTTCGGATACTGAGTGGTTTAAATTACAATACATCCTGCATTTTCTGTGACATTTCAAAACTGCCTTTGTATTAAGGTTGGTAAAGTTGTGCCATCGAGTCAGTGTCGACTCCTGGCACCCACAGAGCCCTGTGGTTGTCTTTGGTAGAATACAGGAGGGGTTGACCATTGCTTCCTCCCATGCAGTATGAGAGGATGCCTCTCAGCATCTTCCTAGATCACTGCTGCCCAATATAGGTGTTTCCCATAGTCTGGGAAACATACCAGCTGGTTGTTTTGTAAATGCATCTGGTTAGAAAGCTAAATTTCAACAAGCTGAGATCCCCTCATAACATGTAGAGTGTGTGTGTTGCATAACTATTAAAGCTAAAAGAGAGAGGGGGAGAGGGAGAAGAAAAGTTTGTAATGCCAGTGGTTTGGCCTACTGGTGGGTCCCAAACTACCAGTTGTCAGTTGAAGACCAGAGATTGGGAACACCCATATAGATTCTTGGATGACCCCAGCTGGTTTGTGTCTGGCTCTGCAAAAAGTGCTGTTTCTTGCCAGAGTCATTCTTCTGGCTTTAACCAATAAATCCCTAAACAGTTTGGGACTTGATACCTGAAGGACTGCCTCCCACCTTAATGAACCTGCCCACACCCTTCAGTTCTTTTGGGGGTCCCTTCTCCGTGAGCAGCCCCTAGAAACCCCTGCTAGGTGAGCAAAGAGGGACCTGTCTAAGTGGTGATTCCCTTACATTCAGCGTGGGGCGGGAAGTGACTGGCCCTATCCAACCCCAGCACAGCATCCCTCCAGTGGCTGTTGGTGTCTACCTTATGTTCCTCTCTAGTTTTGAGGACAGGGAACCATCTTATTTATTTTTCCATGTAAACCCTTCGGAAACTTTTGTTGAAAAGCAGTTTCGTAGTAGTAGTAGTCGTCGTCGTTGTCTGTGTCTCACCACCATCTGCAATGTGGTCAGTGAGCATGAGGGACAGGGCCTTCTCAGGAATGACTCCCAGAAGATGGAATATCTCGTGGAAGATTGAACTAGCCCTGTCTCCATACCCTTACAGGTGCTGAAAATATTTTTGCTTAGATGCATCTTCCAGTAATTTGCTTGCCTTGGTTGCTGCTTGCTGGCATGATCTCTGCTAACTGGGCAAAGAGGAACCTTTGAAGGTGGTGGTTCTTGTATATTTAGCACAGGGAGAGCAATTGTCCCTAGAAAAGCATTTCCTCCCCAGTGGCTGTTGGGTGTCTCCCTTGTCTGTCTCTCTTTCTAAGATTAAAAATTCTGTATAGACGACAGAAATGGCAGGCGTTCTGTTGTGAAACTGAGAGGGAACATGTAAATCTCTTAATAAACATGCAGTTTTTAAAGCATGAAGACAGATATGGATATGTGGCACTTGCTGTTCGTGTGTCTTCCGTTTCCCAGACAGCTTCTTTGGGAAGCTTTCTAACTTCCTGTGGAATCACAGAACAGAGGCCATGCCTTTCTCGACACCAGCCAAGTCAGCAGAAAATGGGCTGGGCGTTTTCAACAGTTGAAAAAAGAAATGGTGCAGCCATTAGATTCCTACAACCTGATTAACAAGTTGCAGTTTACGTTCTGTGGTAAGCCCTGTCCCGCAGCCCTTTTTCCACCCATGTACTGATGAGAAAGGGAGTGTTCCTTGCTGCCTCCTTAATGGCCTTGCAAGCAATTTTGACGTTGTTGCTCTCCAAAAAAAAAAAAAGGGCCAAGCAAAGATGGTTGTGATTGTGATCGCGCGGGGCGGAGAGTACTTCTGTCCCAATACAAGGGCTGTCCTTGGTTTTGTTTGTACCTTTCCCCTCAAAACGGTGGAGCAGGAATGCTGATTCAGCTGGATTCCTTCACTACTGATCTGAAATACCGATTAACTGCTTCCCTGCAGCATATGGAGAGCTGCCAGTTGTAAGCAAACTGCCAGTTATCGGGGCTTACTATTAACTCCCTAGACCAGGGCAGTATCCCCTCTAACAGGGCTTCCCAGATGTTGTTGACTACAACTCTCATTGACTACAGCTCTCCAAAGGGCACTGCAGCTGGAGATGCTGGGAGTTGTAGTCAACAACATCTGGAAACCCTTGTTAGAAGGAGCAGCGGTCTAGGGAAGGGATTCTCAACGTTGGGTCCTCAGATGTTACTGGACTTCAACTCCCATAATCCCCAGCTCCAGTGGCCTTTGGTTGGGGATTATGGGAGTTGAAGTCCAATAACATCTGGGGACCCAACGTTGAGAATCCCTGGTCTAGGGGTTCTCAGACGTCGTTGGACTACAGCTCCCAACATCCCAGCCACAATGACTGAAGGATGATAGGCTTTGCAGTCCAACAAGATCGGTGGGGAACCAGGCCTGAGAACCCCAGCCCCTAGTTTGCTCTAGTCGTTTTGCTTTCCTTCTAGTTGCTTTCGTTTTCTAGTACAACCAACTGTCCTCCACACAGGCTTCCTAAAGAACAGCCAGCAGGGCCAGCTCTGGGTGAGGAGGAGGAGTGTCCATGGTACCTCTCCCCCCCCCCATTAGTTTATCTTCATTGCCAAACTGTGTGCTTGTGCAAGCTCCACTGGCCATCTTCTGGGAACATGGGAAGCTGCCTTCTACTGAGTCAGACCCCTGGTCCATCTAGCTCAGTACTGTCTACACTCACAGGAACTCCAGGGTTTCAGGCAGCAGTCTCTCCCAGCCCTTCCTGGAGGTGCTGCCAGGGATTGAACCTGGGACCTCCTGCATGCTGTGGCCCCCTTAGGGATGGGCGAGCCGAACAGTTGCCCACGGCACCTGCCTGAAGCTAGGCAGGTGAGGAGAGCTGGTCTTGTGGTTGTGTGCATGGACTGGCCCTTTTGCTAAGCACGGTCTGCCTTGGTTTGCATTTAGATGGATGGCCGCTCCCGGAAGCACTGGCTACTGATACGAATAAGTCCTTATCCTAAAGGACTTTCCAGTCTTGGCTAGACCTTGGAGAACTAGTGGGGATACAGAAAAGTGTATCTTTTAAAAGTGTCGTTGTTGTTTAATAATACCCAAAACTGCAGCCCTTAATATTTGCTTAGTTTCCCTATAACCTTCTTTCGCTCCCATGCCCCACTTGTTAGGAAATGGAGAGGGTTTGATCTGATACCAATTAGTACGTTCCTGCGTTCTATGACTTGTAATAACCATGTTGGTTCTTGGGATCACAGCACACACGATTTTAGTGATTTGCTGGTATGCATAGCTAAGCGGGCTGCTGTCCCAGATGCAGATGGCTTAGTCATGCCAAACTGGACTCGAATCGCCTGGTAATAATAGTCAAGTTGCTAGTGAGCAAATTCCCAGATCCCGAGGGCTTGCCCAGGACGTCCATTGGTCGCAAGAAGTGAGATTCTGAGCCGTGTGTTGAGTGCAAACTGAGAGGTGGGGAGGGATGCTCAACCTTTTCCCTGTCTGGGGTTGTTTTTTCTTCTTCTTCGGCAGCCCCTTGGTTTTAAAACAAGGCTGGCCTCTTCTTTCCTAGCCCTCGCTGGCTGGATTTGAAGGCTGTGGCTTCGGCATGTGTTTTGCCTTGGAGCCTCATCTTGCAGCCTCCTTCAGGAGACAACCGTGGGCGCGTGGTGTCCGGGAGATGTGCAGAGGCGGGAACAAGAGCATGAAATGCGCTGCAGGGGGGACCATTAGGCTGAGAACGTCAGAGATCTGGATGCATGTGCAAAAAAAGTACAGCTCTCTCCTGGGACTAGGAAAATGCTGGCGTTGTGATGGGGGAAGGTGTTGGGGGGTGGGTGGCAAAACAGACTTGTCTATTGCAAGGATGCCTGGGGGATGAGGCTCTCTCCCATTGCAGCACCTGTAGAACCCCCATTGATGTGGGCTGCCCACCACTGCCCAAGGCAAAGGGTTAGGGTTAGTGAATGCTGCTGTTGATCCCTAATGGAACTTAGGAAGCTGCCATTTACTGAGTCAGACCCTTGGTCCATCTAGTTCAGCATTGTCTACCCAGACTGGCAGCGGCTTCTCCAAGGTTGCAGGCAGTGGGGGGGGGGGGTCTCTCTCAGCCCTATCTTGAAGATGCCAGGGAAGGAGCTTGTAACCTTCTGCATGCAGGTGCTCTTCCCCTGAGCTAGAGCCCCACCTCCTAAGGGGAATACCTTTCAGTGCTCACATACAGTCTCCCATCTACATGCAAACCAGGGTGGACCCTGCTTGGCAAGGTTAGCTTGCTACCCCCAGACACTGACACTGACTGTTAAGAACCAAGCCTGATTGACCAACCCGGGCTGCCCGATTGCATAAAGACCAATGGGCACCTGATTTTTAGAGTTAAAAAAAGAGCTCAGCTCACTACATCTCATTTGCAGGTCCCTTTTTTTAAAGAAGTAGACACACACACACGCCCACCCCCACTTTGCTTGAGATGCAATTGAGAGAGGCCTGGCTGTAAACACCTTGCCTGTGACCATGAGGTCTAGCCAGGCCCCAGGGTGACGGAGTGTCGGGAGCTGGTTGCTTACAAAATCTATCTTGGATATCTCTAATATATCTTGATCTGCCATGGCTTTTAAAAGTGTACGTACACACACACACACAGAGCCATATCTGCAAGCCTTGGCTACCAGCCCCCTGACTGGTTCAGCTTTGCACTACAAACAGTGAAGGAGTGTTGGGTAAATACCACGGTGCCATGTTTTGCAATCGATAGAACCAGTGCTAAAGATCACATTACTCATGAAGGCTTGTCCTTGGAATTCAGGGGTGGAGGGAGAGGGAAACGCAGCCCTGCAACAGAAAACAGCAGGGTACAGCTTCCAGTGCCTAAAGGAGTGTGTGTGTGTGTGTGTGTGAGAGAGAGATGGACAGACCTTTATAGACACCTGGTCTTGGAAGTAGTTTCTTTTGTTGTTCATTCTGTACATCCAAGGATTAAGAACATAAGAGCAGCCCTGCTGGATCAGGCCGAAGAAGGCCCATCTGGTCCAGCATCCTACACAGTGGCCCACCAGATGCTTCTGGGAAGCCCACAGGCAGGAGTTGAGGTCATGCCCTCTCTCCTGCTGTTGCTCCCATGCAACTGCAACTTAAAGTCATCGTTAACTGCCCAGAGACGAAAGTTTGGGGCAGTGTACATATTGGATGGATGGATAGATAGATAGATAACTGATATTCAGAAGAATCCTTTCTGAGTCTGGAGGTCGCCCTCAGACTAATAGCCATTGATAGACCTCTCCTCTGCTCCATGAAGTTATCCAAACCCCTCTTAAAGCCATCCAGGTTGTTGGCTGTCACCGCATCTTGTGGCAAAGAATTCCGCAAGTTGATTATGCGTTGCGTGAAAAAGTAATTCCTTAAATTTCTTGGCAGTCAGTTTTATGGGATGACCCCTGGTTCTCACTTACTCCACCCCATGCATGATTTTATAGACCTCTATCATGTCTCCTGCAGTCGTCTTTTTTCTAAACTAGAAAGCTCCAGGTGTTGTAGCCTTGCCTCATTACTTTAGTTAGAAATATCTTGGTGCCTAGGAATGAGTTGGAGCCGGATGTGATGTGGGAGGCACAACCACTTCCTACTGTTCTTGTTTTTTTTTAAACTGTAATGCGTCTTCTGAGGATGGCAAGCCACATAATGGCGTAGCAGGGAAATGACTTGACTAGCAGGCCAGAGGTTGCCAGTTCGAATCTGCTGGTATGTTTCCCAGACTATAGGAAACACCTATATTGGGCAGCAGCAATATAGGAAGATACTGAAAGGCATCATCTCAGACTGCGCGGGAGATGGCAATGGTCAACCCCTCCTGTATTCTACCAAAGGCAACCACAGGGCTCTGTGGTCGCCAGGAGTCGACACCAACTTGACGGCACACTTTACCTTTTTATCTTTGGGGATGGGCTTTGCATTGGGGATGGAGGGGGTGATTCAATCTTTCCCTGTGGGCTTTTGTCATGCGTGCACATACACACTAAGGCAATTCATACGATTGCTAAGAGGGTAGGACAAGCATCCTACCCAACTTCAGAAGCCGTATACACTCCTGATTGTTGATAAACTGTTAGCAAACTACCAGGAAGTGCCGAGGGGGCGAGGACTGATTGTCTGTGAGACAGGAGCTAGGTAGGGCAACCTTTCCTCCGAACTTGTTACAGTGCTGGTTAGGAGGGCACCATGCTACCCAGCACCTGTTTTGCAGATGTTAACTAGGGATGTGCACAGAACCGGCTCCCTTTGAGCCAAAGGTGGGGCAGGGGGTGGCTTTAAGGATGGGAGAGGGTGTACTCCCCCCACCCCCTTCCCCAGTGACGCGCTTCTGCCCCGGTTCTCTGAGTACAAATATTCTGGTGGGGCAGCAGAGTACCTCCTTGCCACCCTTTTGTTTCCATGACCAGAAGTGCCAATGATAAGCCATCTCTGTTGTTCCTAAAATTAAACCACTGGCACTTTGGAAAATGCGCATCCATAAGTTTTTCCGGGGGGTGGGTCCTATCTGAGAAGCTGCCCCATGGAACACAGGATCATGCCATGGTCAGCTGCAGCTCAGATTCTGCTCCAACATCCAGCTGAATGATGAGCCTGTGAGTTTGCTTCCTTGAAAACTGTTGCAAAGTTTGCATGTGCAATTGCTAAGACCAACACTTGTGACTAAAATGACTTAACTCTGCAGGATCGTCACGTTGGTTTATAAGGTAAACAAGATTAAAGGGGTGGATCATGGTTTAAGAATTTCTCCGTCTCTGTTGGGGAAGATAGGTGTGGTGGATACTTTGAAAGAAGCACCGGACCTTTTAATAGTAGTCGCTTGAAAGTGTATATAAAATTATATTTTAGCATTCAACATGAATGCATGCTTACGAGCCTCAACACTTTCGGATGGGGTGGGCTGTGAACGGAAACAAAGGAGAATTCCTCCCATTACCGTCGCAGGTTACATAGGAAGCTGCCTTATACCAAGTCACTTGGTCCATCGCGCTCAGTATTGTTTGTGCCAGGGCTGCAAAATTTTGGCCCTCCAGCTGTGGTTGGACTACAGCTCCCATCACCCCCCAGTCCACTGTGGCCAGTATCAGGTTGATGGGAGTTGTAGTCCAACAACCGCTTGAGGGCTGAGATAGTGTAGCCCTGATCTATGCTGATTGGCAGCAGCTCTTCAAGGTTTTCCAGCCCTAGGTAGAGATTGATTGATTGATTGATTGATTGATTGATTGATCTGTCCATTCATCTATCTATCCATCCATCCAACATATTTGTATACTGCCCAAAACGCAAGTCTCTGGGCGGTTTACAACAAAACAATAAAAGCAACAAATAAAAAGGTTAAAAGATTGCAACCATTTAAAATGTAAAAGGTTAAGTCTATTAAAAATCAAACAATTAAAACAGTATCTAATTAAAAGCCTGGGTGAGCAAATGTGTCTTGACTGCCATTTTTAAAAGCTGTCCGAGATGGGGAGGCTCTTGTTTCAGCAGGAACCGTGTTCCAGAGCCTCGGGGCAGCCATGGAGAAGACCCGTCCCCGAGTAACCACCAGACAAGCCAGTGGCAACTGCAGACGGACCTCTCCTGATGATCTCAATGGGCGGTGTGCTTCATAACGAAGAAGATGGTCTCTTAAATACCCAGGGCCCAAGCTGTTTAGGACTTTATAGGTTATAACCACGACCTTGGATTTTGCCCGCAACCTTATTGGCAACCAGTGTAGATCATTTAAAATAGGAGTGATATGGTCTCTCCTAGATGACCCAGAGACCAACTTGGCTGCCACATTCTGAACCAACTGCAGTTTCCGGACTATGTACAAAGGCAGCCCCACATAGAGCGCATTGCAGTAGTCAAGTCTGGAGGTGACCAGCAGATCTACTACGGTTCTGCGGTTATTTATGTCAGGAATTGCCTCTGGGATGTTCAGCATGCAAAGCCTGTGCCCTCCCCTAACCACAGTATTCCACTGGTAACAACCTGTGTATGTGTGTTTTCTTTGCCTTGATGGTGACATCTTTGAAGCTGTGACCTTACCTGGATGGAGATCGCTTGGCCACAGTTACTCATGCTCTGGTAACCTCTCGCTTGATTACTGAAATATGTTGTACGCTGGGCTGCCTCTGAAAATGATCCGGAAACTGCAGCTGGTACAAAACAGGGCTGCAAGATTATTAACTGGGACTGGACGTTTTGATCATATTACGCCAGTACTTTGTCAGCTGCACCGGCTCCCAGTCCATTTCTGGGCCCAATTAAAAATGCTGGTTTTAACCATTATAGCCCCAAATGGTTTGGGGACTGAGTTACCTCAGAGAGTGCCTTGCCCCACATGTCCTGACTTGGACCTGAAAACCCTCTTCGGAGACTATGCTCTGAGCTCCCCTGCTAAACAGGGTGAGGTGGGTGGCTACTAGGGAGAGGGCATTTTCGGTGGTGGCACCTCTCTTATGGAACAGCCTCCCCAGTGAGACCTGCCTGGAACCATCACTTTGTTCTTCTAGACGCCAGGTGAAGACCTTTCTGTTCACTCAGGCTTTTAAAAATTGATTTTTAAAAGCTTTTAACATGTTTTCTATTGTATCTTGTATCTGTTGTGTTGTGTTGTGTGTTTTTATTGCAAGTTTTTAAAAGTTGTGTTTTGATCCACCCAGAGAACAATTTGTGATGGGGCGGCTCATATATAAACGTTGTTGTTGTCATTGTTAGTTAAGCAGGGGTTCTGATTCTTGGGTCCCCAGGTGCTGTTGGACTACAGCTCCCATCATCCCCTGCCACAGTGGCTAAAGGGGTCAACAACATCTGGGGATCCCAGATTCAGAATAGATTCAATAAATCATCATCATCAGAATCAGAACCAAGCTTTATTACAGTCAGAGACCAGCATAAAATTACACATTAAATGAAGGTAATACTGGAGAAAAGTTACATGTTGATAGAGGTGATTGTATATATGATGATAGCTATTGTGAAAAGGCTAAAATTTTAAATAATTACAACTTAAAAAGAAACAAGCTACTAAGAAACTAAAACCGCTATACGTACTTTTTCATAATAAAATGCACAGAAAAGATAGAAGGGGAATTTAAATAGTAGTAGTAATATAGCTGAAAATGATTTCATACGTAGTAATCATCATCATCAAATTTTATTTGCAGGCTACTCCATAACAAATTGTTCTCTTTGTCTAGAAATAAGGGTGGCTTATTCCTAGACTGTGGAGAACATGGTCTCTGTGGAGGTAGCTTGAGCACAGCCTCACAAAATGTTTGCAGGAAGTCTCAGCAGTGCAGGTCTGCTGTGTGTACAGTTGTCGTACAGCCGTCCCTGGCTGGGAGCCATCAGACTGGTAGGCAGTGTCCAGTGAAGCGTGGGTCAGGAGGAAAGATAGCGGAGGGGGTTGGGGTTGGGGAGTGAGCTCTGTGCGACGGGATGTTTTAATAATCAAGTGACTCTCCATGAATATAGGAGGCCTGCTGCATTAATGTTCCAATTGCAGTGTTTAGCACAAAAATGGGCAAGCATCTGTTGTGCTTTGCTCTTTCAGAGGAGCTCTTTAGGGCGCTCACAGCCCCTAAAGGTAAAGTGTGCTGTCGAGTCAGTGTCGACTCTGGCGCCCACAGAGCCCTGTGGTTTTCTTTGGTAGAATACAGGAGGGGTTGACCATTGCCTCCTTCCGTGCAGGATGAGATGATGCCTTTCAGCATCTTCCTATGTCACTGCTTCCCAATATAGTACCAGTGGGGATTTGAACCAGCAACCTTCTGCTTGTTAGTCAAGCATTTCCCCGCTGCGCTACTTAAGGTGACCTCCACAGCCCCCGGGGACCCCCAGATCCTCTTTAGTCTGTCCCAGGTGCTTTGGTCGCCCAGCGGAGCATGATGATGCTTAATTTGCAGGGGAGCGGGGCCTCCAAAGGCCTTTTGGTCCAGGAGCCAAAATTACCTAGGTGCACCTCGCTTTCATCTGTCAAAACTGAGGCTGTCCTACAAAAGTCCCTCCTGAGATATGTCTGTTAGCCTTCAAGGTGTGTCGGGATACTCTGTTGGTTTTGCTGCAACAGACTGAAACAGCTGCCCCTCTGGAATTTGCCTGCTGCTGATTTAACCTTTTATATCCCTTTGTGACTTCAAATACAGCTTTTCTTTCGATTTTCTTGAGCACCACACTATCCTCTTGGGACAGGAAGATAAAATGACTTGATAAGTGTCCTCTGCGATGATCCGGTGGGGATTGGCGAAGGGTGTTATGGGAGCTGGTCTTGTGGTAGAGAGCGTAAATGGTCCCCTTTGCTAATCAGGGTCTGCCTTGGATTGCATTTGGCTGGGTGACCACATGTGAGCACTGCCTGCTGTAATATCCTGACATTCCGTAGGGGATGGGGCCATAACTCAGTGGCAGAGAACTTGCTTTGCATGCAGAATATCCCAGGTTCACTCGCTGGCTTCTCCAAGTAGGGCTGGGAAAGACTCCTGCCTGAAACTTTGGAGAGCTTCTGCCAGTCAGTGTACACAGTACTGAGCTAGATAGACCAATGGTCTGACTCAGTAGAAGACAGCGTCCCGTATCTGCTCTGCATGCAGAAGGTCCCAGGTTCTCTCCCTGGCCACATCTCCAGGTCGGGCTGCGAAAGACTTTCGCCTGAAAGCTTGGAGAGTCGCTGATGGTCTTTGTACAGGTGGACCTCATGATCTGTTCTTGCATATTACCATGGATAATGAGTCATTGAGTCTATGGGGATGGAGGGCTTAGGTTCCCAGACTCGGAAAAAACTATCCCATATAGACCCAAAAACCACTGATTTAGGCCATGTTAAATGCCCTACCATGCTGCACAGGTCTCCTGGCATCCAGCAGTGCCCCCCAAAATGCCCCAAATGGTCCCCAAAATGGTGGATTTTTAAAAAACCAACAACCTTTTTTTGGCTGAAATGAGCCACAAAATGGTTCCCACAGACAAAATGGTGGCTGGAAATGACCCCTGTGGTTCCAGCCCTTTAGGAACCATGGATACGTGGGTCTTAACCCCTTTGTATCCATGGTTAATGAAACTGGGTGTCATTTAGATACCCATGAATAGTGAAACCATGGATATAGAATCTGCATATAATGAGGCTGCACATCTGTGGCCCTTCAGCTGTTGTTGGAAACAACTCCTGTCATCCCTGACTATTGACCACTGTAGCTAGGGATGATGGGAGTTGTAGTCCAACAGCAGCTGGAGGGCCAAAATTGTGCGGATCTGGTGTAGGCAGTACTGAGCTAGATGGACCAATGGTCTGTCTTGGAAAAGGCAGCTTCCCATATGCCGAAGAGGAGAAGAGAGGGACCACTTTTCTTTTGCTTTGAAGTGAACCACACATCTGGAAGCAATGGCCAAAGACCGTTCTGGCTGGAGAGGGTGGGAGTTGTAATCCATGAACTTCTGGGGACCCCAGTCCGAGAACCCCTGCACTAACTTCTCTCCCAATGATTTCAGCTTCACCCTCTTGCTATCTCCTTCTGTTTACTTTTGGACATCCTGATGCTTGAGATTGTGGTCTGTTTAGCACTTCCACTTAGGTCGAGAACCAGGAATGGAAGAACAGGATGGCCAAAATCCACTTGGGTCTATTCCAGGCCTGCTCAACTTAGCCCCCCCCCAGCTGTTTTTGTTTGTTTGTTTGTTTGATTGATTCATATACTGCCCTTCCAAAATTGGCTCAGGGTGGTTTACATCAAACCGCCTTGAGCCATTTTTGGATTACAACTCCCTTAATCCCCAGCCACAGTGGCCAATAGTCAGGAATTATGGGAAGTATAGGCCAACCTGCAGGAGGGCCAAAGATGAGCAGCTGTGGTCTGTTCTCTGAATTATAGCCACTCACCTGTAGCAGACCTCGCCCAAGTCCCAGCTGCACTTACCTGTCTCCCAGTTTCCGGGTCTTTCTTTCTAGAGATCTCCTGGGAGTTGACCTTAAAGCATTAATACCAATGCACCACAACCTGTTCTTCCAGCTCTCCCAAGTCTCTGGCCTAATTCTTTGTAGTGGCTATACTGCTTCATGCCAAGAAGGACCTGCGGAGCTCACATGAAGAACAAAAACAAAAAATATTTATATATGGCTTCTCAACAAAAGTTTCCAAAGCAGTTTACATAGAGAAATAACAAATAAATAAGATGAATCCCTGTCCTCAAAGGGATCACAGTCTAAAAAGAAACATAAAATAGACAGCAGCAACAGCCACTAGAAGGATGTTGTGCTGGGGGTGGGCAGGGCCAGTTGCTCTCCCCCTGATAAATAGAATCACCACATTTAAAAGGTCCCTCTTTGCCCAGCTAGCAGGGGGCAAAGACCCTCCACCTGCCTAAATATTCCATACCAACTCGCCCAAACCCCTCCATATAGAACGCTATGCATCAGGGGAGACTTGTTGTTTTCCATGTATAAGGAAGACCTTTGACTGGAGAAACATTTGCGCGCGTCTGCATCTGCAGTCCAGGGATGATTCTAAGGGGTAACAGATGCTCTCCCCAAAATATTTCCCACTCCCTATCTACTAGACTGGAACTTTACAGTCTTCCTTCCATCCATCCATCTTCTTCCCCTCACTCTTTTTTTAATTAAACGATTAACAATTTAATTGTTAATGAGCAAGATGTTCATTGTGGGGGATTGGAATTTGAGGGATGAGTGGGGTTACACTCCCCCAGAAGGAATGGGTATGCCACTTGGGAGTGCTCTTAGATCCAGGCCTCACCCTGGTATCTCAGGTGGAGGCTATGGCCAGGAGTGCTTTCCATCAACTGTGGCTGATGTGACAGCTGCGTCCATTCCTTGAAGATAATGATCTCAAAACAGTGGTGCATCAGCTGGTAAACCCCAGGCTTGACTGTTGCAATGCGCTCTATGTGGGGCTGCCTTTGTACGTAGCTCACAGCATTTTGAACTAACTGAAGTCGAAACTTCAGTTCAAAACGCAGCAGCCAGACTGGTCTCTGGGTTAACCCGGAGAGACCATATTATGCTAGTTTTAAAACAGTTACACTGGCTGTCGATATGTTTCTGGGCAAAATACAAAGTGCTGGTTATTACCTTTAAAGCCCTGAGCGGCTTGGGTCTGGGGCAGTGTTCCCTCTAATTTTTTCATCTCTGTGCGGAATGGGTTTTGTTCTGGGCAGCAGGATCAAGGCAGTGCGCGCACACATGCATTCAGAGTGGGGCCTTCCTGATTTAACCTGAGTGGGATCTAAAATTTACTGAGTGGACATAAAAAAACTTGTGAGCGTGCTCACGCCTTAGAGGGAACACTGGTCTGGGCTACCTTAGGGAGTCCCTTCTTCTGTATGATCCCCATCACACGTTGAGGTCATCTGGAGACGTTCCGTCTCCAGTTACCACCGATATGTCTGGTGGCGACTCAGAGCCGGGCTTTCTCTGTAGCTGCTCCTGGCCTGTGGAATGCGCTCCTGGCAGATATCTGCAGTTTTAAGAGAGCCCTAAAGATTTACTTGTTTGGCCTGGCTTTCCAAGGCTTTTACATTGTTTAAGTATTAATTGATTTTAAATGGTTTGGAATTGTTTTAAAATTGTTTTTATATTGTTTTAAGCAGTGTGTTTTAGATGGTGTGTGTTTGTGTCCCTTTAGGGTTGTTGTGCACTGCCCAGAGCCTTTGGATGTGGTGGTCTATAAATGTAATGAATAAATAATAAATGACAAGGAGCTTGATTCTTGGAAGATGTCAGACATATGTGCAGTTAGTTGTTGCTTCTGTTTACTTTGCAAAACCGGTAACATCCCCGTGCCAGATTTAAAAAGGAGCAAGGCAAGTTGTAAGGCTGTAGGGCCACTTTTGAGGGCAGGGGGCTGCTTTCTCTGTCTGGTTAATATTTCATTCTCCACCCACTTCTGTGAATCTCTCTCTTGCATGTGTATTGCCTTACTTTCCCCTTGAGGGCTGGTGTCCAGAGTCCAGATCAATGTTTTCAAGTGTTCTAGCTTCAGGGAATCCTTCTCATCTAGTCTTGTTTGCTCTGTGTGTTTGCAGAGTCTTCGGGGGGGAGCATTCTACACTCTGTCAATACAGGCCGTACTTCTCTCTAAGCTCAGGGGGTCCAAATATTGGGTCCCCTGATGTTGTTGGACTACAACTCCCATCACCCTCTGCCACAAAGGGCATTGTGTCTGGGCATGATGGTAGTCCAACAACATCTGAAGATCCAAGGTTGGGAACTCCTGTTCTGAGCTATCTAGATCTAGAACATACCCAACACTTCTTTGGTGATGGCGCATTTTGCAGGATTGTGGTGAGAAAGCAGAGGCTGATTGTCTAGAAAGCAGAAAAGCTTGTCTTTCATTGCTAATCTTCTCATTTTAAAAACCCCAGATAAGCATGTGAGGAACTCCTTGGTTTCCTGGAGCACAGTTTGAAAGACCTGTCTAGATTACCTTCTTTCTGTGCTGAAATAATTTTAGCCCAAGCTGCAGTATTACAGGAAGCTGAGAAAGCTGCAGATTTCTTCCTGGGACTGTGACAAGATTTGCTGAGCCAAATCTTGCACAGAGTGCATCTTGCTCGTAAAGGCTTAGTTCTGGACAGGAAAAAAAAATTGCTTATTTTGATTTGAAGTTAAATTATCATATTGGAAAATAGGGATGTGCACGGACTGCAGTTCGAGCACGGTTCGGGAGAGGGACCCAGGAGCTTTAAGAGAGAGGGCAGCAGGTCCTTACCTGCTTTCTACCACCCCATGCAGCTTCCTGCTGGTGTGGCACGCCCCCCAATAATCCCCACGTGGTGCCAGCATGCACATGGGGTAACAGAGAGCAGGTAAAAGACCTGCTCCTCTCTTTCTTAAAGCTCCCGGGTCCCTCTCCCGAACTGTGCTCGAACCACGGGCCGAACCGTGGTTTGAGCACATCCCGATCAGTAAAAGTTACTTGCATGTTTTCTATGATTGCTCCCCCACCCCCCATCCTGAATTGTTGTGTATGAACACAGGGTTCTGAGATTACTGCTGTGATAGTTTGACCAGCGGTTTAGCATCCAACTACAGTTGTGTTTTGCATATCGCCAGAAGCAGAAAGCCGCTGCTGCTTGATGGATTGCACTTGTTGCATGTGTTGGTTTTTCAGTACAAGGTCACACTGATCTCATTATCAGCCATGTGGAGTAACAGACGAACAAAAGGCAGGCCCGGCCCCATTGAGGGGGCTCTCTGCTTAAAAAGTTACCTTGCTTTTATCGTGCCTGCAAATACGATTGTAATCCAAGACATTCCCCTCCTCTTCTCTGGCTGGTATTTTGTGTGCATTAGCGTCCCCTTGGCAAGGCCGAGTCAGAGATTGTAGCAAAGCCGGATTACACAGAGAACAAGCTGTTAGCTTTTGCAGGGGTGTAACATTTAATTTTAATTTTATTTATTTTTACATTTGTATACCGCCTTTCATTAAAAGAAAACCCCAAGGCGGTTTACAAAAATTAAAACATACAATAAAAAGCAGTAAAAACATCAAGCTAAAAACAAGCATAAAAACAAGACAACAGATAAAAACACACAAAAGCAGCAGTAAAAACGATTATGTAAAAGCCTGGGTAAAAAGCCAAGTCTTTAAAAGCTTTCTAAAAGCTGTGATGGAGTCCGAGGAACGAATGGCCACTGGGAGAGCATTCCAGAGTCTAGGGGCAGCAACAGAGAAGGCCCTGTCCTGAGTGCACGACAGCCGGGCCTCCCTCATTGTCGGCACGTGGAGCAGGGCCCCCTCAGATGACCTTGTCAAGTGGGCAGCAACCCTTGGGAGCAGGCGGTCCCTCAAATACCCCGGGCCCAAACCGTTTAGCCCTAACATGTGAAACAATGGCTCAGTTGAGGCTTTGCACCAGACGCCAGCGAGTGAAGGTCAGACTGTGGTTTGTTGTGATGTCTGAACTGACAAACCGTGGTTTGCATGCCCTCCTAGCATTGCGCCAGTGAAAATAAGGATATGTCTATGAATGTGCAAGGGAAAGCCAATCAACCTGAGATGTGAGGTGTACAGTTCTGACCACGAGCATGCCACAGATGGGAAGCCGGTGAAGGAGAATAGGGCTTGCATTTTTCACCATGTACACATATATCTCATAGGGTCCTTATTTTAATATGTAATCACTTTATTTGTAAGGGAGTTCATGCAGAGCACACAATTCCAGCTTACCGAAGTGGCTCTCCAGGGTCCCAAAGTCTTGCCTTCCCAAGATCCTCGGCTTCTGCTGAGATTCTTAATTGGAAGTGCTGTAGTCTGAACTTGGGACTTTATGTTTGCAAAGTATGTATTCTGCCATTAAGTTTTAGCTCCTCCTGTAAACCTTATTGGCCATCTGACTGCCCCCTTGACTTCTAATAGTGTGAGAGAGCCCCACACAGTCAAGGTCCTGCATATTTGAAAGCCAGCGTGGTGTAGTGGTTAGAGTGCTGGACTAGGACCGGGGAGACCCGAGTTCAAATCCCCATTCAGCCATAAAACTAGCTGGGTGACTCTAGGCCAGTCACTTCTCTCTCAGCCTAACCTACTTCACAGGGTTGTTGTGAAAGAGAAACTCAAGTATGTAGTACACCGCTCTGGGCTCCTTGGAGGAAGAGCGGGATATAAATGTAATAATAATAATAATAATATATTGAGGACTCTGTACCCTTCAGCATTTCACCAATGACAATAGGGACATGCCTGTAAATGTGTAGGGGGTGTGGCCATGCAGCCTGGTGGGTGTGGCCACGCAGACCATGGGCAGGGGGCGTGGCCAAGCAGCCTGGGAGGTGTGGCATACAGTTCTGACCACGAGCATGCCACAGGTTGGAAAGTGGGTAATAAAGTGCACGCAGAGCACACAATTTCAGATTACGAGAACTGATTAGTCAAGCCTATGTTCTCCAGCATTTTGTAGCTGAAATAGGAATACCCTGGTACCAACCCATTCTCGTACCAAGGTTAACTGCCTGAGCGCCCCATTCATTAATGCACATTACTGACGGCTGAATCCATCTGCTGGATGTTGGGCACTTCATAGTGCCTTCATGTTGCACACTCATTTACATGCAGGTGCACTAGCATCAGGGTGCACCCACACACCCGCTTGGAGATTTAATTTCTAGAGTAGTGGATTGTATTGTTTTGCAAGTAGGGCCCACTTTGGCAAAAACCCTTCACTATGTGAGCCATTTCCCAGAGCACTGACCTCCGCACACTGCTGTGCTTTCCTCAGTGCTGGGGGCCTTTTAAGAGAAACGGAGCTATGTTGAGCCACAGCGCTACCTTGGAAGGTTCTCCGGCAGCTCTGGGAAGTGTAGTCCCAGCGATATCTCTGTAGGGCTGGCTGTATGGGGAATGTGCTTGGGATGGACTGCATTTACCAGCGCCCCACGTGTGATCTCTTAAGGTGGCTCCGGGGGTCAAGAGGGCTTCATTTTCTTCAAAGGGGCCCCAACGGTGCTGGGCTCAGCTCAGCACTCTGCAATGAGGATGCTGGTCTCCGCTCAGTGCTAGCGGGGTCTGTATCCAGCTTTGGCCGAAACTTTTTATAGTCCTAATAAACCACCAAGGAGACATGCTTAGCATTGATAGGAACCACCACTGGTTCCTGGGCCTTGCAATGTAGAGCACTGTTCTATAAATGCTGCAGAAGGAGCCGAATCCTGGGAAATGTCTTCTCTCACTCTCAAGCATCTAAAGAGGTTTGATTGCTCTTAAAATCCTTCACACCAGTATTCACCCCCAAGGTGCTAATTAGGCCATCCCTTCAAGTTGCAGCACCTTGCTCCTGGACCTCTGAATATTGACTCTTGGAGGTGCATGATTAGAGGGGGTGCATCATCTCCAGCGCACATACATATAAAAATGCGCATGCAGGAACTCTAAGGCACCGTTGCACGCACTGCAGCTGGTGAGCTTCGCTTTGAATTTCTGACAATGCATTGCAGGAGAAATTTATGATTTTCTAGTGTGTTGTTTTGGTTAAAAGAATCAGCGCTCTCTTTGCTTTTGAATGGACTTTTGCAGAGTAAACAAACTGCAGCAGGAGGAGAAAAACATTCAGCAACATGTTATGGCGGGGAGGAGAATCCAGCAGTGATCCTTGGGAGAACACGGGTGCTGCAAACACGAGACTTTCTGTTGGCTTGTTCTTAAATATTCTCTTCCAAAAAGGGCATGTGTGTGACTTTTTTCATTATCTATGCTAAGAGTCAATAGGGCGATGTGATTTTGTTAAAAACAAATGTCGGAGATAAATGGGCCGGCTGTTTGGTGTTTTCTCCCTTGCCTTTCATCTGTTCTGCACCTCTGCAATCACACCATTAATTCTGATGGCAGTCTAAAGGCTGCAGAGGGCTGGGTTATGACATGCTGAGGCCCTAAGCTGTGTTGAGCTTAAAAGGCCCCATAGCATGAAAGGTAAAGTTGTGCCGTTGAGTCGGTGTTGACTCCTGGCAACAACAGAGCCCTGCGGTTGTCATTGGTGGAATACAGGAGGGGTTGACCATTGCTGCCTCCTACACAGTATGAGATGACGCGTTTCAGCACCTTCCTATATTGCTGCTGCTGATATAGGTGTTTCCCATAGTCTGGGAAACTTACCAGCGGAGATTCGAACCAGAAACCTCTTGCTCCCTAGGCAAGTTACTTCCCTGCTGTGCCATTAGGTGCCCCCTCCCCACCCCCCAAAAAACTAATGAATAGGAGATGATTGATTATTTTAGTTTAGTTTAGTTTATGTTAGTTTAGTTTATTTTATTGTTACATCTGTATACTGCCTTTCATTAAAACAATTCCAAGGCGGTTCACATAAAAATTAAAAACAAGACTGTAAAAATGACACAATGAAAATATTAAGCTAAAATATAAAAACAAATCTGACTAAAAAGATTTAAAATACAAGCATAAGAACTGTACAAAATACAAAGAAGCAGCAGTAGAGACAATCATATAAAAGCCTGGGTAAGAAGCCAAGATTTCAAAACTGTGATGGAGACCGAGGAGCAAATAGCCACCGGGAGAGCATTCCAGAGTCTGGGGGCAGCAACAGAGAAGGCCCTGTCCCACGTGCACGACAGCCAAGCCTCCCTCATTGTCGAAACGCAGAGCAGAACCCCCTCAGATGACCTCATCAAGCGGGCAGCAACCTTTGGTCGCAGGTGATCCGTCAGGTATCCAGGGCCCAAACCGTTAAGGGCTTTAAAGGTCAAAAACAGCACCTTGAATTGGACCCGGAAATGAACTGGCAGCCAGTGTAGCTCTTTCAAAATGGGCTTGGTGTGATCCCAGGGGCAGCTCCAGATAAAATCCAAGCTGCCGCATTTTGCACTAGCTGCTGTTTTCCAAATATTCTTCAAGGGCAGCCCCACTTAGAGCGTGTTACAGTAGTCCAGCTGTGACATGACTAAGGCATGGGTAACTGTGGCCAGTTAACAATAATAACAATAATAATCTTTATTTGTTAGCATCCCCATAACAAATTGTTCTCTGGGTGGCTCACAACAGTATACGCATCCAACTAAAATACAGAAAAGGAAAAACAAACAAATTACAGTAGGAAACAGAAAATGCAATACCAAATGTTTTAAAACTTCTTGAAATCAATTTTTAAAAGCCTGAGTGGACAGAAAGGTCTTCACCTGGCATCTCAAAGAACAAAGCAGCAACGCCAGGCAAGCCTCCCTGGGAAGAAGAATAGAAATAATCTAGCTTTGTTGTTATAAAGAATATTAAAAGCTGCACAATGCAACAAGAAGCCAGTGATCTTGCCATAAGCCTCTTTGTGTTAGAAATACTCTTAAAAGAAAATGCATTATGTACAACTTGAAATTTAGTCACACACACCCACACACACACCCCTTGGGTGTGGAGATGTTTTGAGCCATCACTGATTTGCATATGAACAAACCAAAGACACAGAGATTGAATATATGGGGATATTCAAGGAGGAAAGCAGTTTGGCTTTCCTTAGTATTCATGTATATATAATGTGTTGTTAATTGTACATATCCACAGTCCATATCCATTCCCCTATTGTGAAGTGTGTTTCCACACACAAGCCTTGACAGGTAGTGGCATTTCCTGTGTCCAAAATGCAAAATCCACCTTCTCCTAGAATGCACATTGGTTTTATTTACAACTATGTCTGTGAACATGGCAAAGTGTTGTATAAAGCAGTGGTGTAAAGGTGATAAGAGCCGGGGAGAGCTGGTCTTGTGGTAGCAAGCATGACTTGTCCCTTTAGCTAAGCAGGGTCTGCCCTGGTTGCATACGAAAGAGAGACTAGAAGTGTTTGCACTGTAAGATGTTCCCCTTAGGGGATGGAGCTGCTCTGGGAAGAGCATCTAGGTTCCAAGTTCCCTCCCTGGCAGCATCTCCAAGGTAGGGCTGAGAGAGATTCCTGCCTGCAACTTTGGAGAGGCCGCTGCCAGTCTGGGTAGACTGAGCTAGATGGACCAAGGGTCTGACCCAGTATAGGGCAGCCTCCTATGTTCCTATGCCTTGTTGATAGCTATTGGCAGGGACAGGCAAGGGGTTCCCATATGGCCAAAGCGAGTCCTAGCAAACTGCCGCTGCAGGAACGGCTTGCTGTATGTCAAATCAAGTTATGGTAGCACTCAAAGGGGTTTATATCCTTTATTGCTTGGAGCTGGCTTGAGGAAAAGAGCAGGCAGACGCTGGCACTCGGCCCGACTGATGACTGGCTCAGCACTCAGTGGGGCTTCTCTCCCTGCTCTCTGCTAAATGGCCAGAATCCTGCTCAACCAGTTTCTAAATCTGCTGTTCCATCCACTTTCTTCCTCTTGGCCTGAATTTTGCGCACAAGTTACATGTGCTCCTTCAAACAGCCCAACCTCTTAAGTAGCACTGTTTTGGAATGCAAAGCTCTTTGCAGACTTATTTGTCCTCACAGCAACCCAGAGAGGGGCTTATTTTATGGCAGATGTTTCTGGACTACAGCTCCCATCATTCCCTGCCATAGCGGCCAGATGCTGTTGTGGCAGGGGTGCTGGGAACCCCTACCTTATACCGCAGGTTGGAGAGAAGCTAGGTAGACAGTGAGAGCAGGAGGCTCAATCCTCTGAGTAGGGGGATTTTGCTTATTATTTCTCTGTGCTGCTGTGTCTTATTGTTCTTCTTGATCACAGAATCTGAGTTCAAGTGGAACCTCTCTGATACTTTTGGCAATCCCTGGTTGATGACCTTTGCTGGGAAAGAGATGGGGGAGCCTTTCAGCACCATCAATCCTGGTGTCAATCTGGATCTTATGGGGTGGGAGTGAGTACTATGTTCTAATAGCTCCTTCCACATAGGGGTTCCAATCCTCCAGGAATGAGCATCATTTTCCAGGTGATTCTTGAAAGCAGTCCAGAAGATTGTGGTTTTGTTTTCTGCGGGGGTTCTCCAGAATTAGCTTCAATCGGAGCTGATGAACCTGCGTGGTGTAGTGGTTAGAGTGCTGGACTAGGGAGACCCGAGTTCAAATCCCCATTCAGCCATGAAACTAGCTGGGTGACTCTGGGCCAGTCACTTCTTTCTCAGCCTAACCTACTTCACAGGGTTGTTGTGAGGAGAAACTTAAGTGTGTAGTACACTGCTCTGGGTTCCTTGGAGGTAGAGCGGGATATAATATGTAAAATTTAAAAATAAAATAAAAAACTCAAAACCTATTTCTACTCTTCCCTCACTGGGAAATTCTAGAAAGTCGTACTGGGAGACGTTGGTCAGTAACAATAGTTTACATAGGAAGCTGCCTTATACTGAGTCAAGACCATTGGCCCAGTATTGCCTGCACCGACTGGCAGCAGCCCTCCAAGGTTTTCAGGCAGGCGTCTCTCCCAGCCCTGTCTGGAGATGCTGCCAGTGAGGGAACCTGGGACCTTCTGCATGCAAAGCAGATGCTCTGCCACTGAGCTGTGGCCCCATCCCCTAAGGGAAATGTCTACAAACACTCACATGTAGTCTCCCAGCCAAATGCAAACCAAGGCAGACCCTGCTTAGCAAAGGGGACAATTCATGCTCTATACCACAAGACCAGCTCCCCTCCACCCTTTTTTAAGGTCTTCCACTTTCAGCTGAGATTCCCCAACTCTGGGCTGATTCATTCGCACATGCACAGACCTGCTGACTAGGCAAAATGGCCCCTTTCTAAAAAGTGGCTATTATTATTCAGCTCCGCATAATGTCTGTCCAGTGGCTGTTGCTGTGTCGCTTTTGTTGAAGTGGCGATTCTCTTACTGTATTCACCTGCATCCAATACTATGTCTCCCCCACCAAGTTCTTTGACGTTATGAATCAGGGGGATATCTCAGATTCAGAGTTTTCTTCCTTTCAGATAAATACAGGTATAACCTGTAATTTTTTTTTTTTTAAAAGTCTTCTTTGACTCGGGTAAATACGGGATATTTAGCAGAGGAGAGCAACTGTCCCCATCCAAACCCAGCACAGCGTCCCTCCAGTAGCTGTTGCTGCTGTCTACCTTATGTTTCTTTTGTGAGCCCCTTGGGGACAGGGGGCAATCTCTTTCTTCTTGCAGTGGAAGCTGCTGTAATCAAATGCACAGCTACTTCTGAAAAACAAACTCTGGGGGAGATGCAAGGTCTGTCTATCTATCTATCTATCTATCTATCTATCTATCTATCTATCTATCTATCTATCTATCTAAGACGTACCCGTCACTAATCCCATGCGTGGCAGCTCTCGTGAGAGTTCAGAGAGCTGTTTGGAGAGCTGCCGGATAGCGACGGAGATGGGCAGCCGGCAGGTGGGCCGAGAGTTAATGACGGCGCCGGACGGCAGGAGAGCGAGGAGGCAACAGTGGCAGAGGCGAGCAGGGACTGGGAGGAAACTGCCGTGGAGGCAGGTGGAGAAGAAACTGTGGCAGAGGTGGGCGGGCAAGGAGGAGGAAGGAAACGGCAAAGTGGGTAGGAGGCCGGGCAGGGGGCGGGAGACGTGGCAGGCGGGAGAAAGCTGTGACGACGATGGTGAGAGGGAGGAAGAAAATGGCTGGGTGGTGAGAACTAGAGGTGCAGATGCTCTGTGCTTGGCCCAGCCAGTTTGTTTAAATGCCAGAGAAAATATATTGGTACCAAAACTGCTGAACTTGAGTGTCTGGAGTGAAGCAGGCTGAGAACATGTCGTGTGTGGCAACCTCTTAAAAGCCATATTCGCTAAAAGAAACGAGAAGTGTCTTTTTGAACCTGTGAGTGTTTGGAATTGACTCTTCAAGCGAGTGCAGTTGCATTGCTGCTGCTTTTATGATAATGTCTGAAGGCTGAGACTGGGTTGCAGGGCTCAGCCACTGGAGGGACAAGGCGGCAGGTGGAAAGAAGCATCTCTGCAATGCTAACGGCAGAAGAGAACGTCCTGGGAATCCTAGGCTGCCAGTTAGGCTGTTAATTTCCGCTGTCTGGCACGTGCAGAAAATGTATGTTTGCTAAAAAGGGTGGCAGAGGACCCATCCCGTCCTGCTTAAGAGGAGAGCTGGTCTTGTGGTGTAGTAAAGTGTGCCGTCGAGTTGATGTCGACTCCTGGTGACCACAGAGCCCTGTGGTTGACTTTGGTAGAATGCAGGAGGGGTTTACCATTGCCCTCTCCCGCACAGTATGAGATGATGCCTTTCCACATCTTCTTATATCGCTGCTGCCTGATATAGGTGTTTCCCGTAGTCTGGGAAACATACCAGTGGGGATTCCAACCGGCAACCTCTGGGTTGCTAATCAAGTCATTTCCCCGCTGCGCCATTAGGTGGTAGCAAGCATGAATTGTCCCCTTTGCTAAGCAGGGTCCATCCTGGTTTGCATTTGGATGGGAGACTACATGTGAGCACTGTAAGATATTCCCCTTAGGGGATGGAGAGGAACACTCGCATGCTTGCATGCAGAAATTCCCAAGTTCTCTCCCTGGTATCTCCAGAGAGGGCTGGGAGAGACTCCTGCCTGCAGCCTTGGCGAAGCCGCTGCCAGTCTGTGTAGACAATGCTGAGCTAGATGGACCAAGGGTCTGACTCTGTATAAGGCAGCTTCCTATGTTCCTAAGAGATCAGCAGCTAGCCGTCCCTCAGTCCAACCAGCTTCCTGAGAAGTGCTACCTGCTCAACTTGTGGAGAGAGGATGTTTCAGGTTTCCAGAGAGGAGTTAGCATGTGGGGAACTGAAGAGGAAGCCAGAAGCATGGTCATCGGGAAGAGGAAGAAGTAAAGAGCAACTTGGTGGAACCCTTGTCCACTTGGAGTGGGGTGGGGGAAGCTACCATTCCTTCTCCTTTGTTTAAATTGACCAAGTAACAAATTGAGCTGCTGGAATTTCGTGTCTCCCTGTTAATTAACCTCTTCACCCAAGCTTTTTCAATTCTTTAAAAATTTAAGGTTTTAATTCATGGATGATTTTTAAATTGTTAAATTGTCTTACATTTTTGTATATATTTTAACTTGTCTTATGCTATTGTTAACTGCCCAGAGACTAAAGTTTGGGGCGCTGTACAAATGTGATAAATAAATAAATAATGATTAAATAAATAAAAATTCAGCATGCAGAAGCTTATGACTTCCTTGAGCATTACAGAGCACAGAAGCAGAAACCACTGAGCATGTGCAGACCTGTTAGTGACCGAAACTTTGGCTTGTTAGTTACTGAGGTCATTCACACAATCAAAAACTGTGTTCTACCCAGGTTTGAGAGCTGAGTTTGCACCCAATCTTTTGGTTGTGTGGCAGCAAGGAAGGAGGAAAAGCCCAGAGATTGTTGGACTACAACTCCCATGACTCCCGGCCACAATGGCCAAAGGTTTGGCTGGGAATGATAGGTGTTGTAGTCCAGCAACAACTGGGCACCCATGTTTGAGAATCCCTGCCATAAAGGTATGCAAGCCCTTATGCGAGTAAAGATATGCGTAAAGGTGACCTGTTTGTTCTCACTGTGGAGCCAAAGAAGATTCCTCAGCTTTCACCTTCCCAGATTCATCTAAACGGCTGCTTTCTTGCTTCTGCTTTCCTATCATATGTCCTTGTGTTTCAAACTTGTTTGAAACACATGGTATTTCATGCTGTCTCTCAAATTTGCACAAGTGGTGACAACTTAGATTTCGTAAGGATCAGATTGGCCACATGTTTATGTGATTTTTCTCCCTCCCTCTCTTCTAGTTTAGCCAGCTGGTATCCAGTGATTTGAAGGTTCTGGGAAGAAGCTCTTACACGTTCTGTACGGATGGCCAATTACTCATCCGGCAGGTCCTTCATCCGGAGGCCTCCAAAAAGGTACGCAGTTGACAGAGAGGATCCTGGTACTAATACCTAACTAAAAAGGATGGGGGCAACTCTAGCAGGTGGTGATTGTAGAACTCAAAAAGGGAGCAGAGAGCCCATGTTCTTTAGTGGAAGTACCAACTTAATATACACAGTCAAGAGCTGCACGCATGCACAATAATGCCTTTGCAAGTTCTGCCAGGTTCAGTCAATTCTCTGAAAGCCATTCAGAACACCGTTCTCTTTGGGGGGGAACCCAGTGGGGTTGAGAGAGAGAAATGTCCATGCTGTTGTCTGAGCTGCAAGGGAAACTAACTAGGGATGTGCACAGAACCGCAGAGCTGTGGTCCGGCACTGGTGTGGGGATTCCTTTAAGGGTGGGGGGAGAGTGTACATACCCCTCCCGCCACTTTTCCCTCGCCGGTGCACGCTTTTTGGTAAGTATTTTGGGCAGCAGGATACCTCCCTGCCGCCCCTTCCCCCTCTCGGCAGCAAAAGGCTTCAGAAAGGGGTAACATGCGCATGTGCAAAAGGCTTTCTGAAGCCTTTTGCTGCCAAGAGGGGGAAGGGGCGGCAGGGAGACATCCTGCTGCCCCAAATGCTTACAAAAAAAACACGTGCCGGTGGGGGGAAAGCGGCGGGAGGGGTACGTACACCCTCCCCCCACCCCGGTGTTCGTACTGCCCCATGGTCGGACCGGTCCAGAGGCCTGTAGAATGGCCTCCGGACTGGTCCGTGCACATCACTAAAACTAACCAATGTCTGTGTGACTGCTTGGCAAAGACCAGGCACTGTCTGCTTGCTTGACCCTCTGTATTCGAAAGGACAGGATTTTCAAATGCGTACATGGGATGGAGCCCAAATAAAGTGTTCTGGAATTAGAATCAGATTTTATTTACAGTCTTAGACCAGCAAAATAGATAAAATGAACATACAATGAAGCACTGCTCTCAACTATTGCAAACAGCAAGCAAAGTACTATTGCAAATTACTGCTGTTGCTGCTGCTGCTGCAGCTATATCCCACCAATCTTCAACCGTTAATCAATATTCTCAGTCTGGAATTAAATTTCATCACTTTTGCTCAAAAACTGCAAGAGAGATTCTACAGAAGGCTTGTGCCAGTTTATGTAGTCCTGATTTCACAGCAGCTTTTGGGATCTGGGGGAAGGGGAAATGATGCTATTAAGCATTTCTTTCTTGTCACCGGTCAGGTATCCATGAAGCCCCATAAAGAAAACAGCCAAACAAACTGGCAGCATGTCAGCAAAATCTTTAAACCATAAATGTTTGGCTAATATTTAAGCCAAGATGCCGTGATTGCTCTTTAGCAGGTAGCCTTTTGGTGTTCCCTTTCCAAGAATTCATGTCTCTATTAATAAAATCCCAACTGTCTCCAAAGTTTAAGAAATCCCATCGCAAAATCAAAGGTTTGCCATTCCTAAAGCTGAACAGAGGTTCCTTTTGTCTTGGTCCTATCTCCACTCCCCTGCCCAAATTCTTTGACTTGATTAAAGCTAATCAGAAGTATGTGTGTGTGCCCGTGCGTGCATATGTGCATGCATGTGTACAAAAGCCAGAGTGCTCTCTGGGGTTAGAATTGACTGACTCCCCCCCGCCCCGCCGAATTTCTTCTGTTCATCCAAAATATTATAACACATTCATAAGCCAGTTTAATCCTCATAACCTATTGTTAAAAACTTCACAAAACACCAATTTATTCATGAATGGAGAAGCTAAGCTGTACCTCTTATTTCATAATTTAAAAAGTTAAAAACTTATCCCTAATTCATCCAGTTAGTCTCATTTTAGTGGGCTGGGGGTGATTATGATTGCAGTCCAACAGCTTCTGGAGACCCAAGCTTGGGAACCTCTAAAATCTGAGAATCATTTGAGAAAGAAACCAATCAGATTGGTTCAGTTATATGTATTTCCTCTAACCAAATTTTCTTAAACAAATGAGCTGGGGAGCTTGCACTATTTTAAATGACTGTTTTAAATGTTTTCTAACAAATTTTAGACATGACTAAATTTACTGAGAGCAAAGTATTAGGACTTAATTCTGAATAAGTTCTGCTTGATTATGAGCTCGCTCACAAGAGCCAGCGTGGTGTAGTGGTTAGAGTGCTGGACTAGGACTGGGGAGACCCGAGTTCAAATCCCCATTCAGCCATAAAACTAGCTGGGTGACTCTGGGCCAGTCACTTCTCTCTCAGCCCAACCTACTTCGCAGGGTTGTTGTGAAAGAGAAACTCAAGTATGTAGTACACCGCTCTGGGCTCCTTGGAGGAAGAGTGGGATATAAAATGTATAATAATAATAATTTATAGATCTGAAGATAGACTTCCTGGTGTTAGTTCTATGTCTGCAGTAGCTCAAGTAGGCCACTTTCAATTGTATTGTTTTTATTTCTTGAATTGTATTGTTTTTATTTCTTGTTTTCTTGGTCATGGACTGTAATAATAACTTTGAGTTAAGTAGGTCACTTTCTTTTAGGTCCACACAGGCCAAATCTCAATATTTTCCCATATTTCCCCCCAAACATTTCAGATGTTTCCTCTTCATTCTAAAACATCTGTTTTTTTAAATATAATGAAATATTAAACTAGTCACTAGTATAACTAGTAATCAGGGTGTTGTAACACACCTATTTATTGTAAAATACTTGTATACTGCTTTTCAACAAAAAGCTGACAAAGAGGTTTCAATAGCAGAGAAATGAGTCGGGGGTGGGAATGGTTCTCTTTCCCAGAAAGGGTTGACACTAAAAAAAAGTCCTAAGGGAGACACCACAAGCAGCCACCTGGAAAGAAGGTGTGCTGTGTTGAATAGAGACGGTTGCTCTCCCATTCTAGATACAACAGAACCACAGTTTTCGAGGTGCCTCTCTTCCCAGCCAGTTGGAGTCTAACTAGTGTTTATATGATTAGAGTTAGAGTGAAAGTATCTCTTGTAGTGACGTGAAACCTATTCTTCATGTATACATTATCTGGTTTAATTGTCGGTTCCCCTACCACACCCTCACCCCAAGAGCCTTGGGAACTGAAGTTTTGTAAGAGGATGAGAATTCTGTTTGGAGAGCTTTCCTCTCCCCCGCAAAATTACAAAGCCCCACATTTTGCCAGGTGGGGGTGGAGGAGGAGGGAAGCTTATAGTAGATCGCCCTGGGTATAGAAACTGGAGCTGCTATAATTCTTAGAACTATTTCAGATTGGTTTTTGTTGGTTTTTTTGTTCTTCTTAAGAAAGCTCTCAAAGTGTGTAACGTACAAAAATGAATGAGAAAATGATTCCTGTCCCGAACAGGCTCACAGCTCTGCTGGGGTTCAGTAGGGACAGTTGCTCTCTCTTTGTGAAATGTAAGAGAGCCATCACTTCAAAAGGTGTCTCCTTGCCCAATTAGCAGGGGTAACAATTAGAAAGTGCAACATTCTGCATTTGCAAAGTTTTTATATTCATCTTCTATCCTTTTGTTTTGGTAAAGGTAAAGTGTGTCGACTCCTGGCGAACACAGAGCCCTGTGGTTGTCTTTGGTAGAATACAAGAGGGGTTTCCCATTGCCTCCTCCCACGCAGGATGAGAGGATGCCTCTCAGCATCTTCCTAGATCACTGCTGCCCAATATAGTTGTTTCCCATAGTCTGGGAAACATACCAGCAGGGATTTGAACCGGCAACCTCTGGTTTGCTGATCAAGTCATTTCCCCACTGCGCCATTAGGTGGCTTTTGTTAGGGGAAAAGAAAGGACCCTGGTCTTGTGGTGGGGGTGGGGGGACAACCCTTGGTTTTAGTTAAATGTGTTTGTGTGAAAACTGTGTCCCGAATCACTCCAAAAAACCTGCATAAGAATTTATAATGCATAACATGAATTTTCTCATCTGTTCCCTCACAGAATCTTCTGCTGTCAGACTGCTTTTATTCATTTTACGATCTACGCAAAGAATTTCACAACTTCTACCCTAATTTGGCCCCCGTGAAGGATCAAACTATCCAGTCCATGGCAGAATGTATCCTTTCTTTTCTTTTTTAAAAACTATTGTGTCATCTAAAGCTGCATTGGTTTCTTATATGCTAGAAATGGGGTGGCTGATTAGTGTCCGGAGAGTCTGATCTGGCCCTGGGTGGCCCCCACTAAATGTTAAACAAGGTGTGTTAAGGAAAAGGTAAAACATGTTTTCAAGTGGGAAGAAATAGAGTGAGCTTCCACCGCGATATATGTAATGTAGTAACACAGGAAGCGGCCATATACTGAGTCAGACCCTTGGTCCATCTAGCTCAGTATCGTTTACACAGACTGGCAGCGGCTTCTCCAAGGTTACAGGCAGGGAATTTGGAACCCAAGTATGCAGGTTTTCTTCCCAGAGCAATCCCATCCCCTGAGGGACAGTGCTCACACATCAAGTCTCCCATTCAAATGCAAACCAGGGTGGACCTTACTTAGCAAAGGAGACAACTCATGCTCGTCACCACAAGACCAGTTCTCCTCGCCTAGACTAGCTCTCCTCCCATTTCTCCTTTAGATTTTTTCATGCAGTGTTCCAGCTATGCTTGACTCTCTGAGATTCATTACTGCATAGCCTTTACTTCTAGATGGCACCAGTTGTGTTGTAGAATCTGTCAGTCTTTGGGGCCAAAAAGCAGTTCTGGTCCCCAGATAGCTGTCTGAAGAATATTGTCCCCAGAGGCCCTCTCCTCCCTGGGGATTTAAGTTGGTTAGGAAGGGGATTGAAAATAAAACTGCTAATATTATAATGCCCTTATACAAAACCATGGTGCGGCCACACCTGGAGTAATGCATGCAATTCTGGCCACCACATCTAAAAAAGGACATTGTAGAACTGGAAAAGGTGCAGGAGAGGACAACCAAGATGATCAGGGGCCTAGAGCACCTTCCTTATGAGGCAAGGCTACAACACCTGGGGCTATTTAATTTAGAAAAAAGACAACTGCGGGGAGACATGATGTCAGAGGTCTATAAAATCATGCATGGTGTGGAGAAAGTGGATAGAGATAAATTCTTCTCCCTGTCCCGTAACACTAGAACCAGGGGTCATCCCATGAAATTGATTGCCAGGAAATTTAGGATCAACAAACGGAAGTACTTTTTCACGCAACGCATAATCAACTTGTGGAATTCTCTGCCACAAGATGTGGTGACAGCCGACAACCTGGATGGCTTTAAGAGGGGTTTGGATAACTTCACGGAGGAGAGGTCTATTGATGGCTACTAGTCGGAGGGCTGTAGGCCACCTCCAGCCTCGGGGGTGGGGTGCCTCTGGGTACCAGTTGCGGGGCATGAGAGAGGGCATGCCCTCAACTCCTGCCTGTGGCTTCCAGCAGCATCTAGTGGGCCACTGTGTGAAACGGGATGCTGGACTAGGAAGGAGAGGTGGTCTTGTGGTAGCAAGCATGACTTGTCCCCTTAGCTAAGCAGGGTCCACCCTGGTTGCATATGAAAGGGAGACTTGATGTGTGCACACTGGAAGATCTTCTCCTCAGGGGAAGGAGCCGCTCTGGGAAGAGCAGAAGGTTTCAGGTTCCCTCCCTGGTTTCTCCAAGATAGGGCTGAGAGAGATTCCTGCCTGCAACCTTGGGCCTGATCCAGCAGGCTTATGTCCTTATGAGCAACCAAAGGCATCCATTATAATGAGGGGGGAACGATCTTCATGGTACAGTCTCTCAGGGCTTTGTGATCCAGATGGGCCTGAGAGTGGACCCTTTTGGAGATTTTCCTGTTTAGGCCATTCATAGCCATGAGGCTTGCGGGAGGAGAGGTGCTAGCAAATCTCTCTTGGCACAGCCAGGGAGAGGTGGCCTAGTTTGCTTGGCCCAGAAAATGGGAGGCAGTAATTGCAAGGCAGTTGTGCCAGCCCTCTAGATGGATTGCCATTGTGGGGTGCTTTCCAGCTAGCTGCTCAACAGCAGCAAAATGCCTCCGTTTAGGCAAGTGGCATTTGAAACATAAACAGCAGGGGTAGCAGTCTCACGAAAACTAACAACCTGAAAGAACAGCAACTTCATTACATTGGATATATGACGTCCTAGCTCTATATCGCAGCGATTAAATCTGAAACAAGGCATCAGAAATGTGAACACCACCCTGCTGTCTGTGTAGGGACTGCGGTGTCATGACGCGGGAAGTGTGGAAGCTCACTTCCGAGAGATGATGTGACCCCATTGCAGGGTCTAGTCTGGAAAGCACCCAGGTGCATGTTGGATTATTAGGGTTTTAATCCATGCAGTGCAGCTTGTCCCCTACTCAGGGGCCCAGACGCAACTTCTTCCACACTGTCTTTCCTCTTTGTCTGTCCAACCACTGTGGAGCACCACCATCACCAATCTGCATGGGATGCCCTTAGACATGATGCCGGTCCTCCTTGAAGCCTCCACTGCAAGGAAATGGCTTTCAACCATCACCCTGCAGTGTGTAGCACTTTCCAAGTGATTTTGTTCTTTCCAGTTCTCCAAATGGCAGCCAGTTCATTAGCAAGTAGAAAGAATAGTAACCAGCGTCTCGTGTGTGGCATGGCCTGGTCACTTGTGACATCCTTGGTTCTGTTTTCCTGAAAGCAAGATCCAGATGTTGGCTTTGGGATAGACGAATCCGAGGAGGATTTTGGAGTGTGGCAAGTGAAAGCCATGGTGGCCATTATCTTCAGCATGCTCTCAGATACGTGCAGTAAGTGAAAATGCTTCTGTGGATGATGAACTGACAACAGGGGTTCACATGGAAGGAAGGCTTAGGGAGCAATTCCTCACCTAGATTTTTTGAGAGGGAAGAGGAAAGACACTTTTGTGGGGGGGGAGGAGGGAGAAAAATACATTTGGGAGACTGAAGATATGGTTTATTAGGTTTGGCAGGTGCGCGGGGGGTGCGGGGGGACTCTTTAAATGCTTAATAGCCAGTGTGATGTAGTGGTTAAGAGTGCTGGACTAAGACCGGGGAGACCCGAGTTCAAATCCCCATTCAGCCATGAAACTAGCTGGGTGACTCTGGGCCAGTCACTTCTCTCTCAGCCGAACCTACTTCACAGGGTTGTTGTGAAAGAGAAACTCAAGTATGTAGTACTTGAGCGGGATATAAATGTAAAAATAATAATAATAATAATAATAAATAACAACAACAACAACACCTGTCTGACTGTGTAAATAAATAATAATAATTTGAAAAATAGGGGAAATGCACCCCCTGGGTCATGTTCTCGTATGAGTCTTCTCCCTGTCTCGGCCACCAAAGGACATTTTAATCTGGAACGTCTGTGACCTGCATTTGGGATTACATTTTAACTCTCCCTCCCTCCCTCTATCAGTTGCAGATCACAGGTTTACTGACCCCGAAACTGTGAAATACAAGTATGAAACCGGCCCCTGGTAAGTGGCTTCCTCCTAGTGCGGCAACCGAGAACACAAATGGCCCTTCCATCAGGCAATGGGTCCCGTTTTTTCCTTCTTCCCAGCCCTTGCGAATGCAGAGGCAGGTCCAGGTTCTCTTGTCTTTCTGTTTCCATAGGTTTCGCACGCATTTAACAACTGTTCTTGGGGTGGGTGTGGGGGGTGGCTTGCAATCTCTCAACACCACTGATAGCTGCGGTGTTAAGGAAGCTTCAGTTTTAAGTCGGGTTCTCAAACCTCAACTGTTGTGGCAGGGGATGATGGGAGTTGTAGTCCCAACACCTGGGGACCATGGATGTCCGCAGGACTTTATCTGGGTGGGGGAAGCCCGCAGTCCTACACACACAGCCTCCCTGGGAGTATTCCCCATGGAATTCAATGGGAACTGGCTCAGTCTAGGGGGCAGGACGGTGAGAGAGCTTGGTTTCCCCTCTGGACACCCATGCTGGGGATCCCTGGCAGTTTGCCCAGTGAATGCATTTTGAGACTTATCAGCATGATTTGCCCTTTCCCCTCTGTGCAGAACGTCCATAGGGGATCCACACAGGGTCCATCTTAGCTTTCTAGCTCTTCCTTCCCTTCCAGCCCCGAACCAGTGGTGTGCAGTACTGTTGTGTAGCACTGTGCTTGGACAACATGCCTGGCCACTGCTTCCAAGGTTAGGCCTGCTGGAGTTGTGGTAGTAACCTCCCGCAGCTCTTTGGAGCCCTTTCCCAGTGTTTAGACTTCACTCACTGCCAGCCTGTGACCTTTAAACCAATATTGTGTTGACACTTACCCTGATAACCTAGATGCCCACATTCGTAAAGTGTGCCGTTGAGTCGGTGTCGACTTCTGGCGACCACAGAGCCCCGTGGTTGTCTTTGGTAGAATACAGGAGGGGTTGACCATTGCCGCCTCCTGCGCAGTATGAGATGGTGCCTTTCAGCATCTTCCTATATCGCTGCTGCCCAATATAGGTGTTTCCCATAGTCTGGGAAACATATCTGCGGGGATTCGAACTAGCAACCTCTGGCTTGTTAGTCAAGTCATTTCCCTGCTACGCCGTTAGGTGGCTGATGGATTCCCACATTACAATAATGCCAATATATTTGTCTTCCCCAACTGCAATCTTTTTCTTAATCTTAATGTATCCATAACCAGCAGGCTGCCTATGAGTTCTTGTATCACTTAGTTTTAAACTGTCCCAACAAAAATACTGGTGTCTCTTCCGTAGGGTATCCACAATCTTTATTCCAGGGAGTATTTCGTAAGTCTGTCGGCGGCTGTTGAGGCTAAAAAGAAAAGTGCTTGTGCAATGAACAGGGTGTGCTAGTACATGAAGATTGCTTCATTGTGTGAAGTCTTGGGGGTTTTGGGAACTGCATTAGAGTGCTTTAGACTTGGTACATCTCGCTACACAGTGTTTGCACTAGTATTTTGTTAGTCTGGATGCAGGGGTGTTGCCAGGTACCTAAAAGATCCAGGCCCTGGGCACTCAACCCCACTCTTGTTAATTCAATTCAGTCATTTATTTTATTTACTAAACTTGTATACTGCCCAAACTTTTGTCTCTGGGCAGCTATCATAACGCCCAAGAATAATTATGTATAATTAAAGAAGTCTCTAATATCCAATAATTACCCCTGCTGAGCAAAGAGGTGCCTTTTTAAAGTGGTGATTTTCATCTATTTAGCGGGGGAGAGAAACTGGCCCTATCCAACCCCAGCACAGCATCCCTCCAGTGGCTATTGCTGGTTTCTGCCTTAAGTTTCTTTTTAGATTGTGAGCCCTTTCAGGACAGGGGACCATCCTATCTATCTATCTATCTATCTATCTATAGTCTATGTAAACTGCTTTGAGAACTCTAGTTGAAGAGCAGTATATAAATATTCATAGTCGTAATATTCATAGTCATAAACCGCCCTGAGCCATTTTGGAAGGGCAGTGTACAAATCAAATAAATAAATAAAATGAAATAAAATAAATAATATAATGCAGCCCCTATGAAGGCAGAAGCAGCAGAGAGCCAGGAGAACTTTCTCCTCTGCTCTGTGCAGGTGCCTCCACTGCTCCATTACTACTTCTCTGGAAGAGGTCATGGAGCTGGTGGGTGAGTTCATAGGGGCCCCCCTCTAATGATGTGCCTCTGTGGATATCCACCAAAGTATATGGACATGTTACCACTATGTTATATCTGGTCCAAGACCACGATAAAGGATTTACTTACTACGGACATGGTTTCCTTTAGCCTCCAGCACCCTTTTGGAGGATGAAGGCCATTCTTAAGAACAGACTTGTTAAAGGCACAGTTGTTCTGTTTTTGTTTTGTCTCTTGTTTTGTTTTAATTCACGTTAGTTGGTTCTCAAAAGAAACGGAACCCCAGTGTTCTCAGGAAAGTTCTGCATGTAATCAAATCTGATGCATTCTCCACTCAATAAATCTAGTTTCCCTAAGCTGATGTTGACACACCTGTTCATCTTGTGAAACTTGGATGAGCTGTTCCCAGAATAATGAGAACGGCTAGATGACACAATGATATCTGACTGACACGCTGAAGTCAGTCGCTGTCGATCGCATGACGGGCTAGCGCACATGGTCGGAAGTGCTGTCGTTTCTCATAGCATGTCCCTATTTTCTTCCAGTCCAGAGGGATGGGGGAAGTCAGCAGTCTGACTGTAGACTGTGTTGCAAACTGCAGGTGGAAGGCATGTAAGAAAAACCTACTCACTGCATCAGATTGCGTGGTGAGGTTCAGGGCGTGCTGGGTCACGCGAGGGGCTTTGCACCTTTTTCAGCAATAGGAGGGAGATGGGACAGCTTCCTGGTGGGGGCAACTCTGTGGGTCTGGGAGCCCTTTCTGGATTTCCTGGAAGTCTCCTCCCTTGCAGACTGTCGGATTCTATGGGTTGCTCCTTCTCACTCTGGCCAGAGTTGTGGATGGGCGTTCACAGGCTTTGCCCCCTTGCTGTTCTTCACCCTCGCCATGTCTCTTACTGTGTCCATTTCATTGGGCTGGGCTGGTGTGAAGCACTGTGTGTGGCTCTTCTGATGAGTGAGGAACTGGCTTCTGGGCTGGCGAATGACACTTGCTTCGGTGGGAGTGAGGGGCGGGTGGAGTGTGCACCTGTAACTCCATCCTTTCCCCAAAGGTTTGGAGGGCTTCTTGGTTTGTTTTGTCTTCCTTTCGAAACAGAATTTACTGAGGAATTAAAACGGGCGTTCCATACCGAGCAAGGTGTGATAGGATAACATCCAGCATTTCATTCCATTGACTTCTTTTTCTGAAGGCAAATGGTCGGATTTGATTGTATCTCTCAAAACGTATCCCTTTTCAGTCCTCCAGAATGAGTTTTGAAGGAGTCCTCTGTTCTGCAGCACTGCCAGCATTACAGAGCTGGATCTGCACATCAAGGGGGAGATGGGTTAGGTTTCGCAGGAGCCACCTCAGCAAGGTGGGGTCTGTAGGCTCCCCTCCTAGCTATCTCTGAAGGCTGCATCCCTTCCCAAGCCCTGAGGCAGGGATGCCCAACCCTGTGTCCACAAAGGATGATGGACTACAACTCCACAACATCTGGAAACCAGTGTTCTCTGTAACAGGGCAGTCCCAGATGTTGTGGGTGACAACCCCCATCTCCTTGGCTGCAGTGGCCTCTGTCTGGGCATGATGGGAAGTTGCCAACAATGCCTGGGGATGCCTGTTTCAGGGAACGCTGCTGGAGACACCCTGCCTTCAGGTGAACAGGTCTTGCAGCCACCCTGAGCATTCCCTCTCTTTCCAAAACGGAACCCTGACTGAGCATCCGAGCAGGAGGAGGGGGGGAAATGCAACCACTTGCCTGCCTGCTGCCTCTGCTGCCCAGGCCTCTTCTTAAGGAAAATCCAGAACTGCACAGTGGTATCTTGGGAGGATTCATACGCCCCTATAACACACACCTGTGCAGTTCCTTTCTCTGTGCACACATCCTTTGTTGCCTGGCACTTAAAGATCTGCAGGGAGTGGGATAAAACCCTCAGAACTAGTGCAGACAAGTGTTAGATTGATTGGTGAGGGCTCTGTGGGTGGGGGAGTCTGCAGCAAGGAAGCATCGGTGGGCGGGGGGAGTAGAAATGGGTACGTTTGATCAGGGTCTGGGTTCTAGAGGAGCCCAGACTGCTCAATTCATTCTTTTCAGTACCATCAATCCCTTTTTACACTATCTAACAATACAACTTTTGCATGACTTGGAGCTTCAGAATGTCCAGAAGTTCTTATAACTTTTGGGGGCACTGCACATTTAGTGTCTGGTTCTTTTTTTAAAGGCCCCTTTTCTGCCTGAGCGAGGGAGCTTGCGTCCGTCCCCATCCACCCCACCATATGCATGTTGTACATGCGCCAGTGACATCCCTTGTGCATGACATTGCATGCAAGGGGCATGGCCTGAGCTCTGGGGAGCCCACACGAATCCCACAGAGTTCATTCCCATCCGGCATTTGCTGGCTGGGTGCATTGATTTCCCATTCCCTTCCTCGCTGGAGGGAGAAAGGGAAATTCGTGCATCTAACCACAGGGAGGGCCGGGTCAGGTGGCTTCCGGGAGCTGGGTTCTTTGAACCCTTCTGACCTATAGCTCTACCCCTATGCCTGTCAGTGCTTCCACTGTTACCTCTGTGCTGTGTGCAGGCAGTAGGTACGAGTGCAGGCCTTGCCGCGTGCCGGGATGTGGATGTGGTTTGTGCTTCTCTCCCCTCCCTGCAAAAGTCTCTGGCTGTGCAACCCTCAGTGACATATTCCTGACAGCAAATGGGGCTTTTCCAGGGAGGAGGGAGGAATGAATAATCATGCCTCCCTTCCCCAGATGCTGCAAGACAAGCTTTTAACGCGGCAAGTGAGTCTATGCATTTGCTGGCCCTCCTAAGGCTGTGGAGAATGTCCGCCATGATTTTATTTTTATTATTCCATTTCTCAACAAAAAGGGTTCTCAAAAAAAGTGCCGTATGTAGCAAACAGTAAGGAGGATTGTAGAGCCCGTGGATTAGCCGCTGATCTGACCGGTCCTCATTTTGGTTCTTTCCACAGTAGTAAATCGGAAGCAGTGGACAGCGAAACAGTCATACGGGCCAGAGGTCTTCCTTGGCAGTCTTCCGACCAGGACATCGCTCGCTTCTTCAAAGGCCTTAATATTGCCAAGTAAGATGGGCTCGTTCTGCTGTATAATGCCGCTTCCAGGATCCAGTGTTTGCTGCAGAATCTTGTGCCTGTTGTTATATGCCTTGCTTATCTGATTGCGGCATTCCAGGTGCTGGATGGGGAGAGGCGGGGAGACTCTTAGACTTATAGCCTTGGCAAACTAGCGAGCGTGTGAGGCAATAAGTCAATTCAGTTTATAGAACAGACCGCCTTTCTGCCTTTTCACATGTTCCTTTATTTCTTGATCTGGTGTATTCCCAAACATAGACCAGTTCCTTTCACATGTTGTAGAAGGTGGAGGAATCTGAAGCAAGTAAGACATTTGGGAGAGTAAAGGCCAGGGCACCTTTCCTTATACGAATGCATCTGAACACCTGTCCTTAAATATTTTATTCAGAATTCCAAAAGAGACTATTTCATTATCCAATATTTTTTCTCCAAATTTTCAGAACGGGGGTGGGTGGGGGCGATTTCTGGGACTTTTTCCAGACTCTAGGGCGCTTTCCAGATTAGACCCTGCAACAGGGTCACATCAGATCTCTGAAGTGTGCTTCCACACTTCCTGTGTTGTGACTCCGCAGTCTGTATGCAGACAGCAGGGTGCCGTTCACATTTCCAATGCCTTGTCTCGAATTTAATTGCTGCAATATAGAGCTAGGGCGTCTTATATCTGGCCTAAGGAAGTTGCTGGTTTTCCCCGGGTTGTTAGTTTCCGTGAGACTGCTCCCCGCTGCTGTTTATGTTTTCAATGCACCTTGCCTGAACGGTGGTATTTTGTGAGCAGTTACTCTGGAAAGCACCCAGGGGTTGGTTCTCACAGGCAACTGAAGAAGGCTTGTGTCTGGACTGTACCAGTTCGCACTGCAGATCAGAACTTGCATGATTGAATATTTTTCAGTCCCCAAACATTCCCTGCACATAGAAAATTAGCGAGTCAGCAAGAGGGCTAAGTTAGAAGCTTCTTCCTGAGATGCTAGCTTTCAGTGTGCAGTAATGATGAACTGCAGTTGTTGAACTACAACTCCCATCATCTCCAGCCATATTGTGGGAGTTGTAGTTCAACAACAGCTGGAGAGCCAAGGTTCCCTACTTGGCTACCCCTGTTATAGAGTTTGCAATTGAGTCTACCACCAGATCTGCTGTCTTTGAGAACCAGACTCCGGTGCTAGTTTTGACCATGGGGGAAAAGCAACATGACCCAGCACGCTTTTAAGATTATGTGTGCTTCTGATTACTTTTGTACACACACCTCAAGCTTTCCTTGAAATCAAGCTAGCCTCCACTCATTTTCTGGAGAATGATGGAGTAACATTCTTTGCAGCATACGTAGAAAGTGTGAATAATGCCTGAAGTCCGTCTTGTTGAGGAGTTAAGTCTTTCCCCCCCATTTTCTTCTCTCTAGAGGTGGTGTGGCGCTCTGTCTCAATGCCCAGGGAAGGCGAAATGGAGAGGCCCTGGTCCGATTTGTCAACTCTGAACAGAGAGACCTGGCCCTGGAGAGGCACAAACACCACATGGGGAGCAGATACATTGAGGTATGTGTGCTTGGAAAAGGGTTTGAATGCTGCCAGATACTGCTACAAGGCTCTGAAGATTTCCCCTGAGACTGAAATCTGGAAGTGCTAGCATGTTGACTCTTCAGCCTTTCACATCGGGCTTGTTTTCTAGACCCCCAACCATTTTTATTGCCCTCCTTTTTGAGCCCGTCCCAGTTCATCTACATCCTTTTAAAGTGTGGTTCCCAGAACTGAGCATGGTACTCCAGATAGGGTCTGACTAGTGTGGAATAAAGTGGAATTGTTGCTTTTCATGTCTTGGAAACGGTGGTTCTTCTAAATAGCAATAGCACTTAGCAGCAATAGCACTTACATTTATATACCGCTCTATAGCCGAAGCTCTCTAAGCGGTTTACAATGATTTAGCATATTGCCCCCCCAACATTCTGGGTACTCATTTTACCGACCTCGGAAGGATGGAAGGCTGAGTCAACCTTGAGCCCCTGGTCAGGATCGAACTTGTAACCTTCTGGTTACAGGGCGGCAGTTTTACCACTGTGCCACCAGGGGCTCATCAACCTGACATCATGTATTCCTTTTTTGCAGCTGCACCACATTGCTGGCTCAGGTTGAGCTTGTGCTTGGGTACAGTTCCAAGCTCCTTTTCACATGTGCCACTGCTAAGCCAGTTATCCTTCACCCATCATGCATGAACATAGGGGGTCATTACAGACTCCAGTCAGGAACTCTGTACTGTTGGACCCTTTTGCTATCACAATAACACTTAATCCAATTCCATATTTTATTGCATTGGAGTCAGTTGTCAAATACATCTCCTTTAGATTTTTTTTAAACTAAATGATCTAATTGAATTATTATATAATATTTATATAATTTTAATATATTTATAATATATAAATGTATAATATTAAATTATAATCCATTGTGATTAAGTTGAAGTCCCTGTGGCCCAATATTAGATAAAGTGCGTTAAAATGTTGGAGGGCTGAACATCTATGTCGAAGCAGAAATGTCTAGGGGAGATGCTGTGTATAATTCCAAATTTAATAGTATCAACTATCATGCTAATAGGTTTTTTAAATATTAAATACGTGTTTCCCCTTTTTTTTGCTTCAGGTTTACAAAGCAACTGGAGAAGAATTTCTAAAGATTGCTGGAGGTGAGAAGAATTTTAGAACAAACCTATTAAACTTATAATTGCTTCCTATAATTTGGACAAAACAGTAGTAAGAAATATATATACTATAAACATTAGTGTGCGAATGGTGTCGATTGTATTTATTTCATCATCGCTGGAGATGGTGCTTTTACAGAGTAACAAAGACCAGGAGCTGATATCATAATCTCTTGGTGATATTATCACAAGATGTTGAGGATTTAGTAGTTGGTAGTACTTAATAAGTCACTTTAAGTGGCGCAGCAGGGAAATGCTTGACTAACAAGCAGAAGGTTGCCGGTTAGAATCCCCACTGGTGCTGTATCGGGCAGCACCAATATAGGAAGGTGCTGAAAGGCATCCTCTCATACTGCACGGGAGATGGCAATGGTAAACCCCTCCTGTATTCTACCAAAAGAAAACCACAGGGCTCTGTGGGTGCCAGGAGTCGTCACCGACTCAACAGCACAATTATTCCTTTCCTAATAAGCATTAGGCCACTGTAGCTGGAGATGATGCGAGTTGCAGTCCAAGCACATCTGGGGACCCAAGTTTGAGAATTCCTGTTTTAACAGTTCTGCTACTCCACTTCTTCTCCTAGCCAAAAGGCCAATGGTTCTCCCGTCTCCACTTTCCATTAGGTACCTCCAACGAAGTAGCCCAGTTCTTGTCCAAAGAGAACCAAGTCATCATCCGGATGCGAGGCCTGCCGTTCACAGCCACTCCCGAGGATGTGCTGGGATTCCTGGGACCTGAGTGTCCTGTCACCGGAGGGAAGGAGGGACTTCTCTTTGTCAAGTACCCAGACGGCCGGCCTACAGGAGATGCTTTTGTCTTGTTTGCCTGCGAAGAGTATGCACAGAATGCACTTAAGAAGCACAAGGAGATCCTGGGGAAACGTTACATTGAACTCTTCCGAAGCACGGCGGCCGAAGTCCAGCAGGTTGTAACCCTCTCCAGTTCTGGTGGTTTTCTGTCAAAGGCTTTGTGTGTCTGTCACAAGGAACTTCAATGCAGTTTGAGCCAGGTGTTGCCTGCAATAACAAAGAACCCGTCCCCACCACTCTCGGCTTGTGGCTACTCCTTGGAGTCTGTTCCAGGGTCAGCTAGCATTCTGCCATGGACCAACACTGCTTTTCAGCCGGGTCACATGACTCTATGCTGGTGCTGCAGCGAAATTGCACCACGGTCTCATGTTTGACAGGAGCAAGCTGGATTCTCAATAGCTAGAGGGGTCACCAGCAATAGGGAGCAGGTTCAACCTTCACCCCAGTGCAGGTGCCGAACCAGTGTTGCCTCTAACAGGGATTTCCAGATGTTGTTGCCTACAACTCCCAGAATCCATAAGCAAAAGCCATTGCAGCGGGGGATTCTGGGAGCTGTAGTCAACAATACCTGGGAATTCCTGTTAGGGAGAATACTCTCCCCAACTCCTTTGTTTTTTAAAAGAATAAGTGGATTCTTTTCCTTCTAGTTACTTTCAGGGGCGGGTTTCTTGCCAGTCAGTGTAGACAATATTAAACTAGATGGACTGGTGGTCTTGACTCTGCGTAAGGCAGCATTGTATTCCGTCTAGTAATCTCTTGTGCGTTGTTTTTGTCCCAGTAGGGATCCTGCAAGCTGTTCTAAAACAGGCAATTTCCTTTGTTCCAGAGGGGCTAGGAGGTCAGGCCTATCTGACCATTCAATGGCCAACCATTTCACCTGAGACTGCAGCAGACCCGTATTATGTGGTGTCGGGTTTAATTATTACTTTTTTGCGCAAGTCTGGCTGAGAGCTCCTTTAGTTGAAAAGTGACACATAAATTGTCCGACACATTATAATGCAGCTTTCCACAAACAAACCTTTGCCCATCATAAAGAGAAGCGCTTTGCTAGCTTATCATAGCTAGGAAGTACTTTTGATAAGTGCATCCTAAAGATGGCATCAACCCCACTCGGAATTTCTGTTTGTGTTCATTTGTTGCCGGCCAACCTGTGGCTGAAAAGGTGTCTGCAGGTACCCATAAACATGAAGAGCAGCAAGCTGTTTGCACTGAGCCTCAGCGGAAGTCTAGTTGTGGAATATTCACCTTGCCTCCAGGCACTCTCAGCCCATTTAGTTGAGGCTTCAATGTCTATCAAACCAAAGCAAAAGGGCTGGCTGCTGCTATTTCTGGGTTAGGCCTATTCAGCCAAACTAGTGGGGAGTAGAGAGCATATGCATGATCTGGGATTTAATCCAGGGACTTCTCTGTCTTAATGAAAGTTGAAAAATTAGGAAAGTGCCTGGTCCTCCAATGGTCCCCGTGTGGCTACAGCCATCATACGGAGTCAGGCTTTTGGGCTGTCTAGCCCAGTGCTATCTACTCTGGATCACAACTCTCCATATCTCGAGCAGAAGGCCTTGCTGGTATCCTCTCCCTGTAGGTAGATGTGTCAGGCACTGGAACTGGGACCCTTTGCATCTTAGGCTTTCTGTCTCTCCTTTTTCTCCCACCCTTCTTTAAGGAGCTTAGGATAATGAACATGGAATTATACCATGATATCCTTCTTACAAACCTCTGGTGGTGTGTTTAAAATGGTGCATATAAGATACAGATAGTCTCATTGATTTAAATTATTTCTTCCCCATATTTTTAAATGTTCATAAATATTCAAGACTGTTTGCAAAACAAAAATAAGAATGCTGTTAAATACAAAAGGCAAGAGCATGGTGTTAAAATGGGCTGAAATTATTCATTTATTTATTTACTCATTCATTCATTCATTCATTCAATTTCTATACCACCCTTCCAAAAATGGTTCAGGGCAGTTTACAGAGAGAAATAATAAATAAATAAGATGGCTCCCTGTCCGCAAAGGGCTCACACAATCTAAAAAGAAACACAAGACAGACACCAGCAACAGTCACTGGAGGGATGCTGTGCTGGGGGTGGAGAGGGCCAGTTACTCTCCCCCTGCTCAATAAAGAGAATCACCATGTTAAAAGGTGCTTCTTTGCCAAGTTAGCAGGGGCTAGCAGTTAGCAAATAGCAAATACTGAAACTACAAATATGGAACTGTGCTTTACAGCCCATAATAACTGGTTGGACTTTCTCAGAGCACAAGAGAAGGCTATCTATGCTGCATTCCAGAGCAGTCAAACAAGAAGCAGCATGTGATGGTACCAGGGGCTCTCAACCTTGGGTCCTAAGATGTACTTGCATCATCCCCCCCTGCAGTGGCAATCGTGGCTGTGGATGATGGGATTTGTAGTCCAACATCTGGGGACCCAAGGCTGAGAACCGCTGGGCTAAGAGAGTTATTGTAGCATCAGCATTCTGGGCTGATCAAGCCGCTTGAGTGAACAAGAATCTTTCCAAGCTGACAGCCATCTTCTCTGCACTCCTAGCTGGCCAGCCCTCCCTGCCAGGGTCCCCCCTCCTCTGTAATTAGCTTTTGAACAATGGGCCCCACTCCAATTATCTGTCTGGTTTCTGTCTGTGGGGAGAGACCCAAGCAGGAGCCACTGAGAACGGTAACCATTGGGAATGGGGAGGTGAGGGTGGAGAGGGAAGGGTAGGTAGGGGAGATGAGATTTCCCTCTGCTTGTTAGCCTTTGCCAGATGTTTGATAGCTTCCTGCAGGTGGGAACTGGTTTTTACAAGCAGTAACCACACTTCAGGGTCCCGCTCTGGATGGTCTGGAGGCATTTTGATTATACACAATAGGTGAACAGGCGTAAGGGTGTGTGTGTGTGTGTGTGAAATCTGTTGTATTTAATCAACATGCTGGCATGAGAAACAAGCCTGTAGCTAGGCTAAAAGTCGGGGGGGGGCAGAGGGAAGCTTATCTGCCGTCCTTAAGTCAACATTCAAGCAACATACAGTTATTTAAAAACTATTTGTTAAAAAAAATTGAGGGCAGAGAGAATTTTAGAGAGATGGGGCCTGTCCCATCCCCTATTTCCCCCCACCCCCTCTGTCCTCCAATTTTGGGGGCTGAGGTTCTGGTGAGAAAAATGCAGCAATTAACCTATGTTGTTGAGGTTTCCTTTTTTCCTTCTGCATGTTCCAAACTAACTTTGAAGATATGCTCCATTTAGGGCTGGTTAACATGAGCAGGGGTCTCAGAAGCTGCTGGTTTGAGGTGGTGGCCCTGGCTGGCAGTGAATGATCTCACTGTCAGAATAGAGTTTGAGTGTCCATGCAAAGTATCAGCAGCTCCCTTTTGTAACTCACGTGCCGACAGTCTGATTCAACCAAAATTGCAGCACGTGGGAGGTATAGTTCTGTGTAAGACTTGCCATGTTAAAAGAAGTGAAAAGTAGGCTACTTAAAACATCTTGTTTTATAGTCTGGGGGAAAAGAAGATGGGAAAAGTCGGCCAGTTTCAAGCAAATGACATATTGCTTGAAACTGGTCTTGCATGGACTGTTCAGCTGTGCATGGTACAGAAAGAATACATTCTGACTACTGTATTTACTCAAATCCAAGATAAGTTTCTCCCCAGTTCTTTTCTGTTAAGTAAGTGTGTGTGTGTGTGTGTTTTCATCTTCTTGAATTCAAGTCTTATTTTGAGGTATAACCTGTATATCTGTGTTTTTATGTCTTTAAAAAAAGTTGTTGTACACCGCCCAGAGCCTCTGGATGGGGTGGTTTATAAATGTAATAAATAATAATAATAATAACAATAATAATAATAATAATAATAGCCACAGAAATCACCATCAGCCAATTACAAAAAGCAGCTTTACTGGGAACAGCCTACATTCTGCTAAATCATTGTAAACCGCTTAGAGAGCTCCGGCTATAGAGCGGTATATAAATGTAAGTTCTAATATCTATAACAGCAACAACACTGACAATAAAATTCAGCCATCCCAGGTCCTTGGGAAGGACTTGATGTCTGGATAAAACAAACCAGTCAATAACACCTGCCTGACTGTGTAAATAAATAAATAAATATAATAATAATTATTATTATTTAACCTCTATCTTTTAAGGCATTGTCTTAAATGCAGAGCCTCCTTCTATTCAGGTCAATGTGGCATGTATCTCACGGTGGTGCTCATCCTTCTTCTCCCTGGCTCTTTCTTTGCCAACAGGTCCTTAACAGATACATGTCAACTCCTCTCATCTCCACACTGCCCACCCCCATCATCCCTGTCATCCCGCCTCCGTATACCATTGCCACCGGCAGCGTGAGAGACTGCGTCCGGCTCCGGGGCCTGCCTTACACGGCTGGGATTGATGACATCCTGGAGTTCATGGGAGATGCGACTGGAGACATCAAGCCGCATGGAGTCCACATGGTCCTCAACCAGCAAGTACGCAGCCTCTAGATAGATGCCGGCCACGTTCAAGGCTAAAGGAGAGAGTGGATAGTGGCATGTGGCAACAGGAGCTACTTGAAGGTTTCTCCAAAGGAGGAATAGATAGGCTTTCTGTTTTTATCTCTTAAAGCAGAGCTAAAAAGAGAGAACCTATAAGGCCGCTGGGCTGAGGATGATGGAAGTTGTAGTCCGGGGGGTACTAGTACCCCTAGGAGTACTTGAAGGGCTCACAGGGGGTACTCAGAGCTCTCCTGCCTCCCCATTCTGTAGCTGTACTGTTTGTTCCCCACCTGAGGATTGCCAGCTTGAAGCTGATGCTCTACTGCAGAAGGGGAGGGACGAGGGTCAAGACCCCCCCCCCCGCTCCTGATTGGCTGGCTACGTGCTGAAACTCAGCACATGCCCCTCGCTTCAGCCTGACTGACAGGCTTCAGGAAATCAGCACTGAAAAACAGCACTGGAATGATTAGGACAAGTAAACATGTCATCTATCTATCTATCTATCTATCTATAAGGTGTACCCGTGCCTAATCCTGTGCGTGGCAGCTCTCGCGAGATTTCCTGGTAGGGCAGAACAGAGCAGAGCACAGCAGGGGGAGCCTCTCTCCCAGCCAGCCTGCTAAGGAGGGAGGGAGGTCAAGGAGGAGCCACTGCGAGCTGCCAGGAGAGTGCACGTCGGCTCCAACCACCCGCCTCCTTGCGTGGATGGCTGAGCAGGCGGTGGCACGGGCGGCGAAACCAGGGCTGAAGGGAGAGGGGCTGAGAATGAAGTGGCTGAAGGGAGCCGGATAGAGGCACATTTGCTCTGCGCTGGGTCAGCTAACTGCTTATGAGTAACTTAGAGAGTGTATGTGAGCTCGTGACTGCAGTATCCTGACTCCCTAACTGTAACACTCAAGTAAGTGTGTGTGTGTGTGTGTGTGTGTGTGCGCGCGTGCATTTTCTCTCTCTCTCTCTCTCTCTCTCTCTCTCTCACTCACTCACTCTCTCCTATATCTCTAAATGTGGCTTACATCCAGACTAAGTTACTCATAAGTGGTCTTAATGGGACATATAATTGTCCCATTAATTTCAGTAGGAATACTCATGAGTAACTTAGTCTGAATATAATGGAGAGGCCTTTCTCATAAGTTCTGTGTATACACACTCCCTAATGAAACCTCTCTGGGGTCTCTGAGCTGAAGGTTTGAGACAGAAGAGATACAGTGGTGTTTTTTTAAGGATTAGGAACCCCTATTGAAGCCCAACAACATTCGGGGACACTAATTTTGAGAACCCCTGTGCCGTATTTACCTGAATAGAAGGTGACTCTGAATTTAAGACAGTGCCTTAAAGGACAGAGGTTAAATACAGGTTATATTTATTTATCCTGTATTTATCCAAAATAAAGAGGACTCTAAATTTAAAAGGCAAGAACAAGGATAAAACCTTGTCTTCAATTTGGGTAAATACGGTATTAAAGGAGCCAAGCTGGATTAAATTTTTAGGTTTTAATCTCTGGCTTATTTTTAAATTGTTAAATTGTCTTAAGTTTTTGTATACGTTTTTAACTTGTTTTATGCTATTGTTAACCGCCCAGAGACGAAAGTTTGGGGCAGTGTACAAATTTGATAAACAAACACATAAATACAAATATTGTTGAGGCAGAACACTTCAGGGAGTAGGTGTGCTCAGCTGCAAATGAGAAGGTGACAAACTGCTAAGGACAACAGTGGGGGAAAGTCCAGGGTTTCACCATAGACAGTTTTCCTAAGGTGTCTACTATGCGCTTTTGGGGACAAGGAACCGTCTTATTCATTATTCTATGTAAAATGCTTTGCAAACCTTTGTTGAAAAGCCATACATAAATAGTAGCAGTGATTCTCAGCTGCTGGCCGAGGTGTCTTCTTTCATTGTCCGGTGTCTGCCTTTTAGGGCCGGCCATCTGGCGACGCGTTCATCCAAATGAAATCTTCTGACCGGGCTTTCCTGGTGGCCCAGAAGTGTCACAAGAAGATGATGAAGGACCGTTACGTGGAAGTGTTCCAGTGTTCAGGAGAGGAGATGAATTTTGTTTTAATGGGTGGCACTTTAAATCGTAGTGGCTTGTCTCCGCCGCCATGTAAGTTACCATGTAAGTTGCCAGATCTTCTGCGCTCTCTGCTGCTAATGGCCTGGGCCTGGTAGGTGCTCTGGGCTGCTTTGCCCTCCTTTTGGTCTTGGGTTGTGCCGGGGTTTGTAATCCTTCCTCTATGGGTTGGAAGCTGGAGGCAGCCACTGACACAGTTAAAAGGGTTTCCATTAGGGCTGTCAACTGGTTTTAAAGGATTGTAGTTGATGGGATTGCCTGTCTTTTCCACCTTTTTGTTGGTTTTGAATTGAACGAAAACTGGTAAGCTTTTGGTAAGTTACCGAAAGCTCACTCTGGGTGACATTTTGAAGAAGTGTAAGAGAACTTAAGTTCTTAAAAACAGAAGTGATCACCCATCATTAGAAGGAAACACGATCTTGATTGGTGACTTCTTCATATTGTCACATTTTGACACATTACACAGACACTCCCTGCTACCATGTTTGCTCAAGTGGAACACCCACTGTACAGGTGTGCCTAGGTCATGGTCTGAGGCACATGAGGTTTAGTGAAGCTAAGGAAATGTGGTCTGGTCTGTATCTGGATGGGAGACCTCTTGGGAACCTGTTATATGCCACCATGAACTCTCTCATGGAAAAGGGATGGGGTTTAAATAATACTTGCCCTCTGCACAAATATAACATATTAATGCTCCTTTCTCAATCGCCTAAAGCAGGGTTTCTCAACCTTGGGTCTCCAGCTGCTGTTAGATTACAGCTCCCTTCATCCCCTGCCACGACGTGGCAGCTACATCTGGGGACCCAAGTTTAAGAACCCCTGACGTACAGCTTTAGCTGACTGATGCTTGCTGTCCTGGTTCTTTATTACAGGCAGAGTTGCCTCCTTGTTCTGTGTGTGTCTTCCAAACTCTGCAGACCACATGAGAAATTGCTTGGGCTGTGGAGGTCTTAATTTTTATTTCATTTTTTTAAAATAAAGGAAAGCAAATCCTCCTTTGTGTGGCTGTCGGTGCAGCTTCTCGTTATCCTCCCTCTTAGCAGCAGGGAGGTGCTGGTCTTTAGGGACCGCTTGTTGTTCTATGCAAGCATCTGTGGGGACAAGAGCTGAGCCAAAAAGGGGGAGGGGAGAGAGTGATTACACTCGATGGGCTGCGCGGTCCTCATGCTTGTAAACGTTCCTGCCAGTTTCATTGTGCACTGAACAATGAAATCTACGACTTGGTCAGCTGTGTTGGGGAGAATGGCAAAGGAATGGCTTTAAGACCTGGGACTTGACAGCGTAGATCTTACATTTTTTTTGGTTAGGCCGGGTTTATTGCCTGAAGTGGAGGCAAGGAGAGGAAGACACACGGAGGAAGCTTTGGGCACAATCATTTTTGGGTGCCACAGTAGTTCTGCATGAGCTGATCCTACTAGCCTTAATTAGCTGCAGTGGGTATCTGAGTGCGTACAGCTGTCTGGAGACTAAATCCGCAGGGAATGGTGCACCGAGAGAGCAGACAGAAACTCTGACTGGAGTATTTGATGAACAAGCCCGTGCCAATTTCTAATACTTCTAGCAGGAATGCTCCCCCATTTAAAACCTATCTATAATGAGGGCTGGAGACTTGTTGTTCTTAAAATGAATGCTTAGATTTTTCAGGATACTGTGGAGGAGGCTGGTGTAATGCTTGCTCCTCTGGTGGTGTTGCCCTGGATGGGGAGGATTCTGGTGGGAGGATTCAGTGGGAAGGTCTTCCTTGCCTCTCAGTTTGTCCAGGTGAATTGTAGAGGGCTGTTTTTCCTCTGGGAAGTGCTAGTTGGGAGGGCAGAGGAAGAGGCTGAGAGGGGAGAGCTGGTCTTGTGGTAAAGTAGAAGTAAGTAAAGTTGTGTGTCGACTCCTAGCGACCATAGAGCCCTGTGGTTGTCTTTGGTAGAAAACAGGAGGGGTTGACCATTTCCATCTCCCGTGCAGTTTGAGATGATGCCTTTCAGCATCTTCCTGTATCGCTGCTTCCCCATATAGGAGTTTCCTACAGCTGGGAAACATACCAGCATAGATTCGAACCAGCAGCCACTTGCTCCCTAGGCAAGTTACTTCCCCCCTGCGCCATTAGGTGGTAGCAAGCTTGAATTGTCCCCTTTGCTAAGCAGGGCTTGCTTTAGTTTCCATTTGAGTGGGTAACTACATGTGAGCACTGTGCGATATTCCCCTTGGGCAACAGGGCCATAGCTGAGTGGTAGAGCATCTGCTTTGCATGCAGAAGGTCCCAGGTTCACTCCCTGGTAGCATCCCCAGGAAGGGCTGTCATTCAGTCACCTGTAGCGTAGACCAGAGGTCCTCAACCTGTGGTCCCCCAGAAGTTGCTGAACTACAACTTCCATCATCCCCAGCTGCAGTTGATTGCAGCTGGGGATGGTGGGAGTTGTAGTTTAGCAACATCTGGAGGACCATAGGTTGGGGACCTCTGGTGTAGACAATACTCGGCTAAGTGGGCCAAGGCTAGGACTCTGTCTCAGGCATAATAAATAAGCTTCCTGTTTGTAGGTTTGGGAGAGTTGTGCAAGAAAGCAGAGAAGGGGAGGGAGAGCTGTGTGGGTCCCTTTTTAAAACTAGGCTAGCGGAGAGATTGGGAACGTGCTTGTGGTTGCTGCTGTCGGAAACGAGAACCAAGTATAAGCACGGTGCAAACCGCACCAAGAATTCTGAGGCACAGCAAGGAAGTAACTTGCCTAGCAAGCCAGAGGTTGCCGGTTCGAATCCCCGCTGGTCTGTTGCCCAGACTATGGGAAACACCTCTATCGGGCAGCAGCGATATAGGAAGATGCTGAAAGGTATCACCTCATATTGCGCGGGAAATGGTAATGGTCAACCCCTCCTGTATTCTACCCAAGACAACCACAGGGCTCTATGGTCGCCACGAGTCGACACCGGCTCGACAGCCCAACTTTACTTTACTTTTAATGAGGATTTGGAACGGGTAACTGGGCCAACGCCAGTGGGATATGCCTTGTTCACTTGTGGCTTGCTTTTGCCTTAGGCCTTTCTCCGCCGGCCTATGCTGCGTTCCAGACAGCCGCCGCCGTTATCCCAGCAGAAGCAGCAATATACCAGTCACAAGCACTCTTGCCGCAAACCAGGAACCAGCAGGCTTCAGCTGCTGCCGCCGCCGCTGCCGCCGCCACTCCAGCTGTTGCCTACTACCCAACACAAGCGGCACAGCTTTATATGAACTACACAGCTTACTACCCCAGGTATGGGCCAGGCTGGAGACTTGGCAGATGGCCAACCAGCCCCGGTTAGAAGACTGTGAGCAAATGGGAGCCCACCATTGCATGAGGCAGGCTGTTCCACTGTCCAACAGCTCTTGCAGTTAGGGAATTGCGCCTAGTGTCTAGCCTAAATCTGCTTCCTTGTAATTTTGACCCGCTAGTTCTAGGTCTGCCCTCAAGACCAACACAGAGAACCAATCTGCTCCTCCTTCTCCTGGGTGTCAGACCTTAAGATATCTGGAGGTGGCTGCTCTCTTCCCCCGTTGCCTTCTCTTCTCCAGGTTAAACGCAGCCAGCTCCTTCGCCCAATTCTCACAGAACCTGTTTTCCAGAACCCCTCACCATTTTTGTTAACCTGCCCCTGAACCTATTCCAGTTTATCAATCTCCTCCTCAAAACGTGGGGGCTGAGAATTGTGCAATACGATTGCAAGTGAGAACTGACCAACACAGAAAAGAAATGAACTTTTACTACTTATGGTCTGGACACTGTGCCCCGTTTAGTGCTGCTCAAGATTGCATTCGCCTTTTCAGCAGCTGCGTCACACTGCTGGCTCAGGATCACCTTTTGTGGTCCACTGGAGTCACCAAGTGCTTTTACCTAGGGGTCTGTGTGAGCCAGCCCTTTGCTCCAACAGTCTGTCTTTCTCTTCCAGCCCTCCTGTATCCCCTACCACAGTGGGGTATATTGCAGCCTCCCCAGCTGCAGTTGCTGCTGCTGCCTCGGCCACGCACACTCCAATGCTGCCCCAGCCTGGAGCTCTTGTTCGGATGCAGGGATTGCCCTATAATGCTGGAATGAAGGAAATCCTCAGTTTCTTCCAGGGCTATCAGGTTAGTAGCAGGCACTCTTCCCCTCGTCTCCCTCTTCGTTAGGGAGGAGGACTGCTCTTGCGGCAAGCATGAATTGTTCCCTGTGCTAAGCAGGGTCCATCTTGGTTTGCATTTGGATGGGGGACTATATTTGAGTACCGTAAGATATTTCCCTTAGGGAATGGGGCCATAGATTAGTGGAAGAGCATCTGCATCTTTGCGTGCAGAAGGTTCCAAGATCCCTCCCTGGCAGCATCTCCAAGGTAGTGCTAAGAGAGATTCCCGCCTGGAACCTTGGAGAAGCCTCTGTCAGTCAGTGTAGACAATACTGAGCTAGATGGGCCAAGGGTCTGATTCAGTATAAGGCAGGATCCTATGTTCCTCAGTGCTTTAGGTTCCAAGTTCCCTCCCTGGCTTCTCCAAGATAGGGCTGAGAGAGACTCCTGGCTGCAACCTTGGAGAAGCTGCTGCCAGTCAGTGTGTAGACAATCCTGAGCTAGATAGACCAATGGTCTGACTCAGTAACAGCAGCTTCCTATGTTCCAGTGTAGGGAAAAGCTTATAGCAGAGTTGCAGCCTGCTACACCTGGCCGGGGCAAAGAAGGGCATTATCAAACCATTGTGAGGGTGCCACTGGGTAGGGCTGGCTTCCTCGTCTTGCAAGAGGCATGCCTTGGACTTTATGAGTCGGGGCTGATCCTTCTGCGAATGTACCTTCTTGCTTCTTGAGCGCTGCTTGCACAAATGCATCCTTCGGCGGCTGCAGCCTTGCCATGATGCTCTCTGGTCGCTCCAGTCCTGGGTGAAGGACAGAAGCCAGCAGTGAGGAGGTGCAGCTCAGTGTGATTGTGCCTTGACCCTCCAAGGCAGGGCTGGAGCCTGCCAGTAACTGGGTCCCACGGCCAGCATGGCATCTAGTCTAGTGTCCATCCTGTAAGGGCTGCTTTTTAGCAGGTTGGGTATTTTCCCGTGTAGGTGCCCTCTTGTGGCGAGATCTGGTGCTGTGCTGCTTTCATCCTTTTAAAAGTTATTTCCACTCCCCTCCCTGCAATGCCTCCCTGTGGACTAAGCATTTTACCCATCTTAACTGCTCCCCTACCTTCCCCCATCCTGCCCCCAAAGTATTTTAAATGATTCACTGATGCCAGAATCAGTTCTTGAAGTTGCCTTGTGCTGTGTGCAGTTGAATTATCTCACTGGTGGTGGTGCAAAGAACTTGACTCACCTTATTTAGATGCTCTCATTTGACTGGCTGCTATTTATGGGGTGGGGAGTTGAATTAATGACAGGAGGAGGTTATCAAAATGTGTGGTCCTAACCAACCTTACAGGAGCCAGGCAACTGGTGCTGGGTGATGCTCTTCTCCGCCACTAGAGCGCCAAGATGCCACCTGGGCTGGATGTACCTTTTAGGCGATGAGAATTCCACTTCACCATGGCAGATGGTTTGCAGCTATTTTTTTACGTAGCTGAAATGTAGATTCAGACACTTGGCTTAGTGAGGGTGGCTACCACTATGGGGTAGTAGAAGGTGGTTCCAGTGGCCGCTGCTGGTGTTTCCTTTTAGACTGTGAACCCTTTGGGGACAGGAACCTTTATTATTTCTATGTAAACCGCTTTGAGCACTCTTTTTGGTCGAAAAGCAGTCTCTAAGAAATAACACTGTGATGGTTCTATACTAGCTTCCCCCATCCCAAGTCTGCATTTCAAGTACTGTGTTTCTCTCTCTCTCTCTCTCTCTCTCTCTCTCTCTCTCTCTCAATCTCTCTCTCTCTCTCTCACACTCACACACACACACACACACACACACACACACACACACACACACACACCCCAAGAGCCTGCTGCTCTTGCTACGTCAACTAAAGGTGCTGATAAGTTGACGCACACACAAACACGAAGACATTCTTGGCAAAGAATGAACTTTTGTGCATTTCCCCCCAAGGGCAGATCCAGTAACTGGCCATTGATGTTTGTACTCTCTGATTCTGAAAGCTGGAGGCTATTGCAGCTATGTGGCTGTGCGCCCTTAAACAGAATTGAACCACGTGTGGGCAACAGTGAAATAAATGTCCCAGTTTCCCCACAGCCCTTCTGACATAAAAGTGAAAGATCAGTATTAGCTTTTGCCAGAGGTCCTGGTGCAAAGTGCCATTGTGACTGTATTTTAAAATGTTCTTTTTGATATTTAAAGAGGAGGGTGACACAGAGTATGCATTCCTTAAAAGTTGGAGGCTGTTGAGATACGTCTGATTGATTGAATGAATGATTGAATGTATATACTGCCTAGTATAAAAATCTCTAGGCAGTGCATAGAGACAAAACATAAAATAGAACACATTTAAAATTCATAAAAAGATAAAAATCATAATAGATAAAAACACATTAAGTCACACAGCATGGAAATGCTTGACTAACAAGCAGAAGGTTGCCGGTTTGAATCCTTGCTGGTATGTCTCCCAGATATTGGGCAGCGGTGATATAGGAAGGTGCTGAAAGGCATCGTCTCATACTGCGCGGGAAACAGCAATGGTAAACCCCTCCTGTATTCTACCAAAGACAACCACAGGGCTCTGTGGGCACCAAGGAGTCGAATTTGACTCGACAGCACACATTACCTTACCTTAAAAACACATTAAAAGACATTAAAATTTTAGAAAAATTAAAATACAGGTGAAACTCGGAAAATTAGAATATTGTGCAAAAGTCCATTAATTTCAGTAATGCAAATTAAAAGGTGAAACTGATCTATGAGACAGACGCATTACATGCAAAGCGAGATAAGTCAAGCCTTAATTTGTTATAATTGTGATGATCATGGCGTACAGCTCATGAAAACCCCAAATCCACAATCTCAGAAAATTAGAATATTACATGGAACCAACAAGACAAGGATTGAAGAATAGAACAATATCGGACCTCTGAAAAGTATACAGTATACTGTGCTTGATTGGCCAGCAAACTCGCCTGACCTGACCCCATAGAGAATCTATGGGGCATTGCCAAGAGAAGGATGAGAGACATGAGACCAAACAATGCAGAATTGCTGAAGGCCGCTAATGAAGCATCCTGGTCTTCCATAACACCTCATCAGTGCCACAGGCTGATAGCATCCATGCCATGCCGCATTGAGGCAGTAATTGCTGCAAAAGGGGCCCAAACCAAGTACTGATTACATATGCATGCTTATACTTTTCAGAGGTCCGATATTGTTCTATTCTTCAATCCTTGTCTTGTCTTCTTGGTTCCATGTAATATTCTAATTTTCTGAGATTGTGGATTTGGGGTTTTCATGAGCTGTACGCCATGATCATCACAATTATAACAAATTAAGGCTTGACTTATCTCGCTTTGCATGTAATGCGTCTGTCTCATATATCAGTTTCACCTTTTAATTTGCATTACTGAAATTAATGGACTTTTGCACGATATTCTAATTTTCCAAGTTTCACCTGTATATGCAAAAGAGGTCCAAGTTCTGGATGGTCTCATTTTGGTAGCCTTCATTTTCATGTTGCTTTTGTGAATAATATGAGATTGTGAATTGGCCACAGAAATGGGGGTGGGGAAGTAGTCATGGGGTTCTGAAACTTGGGTCTCCAAAAGGCCAGTCTTGTGGTAGGGAGCATGAATTGTCCCCTCTGCTAAGGAGGGTTTGCCTCAATTTACAGTTGGATGGGTTATCACATGTGAGACCTGTCTGCTTTGAATGTAGGAAGTCTCAGGTTCAATCCCTGGCAGCATCTCCAGGTAGGGTTAGGAGAGACTCCTGCCTGCAACCTTGGAGAGCTTCTGCCAGTCAGTGTAGACAGTGCTGAGCTAGATGGACCAATGCTCTGACAGGCAGCTTCCTGTGTTCCTACAACTCCTATCTTCAGCTGCAGTGGTCATCAACATCTGGGGACCTAAGTTTCAAAACACCTGGACTAGAGTGAAAGACAGCCCAGACTTCTGGGACAATTGGCCATAACCTTCTGAGGGTGCATATAGGAGCACCAGTCTATCCTTGTGTCTCTGAGCTGAATACCTTTTATATGCCTGGCTTTGGTGATTGGGATGGCAACCAGTTCAGTCTTAATAGTGGAAGTGCTAATAAAAGGACCCCTGGAATTGGCCTTGGGGTGTGGCAAGAGGGTAGTGGTGGTCAATCTCCTCTCGCCATCCAGCAACTTACTGGAGTTGCCAGTGAATCAGCCTAAGCTGGTAGTCCACAAGTTTGCTTGTGTGCCTATACTTGCACATGTTGGTTCTTTGTGGTGCATTGACAGCTTCAGAAGTAAAAGTGAGTCGGTTTCCTTCTAGCATACAGCATCTTGGTTGCCTGGAGGGAGTTCCTTGCTCACTGCAGATAGACAAGTGACTATTTTCCAGGCCTGAAAGGAAGCAGAACCCATTTTGCTCCTAAATTGCTCCCACCTTTCTCTGTGCAATCCGATGTCAAACACTGGCCAGCTATTGTTTTCAAATCACCATTTGTATTTGATATGGAGGTTTCATCACTTTATGTTTGGAAGTGGATATTTAACAGGATTTGCCAGGTGACCTGCAATGGTATTCAGAGCATGACAGCTTACAAGACTTCATGTTTGATGCTTGCTAGAAAATGCCTGATGCAAGTTGGAGGGCCTGAAAATCCTCATTGGGTTGCCTAGTTAAGAAGGGGCTAGTCCTGTCTGTGAGGTCTTGGCTTTCCTGTTTTACTTGGTGCAATCTGAAGACCACCTGTTCTCTAGATTCACCGTCACTACTGTTGCCCAACCCGATGGTGTAAGACAGGGATTCTCAAGGCTGGGTCTGCAGATGTTATTGGACTTCAACTCCCATAATCCCTGGGCCCAGTGGTCTTTGGTTGGGGATTATGGGAGTTGAAGTCCAAGAACATCTGGGGACCCAATGTTGAGAACCCCTGCTGTAAGGTAGCTGGTTGTGGTAGCTTTTACAAAGAGGGGAATTCCTTGACAAAAGCAGAGAGGGCCTTCGAAGTGATGACCTAAAGATAGCTGAGTTGTAGCCATGTATTTGGCTGTGATGCTGATATGTGGGGCTTACAAAAGTTTGAGGGGGCCACTGAGCATAGGGATAGCAGCCAGCTTTGGATGGCTTTCAAAGGGAGTTAGACAAATCCACAGAGAACAAGTCTGTTAGTGGCTATTAGCCGTGATGGCTATAATAGAAGAGAGGGCATGCCAGTTCCCTTGGAAATAAAAGGTTCCTTGGAAGAAGAAGGTGGGATTGTTCCAGGGCTGCAGCATTTCTGATGTTCTGAGAAGCAGGAATGGATGACTAGTGGGCACTGTGTGCATTTGATTCTTGGAGTTGTTGAGGTCATTGGGAAGAGAGACAGAACAAAGAGAGAACCCCCCAGATTGTCTTCTCCAGAAACTTGCACTAAAGGGGTTCAGTGCTGCTTGGGGACCCTTCCTGAAGATGATTTATTTACATTCAGCTCAGATTTCAATGGGCAATTCTGTGAGGCACCTACATGGTGTTTAAACACATTGTCTGCAGACAGCACTAAGAAATTATGCAATCTCTGAAAAACCTGTGTTTTGTGCAAGTTAGAATAAAAGTGGTCCTGAATAGACGTGAAGTTCTCATGGATTGTCAGTAGATAGCAGCAGGTGGCGCTAAGAAATTGTGTGACATCTTTAAACATCATCTAGATACCCCATACAATCTCCAGTTGAAATCTGACAGTGAAATAAGTGTTTGGAAGAGTCCTGGGCTTCGGGGCTGCTGGTGATTCTCAGTGGCTTCTGTTTCTGGCTTCTCAGTCCCTCTAGAGCTGCTTCCAAACTTCCTACCATTCTCTCTGCCCTTCTCCTCACCTCCCTTAAATGGACACATGCTCTCTTCTGACTCTCATTACTCCATTCTTGCAAGAGCCCCAGCCTGCTGTCCTGTCTGGGACACTTATGAGATCCTGATTGCCAGAAGCGGGGAGTGGGCAGCTGCTGTTCACACCACTCCACTTCAGTGCCAGGTGCCAGTGCTACCACTCTGTCTCTCTCTCTCTCTGTCTCTCTCTCTTTGGGCCTTGGTGAGTCATCTCACTGCACCTACATGTTTTAAACTTCTTTTCAAGTTTCCTGTATCTACACACTCAACCCATTTTATGCCTGTTCTTTTCTTTCTCTCTCTCTCTGCACGACTATGCAGTACCATCCATTATCTCAGTTTTCTCCACTGCCATGCAGCATTTCTTTGTGCTGATTTATGACAGATAATCTCCATGCTCATGACCGTGACTAATCATGGGATCAAGATCTACCAGATCATTTGAATTCAAAAGTCTGAAAATACTATATGGACAGCAGAGAGAGAGGTCATTATGGCTGCAAACGGTGTGTTTGTATTAATTCTGTCTTGTATTACAGCAGTGTCTGTCTGCAAAATAGAATGTCTTCCGTGTTCCACCTTGCCTTTAATCTGGTGGTTCTCAGGCCTGACTTGTGTGTGCAGCAGAATGAAGTGGTAGACATTATAGCTCTTTGCTGCAGCCAGGGAAATACATTTTTTGGATGATCCTCTATTTGTAATATGTTAAAAGACCATATGCACACAAGCAGAAATTGAACACAACAAAGAGCAGGCTCGACTCAAAGCTTTTCCTCTGCACTACTTTACTACTCCTGAGAGATTTTCACATGGGGAATTTTTTTTTTTTAAAGGGGGAATATCTCCCCATCAGAAGTGGTACATTTCCCCCTACCACTTCAAAATTTACCATGTGTGTAGACCAGGCCTCTCACTAGTCTCTAGCTATGTGGCGTCATTATGTATGGAGGAGAGCTGGTCTGGTGGTAGCAAGCATGACTTGTACTCCTAGCTAAGCAGGTCTGCCCTGGTTGCATATGAAAGGGAGACTTGAGGTCTGAGCACTGCAAGATATTCCCCTCAGGGAATGGAGCTCCTCTGAGAAGAGCATCTAGGTTCCAAGTTCCCTCCCTGGCAGCATCTCCAAGATAGGGCTGAGAGAGATTCCTGCCTGCAAACCTGGAGAAGCTGCTGTCAGTCTGTGAAGACAATACTGAGCTAGATGGCCCAATGGTCTGACTCAGTATATGGCAGCTTCCTATGTTTCTATATTGATATATGCACAGTGTCTGTAGTGCAGCCACAACACTGACAAATTCTCTACAAGTTTGGTTTCTTTGGAAGGCAGTTTCCCCACAACCTCTGGCCATTGGTACCATCTTGGGGGATGAATGCTCATAGTGATTTTGGGGGATTTCTACCCCGCTAGAGATGGGGGAAATGGGTGAGAGCACTGTGGCACTTACAGCTTTCTTGGTGTTATCATCCCTTCTTTCTCCCTACCCACAAACGATTAGCATAAAACTGCAGCCATATTTGCACAGAGGAAAAGGTTAGAGTCGTGTTTGGATCAGAGTTAGAGCAACAATTAACACATTCTTGAACTCCCTCCATGGAGTAATCTTTGGGGGGCATTCCTGCCCATTTTCATATCCATTCCTCTGACAATATCAGTAATGTTTTATAGTAGCTTTTGTGTCCTTAAAGGCTTTTAAAACACACTTGGAAATTAGGTCACTGCAGGTCTGATGGTCAGGACAATCAAAGCATGGCAACACGCTGAAAGTTACTGCAATGCTATTGCTTATTTTCCAACTCTAGGGGGTTGTCAAAACCACCGTAAACATTCATCTCCCCTGATGGTACTGCTCATGTACTAAGAGATCCAGCTGTTCACAAACTCTGCTCGAAGTTGCTGATTACCCATAAGCACCCATTTTCTCACCTGCACTCTTGGGAGTGGAGCTTATGTCCAGGGGAGAGCACAGGCGTTGCAGGTAGGAAGTTGACTGGAAACACCAGGGAAAGGATCGGAGTAGCAGTGTTAGGCTAAACACACCAGCGACCCGACTCCAGAGGAAGTATCTTTTGTACGTCCTTGTCTTCCACGGAGGATTGTAGCGGTCCCCCTTTCTCGTGAAGTTTGCAACGGCTGCTCTGTGTGCCTGGCTGGCACAAGAAGACCTGCTCCTTCTCTTGCTGACCTTATATCTCACGCTTGCACTGTAGTATGCCCCCGACGACTACAATGGCCTTATTCAGTTCAACGATCAAGCCAGGAGTGTGTTACAAGCGCCGAAAGAGTGGGTCTGTTTGTAACTCTTTGTAACCTCCAGTGAAGGTAAGCATGGCCTGGCAGAAATGGAGCCTTCGGTGGTGAATGGAGACGGGGGCCAAATGATGGGCTGGGTGTCGTGGACGTGATTTTTGCATCCCCCTTCCTAGCCTGCGGTGGAGACTTGGCTCGCTAACACGCTCTTGCTTCTGCGCCTTGCATGAATTGACTAACCCAGTGGTGGTGTTGATGATGATGGCGGCTGATGATGGACCATGTGTATGCCTCTAGCTTGGGGGAATGGCGGGGGATTTCGGGGCTGCTTGGGCCACTCTTCTCTTTCTTTGGAAAGATGATCCTCCTTAAACAAGTGTGGTTTTGTTTGCTACTATCTAACAGATGTATTTCATGGAATACTTCCATTTCTACAGTTGGATGTAGGGCTGAGTAAAGGCAACATGTTACACCATTGACTTTGGGGAAGGAGTGGCTGTAATACTTTAAGCCATTGTAAACAGGAAGGAAAGGAAGCGTGGCTTGTGATATGTAAAGAATATTTTCTCTCCAGGAAGCCCTGAACAGATGCAGAGTCCATTTGTCACTTTTCCCCTGAGTTCACATAGCCAGCTTCCAAATTTGTGGTTGAGCAGACTCTAGTCTCAGGCAGTATAGTGAGCACTAGTATTTCTGTAATTTTTAAGCACTGTGCCTAGGAACCTTGCTCGGCAGCCTGGAGTCCTAACAGTTCAGAGAAGGAGCATGGCTGAACTTCAGAGCTAGGGTCAATGGGTGGGTCCCAGAATCCATTGGCCAATTCTTCTTTAATCAACAGCTTATTATTTTCTCGGTGTTGAGTGTTGGTTGGGTGTGTCAACGTATGCTTATGTTCTTGTTCAAAACCATGACATGAGTGCCCTCTTCTATGTATGTGTATACGTAGCAGCTGATATGTGAGCCACCTAGAATTGCAGTGGGGTGCGTCTTATAGTCACCCAGTCCAACCCTTTGCTTGATGCAGGGAATCCAGAGCTAAAGCACCCCCAACCGGCGATTGTCCAGCCTTTGCTGGAAGACCTTCAGTGAGAGAGAGGCCCCCAACCCCTTTGGTCATTGGTTCCATGGTTGAGCTGCTCTTACTATTACCGAGTTTCCCCTAATAGTCAACTGAAATTGAACCTGTAACTTGCACCTATTAGATCTTGTCCTGCCCTCTGGGTCTTTGCCCTCTTCTATGGGATAGCCAAGAATTACACATGGATGCAATTATGAGCTGACCTTTAGTCTGGCACAGTCCCGTCCCCTTAACTCATCAGGCAAAGGAAAGATGTTAACTAGGTTGCAATATGGAGACATTTTGCAAGGAGAAAACCAGCCCTCTTTGAGAAAACATATCTATTGCTCTTTGATGCAGTGTGCCTCCAGGAGTGTGCCTGAGTGTTTCGTGCAGAATTGGTTCGCCTCGGACCGGGGCCAGTCGATGTTTCCGTGATGGAACGGAACTAGGCCCGGTTCTTGCAAACCGGTTCTGCAAAGTAAGGGGCAGCTGGGCAGGGGTGGTAGAAGAGAAGGAAAGCTGCTTACCTAGCTCACTACCACTCACGCTCCCAGCACGGCCCCAAGTGCACACCCCGCCCCAATCCAAGCCGCCGGTTGGGGCCGTGCCGGGAGGTGAGTGGGGGTACCGGCCGCTGCGCCGGGCCAGGTAAATAGCTTTCCCCCCTCTCACCTTCCCTGCCCAGCCTCCCCTTACAGTCCCCCACCCCTGTACTTGTAAAGGGGAATCCTCGCCAGATTTTCCTTTACAGGTACAGTGAGGGAAATAAGTATTTGATCCCCTGCTGATTTTGTCCGTTTGCCCTCTGACACGACCAGGCTATAATTGGAATGGTAGGTTTATTGTAGCTGTGAGAGACAGAATAACAACAAACAAACCCTCAAAAGCCCAGTGCCCAAAAGTCAGCGATGGATTTGCATTGTAGTGAGGGAAATAAGTATTCGATCCCCTATCAACCAGCAAGATTTCAGGCTCCCAGGTGTCTTTTCACTATATGCAGGTAACGAGCTGCGATGAGGAACACCCTCTGTAAGGGAGTGCTCCTAATCCCAGCTTGTTACAGTACCTGTATAAAAGACACCTGTCCATAGAAGCAAGCAATCACTCAGCTTCCAAACTCACCACCATGCCCAAGACCAAAGAGCTGTCGAAGGATGTCAGCGACAAGGTTGTAGACCTGCACAAGGCTGGACTGGGCTACAAGACTATCGCCAAGCAGCTTGGTGAGAAGGTGACTACAGTTGGCACGATAACTCGCAGATGGAAGAAACACAAAATAACTGTCAATCTCCCTTGGTCTGGGGCTCCATGCAAGATCTCACCTCGTGGAGTTGCAATGATCATGAGAACGGTGACAAAGCAGCCCAGAACTACACGGGGGGAACTTGTCAATGATCTCAGGGCAGCTGGAACCATAGTCACCAAGAAAACAATTGGTAACACACTACGCCGTGAAGGACTGAAATCTTGCAGTGCCCGCAAGGTCCCCCTGCTCAAGGCAGCACATGTACAGGCCCGTCTGCAGTTTGCCAATGCACATCTGAATGATCCAGAGGAGAACTGGGCGAAAGTGTTGTGGTCAGATGAGATCAAAATCGAGCTCTTTGGCATCAACTCAACTCGCCGTGTGTGGAGGAGGAGGAATGCTGCCTATGAGCCCAAGAACACCATCCCCACCATCAAACATGGAGGTGGACACATTATGCTTTGGGGGTGTTTTTCTGCTAAGGGGACAGGACACCTTCACCGCATCGAAGGGACGATGGACGGGACCATGTACCGTCAGATCTTGGGTGAGCACCTCCTTCCCTCAGCCAGGGCATTGAGAATGGGTCGTGGATGGGTATTCCAGCATGACAATGACCCAAAACACACAGACAAGGCAACAAAGGAGTGGCTCAAGAAGAAGCACATGAAGGTCCTGGAGTGGCCCAGCCAGTCTCCAGACCTTAATCCCATAGAAAATCTGTGGAGGGAGCTGAAGGTTCGGGTTGCCAAACATCAGCCTCGAAACCTTTCTGACTTGGAGAGGATCTGCAAAGAGGAGTGGGACAACATCCCTCCTGGGTTGTGTGCAAACCTGGTGGCCAACTACAAGAAACGTCTGACCTCTGGGATTGCCAACAAGGGTTTTGCCACCAAGTACTAAGACATCTTTTGTGAAGGGATCGAATACTTATTTCCCTCACTACAATGCAAATCCATCGCTGACTTTTGGGCACTGGGCTTTTGAGGGTTTGTTTGTTGTTGTTCTGTCTCTCACAGCTACAATAAACCTACCATTCCAATTATAGCCTGGTCATTTCTGTGTCAGAGGGCAAACGGACAAAATCAGCAGGGGATCAAATACTTATTTCCCTCACTGTATATCCCGCAAACCAGTTTGGCCCGGTTCAGTGGTCGAAGTGGACTGGACACGGTTCAGCCGGACCAGGGCCAGGTTGGTTTTAATCTAGTTCAGATTTGAACCAAACCGATTCCGTGCACACCCCACTTGCCTCTGGCTTTAATCCTAGACAAAACTGTGCCCTGGATATTGGATGGAATTGCAAGATGCAATAAATACAGAGTTTAGGAATTGATTGGTAGCAAGCATGTGACTAGGTAAAAAGCAGACCCTGCCCAGTATTTCACTTGTGCAAAGATGTTCCTCTAGTGCAAGGCTGTTGCACTACTTGCGCCGAGTCTGGTACCTGCATTCCAGACCAGTGTTGTGTGCAGCAAGAGTGCTGTTTTTCACATCCCTTTGGGAAGTGATCCAATTTTCTTGTGCTGGCAGAACTTTGCTCGTTGTGTAAGCACACACTGTTAGGACGTCTGCCACTGTTTGGAGGTTTGCAGTAGTTTCTGCCACGGCCCATCCCTTTAGCCAACCACCAGCAAGAGGAGAGATGTGTCTGGAAGAGGCAGGTGCCACTTATGGTGAATAACCACAGAGCAGAGTGATGCTGTTCCCAAGCAGATGCAAAGACAATTAATTACATAAGGCCTCACTGAGGCTAGGATGATTCTGTCTGAAATGCTGGTTTCTACACTGAGGGGACTTTTCTGTCTGGAGGAGAAGCCAGTCTCGTGAGGCTCCACCTGCAGTCTGAAGTGGTATAACCCCACTTACCAGCCACCTCGGCAAGAATGACGCATAAGCGCTTCATGTCGGCTATAGCCAGCAGAAGCTTCTCTTCTCATTGGACGTGGTTAAGACATTCGGGCCTTCTTGAATGTGTATTTACTTCTGCACCCTCAAATTCCCCTGAAGGAGGGCAGTAGAGCCTGGACAAATTCCCCTGAAGGAGGGCAGTAGAGCCTGGACAATATGTAGAAGGTCTTGCTTATTGAAAATGAATGCATTAGCCAGCTGGAGTGGGTTGGTAACATCCAGCGCAGGGGTGGGCAAACTTGGCCCTCCAGCTGTTGTCGAACTACAACTCCCATAATGCCTCACTATGGGTCAGTGTGGCTGGGGATGATGGGGGTTGTAGTTCAGCAACAGCTGTAGGGCCAGGTTTGCCCACCCCTAATCTGGGGGGGATGAATGCTCACTGTGGTTTTTCACAAGGTTGTCTTCACCCCTAGAGATGGAAAAGAGGCGACAGCATTGCAAGGCTTTCAGGGTGTTATGCCTTTATTGTCCTGATGGTCGGTCCTGCGGCAGCCAAATGATGTTTTTAAAACTTTTAAAAACACAGGAACTGCCATAAACCTTTTCTCAGTGGTGTTGGAGGACTGGAAATGAAAATTGGCAGGAATGCTCTCCAAAGATCACTCCGTGGAAGGAGTACAATAACGTGTTACCTGTAACCCTAAGCCAGATCTTCTTGTCTGTGGAAAAGTGATTGGCCCTTAGGGACAGGGATGAAGAGAGGGTGACAACACGCAGAAAGCGGTCAGTGCAACAATGCTATCGCCTCTCTTCCATCTTGGGGTGGGGTGGGAGGGGAGGGTAAAATGTTTCCCCAAATCACTACTGTACAAACGTTTGTCCCCTGAGATGGTACCCATGGCCAAGGTTTGTGGGTCTGACTCATGGACTACAGTAGTCGTTGCATTATTCGTTCATTGTGGAACCTTGCCGCCTCCCCCGGCTGCGAATATATTATACTGCTCCAATCGTGCAGTTGTGCCCGTAAAACGCATGGAATAGTGGGAGACCAGTGTGAGTTGAAGTCTCTGGTTTATGTCAGGCTTTGGAGGGTAGATACGATGGAAGCTTCAGATTCCTGGCCTCAGCTAAGCACACTGTGGACATGCCCACATTGGCTGTTGGAGTGTCCCAGTGTTCTAGTGAGTAGGGCAGCCTGTATATTGCAATGTCAGTCATAGCCCCTTGACCCTAGCCTTTTTGAACGGTTCAAAAAGTGGGCACAGCATAGCCACAGAGAGGGGGAGCATGCTGTGTAGCCACAGATCCAGGGGCGTAGTGAAGTTGGAGTGGGCCCAGAGACAAGATTATAAAATGCCCCCACCCCACGCCGAAGCTCAGCTCATGAAGTAAAGAAATCTTAAATGAGGCTGAATAGTGGTAACAAAAAGCACGCATACACATACATACACACACACACACACACACACACACACACACACACACACACACTCTCCTATGTGCCACAATAGAATATCATCCAAAATTATTTTTAAAAAGATTTTGTCAATTGTGGACAATGCCAGTAATTTAATGGGGCTAGAGAAAGACATTCTGTTCTGGTAGCTCCAGATCTTAATGCTCACATCCATTTTGGAGGATGAATACAGCTCAAGGAAGCCCGGGCGGGTGCGTGGGTGGGGGAGTCAGCCATGTGACTTGCCTCTGGGGGGCCCCCGAAGGCAGTGGGCCCCCAGACAACTGTCTCCCCTGGCCCTATCATAGTTACACCCCTGCACAGACCACCCCCAGCACCAACACACTCTGTGACACAGCCCATGCCATCTCCAGTTTTGGTGCTTGTCAGCAGGCGGTGGAGCTGGTCAGCATGCTCTCACCCCCGCTATACTTGGGCATGCTGCACCCATTTCTTGAATGACTCTAGAGAGAATGGGACTGTAGCTCAGAGGTAGAGCAGCTGCATGCAGAAGGTCCCAGGTTCAATCCCTGGCGGCATCTCCAAAGAGGGCTGGGAGAGACTCCTGCCTGCAACCTTGCAGACGCCGCTGCCAGTCAGTGTAGACAAGACTGAGCTAGGTGGACCAAGGGCCTGACTTGGTATATTTATTATTATTATTATTATTATTTATTTAAAATATTTATACCCCGCCCCTCCAGTACACAACTGCTCGGGGTGGCTCACAACAATAAGATAGACACAGATACAATAAAAGTAATAAAAGATAATAAAATAATAAAAGTAATAAAACTAACTAATTTTTTTTAAGTCAGATTAAAAACCACAATTATTAGGTTCAAATTAAAATGGAAAATATAACAAAACAATAATGGAGCATGAAAAAGCCTCATTAAAAACATGTGTTTTCAGTTGTTGTTTTTAAAAAAACTCTGAGGGAAGGGGCCTGGCGAAGTTCTTTGGGGAGGGCGTTCTGAAGCCCAGGGGCCACAACTGAAAAGGCCCTATCTCTAGCCTCCGCCAACCGGATCCCTGTTAGTGGCGGGGCCATGAGCAGGGCCTGAGATGATGAGCGGAGGGCCCCGGCAGGTTCATATGGGTGAATGCGGTCCGACAGGTACCCCGGCCCCAAGCCGTGTAGGGCTTTAAAGGTCAAGACCAGCACCTGGTCTAAGGCTGCTTCTTAGGCTGCCTTGCTCCTCAGAGGGCTCCCGGGCTCTTCTAAGTTGGCCCTGTGGGATGCTTGTGTATGCCCCGAAGAGAGATGTGTGGTCCAAGTTAAGCTGCTGCCCAGTGGCAGCAAATACATCTGAGCAGTATCTTCACGAGAGTACATGTCAGGAGAAGTCCATTGTTCTGCCCATCTCCTTCCTTTCCGGTGACATTCATCCACCCTTCCCCTCCTCTGTGGCTGTAATACAGCCTGGGTGCTTTAAAAGGGGCCGAGCCCTCGACTGGGCAGAGAACGGCTCAGCCAAGTGATGAGCGTCTGCGCCACTTATACAGAGCTGCCGTGGTTGTGCTTTCCGTGGGGCACAAGGTGCCCTGGGCTTGGTTCCATGGAGTGTGCTTGTCTTGGGATTTCCCTGCAGCTGCCTTGCCCCTCTGACCTTCTCCTCCATCCCTGCAGCTCCACGCGGATTCCATCCTCCCGCTTTACAACTTCAGCGGCCAGCCCAGTGGAGAAGCTCTGGTCACTTTCCCCAGCCTGGACTCGGCGAAGAAAGCCGTGGCCGAGAGAAGCGGGTGCCTCCTGGGAAGCCACCGTGTGGAGCTCTGCCTGATCTAACCTATTGACTGTGGTGGGGGCGAGGCCAGAGAAGCCCACCCCAAACATTTTTGAGAACAGGTCTTCCACTCACCAAAGTGCGTCCTCATCCCGATGGGAGAGGGCAGTGGTCCTTGCGGGGGCTTCGACTGAGTGGGGCAGGACATTCCCCCGCTCCCCACAGACCTAATATTCTAGTGCTAGAATGTGGCCATGAAAATCCTCGCCCTCTTAATTTGGAGTTAATTTGAGCACTTGAGCAGTTGCATCCTCCGTGGACTGCTACGTTTTGCTTTGTTTTATATATGAGTTTGAAGTGAAAGGTTTAAGCCTAGAGATTTCCTTCCAGTGGTATTTGGAATCCACACTTGCCAAATATGTCCCCCTTTCTGGGGAGTGATGCAGGATGGAATGCCCTTTCATCAAGAGGGGACTTGTGGAAATTGCTTTTTTTCTTTTTTCAAATATAGCCTGGCAATCCTATCCAATGTTTTGTTCTTGTTAGCTTTCCTTTGATGCCTGGGAAGCTGCATCCAAATGGAATAACATTTCCTTTTTTTAAAGTCCATGTTTGTGAGGTACAATGTATGTAAAAGAAAGCCATATTTCAGTCTCCAAAACATTAACGCTGCCAACCTGTAAACCAAACAAACCCAGAACTTATAAATCTTCCAAGAATGGCACATAAACGTTGAGGACTAGTAAATTATATATTTTGTTTTATTTAAACATCATAGCTCTCAGATACTACATTAAAAGGGGTTGTTTTTTGTTCTAGTTTATGTGCATGCCATTTGTTTACAACATTATACTTTATTTGTATATTACGAAGCAACAAGAGAAGTTGAATCTAAGACCAGCTAGTGCATGTCTTTTTTTTTTTAAAAAATGTGAGTGTATGTATATACATGTTCAAAGAATTTAGTTTTATGTTGTGTAGCGTGTGCTGAAGCATCTACTGACAAAGCACTAAACGATTTTGTTTTTACCATGCCTTAATCCAAGACTTTCCCAAAATGTGCAATAACAGCAGAGGGAACCTGTTTGTGCAAGAGACTTCTGGGTACCTGTAAGTACAGGGATCACCATCTTCTTCTTCTTCTTCTTTGCTAAGCATGTACAAGTGAGTAGTACTTAAAGGGAATCAGACCCCCCCCCCTCCCAATGATGTATGCCTCCTTATATCACAAATAATAAAGAGCCTTGAAAAATAATGTTGGCTTGATTGAACTTGGAGGAGATCTGGTCTTGTGGTAGCAAGCATGAATTGACCCCTTTGTTAAGCAGGGTCTGCCTTGGTTTGCATTTGGATGGGTGACTACCTGTGAGCACTGCAGGATATTCCCCTTAGGGGATGGTGAACCATTTTGGCAGCAGAGTTCCTGGCAGAGGTGTGTGGGCCAGGATAAGACAATGGAAAGCCGACAAAGAGAAAACGGCAGAAGTCATGGTAAGAGATGACGAGGGACGTCAGGTTGTAAAGAGAAGTGGCATGATTTCATGATGGACTTTAGCCCTGGAAGGCAAAGAGAAGAGAGGAATGGAAGAGATTATGACGCTGGGCCTATATAAGAGAGGAGGTAGTGGTGCTGCCGATGGATGGGAGGGTGGCTTAAGAGGAAAGATGAGTTTGATCACGGACATGTTGAGCGTGAGTCGTTGCTGAAGTACCCGAGGGGAAATATCCGATCGAGCAAAAGAGAGAGACTGAATCGAAAGCAGCAGGGAAGTTGGGGAGGAAGAGTCCAGAGTCGAGGCTTATGGACCGGACAGACTGGTGACTTTGGTGAGGAAAGAAGCCAGACTGCAGGCAGGCAGTCAACAGAGCTGGAGAGGAGAAAGTGAAGGTGGCAGGAGTTAGCAGCTGGGCACCTGGAGTTTGGAGATGGAGGGTGGGGGTGGCTGTTTGGAGAGGAAGAAACCATGGCATGTTTGAGCGCAGCAGGGAAGGAGCCAGAAGGGTGGATGATGTGGTGGCTGGGGAGGAGAGGCGCTGGAGAGCCAGGGTTACCTACCCCCACGGTAAGAGAGCTGTGGCATTCTAGTGCAAATATACCCACATGTGAAATAATGGGCTGCGGATAACATTTCACGCATCCGATGGAAGGTGGGCCCTAGTTCATGAGAGCTTTGGCCACATTAATTTTGTTTGTCTTCATGGTGCCAAAAGACACTCCTGTGTTTTGCTATAGGACTACCTTGGCTACCTCTCTAGGAGTTGTTGTCACCACAAAATGCAGCATGCAAGCACATTTACAGAGGTATATTATTCCTCCTTTCTTCCACAGAACTCAAGGCAGCATACACAGGATGGCCGGCTGGCAGGCAGGAAGCCAGAGGAGATAGACTGAAAGGGACCCACTGAGGGGTTAAACAAGGACACGCGGATAATCAGCTTCAAGCGAGAAGGTAGAAAGCGGAGGAGGAGAGGGGTGGTAGGTGGTTTTAGCACTGGAGTGGGCAGCAAGTGAGTGGCCAGAGGGAGGGGGCTGCCTTCAGGGGGGCAGGAAATAAAACACTGGGATTTCCTAAAACTGGTATGCATCAGAAAGGAGTGGTCATGGTGTCTGACCTGGTACAGGCGGACCTCATTATTTGCAGGGGTTAGGTTCTGTGCCTACAACCATGAATGACGAAGCATTACGTCAATGGGAATTTGGGCGTTTGGTTCCAGAGTCTTGGGAAATGGCCCCATAATTGGAGGGGCTGGGAAAAGTGCACCCCAGTGTGCCTTGGCCACCTTGGATATTATGCTCTCCCCCTCCCCACAGCCGCCCCCCAGCCCCTCCAGGAATGCATAAAGTACAATATCGTGCAGTAATGTGAGATCGAAGACTCCTCACCCTGCTGTTGTCGTCCAGCACGTAGCAGCATGAACCCCAGGCCTCATTGGTTGTCAGGTGGGCCAGGGAGGCATCACCGCACACACAGGGGTTCTGTGTCCTCTGGCAGTAAAGCTGAAACCAAAGACGCAATGGCCCGCTGATCTCCCTTGCAGTCACCAACCAGACTTACTCCACTGCAACAATGGGACTAACTCGAGAATTGGGTACAATGCCCTGTGCTACTGGCATTTTGCCCTCTAGCATGTATGTAAGTATGGGTTGTGTATCTGGAAGTCCACAGTGACACTTGTGCAGGAAAACTAGTCTCATGTGAAGCTTTGATGCTGAAGCAAGGGTCTGAAGAAATGTCTCTCTTCTGCCAGTAGATGTCACCTTCACACTGAGTCTGTACTAATAATTGAAGCACAACTAGTTTGTTGTTTTAGCTAGTTTTCAATACCGCTGGTCCATAAAACCTATCCCAAGGCTGACGCTTCCCTCCTGCAGCCTCTGATAATACTTATAACCATTTAAAACCCAGGCATAGTACACAATAAACACACTATTGAGAAATAGCTAATCCATTCGGGCGCCTGCTTTTAGCCAACAATATTTCTGAGAAATGCTGTTCCTTTGAAAGTCTGCTCTTGCTTTCCATTCCTGTCACTCAACATTAATGGGAATATTGAATAGCCGTTCTCCAGTTGTCAGAGCAGCTTACAAAGGGAGATGCCCACAGAAAGGAGAACAGAGCAAAGGTGGACTGGATTTGGGACCCCCACCATCTGCAACTCAGCAATATGGTGCATCGGTGTTAGATGCTTGCTGACATCCTGTAGCTTCTTGCCTGCACTCAGTGTGTGGCATTCAACAATCTATGCGAGGGACACTTTATTTTTAAACCAGTCTTCCTACAAGTGTGTGTGGGAGGAAGAAAATGTTGTTTTTTTCCTCCAGAAGGAAGCTCAAATATCAGACCTGGTTGAAGCTCCATTTGCTGCGTCCTGTAGCACAGAGGCCATCAAGCACGTTGATCTTCAGGGATCTTTTTCCACATTGCTTTGGCTGCTGCTGTACATTACAGAGGATTCTGGGGTATGCTAAACAACATTATGTAGACAGTTGATACAAGCCAGCGTGGTGTAGTGGTTAGAGTGCTGGACTAGGACCGGGGAGACCAGAGTCCAAATCCCCATTCAGCCACGAGCCTTGCTGGGTGACTCTGGGCCAGTCACTTCTCTCTCAGCCTAACCTGCTTCACAGGGTTGTTGTGAAAGAGAAACTCAAGTATGTAGTACACCGCTCTGGGCTCCTTGGAGGAAGAGCGGGATATAAAATGTAAAATTATAATAATAAATGTGCATCCTTGGATATACTCCACACAGTTGCAGGGGTATATTTTCTCCTATTTCCCAAAGGAAAACCTGTAGACATGCAAACCTCTATTGCTGCTCTGCACCCTTCCTGCCCTCCTAATTTTACATGCAGAAGGTTCCTCTCTGCCCCTTGATAATTTATGCTGCAGCCTCTAGTGCCTGTTGGGGCTCTAGTCTACAACACAGAGCCTGTCCAGCTAGGCGAGTTTTAGAAGCAGCACGTGTGTGAAATTTTCACATCTCGTATTTCCCAATTACATAAATGAACAATGCTGAATGCACTATTATGTATACTAGAATATATAGTGGGGGAAAGGTTTGATTAAAAAAAGAATTCTATCACTTATTAATGGATCAGTAATTCAAAATAGACATATCATGTCCAAGAGAAGCAGAAGCTCTTTCAGAGTCAAGTTTCCTCTGGGAGTTAATTAAATAAAATTGTTGAAGTTGAAATCCTGCAAGTTAAACTTTACTTCACTTTTGCAAGCACATCATTATTATATATTCACTTGCTTGAACTTTCCAAGCAGTGTAATGTATGCAAGGTGACTTCTTGCATCGGCCTCAACTACTAGTATACTGTAATGGTCCCTAGAAACAAGAGAAAAAGGTCCCCCCCAGTTCTGTTTTTCCAGCTATCTCCCTCGCCCCCCCACCAATTTTACTTAGAGTAGGACTTCCTTCAAGCCTAGCTAATTCTCTCTGTGTGGATGGGTGGTTGCGTGTGGATGAATGGACACAGTGTACCAAGGAAGAAACAAACATTATTTCCTGCTTTTCAAACATCATTTCCCTGGCATTTCATTTTACTGTGGGTACCATTTGTCCTAATGCACAGCCCATGAATCAGCTTTGCTAAATGCTTGGAAATACAAGTGAAGCCTCTTGCTACCTACTGAAATAGCCCTTTAATGGATGTTGCTGGCAAAGGGGGAGGGGGAGGCCACAGAGAATGAGAACTTGCCTCCGACAAGTCTTTCGTGAAGCTGAGGGCAAGACCTAGTTTGGGGGGTGGGGGACGGACAGGACTCTTATCTCTATACTCCCTGAAATCCAGCTGTACCCACAACTAGGTGTGTAACAGGTGCGGAGAATCAGAAATGCCAGTGCACATTAAGAATACTGCACTGGACCGTTGAGTTGAACCTAGGGCTGCACAACATCAATCCTCCTGCAGGATGTTGGACTGCAGCTCCCATCATCTCTGACTGAGGATGATGGGAGTGGTAGTCCAACATCCTGCAGGAGGGCTGCTGTTGTGCATCAGGCACACACCTAGGTTATCCTTTTTTGAGACAGTGACCTATACCCAGCAGCACTAGGAAGTACTAATAATGTGTTGAGCAAAGTGGCAGAGGATTTAGAGCCAGCAAGATGCCTCTCGGTGCCAGTTGCAGGGGAGCAACAGCAGCAGAAAGGGCCTGCCCTCACCTCTTGCCTTTGGGCTTCTCAGGGGCATCTGGTGGGCTACTGTGGGGAAACAGGATGCTGGGCTAAACGGGCCTTGGGTCTGATCCAGCCAGGCTGTTCTTATGTTCTTGACACAGTCTGGTGTTAGGAGGGTCTCTAGCTTGGGGCTATCTGGGGCCAGCATTTTTATCATTAAAAAGGACTTGTTCATCTTTGCACTAGCAGTTCTCTTCTGCACTAGTCATGTCTCCCTAGGGATGTGGGACCTCTAAAACACCATCCTTCTAATGTGGCTCAAGACAGCACACATTGCCTATCCTATCATCACAACAAACCTGCTAAGCAGGGTTAGGTTGAGAGCAAACGTCCTACAGCCAAATTCAGAGTTGTACATGGTGATCATTTCTGCAGATGTGCAAAAGGAGAGAGAAGCAGTGTCCAAAAATGTGTCAAGCATTGTGGGACCCTTGGGAACATATTTCCAGAGGAAAAGGTGCAATCATCAAGGATTGCCTGTCCCCCTCCATGCATGCTGGAAGCATGTTCCTTCCACAGCTAGCTCTTAGTTTGAGCTATTCATTGGCCTGCGTCCAAAATCAAAGTTCTGTCCAGTGCACCATAGTGGGTCACCACCCTGAAATAGCAGCTCTTTTTCACAGCTACTGATTAATTTCAATACATACAATTTCATCATTTTCACGAGTAGAAAGAAATAAGACCAAGGGAGGCCACAAAAATAGGGGGCAGGATCTTTTCTAAGAAATGTGTGTGCATAGAGCAGGGGGCAGGGGTGGAATTCTGCTTCCTACTGTACGTGCATCGTGAATGTCCCCGCAGAGGAAAGCAGGTGGTGACAGGCACAATATTGATGCACCCTGTCCAATTTCCACTGCGCTTCCATCAGCTAATTAATATTAGCATAGCTCACTTGAGCTTGAAAAGATGCCAAGTGGAACGGATTGCAAAAATTCGTACTGGCAAAGCAAACTGGTTTCACTAACAGGGAAAAAAGCACACAAATGCATCTCACCAAGGATGTTCAAGCTGGCACCCATGGCCCTGTCTCCAGGAACATCTTGGAACGTAGAAAGCTGCCATATACCGAGTCAGACCATTGGTCTATCTAGCTCAGTATTGCCTACCCAGACTGGCAGCAGCTTCTCCAATTCCGCAGGCAGGAGCCTCACTCAGCCCTCTCTTGGAGATGCTGCCAGGGAGGGAACGTGGAACCTTCTGCCTGCAAGCAGGCAGGTGCTCTTCCTAGAGTGTCTCTCTTCCCATCCCCTAAGGGGCCTCTATCTTACAGTGCTTGCATGTAGTCTCCCATTCAAATGCAAAACAGGGCAGACCCTGCTTAGCTAAGGGGCCAGTGCATGCTTGCTACCACAAGACCAGATCTCCTCTCCTCTCCTGCAAATGAAGAACACAGACAGGTGAGACCAAGTGGTTGACGCTTGAGAAACCAGAGCATGAACTGTGAGCTCCCAAAGGCTGCAGCTGAAATCTTAACCAGCAAGATACTCATTGGCCAGCTTTACATATACTGCAGCACCTGAAGTCATAATAGGCTGCCACAGTCCCGGGAACACACAATGACAATACGAAACATGCTGGTGTATCCTACCCTGCGTGTGACGTGGAACTCAACAGCTGCAGTTCAGTTCTAAGCCCAACTAGTGCATGTCTTGAATTTGTGTGTAGCACTAAATAATTTCATGTTTACTGTGCCTTGATCCAAGATTCCCAAAATGTGCAACAGCAGTCAAAGAAAGTGGTAGGAGCCTGTTTGTGCAAAAGGTTTCTGGATACCTGTAAATACAGGGATCATCTTTTTTGTTTGTTAAGCATGTACAACAAAGCAAGATTGACCATGTTTTTGCATTTGTTTTTCAACTGTGTCCACAAAGCAGATAACGTTTAATTTATTTCCCACTTTTTTGTCTGAGGAGCCCAGAGCACAGTGTACATGGTAATGTTTATTTGCACAACATGCCTGTGAGGAAGGTTAAGCTGAGAGCTAAGCAACTGGCCCAGAGTCACCCAGTGAGGTTCATGGCTGAATGGGGGTTTGAACTCAGGTCTCCCTGGTCCAACACTCTACCCACTACACCACACTAGCTTAAAACAAAATCTGTCAAAAGCAACACAACTTCTAAACAACTTAACCAACAGATCTCAGCAGCAGGCTCAGTGTCTGTCAGGAAAACAGAGACCTCATTTTGAAGGCCTGGCAGAACATACATTTTTATCCATCTCTGAAAAGAGGCAGGTGCTTGGGCCAAATCAGCCTCCTGGACAAGGGCCTTCTTGTCTTCTCCCAAACTTGGGAGCCCTTGCTTGAGAGTGTTTCATATATGTTCTTAGTAATCCTTTCCACAGTCCTGAAAGTTAAACAGTAAAGCATGCCGACGAGTCAGTGTCAACTCCTGGCGCCCGCAGAGCCCCGTGGTTTTCTTTGGTAGAATACAGGAAGGGTTTCCTATTACCATCTCCCGTGCAGTAAGAGATGATGCCTTTCAGCACCTTCCTATATCGCTGCTGCCCAATATAGGTGTTTCCCATAGACTGGGTAACATACCAGCGGGGATTCGGACCAGCAACCTCTAGTGTGCTAGTCAAGTCATTTCCTCACGGTGCCATTAGGTGGCATTCCTGAAAGCTAGGTCCTCATTGCATTTTGTGGCGTGCCAGAGAGAGGCAGGCACCACTTAATGGCCGGCTTCCCACCTAACATGGCAGTTGAGTTTGCTGTGAGTTGCTTCAGTCCTAAGAGCCTGTGTGAGCCCTACCTATGGTAACAATACACCAAGATTACACCGGTTGTATGGCATATACTGTGCTAGTTGTGGCGCTGAACCAGACCGCTGTAACTTTGAAGTGAGTTGCCCGCTGTCCAGTTCCATGCCACAAGTAGGGTACGATACGCCGAGATTTGGTATGTCAGAGAAACTCGCCAATCTTGGCGTATCGTTACTGCAACAGCCGAGGACTCAAGGTTGAGAGCCCCTGCCCTCAGGCACGAAAGCGAGCCTGTTCCCCAAGGAGGGCTACATCCCTGTTTCCCTTCCAGCTCAGACTGAAGTGAGTTGCTCGACACCCATCCCTCTGCTGCATGGCACAATGTTTTTCCAGTGTAGACAGACAAGTGCAGTTACCTTGTTTGCTCTTGAAGGGCAACCAGCTTCTGTCACAGCTCTTCATCTTGAGATCATGCTGCCTAGAATAAATTACAGACTAATTGCCCATGTGACATGGCAGCAGCAGGAGACGGGCAGCTCCATTCCCAGGGGGTTAGTCATCGTCGGCACCTCTTTGCCTCATCAGTTCACACAAGCACTAGCCGATTACACAGGGGAAAGCCGGAACCCACAAGCCAGTTATCCTCCTGTCAACTGATTTGTGGTTCCCGAGTTACACTTGAATTACCTCTTAATTACACAGCAACCAAGTGGAGCAAGGTTCAAACCTTCCCAGCTATATTTAGAAAGTGCTCAGAGCTCACTGCTTCATGGGAAATCATTGGCACCTCCAATCTGCCCCAATCTATTTATAACGCAAAAGCCATCCATAAAGTCAGACACACCATCAAGGAGACGAATCCTAAATTGGTCAGGGATCTTGCTAGATCATATGATCGGGATCTTTGCTCTTTCCTTACATCGCCCAAAGCTACCAGCTTCAGTGCTACTATCGATCTGGAATTTGTGAATCTTGCACCTAGAGCTAACACATGCTGGCCTTGGGCCGAAATAAACAAATAAAATAATAAACCTAGAGCTAACACTCCATTCTTGGAGAGTGGGTGGTAATGAACATGTAAAGCTGGACTCTGCAGGAGGCATTTTCCCCTGGCAGTGGATTTCCACTCTCAGACAGACACATCTTTCCCAGTCCTGCTAGCCGAAATCCTTTCCCGACGCAGAGATGCCAAGGACTTAATCTAGAACGTTCTGCATATGAAGCAGATGTGCTGATCTTTGATCGTTAGAAACTGAATTGAATTGTAGCAGATACTGCTGAATTTCCCCCCAAGATGGGTTATATAAAAAGATAGCACGATTATTTGCTTACTACTACTTTTCACTCTAGCAGCACGGCATAGGGTAGCAGACGCCCTCTTCTACCAGCTCTAACTGGTGGGACTAACCACTGCTGAGCCGGAGTAGTTCCCTTGCATGCAGTAGGAAGTCAGCAAAGCAGCTGATAAGGAGGGAAGCCAGCCACGTCCTGATCCCACGCAGCTTGGCATCACTAATCGTGTCAACCATTTTCACTCACAGCTTTACAAATCCAGTCGTCTCAAATATTATGCTGGGGAAACAATATTGGGAAGGGTAACATACTGAAGAGGGCTACCCAAGTGATAATATGTTACAAGCGACCTGTATCTTGTGACCAAGTGACCTTGGAGGTTCAACGGGGTTCTCCATCTTTGTCTCTCATAATGAGGGAAGGTCAAATACAGGGACGTAGCTAGGGGAGAGGGGGCCTGTGTTCACCCCTCTCTCCCAACGGCCCCTTGGAGTGAGGGAGATAATGAAGAAGATAGGGAGGGGTGGAGCTGGGGGGCCCTCAGGAGCCCGGGTTCTTTGAACCCATCTGCTCCATAGCTACACCCCTGGTTAAGGATCACTAGAAGTTAACACCAGCGACTCCCTCTCCAAACTGGGGACAAATGGCCTACCCTAGCCAGATCCACCTCAGGTAATGGCTTTTGGAGGATCAGCCGAGGAACTTCATGATGGGTCCAGATTTCCTCCAGATGCACTGGCGCTCTGCTCGAAGAGAGTGAATGCAATTTGCTTTGGAAGGAGTACTAAATTAAAAACGGCAGTGGGCTATTAACCTAGAGAACGAAGGTACAGGGTTCCTTGCAGATGGCCTTCTATGCTCGGGGGGCTTCCCCCCCCCCATTGGACCTGGTGTCCTTATCACTTATCTGGCGCTCTAAGCTTTTCAGTTCATCCTTGATTTCTCTTGCATTTTAGGCTCTTGGAATGAGTTCTCCCCAAACGTTTCAGGACATTTTGGGCAAAAACTAGATTTGAATTCCCACTGGGGAGGAGCAGTCCCCCTCCCCCGGTTCTCTGAAGGGAACAATGATTCGGCCAGCACCTCATGGTTCTCCTCTGGCAAGTCCACCACAGCAAAACTGCTTTCCAAAGTGGTATCAATCTCACAGTGCCAGCTCTAGAGCTATCCATTTTACTTTACTTGGCCTCATGGCTCTTCTGTGGACTCCAGGGTGAGTCCACAGAACCATGACCCTTCCACCTCACAGCCCCCAACACCACCACACGACATACATAGACAAAGCTCCCAGATACCACTGGACTAGCAAATTTCTACACTTAATGCCCAAACCACCCAACCCCACTATGGCCTAATCCTGCAAAAAGACATGCCAGGAACCACCTGCCTGGCTGTAAAATACAGTATAAAATAAGTTTTTAAAAAACAGTATCCATAGGAGGAAGACGCCCAGAATGAGCTTGACACATGCTAAATTCCTTTTCTCAGGGTTGCGGATGTCAGATCTCTGGCTTTATGCTGGTCTCAGGTAGAGAGTCAGAGAGAGACATTTAGCATGTGCCTCCAGAAGGCGCCAGCTTTAAATACTTGTAAAAGGGATGGAGTGAAACATCGGCTTGCGCTCAGCCCCACTGAAAAGCCATCCAAATCATCAGACCCTCAACATGGGAGCTTTAAAAATAGATTTTACCATAGCCTGAATCCTCCTCCAGTTTCTTCCCAGGTGTGAGGCATTTTCCTTTTAATATTTCATCTAAATGGTTCATTTTATGTTCGCATCTCTTTGCAATGAATAATGTATTGTACATAAGTGTAAATGGCACTTTAGAAAAGAACATAAGCAAAAGGTCCCTGCCCTGAAGAGTTTACAGAATTCTAGTGTGATGGGAAGCTGGCTTTCTTGCTTCTGTTTACCACTAGCCCAGGCTGAAAAGTAAGAGGTACTCTCCATAGATTCAGCAGAGTGTGTCTGGTATCTTGTCAGCAGAATCAAAGGGCCCATTTTTAATTTCTCTCTCTTTCTCTCTGTGGATACAGTTCTGAGCCATCATGCCTGCATGCAGTTGTGGATGGCATACAGCTGCCTGAATGCTGGCAAGAGTCAAGATGGTCCAGCTTTCTTGCTTCAAGTGCTCAGCTAATCAGGAGTGAGTGCCTGTGGAACTAGTGCCCGCCCGCCCTGTGCTAGTTCTGTAGTCAGGACCAGGCTTCTCTCTAAGGCAGGTACACGCTCACAAGCTTTTTGATGTCTGCTCAGTTATTTTAGATCCCACTCAGGTTGAATCATCAGCTGCGGTGGCACAGCTGGGAAGCAGCTTGCCTAGGGAGCAAGAGGCTGTTCATTTGAATCCCTGCTGGCGTACTTCCCAAACTGTGCCTAGTAAATCCATTTGGGCAGCAGTGATATAGGAAGGCGCTGGAGGCAGATGGCCACTTCAGTGACAACAGCAAAGGCATCCTCTCATACCGCGCAGGAGGAAGGCAATGGTAAACCCCTCCTGTAGTCTACCAAGAAAACCACATGGCTCTGTGGTCGCCTGGAGTCGACGCCAACTCAGTGACACAATCTTTCCTTTTCCAGGTTGAATCACAAGGCCCCATTCTGAATGTATGTGCGCACACACTGCTTTGATATGAGAACAAAACTCATTCCACACACAGATGAAAAGAATTAGGGAGAACACTGGTCAAGACCCACATGATCAGACCCTGCCCATCCACATGGTTGAGTGCAAATGTCCACACTACTACAGATGTATGGAAGTGACTCACGGAGGACCAGCAACACATGGAAGATCAGCTCTCAGACTACTACAACGATGACAAATATTTATATACCACTCTTCAACCCAAATTCTCAAAGTGGTTTACATAGAGAAATACATAAATAAGATGGTTCCCTGTCCCCAAAGGGCTCACAAGCTAAAAAGAAACATAAGACAGACACCAACAACAGCCACTGGAGGGGTGCTATGCTGGGGTTGGATAGGGCCAGTTGCTCTCCCTCTACAAAACAGAAGAGAACCACCTATTTAAAAGCTCTCTCTTTGTTCAGTTAGCAAGAGTAGTGGTACAATGAAGCTACTGCAGAATGAATCACCTGCAAGTACTTAGGGTCATCTGGGCTCACAGACCAGTCTTCCAGGAGTCACAATTGACATGAGAATAGTCCACTTTCTCATACAGAACATGTCAAAGCATGAGAAGTCTCCCAGAACGGAATATAGACTTCAGTGGAGAAACACACACACACGTATAAATTTTCTCCTTTATTTCAACACTATGATTCAAGAGCCTAAAACGCAAGTTCTTCCCTTTGTATTTCTGCATATAGCACTGCAATCATAAGTTACAAAAGGTTTAATACACAAAATGTACGTGAAAGTACAATACAAGGCTCTGTAAACATCTAGAATGTAACCTTTAGTCTTAAATCATTGTCCCACATTGTTAAATATAAAACTTCAATTTGAACAATCTCCAAACCTCAAGGAATGACATTCATTCTGTGTATCAAAAATAGAGTTTTCAAAGCTCTGTTTGCATTTAAACAAAGCTTGTCTTTTTCTTCCCCCTCCTCCTTTAATCTTTGGTTTATAAAGGATGGCAGTTCCATCTCTATAATCAAGAGTTTATCATCATGGTTGCCAGATTGTGGACAAACTTTGGTAAAACCAAAACTACTTTTAGTACCCATGTCAAATGGGCCACTCAATATCCCCTTATTTGATGTACAAAACCTCCACTCTTTCTGTAAGAGAGTGACTTCATTAATGCTTTCCATAATATTTAAAAATCTGGAGGCCAGCAAGGAAAGCAATTGTTGATTTGGAGGCCAAAGAGACTAGCGAAGTAGACGCCAAAGTGCCAGTCACAGGCTGCTGTTGAAAACTGTAGTTTGCATAGTCCAATGGAGAGCATGTGCTTTTATTTCCACTATATTACACTAGAGATTAACAGATATCTATAGCATCACACAAGCAAAAAAAAAAAAATTTTTTTTAAGACCCTTGTACTGAAGCTTTTACAAGGCAAATACAATTTATAGTACCCCCAAAAAATCTATAGTCTTGCTTTAAATAGGAAAGCATTTCTACATCTACAGGCATCAAGGTTTAAAGGCATCAGAAGGTTTCGGGAACAATCCACCAAGACGGCTGCTGCAAAATCTCCACGTTCCAGTGAGTTTACAAGGGTCTCCTCGGCAAACCTGGCTGGACTGGAGAGAGGCTGGGTGCTGCAGGGCTGGATGGATTGCTCACTTAGTGCATAGCAACTTGGGATTGTTTGGGTTCCCACATTACAGGTACACTATAAATTTAAACCACCTAAGCAGGCGGGGAAAGAGACTGTACCACCCACCACCAAGGAGCATGAAACTTGAGTACAAAGAACTCAAACCTCCCTGCAACCCTTGGTTACTGCAGGCCTGTCAGATGGAAACCCGGAATACAGCCAAACTATAAACAGCTTATGCTCTTAGTGAAGGGTAGCAGCTAGCTGTAACTGCAGCTACTTCTAAAACGGCTTACAGCCACTGAAGAGAAGACAGATTTACTTGCAAAGAAGCACCACAGAGGGACTGCCTTCTTCAAGAAAGCAGGGCTACCTTTTAAGTCCGTTGTTTTCTAGTATTTGTACACGGCAATGGAGGACTATCACAGAATGAATGAGAATGCTACATAGCTTGGGTGCTAATTCAAAGTGGCTCCACCAACAAGTTCACCAAACTACAACAGTCACGGTGGCATTTCGTGTGAAGGCAGCTTCGTTTCCTTCCCTTGCACGCTAACAAAAATGCATCTCTGTTTTGACTTTAATCCAAATTGCACCATAATCCTAAACTGTCTATGGGGGCAGGTTTTCCCTGAAGATGAGCAAAGACAGCTGAACCTACTTAATTAAAAGGCAACTTGCTCTCAAGCAACAAATCTGATTTGCAGACAATGGTTGTTGGGCCACTACTGCCTTGGTACATGAGAAGCAGGGGACTTGGAGCAGGCAAGGGGAGAGGAAAGTCCCGACTCAGGTTTCCAGGACAACAGTTTAATCCCTGTCAGCTGGAGGAACAGAGGAAGCTGCCTTCTACCAAGTCAGACCTTTGGTCCATCTAGCTCAGTCTTGTCTGCTCAGTCTGGCAGCGGCAAGCAAGTTGGTGATGATACCATGAGAGTAAGAGTTGGTTTTGTTGCTGCCCCCTTTTTATAGGGGGGGAAACTTCAGAAACAATTAAGACTTATGTTGTAATGTAAATCAACTAAAAACAGAGGAAGTCAGTTTCATCTTCAACTCGGGGCTTTGAAAAATCCTAACACCATTTTCCCAGTGCAGAGTCTCGCATTCTGTTTAGTTAGCCAAATCTGAATAGGCTTGATTTTCAGTTTCACCAGAAAACAGTAGCTATACACAGAGCAAGAGAAATGCAGATACAGGTGGCCCTCGTTATTCACGAAGGTTCTGTCCCTGCCAATTTCCACAGATAAAGAAACCTTAACCCTATGGGGATTGGGGGGTTAGGTTCCTAAGCATACTGAAGTGTGCTGGAAATCACAAGAAAAAGCACGGGGGGGGGGGGGCCACAGAGATATACACAGTACCTTGCTCTCCAGCAGTGCCCCCCAAACTTCCAAATCCTCCCACTGTTGTTCCTTTAAGCATTTGTGGGGGTTTTATTTTGCAGAAAAGAGCCACAAAATGGCGGCAGGAAATGACTTCAGAAGTCATTTCCTGCTGCTCAAGAACAGCCAATAGGCAAAAATAACCCCATTTTTATCACATGAATAAAGAAACTGGCCCCATGACCCAACCACGGATACATGAAACCGCGTGTGTCGAGACCGCGGGTAACAAGGGTCACCTGTGTTAAGTCTATCTAGTGGGAATTCAGATCTTTTAAGTGTTTGGATTGCATATATACTCCCTGCATGTTCCAGAGCAGACAGGCCCAAATAAGTTACATGGTTGTACGATATACTAATACACAGTGGCATTACTAGGCAGTTTCAGCTCCTCTAGATTATTTTTTTTCTTATTCAGAGGTCTCAGATCTCAAGAGATGTAGTGTAAACATTATTTGATGGTGTAGGTTGCTGAAAGCGCAACAGAAGTTGCACAAGGGCACAAGCTCACTTAATCCCACTGGGTGCTTGCAAAAGAAGTTTATCGCAGATAATATCCTTGATCACTGCTGACAGCTACAATAAGCCTCATCTTGTACAGCATGAGGGCCCAGCACATCCCCCAAAATGTGTTTCACTCATTCATCAAAATCTGCTACACTCCCTTTATGACATACAGCAATTAATCTGACTTCTAAGAAGATGAACTTCCATAAACAATAAAATGCCACCATGCCATGAAGAAAACATTTTGAAGTTGCAGGCTTGAGTGAAAAGATATACAAGTCATTCAATTCATTTAACAGAGAGCCACGGACTGAGTGAAAAGCCCAGCCTGAGGGATTTCAAGACAATAGAGATAATTTTTGCTTAAAAAACTATTTTGACCAGAGAGTTTCCTTACAGAACATGGCTTTAAAATTGGGGATTATACATCTAAGAAACTTAACTCTTCCCTTAAAAAATGAGCATTTCTATAAATTGTTCTGAACAAGTAAAGTGGTTTCAATTAGGAGGGGGTCTGTGCTAGCAAAAGGATCTATAAAGTTATAAAAGTTATATTTTGGAATGTCATTTCTATCCCAATATTTCCATGATGGAATGGTCTCTTTGCAGCCTACCAAAGATTTTCAATGTATAAAGAACACAGACCTACATTTGGCTTTGCTTCCTATAAATCCAAAGAAAATGCTAATCATCTTTTATACAGAAGACTTCCAAGGCATTGGCTTAAGATGACAGGTACTTATGTGCCTCTGGAAGATTTTGCTATAAAAATGGTTTTCTTTTAAACAATATAAGCTTAAAGGCTCTTCAAAATGACCCCCCAAAAAGGTATACAAATTCATATTACAATCCTAATATTTCTCCTAAGGAAAAGCAGCATACGAAGATGTGTATTTAAAAAAATCCCCCACATTCGGTACTGTGCATATTGAGAGCAAAAACTATATTTCTTCATACATTAAACACTTAATATAAAAGTATTCTATTAAATGCACAAAACAAGCAAAGCTCATTGGTATTCCTTTCCAAGGTTAAAGTATCCTGTGTTGCTTCTTTGTGTCCATTTTTACCAATAATTTTTACAGCATCCTTGGAAGCTAGAATTAGACTGCTCTAGGTCTCTGTTATGCCCCCACCCCCCACCCTACACACCCGCCACAAGAACAGCTATGCAAGGATCCACTGTTCCAGATCATCAAGGCCACAAAGTTGGAAGCACAGTAAATCTAAGGAGGGGATGAAGCATTCTTAAGAGGAAAAGTGCGGAGTTTTCTGTATCGCTTAGTCACACAAGCTCGGTTGCTACTGCACTCCATCCGATATTCCTGCCTCCAGAGATGCAGAACATGTTTGTGGAGAATGGATGGTCACCCCAGCTCCATGAGACACGGATATCTGTGACATGTCTCTTCCTATGATCTCATTCACTGAAGGGGGGTGGGGAGAGAGAAAACAGAGAAAGACACAGAGTGAATATTTTTCTAATTCTCATAAATATGGTTTTATTTATCTACCACTCTTCCTGAAGCGACTCTAAGCAGTTTACATTAAAATAAAAAATACAGAACAATTAAGATCAAGGAACATTTAAACCAGAATAAATCTCATTAAAATTAACATTAAAACTATATATCATTAAAAGCCAGGCTGAAGAGATGGATCTTTAATAGCAATAGCACTTAGCAATAGCACTTACATTTATATACCGCTCTATAGCTGGAAGCTCTCTAAGCGGTTTACAATGATTTAGCATATTGCCCCCAACATTCTGGGTACTCATTTTACCGACCTCGGAAGGATGGAAGGCTGAGTCAACCTTGAGCCCCTGGTCAGGATTGAACTTGTAACCTTCTGGTTACAGGGCGGCAGTTTTACCACTGCGCCACCAGGCTCTCCTCTCTTTAAGGCTCCAGGCTCTCTCTCTTTAAGGCTCTCCTGAAGGCCTTCAAGGAAGACAGACCTCTTTTATCCCTGGGGAGCATGTTCCGCAACTGAGAAGGCCCAATCCCAGGTCGCCGGGATGAGCCAGTGGCACCCAAAGATGGACCCCTCCTGATGATCTTAATGAGGGATCTTGCAGAGAAAGGCACTCTCTCAGGTAACCCGGACCTAAGGCATTTAGGGCTTTTAAAAAGGTAATAACCAGCACTTTATACATATCGGCAACCAGAGCAACTGTTTAAGAACAGGCATGATATGGTCTCTCCGGGATCTGGTTGCCACATTTTGAACTACACACAAAGGCAGCTCTACATAGAGCACACTGCAGTAGTCCAACCTGGAGGTTACCAGCTGGTGTACTACCGTTTTCAGCTCATTCTCCTCAAGAAGCAAGCAAAGTTGTTAAATCAATTGCAGCTGGTGAAAAGCACTCCTGATTTTTCTGAAATCAGAGCTCTCTTACTCAAACAAGGACATTCACTTTGGATGATATTAATACCACTCCATGTTAAATATATAGTTACAACCGTACAGGTTTAGACAGCTCTACAATATTAATTTGTTTAAAAAAAACCATGCACAGTACAAGACTACAGTCCTATGCATGATTATCTGGAAGCAAGCCCAACTGAACACAATGGAATTTATTGCCAAGTAAACATGTATAGGAAACCGCACTGTGTAAGAGTTTCTAAACAGGGCCTTTAAAAAAAGACAGCCTTCAAAGTCTCCACTGCCAATGATCAAGCAAAACAAACATGGTGGTTGTTTCAGGTGGCTCCATCTCTAACAGATCTCTCCAGGCATAAAATGCAAAGCACCCTACTGTGGAGACTTCTCGAAACAAAGGTAGCAGAACAACCTCAGCTAAACTGGGCTCTCACTGGACCAGATTCCCCACCTAAAAGCTCTTTCCTGTCTCTTGACTAGTCATTGCTTCCAAGCGGAGGCATTTTGGTAAAAGACACGGCCTGACTTACAAATGACCCATACTTACAAACAAAGCTTCATAGCACATTCAATTAATCAAGTCCCCAACTTAAAAACGCCAACTCGCACATACCAACGAGTTGTCCCTCACAGAAACGGTGTGTGTTCCAAGTTATGAACATCCAACAGTATTGGACAGGATTGGGAAGACCCAAGTTCAAATCCCCATTCAGCCATGAAGCTTGCTGGGTTATTCTGGGCCAGTCAGCTATCTCTCAGTTAAACCTACCTCACAGGGTTGTTGTGAGGATAAATATAACCATAAATATAACCTCTAGGCTCCTTGGAGGAAGCGCCGGATAGAATTGTAATAAAACCAAACAATTGGAATGCAATCGGTTTATTAGTTGGGGACTCCTAGTACTCAGAAGGACGATCCTACAGCTGTTCCAAGAAATCTTCCTGTTTGCTTATCTGGTGGGACAGACAGCCGCAAGGTCAGTTTTTCCCTGTAACAGGGATTCCCAGATGTTATCTACAGCTCCCAAAATCCCCAGTCAAAGGCCATTGCAGCTGGGGGTGCTGAGAATTTTAGTCCTCAACTGGGAATCCCTGTTACAAGGAACACTGCACAAAATGTGAAGTGTCAGGTTTGAACATGTAAAAATCAGGATTTAGAAGAGATCCTGTCTCCCTTCTCAGTTTCTGATATATGGTCTTTCCCCCGCTTAATGCCACAGAGTACCACAAGCTAAATTACATCTCGTTCTGCTTCACAAAGTAAAGTTATTGCTTTTTGAACAATTATGTTGTCTGTTCTCACTTATGACTGAAAAAGTCCATACATAGAGGGATAGTTTTCTTGGCAGTTTTGCCATGGGGTGGGAAAGGATTTAGATGATGGAAACGCTCACTTCCTGCAGTGACAATCACAGAATTGTGTTTATTACTACTAGCTAGTGAAAATTCACTAGACTGGTGGTGGGAGGAGAAGGGCTCTCCCATTCCCCAGTCCCTCGCCTTCACTCTTTTTTGTCATGTGGTTGGACCTTGATGCGAGAACTGGTATAGGTACCACTGCAATTGTCTCATTTTAAACAAGAGCTAAGTGTTTCCATTAAAGCTTAACACACAGTCGGGTATGGCTAGCATTCTGTGTTCTCTGGCATCACAGCTACCATGCATTGTGGCTAAGTTGCTTAGTACTTGTTCCTTTCCTAGCTCTGATCTTTGCTGCCTTAGATATCTAATATGCATGGTCAAAAAGCAGTTTAAGGGCAAAGCCTTGTGTGATGCTAATAATCCACTCTGTTCATGCAACTTAGAATACAAGTCTTATTTTCAACATTACAAGCTGATGTCTAACTATTGGTAAGTGACAGCAGATTGTATATATTTTGCATTTCTGTTCTGACACTTTTGGTTTTCAAAGTTATTTTAAATAAGGTGTTTTGATGCTGGTTTAATAAATACTTAATACAAAGGGTATCATCAACCTGTAATACTGCCAGATGATCTGCTGTCCTTATACGTGCTGTAAGATTTTTATGCAAGCTATTCCCAGAGAGACCATATCACTCCTATCTTAAAAGATCTACACTGGTTGCTGACAAGTTTCCGGGAAAAATGCAAGGTCTTGGTTATAACCTATAAAGCCCTAAACAGCTTGGACCCTGGGTACTTAAGAGAACGTCTTCTTTTCTAAGAACCCCACCGCCCATTTTGATCATCAGGAGAGGTTTATCTGTAGTTGCCTTTCAGCAACTCATGGCAACTGTAGACATCCTTTTTACTTGTCGTTTTTATTGTTTTGCTGTAAACCGACCAGACCCTTGCATTTAGGCGGTATACAAATATGTTAAATAAATAATGAAAATAAATAAATATTGAACAAAAGTCAATGGCTGCAGTTGCCCATTACGATTAAACTTTTGACAAGCAACACAAACAAGGGGACACCGCTGACGTACAATTACTAGGAATTAGATTGCTTTCCCCTTGGAAGGATGATACTTCAATTATGCATGTGTTCTGAACTTTTGCAGTAGCCAAACATTCACTAGTAGCTGTTCAATTTCACACACTCACAGTGTCAATCAACCACCATTGTTATAGTGTTGCCTTCTTCCTATTTATACATCTATCTTTCCTAACAATAGTGCATCTGGTCTGTAGGTCAAATGTTCTGACAGTTGCAGCTCTTGAGCAGTTGGAATATTCATAATAAACATTTCACAGTACCTTAGCTGCGGACCCACGGGCTAGGAATGTCTCCAGCTCTTGCAGCCAACAGCTAAAATAAAGTGTGCCATCGAGTTGGTGTCAACTCCTGGCGCCCACAGAGTCCTGTGGTTGTCTTGGGTAGAATACAGGAGGGGCTTATGATTGCTACCTCCTGTGCAGTTTGAGATGATGCCTTTCAGCATCTTCCTATATCACTGCTGCCCGATATAGGCGTTTCCCATGGCCAACAGCTACAAGTGCTTAAAAATCTGAAGCCTACTTTTACCTTTTTACCTTTTTAAATTAATCTTTATCTGATTTTCTATTGATGAGCAGCATAAGTCAAAAACTCAAATACAACTTAATGGTGTTTTTTCACTCAACTCTTCAAATAAATAGCTTAAATAAATTTTACAAATATGTACATATAGTGACGCCAGAGCTCACAGCCAGTTATTTTCCTTAACACTGTTTATTTTCAAGTTGTAGAATGATCAGGACCAAGCGTGCCATAATTCTGCCTCTAAATTGGAGGCATGTGATGGATTTTGGACCACCACTGCTAGCTTCCAGTTACCACCTGTTCTGAAGGAGTTAAGCTTCACTCTCTCCTCCATCTGTTTCATGGCTGACATCCTGACTAAATTACTCGATGGAAGTCCCATGGAAATTAATCGGACAAGCTGGTCATGATTACCTTGGTCTATTAATTTCAATGGGACTTCCATCGAGTAATTTAGTCAGGATGTCAGCCACCCTTTTTGCCTTACAAGCTACAAGAAAGACCCAATACAGTTCCAGCCACTAGCATGCTAGGCTCTTCTAGGCAACTGAAACCAATCCTCTGAATACTGACTACAAAACAAACCCCAGATATCAATATAGGACGTGTTTTTTCCAAGGATTGCTTGTTTTTGTTCGGAGGCGTGCAAAATAAGGAGTCTGCAAACTGGTTTTTAAATCTTTACTTATGTTATTGTATTTTGCTGTAGTGCTTATTTGGTCGTTGACCGTAAATAAATGAATCTGAATCTGACTTGTTTTCTGGGAAAGCAGTTTAGACTGTTTGAATGAGTTTTGCATGCATGAAGCGACATTGCACCTGACCGAGGCCAAACTAGTAATAGAAGCCCATAGGGAACAGTTTTAGAGGGTTTCCCAAGTTTTTGCCTGTGTAGAAATAACATCAATTTTATAAAACATCCAGGTCATTCTGCATTTTATGAGAGATATTCAAGAAAACACAGTCCTTTTCAGACAACATTTCTCCATCCAGTGAGCACGAGAGGGTGATGTCCACTGGCCCCAGTGGGTGGTGTGAGGGAGACACTGTCTGAAAAGATCAAATGGTCCCAGACTTTGAAAGGGAGAAAAACAGAATATGGAGGATGTGGACTTGTTTACGTGAGCTTGAGGACGTGGGACCTCAGACTATTTGATTACCTACAGATCATTTAAAATTATTTTGAGGGAGTATAGTTATAAGGGGAACAGGTGGCAAGTGACATTTGATGAAGTTGCTCTAATGAACTGCTTCACCTTTTGCTCTTTAAAGTAGAAGTCTATTGGCAAGCTACACAAACCTGCCTTCAGCTAGAGAACCTCTGTTCCAACACAAGCAAATTATAATATGAAAGTGTGGGAAAAGAAATGGAGCAGGGAGAGACAGAGAGGGGTTATCTGATGGAACTGCCAGTAATTCCAAATCAGTAATTGCTAGTTTCTGGGACTAGCTCAGAGCATTTCTATTCAACTTTTCGGGGAGGAATGCTATGTACTATGTAGAAAGGCAGTTTTTCTCTCAAGTTACGTTGCTTCTGTACTGCACTTACAAAAAGGAAATTGCATAGAAAGCTCTGAATGCTAACAGAACCAGTGCCAGGAGTGTTACAGGCAGGCAACATGTCAAAAAAGTAGGAGGGAACTTTTTATTCTAACTAAGAGCCAAAGTAAGTTTTACAGTCACCACAACTAGCAAGTTAGCCTCTCCTAGGCACCCTGAAATCATTACTATTAACTTTGAAATGATTTGGATCTAAGGCAGGGGTGAGCTGAATCTCCCATCATCCCTAGCACAAATGGCCTTTGGGGCTGGGGTTGATGGGAGTCCAACAACATCTGGGGACCCAAGTTGTGGGCACCCTGGTCCAAGGTATCTCAAAGAGTATTGCCTCCCACATGTCCGCTATTGGGTCCTCTGCATTGCTGAAATGGCCCTTTCCTAAAGTTGGTCAGGCAGTGGCAGGAAGATCTTTAGGTTAATGTACATAAGGCACATACAGAGGATCGAGATCATGCCAAACCACCCCATCCTGACATTTATGTTTGCATAAGGGCCCAACATACACGGGCACGATTTACTGTATTTATCTGACTCCAAACCTAGTGTTAGAAACTGGGGTGTGTGTGTGTGTGTCTTAAATTCAACATCCTCTTCCTTTTGGATAAATATAGGTATAACCTGTATTTAACCTCTATTTTTCAAGGGGACGGTCTTAAATTCAGAGTAGTCTTCAATTCGGGTAAATACAGGAAATGATCTATATAGCTTAATTTTATAGTGTACTAATCTCACCTATGGGCACTTGGTTCAGGCAAATTAAAATGAGGCTGGGGGCAGGTATTCTGTGGGGTGGGGTGAGGGAGACAAGATCTAGGTCCAATACCATGTGCACATTTTGCAGGCCACACAGAGGTACGCATACCAGTCGCCAGCTTAACTGACACAAGCAAGTTAGCAAAAGTGTACTTTGATCCTTGCATACAGTACATGGAATTGTTTTCCAAAGCTGTAGTACACAGGAACTGCTAAGGTTACTTGGCCTGCTTCCTGCATTTTGATCATTTTCTTCACTCATTAGCAGAAGCACAGCATGTGCCACTGACTCAAGACTATGACTGCAATTGTAAGAACTCCAACTTGGAAGTCCATCATAGCGAAATCTGTAGGGCTTGTTTCTGCATAAACACAGCCAGAATCTGGATGTACATTTAATTTGCAGTATCAGAACATTACTGGTATTTTGCTTCATAACAAGACAATGTTTAAATAGTTGTGTTTCTACAGTAAACCAATACATAGTCACAAAAATGATTCAGATCATCACGATTACTAACAAGCCTTCAAAAACAAGACGACCACAATGCCACCTGCATCTACATACGAAACCTAACAGATACAATGTTGTAAGTCCCCATAACTACATAAGCGTAGGCGGTGCAATATATTTAGCTTTTGTTGTACTCAACCGGGAAGTGGTATCATGTCAACTTTCACTATAGCAGCAGGCCAGGATATAATTAACTTGTGCTATTCTGTACTGTGGAAGAGCCAGCTGCAACTTGGTTGGTTTGTTATCAAGACGACATGTGGAAGACAACCATTATAGATTGAAAATGATATTGTCTTGAACAATCACCAAAAGAAACACAGCAAGCTGCCAGATATTAACTGGGGGGGAGGGGGGGAGGATTAAAAGTAAACTAAGTTTATATTGTCTCGCATTGTTACCATATAAAGGTTCTATGCACTACACATCAAAGTGATGTACAAACTGAGCACAACATGTAATTTACCCATCAACTACACAGTATATCTAGACTCTTTAAACCATGGCTCTCCAGTTACAAGACTGGTAACTAGGAGTAATTTAGACTACCACCTCCACAAAATCTCTTCTTCAAAGGATGTATCCACCAGTCAGCAGAACAATGTATGAAACACTGCCATGGAAGGAGGGGCAATTTATACATTGCCCTCTTATTAAGGGCAGGCCTGAATTAGAGTCCCCCTCTGGCTGTTTTGGAATCTAGCAGAAGGGAGAAAGCCTGCTCCTTTCCTAGCTGCCCCCCCCCCAAATGTATGGCAGTTGGTGGGGCTTGCAGAACTAGCCTAGTCTCCCATGTCTTGCCCCACAGGACCCAAAGGAGAAGGGTGCTGGAGATAACAGGACATCCATTCTTGGAAGGAAGTGGCAGACAAGAGTCTCTCCAGTTTCCTGAGCATTGTGTATGAATTAAGGCAGTCCAGGAACTTAGGAGGCTGCCTTCTACTGAGTCAGACCCTTGGTCCATCTAGCTCCGTATTGTCTACACTGACTGGCAGCAGTTCTCCAAGATTTCAGACAGGAATATTTCCAGCCCTACCTGGAGATGCTGCCAGGGAGTGAACCTGGGACCTTCTGCATGCAAAGCAGATGCTCTACCACTGAGCTACACCTTTATCCCCACTACTACTACGAAGAATATTTATATATCGCTCTTCAACAAAAATTCTCAAAGCGGTTTACATATTTTATTCATTCAATTTCTATACCGCCCTTCCAAAAATGGCTCAGGGTGGTTTACACGGAGAAATAACAACATAGAAAAATAAAACATAAATAAGATGGTCCCCTGTCTTGCAGTCTGAAAAAGGCTCGCAGTCTGAAAAGAAACATGGCAGATACCAGCAACAGCCACTAGAGGGATGCTGTGCTGGGGCTGGATAGGGCCAGTTGCTCTCCTCCTGCTAAATCTAAGAATCGCCACTTTAAAAGGTGTCTCTTTGCTCAGTTAGCAGGAGTCACTAGGCAGTCACTTAATGCAACTGGCCAGTATGTAGCTCTCTGTCCAAATTAAAGAGCAAAAGCAGGCAGCACTATTATAGCAGTTTGCCTAAAGAAAGGCTTTCCCAAGTGAGATAGTTTCCTTTCACAGCCAGTAAACCTCTTGAAACCCACAGCCCCATTTCCTCCGAACCACCACCACCACCACCACACACACACACACACACAAACACACACACACACACACACACGATCATCATATCCCCTCAACACAAACTCTAGTAGAGATTCTGAGGGGATCTTCGTGGGGTAAAGAGGAAATATGAAAATATTTCCCCCCAGCTTTGCCACAATTTGAGGTGTCCACTGCACTCCTAAAGACGGTGGCACAAAACTTAGGATTTGTGGGGGATACGACGATTTTTTCTTTCTTTCTTGAGGTTCGAAGGAAATGGAGCTGAAACTCACACCCTGTGACACAAGCTTTCCTGGGGTTGGATTGGGCGGCAGGGGGCATGTAGGATGGCTGATAGAGAATAAGCCATGAAGGAATTACCTTGGTGCAAATAACATCCTATTACCCTCGTAGTAATTGGGCAAGAACTGAGTGGGCAGATTCCAACTTCAGTTTCTGGGCTAGCACATGAATTTCCTCTTGCACAGGGGACACTCCTCTGGGGGGTGGAGACCTCCTAACAGTGGGCAATTTGATCGTTAGGGGCATAGAGAGATGGGTCTGTGACCCATATGTAGACCACACAGTGACTTGCCTGCCTGGTGTGAAGGTTGCAGATGTCATGCGGCGCCTAGATAGGCTGTTGAGCAGTGCTGAGGAGTAGTCAGCTGTCATGGTCTGATGTCAGCACCACGTTGGGAAATCTAGTCGGGATGTCCTGGGTGCAAAATGTAGGCTGTGAGGTAGCATACTGAAGTCCAGGACCCCCAAGGGAGCATTCTCAGAAATGCAACCTGTACCATGTGCAGGGCCAGCGAGACAGGTGGGGGTGAGGGGTCTCAATGTGTGGATAAGACGGTGGTGCCGGGAGGAGGGGTTTAGATTTGTTAGGAATTGGGATACATTTTGGGACTTTCAGGAAGCTCTCGACAAAGGTATTCATCAAAGACTCTTAAGAAAACTTAGCAGTCATGGGATAAGGGGACAGGTTCATGTGTGGATTAACTCATTGAAGGACAGGAAACAGAAGGTAAGAATACATAGACAGTTCTCTAAATGGAGGAAAGTGAGATCTGGGGTCCCCCAGGGATCTGTTGAGCCCAGTGCTTTTTAATTTATTCATAAATGATACAGAAGTGGTGGTAAGCAGCCAGGTGGCCAAATCTGCAGATGAAACCAAACTCCTGCTAACTTGGCAAAGAGGCACCTTTTAATGTGGTGATTCTCTTTATTTAGCAGCGGGAGAGCAACTGGCCCGATCCACCCCAGCACAGTACCTCCAGTGACTGTTGCTGGTGTCTATCTTATGCTTCTTTTTGGATTGTGAGCCCTTTGGGGACAGGGTTCCATCTTATTTATGTACAAGTGAATTTTAGCCCGTTGAAAAACGGGCGCTAGTAATGCTTTCGGCCCCGCCGCCGAACTGCCCTCCCAGCTGCCCGATCCCACCATTTGTACAGGAAAGAGGAGCTCGCCAGCAGAGCTCCTCTTTCTGCAAAGGCTCTTCTCAAACTGGCGCTTTGAGCGGAAAGGACGCCCTTTCCGCTCAAAGCGCCAGTTTGAGAAGAGCCTTTGCAGAAAGAGGAGCTCTGCTAGCGAGCTCCTCTTTCCTGTACAAATGGTGGGATCGGGCAGCTGGGAGGGCGGTTCGGCGGCGGCATTTTTCAGGGCCAATTTGGCCCTTAGTAATTGGTGGGGGGATGGGAATGGTGGGATCGGGCCCCAAGGTTTCCCCCCCCGCCCGGCTTTACTGGCGGCGCCAGGCCTCGGTGGCGGCTCCGCCGCCACCTCGGCCAGCTTCCCCGCCGCCTCTTCCCCCGGCGCCTCTCTCCTTTATTTGTGGCGGCCGCTTCTGGCCCCGCCGCCGCCTCACCCGCACTCCCGCCGCCAGTTGCCCCGTCGCGGCCACCGCCACCTCTGGCCGTGGCCACGGCTGCGTCGCCGCCTCTCCTGCACTCTCCTCCTGGCGTAGGCGGCGGCCACTTCTCCTTCTCCCGGCCCCAACATGGCCGCCGGGTCCTGCCGTTCGTGCCTCCCTTGCCCTGTTCTGGGCATGCCCAGAACAGGCCAGGCACGAACGCACGCTTGGTGTCCGTCCACGGACGGACACCAAGTGTTTTATTAGAGAGGATTATTTGTCTGTGTAAACCACCCTTGAGCAATTTTTGGAAGGGCAGTATAGAAATCAAATAAATAATAATAATATTTAGGGTAGTGAAATCCAAAACAGATTGTGAGGAGCTCCAAAAGGGTCTCTCCAGTCTGAGGGAGTGGGCGACAAAATGGCAGATGAGGTTCAATGTTAGTAAGTGTAAAGTGATGCATATTGGGGTACAAAACCCCAACTTCACACATACACTGATGGGGTCTGGGTTGCCAGTGACTGACCAGGAGAGGGACCTTGGGGTCGTGGTCGACAGCTTGTTGAAAGTGTCGACTCAATGTGGGGCAGCTGTGAAAAAGGCCAGTTCCATGCTTAGAATAATTAGGAAGGGGACTGAAGATGAAACTGCTAATATCATAATGCCCTTACATAAATATGTGGTGCAGCCACATTTGGGGTCCTGTGTACAGTTCTGGCCACTATACTTCAGAAAGGACATTAGAGAAGGTGCAGAAGAGAGCAACCAAGATGATCAGGGCCTGGAGCACCTTCCTTATGAGGTAAGGCTACAACATCTGAGGCTTTTTAGTACGGAAAAAAAGACAACTGAGGGGAGACATGATAGAGGTCTATACATTATGCATGGTGTGGAGAGAGTGGAGAGAGAAATTTTCTCCCTCTCTCATAACACTAGAACCAGGGGTTATCCACGAAACTGATTGCCAAGAAATTCAGGACGGACAAAAGGAAATACTTTTTCACACAACGCAGAAGTAATCTATGGAATTCTCTGCCACAAGATGTGGCGACAGCCAACAGCCTGGACGGCTTTGAGAAGGGCCTAATTTATGGCAGCCGAGTCGATAAATGGCTACTAGTCTGGTGGCTATTGGCCATCTCCAGTCTAAGAGGCACGATGCCTCTCAATCCCAGTTGCAGGGGAGCAACAGCAGGAGAGAGAGGGCATGCACATACCTCTTGCCTGTGGGCTTCCAAGAGGCATCTGGTGGGCCACTGTGTGAAACAGGGTGCTGGACTAGACAGGCCTTGGGCTAACAAGCCAGACTCAAGAGCAGGGTTATAATCACATTGGCTTCTGCCTAATCTCCAGAATCACGCATACATGGACCTGTATATGAGCACTCCAGAACTGTATTAGTGGAAAATATTGCTAAGACTACCATATGATGGACTAGTATCAAAGCAGACTCCTATTCTGGGGAGACACCCATTTCAAAAGAGAGGCCTCACTTTGATTGAGAATAAATACACAGCCTATTACTTGGCTTTCTAATCTGCAGCTTTATGTAATGGGAGATACAACGGATAAGGAAGTGAAAGAAGATTAGCAAAAGGTCATCATAATCTGATACCGAACAGAACTCAAGGTTAACATAACCTCTTAAACTGGTTAGCAGAGATTCCATAAGTGATTGTTTCACTAAAAAGGCAAATTTCTCAAATATTTAATAGTATTTTCAAAATTTATGTAATGGAGTTATTTAGAACCCTTGATATCAGGTGTTAGGAGTACTAGCAAACACGTTTATTACTTAATTAGATCAACATGCATAGAAGCAAATGCATATGCAAGTTTTCTGGAGTTTCAGCATCTATTATAAATTGAAGTTACTTAAACCCCTTCTTATTCCCAATCAGGATTCACTCAGCTATGTGTCAAGAATTCTTCAGACTCTTAAGTCAGATCAGCTTTACACATATTTCCAATCTTCCAGTACCAGTTCTTTCCTGGTTCTAACATGGATTGAAAATGATGTGTGCTACTACTAGCACATGTACTGCTAGCACATTTTTGTTACTGTCTTTTTCTTCCTTTCCTTTTTTTCTTCTTGTTGGTTATTTTGTTACCTTGCTACTAACCAAAGTTCTTAAGGAATCTTACAATACAAATTCCTCACTAGGGAGGGCTTCCTTGCTCAGGTTGATGCTGCCACCTCTTGCAGTTTCTGGGTCTTGGCAGCAGACAAAAGTGTTATTGGTCAGGGAGAAAAGGTTTTATAAGCCTTCCCCCGACTTTAGATGTTCCATCTGCCAGTCTGTTGCAGAATGTTTGGGCAGGTTGCAAAGAAAATAGCCCTAGTCCAGAAACAGTTTCAGAAGCAACTAGCTGTTATTTATTTATTTATTTATTTATTTATTTTTGCATTTATATACCGCCTTTCGTTAAAAAGATAACCCCAAGGCGGGTTAGGCACCCCCTCATTTGGGCTTCTGCCTCTTGCAGCTTCTGGCAAGAAACAAGGATGTGTAGGTGTGTATTAATGTTCATCCCAATTTGGAAGATTTCTTGTGGTATTGTTTTGTAAGACAATAGTTATCTATCAACTATTCAAATCCAAGTGGTTGCTCTCAGCAGAAACAGCTCAATTGCATATTGATATTGAGGAAACCAAACCCTATCCCAGAACTCATTTTACAACTACTATAAATTGGATTTTTCATTTTAAGGAACATCAAACTATAGCAAGTTCTGGGCTTTTGAAGGCAGCACGGATGGAGGTCCACTACTTTGATCCTACAGTCTTGAAAGCAAGAGTTAATTTTGCATAGCTGATTTGGAAGTGGCTAAAAATAAGTTCCTAAGAGTCTTTTGGACAGGACTATCCAATACACCAGAGTTCTTATTGAGGCCAACAGTAGGGAAAGAAACTTATCCAAAAGAGTCATTTTAGCTATGGTATGATGGGAGAATACTTCACAGACTCTTCCCAATAGAGCAGGAATTTAGTAACCTTATACAATGACTCTGTTATGAAAAAGGTTTTTTTAAATCTTTATTTTCCCATTTGATTATCTATCATTTGTCATTTTGTGCTAAAAAAATTAACATTTGGCTCAAGGATATCAACGTCCAAAATGATCTTACAGAAATAAGTTCTCTCTGTCTACTGATTGTCTTTTTTAGAAGTCAAAACACATGGAACGTGTCAGTCGGATTTAAGGGGATGTGTGGTTTTTACAATCCTTGGGTTTCAGTTCAATTACAAAAATAGAAATATCAAAAATACAATGCAAATCTAAAACTCATGATTCTGGCCATGGGGAAACGGAGGCTGTTGCTTCTTTCTGGCTAAAATGCATTTTACACCATTTAGTTCATGCAGAACTTCTGTCACTGCTAGTAACAAGAACTCAGTTCTGGTCAACTTCATCAGAGGTATGCTCTCTGTTGGAGGGCATCAACAAGTCTATTATGAGGGGAGCAGCTACTTTAGCAAAAGACACAGCAAAGTATCACAAGAGCAGCTCAGAACACAATGCGGTTTTGTTAAATTGCACTGGGAGCGCTGTAGCAGCAGGAGGCTGCATGGGGGTGGTGGAGAGCAGGTAAGGGCCTGCTGTCCTCCTTTTTAAACATCCTGCTTGCCCCCGGCAGCACCAAACATGTTAAGATCAAACCGGTTTGGCGCCAAAACTAGTACAACACCCCACCCCCCCGGAAATACAGGGTACAGTTAGGAAGTGTACAACTATGCATGTGATGAGTGTAAAATGTCAATAACTGTGTGTGTACAGATCTCTTCATGCATATGCTATACAACTGTATATGCACTGAATACAGCATATGAATGGGGCTACAGTTGCTCCCAGAACAACAGTGAATGGGAAAGCCCGCAAGTGCCACGTATGCAGAGCAGGGACCAGGCTCTCCGAACACAATCCTTCATTAGAACGTACTTTCAAAGTTGGGAAACCACTCAACCTTACACCTCACATTTAATGTCACTTACCGTCATCTAAGGTGATGTCTTGCAGCCCTATTGTCTGAAAATGCAACTCTTGATCTTCAGGATCAGGCTTAATGCTAACAGCTGCCCCCTCTGGTGAAAATGGAGCCACGTCACAAACACTATGATGAATCAAAGATGAAGCTGCAGCAATTCCTCCCAAACCTGGACTATGTGCTTGAGGGGACTGTTGTCCAGAGTGACCAACAGCAGTTGGAGGAGGTGGAGGAGGAGGAGGAGGAGGAGGAGGAGATGAGGCAGGTCCTGAGCTAGGAGTCTGGTAAGGCATAGGCTGCAACTGAGGAGACGGCGGCCCAGATCGGGGCGAATGTACCAGAGAATGGGAAGGTTTGGGGGATGGTGATGAAGTATTACCCGGATTTGAAGAGTGGTAAGTGACTTGCTGTAGCTGAGTGGAAGAGTGCCCAAGCGACTGAGCCATTGCAGAACTCTGCCGAGGATTTGGACAATGGTATCCCATCGACTGTAGATGAGGCGACGATTGTCTTGGCTGAGCTGAGTGTGCTGAAGAGTGCCCTGCTCCAGCTGAAGTTGACACTGAACCTGGATTTGAAGAATGATATGGCATCGGTGGCAGAGGTTGGCAGCTAAGATTCATCAGGGGAGGTACAGCTGCATCTTGCTGAAATGAAATTGCATCATACCCTTGACTGGAGGAGGCGGAGTTCATGGGAAGACCAGACTGTTCATTATACATAACGTTAGATTGCATAGGCTGATAGGAAGGCCTCACAGAAGGTGCTGATGTTACCTGAAAAGACTGGTGGACTACAGCTGGAGTCAACCCAGGATGCTCTTCACCCGGACTAATGTTTCTACCTTGGATGTGTGACAACTGGGATACTGCTGAGGACACCATGGACGTATAGGTTTGCTGCACTGGGCATACAAGGCTCCTGGGTGATGCAGAAAGTAAACTATCATGTGAGAGCCCTGGATCTGGTGAAGGCAGCTGAGTTTGGAGAGAAGAGAGTCCTTTAATGCCCGTACAATGAGTCAGGGAGAGTGATGGAACTGAAGACAAATCCATTTCATCTCTGTTCTCTTGTTTCAATACAACTGTAAAATTGGACAAACAATATCAACTAAAATTCACAGGTGAGCATTAGAAGTTAACACATGATGCTGCTTATCACAAGTCAGAATAATGGCATATCTGTCTTTGTACAGTCAAATCTTAGCAGCAGCCATTAAGGTTTCATAGCTTTACCTCCCAGTTGTGCTATTCAAGATCCTTATTTAAAACTCAGTAAAAGTTTCCCTCCCCCCACCATTATAGGCAGAGTGAGATTTTTGAAAAACAGAACTATATTTTAGCTGCAAAAAAGAGGGGGGGGGTGTTCGAGAACAATTTCAGCACACCAATTCATAGTGGTGCTGTTTTGACCTAACAAGCAGTCCCAAATAGTCATTTTATAGTATTATTTGTACACTTTACACTGTGATAAGAAAGACAAAACTTTCAAATGTTAACCCTTCTGTGTGTTCTAAGAAGGTGTTACAGAAGAAGTGTATCACTAATGTTACGTTATATGTTTTGAAATGTTCTAAATGCTTTATAAATAAGTTGTATAGCATTATGCAACTTATTTAGATTAATACATCTATGTATGTAATTACATCTATGTATGTAATTACATCTAATATGGCTACATTGCTAGTGATATTTGGAAAGGGGCAGAAGGTGTCATAATAAAAATTTCCCCAGGTGTGAAATTCCTGATATTCAATGAATTGCTTTCTTTTGGCCAATTAGTAGGGCTACAGATAGTCATAGCACAGGCTCAAGAGAAGCGTGCATGCAGCCAGAGCTACCAGAACATTTTTACCACAAATATTCAGTCACCTTTTCCATTAAAAGAGACAGACAGACAGCTTGTCTTTTCAGATGGGTCAAAATCTGTATACTTCTGGCTACACAAACACATTGACCTTGTTATAGCTGTCTAAAATTCAAACCTAAGTAACAATGTCAAAATCCACTCTAAGAACTTTCTCGAAAATAAAAACTAGATGTATACGACACTCAAATATTAGGTAGTATCCCAACTATATTAGTTATGACCAAGTCCAGTTGAAATTAATGGGATTTAAATCAGTCATGATTACTTGTTTCACTGATTTCAACTGTGCTGAGTCATGACTAGCCTCGATGCTATTCTTTTCTAGAAAAAAACGAAGTACCCCTAGATCAGATTAGGTCCTTTAAAAAACACCATCACAATAACTTGACTGTCACACAAGTGCTACCCTCAAAAGAGGACATATGTACCTGGAGTGTAAGTAAAACGCTGAGACTGGCTTTTTTTCCTCTTGCCATTGCAAACGTAAAACTGCACCTGGACAGCAGCTGTAATTGTTTTGTTGTGGTACGGAGGAACTTCAAGAACAATTGTAGTCTGTGTGACAGTGAATAAAGTTACATAAAAAGGCAAAGATGAATCTTAGAAAGCACCTTGGCCCGCAGAAATATCCTTCTCCCCACCCCCAATATCTGGAGAGGCACAGTCTCCATCTCCTAAAGAGAAGTTTTAGATTACGGAGCACAGCCTTTTAATTGAAGGTGCCTTTTTATGCAATAGCCTTCCCTAGGGAAGCCCACCGAGTTTCCACACTGTCTCCTTCCCACCATTTCTCTTGTGCCCTTTAAACGCCATAACACACTTAATTATGCCTTTTAAGTGTCTATTATGTGGGACAATGCCCATGCTAGTGGACACTACCTATTTTAAATACAGAGAAAACCCAAGATATTCACTCTATAGAGCATTAGTTCACTACTACAACATCTCAATGTGTTGCTGCTGCAAATATCTAGTGGCATAATCACCGTTGGTATCCAAGTTAGTTGCTGAAGAGGTCAAGAGCAACATTGCTAGTACTCCCCTATATGCACTGCTGTGTGTCAGCTCCTCTTCCACCCTTTGTCAACATAAATCTCTCATTCTCCTCTCAAACCTTATTTTCTCCACAATATTTTCCCTTTTTTGAACAAATCTTTTTTAGACCCCAAGCCCCTTTCTCAACTCCATATTTCTCCCCTGCCCCCACTACTGTTAGCCTTTCACACTTCTTTCCTTCTCATTTTTCCCTTTAAAAAGAAGGAAACCTCTTTCCTTTTTCTCCAAAGAGCCCTTCACGGAATGAGGAGTTTGAACATTAAACAGGGTTTCCCAGGGCACACTCCAGAACCTCTTTCAATTATAGAGCCTAGTTCTGGAACACAAAGTAGAAATCAGGAGGATGGCAGTGGCCAAATCCAAAGGATCCTTCCCATGTCCTGAGTAATCACAACACTCATTGGAAGAAGGGCTCTATATCAAGAGATTATTTCTTCCAGGTTGGCTTTAGCTCTGGCACCCCTCACTAAAGCTCTGCCTGGGGGGAGGGTAAGATGGGGGCAATCAGAATGCTCAATGGAGAACAGGAAGCCTCCTCAAACTGGCTTATTCCTAAATTGTGCAAATATTTCTGCACAGTTCTGATACAAGGGCTCCAATAGAATCAATTACTTACAGTAAGTAAATGGTGTTAGGTGTTTTCTCTAATGTCCAAGTTCTTTTCTATACCTGCTAATTGGGCAAAGATGCACCCTTTTAACGTGGTGATTCTCTTTATTTAGCAGGGGGAGAGTAACAGGTCCTATCCTGTTAAAATAAATAAATAAAATATCCACCCCAGCACAGTACCTCTAGTGACTGTTGCTGGTGTCTATCTCATGCTTCTTTTTAAGATAGTGAGCCCTTCGGGGACAGGGAGCCATCTTATTTATTATTTCTCTGTGTAAACAGCTTTGGAAACCTTTGTTGAAAAGTGGTATATAGTTATTTTTTGTTGTTGTTGTTTTCCTCAAACTCAAACAACTTGCTGCTAGAAATCAGAAATGTATGACTATTACGTTATACTGAATGTGTTTGTCAGGCTAATGACTAAGTTGCAATATTTAAAGAGAAAAGACATCTAAAAATCCATCCATCTGTAACCATTTCTGCCCTTTCCATCTGGTGGAAAAAACTTGAAGCCTGGACTACATTATTCACTACCAGGGACCAGAAGAGATTGCTATAACACGCCTTCATATATCCCTAACATATTGTCCCTTTTTGTGAACTGTAATTGCAAAATGTTTGGAGCCAATACTGGCTAAGGAGGAGGGTATAAGGGGAGGGGGGGGGTCCCATTTAGAATTCAGAAAAAATCTCACCTCTTGACTCCTTTCCCTAATTATTTTTCCTTCTACTTCCCACTGAGGCCGTCCATCTGTTAAGAGAAAAACTAAGCATTAAAATACTCAAAAATCATTCAGTCATTAAGGGTCAACAGACAGCCTGTAACATTCTTAACAGCAGTTTAGTTTAAAGGCACAATGTCTCTCAATGCAAGAAATCCTCCAAAGTTACAGTGAAGCAACAATGTTCCAGTCCAATATACAACTTGGGGTGCCCAACTCTGACCCTCCAGCTGCTGTAAGACTACAATTTCCATCATTCTCAGGTACAATGGCCTTTGCCTACTGCAACTAGGGATGATGGGAGCTGTAGCCCAACAGTTGGAGGGCTGAAGTTGGGCACCTCAGAGGCAAAACAGAACAAAGGTGAAGATCAAGGAAAGGGCTTGATCAAGAGTGGCTAACGAGGGAGGGTCTGACTGGTAAAGGGACAGAAAGGGAAAAGCTGCACAAAGTGGGTTTCAAAGAGGAATCTGAAGTAAGGGAGGGAAAGTAGTTGTTACAGAGCCATGCTGTTTTGGCACAGGGCAGAAAAAATAGCATAGTGGCTAGTGCAACTGTAGATCAGCTTGCACAAAAAACATGATGAGAGGATGCAGTTGTAAGAGTGGGAGACTCAAGGGCAGCTTCGCATGTGACAGAAACAGCAAACCCACCATCCTGTGAAAGACCAAAGACGTATGGAGCAGCTCCTTGGTGTGGATGTCTTGCATTCTAAGTATCTTTGGGGAAACATGCATTAAACAGTTTTCAGGGTCCAGCTTTGATTTTTCTCCAATTAAGCCCTGGGCTAGTATTATTACTGCAACTGGATTATTTGTTCTAGCTTTCTAATGCAAGGGATGCCTGGCTTCAACGAAATCCACACACAGCACCTTTTCCAGCTTAGCTTTGATTTGGAGCTATGGTTGCCTTTGGCTTGGAAGAAAAAGTTCTGAATGGTTGATATCATTTGAAGTCTTTTCTTTCTGCTATTTTTCACCAACACATAGTTAGATTATTTATACAAAATTCTGTCATTCTAACCATCAGAACAGTGGTGGCAAAGCCATGAAATATTAAATAAAAATAGATATCAGCCTTCCCATAATGTCGGTCACTACAATGGGCTTAGAAATTGGTTGAACAGAGTTTTTCAGGAGCAAAACAGGTGACAGCAGGTACTCAGCCCTGGATGTCTGATGATCAACCATCAGAATAATTACAATGGACCACAGAGGCAATACAGTGGGAGGGGATCATAGGATTTCACTGAGCTGCAAAACAAATTTCCAGTCCAAGAGAGTAGTTCTGTTTGTTGATTTCCTTATTAAAATGTTTTTTTTAATGTGATTCTCAGAAATCACTGAAGAAAGAATTGATACCTTTAACATAAAACTATACAATAACCATAATGAAACCAATGACTACCCTATGCCTTTAATGGATGGTGTATTCTCATAGGCCATCTCTCAATACACTTTAAGCATACTGGCTTTTTCTGAGAGATACGCCATATACAGATACTACAGACATCGTAGCTTTGGGGTGGGGGGGTATATTTACATACTGCTTTCATACTGCAAATATTTTGGGAGAGGGAGGAGATGTTAATTAGGATTCATCTCCATGGGAGCAAAACCAAGAAAATAGCCTATGGCCTCCATAACTTAGAACAACTGGCTGTGTGTGGGGGGGGGGAGGTTACTCACCATGTTCTAGTAATCCTTGCAGATTAATAGGCTACACTACTTGCAAATATTTTAACTAGGGGATGGGAATGGGGCTTGTAAAACATCTACTAAGGCTTTATGTACATATGCAAACAATGAATTAGATGTTGTTTTACACTGGTCATAATACGGTTTTAGAGGAGAAATAACCGTAACTGCTAGTTTTTAAGAACTGAATATACAGAGGGGCTGGAAACAAAGATCACAAAACAAAGCTAGGTAGTACTGCATCTACATTTTACAGATGCATGCATCAAAATAGAAAAAGGAAGCAGGCTTCTCTCTACACCTGTGTTTCAGTTTAAGGTTCCAATATCAGCTATTTTCATGTGTTAAGATAAGAATGAGTCAGTTATAAATGCCTTTGTGTGATTTCAGTCATAGAACTAAGCCTTTTTAGCTGACTGAAGGAGAGCTATTCACTTACCTTGCCCTTTTTCAAGAAATATTATTTTTGATTCTGGAAGGAAGTTGGATCCAGTCACCACCATTTCATGGCCTCCATTAACCAAGCAATTGTTGACGCTGTATTTCTCTATCTGAGGAAGTTCTTGAGCTGATCTCTGAGCTTTGTAAAAGAGATATATAAATATATGTAAACATGCTGAGATGGAAGCAGCCAAATCTTTGAAATTACAGCTAGGGAAAACTGAAATTTACTGATCCATATAGAATTTGCTTCATTTTTACATGTCCACTAAAAAGAGGTGCTGGTGGTAACCACTCTCCTTTAGGAAGAGATTAATAGTTAGGGGGAAACCAATTTGCATCAACATGCTGTTGTTGCAAGTGAAATATTTTTCATGTACATCATAGAATTTGAGAGCTGGAAGGGGCCTTCAGGCTCTTCTAGTCCAACTTCCTGACAATTCACCATCCAGCCTCTGTTTGAAAACCTCCAGTGAAGGAGAACTTGCCACCATGCAAGGCTGACTGTTCCACTGCTAAACAGCTCTTACAACTAGAAGGATTCCTCCTAATATCTAGCCTGAAACTACTTCTTTGTAATTTCAACTCCTTGGTTTCAGGAGCAACCAAGAACAAGTCCACTTCTCCTTTTATGTGGCAAATATTAGACGGCTAATTTCCTTTAGTCTTTTCTGCAGGATAATGTGCAACCATTAATGAGCACTGACTGGCTATGGTTGTTCAACCAGTATCTACTTAACAGTATTATTATCTAGCTCAAATTTTATCAACTTTGAACAAAAATATCACGGGAGATTTTTGTCAAATGCTTCTAATAAGCTACATCCACAGCATTCCCACGATCCATTAAATCAGTAATGAGCAATAAAGGAGATAAGATTAGAGTGGAATGACTTGTTCTTGACAAACCCATGCTAGTGCCTACTAATCATCACATTCTTTTCTAGGTGCTCACAGACTGACTTAACAATGTCCTAGGATCTCCTCAGGTATCTGTGTCAAGCTGATTGGTTTGTAGTTTCCTGGCTCCTCCCCCCACTTTTTATAAATGGGGCAGCACTTGCTTGTCTCCAGTCTTCTGGCATCCCACCCTTTCTATAGGAAGGTTCAGAGATTACAGAAAGCGGCCCCAGCTCTCCCCTCAGAAGCAACAGAGAACAAGTTCCTTCATTACCTTGAGATGCAATTCACCTGGCCCTGAAACTCATTTAAAATAGCTAGGTGTTCTCTTGCCATCTCTTTAGCTATCAGCTGCAATTCCCCTCCCTTCTTTGATAGTGCAAGTGTGGCCAAGCTGGACCCCATTACCTTTGTTCCAAGCCATATTGTTATCATTATTATTATTACATTTATATCCCGCTCTCCTCCAATGAGCCCAGAGTACTACATACTTGAGTTTCTCTTTCACAACAATCCTGTGAAGTAGGTTAGGCTGAGAGAGAAGTGACTGGCCCAGAGTCAACCAACTAGTTTCATGGCTGAATGGGGATTTGAACCCGGGTCTCCCCGGTCCTAGTCCAGCACTCTAACCACTACACCACACATACGCACACAGCTAGTACTCTACAACATTTTGCCATTTCCAATTTGTGTAGTACCTGCTTTGTAGCAGATTGACTGCATATTTAGAATAATTTTGTGAATTTTATATTACATAATTTGGCCTATCACACACACATTTGCTGCAGGCTTTATAATCCTTTACATCACTACATCATTACTGCCAAATCTGTTTCCAAGTCACAGCTAAATTCTAACCAATATTATTTAAAACCCTGTTTGATTTTAAGAGCACAAACCTGCTTATTAAAAAGGGTTATAAAATCCTAACAATGCTACCGTACTAAGAATAATTCTTAATAGGGAATGTTCTCTAAATTAATAGCCAGAATATTTATTACTAGGTAAAATAAACTTACAGCATTCAACAGGTATTGAAGCAACTTGAAGGGACAAGACTTTTCCACTAGGCTGTGGGATGTGTACTCGAAACACAAGTCGCACTCTCGTATTTTTCCTTCCAATATCCGTCTCCCCTTTACGAAGCTCTATATCTGAATTGCGGAGTTTCAGAATACCTGCACAGTCGATACTGTGAAAAACCAGAGGGTTGAATGAAAAATTACAAGCCATTTACTGTTTATTAAGTCATTTTAAAATGTTATCTTAATCTGTCTTGTTTATGTTTGTACACGTCTCTGAACCGATGCAAGAGCCCCTTTGTTCATTCATTTATGGTATATGTTGCACAACTGAATGGAGGCCTTGATACTCCTTCCATTACAACTGAAGAGGCGGCCTACTTTATTTGTACTATATTTAAAGATACCATTGACCAGGTTTGTTTGTTTGTTTGTTTATGAGGCAGCCATTCCTGTGACTTGCTAGGAAACTAAATGTATTTTTATTCTTGCATGCAAACAGCATACTCAAGTAACATTATATGATGATAGTATATATGTAAGCTTTATTACGCTGTCAAGATTTTTAATACTGAGTTTTAAATGTGTTTAATGTTTTAAATGATTTTAACTCTTAATTGATCTGAAGTTTTAAATGATTTTTTAAATTGTAAACTGCCCAGAGTTATTGATAAATAAAGGTTTTGGGTGGTATAGAAACAGACGGACAGACCTCTGATTACACCACTGATGCCACAGCCTTAGCTGGCATGAGAGCCTCCTATGCCACTCAGGCTTCCAGTGACAAAGCTGGGTCCATAAGAACCCTCCAACTGTTAAGCTGATCCTTTCAGGGAAGTGCAACCCTAGATCAGGTTGATCACCTCCTTTCTGGGTAGATCAACTGCCTGCAAACTTATCTTCCATCTTATCTAGATAAAGCTCCAGCTTACTGGATCTCACCCACTTCATTACTGATTCCAGACAGATTCTATCTGCCTCAATTGAACTGGATGCAAGGAGAAAATGTTGGGCATCAGCAGCATACCGATGACACCTCACTCCAAATATCTGGATGATCTCACACAAAAGCTTCATGTAGATGTCAAAAAGCATGGGGGACAAAAGCAGTGTTCCCTCTAAGGCGTGCACACGCTCACAATTTTTTTGATGTCTGCTCAGTTAATTTTAGGTCCCACTCTGGTAAGGCCCCATTGAATGCACATGTACACAGACTGCCTTGATACTGCCGCCCAGGACAAACTCATTTTGCACACACATGAAAAAAACACTGGTCAAAAGTGAACACACTCTCCACACTCAGGACCCTGTAATATAGATGTCACAAGGCCCAAGCAGCACTCCCCTAGAACCACCTTCTGAAATCAGGCCTCAAGTTAGCAATGGATCCAAAAAGGGTGCCACCTTTTCCCATAAAAAGTGGTTCTCCTGGCATTGTATGCCTGGTAATTAACCACTCGCAAGTGGAGAGCCGAAGCTGAGTAAAGCCTCCTCCCAAAGGAGTCCAATTTCCTACCATCTTTATCACTAGGCACAGAATGACTGTGGCCTCTGGACTTCTGCAGAGACGCCTCCACCACAATGGAGTTAGGAGTGGGATGATTCTTCAAGAAAGCTGTATCTTCCTGCAGTTGCACCCTGTAGAAGTTCTCCAAGCGCCTGTTGGGTTGGGAGAGAGTTGCCGGTTTTTTCCAATGCCCACGCATGACCCCCAACAAAGTAGTGTTAAGGGGCAGAGAGGCCGGTACCTTAGCCTCCACATCGATAAGGCTGAATAAAGGGTCCAATTCCCCTTTCTGCTGCGTACCAAGGCTCATGCCCAGGGCAGACGCCATGCGGGCCACATATGCTATTGCTTAAGGTCCTGACAGAGAAACGGGCTTAGAGTCCGACTGGATGTCCAGAGGGGAAGATGCCAGGGAAACAGCATCAGAGCCTGGAGAGTCAGGTTTGTGCTCACTGTCTAACGTGGGAGGCGCCCCAGAGTCTTGGGCCAACGGCAATGAAACAGTAGGGAAATGTGCTTAGCTCTCCAAATTGTCCAGTACCAGGCCATCTGGGTCCACTGGCGGTACTTGGGCAGGTTTCGAAACCTGAGGTCAAACCGGAGCTTCAGAGCACTCAGGTGGAGGAAACTCTGAGACTACTTCGGCTTCCTCTTCTTCGGTATCGGTACCATAGAGACCGAGGAAGCGTCCGGTATTGCAGGCGTAGAACACTTAGGCAAGTCGTCCAATTGCATTGATGGGGCCAATACCATCGAGGGGTCTGAGACGGGTGCCGTCGAAATCAGTACCAAGGCCGGGAGTTCAAGCTTCATAGGGAGTTCAGCGCTCTGACTGCACCAAATAAGTGATCCTGAACAACCGCTTCAACAATAAGGCCTCTGACAAATGGAGAGCCAAGTCCCACAGGGCAGTGCCCAAGCGAGAAGCCCTATTTTTTTCAAGTGTCTTGACAATGTGGGATTCCCCCAGGCAGAGAAGACACTTGGTATGAGTATCAGGGGAAGGGATCTTAGATCCACAATGAATACATTTCTTGAAGTTCTCTGTGACTGGCATAAACGCTGCAGGCCAGCCGGCCACCAAGCTCTGTCCCAGCCAGGACTGGAGCTACGGAGATATGTGGGGGGAACCCGTTAAAATAAAAACACCAGGAAAAAACTGCTACTGCATGAATAAATAAATAAATAAAGTAAAGAGAATGAAGCAGGGAACAAGAGGATACAGGAATATTCCTACTTGTTGCCAAGCTGCAGATTCCACGACATCTCCTGAAGCATGGACAACGAAAACTGAGGCGATGTGGAGTGGCACGGCCACATATAGTGGCTGGGAGTGGGGTTCCCACCCAAAGCAAGAGAATTGAGCTTGTTAGGTTCTGACGAGGTCTCTGCGCAGGCACATAGCCCATTGGTGTAAAAGACAGAGACCACGTCGAAGAAGTACTGTTTCTTCACTGTCATAGTGCACTCTTGATAGAGAACTGTTACCTGTCTTCACCTGAACTTGAGAAATGTTTTCTGCCTCCACATCCCACAGGCCAACTAGGGCATTGACAGGAATGCCAGCCATGTTAATTGAGACTCCCCAAAGGGCTCAAAAAATCTTTCAGATTCCATTCCTCTCCGGAACAGGCTAGTTTAGAAGGATGGGGATGGGGCCCCAGCTCAGTGACAGAATACCCATTTTGCACACAGAAGGTCCCAGGTTCAATCTGTGATTTCTCCAGGTATGGCTGGGAAAAAGACTCCTCCTTGAAACTTTGGAGAACTGCTGCCAGTCAGTGCAGAAAACACTGAGCTAGATGGACCAATGGCATGACTTGGTATAAGGCAGCTTCCTATGACCACCACCCCTGCAGAAGGAAGTTGCTAATGATTGTCTAAATCTCAGAGAGTGATCTCACCATGCTAAGGGAGCCTATTTTATGATGGTTACAGTCTCTGTTGCTGGACAGGTTCCAGAAGGTGGTGCTGGGGGACTTTTGCTTAATGCAATGGCCTCTGGCTTACAGTGCATCACAGGCTTCCATTCTGTCCACCCATGCTATTTAACATCTACATGAAACTGCTGGGATAAATTGTCCAGGATCTGGGGATTCAGTGTCATAAACATGCAGACAAAAACCAGTGTTCACGCTTCTTCCATTGGATTCCAAAGAGACTGCAATGGTCCTCAATCAATGCCTGGGATCAGTAATGGTCTGCAGGTGGGAGAACAAATTTAAATGTAACCTGGACAAGACAGATGTGTTGGTGAGCAGGACTGCTGATCCAGAGATAAGGATTACTCTTTTGAATAGAGCTGCACGTTGTTTGAGAGGGGGAAAGTCAGATATATAGTTCTGGAAGTGCTCCTGGATGCCCAGGTAGCAGCTCTGCAGTGCATCAACTGCAACCATTCCAGAGAAAGCAGAGGCGGCCATGGTAACACATACTTAAGCAAAACAAGATTGGATTACTGTAACAAATTCTATCTGGAGCTGCCTTTGAAATGCATTCATAAACACTGACTGGTACAAAATGCAGTTGCAAAAGGTTTTGAATACAGCAGGACACTCCATTATACCAGTTACAGTGGCTATCAATTTCTGGGTTCAGTTCAAAGTGGTTGTCATGACCAATCCATTGTGCTTGTCTTTCTGTGTGCAAGCTTCATCACATGGATCAGAACAGTCTGTTTTAAAATAAAGCTATTATCCTTCAGGATCTAACATGAGCCAGCAAGCCACACACTGGGGTGGGGAGCGGGAGGAAGAAGGCAAGTAGCCCATATGATTAAACAGAATTGAAAAGCTAGGGACATAGGAAGCTATCTTACACCAAGTCAGAGCATTGGTCCATCCAGCTCAGTACTGCCTATACCAGGCCTGCTCAACTTAGGCCCCCTGCCAGCTGTTTTTGGACTACAACTCCCATAATCCCCAGCCACAGTGGCCAATAGCCAGGGATTATGGGAGTTGTAGGCCAACATCTGCAGGAGGGCCAAAGTTGAGCAGCCCTGGCCTACACTGACTGGTAGCAGCTCTCCAAGGTTTCAGACAGGAGTCTCTTCCAGCCCTACCTAGAGATGTTGCCAGGGGTTTAACTGCGGACTTTCTGAATGAAAAGTATATTCTCTGCCACTGAGCTATGGCCCCATCCTTGAGAAAACCATTGAGTAATATTTAAAATGTAAACAAAAGCTAGGTTTTTCCAATCAGAACATGTTCCATATGTGCTATTTTACTTTAGCAATTCATTCCACACAGAACCATTCTTAATATGCAGCTTGCCTCTGTGCTGTTTTCCCACCAAAACTCACATCTGAACTATTTATAACAGGCAATACTCAATCTCTAAACACATGTCATATGAAACTCATATTAATAAAGGATAAATAAGCAAGTAATAAATAAATAAAGCTAATAAGTAGAAGATATCACAGAGAATGCTATATTTCATGAAAGGCCCTAGTATTCCTTCCCACCACACAGCTCAGAAACTTGGAACGCAGTAATGTGCTTAGCAGAATCTTCTGACATACCTGGCTGACATATTGTTTTCAGGAAGAAGTGGAATTTCCAAGACCTTTGTGCTAGTAATAATTATTTCTTGACTCGCAGTAGCAACTGTTTTCCCTGTGATTCTGTGCACCTGGTAGAAGGCATGTGGTCGTAAGTAACGGTCATCTGCTGTCCCAATGAACATCTGTAGGTTTACTGGCTTTTCACTGTAACCCAGGAGCTGATTTTTAAAAAGAGAGAAAGATACAATCCTTGTAAGTTAACTTGAATTACCTGGTATTTGTGTGAAGCCAATTTCCTTTACAAAATTGGAATTCTGAAGGTAAGTCACAGCTATATTCACAAAAACAAAAAGGTATTTTCTGCAGGAAGTTGGATGTTTACGATTTGCTTCCACTGTAAAACCTTTTTAAAATAACGTTTTCTTTTATAGTTGCTTGAGAGCTGATCTTGTGGTAGCAAGCATGACGTGTCCCCTTAGCTAAGCAGGGTCCGCCCTGGTTGCATATGAATGGGAGACTAGAAGTGTGAGCACTGGAAGATATGCCCCTTGGGGGATGGAGCCGCAAGGTTCCAAGTTCCTTCCCTGGCATATCCAAGATAGGGCTGAGAGAAATTCCTGCCTGCAACCTTGGAGAAGCTGCTGCCAAACTGTGTAGACAATATTGAGCGAGATGGACCTATGGTCTGACTCATTATATGGCAGCTTCCTATGTTCCTAAATAGTGGTATAAGTATAAAGCCTGCTTCAGAATCTCAGACCCAGGACTAAATCCTTGTTTTAGGCAATATCCCTTAGGCTTGGACAGCCTAAAATGATTTTATTTCCCAACCTGGTTTAGAACAAGCCAGGATCTGTCACAATGTCCAAACAGGGCAATTCTGGTTATTCTTCAGCAAATAAACCAAGATCCCTGCTTCATACCCTAACCAGGTATGCATACTTGAAATAGAATTCACAGACTTTGCCTAGAATAAGCCAGGATTGCTCCGTTTGGATGTCACACAGATCCTAGCTTATTCAAAACCAGTACAAGAAGCAGAATCCTTCTCATGAATTTGTGGTTGGGCTGATATTTGAACTGGGTACTTCCCAACTTATGGAATATCACATATATGTAACTGCAACCACATTACCGCCCGCCCCCCGCATGTAGTTATAGTATCCCAAGAAGAAGATATACAACCTTCTTGAATAGTGTGTCTCATGCTTAGCTCTTCTGCCCAAGCATTCAGTATATACCTCCAAAACTGAGGTGCCCCAGATGACTGAGGAATCGCTTCATTAGGTTAAGCTCCAAACAGATTCTATCACAAAGTGATGTGGGGTGGAGTGAAGGGAGAAAGCCACTACTTGGCAGTCAAGTTGGTCCAAATAAGGCAAGGTTGCATTTGACTGCTCATCACCCAGCCCGGCCTTACTACTGCAATATTTTATGCAAACTCGAACAGCTGCTGAGAACACAATGTTATAAACTAGGATATTTTAAGGAAGCAGCAATGTGCTGCATCAACTGTACTAATCTTAAATTAACTACCATTTAACGCTATATGCTTGTGAAACTCACTGCGGTGTGTACTATTTATTCTCCAATGTTTTATTTTTAAGAAGTTATACTGGCTGGCAGGCGCTAAGGCTGTCCTGGAACAAACAACAAAAGAAACATGGTACAGGTCTAGGGGACAAAGTTATTGCTCAGTAATAGAGCATCTGCTTTGGATGCAGAAGGCCCCAGGTTCAATCTCTGGCATCTCCAGGAAAGGCTGGGAAACCCAAGAGAGCTTCTGCCAGCCCAAGTAGATAGCACTGAGCTAGATGCCAATTAAGCAAAGGGGCACCTTTTAAAGTGGTGATTCTCTTAGATTTAGCAGATGGGAGAGCAACTGGCCCTATTCAACCCCAGCACAGCATCTCTCCCGTGGCTGTTGCTGGTGTTTGGGGACAGGGGGCCATCTTATTTGTGTATTTATTTTTCTATGTAAACCACTTTGAGAATTTTGCTGAAGAGCAGTATTCATAGTAGTAGTATTAGGATGGACCAAAAATCTGACTCTGTATTTTAAAAAACCCAACCAAACACACAACTTTGTATATGCTCATAGTACTGATACAAGTCTGCATTTCTTAATCTTCCAATACTTGCCAATACCACACATACCAATCCAATACTGTACTGCAGTCAACTAGACCACAGCTGAGGAAGTTTTACACAATGAAGCTTTATGATGACACTAATTTAAAGGTTAAAAAAATATGAACATATTTATAAACTGTATTTATAGTATAGTGGCACAATTATACAGGGATGGTATTTGAGTTGGTAATGACTCCAAATATTAATTCCTACAAGTCTCACAGATCTGACACCCTGTATTTGTAGTAAAGTTAGTGTGGGAGGTTATTTGCAGGGCAGAATGAGCAAGGAAGCTTACAACTGCTTAACCTTCCCTTTAAAAAACTCTTCCTAGGGCTGTATGTTTAAATTAAGGCTGGGCTTCCATACCAGAAATGTTTCATTGGGGTGTGGGGGGGGGAACTATTGGCATGGTGGTGTGGGGAATGGCATTTACAGGAGACAAATAGTACTTAGAAAAAGTTAAGCAGCCACTTTTTGACAGTTGATTCACTTCTACAAATACCTCCACTCCCACACATTTGCATTACCTCAGCAAACACAGATTGGGATGCATGCATTTGTCAAGGCAACAGGCAATTCTGCCCTTACATACCATCTTCCCTTCAGTAAGGAAGTTGTTTGCATGTCAATGTGTTAAAATGAATGCTAAACTGTGCAGCAACACTCCACTGTACACCTTTATACCCAGATCCAGGTATCCTCCATCTAATTTACACCAGATTCAAGAATTCCAGGTTCCGAACATCCATGTACACTGTGAATGTTTTGTGCATGTCCATCAGAAATTCAGGAACTTCAGAGGAAAAGCACTCTAGTATGCTAAGTGGTGCCCATGGTTAGTAATTCTATTTCAGTGACTAATGGGGGGAAAAAATATTCTAGGGATGCTAAAATAAGGAATGCTTTTGGAATGACTCCTGAGGGAAAGCACTGTCAAAACTGAACATCAATGTTTTTTCTTCAAAACAAGATCTAAGGGCAGGATACCAGACTGCTGCCAAATCTGCTGCTAAGACATCTTTCCTGGAGAATAAATGTATTTCCTCTACCATCTCAATGAGATATTCTTTAGGGCTGTGTTTCACGTCTGGTCTGACAGTGAGATAGATCACTAGCTAATACAAGTTAATCTTTGCGGGGACAATATTAGGCCTGCCCTCAGACTGTTATGGATTTAGAGAGTGCTGGGGCATTTATAATGGAATACAGCATCATTTCTAGATCCCACTTTCTCTTTCCGGCTATTCCAATGCACAGAACTACTACTAACTTCCCAAACTCAAATACCTGCTTCTTTTATGCTAGCTAGATGCATCCAGAGGTCAATCAGGGATTCTAGAGAACTGCCTGCCAGGACAAAATTTCCCTCAAGTCATCAAGAAACCATCTGGATACATAACTATTGAGGGCAGACCTAATAGCCCTCCAACCCACCCCACCCTGTAAAGATGAGGGGTTTCAGTAAACTTAAACTCTACTAGGCAGTGATCTATTCATGACAGAGAAACTACACCAAGCTTTCCTGCACCCAGATCATTTTAATCCCAAGCAGCACTAGACCAGATTCAGCATGTGACATGGGTAGGCCACAAACTACGTGAGATAAACCCATGATTGCCATGCAGACCATGAAATCCTAAGCCACATAAATGTTGACATGCCCCAGTACAACTTGCTTGGGGGAATCCAACTGAGACTACCCCAGTTAGTTCAGGAAAGTAGACAGTTTTGCAGCAGGATGGACAAGGAACAACACAAAACATTACAGGAGAACATCTCGTTATCCAGTTGCACTTGCCTTGAAGGAGCAAGTGCGCGGCTTGGGGGTACTGCTGGACCTGGCTCTGCTTCCGGAGGCTCAGGTGAAGGTGGTGGCTAGGGATGCCTTTGCACAGCTTCAGCTAGTACGCCAGCTGTGTCCCTTTCTCAAGAAGGCAGATCTGACCACTGTTATCCACGCCTTAGCCACGTCATGGCTGGATTACTGTAATGCATTCTACGTGGGGTTGCCCTTGAAGAATATTCAGAAACTGCAGCTAGTGTGCAAAATGTGGCAGCTAGGATGTTATCTGGAGCTGTCTGCTGGGACCATATTACTCCCATTTTGAAAGAGCTACATTGACTGCCAGTCTGTTCCTGGGTCCAGTTCAAGGTGCTGGTTTTGACCTTTAAAGCTCTAAACAGCTTGGGTTCTGGATACCCGAGGGACCACCTGCTCCCAAGAGTTTCTGCCCACTTGACAAGTTCATCGGGGGAGGGAAGGCTGCTCCATGTGCTGACAATGAGGGAGTCTGTCACCTGTTGTGCATGCAGGACAGGACCTACTCAGTCACTGCCCTCAGAATTTGGAATGCTCTCCCAGTAGGCCTCCACTCCCCAGGCTCCATCACAGTTTTTAGAAAGCAAGTAAAATCTTGGCTTTTTACCCAGGCTTTTAAATTGAGTGTTTTGTTTGCTGCTGCTTTGTATCTTATGGTTATTGTACATATTTATAAAACTTTTAATTAGACATGTATGTTTATATTCCATTTTAATTCTTATTGTATATTTTTTATGGTTTTATATTTTAAATGTTTTGTGAACTGCCTTGAGATCATTTTCATGAAAGGCGGTATAGAAATCTAACAATAAAATAAATCGATACTTGCAGAAGTTCCGTTCCTCACCTCTTACCACAAGTAACGAAACCACAAGTAACAAGGCATTGTGCCTATGGAAAACAGAGGGTTGGGTTCCTGGGTGAGGGAAAAGGGCAAAAAACATCAAATAAAACGACTGTACTGTGTGTGGGATCTCCTTAACCAGGTTAAATCCTGGTTGCATGATAACTGATGTGACAATTTTTTTAAAGGATGGCTGGTGTATGGTGAAGCGGGTAGTGTATAAAACTGAATGGGTGGAATGTGCAGCATTCTATGTTGGAGAAACAGGAATACCACTAATGAAAATATAGAAAGAACATCTGGCTGAAATGCAGCATAATGAAAGTTGAACAGAACTGTGGGTGATACTTACGAAGGAAGAACATAATGGAAAAGTGACAAACACAAAAGTATCAATATTGGCTGTTGAACAGAATTTAATGATGTAAGATCAAGGAAACCATGTTCACTGAGCAACTGAAACCTAATATCAGTGTTAAGGATGAGATGGAAGAAGCCATGAGATACATCAGTCCCTGTAAGGATTAATATATCCCTTGGCAGGAGGTTTGTTCCCCCCATCCCCCGCAATGTTTTATCTACTATCCATTTGCTGTTTTCTCAAAAACTGCACTTAAGAGCCTTCAGCTGGCATGCTAAATGGGGCACTGAAGCTGGTGTATCACACCAAAATGGTTGCTCACTTTTGTTTTAGCTTACATATTTTATATAAAATTTGTAAGTTATTTTAATATCATTTGTGCATTAAAGAGGTCATCTGAAGTTTGCCAGAATAGAAGTGATATTGGTGACGCTACAAGTCTAGAAGACATGGAATTGCCCATCATTAATGAGGTCTCCCATTCCTGACTGAACAGTCAACTATACTGTGTTTTATTATAGTTTGTACGGATTATTTTGTTGAACTTAGTCTTGGAAAGAAATTCTCTTTTGGACCGACAGTTGATAAAGAATTAGGATTTCATAATAGAACTTTAATAGAGATCACCTCAAGTTGCTTTATTCCTATATTAAATTTGAAGTAGTACTTCTAAGACATAGTTCTGTTTCCCTACAATCTTCCCAAGTTATAAATAAATTCAACCACACAGAACAAGTCAATGGAGATTTGCATGGTCTTCTCAAACAAGAAGTCTTCCAGTCAGGAAATGTCCACTTCTATGTAAAATGAAAAACAATGGCTGCACTGTTGGTTATCCTACTCTAAAAACAACAACAACAACAACGCCGCTTTCAACAAAAGTTTCCAAAATGGTTTACACAGAGAAATAATAAATACATATAAGATGGATGGATCCTTGTCCCCAAAGGGTTCACAATCTAAAAATAAACATAAGATAGACACCAGCAACAGTAACTGGAGATATTATTCTCGGGGTGGACAGGGCCAGTTACTCTCCCCCTGCTAAATAAAGAGAATCACCATGTTAAAAAAGCTGTCTCTTTGCCAAGTTAGCAGGGGAGTAAAACACAACATACTTAAAATACCAGCCGCTGATAAACCATGACATAAACCACCACAAGAATATTAAGTTATATTAGACTACCGCCATAAATGCCAACCTGGTGAATCTACAACCACATGGCTTTTACACAGATAGTAAATTAAACTAGTAGTTGAGGGAAGGAGAGCTAGAAGTATAATATTACAAAATGGGGCAGCCATAGAGCATATATGTATTCACCACCATATTTGTTCCCTTCAAATACAAACATGCCCATGTGCAACAGAAAAAACGTTTTATTTGATAAACAATCATACGCTCTCTACTTGAGAAGTCACACAGAATGTTGTAAATAATAAAAAAAGAGTTACAGCACACTGCCACTACTGACCTCTAAAAACCCTCTGCTAGTAACTGTATACTGTGACACACAACCCATTGCTTTGTGGAGGAAATTCTGCCAAGTTGTTTGTGTGTTTCTGTATCGTTTCCATAGCAAAGGTCAGTGAATGCGCAAGTTAAACTAAAGCTGGAAGGCTAAAAAGAGAAGGTCATAACAGGATAAACTACAACAGCTTCCCTCTAAAAAATCTCAAATTGTACTAGTATGTTGCAGATATTTTTGCATATATGTAGAAATTACAGATCTTATGTAACTGAATGTATGGAAATCAGCAGTTATGTATTTTTAATATTTTCAAACAGTGTCTGAAAAGTGTGTCCAAAACTATTATGCATCCAAGCTGCAAGCTTTCAAGTACGAATACTAAGATTTTCATTACAAGGTCAAACTGTGTAATATTGTATTAGAAACTGAAGACTGGACATTTTGCAAGGATAGATAAAACAACATTTTCAACATCAGAATTACATCAGCCTCAAATTTAAAACCACCTCTTATGCAGGTCCTTGTGTTGACTTCATTGTTCAAATTCCATTAATTTTCATGACTGAACTAGTTAGTTTTAAAACCCATTAGTTTTATTAATGATTTGAATAAGTGGCTCCATAGTATTTTTCAAAGCTTTTTTTCATTTGCCATTCGTCTTTCATTTTCCCTCTTTTGTTTGCAGCATATGCATATGTATGTAGCATTTATATATTATATGCACACAAAAATCAGGGCAGGAATAGTGGACAAGAGATAGGAGGGGCAGATATTTCAATAAGGAGCAGGCTATTCATAAGCATGTATTCACAAGCACGCCTCAATAAACCCACTTGCCTCCTCGCCTGCAGCAACAGTTCCTCCTCTCTCTGGCAAGTGGCCCTGCCTCTCACGCACACTTTGGACAAAAATCCCTCTCACTGCTGATGGATTGGAACTGGGAAACACAAGGAGGAAGGAGCCAAAACTCACCACAAAGAAAGAGAAAGCACCTCTCTTTACCTTCACAGGCAATTTGCAAGAAGGAAAAGAGCAGGTAGCCCCTACTACCTGAGCAAAGAGGCATTTTTTATAGTGGCAATTCTCTTATATTTAACAGAGGGATAGCAACTGTCCTTATCCAACCACAGTGTTGGTACTGGTACATGCCTTCTAGACTATAAGCCCTTTGGGGACAGGGAAGCATCTTATTTATTTTTCTATCTATATAAACCACTCTGAGAAATTTTGCTGAAAAGCAGTACCATATATACATATTCACAGTAGTAGTAATAGTTCTCTCTTAAGCTGGGACAAAGGTGGATATAGCAGCAGGACTGAGTACTTTTGAGCGGCGTGGGAATGCTTGCATCTATCAAGAGAGCACACGCACATGCTCCTGTTTGTCCACCATCAGCCCAGAATGATTTGGGCTTCGAGATATATGGCTCTCCTGCATGCCAGCACCATCCTCTCTCTCCTGCTCATTCTGCTGGCCTCAGAGTCACGGAATGTTCTGGAAGACTGCTTCCAGTAGGGGCGAATACTCCTACTCTCCCTTCCACTCGAATATTGCCAGACAATCCTGATCTCCCCCAACTTCCAGCAAATGTAAGCACTTGGAGAAAATACAAAAACAAAGCAAAGTGGGTGAAATGCCTTCATGGGAAGCCATACCTATGTAAGAAGATTTTTCTTGTGGACAGGATTCTGTGAACTACTTTGTGCTGCTGTATGAAAAACTGGGATCTATGCAGCAAAGGTCCCATACCAAAGTAGAAGAAGGATGGGCAGATTGGCGGGGGTGGGGGTGGACTCTGAAGGAACAGACTTGCTGTTGAAAAAGTGGATTGGCAGAAAACCTGGAATTGATTTTTTGGAGGAAGAGGGGGAAAACCTGTGCTCACTAGATTTTTTTGGCCCTGTGAAGATAAACAGATTACTGACTGTCAAACTGTGTTTTAGCACAAAGATGAAGACCCATGTCTGGATGGGCACAAAACCAATTAAGAGCTTGTCTATGGGAACAGAGTTGGGGGAGGGAAGCAGTATTTTAATTAGGAAGAGCTATCGGACGGGCATTGGGGGGAAAGCAGCCCTAGATTGTGTGTGGAGGGGATTCGGGGAAGTCGTCTGTTTTCTCTGGTTATGTATAATAAACTTGCCAAGCAGTGTTTAATTAAGATGTGCAAAAGCACAGGGTGTGGATGTTCAGTGTCATCCTTTCTATAAGCTCTTCTCCTTAATTATGTGTGGGGAGCGGCAAACTGTATGTCCTCAAAAAAAGGGAATGGCACTCTGGATGTGTTTAGAGGCACTTTAAATATGTTCTCGTTGGCTAGTAGAAGTTAAAAATTAGCTACGAGCCTGGGCACAAATTGTGGACTAGCTCACCAGGCAGATTTGCTAGGGTATGTCCCAGAAAGCTTTCTAGTACCATGCATAACTACCAGAGCAGCTGAGATCCCCAATTATAGTTTCATTTCTGAGTTTTGTTATGGGGATCTTGGTATAGTTAGAGTGTTGGACTAGGACCGGGAAGACCCGAGTTCAAATACCATGAAACTCACTGGGAGATTCTGGGCTAGTAATGTATCTCTCAGCCCAACCTACCTCACAGGGTTCTTGTGAGGATAAAATAACCATGTACACCGCTCTGAGCTCCTCAGAGGAAGAGCAGGATAGAAATGTATGTACGTATGTATGTATGTATGTATGTATGTATGTATGTATAAATAAATAAATAAATAAATAAATAGTTCCTGCAATGTGCAAGGTACATTGTTCTTACAAGCTTACCACTTCACATGGTAAACTTAGCTCACTTACCCAGAAATCTACTCATGTGTAAGTGCCCCAACCACTGCTGTCAAGTAGGAGGAAGCAGATCTATTCATGAGTAACTTATTTATTTTTATTTAACATATTTGTATACCGCCCAAAACTTACATCTCTGGGCGGTTTACAACAAAAACAACAACAGTTGTATTGACCACCATTTTGTGTCTCTTGTCCACTGGGCACATGCCCTGCAAATGCTTAAAGGAATGAGGGACAATGAAGGAAGGATAAAATGAGAACAAAAGTCAAGGGTACTGACACAACAGTTTAAGACATTCACTGCCTCAGATTTGTTTGGTTAAAAGTCTTGTGGCCAAATCCATATAGCACTACATAAGATTCATCTATATTCAGCTGAAACTTTGAAGGGCCCCACAGATATTTGGATAGTGCAGCATAAGCCCTTTTCACACATTAAGTTCAATGCACATACAACAGTACGTTTCCTATCTCTATCTTGCAATTGAGGGAACCTGTACCCAGGTTCATTTTAAAGTGAACACACATGCAGCCATTAACACAAAAAACATGTACATGTGTATAGATATGCAAGCACCTCCCTCCAACCTCAATGCAGAGTAGTGTATAGCAACAGAGATTATAGTTCAACTAGATGTCTACAGCTATTGTGGTTTCTTAAGAAAACTGATAAAGAATCAAGGGGCACCAAAACATCACTTTGTCCAGTAATCTATAACAAGGCAGGCTAACTCACATATCAGCCTGTTTCCACAACCAAACAGCTGACACAAACACACATACTGTGAAGTAAACAGGTCAATTCTTAAACAATTTCCATCAAAGTTTGCCTTTAATATTTTCCAGTTTTGAAGAGTCATAATTTTCCATTTATAATATGCTCCCACACAGTGCCAACTTTTAAAATAGAAAATGGAGGAAAGTCATTTCCATTTGTTACATAGGAACATAGGAAGCTGCCATATACTGAGTCAGACCATTGGTCCATCTAGCTCAATATTGTCTTCACAGACTGGCAGCAGCTTCTCCAAACGTTCTCCGTTATACACACCAAACTTAGATTTGTTTCTTTCCCCTCTTTCTTTGCCCCCGAGTTGCCTGGACAAGAAGAGCTACTCCTAGTTAGCACAAATCTGACACCTTGACAGGAAGCAGGAAACTTTTCTTATTGGCAAGGTTAGGAACTGCTTGCACTTATATTATATGATACACGGTACACTGAGGAGGGGAGGCAGGGAGATCACTGATTGCAATGATTGTCCAGTCATTCAGAGCTGATTTGAGCCCATTGGTTCAGAGGAGAGAAGAGAGCAGGAGCAAGTGGCTGAGGAACAAAGAAAAAAGCAGCTCTGTGAAGCAAACATTACTTGTACAAATGCCCCCCTCCTTTCTAAAATGTATGTCTCAATGTATTATATGCACCATGAACTGGGGCTTTTATTAAAGTGAGAGAGGAAGAGTAAATCAGAAAATTACAGCATTCTGCAATGTTCTTTTTAAAAAGGCAGAGTAAGTTCCATGCCATATTAGATGGACAATTCATTTTGAATTTAACTACCCAGACATAGAGCAGTCTTGAAGAAAAGAAATGTCTTGAAGACACACAAGGGAGGCCAGGATAAGGCAAGCTTACAAACACTAGACTACAATGTTAAACTGCAAACTTGCCATCAACAGCACCTTGTCAATTTTCTTGCAAGCACTCTAGCCATCAAGCCCAAGAATTGGTAATTAAGTGCTAGCTTCTAACAGACACAGGCAGTACTGCTTCAGAAAATCCTAACTTCATACGTGGGGGCTGGGAGGAGAAACAAACATGAAATGGAATAAGTGAATAGCACATCCAATTGCTTAGGGTGAAAGAAAAACAGTTTGTTTCCTTGTAACTTATGATCTGGGGGTGATCCATTGTCATTCATGAGAAATGGGTTACTGCTCCTGTGCAGGAACCTTCCAGATGGATTAATTAGCTCCTCTCTGGCACCCCTCCCTGCCAGACACGTGCTCAGTGCCTTCCTTTTCTCAGCAGTAAGACGCCATTTTGATTCAGTTTCTTGTAGAGCGCCTGATGTTTAGACGTTCCTTGAAGTGTCCAATCAACTGCCAACGGATCACCTCCATATCATAAGTTACAGATAAGCATCCTGTTTATCTGGAAGTGATCTGGAAGAGAAATGGGTGACTGCTTGATGGTGGGTGCAGCCATTCCATCCACTAATCTATAACTCTCTCCAGTACCTCTCTTCCAAATTTGGCTTCAGCAGCCATACATAAGTCTATGGCATAATGCTTTATAAAAGGCACATGTGTAGTTCAAGTGGTAGCTGCACACAGCTCCTTAAAACCGAGACCAGATAAGAGAGCAGCTGAAGAAGCGTATGCTCTCATCGAGTGTGCTTTCACCACCTTTGGAGGTTGCTGGTTCTGTAACTTGTATGTTAAGAAAATCAGTTCAACTAACCAATGATCAACTAACCTGTCTCGATACTGACATGCCTTTAATTTTTGCTCTTGAACAGTACAAAGAGCAGCTTTGTACACCGAAAGTCTTTTGTTCTTTTCAGGTAATGGAGAAGGCAGTGCCTGACATCCATTAAATTCAAAGTTCATTCCAGGCATGTCTCAGGATCTTAAAAAAAATAAAATAAATGACAGAAGCACAATATTTTGATTTAAGTGAAAATCTGTTACCACCTTAGGTAAGAAAAATGGGTCAGTATGCATAACCACCTTGTTGGAGAAGAACTGTGTATATGGTACATCCTCCCTTAAAGCAGCCATTTCACTAACATAACGGGCAATAGTTACAGTTATGAGAAAAGCAGTTTTCAGCGCCAAACACCACAAACTAGCCTCATGAAGTGGTTCAAAGGGAGGTTCCATTAGTGAAGCCAATGCTAGAGACAGATACCGAGTGGCGTAAAGGAGAATATAGGTTATTAATACCCCGCATAAATCACTGGTAACATGGGCAAGGTGACAGGTTGTGTCAATAGCACTGTGGCTATCATTTTGTAAACGGGGTCCTCAAGGTCTGGAATTGGTTATTTTATTTCCAAACCTAGAAACTCAGCCATTTGCTGTATCATTTTAGTGTAAGAATTCAATTCCTCGTTAGGTGAAGTGGAGGGTTTCAGGGGTTCATCTGAGGGTGGATCTGAAGGATGCTCCGAAAGTCCCCCTTCACCATTGGTGTCCAGTTCTGACGAATCGGAGGAATCGTTAAGAGTCACCAGACGGTATAGGAACCACTTCTAGAACTGATAGTGGAGCACCCACCGGATGTGTGGGTGGAGGTGGGTGTGAGCGATCTCCAGCAAGAGGTGGTATAATCAGATGTTGAGGTAAGGTTGGTAAGGCGTGACAGGCACATCCACTAGAAGAGGGATAGTCTGAACCCCCTGGATCACTCCTACAGTCACCGTAGGCATAGGATGAGGTGGGAGGGAGGGCTGCAGGCTGAGGCAGCAGCCTAGATTGCTGTACAGGAAAAACAGGTTGCTTACCTGTAACTGATGATCTGGTAGAGATCCGTCGATATCCATAGGGTTCTGGATATCGACGGATTCTGCGATGGGTTCTGCGTCTGCGCAGGAGTCACGCGGGTTCTGCGCCTGCGCAGGAGTCACGCGGTAGCCATGCCTGAGCTTGTCAAAGCGCCAAAGCCACGCCCCTACGCTGGGCGTTCTATATAAGGCGTGCCTTTGGCGCGAAGTCCCTCAGTTATTGGACGACCACCGTGGAGGACGACCATCCAGATGACGAAGGTGAGTTCATCCAAGATAAGTGCTCGAAAAAGGACAATGCAAAGAGCTGCACACCTAAATGCACATAAAGGCAGTCCTACTGCAGAGGGGAGGCCGGGAGGGTCTTATGGATATCGACGGATCTCTACCAGATCATCAGTTACAGGTAAGCAACCTGTTTAGCTGGGTCGAGATCCGTCGATACCCATAAGAATGGGTGTCTAGCAAGCTCCAAAAAGGAGGAGGGAAGCAGTAGAAATCAAGGCAGCACCCTTTTTAAGATGCTCCTCCCGAAGGAAGCCTCTGCAGCAGAACGTACATCTATGGCATAGTGTTTGACAAACGGGGACTCAGAGGACCATGTAGCTGCTTTGCAGATGTCCGCAAAAGAAACCCCTGCCAGGTGTGCAGCTGAGGAAGCGTGGGACCTAATGGAGTGGGCCCTTATAGCTTCAGGAGGTGTTTTGTTCTGCAGTTTGTACGTGAACAATATCACCTGCACCAACCATCTTGACAATCGCTGCCTGGAGATTGGGGATCCTTTGGAAGAGCCCTGGTAGGACACGAAGAGGCGGTTGGAATCTCTAAAGTCTTGTGTACGGGACATATAGAATAGTAGAGCCCGTCGCACATCCATAGTGTGTAATGATCTCTCTAAGGCAGTAGAAGAAAGCCTGAAAAAGGTAGGCAGAATGATATCTTGGTTGAGGTGGAAGGAAGACACCACTTTAGGCAAAAAGGAAGGATCCAGGCGCATCCGGACCTTGTCAGGATAAAAGATAGTGTAAGGCGAGTCTACCCTGAGTGCTGTGAGCTCACTGACACGTCTAGCCGTAGTTACTGCTATCAAAAAGGCAGTCTTCCAAGAGACCAGTTTCAATGAGCATGTGGCCATGGGTTCAAAAGGAGGTTGAGTGAGGGATGAGAGCACCAGAGATAAGCTCCAGGGTTCTACTGGAGGCCTAACTGGTGGGTACACATTCGAGAGTCCTTTTATAAAAGCCTTACTCAAAGGATGGGAGAATAAAGTCTTTCCATCACTGCCTGGGTGTTGTGCAGAGAGAGCAGCCAGATGGACTCTAAGGGAGATATTCGCGAGACCTTGTGTTTTTAGTGTTGTTAGGTAACGCAAGACTTCCTGGACTGAAGCCTGCCTGAGAAGAAAACCCCTTGACCTTGCATATATCTTAAAACAGCGCCACTTGCTCTGATAATTCTTACGTGTGGATGCCTTTTGTTGGTTAAGTAGAATACGCTTTAGGAGACTATCCGCCAGGCGGTCAGACGTAGAGTGAGTACATCTGGGTGTAGGATCTGGCCCCTGTCCTGCGTCAGGAGATCTTGGCGTCGAGGTAGGTGGTGGTAACAGTTCTTGGACAGTCTGCGTAGCTGTGGAAACCAAGCTTGCCTTGGCCACCACGGTGTTATCAGGATCCCGCTGGTTGGTTGCGACAGAAGGCACGCCACCACTCTGGGTACCAGGGGGAGCGGGGGAAACATGTATGGGGTTTCCCTGGACCAGTCCAGTTGAAAAGCATCCCCCAGGGAGCGAGCATCGTGGCCCGCTCTCGAACAGTAACGGGAACATTTTGTATTTGTGGAGCAAGCAAAGAGATCTATGGAGGGCGACATCCACCGGTTGAAAAGCGGGGTCAGGACCTCTGAATGTAGCTCCCATTCGTGTTGGCAATCCTTCAAGAAGACTCGACTGAGGTCGTCCGTCAACACGTTTTCCAGGCCCTTGATGTGTACTGCTACAGGGGCAACATGGTGTTGAATGCACCAGTGCCATAGTTGGACGCTGAGGGCACACAGGCTCCGAGACACAGTCCCGCCTTGACGGTTGATGTAAGCTTGTGCGGTCGTGTTGTCGAGTTGGACTTGGACAATCTGGTTTTGCAACATCGGAAGAAAAGCCCTCAGCGCCAGAAAAACTGCTAGTAGTTCTAAGAAATTTATTTGCAGAAGGGCTCGTTGAGGGGACCATCTGCCCTGGATCTTGTGGCCGTTGCAATGGGCACCCCAACCTTGTAGAGACGCATCTGTGGTCAACCAGATAGTGGGTGAGGGATTTTGAAAGGGGACCCCACTGAGTAGATTGTCTCTTCGAGTCCACCATGTCTGTGAACGAAGTACTTGTGGAGGCACCATCAAGTGTCTCTCCTGGCTCTCCCTGTATGGGCGAAAGACAGAGAGGAACCATAGTTGAAGCTTCCGCTTTTTTAGGCGTGCATAGTGCATGACCGCATTGCATGACGCCATCAGTCCTAACAGGCGTTGGATGGCACGGGCTGGTTGGGTGGGTTGCTGTTGGAAAAGCTGCACCAAGTCCCGAATACACCTGAATCTGTCTTCTGGCAAGAACGCTTTCTGTACTCTGGTATCCAGAATCGCCCCTATATAGGAGATCACTGGGACTGGTTGTAGATGTGACTTTTCCCAATTGATTTGAACACCTAGATCGTGGAGAAGATCTATCACATAACGGACATGTAAAAGTAACTCTTCTTTGGTCTTTGCTGCCATAAGCCAGTCGTCCAGGTATGGATAGATAGCGATCCCTTTGGTATGCAGGTGCGCAATCACCACAGCCATGCATTTTGTAAAAACTCTTGGTGCGGTAGACAGTCCGAAGGGCAATACATTGTATTGGTACACTTCCTGCCCGACGGTGAAACGTAGATACTTTCGATGACATGGTTGAATACTTATATGAAAATAAGCATCCTTGAGGTCCAGCGTTGCAAGCCACTGTTCTCCTTGGAGGAGAGGTAGGATGTGCTGCAATGCCATCATGCGGAATTTGCGGACGCGAATGAATTTGTTCAGGCAACGGAGATCCATGATGGGCCGGATACCCCCATCCCGTTTGGGAATTTGGAAGTAACGGGAGTAGAAACCGTCTTGACTGTTTGCCCACGACACCGGGGCTATAGCCCCCTTGTGAAGAAGATCCCTCACCTCTTCCTGCAGGAGGTCCGATGAAGGAGTGAGCCTTATCCCCGTGAACCGAGGAATGGTCTTGAATTTGAGTGCATAGCCGGAGCTCACAATTTTCAGGACCCATCTGTCTGATGTTATATGGTGCCATGCGGGGGCATGGCTGGCCAGCCTGATGGATGGCTGGGACAGAATGGTCGATGGTGAGGAACCTTCCCCCGCTGGCTGGGAAGGGGAGAGAAGAGGAGGTGTCAGTGGGCGATCCCAGATCTCAAAGACGCTTCTGGTTGTCTTGCGCCTTGGAACGCTGGGGATGTGTAGACTTATGTCTTTGCTGGTAGGCCCGTTTTTGATACGGGGTATACGGTCTCCGGAAGTCCCGGCGATCTTGGCCTCGATAGGGAGGCTGGTATTTTCCATAATTGGGCCGGAATCTCAATGTCTGCCCGGAAGATGAAGGGGCAGTGGTGAAAGTCTTTGCCGTGAATTTAGATTTTTTCAATTGTTCCATAATGGCGTTGGTGGTGGTGCTAAAAAGGCCCGAGCCATCAAAAGGGAGGCCTTCAATTTTCTCTTTCATGTCCATTTGGAGATGAGTGGACCGCAACCAAGCGTGTCTACGTAGAGTGATAGCTGCTGTCATGGCCCTGGATTCACTCTCCACTAGGTGTTTAGCAATGCTTAACTGGCGGCGAGTCAAATCCCCAGTGTTCTCTAAGGTCTGGTGGAACTTTGCACGAAGCTCATGAACAGGTAAGGTTTCTAGGTCCTTTTCCAAGAGCTCCCAGAGGCCATGTGTGTATTTGACCGTGCATGCTGCATAGTTGGCCACCTTTATTGAGAGGCAAGAAGTCGAGTATACTTTTCTGCCTAGAAGGTCCAGTTTTCTGCCCTCTTTATCAGGAAGAACCGTATGGCGTCTCCCTGTCTTGGAAAAAGCTGCACAGTCAATAACTAGCGAACTGGGTGCTGGGTGTTTCAACAAATATTCATTGTCCTTATCCTGCACCCGGCAGAGGCTTTCAAGCTTTTTAGAAGTTGGCGTGGAGGTGTGGAGCACCTCCCAAGCACATTTAACGGAAGATGTTTGCGAAGCATGGTGAGACAGTTCAGGACAGTACGTCTGAGTAGACGTAGTCGTAAGAGAACATAGCGGCAGTCGTTGTGTCCTGTCATCATCAGAGGCATACGGTTCTCCAGGTGATGCTACACCCATGGGATCCTGGGGGTATACACAGGTGTGCCACGCTAGTGGGGAGCATACTTGGCCCGTAGATTGAGGTCTGGGAGACTGCGCTGCGGAGTTCAAAAGCACGGGTTGAGATGGCCCTGCATCTGTTGACAAGAAGCCTTTGAAAGTTGAGGTGGTACGCCTACTCGATGTCAAGTCCAATAGCGAGAGCAGCGAGCGGGTTGCTGATGGAAGAGCATCCTCTGCATCGACGTCTATGACCTCGAAAGCAGGAGGTGGACAATGTGGCGTCATATGTGAAGTAAGGATCGGGGTGTTTAGCATTGTGGCGAGGAGACCCATAGTCGGCGTTGATGGCGAAGCCGAGGCCAGCGGGGGTCGGAGCCGGTGATAGAGCTCGAGCGCCCGGCATCGAGATCGACATCGAGGCTGGTAGATGAGGTGGCATAGCCTGAACCGCAGGCGTCGACACGGATGCGGCTGTCGACATCGAAGGAGCAGTCGACATCGGTGGTGCGGTTGACATCGATGGAGCAGATAGTGCGGGGGGATCCACCGATATCGGTGGGGGCTGTCGTGGTTGATGGAGCCCCCGACGCTGAGGAAGGTTGCAAAGATGATGGCTTCGATGAATGCGAAGACTGTTCCCCCGGCGGCGACGGAGTACGGGTAGCCAAACTGGGGGATCTTCAGCGTTTACGAGGCGGAGATCTATGCCGAGCCGTGCTTCGATGGTCGGAAGGAGAGCGGGGACGCTCTCGTGAACGAAGTTCAGGCCCCGACGAGGAAGACGACGAGGAACAACACGGCGTCGATACTGATTTTGCCAGCTTTGTCGCCGAAGCTGACGATGCAGACCCACGTGGGTGTACAGGAGATTCCCTCGACTTCGAATGTTTTTCCGACTTCGAAGCAGACTTCGAAGAACCATCCTTCTCGGCATGAGAGGAAGACTTTTGGTGGTGGCTCGACGTTACTGGAGGTGCCGACCCAGATCTCGGGGGCAATTTTGAAGCCGATGTCGACAGAGTGGAAGGGCTTAAAACCTCGTCATAAATAGCCACCCGGAGGCGCAGCGCTCGGTTTTTTCTCGTTTGTTTCGAGAGGGAAAGGCAGATCTTGCAAGAGGAGACATTGTGCTCCTCACCGAGGCATAATAAGCAAAGGTCATGAAGGTCCTTGGAGGGGAGTTTCGCCCTGCAGCCTTCACACCATTTAAAGGATTTTTTCTCCTCCGCCATCTTCAGTCTGTAGTCGAATCCGTGCTTAGGTCGAAGTCTGGGGATTGTCGTAAGCCAGTCCGCGTCAAGAGCCAGGAAATATCAAGTAGCCGGTCCGAGTCAAATCCAAACAAAGTCGCTTTCCAATCCGTAGTCAAATCCAAGAGATCAGTCTATTAAGTATGAACTTTTTTTATAAGAAGAGAGGAACTTTCCGACAACTGAGGCGGCAGACCGAGGTCCAAACGCAAAGGCGGTCGGAAAAGAACTGAGGGACTTCGCGCAAAAGGCACGCCTTATATAGAACGCCCAGCGTAGGGGCGTGGCTTCGGCGCTTCGGCAAGCTCAGGCATGGCTACTGCGTGACTCCTGCGCAGGCGCAGAACCCATTCTTATGGGTATCGACGGATCTCGACCCAGATCATGTTGTTGCCTTGCAGCATATGCTGCGCCCTCCATAACTGAAATTCAGCAAAGTCCAGTTGAGTTGCCAGAGACACTGTGTGTCTAAACCCACACGAGTGTAAAGGCTCCCTTTGTGACACCAAAGGTTGCGAAGGGACAAACATAGAAGATGGCCTCCACAGTAGTGCAGGGCGGCAAAGTTGTTGTCGATACAGCTTGTTGTACAGGTTGGAAAGAGGTGAGACCTGTTCTAGTCATTGAACTCATAAAAGGTGCCATGGATGGAGTTTTAGGAGTTGAATTTCCATCCGAATCCACATCAATCTCCAAGGCACCACTTAAAACTCCCTGGAACATAGAGCCAGAAGGAGCACTGGTGGTAGAGTCCAACATACTCATTAGTGACTCTGCAGTGCTTTGATCGAAGAAGGTATCATCAGTATTGTCAAATAACAGCAGAGGAGACCTCATAGGCATTTGTGCTGGAGACAACGACAGAGGTTTGTAGGAACACTGAGGCACCACTGCCAATGATGAACTCGGAATATTCCGTTGAGTAGATCCATGCTCAACCCTGGCCATCAATACCGACACACTCAGTATTGAGGTTAGCATTGATGTTGATGTCCTAATAGAGGGGCAGCAGATAGTAGAGAGGTTCTCGATGAAGAGATCGGTAGCAAAGGATCCATCAATGTCGGCGAATCTTGACACTGAATTGACATAGGTGAGGAAGGTCCTCGATGGACATGGAATCTTCGACTTATGTTTCTTTGGAGGTGGAGAGTCTGTATTGGAAGAGACTCGATGCCGTTTATGTTTCTTATGTTTAGCATTGGAGCTTCTCGGCTTTTTAAAGATGATCTCTTTAGGGCCACTCAGCGTCCACAAGTCCGACATCCAGAAACCAAAAGAAGCGTTAACTCACAGTCTGCAGTCAAAAACACAGTCAAATCCATTCAAATAATGCTTTCTTTTCTAATTAATGAGGTGCAATAACCTGAAGGTCTCGACGCATCAGTGGTCAAAAAGAAACTAAATGGTGCCTGACTGCTGAGAAAAGAAAGGCACTGGCACATGCACAGCAGGGAAGGGTGCCAGAGAGGAGCTAATTAATCCATCCAGAAGGTCCTTGTGCAGGCACAGTAAACCCTTTCTCAAGATGATAACAGAACAGATCACTTCCAGATCTATATGTTCTACATTCATCCATCAATTTATCTGTCATGTCTGGGGGCATGTGTTTTCTGGGCTTTTGTGATGATGTTTTATCCAGGTTCCTCAGGTTTTCAAACACTTCTGTCTGTGTCCGTTTCCAAACACTTCCTCTCTGTTGCTCCTGGTAGCTGCTCTTCCTTTCTTCTCTCTGCAGAGCTCTGAAGGGCTCCACCTTTGGCCTCTATTTTAGGGCCAAACGCCACCTGATGCAGGAGATCTGTGAGCAGGATCTGCTACTGCAAAGGATCAAGCCAGCTCACATGCTAGGAATTTTAGCTGAATCACCTCTCCTTGTGCCTCATGGGCTGACCCATTCTTTTAAATGAAAAGAATCCCCAGTAGGTTGAATTCACTTCTACCAGCTGCTCCTCAAGTAATAGGGTTTTTCTGACTGAAGGGAGTGATAACCCTTAGTCCCCTCCTTACTGTGAAGTGTGAAGTAGCCAGCTTGGCAGTCCTTTTGGGGGCGGGGGTGAACCTGGAGAGCCAGGCAAACAGTCTGAGATTAAACCAAGAATAAACCAATTTATTATTGCTTTCCAAAAATAAGCACTTCAAGATTTTAAAGCATAATGGTCTCAAATGAAGTTGTTTTCTTAATGGTTACAAAAAAGGGTAGCTGGGTATACCACACACTCACACACACACACACACACGAAAATAAAATAATGCTTCTACTGCAAATTACTAACACTTTTCCACATTCTACCTCCAAAAATCTCAACCTGGGCTTCTCGCTGTTCCTGGCACTCACCAGACTCTGGTGAAGCCAACCCTGCCATCCCTAGCACTGGGACTGACAGACCCTTACCAACCTCAATTACAATTCTCTCCCTCAGGGCACACACTTCTACTCCTCAGAAATACCTGGGGAACACTTTATAGACCCACCCATCTTTTCCACAGATTGTGTTTGGCTCAATATTCTAGCCTGTCAAATCAGGGAGAAACAGCCTTTTGGAACATTAACCCTGTAGTTGTTGGCTGACTGTTCACTATAGCTTACAAAGCAAAATAGAAAGATAGCTGCAGGGAGGATTTTAGGACTGGGGACCATGGTAACTGGAGGAGGGAGGTAACCCCTATCCTCCAGGTTATTTTCCTAAATTAAATTGTGCCACTGAAGGCCCACTGTTATTTTCCCAGGGGAAGATACGAAATGTCCTTCTGCAATCGTAGTCACTAGATGGTAGAAGTACATTTTACCATGTATTCACTACATTTGTATCCCATTCATCCACCAAGAAGTTCTGTCAGCATACATGCTGTTATCCAATTTCATCCTCAACAGCATTTTTCAAGACAGGTTAGGAGAAACAGTGATTGGCCCAAGGCCACCCAGCAAGCTTTACAGAGGTGCAGTAGTTCTCAGTGCTGCATCCAAAAGTTTATGTCAATGTCATTATTCTCTCCTCACCTTTCCTGCACTTTCAATTTAATACAGTAGTGAGTCTGGATAGGGAATCGCTGGCCACCATATCAACTCCAGATGCTGTATGAAATTCAGTACATTGTTGGTGCTTCAAGTCCTTGGAGAGCCACTGTCAGCGTAGACAATACTGAGCTAGAAGGACCAAGGATCTGATTCGGTATAAAGCAGCCTCCTATGTTCCTATTTACATCCATATAAGCCAATTTATCACAAGAATAGCATGGCACACAATTCACTTTAAATACTTACTGCTAAAATATTACTCTGTAAGAAGACTCTGCGTACATTCTACGAATCTCACTTCACAAAGTTTTAATAGCCTGGTTCTAATAGCCATTATAAGACAAGAAAAAAATCCTTGTAAACCCTTTGTCAGCTTATGCAAAGTTAGCGCAATAATCCCAGCTGTACACAAACTACATCTTTGGCAAGCAACTTGAAGAGTCAGTTTACAGACAGAGGCTGTTTTTGAAGGTTGAATCCCTTGTTATCCTGGATAACTGCAAGGGCAGCACAGGCAGCCAACTGCTTTACTCAAACAAACTCAGTTTGTACACGTTGCTCTGCTTGAATCCGCACACCAAACACATATCACAACACAAATACTGCTATAGTATGTTTCTTGGAACAGCCGTGATGAGCTAAAACCGAGCTCACACAGAGCGGGGGAAAGGTATGGGGGTAGGAGGACCTAATGGAAAGTTATAATGCAGGACATTGCTGGTCTGTGCAGTGTAGCAGCCTAAAACTAATCCAAAACCAAGACCAAAACTAATCCAGCTTCAATCTTCATCAGAATCTTCACCGGTGCTGGACAGTGAATGTGCAGACCGCCAGTGTGTGCAGAGAGTGTGGTGTTGCAGGATAGGAGTGCATGGGCTGATGCTGTGCTATCACACCAAATCTCCCTTGGTAACTAAGACACATATTTCAAAAGCAGTTACTAAAATGGCTTCAAGAAGTTAAACATATGTACACTAGTGGAAAGTAGGAGGCTGCACACTCTAACTTACTAACAAGGGTTAAAGCCAAACGTATGACTAATGTGCAAGATATAAGGATTTTACTCAAGCTTTTTCTACAATCAGGATATATGAGAGAGAAAGAGAGCGTGTGTGCGCGTAAGTAAATAACTATAACTATGAACAAACCAGCTGTCTGTTCAACAATATATTTTTCTACCATATGAACTGATGCTGATATGTACATATAAGTTCTCCACTGGATGTGGCGATAATGCCTAAGCAGCAAGATCCTGCACTGAAAATGTTCCTATTCTACTGCAAATCTGAGGAAAAAAGGCTATTCCTTGCCAGTTTCAAAATTAAGGATTCAGCAAAATTCTTTTAAATGATGAGGAGCATTCAACATTAAGCTGACTTTTGTTATTGTTATCTGCAAAGAAATGATGTCATCCCTATGTTCCAAAAACTGTTACTTCCAAGAACCAATAATAATCGATTTAAGCTCAAATCTAACATGCCACACAAAGGAGATATTCAATTTCTAGTGTTGAAACACTAAACACACACTGTGCAGAAGTGCTAACAAAAAACCAATCTGTTATGTTCCTCTATGTAACACTTCACTCATCCTATTTCAAAAATAGATGGGGGGGAGGAGGTTTCCATGTGTGAAGTATATAGAAATTGGCACCAACAACCAGGTTGGCCTCACATTCTACACTTTAGGCTCCGATGGAGACATTGTAAAGCAAGACACATGGATAAAAGGCATGCCTATGTAAACTTTAGCATCCCCTTTTAAAACAGTTAGAAGGACCTAATTCTTTCCTAGAGTATCTGAAAAAAGCAGGTATGTCCCAAATTTTGCATGTGTGCACCCTGCACACTTGATGGGGTGTTTTTTTGTTTTTGTCCCCCTATCCCAGGTTTCCCAACCAGTTGTATAGGTACTACTGTTGGTACTTTGAAGAGTCCCAGGTGATACTCAGCAGGGGCTCAGCCATAGGCTGGACTGAGCTCCCTGCTCCTGTCTGCTGCCTCCAGAGTTCCCCACTGACCCTGCATCTCCTCTGGAGTCCACCTTCACATCTGGTCCTGAATCCAGAGGCGCTCTTACCCCTGGACTTCAGGGCTGAAATCCAGGGTCTCCACACCCCCTGGGGGCCCCCAAATCCTCTTTAGTCTGTCCTGGGTGGTGTGGTTTGTGCTCTCAAGAACCTATGTGTTAAAAAAACAATTATTGTCCTCATCAAGGCTCCTTTGCTCTTCCTTGTCCCTGTGTCATCCTCTGCCAGCCTCCTCCCTCCTCTTCTCCTCTCCTGCATGTGCTTGCCACCACTGCCACTCCTTTTCAAGGCTCTTTGATTCTTCAAGGCTCTCTCATTCTTGCATCTCTTCTGCCAGCTTCCCCCTTGTCTCTTCTTCTTCCCCTTTTGCTGGAAAGTAGTATATTCATAAATTAGTAGTCTTTGATTACCCTCCATCTGGGTGGATGGAGAGTAATCTTGGTCAGGGGAGCTTTTAGTAACTCCCTTGTTACAAACAGATACTTATATGGTCATGCATTTTTATTTTGATTATGGTCATGCTCTTTTATTTGGGTGGAAGTGGGTGGGGGAGTGTGTGTATGTGCGCGCGCACACGCACACACACACACACACAGACACACACAATCTCCAAGTAGGTACCGGAGTTCAAGGTCTGCAGCAGAAGTGGTACACTTGTTAAGAAAGGCTGGGAACCCCTACCCTACCCAAACAGGGAATATATATAATGGAGAAAGCCATGCCACATATATGCTGCCTCTCTTGAGTACACAGACCCCTGCAGAAAACAGCCAAGCCACACCTGCCTATTAAATTGGTCACCGTGAATCCAACTGCTGAGCAGTTACACACTCAATTAAGTCAACAGCAGTGGAATGATATTGCCTTATTACTGAACTAATATGGAATCATCATTGCATAATAGCATACTGTACTTGGTCAGGCCATTAAATCACTTTAGATGGATAGTAACCTAATCACAATATATTTTATTCCTTACTACTTACGTGCGCACACAAATATTGTCAAGCAGAAAATATTATGTAAACTAGGTATCTTGCATACTCCTACACAGTCTAACAAAAACAGACCTCTTTCCCTCATTTTCCATCTCATTCTTTGGAACAAATGCAACAATCATTGTTACAAGCTACTTCTAACACTTCTGCGTATTTCTAGGCTTTAAAGAAAGGCTGCTATCCAGAAATAGTTAAACAAGCTGAGGTGCCATCTGATTTGACTAGAATAGAACATGCACTTAAATAGTGAGGTTTTCATTTTTTTTAAAAAAAGCTTGCAATTATTTGAAAGCACAGCCTGATTTTCCTTTCCAGCTTGACACAGTAGCTTTAAGAGTAGAATATGAGAATTACACACCCCGTCTCCTTGGTGCAGCTCTAGCTCCATTATTGGCGCCATTAAGGTGGCAGCAGAGATGAACCTGGTCTCTTGAGAGCAACTGTTATTCATCACAGATGATCAGGAGAGTTCTAAGCTATAAAGCTTTCCTTATACCTACACAAAATATTGAGTCAACAGCCTTATTCAGACATAAGGAAACAACATGATTTGTCATTTTAACAATGAGCCACAGAGAGCCTCAGGCTCACGTGCTAGAGTGGAGCTTTTCATTTCTAGTTTGCTGTATGTGGCACAATGGCAAATTGCAGTTTGCTGCAAACTAGAAGCAGACACCTGCAAACTTCTCCCCTTGTGTGAAAAGGAAGGGGAAAGGAGGATGGAGCATGAGAGCCCAAGGCTCACTGCAGCTCATTTTCCCAACAAGCCATAGTTTGTCATTACATCTAAACTGGTCCAATATCATTCCTGTAGATAAATTACATCAGTTACAGTCTTCAAAACAATCCAAAGAGAATAAGATAGTTTACAGAAGAGACTTATATCAGAATTCCTTACCTTCACTACAGGGTGCCCACCAGTAGATGCTTTTACCGCTCCTCTACTGCCTTCAGTTTCATAATGTGCTCGATGATGAGTTTTTGGTTGTACTTCTATCTTCAGTTCACACTGTCCATATTGAGCAGGCAAAGGCCAGTCTAGGGGAGGCAACGAAGATGTGCTAAAAACAAAAAGGGCACAAATTTGAATAAAACACTTTATATGAGATAAAACCAGAGTACTATCCTAGCAGATCAAAAGTTACCACCACCCTGACAAGAAACATCTACAGTTTCCATATGCTGACAAGAAAAATGAAATCATATATGTAACTGCCCTTAACGGAAAACATCATCTGCAAATTGAAGGAGTGACTTGTATTACATTTTCACAAATGTTTACTGTGTGCAGACATGGATCGGATCCAGACAAGCAGAGTTTAACCTATAAAATCTGCCCTTACCAGAAACCTTATATGCCCTTGGTCTACAGCATACCATAGGAAACACTTCCTCTCATATGAACCCACTAAGATCTATGGGAGAGATCTATGTTCTAGATATGATCTATCCAAAAAGCAGGATCTAAAAGTGTGCAGACCCCTTCTTACTGAAGCAACTATCTATGAAATTCTCTTCCTGAAATATGTCTGAGCTACTACTATAATCACTCAGAAGTGTAAAAGGGTGTTTTAGAAAGATTTTGGTATAGTCGTATTTTAAAACAGAACACTAATTCCACACTGCTTTTTAAGTTAACATATCAACATTGCTCCACAACATGTAATAAATACACTGATATCATTTTACAAGAATCATGTCCCATATAAAATATAATTTCATTAACGCACAATTAAGCACAAATTTCAATCAATGCACAAGACCGTTTTACTCATTTTTTAATCCAATATGAGTTTAATCTTTTGTCCTTACTCTCCTCTGTTGGATAACAATAATATCAATACAACTCATTGGGAGTAGGCCTCTATTTCTTTCCCAGTATTGAAATAACGTGTCTATCAATCCCATAACTTCTAAGGACCTTTTTCTTTCCTCTTTATGCCACAAAATGCAAGTCAGTTTTAAGTTTTTCAGCACTGTCCAACATGTCCCCTCCCACTGTAAAATTGCAGGCATCAGCAGCCATAATGGGTTTCTTGCTACAGGAAAGTTATACATTTCCTTTTAATTAGCCAATAAGGCAAGTTTTAAGACTGCTATCAAAACAAAGCAGAAACCTAGCAGGATCAAACTAATATGGCAGACACCATTAAAGCTACATACGTCAAAGAATTTAAATACAATGTGGCTGTTCTACACAGTAAAGCCTACAATCAGAATCTGATGTACATACCAGGCAGTATAATCATAGAGATGTACATACCAGGCAGTATAAAATGTGATAAATAATCCTTATTAACCTAGCAATAACACCACATTGGCCAATATCAAGACTAACCTTTTGTGGATACGCCACGGCATGAGAGGCAGAATGGCAATTTTTAGTGACACCTCCCCCTCCCCTCTGCAGCTGCTTCTGCCTGCTGAAACGATGTCCCTGAGATTTTGGGCTGAAATTACAAGCTTCAGGCTAAGTATTCTAAATAATTTCCTAGCTGTAAGGGCTGTTCGACTAGTGGGCGCTCTTTCACTACAGGCTTTCACATAGCAGCTGGACAATCATTTGCCAGGGATGCTGTAGTCACTTTTCTGCACTGAGCAAAGGGAGTGGACTAAAAAAGCTCCAAGATCACTTCCAACTCTACAAGCTGGGGGAAACTTCGAGTAGCAATTGTGGGAGGCACAGGTGGCTAGAGAAGGCAGGAATCCCCCCAAACTGGCTGCCCCCTCTTGTGCAATGAAAAAAAATCTGATGCTTCCATGGGAAGTTAGCAAGGACATTGGCCTGCATCTTAATCTAAATTGATTATTCATAGTAGAATTGCTCCACTTAGTATCAACTTTTTTTTTTAAAGAAAATAGAACACTGCCATTACTGTACTTCAAAATATTGCTGATTACTGGACTGTAAGAGCTCACATTTTTGAAGTCATGGAAAAATTTACAAGCAGTGGTCCAAGGAATGTCTAAGCTTTCCTCCAGAGCATAAACAGCTAAATGCAATCCAACACAGCCTCAACTACGCACTGCAGTCTTTTGAATTCGAGCAAAACTGGACCTTTCCCACAAGACATTAACATAAGAACAACCCTGCTGGATCAGACACAAGGCCCATCTAGTCTAGCATCCTGTTTCGTATAGCGGCCCACCAGATGCCTTTGGGGAGCCCACAGGCTAGAGGTATGTGCAAGCCCTCTCTCCTGCTGTTGCTCCCCTGCAACTGGTATTGAAAGACATCGTGCCTCTGAGGCTGGAGGTGGCCCACAGCCACCAGACTAATAGCCATTGATAAACCTGTCCTCCATGAATTTGTCTAAGCCCTTTTTGAAGCTATCCAAGCTAGTGGCCATCACCACATCCCATGGCAAAGAATTCCATAGATTAATTCTGTGCTGTGTGAAACAGTACTGCCTCTTGTCGGCCCTAAATTTCCTGACCTAAAGTTTCATGGGGTGACCCCTGGGGTGTGCGTGTGCATGTAAAATTTCTCTGTCCACCCTCTCTACTCCATGCATAATTGTATACACCTTGATCATGTCTCCCCTTGGTCACCTCTTTTCCAAGGTAAAGTGCCCCAGATGCCGTAGCCTAGCTTCATAAGGAAGGTGCTTCGGGCCCCTGATCATTTTGGTTGCCCTCATCTGCCCCTTTTCCAATTCTACAATCTCCTTCTTAAGATACAGTGACCAAAGCTGTACACAGTACTCCAGATGTGGCCGCACCATAGATTTGTATAAGGGCATTATAATATTTGCATTTTTATGTTCAATCCCCTTCCTAATGATTCCATGCAATCATTAGGAAATCATTAGGAATTATCCTTTTTCACAGCTGCCATGCACTGAGTCAACACTTTCAATGAGCTGTCCACCATGACTCCAAGATCTCTCTCCTGGTCAGTCACTGACAGCTCAGATCCCATCCACGTATATGTGAAGTTGGGGTTTTCTGCGCCAATGTGCATCACTTTATACTTGATTACACTGAACCACATTTGCCATTTTGTTGCCCAATCACCCAGTTTGGAGAGATCTTTTTGGAGCTCCACACAATCTGTTGTGGATTTCACTACCCTAAATAGTTTAGTGTCATCTGCAAATTTGGCCACTTTGCTGCTCACCCCAAATTCTAGATCGTTAAAGAACAAGATAAAGATTACTAGTCCCAGTACTGATCCCTGGGGGACCCCACTTCCTACCTACCTCAATTGTGAAAACTGTCAATTTATTCCTACTCTGTTTCCTGTCCTTCAACCAGTTATCAATCCACCTCTCCCCTTTATGATATGACTGCTAATTTACTCAAGAGCCTTTGAACCCATCTTGGTTCAAGTGGAACCTGTCCATTTTGTACAGGCTTCGCTTTCCCCAAAATGTATCCCAGTGCCTAACAAATCTAAACCCCTCCTCCCAGCACCATCTCATCCACACATTGAGACCCCTCAGCGACGCCTGTCTCGCTGTCCCTGCATGTGGAACAGGTAGCACTTCAGGGAACGCTACCCTGGGGGTCCTGGACTTTATTATGCCACCTAGCAGCCTAATTTTGGCTTCCAGAACCTTCCAACTGCATTTCCCAACATTGTTGGTGCCAACGTGTACCATGATAGCTGACTCCTCCCCAGCACTGCCCAACAACCTAACTAAACGCATTGTGGCACCCACAACCTTTGCACCAAGCAGGCAAATCACTGTGCAGTCTACACGCAGGACACATACCCATCTCTATGCCCCTAATGATTGGATCACCCATTACTAGGAGGCCCCCACCTCCTGGAGGAGTATCCTCTGTGTGAGAGGATATAAGGGCATCACCCAAGGAAGGGTGATAAGGGAGTGTTTCCCTCTTCCTCAGACTGATGTCCTCCTTCCCTGAGACTGTCATTCTCCTTGACAGCAGAAGTGCTGTCAGCCTGGTAGTGGGATGCCTCTACTATATCTCTGAGGGTCTCATCCACACACCTCTCTGCCTCCCTGAGCTTCTCCAGGTCAGCCACCTTGGCTTCAAGGGAACCAATTTGTTCCCTGACAGCCAGGAACTCTTTGCACCAAGCGCACACCCACGACTTCTGCCCTCATCCAGATAGTCATACATGCAACACTCTGAGCAATACACTGGGAAGCACCCCCTCCCCTGCTGGCATTCTACCTTCATAATTAGTTTTATTGGCTATTTAGAGTATATGAGGCTTGAAGCTATGTACTGGGTACAGTTGTCAGCTAATTAATGGCTTTAAGTTTTGTGCTCAAAAAAAAAAAATCACAAAAGTTGGGTAGTACTCACTTTATTCTTGCACTGGATGTCTCTTCTGTGATGAAGGGGCACCACTTGTGTGCCTCCCCTCAGAGTTCCCCACCAATCTCCTGCTAAACTTCTTTGTTAGCAAAGCTCCTCTTGTCTAAGCCTTGTATTCAAAACCAGTAGTCAAACTGACTCTCCACAGAAATATGATCCCACCCACAAGCTGAGGCACTCACCTAGAATGAATCCCCCACTCAGGCTACTCTTCTGTCAAAGACACAAATACTTCCAGCCAGCCAGAAATCAAACCCTAGAAGATTACCAGCCCTAACAGACTTAGTTTCTCCTTCCCCTCTTGCTTTCTTGGTGATTTATTTATTTATTTATTTTATTCCCTTGATGTGTTCCCTTACTTGATATCTTCTTTAGGAGAGAAATACAAACTTGTTGCTTCCTCTTTCTTCAAGACCAGTGAGCAACAGTAAAATACCATATTTGTTATGTGTCTGGATTACTTAAGTTCATCTTCCATGATCAAACACTGTCCTGTGAACTTACCTATAATAGCTCTGTGGTGATTAAGTTAAAACCAGTGATGGGCAGAGGTTAAACTACTACTACTAGTAGAACTAATTTTCATGGAGTTGAATTACAAATATTTTGTCAGAAATAGTTCAAACTGCATAATTGCCTACAAAGTTCATCCACTAAGATTTTTTTTTTAAAATAACTCATTATTCGACGGAAAACTCCATAAAAATGCCAACAGAAACAGTCATCAAGAATACAGGTGTGCCTACTACTGCCAGAAGAGGGTGCAATCACTCCCCCTTTCATTCATACAGTTGCTACAGGCATGCTCAGTGTGCAGCATTTCTAAGTGGGGGCTGGCAAAATATTCTAGCAATGTAGCCTAGCCCAGGAAGAGAATGATTGCACCAGAAAGGAAGGTAAGTCTGCATGGAGTTTGCTGTTTACAGACAGACTCAAGCATCCAGGAAAGACAAAGTAAAATAAAATATTTGAATCGACTATTTAAAGTACTTAAACTGTTTTGTTTTACTTATATAACAAAAACAAAAAGGAATTTTAATTTAGTAGTTGAAATCATTTAACAACTTCCAAATGGTCCCAATTACTTTTAAAACCAATTTAACTGCAGTTAATTACTACCTGAACAACTAAAATTACATTTTAATAAAAGTATTTGTACCCATCAGTGAGCAAAACCACCAACTTCCTACTCAATCAGAACTGCACTATACTTTCCACTCCTTTACCATATATCAAGAAAAAAAAAACCAAGGAGGTCTGCATGCATGCAAGCTTCTCTCAGAAATTCAGGACAAATTTGTTCACTTGGGCTATAAGGGAAGGGGAATGAATATGCAGGGGGTGGGGGGAATATAAATGCGGCATTATAACTAACTCGGGGATTCTTACAGATAGACCATTACCTGTTGACAACTACTGTGACAGAACAGGCAAGGAATTAGTAATATCAGCATCAAAGAAACAGTAGGAGGGTTCAGACAAAAAGAACAGTGGTTTGTTTCATTTAACTGTAATTAGTTTGCATGTCTGAAACCATGCCAGTCAACAAACGATGGCTTTTTTCAGGCAAATGCAATCTGTAACCAAGATCTGAAGTTGCTTTTTTTTTGTCCTAACCATGGTCTCATGCAGTGTCTGAAGAGATGTGCAAATCGATTCAAGCTCAAATGGATTTTGAGCTTGAAACGGGCCATTTTGAGTATTTTGAGCTTGAAACGAAACACTCTTAAAATAAAAGGCTTGTTTTGAGCTCCAAACGAACCAGTCCCATTTTAACTCGAAACATTTCAAGCTTTATTTTGAGGCCTGTTTTTCCAGGGAAAGCTGTTCTACCAATTGGGGTTGACGGGTAGACAGGCCCTCCATTCCGGACTTAGCATGTCGGCCAACCTTGAAGGACTGGTCTACCTGGCAAACCAGTCCTCTAAAATCAATTTGCACATCTCTTCAGACATCTCCCCGGAAAGACAGGCCTCAAAATGGCACTTGAAATGTTTTGAGTTGGATTCATTGAAACAGCTAGTTTTGGCTGCTATTTCAATGAATCAATTTGAGGATTTTACTATTGGTTTTGAGCTCAAAACAAATAGCAAAATCAGTTTCGTGCACATCGCTAGCCTGAACCCACAATCATGGTTTAATCTTAGTCTGCTTAAGGAGCTTCACTTTTGCAGGGCTATCACACAGAGAGAGGCAAGCCTATATCACAGGAAGGAAGGGACAAGACCTGAACAAAACATATGGCAAAACAAATCAATATTTGGTTGTCTGTGGTGTCAATCCAGATTTAGTAAATAAACCTTCGTTCTGCATGATGTCTGAGCCTGCTCACTAAATGTACCAATGATTATACACCTCATTCACTGCTATATGCTCCTATATAAACATTAGAAGAAAGGAGTATGGGACAGCTCTTCAACCTGCAAGAATGTCAGAGGACCAGCCTACACACAGGGCAGGTTTATAAACTATGTGGTGGAGGAGGAGACAAAAAAGAAAAAATTCTAACAATGAATGTCCATGTAATCTCAGGGAGGCTGCAGATTTGTAAATAGCACCTCAGATTATTTATCATGTATTCCATACAAGAACTCTGTAAACTAGAGATATTGTAAATCCCCAATCAGTTGAGACAGAGCAAGTAGCTTGCCCAAGAACACCTATAAGTTCATGGCTGAGGGCAAGATTCAGGCTGGACAACTTCTTGATTCATAGCTCTTAGCTACTATTCTATACCAGCTGAGATAAAACATCTCAAAACTCACACGGTAAAAATGGAAAGTATTTGCAATAAGCAAAGGAGCACATGTTTCTATTTCTTTGTATCTGCATTAAGGTATAAAATGATGCTCCAGTGGTATGTGTCACCAGGGAAGAAGAAAACAGAACTGGAACAGGCAAATGTTGGTATTGTCACAAGGACATAAGTCATCTCCCTTGCCCCCACATCATCTTTGATGATTATGTAGAAGAAGGGTGAAATAGGTCGGTGAACAGTAATAAACACTCTGAATGAGATCTTCCAATTGCAGCTACTCCCTTGAATCAAGACTATTTGCTGAATTGTGTAAGCGTGTGCACGTACCCGTGTGAGTACACACACACACACATACACACACACACACAGCATTCTTCATGAACTGCTGCTATTTTGATAGCAGCAAGATCAGTATTAACAAGCCTTTGAAAAGCAACAACAGCCCTACAAAAATTGAATGGCTGGAAAGAAACAGTGGTTAGAGTATGGTGCTGGGTTAAGCTTGCTAAACTGCCTGTTTATGACTATGAATAATACTGCTTTTATACAAAAGTTCAATATGGTTTACATAGAAAAACCATGGTTCCCTGTTTACATTCTAAACATAATCACAAGATAGAGACACCAGCAACAACCACTGGAGGGATGAAGTACTGGGGCTGGAAAGGGACCATTGCTTCCCCCCGCTAAATATAAGAGATCATAACTTTTAAAAGGTACATCTGCTTACTTAGCAGGGTTTGTGCTAGTTAAGCATAAATAATGTACTGTATTTCAGAAAGTACTGCCAATGGAAACCAGTGATCTTAAGATCTCTTAAGGATTCAGTGCAAACTTTTTTTCCCCTGAGTAGGAGATCCTCAGATAGGGTGATGTACTGTGCATGCTCGAGACAGAACTGGAATCATGTGACTTGATTGACGTCGTGGTTACCTCCTAGTCCCAGTTCCAGTTCTGTCTTGCTCGGGATAGGACTGTTGTTTGGAGAGAGCTCTGGTCATCTAGGTATATGGTGTCTCTTGTCTCTACTGGTTTTCTTATCTACATGTTTTTTGGCTATTCTCCAGTCTCTTCACCCTGTCTAGTGTGCAAGGGTGGGAGGGGAGCAGTTCTCAATTCGGTCTCCATAATATATTGCAAGCAAAAATTCCTTTTTTATTTCTAATTCCGATTCGCCTCCAAAATTCCTTTTGCTTAGTTTCTCTCTCCCATTCACTATGGAAGCAGCTCACGCCGAGGACCTTATGCAAGGCTCCCTTTCAGAGAGTTCACAACTGCCGCGGGAGCTGGACACTGTTTCAACAGCAGCTCCACTAAACGCTCTGTCGGCTCCTCCCGCTGCATTAGCTACATCCCCTAGTGCGCTGCTGGGTGTCTCGGCACCGCCACCATTTTCTGACCCCCTTGATCAGCCTCGGCCCACCAAAACTTCTGAACAACGGCCCGCTAAGGCTTTAAAGAAATCCAAACACTTGAATGGCCAGTCCTCCCCCCCAAAAAAGAAGAAGCGAAAGGATTTGCGTAAGGATGCTGGTCATTCTATCGAGGGGTGCAAACAGCTGAGCGAGCAGCTGCTTATTCAAGCGGTTTGCCGCCGCTCGAAGATTAAGGCGGGCAAAAATGGCGCTAAATCGAAGGACAAACGCAAGGAGTGCGCCAAACACCCAATTGCCGTGCCTGAAGTCCGGAGCCCGGTGAGCAACAAACCGGCTCCAGTGTCCACCAATGCAAGAGAAATCGCGGCTGAAGGGGAATCCGGCTGGTCCGCGCTCCCCCACCCCACTTCCAAACAACTCCTGCGCCATCTCTCCACCCTCGCAGCCATTGCAGACGCAAGCCGTGAGTACTGGCCCCTTTTCACCCAGAGCCACTCAGTGGTTGCGGGCTTTCTTTGCTAAAGAGTTCAACTTAGAGCCACCTGCAGCTCCGTGTAGTGAACAAGGGCAACGTTCTGATTTAATTAATAATGAGCCACCTGCGGCTCCGGGTATTACACAAGCTGAACATTCTGACTTGCCTCAGTCTGATCTAGCTAGATCTGTTAACCCTATCAGGGCTATTTCTTTGGCTCCAATCCATGGAGAGGTTCCCCCTGCCTTACCGCTAGAAAGTAGGGGGCGCAGAGGGACTAAAAGACAGGGCAATGATCGCCTCTCCTCTTCCTCCCCGGACTCTAGCCCACGGCGTAGGGCTATTCCCCTGTGGGAAAGGGGTTTGTTTGTACCTAGACTCCCTACCTATAGGAACAGGAGCAAGCACAGAAGGTGCTCCTCATCGTCCTCCACTTCGCCAGACAGGCATAGAGTCCCTCACATACCGGCCCAGCCCATCTATCCCAATCCTGCCTCTCCTCCCCCCACTCTACCTAATCCCCCCCATGGTCCTCCTGCCCCACCGGTCAGATCTGCTACGCCAGTGGTGCCCCCATCTTCGTCTCGGGAGGAATCCTCGCACTCACAGCCACTGATCCCCAGGGATCCCACTGATTCTGGGAAAGAGGAGGGGAACTGTCTGAAGAGGAGGTCAACCCTCCAATTTCTAACTCCACCAGACTGTTTTCTTCCACAGATTTTGAAATTTTACTAGCTAAAGCTAAGCGCACGATTAAAGATGTCTCACCTGCGGAGGGCGCAGCTAGCACCACTCCTTCTACATTTGACCAGCAAGTTTTCCCCTCCTCAGAACCAAATAACCCAATTGTTCCGTTTCCTCTTTTATTTAAGAAGGTTATGTGTGCTGAATGGCAATGTTCCACCTCGGCTAAGCCCATTGGCAGCCTGCCAAAGAAACATTACCTGTTACCATCAGAGGTGTTTTCCCTACTCTCCATTCCCAAAATGGATCCACCAGTGGCCCAAATGGTGTCAGAAGCTGTGGTACACTCCGAACATCAAGAACAGCTCTGGGCACAGGAGGACTGACGCTGCGATTCCCTGCTGAAGAAAGCACATGAGGCCTCTTCCGCGATAAAGATGGCCACTACCAATTCCATCTTTGCGCGAGCGACAGTCCTCTGGGCTAAAGAGTTAGTTCAAATGGTCCCTCTGGAATTTACAAAATTACGCCAGGGCATTAACAAGATGGCCAAGGCCGCGGCACTAACTGCTAATTCCAGCCTGGACATTATTCAGCAATCGTCTAGGGCACTGGTCTCCGGTGTGGCGGTCTGAAGAATTCTGTGGCTTAAGTCCTGGAATGTCAATGCTAAGTCAAAACTGGCACTGACGGCAGCTCCGTTTGCTGGCTCTTCTTCTCTTCGGCACGGCATTGGACCCCGTCTTGGTGGATACAAAAGATAAGAAAAAGGTCATGCCGTCCACAAGGAGAGATTTCAGACCTTCCTTTCGTGGCGGACATAGCTCCTTTCATCCCTTCCGCCAACACTTCTACTACCCTTCCCAATCCAACCAAAACAGGGACTTCTGCCCCTCCTACTCCAGGGGCTTCAACCGAACACAGTGGAGACCACGCACCAGAGGTCAGTCGCGCAGAGCTAACTCCCGCCCTTTCTCCTACTATCATCAACGAAAGCAATGACTACATCCCAGTGGGGGGACGGCTGTCGCACTTCGTACTAACCTGGATGTCGACAGCATCAGACCAGTGGGTTCTAGAAACAATCTCCAAGGGGTACTCCATAGACCTGGGATCTTCCCCACCTTCCCGCTTCATCCCTACACCAAGATCTTCCAACCCAATCAAACATCATCGGATGCAGCTGGCAGTATGTCACCTTCTACAGATCAACACTATAGAATATATCCCCCACTCAAAGTGATTCCAGGGGGTATATTCCATACTATTTCTGGTCCCCAAGGAGGATGGGTCTTGGAGAGCGGTTTTGGACCTCAAGGCGTTCAACCGCTTCGTGCAGAAGAAGAAATTTTGCATGGAATCTCTCCGCACCATAAAGGAAGCGGTGAGGAAGGGAGACTACTTGGCCTCAGTGGACCTTTTGGAGGCCTACCTCCACGTACCTATCAGACCCAGCGACTGAAGATTCCTTCGCTTTGCCTACAACGGGGATCACTATCAGTATCGTGCTCTACCCTTCGGCCTCGCCTCGGCCCCAAGGGTCTTCACGAAATTGATGATATCCCTCGTCTCCTTTCTCTGCCTCCAGGGTGTGGGCCTCCATCCTTATCTGGACGACATCCTTCTCAGAGCGCCCTCCAGAGGCCAAGCAATCAAGGATGTTCGGACTACCTTACAGGCCCTGCAGGATCACGGCTTCGTGGTCAACAGACAAAAGAGCCATCTCATATCCTCTCAGCAACTGGTCCACCTGGGAGCGTTGTTCAACACCGCTCAGAACATGATTTCGCTGCCTCCAGAACGCAGGGACCGCATTGTCAGACAGCTTCTCCCACTCTTGCACAAACAACAGGAGGATGTCATGAAGTTGGCCCAGGCCCTTGGGTCAATGATAGCCTGTCTGGACTGCACTCCTTGGGCGAGATGGCATTCCTGACCACTTCAATGGCTGCTTCTTCCCTGGCAAGACCACATCATGGCAGCCCAAAGACAACAAATCAACATTTCTCAAGCTGTCAAGAACTCGCTCCACTGGTGGCTCTCCCCCGCCCTCCTTCGGGGGTTACGACTGACAGAACCCCGCCAGGTTGTGGTCACTACGGATGCCAGCCTGCACGGCTGGAGGGCGCACTGTCGGGGTCAATTTGTACAGGGCACGTGGTCAGTAACCGAGAAGGCACTACCCATAAATTGGTTAGAGCTTCGGGCCGCTCGCCTGGCCCTTCAGCACTTCCAGTCCAACCTTCAGGGTTGCCATGTTCTGCTGCGAACAGAGAACATCACCGTAAAAGCTCATATCAACCGCCAAGGGGGGACAAGGTCCCCATCCCTGATGACAGAGGCCGATCTCCTCCTCAGTTGGGCAGAAATCAACCTTCAGTCAATCATAGCCGAGCACCTCAGCGGCGGCGACAACGAGGTAGCAGATTGGCTGAGCAGGGAGATAATGGACCCGGGAGAGTGGACCTTACATCCGGAAGTCTTCCAACAAATCACTCGATCTCTGGGCATTCCACTAGTCGATCTCTTTGCAGTGCCGGGCAACAACCAGCTTCCCCGCTTTTTTGCCAGATATCACACTCCTCTAGCAGAAGCGGTGGACGCCCTTCATTCTCCATGGCCAAGCGTCCTCCTGTACGCATTCCCCCCAGTGTCAATTCTCATGAAGGTCATCCAAAAACTCCGTTTGGAAAAGAAAGAACTGATTCTAGTGGCTCCCTTTTGGCCCCGCCGACCGTGGTTTCCAGACCTCCTTAGTTTAGCGACCGCACCTCCATGGCACCTTCCGGATCGCCTGGACCTTCTACATCAAGGCCCAATACTACATCCGGACCCACAATGGCTCCGACTGACCGCTTGGAGGCTGAACGCACAAGGTTAGCTGCTCAAGGCTATTCTAAGGGCGTGCAAGACACCATCCTAGCTTCAAGGCGGCCTTCCACAGTACGAGTGTACCAATCCACTTGGTCCGCGTTTCTTCGTCGGGCAAAGAGTCACGGTAAGGAACCTTTGGAAGCAAGAGTCCCAGAAGTCCTCGACTTCCTGCAGACGGGTTTGGATATGAACTTAAGACCTAGTACTCTTCGGCGACAGGCTTCAGCGTTAGCATCGGTTTTGCAGATCTCTTCAGTGACAGCAGGCCAGGTCCATATCCACCCCCACTTATCCAGATTCCTGCGGGGAGCTGCGAACCTGGCACCTCCACCTCTCCGACGTTTCCCATCTTGGAACTTGAATCGAGTCCTCAATGCACTCACTAAGGAACCATTTGAGCCAATTGCGTCAATTCCTCTAAGGACCCTTTCGCTGAAAGTAGCCTTTCTCGTGGCAGTAACCTCTGCCCACAGGGTCTCAGAGTTAGCCGCACTTTCCGTGCGTAAAGAGTTTTGTACCTTCAATTCAGATTCAGTCGTTCTTCGGCTGGACCCGACCTTCCTTCCCAAAATCAACTTCGCATTCCACAGGGCTCAAGCTCTCGTCCTGCCTTCCTTCTGCCCGGATCCAGTGCACCCTAAGGAAAAGCTGTGGCACAAACTCGATGTGCGTAGGGTGCTACAAATGTATATCAACCGCACGAAGTCCATTCGCCTGGCAGATGCTCTGTTCGTCTCCTTCCGTTCTGCTAACATTGGCCAGAGGGTGTCAAAAGCCACTTTAGCCAGTTGGATCAGGTCTTGCATACATATGGCATATGCAGCCCTCCATCTTCCCCCTCCTGGGGGGGGGGTCACCGCTCATTCCACCAGAAGCGCCGCCACGTCTACAGCATTCTCGGCGCACATTCCTCTGTCGGAAATCTGCAGAGCTGCTACTTGGTCGTCGGCCACACCGTTTATAAAGCACTATAAAATTCCCGATTTTTCACAGGGCCAGGCGGCCTTTGGTCGCACCGTTCTTCAGCAGGTGGTCTAGGCACATCCTTCCCTTCCCGGGCTCTGGTAGCTGCTTGGGCATGTCCCTATCTGAGGATCTCCTACTCAGGGGAAAAAGAGACATTGGTCTTACCGTGAAAGGTTCTTTTTCCCTGAAGTAGGAGATCCTCAGCCCCACCTGGATGTGCTGTCTGGGTCGGGGTGTTGCTGATAGCTGTGCTTCACTCATGGCTGGGATGGGGGTTTGCTGGGAATGTTTTTACTGAGACTGCTCTCAGGGTTCCATAGTCTCTTTGTATTGCCCCTTCTGGGCACACTGTTTTTTCTCTTTCTTGTCATGTTGTTCTTGCCTGTTCTTTTAAACACTACTTGATCCTAGTTTGAGCTCTCTCCAGTTACTCCATCATACCTCGCTCATCAATCCTGGAACTGGGACTAGGAGGTAACCACACCTTCAATCAAGTCACATGATTCCAGTTCTGTCTCGAGCATGCGCAGTACATCACCCTATATGAGGATCTCCTACTTCAGGGAAAAAGAACCTTTCACGGTAAGACCAATGTCTCTTTTTAATCTGATTGTATTTGTCCAACAGAAATATGAACAGTTTTTAAATCTACAAATATTATGTTTGTTTTTGTTATATGTTATAAAATAATGAGATAACGTGTGCACACACATGCATTGCAACCAATCAATCACATACCAGAGAGGAGATTGATCAGTCAAATAAAGACATTCTTTCCAGTTCAGACTCTCCTACTCCAAAGGGCGCTACTATACTACTGGCAAAACCCAAAGAGCTTTATCATGATTGTTAAATATGAGCAAGAGCTGCTCTTTTGTCAAATTACTTGTCTGGATTTGCAACCAGTTGCTCTTAGCCAAACAGTAGCAGCTGTCCAAAATCTATTCGCAAGAAGCAAATGGGGTTTTCCAAGTGTTGCCTCGTGTATTCCATTCCTTTGAAATGTTTCCCATTCCCCACTCCCTTATACTAACCACCTTTTTTAAAAAGTCAAATAATTTTCTTGGCTGCTGGAGGTGGGGGTTATTTTATTTTTTTAACCTCAAACTGAGTGTTCCCATGGCCAATAAATATTTGCCAATTTTTTTGTAGGCAATACATATTACATTCCCCCCACCCATGCAAACCGCTTCGTCTATCATGATTTGACACAAGAAAGGTCTTTCTTCCCAACTTACCCATACTAGCTCCAGTCCAATAGGAACCCAGAAAAACTTGCATGGTTTTGGGATCAATTTCCAGTGTTTAAATGGGACCACAGTATGCTTAAAACTTCTGAGTACTAGAGTACCCTATGTTTCCAGATGTATAGCAAAGGCAAACACAGACCTGCATTAAAGTGTTTTAACTTCTAAAATTTATCTGTACTTTAAAGGATTCCTTAAAAGGATGTATACATTGAATGTTTATTTTTAAAAAAATGAAAGGACTTCAAAAGTATTTGTTTAACTTATATAGACATTTATCCAGAGATTTATTTAAATAAATATATTTAAAGCTAGGTTTACTTAACCCAATTAATTTATATACATATTACTAAACAGAACACAAAATAGTCCAAGTAGAAAATGTTTGTTCTACTATGCCTCCTTACAGGCAGAGTCACTGTTATCTATGAATGATAACCCTATGAGGATTAAAGTATCTCTTAACTGCTGACTCAAAATTAGGGTTAAGAGGCGGGGGGAGGGGGGCTTTTGATTTCAGACATGTGGTCACTGACCAAATGTTAAGTACCAATACCCAACTCCCTGCACTCCATGAAGAAGAAAATCTGGTAGGCATCATCTGGTAGGTAGCACTCACTTTTCCTATCAAGCAGATAAAGAAAGAGGAGAGGAGGGAAACCAGTCAGTTTTACTGGAAGGCAGAAACTAGACCTGTCTACCAAAGCCGTCTGGAAGCAGCAAGATCAAGCCTATGAAACAACTCCTGAAGCACAAGAAGGTATCACTTCCAGTACAGAAACACCAACTACACTAATATATCAAAATATACTTGAGCATTTCCAAGATTCAGCTAGCTTTCAAACCCTTTTAGCATTCTGTTTTGGAGAAAGCCTTGGATCCACTATAAAAAGGACATCCAACAAGAGAACACACTTCGTAAATACAACAATACTGTATTGGAATACATACATCTACAACATTAGTTTTCAAATTCTCTATTTTGAGGGAACTCATTCCACTGCAAAAAAATTCTGGAAAATATTTTAGGTTACATACCCAGTGTCCTGTGGCTGCTCAATGCAGGGTGAAGAGCAGTGGTAGTGGACAAGGTATTTATCAGGGCAGCATGTCTGCCATTACACATTTTTCTGGTGGGGGAACTGCAATCATTTTCATGAGAAGTGGGTGTGTTTAAAAAACCACAAATATTATTTACAAAGTATTTTCTTTAGCCTGAGGAAATGCTAATTCAGTTTAAAGGGTGAGTAATAAAGCTTCTCCCTGTTTGGAAAAAAAAAATAGTCAAAGATGCATTTTATTGGCGGATAAATGATCCAACCTTACAATGGATAAAGGTCATTACCAGATGTCTGAAATTTTCAGTATATTTGGTTGGTCAGGTCTGAATCATAAATGATACAATGCCAAACCATGGATTGGTGTTACATGAACATATACCAAGCAGCTTCAGGCTTGCATAGCTCCTCCAACACCCATACACCATAATTCTCTGTTCCAATCCTGGTTTGCGGCAGGCCATAGTTTGCTATTTTGTCTGCACTGGCAGAATATGGAAACCAAGATCAAACCCTGGTTTGTTAACTTCAGGCAAAATCTATGGTTTTATGCAAAAGAAAGGGTCAAAGCATGCATATCTCAAACTTCTCAGTGCCCATTTGCTTAATGCTAACCTGTGGTTTGGCTTTACTTCTGAACCACTCTAACATATCCAGCTGTTCCGACTTTGAGTACTAGAATCCAGTTTATGACTGGATGTTGTCTTCTCTTACCTGCCAGGTGTAAAACTTCCATCATCACAAGGTTTTCAAATAAGTTCCAGTATAAAGCAACAACCAGTACAATATCACTATCATAGCAAATACCAGTTGGCATACAATTTATTTCTACTTATTTTTATCCTACTTTTCTACAACTAGGGCACTTAAAGCAGCTTACAAAACAAACAAATGAGCAAAGGCTACAAATGATAAAACAGCAGAAACAATATCCTCTCAAATGCCTTTTTGAATAAAGCAATTTTCACAGCTTGCCTAAAAGCAGGAAAACAAGGAGCTTGCCTGATCTCCCCAGGGAGAGATTTTCAGCATGAGGTGGCCCTGTTTCTGGTACCCAACACCTACTTTTCCAACAGAGACAAGCAGACAACAGGGTCTCTGAAGCTAGTCTTAAAGCTCGGGCAGATTCATATGGCTCAAGCAGTTCTAATGTAACTCAGTCCCAAGCTGTTAAGGGCTCTGAAGTGAATACCACCACAATGAATTGAGCCCAGAAACTAATAGGAAACCAGTGTAGCTAGTAAAGGACTGGGGTGATTAACATGTCACCTCACAACAAACAGAAATCTGGTGGCCATGCTCTGGACCAGCTGCAGTTTCTGAGCCATCATTAAAGTCAGAGAGCATTGTACTTGTCCAACCTGGATGTAACAAGGCCATGAGTAACTGAGGCCAGATCGCCTTCTCCAGGTAAGGCTGCAACTGACAAACCAAATAAAATAAATAAGAGCCAGTAGCTCCTAACTGTTGACATCACCAGGATACCAAGAGGGAATGGTGGGTCCAAGACCACCCTCCCAAATGCATAATCAATCCTTGAGGAAACTTCAACTCCACCTGGGACACATTGTTCACCTTCACAGAGCCCCAAACAACAGCATATCTGTCTTGTCTGGATTACACTAACACAGACACAGGATTATGTCCAGTTTTGCAGCAGAAGGGAAAGAGGATTTTAGCTCAAGGCTGCAGTCATTTGTCTGCTCACTTCTGGAGAGTAAGAACTGCTGCACAAACATTTGATCAGAAGATACTTAATATAAGCTACATTCTGGTGGAGAAAATATTACTTTGTGAGGGGGAGAACAGAAAAGTGTCAGTTCTCTGTCTATACTACATTTGCACAGAACTTCTGCCATCAGAGAAACAGAGAAGCACCACAATGGTATATACACTGTCTTATTTAAGCTTGAGGAACAGACACACACGGGAACAGTGTAGTGATGCATTCCATTTCTCTAATAAAACATGCAATATAGGAAAACCAATGGCAAAAAAGTTGCTAGTGATGGTAAACTAGGGAGGCCAGTATAACAGCAGCAGCTGGGAGGAAGAGCCTACCAGGAAAACAAAACACAAAAAGAAATCCATGTGTAGATACCCCTTTATCACCACCTGGACTGACAGAGCTGTAAAAAAAAGTCAACCAATTTATCATCAGTCTTCTCATCTGCATTTATTGAATTAGATTTTTAACCCACTTTAAAACTGAACTTCACAAAGTGGGTTACAATGTCAATAAGTACATTAAAATGTCTATCAACATCTCCGATGACAGATGAGACAACAGTTAGTTTCAGCCAGACCAGTGGAGGGAGGCCAGCTCTCTGACCTCTCCCTCTGCTGCAGCCAGGTGGAATAACTGCCAAGGAAACCAGTTCTCAGCCAGACAGTGTTTACACCTCTGGTATTTCACAACCCTGTTGTCATTATGGGTGTTTTCCCCCATTTCTGAAGCATTTGATGAAGTTAGTTTTTAGTCAATGACAGTGTAGGTGCTATTGAGAGGCAATTTTTGCTGATCTCCCCTTCCCTCTGAAGCCCACTGTGCTTTCCAAAACTATGTTCCTGGGCTTCAGAGGGAAGGGGAGATCACCCCTCTCCCATAGCACCAGCATCAGTCTGGATGACAGCCAATGTTTTAGCAACTTGCTCTTTAAATTCTTTCTTGGCTTCCATTAGTTTTCTTCTTTGGGTCATGACCTCCACTTTTCCAAAAATAATCTGTCTTTTTCAGTTTTCCTGACTGTGCTACTGAACCATAAATCAGGTTCCATATTCTTGTCTTATTCAGAGAGCCTAGTCTTAGACATTTCTTTGTCTTTCAATCTGTTTATTTTAGCATTTCTAACTTGCAGTAACTGATCATTAATACACAGAGCATACCAGTACACATTTCATAATTAGGAGTTGTGTGCTTTCAGGTGCAGGTCTGACAGTTTATTAGTACTTTTGAATGTGTCTAGTACCTGAAACTGAAGAAACTACCATGTACATTTTGTACTGGGCTGTATAATTCACAATTCAACTCTAATATTACACTCAATGCAAGCTTCACACACTCGCTTTTCCTTCCTAAGGAGCAAAAATCAGCTGCTTGGAGAAGGATATCTGTTTGTGTAGTGTTTTGTGTTAATTTTTTACACACAAAGGCTGCCCTACAGTGGTCCAGCTATGCACTTGCCCATAGTGCAATACGACAGCTGACAATCTCAGCAAGAGCAGATCCTGTGAAGAATGTCAGCAAGATTAACAGGGATACCCCAGCTACAGCAACACAAAGCCCTGCCCACAACTGGCTTAACCTACCATTTACAAAAAAACAAAGTAAAAAATGAGCAGTAGTATGCTATCCAATATTCCCTGTAAGAGGGAATCCCAGATGTTGACTACAGCTCCTAGAATTCCTACTTCAGTGGGCTTTGGCTGAGGATGCTGGGAGTTGTAGTCAACAACATCTGGGATTTTCTGTTAGAGTGAACACTGATGCTATCCATCAACTTATTGACTTAACATGCTATCTCTCTAAATACATGTTTTTACGTTTTAAAAAGAGACAAAAAAGACTTTCATATATTATTTTGGGATGGGGTTGACTCAACCAACAAATCCTAGTGTGAACTAGCAAACAAATTTAATCTGATTTAAGTTCAAACTGCTGCTTATCCTATCTCATACCTCTACCTCCTCTACAACAGTAATAGAGTAACAGGTTTAGAAAGTTTGCTTCAGTAAATGTAACTGGCGTGCACCAAACATTTTCATATTTGAAGAAGGTACCTCATTTACAAACTTGGGATGTAACTACAATAATGATTATTTCTTTCAGCAACTGAACTTCTTTTAATATAATTGAACTTATTTTGATACATGAATCTTGGCCTAACAGTTGCAGGGCGCGACCCTTAATCATTCATTTCAAGACCTCAATAGGTAGGAACACCTAGGTCACCATCTTAAAGCGACATATTAACGGTTAAAATTTTAGACTGATTCAGTGACCTCTATCAAAGTAATAACATATGTAGCACCATGAAATCATACCTGGGCTTGCAGGCAGGGATCTGCAATAGACTGACAAAATCACAACTTTGGTACATCAATACAGTACCTGAAACTTAAGACTTGAAATATCTCATTCTGAGAATGCTCAATAGCTGATAGACTACTAGTTTGCAGAATTGTAGTCTTTGCACTTGTTAGATAGTGTCTAGCTAGATGGTGCCAGACATTCCCAAAGCTAGATGCCTAAAAGCTTCTTACATCACATTCAGGTGGATTTCTGTCTGGACATCAGGTGTGCCAATGACATTGTGTATAGACTAATTATCCCCATACAAAATAAATGGGAAACCCCAAGCAACTTCACTTACAAAATTAATAGCATAATCGTGTCAGCAGGCACTAGATGATTTGTTTACAGCAAGCACATCAGGAATCCAATGCCAGAATAGATTCAATATGCTGTGTTATGGTATATCAATTCCCACAGTGTTTATTTATTTTATTCACTTCTAGCATATGTAACTCCATCGTCCCAAAGAGAGAAAGCCCAGTTTCACCATCCTTATGCCACTTACCGAAATATAGGAGTGTGGCCAGGCTTTGGTTTGTTCCAGGTAAAGTGTGATGGAACAGAAAGAAATTGGTCACCAGGCGAGTCTTTTTTTAATGAATGCTGGGTTCCAGAGCTATCATCTATTGCAGTTTCAAGTGATGGTGATAAGCTACGCTGTTCTTCAGAACAAAGCTCTATTTTTCCTGATATAATGGCAGTTTGATCCTCTGAGGTCTTTCTTGTTTTAAGAGGAATGTCAGTATCTGCACAACACTGAAATGGTGAAAGGCCAGGAGTCAGACTATGGAGAGAAGAATTTAGCCAGGTGTCTTCCGTTATACTTCCCCTAGGTGAGTGTCCGGGTGATGGGGTTGGAGAATGGTGAGGAGACAGTGAACCAATGTAACAGATCTCAGCACTCGAATGTCGCCGTTTCCCACATGGTGATGTCGGTCTTGATGAGGGTCTTGAAGTTGGTCTGGGGCTAAGCCAGTTTTCATCTGTGATACTAGTCCTAGGAGAGTGACAAGGAGATTGCCTAGGTGACAAGTTATGACCAAATCCATAAGATGCTTGCCAAGGCTCATCCACTGGACAGCCTCTTGGAGAACCTCCAGGAGATGCTAAAGGTGACCCTAGGGTAAATCGAGCAGCAGCATCATTCAGCTCCGAATCCACATCATCATAAATATGAGAGATTGACTCACAAGAGGAGGCATCCGAGAACCAGCTCCGAGAAGAAATGCTGCTAGCAGGACTTGGACTAAGGGAGGATTCCCTGTAAGATGGCTCAAGAGGAAGATACAAGTGGTCCCTTGAAGGCCTTTCCATATATTCATTCTGAGGGCCATTTGTGTGCAATTCATTTTCATTGGCTTCTATCCCTTGATGACAATTGGGAGAAATAGACGTAATTTGAATACTAGGACACTCAAATGGCTTAGGACCACCTAAAGAGCTGTATTTGGATTCTGGTACTTCACATGTTCCTTCATAGCTTTTGTGACCCTGCAGTCTGGAAGGTGAAGACAAGGGAGAAGGGTGTGTCTGAAATCCATGACATGGGATACAAATAGGATGATTTACAGATGATGAGTGGTCTACACTGAAGATACACACCGATGCACATTCATCAGGTTCAAGATCTAAAGAGGAAAAAGCAAAGAAAACATAGTTTATTATACTAACATAGATGTGTTCTATGTTAAATTATATGTGTTCTTTTCATGAATTAAAGTATCAGCAGCATTTCATCACTTGCCAACCACACAACACAAGCACTCATCCAATATCATTTGATACAATTCTCCTTTAAACCCGCTTATCCACAGTAAATGCTTCTGTAGTTTAGTTTGAAACAAAGATTTTCATTATTCTTCTTTCCCCACTTCATTCCTCATTTACACTCCAGAGGTTAACTGCCACCATTACCAACACAAAGGAAAACAACTGCATGTTTAACATAATGTGTTAACTGCTGCTTAACACAGAAAGCATTAGTTCGTTTTAAAATGCATGGGTATATATTCTCACCATAAAATATCTTGCAACGATAGAGGATGTCCTGCAGAAGAGGAGCAACCCCATTTTGCAAGACAGATCTAAAGTATCTTGAGACTACCTCAAAAGTTGCATAAAACATACACAGAATGCTCTTCTGTCTAGGAATTAACATGAAGCGTATACAGATCACAGCATGATATATGTGGGGTCCTTACAGCAGGTATACCCAGTGGGAAACTGTGTACAGCTTCCTGGCAGAAGTACACAGTGCAACCCCCGCCCATATACATATACATAAAAACAAACAAGCCTTCAGGATAGCAATCTCTACACTGACCCAGTGTTGGAACAGTACCAAGCTAAGGTTTCTATTGATTGTATTTACACATTCCAAGCTACACTGTGCTGTTGAGCTATGCACCAGGATGTGAGGTTAAGGCAATTCAACTTCAGCATCAAGATTGCTGTGAAGCAACAGCCTCTGATCTAAACCCTAATACAGTTTTGTCTACATGTCATCACCAAATCACTGGAAAGCAGAATAGTTAACTGAATTGCACAGACACACAAGTAGTTTAAAACAACCTAGTGTTTTTGCTAGGATTAGTGTATCATGGCCAATGAATCCAAATGCACAATGTATTAGTGTTATAGTTATACCCATAACAGACATACAGAACATTACTCAAAGCTAGACAAGTGCTGTGCTGTTACAATTAGAAACACTCTTTATAATGTGGCATCCCTAAAAACCTCAGGTACACATTGTGCTCTAGCTTCTTCTAGTAATGGGGAGGGGAGAGACTACATCTTGTTTAGTTTGAGCCACCTAGTGGTGCAGTGGGAAATGACCTGCCTAGTAAGCATGAGGTTGTGGGTTCAAATCCCCACTGGTATCGGGCAGCAGTGATATAGGAAAATGCTGAAAGGCATCATCTCATACTGCGTGGGGGGAGGCAATGGTAAACCCCTCCTACCAAAGACAACCACAGGGCTCTGTGGTCGCCAGGAGTTGACAGCGACGGCACACTTTACTTTAGGAGAGTAGAGTAGGTCTTGTGGTAGCAAGCATGACTTGTCCCCATAGCTAAGCAGGGTCTGCCCTGGTTGCATCTGAATGGGAGACTTGATGTGTGAGCACTGCAAGATACTCCCCTCAGGGGATGAAGCCGCTCTGGGAAGAGCAGAAAGTTTCAAGTTCCGTCCCAGGCTTCTCCAAAATAGGGCTGAGAGAGATTCCTTCCTGCAACCTTGGAGAAGCCGCTGCCAGTCTGTAAAGACAATACTGAGCTAGATAGACCAATGCTCTGACTCAGTATATGGCAGTTTCCTATGTCCCTATGGTCCTACATAACTACTAGTTGGAGGGCTATAGGCCACCTCCAGCCTCAAAGGCAGGATGCCTCTAAGTACCAGTTGCAAGGGAGTAACAGCAGGAGAGAGGGCATGCCCTCAACTCTTGCCTGTGGCTTCCAGCGGCATCTAGTGGGGTACTGTGTGAAACGGGATGCTGGACTAGATGGGCCTTGGGCCTGATACAGCAAGGCTGTTCTTATAGCTGTTAAATTTCAAATAAGCCATTACTAAAGAAATTAGGCAGCATTAAGTTTATTATTACAGAGGGTCTCTGGCCAGAATAAACAGGACTCCACAAGCCTAAGCTGCTTAAGTAAAACCCAGGGGGCAATATCATCTTGTTATGGCCCTGTCTCAGAGCAAAACACAACATCACTAGGCCACAATATGGACTTTAGTGCATAAATGCCAATGTTCTTTTTTCCCATAGGTTTGAGCCCAGAAACGGTAGCACCACTCTGATCTGCAAGATTAAGTAGATTCCCCACCCCCCGCCCATTACATGGTGTGTCTCCTGCAAGAAACAGCCTTGGATGAGCCATAAAATATATCTGCATTTCCAGTAGATTTTCTCCAATGGCTTTTCATATCTTCAGAATTTCAGGACATTTTTACACACTTACTTGCTATGGCCATCAATTTGACCCAACTAGAACATTTTAATAATTACTTTGTGTGGGTTATAGACAATATTTTTTTGCCCTTTGCATTCTAAAATGCAAAGGGCTTCTACAAAGAAGTTAGCCACAGTCAGTGAGAAGAGACTAGCCAAGAACTACAGTTCTGTGGAATTCCTTTCAAACAGCCAGCTACAAAGAGTTAAATAGCTTACATTACGAAGTCTGCAGTGCCATCTTATAAATACAATGTTGTACTGTAAAACTCTTCAGTCCTCTCTCCACCAAACCGTAAGAACCCACAAGCAATAATAATAATTTTAAAAAATCCAAATCATCTTAGCATGTACTTCCAGCAACTGTTCAAATTTTGAAAATGTTTTAAATACATAAATATGCTATGTCAATTCAAGCTATTTTAGTGTCAGTCCTGTTTTAAATAGCAGCAGCCTACCACATCAGCATTACTGGCAGTAACAGGACACTGCACACACTAGTTTTATAGCTCTGAATTTTGTTCTGCTGAATCATGACAGCTAGCCAACTTTAATCAGTTAAATAGATTTGAATGCCCACCTTATTTTGTAAGAAATTTTACCATTATTGGGGGCGGAAGGCAGTTTTCTTTCACTGGAGGTCTCCAAGGAGAGGCTAGACAGCCTTCTTTTGGGGATGCTGCAGTTCTGGATTTCCTGCATCAAGCAGGGGGTTGGCCTACAAGTCCCCCTCTAATTCTATGATTCGAACAGTATATTTAGCAAGAAGAAAGTAACACCTAAAGCTTGCTAGTCCCTGCAAGTACATATTGGTGTGATTACAACTCTCAAAACCCTTGTAGTCACATCCAGTTCATTAAATAACTTCTAATTAAGCTATGGCACACCAGTTCAACTCTCTAGTTACTTTCCAATTCCATAGCTTCAATGCAGACACAGAAAACATTCTGCACAAATCACAACTAAAATTTACATATGCCTGTAAATCCCTTTTCAGGACCAATAGCATAACATGCTGTTCACAAGTTCAGCAGATGTGCACTCTAGCAGAAGCAAGAGGAAATGCAAAGCCTCCCTTGAACAGAACAAAGTAAAACTAAATAAACAAATGAGGCAGCATTACAGCAGAGGGTTAGCTTTTGTTACTTTCAAATAAAAATACTGCCACGTGAGTGGGGCCACACAACCCACACAGCACCTCCTCAACCAAGTGTTAAATAGAGCAAGAGAAGTTCACAAAATGGCACAAGTGTGGACGCGGAGGACAGTTGCGTCATTTGCCACTAGTTACATCATAAACAGAAGCCTGTAATATTGGAACAAACTCCTCCTACACAGCAGTTAAGGGGAGATACAAAATATCACAAGTATTGGGAAGATACATATTTGTAGAACAAAAAGGTGATTATTTAGGAGGTACAAACATAACTGTTATGCTATGTGCAAGTTACATCTTGCATACTACTCTACACAACTCCAGTTATCTAGTAACAGAAGTGTGTATAAATGGAATACATTTGTTGTGTGTTAATATTTTATATACCGGTAGCATTGTAACATCCAGACTGATTTATTATAACAAGACAGCTAACGTGGTCTGAAGATTTCATTCTTGTTTAGAGATGCAAGCATGCTTGCATCCAGTTATTCCTAACACAATATGTACTTTATTTTACTGAAATACAGATATTGCCAGCACACACAGATCTTGCAAATAAGACCACAAAGTTACAAGATTCAAAAACATTTTTCATTTCTTGCTAACCACACAGGTAAGAACCAATTCTTCCAACTTAGAAAAAGTTGCCATGCATTGTCACTTGGCGTCAATTCTTACCCGTCACAGGTGACCAGGCCAACGGCTATTTACAAGCTCCTTAAGAGCAATACAACTGAAATATTGCGACAAAGCCAGGGGAATAAATAATGTAGAAGTAGACCCTCTAAATTAAGAACACAAATGTGATAAAAATTCAAAGTACAAAAAAAGTGTTTGGGAGTGAATATGAGCATTTTTTTCTTTTCTAAAAACAGGCAGAACCAAATGTTTATCAGCTTCTAAAATAGGAACATAAGAACTAGTTTTACTTCATCATATATTTAAAATAAGCAATATGTAAGCAGGTTTTTTGTATTAAAATTTTTGACGTACACCAGGAAAAAAATTCAAACTGTTTTATCTGGACAACAGAAATTTTAAGTGAACCTTGCAAAACAAACTTTCTTTTTGTCATTTACTGTGCCAGTTTGTAGAACAATGTCGCTACTGCATAATATTAAATAAGAATATTTTTCCAGTAGTCATAGCAATTTATTTTCTGAATGAATCAAGTGCTTCTTCAGATTCCAAATACCTACATTCAACAATGACTTTTATCTTATAGAATTTTATTTAGAGATATCTAAATGAACATGACTAACAGTTTTATGAATTACTTATTACACATCTTGTATTTGACAGTAATGATTCAAGTACTTTTATATATTTTATTTATGGAAGAACCCATAGTAATGGATGCATCTTTAGTTCTCTCTGAAATCTATTTGTTCAAAACATCTCAAGTCTTCTCTTAGTCAGAATAAATGAACATATCTACTAGCACCTTGGGGCTTGTGCCCTCTTTTTTGACTGAACTTGCCACCAGGCTTCTTGGGGAACAGGCTGTGGCCCACTTCCTTCCACTCCCTAACATTCAAAGTAACTCATTTGCAAAACCAGCTGCCAGCCAAGGGCTTGCCTCAAACAACATTCAACCTGCTGCTAGGGAAAATAATTCCTATATAAGTGATTCTACACTGAGGTAACCCTATAAGCAGTGTCAATATATTGTCCTGGTAGTATTATTACTTCCAGGGTTTAGGGCTCTGTAAAAACACTAATCAGGGGTGATTATCAACTGTATATTGTCACAGGATTGTAAACGCACAATTCTGTGCATGTTTATTCAGAAGTAAATCTTACTGTATTCTATGGGGATTAATCCCAGTTAAGTATGCTTAAGACTGCAGCCATACTGTGACAAAGAAATCTGAATCACTTCTGTTTAAGATGCCCAATCAGTATGAGGGAAACTGCTGTAAACCAGCCCAGCATACTTGCATCTTTCCCCCCAATGCGAACTGTGAATTTTCTGCAACTTTGTACAACTCTTACATCAATGTTTTTCAGCAGAACCATTTCTTAAAAGGAACACGCAGGGCGAGATTACCAATTACTATGACTAGAGTGGTAACTTGTCAAGCATTCCTTGTATGAGATGAAGTTTAATGCTTTGCTCTAAAAGTCAACCCATCTCAAAGGCTCCAAAATAGCAAGGTTTCCAGACAAATACAGAGAGTCCCAGTCCTTTCACACACTTGTTGCCGTTTGTTTTCTTTGGTAAGAGGCAGGGCTTGTTTTTAATGATCATGCTTGTGGTGGTTTTGAGACTGGTTTATTTTTCCCCTCTATGGCACTTCAGAGTTCCTCCATTCTGTATCTGCTGCTTCCCAGATCATCAAAATCACTCCATACCTAACTCTCTCCAAAATTCTTTACTTCCCAGCAAGACCACTGGGACCACCACCACCCTGTATTTACATGATGCACAGATGGAACCAGCATCCGCATCCCATCATCTCCCAGTACAGTACACGCATAGAACTCCTTTAGGCCACATACATCAAATGACATCAGCCCTTCCACTGCCCTTAATTACTGGTCCTAAATAAACCAGACACTTCCAGAAAGCACAACGATGTGAACTCTGCAAATCTTCATAGATTTCAGTGTGTCACCAATTAATTGTCTGAATGCCAGCACATTTCCTAGGCTCCTAGCTCCAAAGTTTTTATTTCTCACAGTGTAATAGATTTAACATTGCCAATATAAAAAACATCAGCTACTAAGATAGGAGCTAGCTGGAAAGATCCCAGTTCAAATCTCACTAGGTGGTCTTAGGAAAGTCTCTGCAGCCATACAAAGTTTGCTATGTAAATCCAAAGCATTAGTCTTTGGAAGCCCCAATATCACCACACCCACAGATAACTTTTCCTACACGTGAGTAAACTTCCACAGATACAACCCCCCAAACAGAATAGACTAGTGTTCTCATAATCTATTCTAGCCACCTTTCCCAGCTTGCCACCGAAAGCCTCCAGACAACAGGCAGAACTCAAAGCTTAGTAACAGAGGATATTTTGCATTCACAAGGTACAAAGTTCAATCCCCAACAATTGGGAGGATCTCAGATGGCAGGGCTGGCTGGGAGAAAACTCTGCCCGAGACCTTGAGTGGCACTACCAGCCAGATGAAGCAATACTGGGCTAGATGGATCAGTAACTTGATTCAGTAGGTCAGCTTCATTATGCTCAGAAACATAGAGCCCCCTCCCTCAATCCTCATATCACAGAGCTTTCTAAACAAAACTCTCTCTCTCTCTCTCTCTCTCTCAGAGCCCAGCACTCTCAACATCTGTCAGCCCTTTCTGAATTTTTACAGTCCAAATGGAGCATCAGAACTTCCTCCTCCATAGCTCAGTGAAAGAGCATCTGCTTTGCATGCACAAGGTCCCAGATTCTATCCTTGGCATCACCAGGTAGAGTTAGGAAAGACTCCTGCTAGTGGTGCGCACAGAACTAGCGCCTGCCAGTTCAAAGGGGGGGGGATTTTTAAGGATGGGGGAGGGTGCTCTTACCCCTTGTACTGCATTACCCCCATGGGTGCTGCCTTTTAAAATGGTTCAGTGGGGCAGCAGTGCCTCCTTGCCACCCAAGTGCCTCCTCGGAGCAGAAGCTGCCGCTGTGCGTGCGCATGTAAAGGACCTCAGAACTGGTTCTGTGCACATCCCTAACTCCTGCCTGAAACTTTGGAGAGCCACTGCCAGTCAACATAGATAATACTGACTGCATAAGATGGACCTATGGTCTGACTCAGTGTGAGGCAGCTTCCTATGTAACAAACGGTCTGATCATGAGATTCAGAAGCAAGTCACATTCCCTGCCCCATCTGCCCTTGACCATTTGTGGAGAGAAAGAGGAGATTTGGGGAAGGCGTTTTGAAATCCAGAGTTCTAGATGGGATCCAGAAAAAGATGATATCCAGAAAGTGGGTGGATCCAGAGTTCTATAAGAAAAGGTCCGAATTCAACGTGCAGTGAGACTTACTTGCAACAACCATGCAGCCCAATTGTTTATATTAAACCCATGTGTGTTTACTGACTTCAACAGATGCTTCTCACCTACAGGGTCAGTGTGCAACCCAATTCTAAGCACATTTATGCCAGGGTTTATTCTAAACTCCCCTCTCCCCAACTGTACAAGAAGCTAGTGCACCCTCACCTCTGATCTCCTCCTAAACGTTTTCTAATTGGAAAAGAAAAGCATAACAGAGGGAAGGGAAAATGAGAATTAAGAGAAAGAGCCAGAGAGGAGAGAAGGGAAGGAAAGACAGTAAATGAGAAGGAAAAAGATAGTGCCTTACAAAGAATGGATGAGGTTATCTTCTTTCCCAAACTGCAGTTGAGGACGGAGACTCAGCTATTTCTACCACACTGTGCCTTATGGAACACCCATATTCTCCGCAAAATGGGTCCAGCTCCCATTAGAATACACCCTGCTTTAGGCAGAAGCATCCATCCGCGAAGCACAACCAGCCAGGTGACCAGCTCCCATCCAAGCGTGCCCTGAAGACAGATGTGCAGCCCAATCCTGCGTTGAGGTGGGTAAGTTCCACCATGCTCCCCTGCCCTCAGGGGCGTAAACTTTTGGGGGGCTCAAGCCCCCCTCTTCATTTCCTGGGGGAGGCAATGCTCACCCCCTGGCTGCCAGGTAGCATCAGCAAGCTCTCATGCTCAAGTTCATCAGTCAGTTGAACAACCCAATCAACCCTGTGTTGTCTTGGTAGCAACTCAGCAAGTTCTTAAAAGGCAGGACTGCCTCTCCGGGCTCTTTCATTCTATGATTCTCTGATTAGAAGCAGAACAAGGAGAAAAGCTAAGGTTGTTCTGTGCATGCAGGTGCTCTGCCCAAAGCAACCCCATCCCCTCGGGAATATCTTACAGTACTCAGATTGAGTCTCCCATTCAAATGCAAACCAGAGTGAACCCTGCTTAGCAAAAGGAAATATACATGCCTGCTACCACAAGAACTCTCCCCCCATGCCACCCCCACCCCTGGGAAACTGAGCGGTCTATGCCCCCAGTCCTTTCTTAGAGATGCCAGGGTGGAAACTTGGAACCTTCTGCATGCAAGTGCTCTGCCCAGAGCATCCCCATCTCTTCAGGGGAACTTCCTGCCACGCTCACACCCGTAGTCTCCCATCCAAATGCAAACCAGGGCAGACCCTGCTTAGCAAAGGGAACAATTCATGCTGGCTACACCTTATGTGGCACAGAGGGGAAATGACATGACCAACAAGCAGAAGGTTGCCAGCCCGAATCCCCGCGGGTATGTTTCCCAGACTACGGGAAACACTTTTATTGGACAGCAGCGACCTAGGAAGATGCTGAAAAGCATCATCATCATCATCATCTCCTCATACTGCGCAGGAGATACCAATGGTCAACCCCTCCTGTATTCTACCAAAGACAATCACAGGAGTGGGCGCCAGGAGTGGAAATCGACCTGACAGCACACTTTACCTTTACGCCCCAAGACCAGCTCTCCCGACCGATGTGCCCCCCCCCCCCGGGGGAAGGAGAGAATTGAGAGGTCTACACCCCTGCCTGCCCTTACCCCATAACCCCAGCCCTAGCAGGTGGCACCTCGACCTCTCTGCTCAGAATCCAGCGGGGGAGGAGGAGGAGGAGAGCAGGAGCCGGATCCCTGCCCGTGTGGGGGTCAGCGACCTGCGGAGAGACGGGCGCGGGGGAGGGGGGGCACAGCGGGGCCCCGCCCCCTTGCCCCCGGGCGGGCAGCTCACCTCCTGCCGCCGCCGCCGCCACAGGGCCAGGCCCAAGCGGCGGTGGCAGTGGCGTCGCCGTCGGCGGGCCCGGGCCGGGCTGGGCGTCCTCCCCGAAGATGAGCCTGAAGTCGAACTCGTCGTGGGCGCCGCTGCCACAGCTTGCCGCCGTCATGGAGGGGGGGCGGCTGAGGAGCCCCGACGACGCCGCTGGGCTGGGCTGAGGCGAGCGGAGAGACGGGGCAGAGGGGATGGCGGGGGGTGGGGGAGAAGAAAGGCGGGCGGCGGGCTCCGCTCCCCCCTCAGGGCCGCCTCATAGCGCCGGGGAAGGAGGAGGGCGAGCAGGGAGCCGCGGCCAAGGGGGCGAACCAAAAAGGCGGCTTCGGAGACGGAGGCGGCGGCGGCTCGACCCCTCTCAGTCAGCTCCCTCAGAGTTGGTCTGTCACTCACAAGTGCTGCCGCGGGGGGCGGGGAGGCGGCGACGAGCCGCGGCCAGGCCAGGCCACGCCCCCCGAGGAGACCGCGCGCCTGGCCACGCCCTCCCCTCGCTCTCCTCGGCGCCCTCCCTTGCCGGCCGCAGCCACCATCGCTCCCCCACCACCCGTTGCGCGCCCGGGGGTGGTCAAGAGGCACGGCAAGGCAGTGCCGGCGGGCAGCCGTGGCGTCCGGTTCCCCCATCGGGAGGCTCTGCAGCGGTTGGGTCCCCGCCGCGGGTATTCTTTATTATTATGTTTCTTATTATTATTATTCATCCTATTTTCCTACCGCCTGATAGATGCCTCTCTAGGCGGCGTACAAAAATTAAAGCCATATCTTTAAAGAAAAGCAGCACGGATTAAAATACGCGAAGCGAGGAAGACAGTCGCATGAAACAGACACCCCATAAAAACAGAGGCATGAAACAGTTATTAAAGCAAATTATGAAAATTGAGTTGAAGAGAGCGGCTTCTTGATATGCACACATATTTCCCCCACCCCAACCCGCCTATTAAGATCGCCAGCAGGGGAGATCCGGCCGGCTGCAGCCCGCGGTGGGTCTGGCGGCCCAAAGCGGGGCCTTCTCTAGGGTAGCCCCAGCAGGGCTTTGGGACGCTGCTCCCGAAAAACTTGGAGCCTTCCCCATCTCCGCAGGGCGGCTCTCCCGCTTTCAGAGCCTCTCTCTCCCTCTCTCTTTTTTCTGGTTAAAGAGCCATTTGAAAAGGTGCCTGTTTTAATCCGGCTTTTCGTTCCTAGTTTTTAAGTTTTATTTTTATCTGTATCTTTATCTCTTTCAGTTGGCTTCGTGTTTTAACTGTTGTGTTTTTAAAACCGTGAGCCGACCAGAGATTTATGAACGGGGCTAAATAAATAAATAAAATAAGGAATGACAGGGGCGGCGCAGCTACAATTCAACGCGGGGAGCGGGAGTGCCGCTGCCAGCTTCTCAGCTGGGTCTGGCTACCCATTTTTTAGTCCCAACTGGACTAAAAAGAACATAGGGCCCGTTCCCCTAGGGCAGGGAGGGCTCCCCCAGAAGTTGGACTACTACAACTTCCAGCATTCCAGCCACAATGACCCAAGTTTAGGAACCCCAGAAAGTTGTTGGACTACAACATTCGTCATGTCTTTAATTGATGTAAAGCTATATGTTTGTTCACAATCTGAGCGGGGAAGGTGGACGTTGCCATCCTTTTTTAGAACGTCTTTGCTAGAAGGTGCGATTGTTTCCAAACACTGCATAAAACTGAGCCCCCAGATCCTGCCTTTCAATTGATTAAAAAAAATAATCATCACGGATTCCTGGCTTCTTCTATTGCCCTGCACGAACAACGATGGAAGTTTAGATAACAAAACCATAGGCACTGTGCCCCTTTAAGTTCGCGGGTCGCTTATTCTGCTGTGTCCGTCAGCGCTTCCAGCTTACTGGCGCACGTAGGCCCCGCCTCCGCTTACGTCACTCAGGCACTGCTTTTGACAACCAGGCCAAATGGCCTCTCCTCTCCGTCGGCTCCGCCCCCTACACCTGTCAACCTTTCCCGCACAAGCAGAGCTTGACCGATGACGTAAAACCGACCAGAAACTTTCACCTCGTGATTAGGAGGCGGCGCGGGGAGCGCCCTGCATCTTGAGTCACGTGGCACAGAGACCCTTCTTCAGGCATGCCGGGAACTGTAGTTTAAAAGGAGACCTCTTTTCCTTGCCTATCTTGCGGGCCACTGAGACTTCACCGTGAGCAACCTTGGCATTTCAGCTGCATTAAGCCCTTATTACTATATATTTAGCAGGTGACTTAATTAAAGTATTAGAAATTTGAGAAGGAAAAGTGAAGGCGAGAGTGCTTCTGAGGACATACAGAGTGCCTTTTCTGCTTCACCACTGACAACGTGAACCCAAACATGCCTTCCAAAAAGTAAGGCTCATGCATGGAGGTCAGCATGACTTACTCCCTAGAAGAAGGGTGCTTTAGGCTGGCAGCTTGAGCGACTCCAGCCCGCTCATACAGGACTGCGATAAATCAATAGACTTTCCCCCATCAGGTAGGCTGCTTCTGTGAGTTGGCATCTGTGCCCTCTGCCAGGCTCTAAGTTTGCCTGCAGCTCCTTCCGGGCTTCAAACCATCCGCTACCCCAGGGGCCAGAAAGGTCTTCAGATGGACAGAACGACTGATCCTTTGAGCTGTCACCCACACTCTTAAGTAGCTTTGCTGCGATACCTCCAGCCAACCCCTGCTTCCACCTGCAGCTTAATTTAATTTTTTTTTTAAAAAAAAAGACATCTGTTCTCTCTTTCTGTCCTCCCGACCCCCTTTCCTCTTGTGTTTTGACTACGCACAGAATGTACGCCTTCAGGCAGGCAGGGTTTGCCTATGTCAAGTGCTTAAGTTATTTTAAGCACTCCTTAAGAGGAAGGAAAAGAAGAAGGTCTGGCTTTGAGACAGGCATCAGCCATCGAAGCCAGAACAAAGATGAGGGCGGGGGCTATATTTCGCTGGAAGAGGAGCCTTCAGAAAGCACCCTTGCCTCATGTCTTTGGGGGTTTTTTGGATTTGTTATTCCATCTATCGCATTTTTTGCCCACCCTTCGTTCAGCGAGCTCAGGCCCCCTGAGCACACACAGTTCTCAGGGGAGAATCCCTGGGGCCTGTCAGCAACGCAGAAGGAGCATCCGTAGCTCAGTGGCAGAGAATCTGCTTTGCGTGTAGAAGGTCCCAAATTCAATCCCTGGCAGTTTCTCCAGATAGGGCTGAGAGGGACTCCTGCCTGCAACCTTGGAGAAGCCGCTGCCAGTCTGTGTAGACAATACTGAGCTAGAGGGACCAAGTGTTTCACTGTCCCACATACTAGATTGCTGGGAGAAATAATGGTCTGTTTCACATTCAATAACCCAGACATGTTTTCTCTGAAGTGCATCCTATTGATCGCTGATGGAGTTAGTTTTCAAGTAAGCATGTTTGGGGTTTATGTTGTGGCCAGTGTTCCATCTAAGGGGTGCACATCTGTGCACATGAACAAGTTTATAAATATCTGCTCAGTTTATTTCAGATCCCGCTCAGGTTGAATCAGGAAGGCCCCACTCTGAATGCACATGGTGCGCACACACTGCCTTGATACTGCTGCCCAGAACAAAATTCATTCTGCACACAGATGAACAAAATTAGAAGGAACACTGTTTATGACTCGATTGGAATTCCCAGGTGCGGAGGTCCAGCCAGCACTGTGGTCAGGGGAGACAAGCTATTGGAACCATTAATGGCTGCATCCTTGTGATTCTTGTTTAACCACTTCTTTTCTAAATAAACATATTTGCAGGACACAATGCTTCCAGTGCTGTCTGCCCTAACTAGGGGCCTTGCAAAGGCTTTCTTGCACTTCCTCCAACAAAGGGGAGCAAAACTTTTATGTTTGTGTCGTTGAGACTATGTTTTACATTGCAGTTCTCTGAGTGGTACCTTTTCTAGGCCAGTCGTTCCCAACCAGGGTTCCTCCAGATATTGCTGATAACAATAATAACAACATCAACAACAACAAATGCTTTTTTTGTTAGCCACTCCATAACAAATTATTTTCTAGGTGGCTTACAATACAACATTAACTCATAAAATAAAAACACACAACACAGTAAATCATAACAGACCAAGAAAGGCGGGGGCGGGGGAGAAAGAAAATATAAAATACAATACAAAACAATTAAAAAATCAGTTAAAATCAGATTAAAATTTAAAAAGCCTGAGTGAACAAAAAGGTCTTCATCTGGTGTCTAAAAGAACAAAGGGATAGAGCCAAGTGAACCTCACTGGGGATGCTATTCTATAAACAGGGTGCCACCACTGAAAAGGCACTCTCCCTTGTAGCCGCCTGCCTCACCTTGTTTGGAAGGGGCACTCTTTGAATTGGGCCTGGAAAATAAGTACAAGGATGGCTCCATTCTTTAGGTGCCATCCTCATGGTGGTTGCTGCCCCAAATTCTTTGTTGATGCTCAAGGGGTGGAGAGTGTTTACTCTTGTTGACAATAAAGGTGTCCAAAACTCACTGTTGCTTAAAATGTGTCCCGATCCAAAGGCACACTCCATCCGCAGTCTGACCCCAGAGTTCTTAAAATAAGTTTTCATAGAACTTCTTCAGGATAATTGGAAGAGCCTCGGCATCAGAGCACAGACTATTATCTTGAGTAAACTGCTAATGCTACCAGTTTTACCACGAATACAAATACAAATATTTACATACCGCTTTTCAATAGACATTCCACTGCATTGTTCCATGTGTTCCACTCTTGTACAGATAGTTCATGCATATGTTACAAGAGATAACAGGTGTTATTAACTATCCAAGCCAGTTAATGTACCAAAACCAGGGGCGTAACTATAATAGGGCAAGGCGAGACAGTTGTCTGGGGGCCCACTGACTTTGGGGTCCCCCCCCCGAGGCAAGTCACATGACTGACTCCCCCAGCTGCACACCCGCCTGGGCTTCCTTCAGTTGTATTCATCCTCCTAAATCGATGTGAGTGTTAAGACCTGGAGCTGCCAGAACAGCAGGTCTTTCTCTAGGACCATTAAATGACTGGCATCCTCCACAATTTACAAAACCTTACTTCATGAGCTGAGCTTCGGGGGGGGGGGGGCATTTTAAAACCTTGTCTCTGGGCCCACTCCAACCTTGCTATGCCCCTGACCAAAACTATCAGTCAAATGCATTGGCGGGGGGGAGGTCTGATGCTAAAGCTCTTGATGACACATTTATACCTGTAATTTGAGTAATGTACATTGGGATCCTTTGATTTCAGTCATTCTAGTAAGTATTAGATTTGAAGTAAACCCGGTTGCATTTTAAGATGTGTTTTAAAGGATTGCAAAATAGCTCTAAAACCTGACCACATGTGTTTTTCTTTAGCAGTGTGAACAGCTGTCCGGATGGCTGAGGGACAGATTGAGGTCCTCATTGTTCAGACCTAATATGGTGGGGGAACATTTTCCTTCTAAAATATGCATAGTATTTCTATATAAGTAAACTACTGCACAATTCTTTATTAAGCCAAAACCTGTTTAGGACACCTGAATGATGTTATCTAAAATATAGTTCAGCTTTATTCTTAGAACACTCCTTTCAGAGGCCATAATCATGACGAAAAGAGATTTCATCTGAGCGAGAGACAAAAGTGTCAATATTTCATTGTTGATTTACTCTGTGTAATGTGACTCTTAGATATGGACTGTAAGAACAGCTGCCGTATCATTTAACAGCAAAAGAACTGGATTAATTAAAATCTGTCTGTTCAAGCTGCTGAATGTGATGGTCTGTATGTGATCATGTGATTACTCGAGGCTGAAATTGAACTTGCCTATTCGAAATAGCCCTTTCAGAGTTAATATGAGTTTAGGCTGCAGACGTATGCCCACTTACAGGGGAGCAGGGCCATTGCCTATGAAATTAGGAGCATAGAAAGCTGCCATAAACTGAGTCAGACCATTGGTCTATCTAGCTCAGTATTGTCTTCACAGACTGGCAGCGACTTCTCCAGGGTTGCAGACAGGAGTCTCTCTCAGCTCTATCTTAGGGATGCTGCCAGGGAGGGAACCTGGAACCTTCTGCTCTCGACCACAACACCCGGGACAGACTAAAGAGGATTTGCCCCCCACCCCCACTTGCAGGCCCTGGACTTTGGCCCAGAAGTCCAGGGGAAAGAATGCCTCTGGGGGCAGAATGTGGGCTGCCCACATCTGTCCTACCCAGCTCCCGGCTCCCACATGATCACTCTCCCCAGCTCCTGCCTTGATCTTTGCAAACACATGACCGTCAGTCAGGAGCACAGCTCCCCTAGCCTGGCTGGGCCCTCCTCCAACTCTGTTTAGGGTCATGTTTAGGCATCTACAATGACTGGCAGTCGCTCTCCAGAGTTTGAGGCAGGAGTCTTCCCCAGCCCCACCAGTGCACCTAGGAAATTTTGGAGCCTGGACCCAAAGGCCTTTGGAGGACCCACTCCCCTGCAAAGGGGACCACATCAGAGGATTTGGGGGCCCCCAGGGGCTGCTGGACTTTGGCCCAGAAATCCAGGTGTAAGAGCGCCTCTGCCCAGCCCTACTGGAGATGCTGCCAGGGAATAAACCTGGGACCTTCTGCACGCAAAGCAGATGCTCCGCCACTGATCTAGGACCCCATCCCAACCTACGGACATGCCCACCGTCCAGGTGCAACATGATCACGCCGTCTCTTCCCAGAGGGCCGCTCCCGTGGTTGCCAGGGGGGCCCTCATGTTGGTACAAGAAAAGCTCCGTGTCTTTAAGTGAACATGAGCAAATTGGGGTTTACCTGGGATGTTTTGACTGGGCTTCTCCTAGCAACTTCAGATCTGGGTGGCAACTCTGGGTGTTCCTGAGCCTCTGGGGTGTGGTTGCATGACATTCAGCGAAGCTGGTCTGGGCATACAGTAGGACGGAATGGAATGGATGGAATCTTGATTCCAGTCATCGACAAGACAGAAATACAACACAGTGAGGCGATTCCCACGACCAGGAGACATCGGGAGAAAGGAGCCGAGCCCGGTTTCTCCCGGTTGTGTGCTGTAACGGGAGCCATGTGACTTCTGGCTGCAAGCCTCTAAAAACAGCCCTCCCCTTAAATGAGGTTGGTGGAGCACACGCTCCGCTAGCCCTCAGGGGTCTCCCCAGCACTCGTTTCTGGAGGCTGGGCGGCCCCCAATCCCCTCCACCCCTACTGGCTCCATGACGGAGCCGGCAATCGTATGGGCGGCCCATCGGGCTGCCCAGGGACACCTCCTTGCTCGTCTGCAGGGAGAGCAGGCTAAGCCTGCTTGCGTGGAGAGCCTCAATAAATCAGTAGTAACCTCCAGCAATCATGATTCTGCCAGTACTTTCTTACAAAACACCGTTTACAATATAACAATATGTTGTACAATCAACACTCATGATTGTACCAATGGCTTCTTTACACCGTTTGCAATGTAGCAACATTTTGCCACCTTGGTGGAAACATTAATATCACTGTCGGACAAAAGGAGAGACACATAAAACGCCAATGGCCTACCTGGGAATCTAGACAAATAGGGGCCAAAAGTGCTAGCCGAATAGCTCTATAAAGCAAACAGTGAAGCAACATGTGATCAGTCGTCTCAACCGTTCCTGACTTGACACGGGAATACATACAATAGTATGTTCTCTTAATGTGTGGGAAGTTTCCCCCCACCCCACCCCACCCCGAGCCCTTTATTACTTCAAGAAAAATAGCTCTAAACACCTGGTTGGCACAGGTGTGGCTCCATTGACAACAGAGCCTCACCTGAAGCGCCAGGAAAGCCTCTGGTTTTGGTCTGGGAATGCCGGGGTGGCTGCTGTGCCAAGGGAAACCCAGCCAAAAGAGTGTGTGTGAAGCATTGCTTGAGGCGATCAGCCTTACAGCGCTCAGGCAGAGCAGCCAGGAGAGGAAATGAAGGCATCAGCTGGCAGGAAGTTCTCCTGGGCATGTCCCACTGAAATGAGCTGCTCACCCGCAGAGCCTCCATTTCTAGAGAAGACATGTATTCGCGGAGGACAGGGCTGCCAATGGCTACTAGTCTGGTGGCTGTGGGCCATCTCCAGCCTCAGAGGCCAGGGGCCTCTCAATACCAGTTGCAGGGGAGCAACAGCCGGAGAGAGGGCAGGCCCTCAGCTCTTGCTTGTGGTGGGCCACTGTGGGAAACAAAATGCTGGACGAGATGGGCTTGGGCCTGATCCAGCAGGGCTGTTCTTATGTTCATAGTTTAACCACACATTGTGTAAAGAAGTGCTTCATAGGAACATAGGAAGCTGCCATATACTGAGTCAGACCATTGGTCTATCTAGCTCAGTATTGTCTACACAGACTGGCAGCGGCTTCTCCAAGGTTGCAGGCAGGAATCTCTCTCAGCCCTCTCTTGGAGATGCTGCCAGGGAGGGAACTTGAAACCTTCTGCTCTTCCCAGAGTGGCTCCATCCCCTGAGGGGAATATTTTACAGTGCTCACACATCAAGTCTCCCATCCATAGGCAACCAGGGCAGACCCTGCTTAGCTATGGGGACAAGTCATGCTTGCTACCACCAGACCAGCTCTCCTCTCCTTGTGTCTGTCTTGAACCTCCAAGCATTCTATGTAATCTAATCTATCTATATATCTAATCTATCTATTACATTTTATATCCTGCTCTTCCTCCAAGGAGCCCAGAGCGGTGTACTACATACTTAAGTTTCTCCTCACAACAACCCTGTGAAGTAGGTTAGGCTGATTTTGCTTCCACAGAAGACCCTGGGTTATTCTGATATTATGAACATTTCTCTCTGCCCACTTTATCCATAATGTGCATAACGCTATGCACCTCTATCGTGTCCCCGCGACATAGGAAGTTGCCTTCGGTTGCGTCACGTCAGATGCATGGTCCATCTAGCTCAGCATTGCCTAGCTGAGGCAGGAGACTTGTGGTAGCAAGCATGACTTGTCCCCTTAGCTAAGCAGGGTCCACCCCAGTTGCATATGAAAGGGAAACTAGAAGTGTGAGCACTGGAAGAGATTCCCCTCAGGGGATGGAGCCGCTCTGGGAAGAGCAGAAGGTTCCAGGTTCCCTCCCTGGCAGCATCTCCAAGAGAGGGCTGAGAGAGACTCCTGCCTGAAACCTTGGAGAAGCCGCTGCCAGTCTGTGAAGACAATATTGAACATGATGGACCAGTGGTCTGACTCAGTATGTGGCAACTTCCTATTTTCCTATGCTCCTTTCCCAGTTCTAATTGGACATGCCAGGGGTCAAACTTGGGACCTTCTGCATGCAAAGCAGAGGTTCTACCACAGAGCAATGGCCCCATCTCCAGTAAAGAAGCACCACATCCGAGCATTGCACAACCACAGATCATAGGAAGCTGCCTCTCCATTGGGCCCTCTAGCTCAGTATTATCTACTTGGACGGGCAGCAGCTCTTCAGGTCCTCAGCCAGAATGGTTTCTCCATCCTCCTTGGGACTGGATGCCAGGGATTGAACCTGGGACTTTCTGCATGCTATGCAGATGCTCTACCACCGAACTATGGCCCGGTGTTTGCTTGCATGTACATGTCTTTGTGTGACAAATGTACATGTGCTCATTTTCGAAGTGCAGCTGAATACAGGCCCTGGTTGTTTTTTAAAACAGACACACATATGGCCATTCACACAAGCTGTATTCAGATATCATGATCTCCGTGCATGCAGATTCGTTTCAATGCTCCGGCAAGTATTTGGAGCATGTGCCATTCGGAAGAACAGCACCCACTCCATAAAGAGAAACGGCTGGTGGTTATTCTCACCTGGCTTCATGCTGCAGGGTAAATGTTGAGTGATGCCACTTTGAATTACACTCCCGGCATTGAGGGAAGCAGCCCCTCCCCTCTGCTCTCGGGTTTTGTTTTGGTGCAAGTTCACATGGCATGCCTCCGTGTTTTCCGTCTAGCCTATGGTGGGGTGAAGAGAGCTTTCTAAAGAGCTTTATCTGCATTTATAAAGAGAGTATCCCTCTTATCATGCTAATGATTCTATGTCAGTGGCTCTCCCTATTTGCCCCAGCATTTTCAGAAAAAGTCACTTAAAACCAGCATTTAAAAAACCCGGAAATACATTGAGATAAGCTAGAATTCGGGAGACAAAGCCCGATTTGTGTGTGGCGTGCTTCCAAGGATCTCAAAGGGACTTTGGAGTAAGTTTGGCTGGTGTGTGAGCGTACACACTCTCTTCCGGAGGAGATTCAGGGTAAAAGCCCTGTCTGTAAAGCCTCCAGGAGAGAGTCACGATGTCAGTGCTCTTGATATGTCTCCTTCCTAACAGGGTGGGCGGCTATGGTATCATTTCAAGCAGCCCCATGTGTTTAAAATTTGCTAAATGCAACATGCAAATACAGTTTCGGGGAAATTTTCTGATGGAGCCGCTGTGCACAGCACTGACTCTCACATTCCATAACAGTATCACGACGTCCCTTGAGGGAAAGTGACCTTATTTTCTCACCTGTCTTCATTCACCCACTCCTCTTGGCATGCTATTACAGCAACTTCTTATGCAATGGGTAATCAAGAGGCTGGTGCTCTTGCCAAAGGAGACAACTCCCTCTCTCCAAGGAAGCCTACACCTTTACAAAGCTCATCGGCTCTTGGCTAACAGCCTGCCTATATCACACATGTGCATGAACACACACACACACACACACACACACACACACAGTCTATATGTAATATATCACATCTTCCCAGTCCAAGGTCATGCATGCTGTAAACCAATGTGTAATTAGATTAAGCAAGATGAAGACATAACATAAAACTTTTTACGACGTATGCATTCTTGACCAAAAAGGGCCAGCAAATAAACTGCGAAATTGCAGGCAGCGTGGTTTCCCGACCACTATGGGACATTGTTTCTACTGCACCATAAAACTGTCTTGCTTCAAATCTTGTTGCTTTTTTATTTTTCCAGACTGCTCAAGTTGCCACTGCACCATATACTGTGACCTTGAGGTATGCACAGTTATGATTTAGGGCTCCAAAAAACCAAAACCAAAAACAAAAACAAAACGGGACCCACAACTCTGTTTCCTTTTCTTTGCCTTACCCAATACAGCCCTCCTACAAAATTAGGGCATATCCTCAGATGATATGCTGAGGGGGGTTGCATTCAGTGATAAGTATCTCTTTTAATTCATTCATTCATTCATTCAATTTCAGTACAGCCCATTCACAATATCTATAGGCAGTTTACAAAAAGATTAAAACCAACAGTTAAAAACAGAGTTTAAAAAGCTAAAACAATTAAAAGAACCCAGCACCAAATGTTGGACTTTTAAAAGTAAGTCTTCTGGCTCCCTTTAAAAGTGGCCAGAGAGGTCAAACCCTGCATCTCTGGAGAGAGTAGGGCTGGTCTCATGACCGTTAACTGGGTCACACTAGCGTCCTACAAGCATCCTTAACTGGGCCTGGGCACATGCTCCCGATTTCTGGTTGTGTGTGAGTTAAAAGTGTAAGTTAAAAGTGGGCCCAAGCTCCGATTTAATATGCAGGGGAAAGGTGCTGGGTGGAACAATGATGCAAGCCACACGATCACTTTCCCCTCTTCTGACCCAGCTTTTAACTCACACGCCCCAGAAGCTGAGAAGGATGCTTGTGCTACAGAGTTACTGGTTGTGAGAACAGTCCTGGTGTGTTCCAAAGCTCAGGGGCAGCCACTGAGAAGGCCCATTGGCGTCGCCAGCAGAGCCCAGCCTGGGTTCCGCCCCGCCTGCTGCTCACCCTTTGCACACGCATGTGATGTCACATGCAAAGGGGGCGGAGATCGTGCGAGGCCTCGCGATGTCATTTACAGCCAGCACTTGCTGCTGGCTGTGTTTATTTCCCCTCCACTCTCTCCAGCGAGGGGGAGGGAGGGGAATAAATGAACCAGCCAGCAAATGCTGGCTAGAAATGTGACCAGGAGGGCTGGGGTGGGCCCTCTGGCAATTGGGCTATGCCCCCTTTGTGAGTGATGTCATAGGGACATAGGAAGCTGCCATATACTGAGTCAGACCATTGGTCTATCTAGCTCAGTATTGTCTTTACAGACTGGCAGCAGCTTCTCCAAAGATGCAGGCAGGAGTCTCTCTCAGCCCTCTCTTGGAGATGCTGCCAGGGAGGGAACTTGGAACCTCTCTGCTCTTTCCAGAGCAGCTCCATCCACGGAGGAGGAGATCTTATAGTGATCACGTTCTAGTCTCCCATTCAGATGCAACCAGGGCAGACCCTGCTTAGCTAAGGGGACAAGTCATGCTTGCTACTACAAGACCAGCTCTCACATGCAAGGCGTGCTTTGGTAGCCCGGGTTTTTTGAACCCCTTTGCTCAGTGCTGGCTCTGCCCCCAAGAAGGCCAACTCCAGGTTGCTATCAGATGAGCTGCAGGCAACTGTAGGCAGGCATCCCCAGATTATCTTAATAAATAGTGGGATGCATGCAGAAGTAAGCCCTCTCCTAAGTGCCTCTTTTACTCATAGGGGGGCACTCCTGTTTGGGACTGTAGCACACAGGAAGAGGAAAGCTAACTCGCCCCCCCTCGCCCCCGTTTTCTGCTGAAAGTTTCTCCTGCATTTGTTCTCCTGTGGTGTGCCCATGTATGTATGTATGTATGTATTGTTCATTTTTAATAACACCTTTCATAAGTCATCTCAAGGCAGTTTACAAAAGTTATAACACAATAAATATTTCATTAAAATCACATTTAAAACCTTAAAATCAGTTAGACAGTAAAAATCATAAAAGACCAAAACCACCACCACCACCACCACCACCACCACCACCACCACCATAAAAAAGAAAAACACAAACAAGAAAGCTGAGAAACCTGGAAGCCTTTAAGGGGTAAAAGCCTGGACAAATAAAAAGGTCTTTCGTTGTTGTTTTTTTAAAAAGCAGCCACAGATGTCAAAGAGCTGACATTCACTGGGAGAGCATTCCAGAGCCAGGGGGCAACCACAGAGAAGGCCCCGTCCTGCATGCACAACAATTTAGCCTCTCTCAATGTCGGCTCATGGAGCATAGGCCCTTCTGATTTCCATGCTGGTTGGGCAGGAACCCTTAGGAGCAGGCGGTCCTTCAGATATCCAGGGCCCAAACCATTAAGGGTAATAACCAGCGCCTTGAATTGGATCTCGAAACAAATTGGCAGCCAGTACAGCTCTTTCAAAGGAGGTGTAATATGCTCTGAGCAAGCAGTTCCAGAGACAACCCTGGAAGATGCATTCTGCACCAACTGAAGTTTCTGAATAGTCTTCAAGAGCAGCCCCACGTAAAGCACATTGCAGTAATCTAGTTGGGACGTGACTAAGGCATGGGTAACTGTGGCCAGATCTGCCTTCTGCAGATAGCTGATTTTAAATCACTCCCTTGGCACTGCCGATCTCAGTCACCCTCCTGAACCAAGCCGTTCAAATCCAAACTTTTGCCCCATTCTTGTTTGAATAGCTGTGCACAGAATGTCTGGAGGAAGCGTGAGAAATTGGCTATTTTGGGCTCAGGGTAATGCTTGGATTAGCTTTTCTAGCATTAAGCAACGGGAAAGAAAATAAATGCCAGTGAAGTTCAACATCAAGGGAGTTCTGCAATCAGCACAGAAGGTCATAGGTGGCTTCTATTTAATGCAGGACATCTGGTTGCTTTAATAATTTTCTTGGCTAATTCCCAGTGCAAGGGTGAATGCAAATTCATGGCACAAGTGAATCACGCTAACATCTTTTCTAAAAGTCAAGCATGCAGTACTGAAGCTTCTGTTAAAGAACTCCGACAGTTTCTCCCGCTCAAATATTAGAATCGTTACAATCTGGACAATCTTTGTTTCACCGAATCTTTACGATTCAGTGCATCTTCAAAAGAGGGATTTCATAGGTAAGAGAGAGAAGCCCTCTTCCAGGGATTGGCAGCCTTTCAGAAGTGGTGTGCCGAGTCGTGTTCTCTCCAACAAAATTTCATCTGTGTGCAGAATGACTTTTGTTCTGGGCACACGTACATTGTTCTGGGCACCTTGATTCTGTACGTGTGCACAGAATACCTTGATACACAAACAAGAAAGCTGAGAAATCTGGAAGCCTTTAAGGGGTAAAAGCCTGGACAAATAAAAAGGTCTTTAGTTGTTGTTGTTGTTTTTAAAAGCAGCCAAGGTATTCTGTGCACACGTACATTCAGAGTGGGGCCTTCCTGATTGCCTGAGCGGGATCTAAAACTGACTGAGCAGGCAAGCACATGCGTGCATTAGCAGGAACACTGGTGCCAAGTCCTCAGGGCCAGCTCAAGGAGGGTTGCCTGCCACTTGAAGTAAAGTTGGCATCCCCGACTCTCAGGGCCTGCCCCCTAAGCCAGCCAGGCTGAGATCCTGCCCCACCCCCCACATTGCTGATCATGCCAACCGGACACAGGATTCACTGCCAGGCTGGAAATCCTACACTGAACTCTTCTTCCTAGTGGGGTTCAGCACTGTTCTCCAGCCTACATCAAGCATCACCAGCTGGTCTCCTTCAGCAAACTTTTGTGCTTTGTTTCCTCCATGTCAGGAGCCGACAAAGTACAGAAGTGAGTTCCTGGAGGGGAGGGAGAGGGAAAGGGAGAGGGAGAGGGAGAGATCGCATGTGCGAGGAACAGTGTCTATTCTTGTGCCCGCTGCCTGTCTCTGGCTCCTGTCTGTGGCTAGCTGGCATGTCATTGCTTGCAGTGGGCTTTCAGGACCAGTGGAGGCAGTTCCTCTGGCTGTGCCAGCTAGCTTTCTCTTGCATGCAATTGGAAAAGTAAACAGCAGCCCACCAGCCAGAAGCAGACAGCGGGCATAGTCGTGGCTGGTCTTCCTAGCAGTGTGAGTGTCACTCAGAATCATTGCAAGTGAAGCTTTGGGCACCCATGAAATAGGTAGCTGACCCCTGCCCTGTTCTGACATTATGTGTACCTGTGTACATTTGTACTTAGGAAGATAGGAAGCAGCCTTATACCAAGTCAGACCATTGGTCCATCTAGCTCAGACTGGCGGCGGCTTCTCCAAGGTTGCAGGCAGGAATCTCTCTCAGCCCTATCTTGGAGATGCTGCCAGGGAGGGAACTCGGAACCTAGAAGCTCTTCCCAAAGCATCTCTCTCAGCCCTGTCTTGGAGATTCCAGGGCATGAACCTTCTAATGCAAGCATGCAGATGTTCTTCCCAGGGTGGCCCCATCCCCTAAGGGAGTCCCCTTAGGGGATGGGGCAGTTCTGGGAAGAGCACCTCTGGGAACAGCATCATCTTACAGCACTCACACGTTGTCTCCCATTCAAATGCAGACCAGGACAGACCCTGCTTAGCAAAGGGGGAAAATTCATGCTTACCACCACAAGACCAGCTCGCCTCCCATGTACATATTATTGTGTGGACGACTGTGCCTGCGTTCATTTTAAAAGTGAGCCTTTAAAAAAAAACCCAGATAAGTGAACAAGCCTCTCAAATGCATGGTACAGAGAGGAAGGATACTAGGCTGTACCTGCGTTCAGCATAATGTGTGAATTACTGCACCTGGGTACAGATCTGTACACTGTGCATTGTAAGTCAAGAGCCTTGAACATCATGTGTCAACAGGACTAAAGTCGATACATGATGTGAGAAGACATGAGTAAAATGCAGGCATTCTGAACAGAATGCCTCTACAGTTACTTGTCCTTTCTATCTTTAAAAAAAAAAAAATCATACTGAATTTCCAATCAATGGGACATTTGTCATGCAGTAATAAATTAGGACTGCCACAAGCTGAAAGCCAATTATTGCACGTATCCATCCACAAGGGCAACGGAGTCTCCCATGACCACTTTTATGGACTTCCCTAGGAAGTTTTAACTGCTCCTCAGAAGTTTCAGGGGTACGATTAGCCCACTCCAGTGCTATTTTTGCCTCCACATGTTTCAGATATGAAACAAATGCTGCCTTTCTTTATTGTTTGTTTAGTGTTTTACCGCACAAAGCAGACATTACTTCATAAAGTTCTCTGGTGTTTTTATGGTGCTGTGTTATTAAGAGGCAGACAAAAGTGGCTCCCGCCTAGAGGCCCCGCTACTGTGTACAGCTGGTTCATGAACTAAACCGCTTGATGTCTGAGGTCCAAAACTAACTGGGCAATTGTTGTACTTCACAAACTTCTACCAAGATAGTAAAGCTGATTGAATGGGTGGTGGGGGAAATCTAATTTAAAAATCACCTCAGAAGACAGGAATAACATTCCAAATGACCTTGATAGAATGAAAAACTGGGCTGAAACTCACAAAATGAAATTCACCAGAGACAAAAGTAAAGTTCTGCACCGGGCCAAAAGAAAGAGCTGGTCTTGTGGTAGCAAGCATGACTTGTCCCCTTAGCTAAGCAGGGTCCACCCTGGTTGCATTTGAATGGGAGACTAGAAGTGTGATATTCCCCTTAGGGAATTGAGCCGCTCTGGGAAGAGCATCTAGGTTCCAGGTTCCCTCCCTGGCAGCATCTCCAAGATAAGGCTGAGAGAGATTCCTGCCTGCAACCTTGGAGAAGCCACTGCCAGTCTGTGAAGACAACACTGAGCTGGATGGACCTATGGTCTGACTCAGTACATGGCCGCTTCCTATGTTCCTATGTACCTATGAAATTTCACGTGTATAGAATGGAAGTTATCTGGCTTGGCAATAACACACATGAAAAAGATCTTGGGATTGCATTCAATTCTAAGCAGAATATGAGGCAGCAGTGTGCTGCAGCGGCAAGAAAGGCGAATACGATCTTCAGCTGTATTAACAGTACAAACATTTCCAAATCACAAAAAGTAATAGTCAGTTTTTTTTCTTGCAAGAATTATATGGAGGAGTTTTGGAGGTTTTTGTTTTTGTTTTTGGTAGGAGCTTCAATGAACGACTACAAAAATTGCTTGCTGGAGTCATTCGTGGGCATCCACACCTAAGCAGTTCTTGCAGTAGTTTTTCCTGCTTTTTTCTGTCCACAGGAAACTAGACATTGTGGGCTGTTTCTTCTTTCACTTGGCAGGCTGTCGTCCCTCTCTCTGTCACTGCCCCCTAAATTGCATTTTGGAAGGAACACACAGAAAGCTGGGAGGTCTGTTTGTTTCTCTTTGTGGACTGGCACACTTCATTCTGGAGGAGATTCGAACGAAAAGCCATGTGTGTAAAGCTCCCCAGCAACTCTTCTAGGTTTTCTGCAGGATAGGTTATCTGCTGCAGCCTTCCTCGCCTTCAAACCCACAAGCCTCTCCGTATGAACGGAGTGGGTCAATTTCACCTGGGCTACCAAGTTGCCCAAACCAGTTTTTAAAAAGCAATACACATTTGATGTTTTCAGTGAATCCCTCCCTCAACACCTTGTTGCTTCTTAATTAATCGCTCCCAGAAATCATTTCCTCCCAAGGAACCTCTCCCTTTAAGAACTTGGCTGCAATCATATGCCTGCCTGCTTTCATAAGAGTAAGCCCTATTGAACTTAGTGGGACTCGTTTCCAAGTAAAACATGCCTCTGTTCACTTGTTGAGAGAGAGTACCCATGTTGCTGGGTTTCTAGAAGACGCAGAGCCCCTCTCAGATTTTTCTGCCAAGATTGGTCTTCCAAGCTGGAAACCCAGCAGCAGGACAACCCTCAGTTAGGGATGTTCTCTGGCGTCCTCCAACTCTAGGATTCTGTGCAATTAGATTCTCAGAGGAACTTGGCCTAGTACAAGGAAGGGTTGAGATGATAACCATAAGTGGGTCACAGTTCCTCTCTTTTGCTTCCTGAATAGTGTCTGGAGGGGAAACTCACACATCCCCCACTATGCAGAGATGTGCAATTTCTCAATGAAGCAACTGCTCATGTATCTCACCATGAGCAAAAGCCATGGCAGCTTTCCCTTTTGCAGTTTAAGTAAAGCTGTGAAATGGGGAAATACGACTGCATCACACTTCCTCTGTTGACATCTACCTTACAAGGATGCTGTTAGGTCTACTAAACAAAATCAGGGTACATTATTTGGGGACAGACAAATGTTGATAGGATCTCTACACAGGAACACAGGAAGCTGCCATATGCTGAGTCAGAGCATTGGTCTATCTAGCTCAGTATTGTCTACACAGACTGGCAGCGGCTTCTCCAAGGTTGCAGGCAGGAACCTCTCTCAGCCCTATCTTGGAGATGCTGCCAGGGAGGGAACTTGGAACCTTCTGCTCTTCCCAGAGTGGCTCCATGCCCTGAGGGGAATATCTTGTAGTGCTCACACATCAAGTCTCCCATTCATATGCAACCAGGGCAGACCCTGCTTAGCTAAGGGGACAAGTTCCACACACACACACACACACACACACACACACACACACACACACACACACGAAGCATACTGTAAAGATCTACTGCTGTATTGAAAACCAGTTATCAAACCACAGTACCATGAACATCAAACCATGTTTGATGCTTTTAATACACCCAGGGCGGCTCAAGGTATTATGGTGTCTGAGGCAAGGCACCAAATACTGCTCTTGCCCCATGCCTCTGGTGGGGCCAGCCTCCTTTCCAAGCTAACCTTAGAAGCTTTGAAAGTGGGGTGGGGAGGAGAGAAACAGCCTCCTCTTCTCTCTTTGTGCTTTTTGCAAACTTTGGATGGAGTGTGATGGGAGGTGCTCCTTGCAAAGCTTGCAAGGATCAGATCATTCAGAGAGAGCTGCTCCAGAGGCAGTTGGGGAGGGCAATTTGCCACCCTGCTGTCATTCCAATAATCTGCCACCTGAGGCAACCGCCTAACCTCGCCTCATGAAAGGACCGCTCCTGAATAAACCATTAGATCAATGCTTTTTAAAAAATAAAATACTGTAAATGTGTGTGAGCACTTCCACTCACACACATTTTCCCACTGATTCCTCTTCCCTCAACTAAAGCCCCTCCACCACATACTGAATCATATGATGCTCTGGAGATCCCCTCAGTTCCCAGGAGAGGTCCTTTGGTTCTGAACCACTATGAATAACCAGCTTATGCAAATAAGTAAACTGTTGAAAAGTTGCAAGAAAGCTCCACATGTGCAAAATGATTTATGCACTGCTCCACTGCCTTTCCCATGGTTTCCCCCACCACACAGTTTTAATACAGCTCAATTTAGAAAATAAAAATTCAATACTCGTTGCATTCAGGAAGTCAGATCAGAGGGTGGCATTTCTACATGTCTATTGCTGATCTCATGCATCATTAAGAGGAACCTTCTGCCACAACATAGCTGCAGCAGGATACGTCACCTTTCAGCAGCTCCTCACTGCATTAACATTTGGAAAACCAAAAGGGCATGAACTTAACAGGGCTCTAGCTCTAGTCGCAGTTAAGATCTTTCAAAACAGAACTGATGGCTAGTCCACCACAGAGCGGTGGATAAGTCAGTTTATAATGTTGCAGCTTATCTGCACCCTTTGACACGTTTGCTCACCTGCAGTTTGCTTATCTGCACAATTTGCTTATTCATATTGATTGACTAAGCTAGCTTTCAAAATACAAGGCTTGTTCACATGAACCTTAACTGGGTGGGACTTCAGGAGCTGTGTGTGCTCCCAGTTTTCAGTTTTGTGCAGGAAAAAACAAGGCACGAGTCAGGGAGTGTGATCATCCGCTAAGCGTCTGCTGGGTTGTATGGTTCTTCCTCCATCTCACTCTAAAGCTGGGGACAGAATCTGAGTAGGGTGCACTCATCCTATCTAGCTATCACTTAGGCCGCATTCGCACATAACATGAAACCGGAGGTGAAGGCGCCTCCAGTTTCCATTTCTGTATGTCCGAATACGAGTAACTGCAGTTTTGCCCGAAAATGGACCCACGGTTTCCCTCCCCGGACTCCAGTTTGTACCTTCAGTTTGTAATGAGTTTTGCTGCCTGTGCTTCTGGTTCTGCAGTGCCAGGATTATGTCCCAACTTAGCACCGCAGTCTTGCTGTCTGGCAACTGGAATTGAGGGAGGAAGCTCCTCCCTCACTCCGGCTGCTATTGGCTGCTGGGGCTGTCCTTCAGTCAAGAAGGAAGCCCGGGCAGCCAGTTGCCCCTCCTCTCTGCAGTCTTGCTGATTGCAGAGAGGGAGCTCTCCGTGATGTCCGAATTCAGACGGGAGAGCAGAGGGAGGGGGTGCGGAACTGCGGGCCCGCGGTTCTTCATTACATGTGAATGCGGCCTTAGTAGATAATCATGTTCCCAGCTCCTACCTTGTCTTTTACTCACACGTGATCAAAAATTGAGAGAGCACACAGCTCCTGTATCTGGAAAGGACACTTGACCTACCCAGTTAATGGTTGTGTGAACAAGCCTATAATATAATACATGCAGGGTAAAGTAAAGTTACGCCGTCAAGTTGGTGTCAACTCTTAGCAACCACAGAGCCCTGTGGTTCTCTTTGGTAGAATACAGGAGGGATTTACCATTGCCTCCTCCCATGCAGTATGAGATGATGCCTTTCAGCATCTTCCTCTATCGCTGCTGCCCAATATAGGTGTTCCCCATAGTCTGGGTAACATACTTCTCACATAAAAAACATAACAACAACAACAACAACTTCATTTGTTAGCCACCCCATAACAAATAGTTTTCTGGGTGTCTCACAATAAAAGAACACTGGAATAAAACATACAACTAAAACACATAAGACAAAACAAAACTGCTATAAAATACAGAGCATTAACACAACTTTTAAAAAACTTATTTTAAAAGTCCTGAGGGAACAGAAAGGGCTACACCAGGCTTCTTTTAGATGCAGCCTCACTGGGGAGGCTATTCTATAGACAGGGTGCCACCACCAAAAAGGCCCTCTCCCTAGTAGCCGCCCATATCACCTCATTTGGTGGTGGCATTCAGATCAGTGCTGCTGAAGTCTCAAAGTCTGGGTAAGGACATAGGGGGAAGGCATATTCTAGCGCCTTATGGCAGACATAACAACACAGCAAGTAAGTAAGAAGGAAACAGAGGTTCTGAAGGCATGCACACTTCCAGTGTGAACAGCTGCTTCTGACCATTTCCGTGTCATCTGAAACCAGATATTGGATTGCCATTGCACTCAAAGTTTTCATAAATGCTAAGTAAGAAATTATGATGTATTTTGGGGTATTTCTAATGCAACCAGGCTTATTGCAAAATAACTGTTTTTGTTAGATGATTAGTTCTTCATTGCATCTTTGCCGAGTAAGTACGTAAAAACAAAGTGTTGTTATTTGTACTTTCATTGTCCTGGTTAAGATTTTTTTTTTTTAATGTTTTGGGGTCTTTTCAGTTTGATGGAGCTTAGAGCCTCAGCATGTCAGAATCTGGCCCTGCCGGGCACTTTCAAACAGAATGCTATTTGCTATCTTTTACAATAATATTTGCGACACAACATGGGGTTTGATCTGTCTGGGAATAAGTGTGACCTGAGAGCCAGTTCTGCAATCCGGTTCAGCTAATACAGAAGTTCTATTCTCCAAATGATAGAAAGGAAGCAAAAGAAATCTAAAAATAATTCCTTGGGACAAAATCTTCAGGACATTCTTTTGCTGGAAGGAACTGAAGACAATAATAAATACTAGCCTGTGCAGAAATGAAAATGTTGGGATCGGGTCTGACCTGATCTAATCTGAACTCGTTAATGTTGGTTCAGGGTCCTTTGAACCATTCCGTATGTCAGTGTCGAGATCAGGATCAGAGTCAGGATTGGGGTCAGACAAACCTTAATTTTTAAAGTAACAATGGATACTCAATGTGAACCAAGAAGAAAAGTTATCTCACACCAGAGAACCGCAGGAGAAACCCGAAAATCAGCTACTTGTGAATGAAAAATGGGCTAAAAGAACTTTTTAAAAACTTCTTTTAAAATGAAATGCACAGGCAGGTGGCAGAGAGAGGGCAGAAGATGGGTGTCCCCTGCCCCCCCCTCCATCGCTCCGAAAAGAAAAGAGCAGACTCTTTCCACCTTTTGGAGCTCTGGAAAGCTCCGGGGTTTTTTACGAGAGGGGTTAAAGAAGTCCAGTCAGAATTGGGATGGCCAAGTTTGGTTTGGACTCTCTCTGAACTCCTCCAATTTTGGTATAAAATCAGACCATGTCAAGTTTTACTGATGCAGTTTTGCACAGTCCTAATAAATACATAAGAAGATGTTCCATTTAAAAGCCAAAGACTAATACAGCAGCCTGTGACAACCAATATCTGAAGTCAAATACTCTTTTCTCATTGATTGTTTATGTTACACTGAATTGTAAACTCGTATGCACAGTATTAATTATACCATGAGGTTATCTGTAATAGAGGGCTACTCCCCCACGCAATCAAAGGAGATTTAGAGCAAAACTATCTAATAGCCATATGCAATTAGATAATCAATGTGAATGCCGTACGTCAAGTAAACCGTTCTGCATGATCTTAAAATTCATAGCTCTCTATACTGCTGCCAGCCGAGAAGTTTACGTAAGGTGAAGATAAAAGAGCAGAGACCTTGAGAGGGTCAACGGAGAAAAACAAGGAAGCAAAGCCCAATAATAACTAGAAAGTGTAACTAATCAGTGATAAGCAGCTTAAGATCCAAAGATGAAAGATATCATATAAGAGTAGAAATGGATGACAAAACAGAGCAAGGAAGCAGCCTAGCAGAAATTGTGAGCTAACTGCACTAGTGCGGTGGAGAAGTGGCAGTTTTTTGATGCTCTCCCCTTTCCCAGAAAGCTCTCTGTGCCTCCCCAAAATATGTGCCTAAGGGTGTGCAACCCTTGGGGACATATTTTTGCTAGGCACAGGGGGCTTGCTGGGAAACGGGAGGGCCTCAAAAATTGTCCCTACCCTCTTGCACTGGTGCGGTTATTTGGGAAGTTCTGTAAGGCTGCTCTCTCACTGCACTGGTGCTTCCTTACTCTATATATGTCAGCCATTATGGTGAGGGGAAAAGATGGGATTTTCAGTCATAGGGTGCCCTGAGATGTACACACAAACCAGAGCTTCTTTCCTTAGCTTAAACCAGGCCACAGGTGTGGAGGGAGGCCAGCGGTGGACTGGGTTCTACCGCTGCTGCGACCCCCTAGCCCCACCCCTGTGTCTGATGTCAGATGCAGAGAGCGTTTAGCAACACCCCCTGCATCTGACAATAGACGTGGGGGCATGTCTGGGGCACAAGGTGTGGCTCCTGAGGAGCAGCGGCCCGGGTTCTTTGAACCCATTTGATCAATGGTGGCTCCACCCCTGCGTGCACAACATAAGACCTGGGGACCGGATCAGCCCACACGGGCTTCTATTCTGACCCACAGGTAGGACTGTCCTGCAGCAACAGCACCCCAGAAAGGCAGAGGGCCCTTTTCATCGGTTCCCTCTTCTCCAAGGAGGGCCATCCTCTGTCCTCTCCCGAAACTGCCTCACACCCCATCCTATGCATGTTTACTTGGGAATACATCCCAAAGAGTAAAGGTAAAGTGTGCCGTCAAGTCAACTTCAACTCCTGGCACCCACAGAGCCCTGTGGTTGTCTTTGGTAGAATACAGGAGGGGTCTGACTCAGTATAAGTCAGCTTCCTAATGGGACATAGATTTCAGGTAGTGCTCCTAGTTATGAAAACAGAGGTGCTACAAGCAATTCTCGTTTTATTCTGTGAACATTTGAAGGGCTTGAGATTGTTTTGTCTGTGGCCTCCTCTAAAGATGTGCTCTAATAATCTCTCCCTGCCTGCTCGCCTCCCATACACCTTCAGGTCAGGGGAATGAATATTGTCTTTCTCTTTGTGATTATTACACCCTAAGAGGACCAAGCAGCCACTTCACGGCGCAGCAGGGAAGCAACCTACCTAGAGAGCAGGAGGCTGTTGTTTCCCAGAATATGGGAATAGGGGAAACACCTATAATCGGGCAGCAGCGATATAGGAAGGTGCTGAAAGGCATCATCTCACACTGTGCGGGAGGAGGCAATGGTCAACCCCTCCTGTATTCTACCAAAGACAACCTCAGGGCTCTGTAGTCTCCAGGAGTCAACAGTCGACAGTGACTCAACTTGACGGCACAACCTTTCCTTTCTGTAAGAGGACCAAAAGATGTCCATGGAGGACCTAAAGCAAGAGTGGAAGTCTCTTCGTTTCTGTTTGTGCCTTATGATCAACGCCCGCAACGTGATTTTGCTCCCTGGGGTGGGAAACGGGCAACTCAAGGCTTGTGCCAGAAAGGAAGCCAGTTGTGGGGGGAGGTCTCACTGACTGGCAGAACTGTATGTACCCGTGCATTCCGCAAGGCAACGGCCTCAAGCGCTTCTCAAGCCCGACATGCTTCTGCTTGGCTGGAAAATGCCAGGGACAGCATTTTGCATGCTGCTCTCTTGCAGACGCTAATCCACCAGGTTTACACAGTTGTTGGAGGAAGATTAAAGGCAGGAGACGATCTTTAAAAAAAATTAAAAGGAGGAGGCATCAGCTGGGAAAGTTGTTCCAATGACAGCCACAAAGGTAGACTATTTCTGGTGTTCATACGTGATACACTCCCCTCCTGGCAAAGCAGCACATTCAATATGTAGAGTTAGCACTTTTGATAGAGTGCCTTTAACAACAGCTTGCCATTAAGAAATTAAACAATAATATCACTTCACCTTATTACAAAGTAAAATCTAGTTAACTCGTATTTTAGTCTACAATTTCTTTTTGAGCTATTTCTCCTAAATCAGATACTGTCTTTTTCTACTATTATAATGCTACGATCATAGATTTGGGATGTACTTGTCTGTTCTTTGCTTTCTGTTAATTTTCTAAATCTCGTGAGAAGTTGCTTTTATATATGTACTTATCACTTTGTTATCTGGGAGGTTGACAATAGGTCGGCAGTGGTTTTTCTTGAAATGCCATATGTAACTGCGGTCATCTGGAAATTCTGGATGTAATCATTTTTTTATTATACTTTTTATTAAATAAAACCAATACTGCGAGTTTACTGTGAGTGCAAAGTTCCCAAACTTTTTTTTTAAACCCAACACAAAAAGTGGATTTTTAAAAAACCCTGGATATAAAATCAGGTTACACTCTAATATGCAATAAAAAACTTGAATTGTGTATTAACTGCTCCCCAATAGTTTGCAGTGACTTCGGGGTAAATCTAGCTGATATGTGAATACACACCCTCCATTCTGTAGGAGCTGCAAACTAAAAGCCTTGTGTGAAAAACGCCCGGGAGCGTTTCCACACAGGGCTGTTACCGCGAATCTCCTTCAGAAGAGAGTGTGCACGATCAACACCAGCCAAATGTACCCCAAAGTCCATTTGAGATCCTTGGATACACTCCGTACACAAATCGGGCTTTGTCTTCTGAATTCTAGCTTATCTTGATGTATTTCCGAGGTTTTAAAATACTGGTTTTTAAGCAAGTTTTTTGGAAAACACCGGAGCAAATAGGGAGAGGCACGGATGTAGAATCATTAACACTATAAGAGGGAAACACTCTTATCAGATATAGCTATTTATATGCAGATATAGCAGATATAGCTCTTTAGAAATGCAAACTGAGCTGGCTTGCCTAGCTGCAGGAAGCAAACTCTTTAAGTTCTAGTTACAAAAGTAAAACTTTTTTGAGCAATATTAGACTACTTGCTTAAGGTTTTCACTGTATAAAACACCATGTATGTGTTGGGGAAAACAGAAGAAATCTGTGAGTGTATACAAATGCTCCCAGTCTAGGGCACGAGGTTGTGAAGGCAACCCCTGCTAATTTGGCAAAGAGGCACCTTTTAATGTGGTGATTCTCTTTATTTAGCGGAGAGTAACTGGCCATATCCACCCCCAGCACAGGACCTCCAGTGACTGTTGCTGGTGTCTATCTTATGTTTCTTTTTAGATTGTGTGAGCCCTTGGGGACAGGGATCCATCTAATTATTTATTATTTCTCTGTGTAAACCGCCCTCAGCCATTTTTGGAAGGGCGGTCTAGAAATCAAATAAATAAATAATAAACAAACAAACCTTATTTTCCCAACCAAGGAGCGCTCTCTATGTGAACCTGCACCAAAAGAAAACCCGAGAGCAGAGAGGAGGGGCTGCTTCCCTCATGCCGCGAGTGGAATTCGAAGTGGCTTTGCTCAACTTTTACTCCGAGAGCTTTACTAGGATGTTTTTCAGGAGATGAGATTTGCAATGGTTGATGCATTGCAAACGGCGACGGAATAGTGCGACGGTTTCAAAACGAGAGTAAAGGGTGGTTTAATGCTTTGTTGCAAGCTGGTGGCCATTCATATCTTCCGTCCGCTGAAACGTATTTTCCAGGCAGGAGTGTCCATATTCTCCTTGAAACGCATTGATCTTGAAACACAATCCTCCTGCTCCATTTAGGCCAATGGACTCGTGGAATCGGGGAGAGAAAGGCAATCCTGTGGTGAGCCTGGAAGGGGGGGAAAGAGAGGAACTGGCACACACGGGTGGGTGCTCTCTTCCATGGTGGTGGCCAGCAGCCCCTCAGCTCCTCCACTGGGGGTGGCCGTAACAGCAGCAGCAGCAGCACTCCTCCTCAGTTGGTGCCCCAGGCAGAGCCTCACTAGGGCCAGCGAGCCTGGTGGCGGTGGTGGGGTGGCTTTCTCCTCTCCACCATTGCCTTTGCTGCTTCCCTCCTGCCAGCCAGGTCTTCTCCTGAGGAGGGAGGATGGCGGCGGCGGCGCGCATCCAGAGAGAGAGAGAGAGAGAGAAACAGAGGTAGGTAAATAAATAAGCAGGAGGCCCCCTCTACCCTAGCCACACCCCTGCATGTAGTCACTCATCCGAATGCACACCAAAGCAGAGCCTGTTCCGCAAAGGGGCCAATCCGTGCTCTCTACTGCCGGGCCAGCTCTCTTCCCTCCCAGGAAAGCTCTGAGTGGCTAAACATGCTGGCACCTGGCCTGGACTCAGCACTGCCAACTCTCGGGGCAGAGACCGACCTCCCACTGAGGGGCAATCGATTCTCAGTGCTCCATGAAGTCGCTGTAGGAGTGAAAGGCTCTGGCTGTTCCGCAGAGATTTCATGGAGCACTGGCGATTCTGTGGGCTCGTTGTTGGGGGCAGAACCCCTGCCATGGCCAGCTCCCCTTCATCCTCAGAAATGTTGTCCTCCAGGTCAGTGTAGGTCCTCCAATGCTGATGGACTACAACTCCCATCATCCCTCAGGGACATGCACAAAGCACTTCTGGGGGAAGGGAAGATTAGCAAAAATTGACCACCACCACCCTCCATTTAAGCGCCTGTACTTCTGGAGCCGTTGCATCCGTGCTTCTTTTCTCTGCATGTGTGCAATATTAAGATGCTGCCTGGAGACATGTTTAAATATATTATACCACTAGTATGTTGAAGCCCGTTATAATAACGGGCGCTAGGTTTGTTTATTCACTTTATGCCCACGGCCGCCGCCGCCCGTCCTCCCAGTTGCCCGATTCCTCCTCTCCGCCGCCCCCCCCACATGATTAAGGGCCAAATCGGCCCATGCAATTGCATCCGCTCCACGGGAGTCATTGCCGCCGCGGCCGCGCCGGCAACCACCCGCCCGTCCTCCCAGATGCCCGTGTCCTCCTTACTCTTTTAGGCCCGCGTCAGCCGGGCGAAAAAAGTCCATAATTTGAGAGGGAGAGAGGAGTTTGCAAGCAGAGATCCTCTCTCTGAAAAGCCGCTTCCCGAACTGGCGCTTTGGGCGCAAAGGACGCCTATTGCATCCTTAGCGTCCATAGCGCCAGTTCAGGCAGAGCCTTTGCACAGAGAGGAGCTCAGCTTGCGAGCTCCTCTCTCCCTCTCAAATTATGGACTTTTTTCGCCCGGCTGATGCGGGCCTAAAAGAGTAAGGACGACTCGGGCATCTGGGAGGACGGGCGGGTGGTTGCTGGTGTGGCAATTTTTTTTTAACGAACGGGACAACGATTGGGCCGAAATGGCCGCCTGTGGGGCCGCAATAGAAGGACTACATGGCCTACATGGCAATTTGGCCTACATGGATGCCAGTGGAGCCGGGAGAGGAGGACTCGGGCAGCTGGGAGGGCGGCCGGCCGGCCGGTGGTGGCCAGGGCGGGATACATTAAGGGCAATTTGATCATTTTCGCCAACATGGCCACCCATGTCTGGGCGGCCGTATCTTTTTGGGCCGATCTGGGCATGCGCTCTGCGCATGCCCAGAATGGCCCAAAAAGACACGGGCAGCACAGCCGCACACCTAACCATTTTATGGTATAGGATATAAGGACAAGCAGTATATCACATAATTTTAATCAAACAGTATACATTATTTTAAATGTATGCAAATGTTCAAAACGGCCCGTGTTCGTCAGTCATCTCAATGCCTTTGCAGTGATTGGCTGGAAGACTGGCGCCTGGAAGGAAGCTGCCATTAGTGACCATTTGCCGTTAGTGACCATTTGCCGTTAGTGACCATATGAGTGGGAAGCCACCTGCACATTTCCCATCTCTATATAGAAGGTCCAGAGACTGACTTAACAAGGTAATGAAGCTGAAAATGCAGGGAAGGGGCCTGAAGAAGCCCCAAGGCAGGGCAGGGCCAGGGCCAGGGCCATACCCCCTTGCCCTCTGCCCCTGCTTGCTTCTCCCTCGGATGCCCTTCCAGACACAATATCCCTGACCAAGCAGCTGTGTGCAGCAGAATGTCAGCCCAGAGCAAGCCCAGCGCGTAGCTTTCTGGCAGCCTTTCAAGTTGACCAGATGCCAGAACATCTTGGTATCCAGGGAACAGACCCTGAGCTGCGGCTGGCCCCGTTTGCAGCAGGGACCGCTACTGACGTCAGCCTGCACAAATATCTTTATCGAGCGGTGTAGAACAAGCCGGAGAGGGTGCTCGGCTGGCAGGTTGTGCAACGCTAACGAGAAGGGACATCCCTTCATTCTGTATGCAAATGGGTCAAGCCACTGCCCAGTCCTCCCGACAAGCTGACCAATGAAGAATTTAGAACGTACCGCAGCAACACACAGTGATAAATGATGTGACGGGATGTTGCATTTACAAGAAAGATCAGGAATGATTGGATGTCTTCTGTCTGGCTCTGGTTGCCGAGTCCCTGTACTAGGTCCTTTTGGGGCTTGCAAGCACACACTTAAAACAAAACAAAACAAAGCAAGACTGCAACACTTAACACATCAGGCTTGAGCTTGATTTTTTAAAATGATAGAATTAAAAAGTGCCCTGGTTAACCAGAGCGTTCTTCACACAGCAGGCTTCACCTTGGGTTTACTGTGCGGCCCTACTGCGAGTTTGAAGTTGCCCCCGCCCTAAGTGATGGGAAAAAATGGCTTTTAAAAATCCTGGATATAAACTGGGCTACATTCTAATGTGCAGTGAAAAACCGGAATTGCGTGTGAAGTGCTCTGAATCGTATGTGTGTGTGGGGGGGGGGACCCAAATCTTGTGTGAAATAGCTCGCAAGAATTTGGGGGTAAATCTGGCGGATATGTGAACACACACCTTCCATTCTGGAGGAGATGCAAGCTAAAAGCCCTATGTGGCAAACGCCCTGGCAGCAGATTTTAAAAAGTCTTGTAATCCATGAGCCAGGTCCACAAATTTTGACCATGATCGATACCATCTCAAGGGATGGCCATGTCTCCCCCCTCCCTCAGAGATGGAGAATAGGTGATAGCATTGTTGCATTTACAGCTTTCTGCGTATTCTCACCCCTTCTTCTTCCCTACCCCCAAATAGCTAGGCAAAAATTGTAGTCATTTTTGCACAGAGGAAAGAGTTAGGATCAGGGTTCGGGTAAAGTAAAAGTAAAGTTGTGCCGTCGAGTTGGTGTCAACTCCCCAGCTAACTAGGCAAAGAGGCACCTTTTTAATGTGGCGATTCTCTTTATTTAGCAGGGGGAGAGTAACTGGCCCTATCCACCCCCAGCACAGTACCTCCAGTGACTGTGGCTGGTGTCTATCTTATGGTTCTGTTTAGATTGTGAGCCCTTCCTTTGGGGACAGAGAGCCATCTTATTTGTTTATTTTTTTATCTATGTAAACTGCTTTGGAAACTTTTGTTGAAGAGCAGTGTATTAATATTTCTTGTTGTTGACTCCTGGCGCCCACAGAGCTCTATGGTTTCCTTTGGTAGAATACAGGAGGGGTTGACCATTGCCTCCTCCTGCACAGATGAGATGATGCCTTTCAGCATCTTCCTAGATCGCTGCTGCCTGACAGAGGTGTTTGGGAAACAGACCAGTGGGGATTCAAACTAGCAACCTCTTGCTCCCTAGGCAAGTTACTTCCCCACTGTGCCATTAGGTGGCTAGGGTTAGGATCACAATGAACAAATGGTTGCACTCTCTCCACGGAGTAATCTTTTCCTGACATTCCAGGCAATTTCCATTTCCACTTCTCTGACAACTTCAATAAAATTGTATAGTAGTTTTTGTGTTTTAATTTTTTTTTTTAAGCTTTTCAAACACCCTTGCAAATTTGGCCTGATGGCCAGGACAATCGAAGCATGAGAACACCCTGAAAACTCAAAGTCTTGCAATGCTATCACTTATTTTCCATCTCTAGGTGTGTAGTGGGCCTTGCCAAAAATCATACCAACCACTCCAACGGGTTCACATACTTGGCATTTTAAATTTGTTCATACAAACATTGAAAAAAATACTTCAGACGGATACCTAAAAGATACAACAATAGATACAAAAATAGATACCAGGCACATGTTTCTGGGAAAGGTGATCCTAGGCGGATTACCAATTGAGGCAATTGCCTATGGCGGCCAATCCTGGGGGAGCGGCAAATCTTGGGGTGGGGGAAGTTGAATCTGCTTTTAAAGAAAACTCTTAGAACTGCCACTGAATGGCGGCAGCAGTGACGAGAGATTGATCCAGGCAACCCCAAACTGTGGCCCTCCAGATGTTGCTGAACTACAACCTCCAGCATACCCAGCCACCCAAAATTGTGTCTAGGGATGCTGGGAGTTGTAGTTCAGCAACATGTGGAGGGCTGCAGTTTGGGGACGCCTGGATTAAGCCATTTGCTGCCCCACCACTGCAGTGGCGGGCTTTTAGAAGAAAAAAGTGGGGACTTCCTCCTCGATGCCACCCCTACCCTCCTTGCTGCGGTGGCGGAAAATCCTTGGCCACCTACAAGCGGCAAAAGGCTTAATCCACCGCCGAAGGTGATGCATTACCAGGGCACCACTACCAAGAAGGCCCTGTTCAAGTGGCCAGACACTTAGCTTTTACAGCATATGAATCTGCTTTACATTGAGTCTGGCCACTGATGCATTTAGCTTAGTATTGTTTGCCCTAACTGGCAGCAGCTCTCTAGAGTTTCAGGCAGGAGTCTCTCCCAGTTTGGAGATGCCAGGGATTGAGCCTTGGGCTTCTTGCATGGCATGGTCTCTCTCTCAGAGGCGTATCTAGGGAAAATTGCGCCCCCTGTCCAAACATCTGACACCCATCTTTCAGATAACTTTACCATAATATCAGCTGAAAAATACAAGTCAGGCTCGTTAATCTTTTAATATTTCAAAAACTATTTAGCAGTGGACGTGGCCAGACCAAAAAATGCTGGAAAACTACAAATTTCAGTATGCTGGGGCTCATGAAATACCCAAATACTATGTGCAGGTGTACTTGGAAAACTAAACAGAAGTGCCTGTCTAATTCTCTACTATGCATTGTAGCATCACTATTACATAAGTTTTTAAAATAAATGGAGAATTTGCCTTTTCCCAGATACTCTGAAAATAATTAAAGGATATGCAGAGTAAACTGTGTCACTACGAATATATTCTAGTATTTCATAAAGACAGTTAAAATGAGAGAAAGAGAGCAAGAAACTCCCAGTGAGCCTTAATACGAAGGACTTCACACTGATTCAAAGACAAACTCACCATTAATAGCCATATTATTAAGACATCACATTTAACTCACTTATCACAAGAAGCAAAGTTAGATCAAATGAATACAATCTTAGCTCATAAGCTTCAGCTCAGTATTCAAAAGCCCTGATTCTCCAAACTAAATATGTGTACAGTGGCATATATAGATAGATAGATAGATAGATAGATAGATAGATAGATAGATCTCCTGTAGCCCCTTCGGGGGGGCTTCCTAAAGGCCATGTGGGGGGGATCTGCAAAGGTTCCCCCTCCCCCCGCTGGCCTCTAGGGCCTCGCAGGGACCATTTGAGCATGTGTGGTGGCCATTTTTTTATTTTTTTTATTTTAAAAATGGCCGCTGAAAACAAAATGGTCACAGCGCATGCTCAAATGGCCTCTGCAAGGCCTGGCATGGCCTAGGGCCTCACAGAGGCCATTTGAGTATGCACGGTGGCAATTTTGTTTTCGGCAGCCATTTTTTAATTTTTAAGAATGGCGCCCCCTTCAACTGGCGCCCGGGGCACATGCCCTTCCTGCCCCACCCTAGATACGCCCCTGCTCTCTCTCTCTGAGCATATCTTCTATGATCTACAAGAGGGGGTACTGGCATCTACAGCAGAATAGCATTATCAACAGCCAATAGCATATTATTTATTTACTTATTACATTTATATCCCACTCTTCCTCCACAGAGCAGAGTGCATACTTATGTTTATTATCAACAACCCTGTGAGGTAGGTTAGGTGGAGAAATAAGTGACTGGACCAGAGCCGCCCAGTGAGTTTCGTGGCTGAACAGGGATTTGAACTCAGAACTCTCTGATCCTAGACCAGCACTTTAACCAGTATACCACACTGGCTCTCCAGATTCCACTCAGGATGGTGGAAGAGAGGAATGAGCCTCAGTTTCACACATTTCCACCCAGTTCTCATAAATCTTTCCTTTTCAACTCAATGTGTTTATTGGGTCCATAGATCAAATAAATCAGGAGTTCTTAGCTTGGGTTCCATGGACCTCAGAGGGGTCATACAATAGGTTCCGGGGTTCTGTGGAAAATCTTTGCTACACTGAATTTGATTTTCTTCCTGGTGAGCCAAAATAAAATTCTTGAAGAAACTATCCCAAATATGTATTCTTCTCTTTATTTTTGTATTTCTGGAGTCTACCTGCCTACATTATTTGCATCATCAATCCATGTCTTTTTTGGAGATGGACAGATCAAAATGGTTCACATTTAAGTGTTTACATTTGACATGTTAGACAATTCACATTTGACATGTTAGACAAACCCTACATGCCAGGCCTACATGTGACCCAGCACCCAAAATAAACCACATTACTAGAAAATTAGCAGAACTGACATCAGTCGGTTCGAGTTGGTCACAAAGGAGCATTTAAGCAGTGGTCTGAACCAATGCCATCTTCTGAAAGGACACATAAATAGGGCTCAACAGTGGATATTCCTGCCTTTCCAATTACATACTGCAGGTATTGGACTGCAACTCCTATCATCCACCACCACAATGGGTGCAGGACTATGGGAGTTGTAGTCCCCCACCACCTGGGGACCAAAGTTTGAGAACCCCCCCCCCCGAAGGTTAACATAATAAACAATAAATAATAGAATCCCTAGGTAAAGAGAACCCACACAAAGTATAGAGTAAGGCCAGCAAACATTTCTGTTCCCTGAAGGGTTGTTCCAAAGTGGCATGCTAGGAGATGTTTACTGAAGCTGATTGCCATACCCGTGGGAGACCCACAGAAGACGCCTGGAGAGGGCTGACAGAAGGTGAAACTCAAGAAAGACCAATAGAAAGTTAATGGCCATGTTAGCTGCAGAAGACAAAGGAAGAGAACCTTCTCTTCTAACCATTTATCGGCCTTTTGAGCCTGTTCTAGCAACCACAAGATTAAGTGACACAGTTTCAGGTGCTGTAAAACAAAGGCGGGATCAGCTCATCAAAGGCTGATATTGATCAGGGAAAGGGCACCAGGCACCAGTAGACAGATGGAAAAAAGGGGCCGAAACTTTGCCGACCTTAGGTGAAGAAGAAAGGCACAATTCCTCCAGAGAAAACCTTTAAGATCTATGTCCACAGCAATGAAAGCCTCAGAAGTACAGAGGATGAAAGGGGGAACATACATCAAACCACACCACTACCTATGAAAACAGAGAGTCGCAGAAAGATCTTATGATAGCCAGCAATGAAAGAGCTCTGTGGTCAACAGCTGGAGAGAGATGAGAATTGACCTGAATTCAGACTTGTATTCAGAAAGCTGGCAGCTCAACTGAAGGAACCAAATCCCTTGGGTGAAAGAAATCCATCTGGGAGCCTCCGGAGAGCTGGGCTTGTTTGTGAGAGGTTGCTGGCATGAGCATCTCCTTCAGAGCCCAGCTGGGGTATTGTGAGAATAGCCAGCTTGTCTCTCGAGGTTTCAGAAGCTGGAGGGGGTGGTGGGGAGGAAGGGGTGGAAACGATCAAGTGCTATAAATGTCCAGCTAAAACAGTTCCAGGTAGGATTCTTTAGGACCCTAACCCTGACCTCTGTGCAAAAATGACTGCAATTTTACCCAAATTGTTTGGGGGGTAAGGATAAAGAAGGGGTGCTAACCCAGAAAAAGCCTCTAACACTGGTCGGAGATGGGGCAGGGGTTGGTAAAAGTAAAGTGGTGCCATCGAGTCGGTGTTGACTCCTGGTCACTTTCCAGATTAGCCGCTCAACAGCGGCAAAATGCTTCCGTTCAGGCAAATCACATTCGAAACGTAAATAGCAAAGCACCCAGCAGGGGGAGCAGTCTTGTGAAAACGAAAAACCCGAAAAAACAGCAACTTTTTTTTGACCGGATATATGACATTATAGCACGACACCGCAGCGATTATATTCGAAACAAGGCATTGGAAATATCAACAGCACCCTGCTGTCAGCATACAGACTGCGGTGTCACAACACAGGAAGTGTGGAAGCACACTTCTGAGATGCGTTGCGACCCCGTTGCAGGGTGTAATCTGGAAAGCACCCTGGCGGCCACAGAGCCTTGTGGTTGTCTTTGGTAGAATACAGGAAGGGTTTGCCATTGCCTCCTCACGCACAATATGAGATGATGCCTTTCAGCATCTTCCTATATCGCTGCTGCCCAATATAGTACCAGCGGGGATTTGAACTGGCAACCTTCTGCTTGCTAGTCAAGCATTTCCCTGCTGCGCCACCTAAGGTTACAGAAGGAGTTGCCATATAATTGTAGACAATTGGCCATTGCCTACCCAGACTGGCAGCAGCTTCTCCAATGCTGCAGGCAGGGGTCTCTCTCGGCCCTATCTTGAGATGCCAGGGAAGGAACAGCTTTTTTACTTTAAACTGCATTGGGAACTTTGGTTGAAAAATGGTATATAAATATTTAGTGGTGGCAGAGTGTCAAATTAAAACCAGGATTGGAGACATTGTCTCTGATCGTGTGCTAACCCCTGCTAACTGGGCAAAGAGGCACCTTTTAACGTGGTGATTCTCTTCATTTAGCAGGGGGAGAGTAACTGGCCCTCTCTACCTCCAGCACAGTACCCTCCAGTGACTGTTGCTGGTGGTGCCAATCTTATGTTTCTTTTTAGATTGTGAGTCCTTTGGGGACAGGGATCCATCTTTTTTATTTATTATTTTTCTGTGTAAACCACCCTGAGCCATTTTTGGAAGGGCGGTATAGAAATTGAATTAATAATAAATAAATAAATAAATAAATAATGGATACTAAAATGTTTAGAAACAACTGGTGTCAGCAAAAACATTCAGATATTTATAAAAAAAGCAATGAGCATGTGGAGTACACAGTTAACAATCAATGGTGAGACACTTGGACAGGTTAGCGTTGGAAGAGGCATTTTCCAAGGGGACTCACTATCCCCTCTGTTGTTTGTAATCGCCATGACCCCACTTTCACAAATACTAAACAAAACAGGCCTCGGATACCAAACATCTAAAACATCCAGTAAAATCAACCATCTGCTGTACATGGACGATCTGAAGTTGTATGGAATGTCCCAGTCAGAAATCGAATCACTGCTAAACACTGTCCGTATATTCAGTAGCGATATAGCAATGGAGTTTGGACTAGACAAGTGTGCTGCATTAATAATGAAAAGAGGAAAAATAACAAAAACAGAAGGAATAGAACTGCCCAATGGAAGCAAGATCAAGAACTTGGAAGAGAAAGAATACTACAAATACTTGGGCATTCTCCAGGCTGATAACATTGCACACACTGAAGTTAAAAGAAAAATTGGAAGTGAATACATCAGGAGAGTTAGAAAAATCCTCAAGTCCAAACTCAATGGTGGGAACACCATACAAGCCTATACCTGTTATCAGATACACTGCAGGAATAATAGACTGGACCCAAGCAGAGCTAGAGACGCTAGATCGTAAGACCAAGAAAATCATGACCATCAATCATGCTCTGCACCCCCGCAGTGATGTCGATAGGATATACCTCCCTCGCAGCTCAGGCGGAAGAGGAATGCTGCAAGTCCATCAAACAGTAGAGGAGGAGAAAAGAGGCCTTGAAGAATATATCAAGGACAGTGAAGAAGATGCACTTCAAATGGTCAATAATGTGAAACTATTCAACACCAATGAAAGAAAGCAGGCCTACAAGAAAGAACAAGTCAAGAACCGAACAGAAAAATGGAAAAATAAGCCACTGCATGGTCAATATTTGCACAATATAAGTGGAAAATCAGACATCACCAAGACCTGGCAATGGCTTAAGAATGGCAACTTGAAGAAAGAAACAGAGGGTTTAATACTGGCTGTGCAAGAACAGGCACTAAGAACAAATGCAATACGAGCAAAAGTCGAAAAATCAACAACAAACAGCAAGTGCCGCCTTTGTAAAGAAGCAGATGAAACAGTGGACCACCTAATCAGCTGTTGTAAAAAGATCGCACAGACTGACTACAAACAAAGGCATGACAAGGTAGCAGGGATGGAACATCTGCAAAAAATACAAGCTACCTGTAGCCAAGAATTGGTGGGACCATAAAATTGAAAAAGTTGAAGAAAATGAAGATGTAAAAATATTATGGGACTTCTGACTACAAACAGACAAACATCTGCCACACAATACACCATATATAACTGTAGTCGAGAAGAAAGAAAAACAAGTCAAAATAATCGACATAGCAATACCAGGGGATAGCAGAATAGAAGAAAAAGAAATAGAAAAAAATCACCAAACACAAAGATCTACAAATTGAAATTGAAAGGCTGTGACAGAAGAACAAAATAATCCCAGTAGTAATTGGTGCCCTAAGTGCAATTCCAAAAGACCTTGAAGAGCACCTCAACACCATAGGGGCCACAGAAATCACCATCAGCCAATTACAAAAAGCAGCTTTACTGGGAACAGCCTATATTCTGCGATGATATCTATAACAACTGACAATAAAATTCTGGCATCCCAGGTCCTTGGGAAGGACTCGATGTCTGGATAAAACAAACCAGTCAATAACACCTGTCTGACTGTGTAAACAAGAAATAAGAAGAAGAAGAAGAAGAAGAAGAAGAAGAAGAAGAAGAAGAAGAAGAAGAAGAAGAAGAAGAAGAAGAAGAAGAAGAAGAAGAAGAAGAAGCAGCAGCAGCAGCAGCAGCAGCAGCAGGAACTCAAAGGGATTTCCCTGCATCTTCCTTCAGCAGCCGGGTCCTGCAGCTTGGGATGATGGGAAACATAGTCCACCCTAATCTGGGGACCCAAGATCGAGAAGCCTGGAGACAGAGCACTGAATCCTCATCCATGGATACAATACTGAGCTGCTCTCTGCCGCAATCCTGCCAGGTATTGATTCAACCGTTTCACAACCACTGTTTTCGTTAAAACACACAAAAGCCAAGGCCCTCCAGGTACCCAATTCATCACCATCCATCATCTAGACTAAGCCTAGGGCCATACTTGGTTGCCTTAGAAAAATCAAGACATCACCCTGCCTGCAGGCAGGCAATCCGAGAAGATGAGCACAAGAGGAAGGGAAATGGGGAGTAGGCGTGCCTGTGATTGTGATGCCACTCAAGAAGAGACTGGAACAGTCGCGAAGGGAAGGCAAGCGGGGAAGAGAGACACATTTCCAATCACGCATTGACCAAAGTCGCCTTTACAGTTATCCAGAGTCCAGCAGCATCATCCTCATTTCCCATTTTATCCTCGCCCTTTGGTTCTCTGCTTATTTATTTACTACATTTATATCCTGCTCGTCCTCCAAGGAGCCCAGAGATGTAAGTCTGAGGCAGTATAAAACATGTTATACATCAATAAATAAGTGGTCCTTCTCGCTCAGTACTGTCTACCCAGACTGGCAGCGGGCTTCTCTAAGATTGCAGGCAGGAGTCTCTCTCAGCCCAGTCTGGAGATGCTGCCAGGGAGGGAACTGGGAACCTAGATGCTCTTCCCAGAGCGACCCCATCCCCTAAGGGGAATACTTTATGGTGCTCACACACGTGGTCTCCCATCCAAATGCAAACCAGGGTGAACACTGCTTAGCAAAGGGGACCGTTCATGCTGCTACCACAAGACCAGAATTCCTCCCATAAGCTCTCCTCCCATTCCCCCTACTAAGAAGGCCAAGAGGCACCTTTTTAATTGGCCAGCTGCTCTCTTATATTTAGCCAAGGGAGAGCAATGCATTTAGCCCTTTGAGGACAGGGAGTCATCTTATTTATTTATTATTTCTCTGTGTAAACTGCCATTTTTGGAAGGGCGGTATAGAAATTGAATAAATAATAAAATAATAAGTGTTGGGTGGGGGATCATCCTAGAAGCCTGAGTAGCAATGCATTTGTAACAACAACAACAACAACAAAACAAGCCCCAGGGTTTCACAAAGCTTTTTGTTCACACAGACCATCCCACGTAGACACAGAGCAAGTGTCCGGTGAAAAATTAAGAGAATCCTCCAGGTTTACACACACACACACACACACACTACATCCTTCCTGCACCTTCCCCACTGAAAGCCTGACTGAACGGCTTTTTTAAAAATCTGCCAGAAGTGGTGAGTCGGTTTGCAGGAGTCTGTAGGTCTATTTACATTTGATAAGTAAACAATTAGCCGCTTGCAAGATGTCAATAAAACCAGGCCATTGCTCCTGCAAGTTTGCAGAGCAACTGGGGCTTCTTGGGTGAACTTTGTTGTTTCTTTCACATTCTAGCATGGACTTCACCCAGACTTCAAAGGACTCAAAGCAAATGCATTGAGGGGTCACGGAGAGCCCCAAGCTCGGCCAATAATGTGGGGGGGGGCGGACACCATCCCATTCGGGACAAGAGATTTTTGCCTCAGATACGGGGCTTCCCATATAATACGGTACTGTTGGGAACGCTTCCTTCTCCTGCTGCTCAAAAGGGATTCCTGCTGTTTCTCACCTTCTCAAAAATGGCGGTGGAAATGAGATCTCTGGGGAGCAGTAGCAGGGCCAGGCCAGTGACGTGACAGACATCAGACACATGTGTGTGGGGTGTGTGTGTGTTTTGGCTCGCAAACAGGGCTGCGTGGCCCCATTAATGGTACTAGAGAAAGACATTTATTATTATTATTATTATTATTATTATTATTATTATTATTATTATTATTATTATTATTATTATACATTTTATATCCCGCTCTTCCTCCAAGCAGCCCAGAGTGGCATACTACATCCTTGAATTTCTCTTCACAACAACCCTGTGAAGTAGGTTAGGCTGAGAGAGAAATGACTGGCCCAGAGTCACCCAGCCAGTAGCATGGCTGACTGGGGATTAGAACTCCCGGGTCCTAGTCCAGCACTCTAACCACTACACCACGCTGGCTCTGTTCAGAACATGCTGTTCTGGTAGCTCCAGGTCTTCACACCCACATCAATTTTGGAGGATGAATACAACGGAAGGAAGCCCGGGCGGGTGCGCGGCTGGGGGAGTCAGCCATGTGGCTTGCCTCTGGGGGGGGGGCCAAGGCAGTGGGCCCCCAGACAACTGTCTCCCCTTGCCTTATTATAGTTATGCCCCTGACTAACTGCTGGTCCAGGAAACTGCGCACAAAACTGTACCAGTCCATGACTCCAAAAAACGCTGAGAAGCACTGCTCTAGATCCTGCAAGTTTATTGGGAAACAAATCATTAGAAGTCTGACACTTTTATAATCGCTCATAATTTAAATGTTAAATGGCCCATCATATACGTTGCTAGGCCCCAAACACAAACCATGCACAATGCCGGCCTTCGGAGCAGAACATTCTTCCGCAGGAGTTTATTGGCCATGCGACATTTGGAGAATAAACCTGCTAACTCCTGGTTGCTCATTCCCCCTAGTTTTATGAACCTCACATTAGGCAATTGCTCCATGGTGCTTGCAGTAGAGCAGAGGGTCAGAGACACGCACAAGATGTGAAACATAAAGAGTGTGTATAGGAAGTGCGTTTATGCAGGGGTCATCACCAGCCTTTCACAAATGGTGTCAGGTGTGTGGCTACAATGGAATGTAGGGGGATCAGGCAGCCGGAACACTTTACCAGGCTGCCAGAGCTGGTCTTGTGGTGAATTGCAAACATGAATTGTCCCCTTTGCTAAGCAGGGTCCACCCTGGTTTGCATTTGGATGGGAGACTGCATGTGTGAGCACTTCAAGATATTCCCCTTATGGGATGGGGCCACCCTGAGAAGAGCACCTGCATGCTTGCTTGCAGAAGGTTCCAAGTCCCCTCCCTGGCAGCATCTCCAGATAGGAATGCCTTGAAAACGCATTGCAATGGACGGAAAATATGAATGGCCACCAGCCTACAACAAAGCATTGAATAATGCTTTACTCTCGCTTTTAAACCGCCACACTGTTCCATCGCACTTTGCAACACTTTACCTGTTGCAAATCTCATAGTCTGGCAAACGCCAATGGAGGATCTTGTTAAGCATCCCATGTTTATGCACTGTTTTGTTGGGTTGCCGTGCCAGGAGCTGAAATTTCTACTAACTGCCGACCCTGCCAAAAGACACGTAAACTAGAATGAACGCGTTGATCTCTGCACTGAAAGGCCTGGTTGCCACGTTTTGTGAACATGTAAAGCTCTTTCTCCGAAAGCCCGCTGATTGCAAATGATCAAGACGCGTTTCTTTCAGTGGCGACGCCTGTGAGAATCTTCCCTGGGAGCCTTTTGCCAGGAAAAAACTTCCTCCTTTAGTAGCAAGGAGACATCTCATGTGTGCTTGCTTTGTTCCAGTATTAACAGCTATGGAAACAAATTGGCAAAGGTGGCAACCTTATCCAGTTACTAGAGAAACAGGAGCCAACACATTTTTTCTTTTATTGCTATTATCTATTTTAGTTTACTTGCCACAGAATCTGCTTTGGGCCATGCCAATAAAATCGATGCATTTATATTGTGGACTTGCATCCAACGGGCTATTAAATTCAGGGCTATCCAAGGTCTCACAGCACCTGAGATGTCACCCCACCCCACCCCATCCCCTTCCATCCTGCCCCACGGCTCTCCCTCCTCCATGTCTTCCCAGGTGTACAGACATCCAAGATCAGCTGGATGTGCTGAATGGCTGGCTGACTCTCTCTCTTGAATGTGCATGCTCTGAAAAAATGAATGTGCATGTGCGAGCAGTTGTGTAGTGCTGCAGGGACGCAATACCGGTATTTTCCCCCTGCAGGGTCTCAGGGGGGAAGCAAAGCCCTTGACTTTCTGCCTGAAAATAATGGGCTGCTCCTGCGATTCCAACCATTTTATTTCCAGTCTTCCTGTCTTAAGGACATAGGAAGCTGCCTTATTTAGAGTCAGACCCTTGGTCCATCTTGCTTAGTATTGTGTACACTGACTGGCAGCAGCTCTCTATGGTTTCAGGAAGGAGTCTTTCCCAGGCCTTCCTGGAGATGCTGCCAGAGATTTAACTTGGGACTGTCAGCATGCAAGTCCTATGGATCAGTGTCAGGACATCCCACAATGAATTATGGAGTGTGCCCACTAACAAGCACTAGTTCCTTCCGATGGAATGGAAGAATGGCCAATGGCCATTCAGAAGTTCCGTTCATTCCTATGGCCATTTGGAAAGGACTAGTGCATTTCAGTGGGCATTCCCTGTCATTCATTCGAGTACATTCCTTGGAATTGACATGATCCTTGACTTCTTGTAACAGAAAGGGGACAAGTCATGCTTGCTACCACAAGACCAGTTCCTTGGACTTGTCAACCAGACACAAAAAGTGAAGCCCCCCCCCAAAAAAAGTGCAGTTCTAAAAGAACATTTGTGCAATTCAAACATTCAAATTCATGCAAAACGTATCTTATGCTGGACGATGTAAAAAGTGACTGGTGACAATGAGAAAAGTGAAGAGTAATCCTGGCCCCTCCAGAACCCAAACCCTGACCGATTTCTCCTCCCCTGCCAAAGATGCTTCCCACAGACTCTGCTCCTACACCCCATAGTGTCTTCAATGAAGAGAACCCTCTTCTGTAACAGTGCTGTCAAAAGCCCAGTTCCCAGGATTTTCTCACACTCTATGGAACTCTCACATGGAACGTGACTCCAGACAACACATTATGTGTAGTGCCCACAGACCAACGGGGCGACCAAGATGATCGGGGGCCTGGAGCACCTTCCTTTTGAGGCACGGCTACAACACCTGGGGCTTTTTCGTTTAGAAGAAATGTGACGGAGGGGTGACATGACAGAGGTTTATAAAATCATGCATGGTGTGGGGAGAGAGACCTTATTCGCCTTCTCTCACAAGACTAGAACCAAGGTTCTAGAACCAGGATACTGATGGCCGGGAAATTTAGGACTCACAAAAGGAAGTACTTGTTTACGCAGCGCATAATTAATCTATGGAATTCTCTACCACGGAATGTGGTGACAGCCACTGTCTTGGATGGCTTCAAGAGGGACTGAGACTTGAATTTGTCTATCCATGGCTACTAGTCTTGTGGCTATAGACCACCTTCGGGCTCAGAGGCAGGATACCTCTGAATACCAGCTGCAGGGGAGCAACAGCAGGAGAGAGAGCACCAGTGTTCCCTTTAACAGGGATTCCCAGATGTTGTTCACTACAACTCCCAGCATCCCCAGCTGCAATGGCCTTTGGCCACTACATGGGAATTGTAGTCAACAACATCTGGGAATTTCTGTTAGAGGGAACATTTGAGGGCATGCCTTCACCTTTTGCATGTGGGCTGCCAACAGGATGCGGGACTAGATAGGGCTGGGGCCTGATCCAGGAGCAGGGTTGTTCTTAAATTCAGGGAAAAGCACAGGTGTGTGTTGCACTGGTGCAGAGGCGTATCTAGGGAAAATAGCGCCTAGGGCAAGCATTGAAATTGCATCCCCTGTCCAAACATCTGACACCCATCTTTCAGATAACTTTACCATAATATCAGCGGGAAAATACAAGTCTGAAGGTCACATACAAGTCACATATCTGAACATGTGTACAGTGACTTATATTTTTTAAAAAACAAAAAACCTGTAGCCCCTTCGGGGGGCTTCCTAAAGGCTGGGGGGGTCTGTAAATGTCGTCCCTCCCGCTGGCCTCTAGGGCCTCACAGGGACCATTTAAGCATGTGCGGTGGCCATTTAAAAAAAATATATATTTTTTAAAATGGCAGCTTAAAACAAAATGGCCACCACGAATGCTCAAATGGCCTCTGTGAGACCTGGTATGGCCTAGGGCCTCACAGAGGCCATTTGAGCATGTGCGGTGGCCATTTTGTTTTCGGCAGCCTTTTTTTAATTTTTAAATTAATTTTAAGGAACGGCGCCTCCCTTCAAGTGGCGCCCGGGGCACGTGCCCTGCCTGCCCCACCCTAGATACGCCCCTGCACTGGTGCATGCTCTCTGTCTGGATTACACTCACATATCATTGTGCAGTTCTGAATTTTCCTTTTTTTAAAAAAAAGCCTTGGGTGAGAGACAGGAGACAAATCACGGAGTGAGCCTTTGTTTACTACAATATCTTGAAGCTGGGGAGTTGATATGCCTACCCCATCCTGTTTTCCCAGTTTTCATACTTCCATTCCTCTTAGGTTTGAAGCTTGTCATGACAGACAGCATTTGTCTGTTTATCTTGGTGTCTGCAGAACGCCTCCCTGGTTGTGACGATTGCAAGGTTCCGATAAATCAGCAGTAATAGTCATATGCAGAGGCAGAATATTTCATCCACAGTTTCGCTTGTTAAAGACAACAACGTTTGCTTTTTCCATAAATTATGTGAAACGGAAACACTGGGCTTACCTTCAAATTCTTTCCACTCATGAGGAAGTGGCCATGCTGAGATGGGTAACAACAGCTCTTCAGAAGGCAGAATTTCTAGAAGCTTCTTTCTTGCTCCTTGGGTTCCTTCCTCCAATATGAAAATGTACACCAGTCAAAAGAAAAACGTCAAAGCCGTCAGGAAACAAACAATGTTACTTTTAAAATCAACAACACTTTCGGATCTTACAAACTAGACAAGAAACCTGGAGTAATGGGCATTTGGGGAAAAGAAATAGATGACTGTAATCTTGTGCACATCTACCTGGATGTAAGTTCCACTGGATACAGTGGGACTACTTTAGAGTAGAGAGGCATAGGAACATAGGAAGCTGCCATATACTGAGTCAGACCATTGGTCCATCTAGCTCAGAAATGTATACACAATCTCTCTCAGCCCTATCTTGGAGATGCCACAGAGCGAACTTCCCAGAGTGGCTCCATCCCCTGAGGGAAATATCTTACAGTGTTCACATGTGGTCTCCCATTCAAATGCAACTAGGGTGGACCCTACTTAGCTAGGAGGACAAGTTGTGCTTACTACCACAAGACCAGCTCTCCAGATTGTGCTGTAATCTTGTGCACATCTACCTGGGTGTAAGTTCCACTGGATTCAGTGGGACTACTTTAGAGTAGAGAGGCATAGGATTGTGCTGCAAGTAAGTTGAAAGAGAGGATGTGAGGACATCCCTGTGGTTATTGAGACAGCCCATCCACTCATTCAATGAATCAAGGACACAACTGATCAGGGTTTAAGCCAGGACTGCTCAGCTTCAGCCCTCCTGCAGATGTTGACCTACAACTCCCATAGTCCCTAGCTATTGACCACTGTGGCTGGGAATTATGGGAGTTGTAGTCCAAAAAACAGGTGGAGGGGGGGCTAAATTGAGCAGGCCTGGTCTAAGCAAAGGTCATGGCCAATCAGGGTCTAAGCACAGGTCGCGGCCAATCAGGGTGGGATGCCAGCCTCTACATGAGTGGAAACAACTTTCACTGTAAGTTCAATATTTCTTTCTCGCTCAGTGTAGGTGGGCTTCTTGAGATGAGATGTCAAATACCATTAACCCCATGAACCTGGGGTGTGCAAATTGTCTTTACTTGCTGACTTCCATAATTTTGATCCTGAACCTTCAAACCATTTCAATATCGAATTGGTTCGGATTCGAACCTGTTTGCACACCCCTACTTTGGTGCCCCTCTGCTGTTTAAATTATATTCTGTAGCATACACCTTTTTAACTTAATGTGGGTGGGAGGGAAATCATACTTAGTGGCTGGTGCCAGATGGGGCAGAGGGGGCACAGTGAGGAAGCAGCTTCTTCCTTTGAAATTCTGTCAGGTGTCCCACAGTTGCGAATTCATGCGAACTCATTTATTTATTGGATTTATATACCGCCTAGTATAAAAATCTTACCAGGTGGACCCCTCAGATGGCTGCCGCACATGTGCTTTGGCCAGTTGACTGGCGGGGCCAGGACGCACAATGGAGGTGGACTCTGCACACATCAGGGCAACAGCGTGTGTGGTGCATGGTCCATGCGCGCTCACCAGGGAGGCATTTTGTGACGTTTTTTCCGAAGGTATCAATCCATCAGTATCTTTATTGCAGTGAACAACCAGGTTTTATTATTATTATTATTATTATTCTTAATTCGATTTCTATACCACCCTTCCAAAAATGGCTCAGGGCGGTTTACAAAGAGAAATAAAACAAATAAGATGGCTCTCTGTCCCCAAAGGGCTCACATTCTAAAAAGAAACATAAGACACACACCAGCAACAGTCATTGGAGGTAGTGTGCTGGGGGTGGATGGGGCCAGTTACTCTCCTCCTGCTAAATAAAGAGAATCACCACGGTAAAAGGCGCCTCTTTGCCCAGTTAGCGGGGGGGCGGGGGGAGACACAGGAAACCTAAAAACATATTAAAATCAAAACAACGAATACAAGAAAAAGGTATAATCCTATGTTCCGCCTTCCAAATGGCCATGGAACGCATTGAATTCCATGCATTCCTATATGACCCTTTGGAAGGCACCAGGGCTTTTCAGTGGGCGTTCCCTGTCATTCGTTTTAGCAGACCCCCTAGCCTAGAGCATCTGCTTTGCACGCAGAAGGTCCCAGATTCCTCCCTGGCAGCATCTCCAATATAGGGCTGGGAGAGAGACTCCTGCCTGCAACCTTGGAGAAGCCGCTGCCAGTCTGGGTAGACAATGCTGAGCTAGATGGACGGATGGTCTGACTCAGTAGAAGGCAGCCTGGCTTTCAGGGCCTGTGGTACGCCCAGCCTGGGTACTTCCTTTTCTCTGCTGGGATAGAATTCACAGGAAGAGCTTTGGCAGGCCACGAGATTCCCCACAAGAACTGACGAGGGTCTCGTGGCTGGCATCCCACTGAGTGGGCCACCTCAAAGCCTGCAGAAGCGGCTCTGCGCATCTGATATTGCGGCGGCGGCCGCCGCCCTCCTCTCCGGAAGGTCTGTTTTGGTTTAGGGCTGCACACATGTGCAATGCATGTGCAAAGATCTGAAGCCCGATGACCTTTTAAAAGTCAGTCAAGCTGAATTGTCGGCAGCCTCGCTGGCGTGGGCGTCAGGAGATGTGGTTCGAGATACTGGGGTGTAGGAGGAAACTAATGAAGCTGCCTGTGCCGTTTCCTTGCCCATCAAGAGAAGAGCCTTCTGGTGTCGGGTGTTTGTTGACTAATTAGACTCTTTGGCTTGTGCAGGGAGGAAACGGGCCAGCAGCTTTCTTAAAGGGCCAGCAAGTCTCAGGGGCTAGGACAAGGCTGCACGACTTTGACCCCCCGCCCCCCATTCAGATGTTGGATCACAACTCCCATCATCCCCGACTATTGGCCACTGTGGCTAGGGCTGATGGGAGCTGTAGTCCCCAAACAGCTGCAGGGCCTGGAGTTGTTGTGCAGCCCTAGGATAGAATATGGTGCCTGGGTGTTGGAAATTCACATTCATCACGCCGCCTCTCAGAGGTTAAGGGTGCTGCTGGATCAGGCCCAAGGCCTATCTGGTCCAGCATCCTGTTTCGCACAGTGGCCCACCAGATGCCTCTGGGAAGCCCACAGGCAAGAGGTGAGGGCATGCCCTCTCTCCAGAGGTGCAGCTAGGTGATTTTGGAGCCTGGACCTAAAGGACTTGGGAGCCCGCCCCCTGCAAGTTAAGCATGGTTTCCCCCCCCTACACACACACACACACACACACACACACACTATTTTAAACATGTGGGTTCTTGAAGGCACAAACAGCAACTGAACTCACAAGAATGTAAGGATATAAAACAGGTATATTTATGCAAATGTGCATTAGCAGAAGCATTTCAACACGCAACTTAACCTAGTCCCGTCCCACATATTTCTTTCCCCACACCCCCTTCGGTCTCTAAAGCAGATGTCACACTCGGCTACCTGGTACAGCAATCACAGCACCCGGGAGGGATTGAAGAGGATTGGCGGCGGCGGGGGGGGGGGGGGAGGTGTGGAGGCCCTTGGCTTGTGCCCAGAAGTCTAGGGGTGAGAGGGACTCTGCCTCTCTCCTGCTGTTGATCCACTCAGTTCACTGAGTGGCTTTGGGCAAGTCCTTTGCTACCCTTCCCTCCTCCTCCTCCTCCTCCTCCTCCTCCTCCTCCTAGGAACATAGGATGCTGCCATATACTGAGTCAGACCATTAGTCTATCTAGCTCAGTATTGTCTACACAGACTGGCAGCAACTTCTCCAAGGTTGCAGGCAGGAATCTCTCTCAGCCCTATCTTGGAGATGCTGCCAGGGAAGGAACTTGGAACCTTCTGCTCTTCCCAGAGCGGCTCCATCCCCTGAGGGGAATCTCTTGCGATGCTCACACTTCTAGTCTCCCTTTCATATGCAACCAGGGCAGACCCTGCTTAGCTAAGGGGACAAGTCATGCTTACTACCACAAGACCAGCCTCTCCTCCTCTCCCTCTGTCGTTTTCCACTCCAGAAATCCAGATTGTAGACTCCTTGGGGCAAAGGCCCATCTTTCCCCCCTAGTAAAGCACTGGGTATATTAAGACCTGTCACCTGACAGTCCCTGGGTTTAATCCAGCCCTCGACAATTTCAGCTGGGGATGATGGGAGTTGTAGTCCAACAACAGTGAGGGACCCAGTCCTAAAAGAGCTCACAATCTACTGATTATTTATCATATTTTTATACCGCCTGATATGTACATCTCTAGGCGGTGTACACAATATAACACAATATTTTAAAATGAGCAGAGATTAAAATACACGGAACAAAACAGTAGTATGAAACAGAAATAAATACAGTAGCATAAATCAATTATTAAAACCCATTATTAAAATTAATTCTAATTAAAAGCCTGTGAGGTGAGGGTCTCTTGAGGGTCCTCTTGAAAACAGAAGGAGATGCTCTTATTTCAGCAGGGAGCATATACCAAAGCCCTGGGGCTGCCACAGAGAAAGCCCGGTCCTGAGTCGCCACCAGATGAACCGGTGGCAACCATAACCAGACCTAATCTAAACCCAATCTGTTTTAATCTGGTTTAATCTCCTAATCTAAACAGAAATACAAGAACAACATCAGCAAGAACCTCTGAGAGGGACACTCTGTTGGGCGGAATAGAGACACTTGCTCTCTCCCTGCTAAAGAAAAGAGCAACCCTTTTATTTAGCAGTTAGCTCTTTCTCATATTTATATACCATCCCATATTTATTTTTATTTATTTATTGTTGCATTTATATACCGCCTTTCGTTAAAAGACAACCCCAAGGCGGTTTACAAAAGTTAAAACATACAATAAAAGACAATAAAAATATTAAGCTAAAAATATATAAAAACAGACCAAATTTAAAATCTATAAAATACTAGCATAAAAACAATACAACAGGTAAAATCTCTGGGCCATATAAAATCTCTGGGCCATTCACTGTTGAAACCCAGCAACAATGGAAACCTTAAACAATTTAAAACAAATTAAAATAACCAATAATACTTTAACACGTAACTCTAAAACTACTGAGGGGACCGTTCTTGTCCCCCTGTGGATAGTGAGAAGCTAGCAAATGTCTTCCTTTCAGACCTGATTGATTATCAATCAACATATACTGGGCATCCCAAATGCCAAATTTCAGGTTTGCAAGTGCTCTGAAAGTACCACAACTAATCCTTTAAGATACAGTTTTTACTCCACCCTGTACTGAGCAACAGAAATAAAAGCTTCTCATGAGCAAATGAGGATGCAATACTCCTCCCACTTTCTCAAGAGTAAACACACATAGGAAAAGCATGCTTAGGTGTTACAGGATTTTGCTCCCTATGACCTTTGGTCTACCATCCAATCAATCTTATCAGCTACCGACCGAAAAACAAAGGAGAGAAGCACGTTTATCATCATCATCATCACCATCAACATTATTATCATTAAGGAAGTGACATCAACATACAACCAGTTTACATTAAACAAAGAGAGGGGGAACCTCCACAGATACTGTTGGGCAATTGTGCAATTAAGCCTTGCTAACTTGTTAAAGAGGCACCTTTTGAAAGTGGCAAAGTAAAAGAAAAGTGTGCCGTCAAGTCAATTTAGACTTCTGGCGACCACAGAGCCCTGTGGTTGTCTTTGCTAGAATACAGGAAGGGTTTACCATTGCCTCCTCCTGCGCAGTGTGAGATGATGCCTTTTGGCATCTTCCTATATTGCTGCTGCCCGATATAGGAATTTCCCATATTCTGGGAAACATACCGGTGGGGATTTGAACTGGTAACCCTCTTATATTTAGCAAGCGGGAGAGCAACTAGCCCTCTCCATCTCCAGCACAGCATCCCCCCCAGTGGCTGTTGCTGGGGTTTCCCTTGTGTTTCTTTTTAGATGTGAGCCCTTTTGGACAAAACGTTCCTGAAACCTTTCGCTATGTGATACGAATACAACAAATATTTATATACCGCTTTGGAGGGATGCTGTGCTGGGGCTGGAGAGGGCCAGTTGCTCTCCCCCTGCTAAATGAAGAAAAGCACCACTTGAAAAAGGCGCCTCTTTGCTCAGTGAGCAGGGGTAAGCAATTCTGAGAATGGTTTATTGTTGACGCGGTTAAAAATGGCACATAAATAATTTAAACTGTAATCCACAAATTAAATAAATAATAGGAGGGGGCCAAAGCCCCAAACATGGAGTTCCAGGAGAAGAACCTATTTGTGTATGAATATATGGAAATGGCAATCGCCAAGATGACACTGGAAGAAATTAGTGGGAAAGAGAAGTGATCGGAGCGTGGAGTCACACGTCCAACATGAACAGCTCCGTATGCTCAGGTGGACTCCACAGAGCTTAAGAGAAAGCATATGACTTTAAGCCTCCATTGAATGCAGTCACATAATAAACTGGCTTATATCGTCAGCTCACCTTCTGAATGACCGTGGCTCTCCAGGCCTTTGAGGCAGGAGATTCTCCCAGGAGGGCTCTCCAAGAACTTTGACTGGAAGGGCCAGAGACGGAATGCAAACCATGTGTTAGGCAACACAGGAAACATAGGAAGCTGCCATATACTGAGTCAGACCCTTGGTCCATCTAGCTCAGTATTGTCTACACAGGCTGGCAGTGGCTTCTCCAAGGTTGCAGGCAGGAGTCTCTCTCAGCCCTATCTTGGAGATGCTACCAGGGAGGGAACTGGGAACATTGATGCTCTTTCCAGAATGGCTCCATCCCCTGAGGGGAACATCTTACAGTGCTCATACTTCTAGTCTCCCATTCACATGCAACCAGGGCAGACCTTGCTTAGCTAGGGGGACAAGTCATGCTTGCTACCACAAGACCAGCTCTCCTCAGTGTTCTGCCACTGAGAAATAACGCTACACCTTCTAGGCGCATGCTAGACTTCCATAGGAACATGAGTCAGACCCTTGGTCCATCTAGCTCAGAATTGTCTACCCAGACTGGGAGTGGCTTCTTCAAGGTTATAGGCAGGCGTCTCTCTCAGCCCTAACTTGGAGATGCTGCCAGGGAGGGAACCTGGAACCTTCTGCATGCAAGAAGGCCGGTGCTCTTCCCAGAGCAGCCCCATCCCCAAAGGGGAACATCTTAGAGGCCCAGCTCAGATGTACAAGTTAACTGGAGTTAAGGATGCCCGAGGTTTCAGTTCTTAACTCTTGATTGCTCTGCAAACTGTCATCAAACTGTGGCCAGCCAAACTCCAGTGTAAGGAGAGGGGAGCCCCTCCCTGTGCTCCCCGGCTGCTGAGGCACTTCCCCACTGCCTCTATGATTGGCATTTGGGATAGGCACCTCCCCCTCCCCCGTATTTTATAGGAACATAGGAAGCTGCCTTCTGCTGAGTCAGCATCTGGCAAGCCCTCCAGGTGCAGGGGGAACAAAGGAGCATATGTTCCTCTGAACATATAAGAACATATGCCTTCTGCCGAGTCAGAGTCATGGGCCGATCTAGCTCAATATTCTTCACAGACTGGCAGCGGCTTCTCCACGGTTGCAGGCAGGAGTCCCTCCCAGCCCTGCCTGCAGATGCTGCCAGGGAAGGAACCTACAAGCCTGCAGGTGCTCTTCCCAGAGCAGCCCCATCCCCTAAAGGGGATATTTGGCAATGCTCACATGTCGTCTCCCATACAAATGCAAACCAGGGTGGACCCTGCTTAGCAAAGGGGACAATCCATGCTTGCGGCCACAAGTCCAACTCTCCTCCTCCAGTTTTGCACCACCGCCAGCTTGGAGACGGGTTGGGGGAACATAAGTTGGTTTTGCGTGAGTGCCCTGGGGTTTGGATTCTCCCCCTTAGCGGGGGCCACACAATCATGCCTGACTCCCCCCACCCGCCAGTGGGAACTCAACTAGCCCAGCCTCAAGCACTAGGAGCGACCGTGGCCTGCCTGCTCGCCTTCACCAGGTCAGCAGAAATGTCAGCACCAGGTGAGGAGGAGGAGGAGGAGCTGGAGAAGAAGGCTGTCGCTCGCGTGGGTGAGCCTCGGTTCTCGTTCTCCTCCTAATTTGGGACGGAGGCTTCACCACCTGGGGCACAGGATGCCAGCCTAAGACAGAAAAATCGATGGGCACCCTGGCAGTGTTGTTGATATAAACCGGATGAGGTTAACAATTTCTGCTTCCTCGGGCAGAGGCCTCTTGCTGGAAGGGCTGGCTTTCTCCTCCCCTGCCTGACACATGGTGCCGTTTTGCTGGGTCCCCCGTAGGAGTGGGCGGGTGGGGGGGAGGAAGGACTAAAATGGGCTTCTGCAGAACCTGTCTCTGTGTGTGTGTGTGTGTGTGTTTGTGTGTTTGGCTTGGGGCTTTGTTCTCTTTTTGCTTCCAAGTCAGAAAAAAATGCAGGCAGGTGCACAGGCCATGTGGAGGAGCAGCTGGCAGCCGCTCTGCCCCTCCTTCCCCTGCTGGTTTTGATGGATAAAAAGAGGCCAACGCTGACCACAAGGTGAAGACACGTCAACGCCACCCACACATCCGCCACCTTGAGCCTCCAAACCAGTGAACGCTGAGCACGGCCGGGAAGGCAGAGAGCAGTTGCCCAAGTCAAAGAACTGCTGAATCAGGCCACGGAGGCCGTGATCGCTCTCAAATGGAGGCCCTCGTCTGCAGTTCTAAACCGTTTGCCGGGCGGGAGATGAAAGGGCATCTTCACTTCACTGGGGTTTTTTAAAGGTAGAAAGAAGGACATTCTCCAGCGCATGTATTTGAATGGGCAGACGAATTCTCTGAAATATTCTCTCCCGTCTTTATTTATCATTTATTTACATAATCCATTTCTATACCTCCCAACACGCAAGTTCTCTGGGCGGTTTACAAAACAATAAAAACAGCCAATAAAAAGATTAACACATTTCAACAACCAAAATTAAAAAGTTAAAATGATTAAAACACAATTAAAACAGTATCTAATTAAAAGCCTCTCTCTCTGTGTATATATATATATCTCTCTAAGGCGTACCCATCGCTAATCCCATGGGTGGAAGCTCTCGCGAGAGTTCGCGAATGAGCTGCCGGAAGGGGGAGAGGAAACGGCAGCACCGGCAGACAGGCTTGTGGGCGGGGGGGGAAGGGGGGAGGGAGATAACGGTGGTGGCAGCGGGTCAGTGGGCAGGGGGAGAAAATGGTGGCGGAGGCCAGGCGGCCAAGTGGGGAATAAAATGGCGGCGGGCAGGCGGGGAGAGAAAAGGGCGGCAGCGGGCAGTTGGGGGAGGGAGAAAACGGCGGCGGGCAGTGGGTAGGGAATGAAAACAATGGCGGCGGGAGGGGGGGGACAAAGGGAAAACCGAGAGGGAGGGTGAAGGAGGGAGGAGAACGAGAGGCACAGATGCTCTGCACCCAGCCCAGCTAGTTCTAAATAATGCGGGAGAATATTCTTTGCCCAATCAAGCCAGAAGCACCGCTTGTCATAGTAAACGCAGGCACAGGGAGAATCCCATTCAGTTTGGGACCGCAAGGCATGGGGATGGAGGAGCGAAGTAATCCTTTCCTTCACTGCCGTTATCCCTGCCAAAAACCAGCCCCCGCCCCTAGAACATAGTGAGCTGCCTTATAGCCCGAGTCAGACCATTAGTCCGTCTAGCTCAGAACTGTCTACCCAGACTGGCAGCAACTCCAGGGTTTTCAGGCAGGATTCTCTCTCCCAGCCCTACCCGGAGATGCTGCCAGGGATTGAACCTGGGACTTTCTGCCTGCAAGCATGCAGATGCTCTTCCACTGAGCTATGGCCCTATCCCCAAAGGGAAGGGGGATATCTTACATCACACGGTTCTCACATGCAGTCTCTCATCCAAATGTGGACCAAGGCAGACCTTGCTTAGCAAAGGGGACAATTCATGCTTTCTACCGGAAGACCAAACCATCCACCCCACACTGTCCCTGGCAAAAATAGCTGCTTTGGCGGTGGCCAGGGGAGAGGTGGGTGAGGACGAGGAGAGGAAGACGATGCCAGAATTAAGCTTCCTTCTCCTGCTGTTCCCCTGATGAGGACTGCACCTTCCTTGGTAGGATAGTATGAATGCAAAGACAAAGAGTGCTACGCCATGCAAAACATCTAGAAGATTTTGATGCGATTGACAGAAAGCAATAGAACCATGCGAACAAAAACAACCACCAATAATAAATATTTATATACTGCTTTTCAACAAAAGCTTCCAAAGGTTTACACAGAGAAATAACAAACAAATAAGATGGTTCCCTGTCCCCAAGGGCTCACACAATCTAAAAAGAAACATCAGATAGCCACCAGCGACAGTCACTAGAGGGATGCTGTGCTGGGGGTGGATAGGGCCACTTACTCTCCCCCTGCTAAATAAAGACAATCACCACATTAAAAAGGGGGCTCTTTGCCTAGTTAGCAGACATAACAAGCCATAAGTGGATCTAACATGCCAAACCCCATAAGAATGATATGAAAGGATACATTGAAGACTTGTGTAGCGCTAATAATATAGGATTGATAATATAGCAACAATATAATAATATATGTATAATTATTTTATTTATTTTTATTATTTTATTTATTACATTTATATCCTGCTCTTCCTGCAAGCAGCCCAGAAGACTTGTGTTATGTTTGTCCTCACAACAACCCTGTGAGGTAGGTTAGGCTGAGAGATCAGTGGCTGGCCCAGAGTCACTGGATTTGAACTCAGGTCTCCCCGGCACAAGCCCCACACTCTAACCACTACACCGCACTGGCTTTTACATAGTAATTATACACTACTGTGTATAATTATAATTATATAATTATACATCGTAATTATAATGTAGCCTTTTTGTATGTTTCTATTACCTTTTGGCATTAAAATCTTCTAGATGTTTTGCATGGGATAGCCCTTTTTTGACCTTGCATTTTATACTGGGCAAGTGTAGACAACCTTGGCCCTCCCGCTGTTATTGAACTACAACTCCCATCATCCTCAGCTGCAATGTATTGTGGCTGGGGATGATGGGAGTTGTAGTTCAGCAGCCGGAGAACCAAGGCTGCCTAGCCCTGCTTTAAGTGCTCCCCCCGGTCGTTCATTTTGCAGTAGGACAGAATAGATCAGGAGTTCCCAACCTTGGGGCCCCAATTATTGTTGGACTACAACTCCCATCATCCCCAGCCCCAATGGCCTCTGGGGGCACAAGGTTGGGAACCCCGGGAAGGACCATGGCCCTATGATGGCCGTTCCTGCAGGTCTCTTTTTAATAAATGAAAAGGCTGTCAACCTGGATATGGAAAGACCCTCACGTTTCTGGCCAGGCAACCGAGGCTTTATGGTTCCACCGCTGTGTGGCTAACCCAGCCCTGCAGGCACCTCCAAATATCTCTGTGTTCTTCATCGCCACATTACGTCATTCGCTCCTGCAGGGAAGCCCAGAAGTTCACAGCAGGCAAACAGAACGTCTTCCTGCAGTTTTGTGGAAACGACCGAGGGAACAAGAGGGCATTTGCCGAGGGATTACTGTAATCCAAGACAGAGCTGGATTAACTGTAGCAGAAGGCCGGCCGCCCTCTGCCTAATCAAGGCAGGGCCTTCCCCTGTGCACCAAAGCCCTGTGACTCAACTGGGAAGCTAAGGACTCCGGCAAGCCAACCGCTTGAGCGTTCTTCATCTCCCAGGAAGGCCGAGAAATCCCAGCTCTCACCGTTGGTGTGGTGTGTGCAATTCATGATCGGCAAATAAGCAGATGAGCACCCAGACGATGCAGAGTGTTCACTTTAACCCTTTAGCCATCCTTAGCATTTTGTGAAGCGGAAAACCAGACATCCCCTGGAAGTCTTTGGACTAACTCCAGTTAGTCCAAAACGCGGCAGCCAGATTGGTCTCTGGAGTATCCTGGAGAGAACATATCAATCATGCCCTGTTCTTACAGTTGTACCGGCTGCCAATCTGTTTCTGGGCAAAGTACAAAGTGCTGGTTATTAATTTAATGCCCAGATAGGCTTCGGTCTGGGTTACCTGACAGAGCACCTTTTTCCAAGATCCTCACCGCTCATTGAGATCATCAGGAGGGGTCCATCTTTGGATACCACCGGTTCATCTTGTGGCGACCTGGGATAGGGTCTTCTCTCAGTTGCCACCCCTCGGTTGTGGAACACTCTCCCCATGGATATGAAGAGGTCTGTCTTCCTTGGAGGCCCATCTCTTCAGCCTGGCTTTTAATGATATCTATTTTTAACCTTAATTGTAATGAGATTTAATCTGGTTTAAATGTTTTCTGACTTTATGTGTTTTTTACTTTAATGTAAACTGCCCTGAGCCACTTTAGGAAGGGCAATATATAAACTGAATGAATGAATGAATGAATGAATACATAAATAAAGCTCTGAGTCTCTGGCAAGCCTGTAGCCAGCTTAAAAGCTTGGGGGGGGGAGGTTTGACAAAAAAGTAGGGAGACACCTTATTTATTTATTTAACATATTTTTATACTGCCCAAAACTTACGTCTCTTAACTTACTTGATCCTCATCAGTACTAAGTGCAAGCAACATTCAATTATTTGTTTTTTAAAAATGGGGAGGGCAGATAAAAATTTAGAAGGAGCAGGCCTGCCCCTAGCCCCCACCCCTAGCTAAATATCTGGTTCCTGAGAAACATCTAAAAAGAGCCGCAAAGGTGCAGTTTGGATGAGGGAAGTGGTTGGTGTGGGGGAAGGGTTAGATATCCTCCCCCACTGTGGAAGCGGGGGGGACACAAGAACAGCCCTGCTGGATCAGGCCCAAGAAGGCCCATCCAGTCCAGCATCCTGTTTCACACAGTGGCCCACCAGATGCCTCTGGGGAGCCCACAGGCAAGAGGTTTTATTATTATTGTTTATTTACAATCTTAGATCAAACATCAATATACACAGAATATACACCGTAAAAAGAGAAAACAATAATGGAAACAAAATCTAAAATGTCATCAAATACATAAAATCAGGAACCTTTGACAGTAACCAATTGCTGTGCTCTAGCTTCTCTTAGTTTGGTCAATGTATAACAAAATTTAGCAACCGCCAGGGATATTGTTGGGTCCCTGTCTTCTAATAAGCATATAAGAATTGTCTCCACTGAGTGGCTTTGGAGATCTTTCAGATACTGAGATAAAAATAAATCTCTTTCATCAGTATAAAGTGGACAATGTAACAGTGAATGCGTCAATGTTTCAGGAGCAGCTCCGCAAAGGCATAGTCTCTCCTCATAGGGTTTTCTCTCACATTTCCCTACTAGCATCGCTGAGGGTAAAGCATTCAAGTGAGCTCTTGTAAACGTCCAGCACAGACAGGCAAGAGGTATGTGCATGCCCTCTCTCATGCTGCTGCTCCCCTGCAACTGGTATTGAGAGGCATCCTGCCTCTGAGGCTGGAGGTGGCCCACAGCCATCACCACATCCCATGGCAAAGAATTCCACAGATTAATGATGCACTGCGTGAAAAAGTGCCTCCGCTTGCCGGTCTTAAATCGCCCAACCTTCAGTTTCATGGGGCGACCCCTGGTTCTAGTGTGGTGAGAGAGGGAGGAAAATGTCTCTCAGTCTACCTCCTCGCAACACTTTTAAGATCAGGGCCGCACACACTTTGGCCCTTCAACTGCTGCTGGACTTTTGTTCGGTGGACTCCCATCACCCCAGCCACAATGGCCAATAGCCAGGGCTGTTGGGAATGGTAGTCCAACATCTGCAAGAGGGCCAAAGTGGTGCAGCCCTGTTCGATGGGGACCTGGGTCCCCAGACCAGAATTTTTTGCAGAACGTCTCACTTAACCTACATGTTAATTGGAGACCTCAGGTCATTTGTGTTTAATGAAAGCAATTGCCCAAATTACTGCAGCCGCACTGCTTTCTCACCTGCACAAGGTAGAAGGAAAACAAAAGAAGTTTGAGCGCTGGCGTTATGCCCAGGTCACAAACACCACATGCCGAAATTAACTCCCTCTTGGCGTGGAGACCCAGGGGCTGGCTTCACCCCAGGGGGTGTGTGTGCGTACACGACTGCCTCCGTGGCTTTTGAAAACGCAGCTGCATGAAAACAAGGGACCCTACAGAGACTCAATACGTTAATGTAAAGGATCCAGCTTTCTCCCAAGAAGTTCGTAGTGCACATCGATTTTTACTAATTTTAATTGAGATGCCTATATCCTTTTCACCTGAATCCAAGATTAGTCCCACACTCCAGGAGTTGCCATGCCCCCACAAATTCTGGGTTTCACCCGGATTTTAAGCATCTCACCCGGATTGCTTAGCCCACCCAGAGTCACCCGGATTCCAGCTTTCATTTTAAACAATTAAACCATAAAAATAAAGCTAAGTTCTAGCCCTTGCAGTCAGAAGTGGAGTTATGGAGCGAAATGTGCGGTCGCTCTCCTGCTCAAAAATTATTTTCAAGCCAATTTACATAAGGTGCAAAGTAGCACTCGGATCCGGAAAGCCAGAATATGGCAACCCCACCCCCAGTTCTTTGATGTTAAACTTCAAGAGGAGGGTATGCTTAAATTCAGTTGTCTTCCTTTCAGGCAAATACAGTATACCCTTTTTTTAAAAGTGGGGGAGGGAATCATCTTAAATTCAGAGGCTTCTGCTTAGGTACACATATGCATTTGAAAGCAGTGTTCTCTCTATTCCCCCCCCCATCTGTGCACAGAATGGGTTTGGTTCTGGATGGCCGTATCAAGGCCGTGTGTGCACATGTGGATTCAGAGTGGGACCTTCCTGATTCAGCCTGAGCGGGACCTAAAATGAACTGAGTGGACATCCAAAAAATGAGTGAGCACGCACACACGCATCAAGACATTCGCTGAAGTCTTGGGACCCGTAAAAGCCAGAAAGCAAGCTGGGAGGTTATCCTAGAGTGCCTTGTGCGATTTGATTCCGGACAGCAAAAGTGGAAAAAAGCCATTCGGAGTCAGCAAGAGAAACCACAGACTGTCTCTCCTGCTACCCTCGTGCCAGCTCCAAGCCGCTGATTTCTGAGAACGAAGCAAGATATAATAATAATGGCAAGGAAAACATTCCCATCATGACCTATTGATCACACCGATTATGAACAGTCGTAGCAGCCCTGAGGACACGGCCATGTCCACGCACCACAGAAGGGAAAGCTATTAATAGGCTCAGCGGCTACATGTTTCTCTTTGACTCTAAGCACACTCTTTTGCCTGCCTGAGAGAGGCAACCTCCCGCCTGGAGAATCTCCGTTTCAAGTGGATCCCAGCCCACTCAACACTGGGGGAAACCTAAAATTCAAAAAAGCAAGAGGAATGACAGCACATGCCCAAGTGAGCAAAATGCCACCAAGAGACAAAAGAGTTCTGGTTCTGAAAGTCACAGGGACGTAGGAAGCCGCCTTAGACCCAAGACAGACCATCAGTCCATCTAGCTCAGTATTGTCTACACCAGGCCTGCTCCACTTCAGCCCTCCGGCAGATGTTGGCCTACAACTCCCATAATCCCTGGCTATTGGCCACTGTGGCTGGGGATTATGGGAGCAGTAGTCCAAAAACAGCTGGGGGACCTAAGTTGAGCAGGCCTGGTCTACACTGACTGGCAGCAGCTTCTCCAAGGTTGCAGGCAGGTGTCTCTCCCAGCCCTACCTGGAGATGCTGCCAGGGATTGAACCTGGGACCTTCTGCATGCGAGCAGATGCTCTGCCACTGAGTTGCAGCCCCATCCCCCAAGGCAGGGGTAGGCACCCTTGGATCTTCTCCCGCTGTTGTTGAACTACAACTCCCATCTTCCCCAGCTACAAGAAAAAAGAGCTGGAAAGCCAAGGTTGCTTACCCCTGCCTTGAGGAATATCTTCCAGCAGATTGCTCACATGTAGTCACCCCTCCAAATGAAAACCAGGAATCATCCTGCTTAGCAAAGGAGACCATTGATACTCACTACTGTAAGACTAGCTCTCCTTTCTGTCCAACCCAATGGAGGCCAAACTATAATGGTGCATATTATTATTTGGTAAATAGTTCACAAGAAGTTCACTGGATCGTGAATTGTATTGAAGTCTTCAGTAAAATACTCAGGAGGGTGGCTAATCAGGCCTTGACCATTTTCCTTTGCATCTAGGAGCCAGTCCCAAAATTTAGGAGTCAGACAATGGACACTTGACAGAATTACTTGACGTTGTGTGTTGGGGGTGGAAATGATCTTCTTTTTATTCCTTTTACAAATAACATCTTTAGAACAGAAACAGAGCCGCCCAGAGCAAATTGATTTCTCCAAACTGGTGGAGTGGGCGACAAAATGGCAGATGAGGTTCAATGTTAGTAGGTGTAAAGTGATGCATATTGGGGTACAAAACCCCAACTTCACACATACACTGATGGGGTCTGGGTTGCCAGTGACTGACCAGGAGAGGGACCTTGGGGTCGTGGTTGACAGCTCGTTGAAAGTGTCGACTCAATGTGGGGCAGCTGTGAAAAAGGCCAGTTCCATGCTTGGAATAATTAGGAAGGGGACTGAAGATGAAACTGCTAATATCATAATGCCCTTACATAAATATGTGGTGCAGCCACATTTGGGGTCCTGTGTACAGTTCTGGCCACTATACTTCAGAAAGGACATTAGAGAAGGTGCAGAAGAGAGCAACCAAGATGATCAGGGCCTGGAGCACCTTCCTTATGAGGTAAGGCTACAACATCTGAGGCTTTTTAGTACGGAAAAAAAGACAACTGAGGGGAGACATGATAGAGGTCTATACATTATGCTTGGTGTGGAGAGAGTGAAGAGAGAAATTTTCTCCCTCTCTCATAACACTAGAACCAGGGGTTATCCACGAAACTGATTGCCAAGAAATTCAGGACGGACAAAAGGAAATACTTTTTCACACAACGCAGAAGTAATCTATGGAATTCTCTGCCACAAGATGTGGCGACAGCCAACAGCCTGGACGGCTTTGAGAAGGGCCTAATTTATGGAGAACGAGTCTATAAATGGCTACTAGTCTGGTGGCTATTGGCCATCTCCAGTCTAAGAGGCACGATGCCTCTCAATCCCAGTTGCAGGGGAGCAACAGCAGCAGCAGGAGAGAGAGTGCATGCACATACCTCTTGCCTGTGCGCTTCACAGACACATCTGGTGGGCCACTGTGGGAAACATGATACTGATCCAGCAGGGCTGTTCTTATGTTCAAACATGAACTGTCCCCTTTACCAAGCAGAGCGCACCCTGGCTTGCATTTGAATGGGGGACTTAATCTGTGAGCATTGTAAGATATTCCCCTTAGGGGATGGGACTACTCTGGGAAGAGCATCTCCATGCTTGCATGCAAAAGGTTCTTCCCAGTTCCCTCCCTGGCAGCATCTCCAAGATCGGGCTGAGAGAGACTCCTGCCTGCAACCTTGGAGAAGCCGCTGCCAGTCTGGGTAGACAATACTGAGCGAGATGGACCTATGACCTGAGGCGGTTTCCAATGTCCCTATCAATCCAGGTTCCCTGTCCATCAAGGGTTCACAATCTAAAACGAAACATAAGGTAGACACCAACAGCAGCCATTGGAGGGATGCTGTGCTGGGGACGGATAGGGCCAATCGCTCCCCCCCTGCTTCATATAAGAGACCCACCACTTTTAAAGGTGCCTCTTTGCTCAGCTAGCATTGAGAATTCTAGTCACCAGTGCAGAACAGGCTCCTTTGTGGGCTGCAATTCTCTCTGTGTGCCCTCGTGTGTCCCCCCCACCATGCCCCCCAATGCGCACCCACCACCTGCTTTCTCTTGGCGATCTTTCGTTGTCGCCTCCCAAGTGGTGACAAAAGCCTGTTGTGAACGAGGCCTCCTTGAAGCAGCCACCACCTGTTTGCCTTGCCTTGCGGTGCGGCCAGAAGCCTTCCAAAATGTGGGCTGCAGGTCACGGTGGGTGAAGCTGAAAGGGAAACAGAGAGCCGCCCCCCCCCCCCGCCCCCAGCCACCCGCCGGGGATTTTTGGAGTCTGAGTCGGAGAGCAGCTGAACTGCCCTGGGGCTGCCTGGCCTCTGAAAACGTGCTCGGGTTTCGCTCTCCCAACTGTGCTTCTGCCCGGACACGGTTCCTTGTCCTGGGCTGGATTCCAGGGCAGGGCTCGGCTGGGAGCCGGGGACATTCCAAAGAGCATGCCACCGAGGTTTCCTCGGGAGAAAGGAGTCCCCAGGGCAGGAATCTCCCAGGCCGAGTCGCTTAGAAGGGTCCCTTCAGCCACGCCTGACACATGGACAGTCTGTGCCGACGCAGCCGGAGGAGAGGGAACCTGCATCTCTGTTGCGGGGAGCTCAGTGGTAGCGTGTCTGCTTTGCATGTCGGAGATCCCCAGGTTCAATCCCTGACAGCATCTCCAGGTGAGGGGATGTGCCCGGAACCGGTTCGGAAACCCTTCACGGGCCTCCGAACTGGTTCGAAGAACCGGCCGTTCCACCGGTTCAACGGCAAGGGGTGTATAGCTTTAAGAGCGGGGGAGGGCGCACTTACCCCTCCCGCAGCTTTCCCCCTGCCAGCGTCTGTTTTTCCCCCAAGCCCTTGGGGGGGCAGTGTACCTCCCCGATGCCCGGATATGACCGGAAGTCTCCGGTGTGCCTGTGTGCGTGCCTGTGCCTGCATGCACAGGTGCACTGGAGACTTCCGGTTATATTCGGACAACGGGGGCAACTGGGAGGTATGCTGTCGCCCCGATGGGCTTGGGGAAAAATGGACGCCGGGGAGCGGGGGGTGTAAGTGCACCCTCCCCCGCTCTTAAAGTGGCACTCCTGCTACCTTCAAGCCTGCCCACCGCGGTTCCGTGCACGTCCCTATTCCAGGTAGGGCTGCCTGAAAGCTTGGAGAAGCTTCTGCCCGTTGGTGTAGAGACCAGGGGTTCCCAACCTTGGATCCCACAGGTCCAACCAGTTGCCACCGGTCCGTCTGGTGGCGACGCAGGGGCGGGCCTTCCCTGTAGCTGCTCCTGGCCTGTGGGATGCACTCCCGGCAGAATATTCGTAATCTGAGATCATTACTGCCCTTCAGGAGAGCCCTGAAGACCTATCTGTTTGGCCTGGCCTTCCAGGGTTTTTAGACGATTGACAAACTGTTTTCAATGGTTGCCCTGGTTTCCAGGGTTTTTAGTTGTTTAATTGTGTTTTAATAGTTTGATTTTAATTGTTAACTTGTTTTAATTGTTTCTATTGTGCTGTAAAGCGCCCTGAGCCATTTTGGAAGGGCAGTATATAAATCAAATAAATAAATAATCCATCAATCAATCTTGATGGACTTCAACTCCCATAATCCCCATCCAAAAGCCACTGGGGATTATGAAAGTCTAACGGCATCTGAGTCAGACCCAAGGTTGAGAATCCCAGGTGCAGACAATATACTGAGCGAGATGGACCAAGGGTCTGACTCAGTCAAAGGCAGGTGCCTTTGTTGGGGAGGACAGCTCGCCTTGCGACAGCAAGCAGACACGGTCCATGTTTGCTAAGCAGGGTCCACCTTGGCTTGCATTTGGATGGGCGAGGAGGTAGGGACGCGGTAAGATGCCCATCCATGAAGGGCTGGGGCCACAGCTCAGTGGAAGAGCATCTAGATCCTATGTTTACTGACTGGCATCTCCAGGCAGGCCTGCCTGAAACCTTGGAGAAGCTAATGACAATCCGTGCAGACAATACTAAGCTGGATGGATGGATGGACGGTCTGACTTGGTGCAAGGCAACGTCCTACATACACCCATCTTGAAAGGTCTTGCTTGCTTTCCATTTACTTAATTGGCATTTCTAGCCTTCCGAGGGTAACTCTAGGATGGGGGCAAATGGGGGGCAAATGGGGGGCAAATGGGGGGCAAATGGGGGGGCAAGTGTCCCCCTCCCAAGAAGTAGTTCCCCATTGCTGTTTCAGAAATCGAACACATAGGACACAGCTCGCCCACTCAGAAATGCACTTTGGCCCTTCTGGGCCCCCCTCACTCGCCCCCCTGGTGTTGCCACTGAGCCTGCCCCATTCTGGAAGCTTGAAGTGGGTAAGCCCCCCACACACACTGGACTGAGATGAATGTTTCCACTTCGCTTCTCCACTCTTTCCAGACAACCCCGAGCGCGAGGGGCCGGCTCCAACAGGAGGCCTTACAATGCTGCTCAAACTAACCGGGCATGGATTTTGGAAATACAACCACGGGGGACACATCCACCATAATGGAGGGGGTGGGGGAAGAGATCCGATGGGAAAGCCTCTCCTTGGGCTGCTTGCTGGCTGAACTGGGAAAGAAATGCTGGTGTCTTCAGAGGGCGCCCCTGGTGGACTTTGAGAGTCTGGAAAGAGCCACAAATGGAACGAATGGACACACAAACGAACACACACACACACACACACCCAGCATGTTTGTGTGGCACAAGCTTGGCACAACATCCACCCACACACTGGACACGTTGTGCCAAGGAAACCTTAGCCTCTCTCAAAGCAGTGGTCAAATGCAATCAGTTGTGCATCTCTGATCCTGACCTACTTTTCATGCTCGAATCAGAAGCTGAACCTTCTTGTTGCTGCGGCTGCTGCTTCATGGCAAGGGTGTGTGTGTCTGAAAGTGGAATTCGTTTGGATGTGGCCTCCTGTGCTCCATGTGCCTTACTAGAATACCTGGGCTGAGCACCGAAGACAGCCAAGACGTGGCCCACACCTCCCCCTGGTGGAAGCAAGGAGTACAACTACTACTGCTGCTCCTCCACACCCAGTTCAGTGGGCAGATGAAGCACAGCACCTTCCGTAGAAATGCTAGCAGAGCACAGAAAAGAGTGAAGGGCATCTCTCTTTTGACTTGGTTGTTAATTTTGACTGAATTCTGTGGAGCAGAGCTGGCCTCGTGGTGGCAAGTCGGAATTGCCCCCTTTGCTAAGCAGGGTCTGCCTTGGTTTGCATTTGGAAGCGTAACGACATGTGAGCAGTGTGAGAACTTCCCCTTAGGGAGCAGGGCCCTAGCTCAGGGGAAGAGCATCTGCACATTGCATGCAGGAGGCCCCGGGTTCACTCCCTGGCAGCGTCTCCAGGTAGGCCGGAGAAAGACTTCTGGTCTAGAACCACGGAGAACCCTTACCAGAGGACAACACTGAACTAGATGGACCAACAGCCAGACTCAGTAGAAGGCAGCTTTCTATGTTAAATGGAATATCCAGGTGATCAAGTGAGACATTTGAGGCCCCCAGGGATAGGCGTAGCCTCCACCCTAGAGAGGTCCCTAAGGACACCCCTTTCCCTTTCTCCCATGGAATTCAATCGGCATGTATTTATTTATATGGATAAAAATGCAAGCCATTGCACTCAGGGACACCTTTGCAGGCTAGCCTCCACTGTTCTGCGCCCATCAGGGACTCCTGGCAACGTACATATTTCCCCCTACTAAGTGTGTTCCAGTTGGCATCCTCTGGACTCTGTCCTTCTGAGTCCCTGAACCAGCCAATGTCTCATCCCACCGTAAGATGTGTTTCTGGGGAACGACAGGCATTTTGCCAACATTTTGTCCGTAATGGAAATAAAAGTGGCTCATCAGAAAACGTGGATTCGGTTAATAATCCCCTCGCCAAAGCCGTTCTTCCTTCTTTGGCCCAGAATCAAAATAAAGACAACAACACTTAACTAAAAACCTAGACAAAACAGACAAATATCATACTTTAGGAGACAAGATATGATGGTTTATCATTGGGCACAGAAGACAGACCATTACAAGAGGTCAAATATTTTAAACAGGTTCAGAGTGCCATCATTTTACAGAGGCTGTTAAATGGAAGGTGGAACTATTGTATAGCGACACATTTGTGTGTGTGTTTGGGAGCGGATTATCACCAGCTTGCAACTGAACATCAGACATTAGATGTCATTTAGGCTACTGCTCAGTTTTGTCCCAAGGGCAGTTCCGGTGTTGACACCATTGGCCCTTGCTCCCCTAATCTGTAACTGTGCAAACTCTTGGCATTTGATTGTGTGTTAGATAAAAGCAAGGTCAGAGGCGGAAAGCTTGCATGCCCATCAAGCTCCAGGTGGGTAGGATGGTTTTCCTTCCTACCTCATTCCAAGGCTGGAGAGGGGATCTGGGCAGGGTGTACCCATGGCACGTCCTACCCAACTGGGGCTTCGCTTTCAATCAAGCTCCCCACTTCTGACCTTGTTTTTAGTCGACGTATGATTGAAAATTGGGACAGCGCAGAGCTCCTGAAATCGGTCAAGAGGCTCCTCCTCCCCGAATGCCAATTATGTGGGCTGTCCCACAGATGCCTTGCCAGACAGATCTATTGACAAATAATAAAAGTGTACGTTTGGAGCCTGCCAAGTAAGCAGCCAGTTTCCATCCAGAAAATTCCAGGTCCATTGTAGAAATGTGCATTCACTGATCACCCATCCACATTCAAATACATTTTGCTCTAAAGAGGATTTACGGCTGAGCCAGTCTTCTCGTTCCTCGGAAAGCGGAGTGAAGATCCCGCTATACCAGTTCCACTGGACTGCATCCGGGCAAAATGAAAGGGAAATTATTGGCGGGGGGAGTCAACACAGGTGCATAGTTGTGCAATGTCAACTTCCATGCTCTTGGGGCACTCATAAAACACTGGCGTCAGAAGCTCCTGGCATAAAATGAGGTTTCTTGCAAGTAGCCTCCATTACATGATCGTTGCCATGTTCTCCATTGTTCAAAAGTTCCTGATCTGGCCTCTTGCGTTTGTTTACCAGGTGATTTGCTTCTTCGCTCCGCTTCCCCTCCGGGAGGTTAAGGGTCCTTAAACAGGCAATCGCTGCAGCTTGTTCCGCTAACTTCTTTGACTTTTCCCTGAAAAACGGAAGAACAATGTGAGCACAGCGGCAGCAACAGCAACCTGCGTGTCAACCTCAGCAGAAGTCTCCATTTGCAGCTTGCTTGTCCTATGAGACAACGGGGTGGAAAAGGGACCCACCCAGCACCCACAAAGTGTTCACAGCGTTATGGAAAGTGGTGGGCGAGCAAGTGGACGGTGTGAGACGGCAGGAATATGGTGGGGTGTATCATTTTTTTCTTTCATCACTGAAGTGTCATAAAATCAGTGCCAGTACTTTTAAAAATGCGATTCTTCTCCTTGCAGGTACACATATTATCCAAACCTGAATCAATTCATGCAAACATGTCCCCGTCGCCCCGCCACGTTCCCCTTGCAAAACATATCTCCAAAAAGACTTGCCATATGGTCGATCTGTACTTTTGTTCTGCTACTGTGACAACAGAGCGGAAGAGTCTATCCAGCGGCCTTTCAACCTGGAGCAAGGCAAGAAATCAAGTTGTGAGAAAGGCTCCTGTATCCTCTGCGGTCCAATCCAACGGGCACTTCCCTAACCTTCTCTCTTCCTCCCTGTATGGTCTTCCGTACTCTCTATTTATAACAGGTTTGCACAACTGCTGATGGACTACAACTCCCATCATCCCCGAATTTTGGTTACCGTGGCTGGGGACGATGGGTGTTGTAGTCCATCAACAGCTGGAGGGCCTAATGTATGCAGCCCTGATTTAGAAGGTGGACTCCTATGGAACAGATTGCCTCCATTACCTGTGTCATATTGTGTGTTACAACCAACAGTCAGGAGAAGACGCAACAGCACAAGACCCTTAAGATATGCACACCTCATGCATCTATATATTGAATTCTCTGAGACGTGCCCATGGCTAATTTCATGCATGACAGCTCTCGCAAGAGTTCGGAGAGCTGCTGGATAGCCAAGGGTGGGAAGGAAGGAAATAGTGGTGCAGGCCGGCAGGGGAAAAACCCAGTGGGAGAGGCCAGCCGGTGGAGAAAAATGCGACAGGCGGTCAGGTCGGCCTGCCTGCAGGGCGGCACATCTGTGAGAAGAAACCAACTCGGAGAGAAGAGCTGGTCTTGTGGTAGCAAGCATGACTTGTCCCCGTAGCTAAGCAGGGTCTGCCCTGGTTGCATATGAATGGGAGACTTGATGTGTGAGCACTGCAAGATATTCCCCTCAGGGGATGAAGCCGCTCTGGGAAGAGCAGAAGGTTTCAAGTTCCCTCCCTGGCAGCATCTCCAAGATAGGGCTGAGAGAGATTCCTGCCTGCAACCTTGGAGAAGCCGCTGCCAGTCTGTGAAGACAATACTGAGCTAGACAGACCCATGGTCTGACTCAGTATATGGCAGTTTCCTATGTTCCTATGTAACTATGCTTCATGTTCCTACACAAAAGAAATCTCCACGGAGGCAAAGTGGAAGTGTGTCAAGTGGCAGCTGCGGCTGGAGCCCCCAATTGCTTGTTCTGCCTCCTCCCCTTCGGCAGGTACCAGGAAACACCTGGAGGCAGAGGCGGAGCCTAAGGGCGAGAGTGCAAGGGTCATGTCTGTGCACGTGTGAATCCGCCGAAAAGCAGACTCACCGTTTCGTAAACAGGCTGGGGGTGTTTCTCTTTCCGACACCATTCCAAAAGACACATTTTGGGTGTAATCTGCGGGGGATACTCTCGTCTGAAGGGGAAAAAAATGAAAACAATTATGCATTCCCATAGCCTGGGAAACATATCAGCCAAAATTTGAACCGGCAATCTCTTGCTCGCTAGGCAAGTTATTTCCCCACTGCACCATTAGGTGGCTCTACTATACTATGAGATGTAGTTTTGCCAAATTAATATAACATTCCATTTATAATTGCAAATTGCTCGTTTGCCTGTGTTTCTCCAGGAACAGCTTAGCATATGATTAAGTGTGCTGTCACACACGAAAGCTGAAGCAATATTAAACCTGTCTGTGAGTCTCCGCGTACTACTGATTATTTACAGACACTTCATAACATTGGACTAACATGGCTAATAAAATAGAATAATGTGCTGGAAGAGGAGAGCTGGTCTTGGGGGCCCGTTCCTAAGCAGGGTCCACCTTGGTTTGCATTTGGATGGGGAACGACATGTGAGCACTGTAAGACATGCCCTTTGGGGATGGGGTCATAGCTCAGTGGAAGAGCACCTATTGTCCGTGCAGAAAGTCCCAGCTACAGGTAGGGCTGGGAGAGACTCCTGCCTGAAACCTTGGAGAGCTGCGGCTGGTCAACACAGACAATACTGAGCTGGATGGTCCAACTGGGTAGAAGGCAGCTTCCTATATCCCTGTGTTCAAACCACAGGATGCTGAAAGCTCTCATGAAAGCTAGTGATGTCCACTGTGGAGGGATCTTACTCGGGAGGATGGCGCCCTGGCGTGGAAATACAAGCAAGGCCAGCGGCCACTACAGGTCGCAACACGTTTAAGGGCCATAGCAAACCCAAGCAGCATATGCCATGACCACTTGCACTGCATCATATGAGTGCTGGTCTTGTGGTAGCGAGCATGACTTGTCCCCTTTGCTAAGCAGGGTCTGCCCTCTTTGCATTTGAATGGGAGACTACATGTGTGAGATTCCCCTCAGGGGATGGAGCCGCTCTGGGAAGAAGATAAGGTTACAGGTTCCCTCCCTGGCAGCATCTCCAAGGTAGGGCTGAGAGAGATTCCTGCCTGCAACCTTGGAGAAGCCGTTGCCAGCTTGTGCAGACAATACTGAGCTAGATAGACCAAGGATCTGACTCGGTATACCGCACCTGCCTATGTCCCCATGCAACCTAATGGCGCAGCGGGGAAGCAACCTGCCTAGAGAGCAGGAGGCTGCTGGTTCGAATTCCCCCTGATGTGTTTCCCAGAATATGGGGAAACTCCCATATCAGGCAGCAGCAATATAGGAAGGTGCTGAAAGGCACCGTCTCCTACTGCGCGGGAGGAGTCCATGGTAAACCACTCCTGTATTCTACCAAGAAAACCATGTGGCTCTGTGGTCGCCAGGAGTCAACACCGACTTGACGGTACAACCTTTCCTTTCTTACCGATGTCCCCTAGCTGCCACATTGCGTTGTGCAGATCCTAGAGGCAGGCAAGTAATTTTGGCCACCCAAAAATATGGCAACACATACTGCTTCCCCCAAGCAGAAGAAGAGAGGGAGGTCATTCACACAACTACTGTAAACTGGGGAGGGCAAGCATCCTACCCAGGTCTGGGAGCTGTGTGCATTCCCAATTTTTATCTGTGTAGGAGCAAACGACTAAGGAGGAGGAAGAGGGAGAAGTGACTGCGTGGAATCAAGGTAGGAGGGAAAGCCGGGTAGGCCAGTTTTTCCTCCTACCTTGCTCAAGTGCTGGGTCTGAAAGCCGGGTAGGATGGCACTGCTCTACCCAGCTCCTGTTTCCCACCCAATCACATCTCCCTCCTCCCACCTATTTGTTTGCTCCCACACAAGCAAAAACCGGGAGCACAAATAGCTCCTGAACCTGGGAAGGACACTTGCCCTACCCAAACTTTTGGTTGTGTGAATGACCTCCGTATGTGCACGTCAGCTTCATTTCAGGGCAGGTCGTGTGTGGAAAGGCAGCTAGGAAGATGTACTTTGACACCAGTCTAGCGCTCTTAAAATATACACACTTCATTGGCTTAATATGTATCTGCAGGGACTTCTCTGTTTGATCAAAAAACATCCCCCACTCAGCCCCAATTCCACTTGCCAAACTTTTGTATACAAAGCCACAAAGCCTTCTCAGTTGCCAACACGGGATACAAGTCCAGCAAAATGGCAAAGATTATGTTTAACCGATACATCAAAACAAGCAGTGAGCTGGTGGCCCGCAAGCCAAGCCAATCCCCTAAGCAATTTTATCTGGCAGCCCTATCAAGTGTTTCAACACTCAATAATTGTGAATCTCTTTCTGCTAGATGGCACCAACTGCTTTGTGGAATCACTTTCTTAACTGTAAAGCAGCCTGTCCAAGAACACAGGACATCTCTGAATCAAAGAGACAATCACTTTCCTTACTTGTCAAACCTAACTGCCATTTTTATGACATCTGCGTCTTCCGTGGAATCATCTTCACCTTGGTCTTTTGCTTCTAATGAAGCTCTTTTAGCCTCCAGAAGAGCTGATGTTTCTTTGTAGAAGCTGCTCATTTCGAAGACTTCGCTAATTCAAAACAAAGCCACAAAACATTCCAGTTACTGCGAGACACGCCCCATCTAACAAAGAAAGGAAAATTTACAAAGTAACAGATTTCAAAGACAACTTTAAATCACGTAGAATCTGCTAATGCTGGTGTCTGTCTTGGAGATGGCAGGATTATTTCCCCTATATTGCAGGTGGAGACCAGCCCAGTAGCAGTGGAGGCAAATGCCTGACGAAGTGGGGAAATTGTACCTGCTTCTTTAGATGACTGCATTCCCCTAAAAGCATGGACAATTATGGTGGGGACGTGGATTCTGAAAGCCCCGTTTGGTTCAAACACTCACTGCAACCCCACGTTTGATAGCAGACTTGGTCTCTGAACAGCTGCAAAGCAGCAGGCAGGAATGTGCACGAATGGCTCATGCAGACACGGGCAGGGCAGGGCAGGGCAGGGCAGAGTTCCCTTAAGAAGCAAGTCCTAACCTGCTCTGCTGCACATTTGCATGGTAAGCATGGTGCTGCTATAAGTGCCCCAGCCAGTTTAGTGCTTCCCAAAAGAGGCACTGAAATGGTTCATGCACATCCCTACAGCAGAGGTCGGAAAGAGAGAGAGAGGCCATACTTACTCGAATAAAAGATGACTCTGAATTTAAAACAACCCCCTTAACCTCAAAGTTGAGGTTAAATACAGGTTATACCTGCATTTACTCAAGTGGAACAGGACTCCGATTTAAGGCAAGCTCCTGATAGAAATCAGAAGCTATAACTGGCCCTGTTGCTTTGCCACTGCTTAATATACAGGTGAAACTCGGAAAATTAGAATATCGTGCAAAAGTCCATTAATTTCAGTAATGCAAATTAAAAGGTGAAACTGATATATGAGACAGACGCATTACATGCAAAGCGAGATAAGTCAAGCCTTAATTTGTTATAATTGTGATGATCATGGCGTACAGCTCATGAAAACCCCAAATCCACAATCCCAGAAAATTAGAATATTACATGGAACCAAGAAGACAAGGACGGTAGAATAGAACAATATCGGACCTCTGAAAAGTATAAGCATGCATTCAGTACTTGGTTTGGGCCCCTTTTGCAGCAATTACTGCCTCAATGCAGCATGGCATGGATGCTATCAGCCTGTGGCACTGATGAGGTATTATGGAAGACCAAGATGCTTCATTAGCGGCCTTCAGCAATTCTGCATTGTTTGGTCTCATGTCTCTCATCCTTCTCTTGGCAATGCCCCATAGATTCTCTATGGGGTCAGGTCAGGCGAGTTTGCTGGCCAATCAAGCACAGTACACTGTATACTTTTCAGAGGTCCGATATTGTTCTATTCTTCAATCCTTGTCTTCTTGGTTCCATGTAATATTCTAATTTTCTGGGATTGTGGATTTGGGGTTTTCATGAGCTGTCCGCCATGATCATCACAATTATAACAAATTAAGGCTTGACTTATCTCGCTTTGCATGTAATGCGTCTGTCTCATATATCAGTTTCACCTTTTAATTTGCATTACTGAAATTAATGGACTTTTGCACGATATTCTAATTTTCCGAGTTTCACCTGTACACTCGGGTTTGCAGACCTGGGTCTGTTGCTGTAGCTCTATAGATCTCAAAGACCTATTTGTGATGAGAACTCTCTCCCGTGGATGCAATATGTTAGCTGACCACTAGGCGGTCCTCCCAAAACACTTCTTGAATTCAAAGGGCCAGGCACGTTGGCTTGAAACAACACAGACTGAACATTTTTCAGTTAGCTGGTGCCCAGACATTTACTTCACAACCATGACTCATTCAGGAATGATGGATGTTACATTTTGGGAACAGAGAGCCAGAAAAATCCAGATGTCTCAACTGTTAAAATCAGGACTTTTAAACATTTAATCAAGGGATGCCTATGCAAACTGGATCCTTTCCAGTCACAAACTGAGAAGACGCTCCCCAAACTTGGGGGATCTAAAGATGCAACGCCAGGAACTATGGTCACAAACGGAAATCTGAAAACCTGGTGTGTGCGTGCATACACCAGGATGGTAGAAAGCACCCGTTAAAATCTTTGAAATTCAGTCTAAGTTTGCAAACTTGATCTTTTGATTAGATTTGTATTTTTATATCCCAATGTCATATTTATTGTGCAGTTTTTATAGATTTATATTGCTTGAAATGTCTTGTAAACTGCCGTGAGATTATTTTATTGAAAGGCGGTAGAAAAATGTAACAATTTTTTTTAAAAAAATGACTGTGGCAAATGCAGACCTCCTATCATCTTGAAGCGAGAGTTCACCAATTCCCTAATCTTATTCAGACACAAGACATAGGGCCACTTTGCATCTCATCACTCAGAGGGGAGGAAAGGAGCATGCTCTTTGAACTAGGGACAGGAGAGAGACCCACAGCCCCTGGGCCTAGTTCACCCCCTCCCGAGTCAGGGCTTTAAAGCTAGAAGACAAAGGCCTGGCCAGTGTTCACCCCTTTCCATCTGCAAATGGGTATTCCACAGGAGAAGCTGTAGAGAGAAGATTAACGCTCTCTCAGCCAAGGACCTGCCTACTGATAGACTAAGGTAAAACTCCGTGCTAGTCAGTTAGTAAACGCTTTTTGTATTTTCTTTTGCATTCCTGTATTCCTTTCTTTACTCCCAGTTTCACCCTATTTCCCCCCAATTCCTTATTCTGTGTGCAACCACTGTTTCTTAATAAAGCTGAGATACTTAGAAGCGGCTTCAGTCTGATTTAACAGGTCCTGGAGGGTTACTTGCAAAACTCTTCCCCATGTGCCTCGCAAGGTCACTCGCTACTGTTGAGTTGTTTGCAGAATAAAATATTGTTGTCTAGAGCTGGGTGGTGTGGACTCTGGCTGCACAGCGCCTGCAAGTCCCAAGGAGGACAGTTCTAGGTTGCTGAAGCTGTGTCTAAGCCTGGCTTTAGATCAGTCTTTAACTTGTGGCAGCCTACCTTGAAGGAGCGGCGTGCTCCTAGATTTGGGATCAGAGCAAGCTCTCTACTGAGAGTAGATTCCAGGAAAGCATAGAGTCACCCCCGCTTCGTCACGACGACAGATTCATATTTGCTCCAAAGGAGATTGGCAGGTCTTGCTAAGGTTCAGGATGGACTTGTCGCAGTACAAGCTGCACAGGTATATTAGCGGCCCCTCCTTGCACCAAACTCTACCTAAATAACATCTTTCCAAAGTCTGTATCCAGCACTAACAAATATAACGGCTGCTAAGGCAAGTAGTAGTGTTCCATCTTAATGAGCCAGACGGGCGCCAAAGAGACAGCTCAGGCTGCTCCTCCCTCTCCCACCCCATCTGCAGGCTGGAATCCGTCAGGTAGAGCTGCACCGTTAACAGCTCTACTTGCTGCGTGGCCAGCCTGCAGGCAGAGGCAGGATCAGGCAGGATGGGAGGAAGAGTCACCCGAGCTGCCTCCTTTGGTCCCCCCACCCCCGGCTCGCTAGGATCAGCCACTACCGAATGCAAGTGCTTCATCCTGCTAAAGCAGCACTTGCAAAGGATGTTAAATAAAATGAATTAATCAAGGTGCTGCACTAGCATAAAGCTGTTACATAAGAACATGAGAACAGCCCTGCTGGATCAGGCCCAAGGAGGCCCATCTAGCCCAGCATCCCGTTTCGCACAGTGGCCCACCTGATGCCGCTGGAAGCCTACAGGCAGGAGTTGAAAGGGGCATGCCCCCTCTCCTGCTGTTACTCCCCTGCAACTGGTATTCAGAGGCATCCTGCTTCTAAGGCTAGAGGTGGCCTATAGCCCTCAGACTAGTAGCCATTGATAGACTTCTCCTCCATGAGTTTATCCAAACCCCTCTTAAAGCCATCCAGGTTGTTGGCTGTCACCACATCTTGTGGCAAAGAATTCCACAAGTCGATTATGCATTGAGTGAAAAAGCACTTCCGTTTGTTGGTCTTAAATTTCCTGGCAATCAATTTCATGGGGTGCCCCCCGGTTCTAGTGTTATGTCAGAGGGAGAAGAATTTCTCTCTCTCCACTTTCTCCACGCCATGCATGATTTTATAGACCTCTATCATGTCTCCCTGCAGTCATCTTTTTTCTAAACGAAATAGCCCCAGGTGTTGTATCCTTGCCTCATAAGAAAGGTGCTCTAGGCCCCTGATCATCTTGGTTGCCCTCTTCTGCACCTTTTCCAGTTCTACAATGTCCTTTTTTAGATGGGGTGACCAGAATTGTACGCAGTACTCCAAGTGTGGCCACACCATCGTTTTGTATAAGGGCAGTATCAGCAGTTGCTAATTAGCAGTTGCGCTAACTACTTGTGCTAAGCCTGGAGCTTGCATTCCAGACAAGTGTCACACTAGCGGCAAACACAGTTGCGCCTGATATTGCACAGCCTGTAGCACGGCTCATTTTTTACATTTTCATTTATCCGTCATTTGGGGCAGAAAGGCTGCAGCGGGTACGTTATAAGTTTACTGCCACCTGTGGCGTTCATGCCAATGCAGCGTTTACACTAGAATTGAGGATCAAGCTGTAGTAAAATGTTAACTGTTCAACACAACCGAAAAAATAATGCACAACGTCCCCCACTAACTGGCATTTACAGCCATGCCACGTTTCTGCAATTTTCCAGCCTTTTCCCGCAGCTTTTACGCCAATGTAGCCTTTCTCCCCAAAGTTACAGTATTATATTTTTATACTGCCCAACCCCAGCAGTTTTTAAGGGGAAGTTCCGCAGAAGAGAGCAGTTCTGCAAATTGCTGGTTTTTAGCGCATCAATGCAATCTTGTTGCATGACTACAACTATGTTCGTTACGCAAGTGCTCCATTCGTTATGATGCTAGCCTCTGTCTTTCAGGAGGGAGTCAAGTATAGCTTTCCAACAAAAAGGTAAGCAGAGCAGAAATCCGTTTCCATGCCTTCACAGGATTTGGAACATGCTTCATAATAGTGCAATAACCATTTGAATACCGTCACTTTGGTGTCTGTAATGAGGAATATTCCAAATCCCAAACATCAGGAGCCTTACCAAGGGATGTTAATGAAAAATAAGAACCCCGCCTACCAGATTTCTTGCATGGATTGCGTGGCATGCAGCTTCTTGCCTTGTGCATTTTCTAACTGTTCCCTTAACATCTGGCACAAACAGTATTTGGTGTTGCTGTAATGGTTATCGTATCTCACTGCCTGAGGAAGAGAGAAGAAATGATGGAAGAAGTATGGTTACAGTGAAGAAAAGAGTCTGAAATCAATTCAAGTATTTCAGGCATTTGCTTCTAGTCATGCCATGCAAACGTATTTCTTTATATTCTTGGTCTGAAATTCTTAGGCTGCCTATAACCTAATAGTCAGAGAAGTGCAATCCAAAAAACAGGGCTTGATCAGACCTCCATTTCTGAAGCCAGCTTGAGAGAGAGAGAGAGACACAAACGGCATCCCAAGAACTTGTGTCCAAGAAAGGTCAGTTTCTAACTCTTTCCATTCCAGATACAATTTGGCTCTGGAATATACTCCCTGTTGAAATAAGAGCATCTTCTTCTCTGCTTGTTTTTAGGAAGACCCTCAAGATGTTCCTGTTTTCCCAGGCTTTTAACTGAAGTTTAAATTTTAATCTTTTTACTTACTGAGACAGATAAAATTCATAAAACAGATAAAGAGAGTTTTATATTGTTTTTATATTTGCTATGTTTTTAACTTTGTCCGCCACCTAGAGATCTCTATATTAGGTGGTATAGAAATATGACAGACAGACAAACAGAGAGAAGCTTAATTAATAAATAAGCAAATTTTTATACTGTCTCACCCAAATGACTCTAGGCGATACACATAAAGTTGCCCACTTTACACTGGATAAAAAACCTGAACGACTGTATAGAATATCTAAGGTCTGTGCCCATTAAATCTGGAACAATGAAATGCACATATACACATGTGCGCACACCCACCCTTTACATCGGAGTTCTCAAAACTGGGTCTCCAGATGTCCCATTATCCCCAGCCACAAGGGCTGAAGGATGACGGGAGTTCAATGTTCAACAACATCGGAGGACCAAGGTTTGAGAAGCCCTGCCTTACACGGATGTTAGGTTATTGCAACCATTGTTACTGCCCAAGATCATTTGGAATACCAACGCCAAGAATCCCAAGTCATACATATTTGAGATATTCCTGCACGACATCCTTCAGGGCCCATGGACCTTCTTTCCTGAAGACAGAGGGGTTCCACATGGCAGCGCGAGCGACCATTACAGAAGACGCTGCTGTCGCTTGCCGGAAGACCTCAATGTCAGAATATTCCTTAATGAAGTCGTAAGAGCCTCCGCTGAAAGAACAACAGCATTGTGGTCATCAGCACTGAGAAAAGACAACGTGCAGAAGACAGGATGGGTTCTGAGTATCAGTAAAAGCTGCGTAGGAAGGTGCCGTGTTTGTGTTTTAATTGTGCTTTTATTGAATTGTAGATGTTGCTTTTATCTTACAAGTTGCTTTGTTTGTAACCATACAGAAAAGAAACTCAACAACAACAACAAATCACATGGATTGCAGAGCTGCTGAAAGCAGAGCCCAGAGATGCGGGGTGGAAAAGTTCCCCATGTTTTTATTTTCCCATAGAAAAATTTCCATTTCTAAAACCAAACTGGCTGACATCCAAATAGCTGCAGCACTGAAAGTTCCCGCCTCCTGCTGCGCTGCTACATTATGTGCTCAGTGCTTAAATTGCTTTTTGTTGATGATGATGACGCAGGCAAACCTCATTAGATGCAGACTCTATATCTGTGGTTTAACGTATTCTAATTGACACTCGGCTTCCTTATTCATGGATACAAAAGGGTTAAAACCCACGTATCCACGGTTCCTAGAGGGCCAGAAGTGACCACGGAGGTCCCTTCTGGCTGCCATTTTGTCAGGAGGAGCCATTTTGTGGCTCATTTCTTCAAAAAACAGACAAACAAACAAAAAAACCAAACAAAAAAACCCCACAAACATTTTCCCAGCTATTTTTCAGTTTGGGGGGCATTCAGCAGAGGGGGGGGGGCATTCCTTAGCACATGGGAGCACAGTATAGTAAACAGTTTCAATTATTCTCACCTTTTTTTCTTTTGCTGTTTTTCCACTTTTTTCCACCTTTTTGGTCCATTCCAGAACCGAACCCCCCTTTCTCCATAGGCATAATGCCTCGTTACTCACGGTAGTAAGTGAGGAACAAAACCCATGCGAGTAACGAGGTTTGCCTGTATGTATATACTGTTTTTCAACCAACAGTCCCCAAAACAACTTACAGAGAACAAAAGAAATGACAAGATGATTCCTTCTCCCAAAAGGCCTCCCAATCCAACAAGTCACTGGAGGGGTGCTATGCTGAATAGGGAAATCTACTATCCCTCTGGTAAATATAAGCAAGCTTCCACTTTAAAAGTGTCTTTTTGCTCAGTTGGCAGGGGCATTTTGTTATGTGCTGTTTTGTGCTGTTTTGTTATGTGCTGTTCTTGGCAAGCCAAGAGCTAAACTGTTGTTAGCAGGAAACACTTTGCTAACAAGCCACCCCTGGCGTTCAGAGGCTCTTATCAGCCAGGACGATTAAAGAACTTGGTCATCAAGGCAGCCAAAAGACTTGCACAAGCAGTTCTGATTCATGCCTGAGGGTCCAAGCCAGAACAAAGCTCATATCAGGGATATTTCAGAAGCAGTCAACACCACCTCAGCCAGAATCTGAGGTGGACTGCAATTCCACAGCAGTGCAGAAGGTTTCGAATTCAACTTCTTGAGGATCTTAGTTTTTAAGGAAACACAAGCACCAGCCAGTTTCTAGACCTTATGGTTTCACAGATAGGCTTGATAGTGTTTGAGTGAACGACCTAGGGCAGGGGTTGTCAACTTGGGTCGAGATGTTTTTTGGACTACAACTCCCATCATCCTCAGTCATAATGACCAAAGGCCACTGGGAGGTATAGTCCCAAAACATCACAGGACCCATGGTTGAGAGCCCCTGCCCTAGGAGGTGGAGCATCCGCTTTGCGATGTAGAAGGTCCCAGCTTCAATCCCTGGCAGCATCTCCAGGTAGGGCTGGGAAAGACTCCTGCCCGAAATCCTGGAGAGCTGCTGCCAGTCAGTGTAGACAGCACTAAGTTAGATGGACCAAGCGTCTGACTCAGTATAAGGCCACTTCCTATGCTCCAGTGCCTCACATAAATCTTTACCCTTCCACAAGACTCAGGGCTGTGCAAACTAAGCGGAAATTCTTCAGCTCTGCATAATAGATGTTGGTCACAGAATTCAAGTCTTCTTGGTGCTGCATTTAGACAACATGGGTGCAGAATTTGAGTTTATTTCAGCACTGACACTTAGTCCTAGTCCATGTCCCCTGCAGCAGGGAATCCCAGATGTTGCCAAAGGCCACAGGAGCTGAACATACCAGGAGTGGACATCAACAACATCTGACCCTGGCTGCCATCGCAATGCCATTTTTCTTTCATGGACCTTTCAGCTACCTGCCTTGGGCTGTTTCTCTTAACATCCCACTTCTTACTATTTCCGGAGAACCTTGTTAATCACGGACTCCGTATCTGCGGTTTCGCGTATCCGCGGTCGGGTAATTGACATCCGACCTCCATTTACGTGGGGAAAAATGGGGTGGGTGGGTAGTTTAACCTTGTGTATCAGCAGGTTGGGGGTGGCCTCGGAGGTCATTTCCCGGCCACCATTTTGAGATTGGGAGCCTCAAAATGGCTCCTTTTGCAAAACAAAAACTCGCTATTTTCAGCCAATTTTTAAATATTGGGGCCAATTTTTTAATATTGGATTGCTGGGGATGCATGGTAAACCACTTCCCCCCACATCTCCAGGGCCTTTAACCCCCATTTCCAGGACTTTTTACACCCACCGGGAACCCAACAACCCCCGCCACCCTGATTTGCATTGTTCCAATGACTCCGGATTCATGCTTTCGCTGTATCCATTTCTTAAATGTCATGCCCCACTCTTCTTCCCAAAGGTAACCCACAACAACGTACAAATCCCAAAACAGAAACACGACAAAGTATTTTTTTAAAAGCAAGAGATGCAACGAGCAGCAAGAATCACTTGAACTCTAATCAATAAAACATCAAAGCAGAAACAGGACAACAGACCAGAATCCAAACAAGTGCAAGCAATTAGCCCATGCAAAAGAGGCACTAGATACAGATGCGTCGAACGAGAAGCCCACTTACTTGGCTATTACCGGAACAGAGACTGCCTCAGAGATGGCTTTGATCACATCACAATGGACAGAATGCTGAGGCCTCTCCTCTTTCTTCCTTTGCAAGGCCGAGAGCCAGAGAGGAAACAAAACAGATGTAAGATGACCAGCACAAAGCATTCCTCTTAGCACAGACAAGGATACTCACGATGCAGGGCTACATTCAAGAAGGGCTAACCAAAATTCCATGCCTGCCCCAGAAAGATGGATGCATTACCTCCCATGAACTGCAATGGCAGCAACTCCAGTTTTCTCAATCTTCTTTACTAGACTTATCGTTTCTTCATTCTAAAAGTGGGGAGGGAAAGAAAAAGGAAAATCAGAACTGCAACCCAAGTTGGCTACTACAGTTAGCCATTTACAGTCTCTGCCCCTGGCCACTAACTGAGCAAAGAGGCACCTTTTTAAAGTGGTGATTCCCTTTATTTAGCAGGGGGAGAGCAACTGGCCCCATCCATCCCCAGCACAGCATCCCTCCAGTGGCTGTTGCTGGTGTCTGTCTTGTATTTTTGTTTTCCCTGATTGTGAGCCCTTTGGGTACAGGGAGCTATTTTATTTTTATCTATGTAAACCACTGTGGGAACTTTTGTTGAAAAGCATCATATAAATATCCGTATTCGCGTGTGTGCACACAGGCTTTAGGATGTCCGCTCAGTTCATTTTAGCTCCCACGCAGGTTGAATCAGGGAAGGTCCCATTCTGAATGCAGGTGCATACACACTGCCTTGATCCTGCCACCCAGAACCAAACCCATGCTGTGCACAGATGAAAAAAGATTAGAGGGAACGCTGTTGAGGAGGACATCTGTTCACAGAACCAAAGGGGTGATTTCAGGTTTCTCTCTTCTAGCAGTATTGCACTGTTCCTAACTAATCGGCTCATTTGCACAGGCATTGGCTAGGCCTGGCCAGCTGCATCAAAAGATGCACTCTAAAAAATAATACTAATCCTATATAATAAAGTGCCTGGCGTGTCCGTCCATGTCTGTAAGGCTGGTGTCTGCGTCCGTGTCTCCCTCGGCTGTTCTGGGCATGCGCGCCGCGCATGCCCAGAACAGCCGAGGGAGACACGACCGCCGGCACCAGACAGCCATGTTGGCCGGGCCAGCCGTGGAAAGGCCAGAGGCGGCCACGGGGAGGGCAGAGGCGGCAGCGGCGGGTCCAGCCCGGCCGCGGGGAGAGGAGAGGCGGCGGCGGGTCTGGCCCGCCTGCCGAAAAAAACAGAGGCGGCGGCGGTGGCGGAGAGCAGCTGGCCTCAGTGGTGGCAGAGCCGCGGCCTCGGCCAGAGAACACGTTGCGGTCGAGGCGGTGGCGGAGCTGTGGCCTCGGCTAGAGAACCCAGAATGGCCGAGGCGGCGGCAGCGGAGCCGCGGCCTCAGCCAGAGCAGGTGATTCACCTGGCCAGGAGGGCCTCGGCGGCCTGCCTGGCCCGGAAAGGGGAGGCCAGCGGTGGCGGGAGCTCTGGCTCTGGGGAGGGGAGGGGCCTTGCGCGCGGGCAAGTTGTCTCCTTCACTTCACCCTCCAGCGCAGCCTTCACGCAGCGAGTGAGAGGCAGAAAACGAGAATCTCCCTCCTCACCCCTTCCCCGTCTAGACAGGCAGGTAGCGGGTGGAGGCGGCAATGGCGACGAATGCCGACGCAAGGTGGGGTAACCATCGCAATGCAGGGAGTGCTGGAAAAGGGGAACTTGGAAGGGGGATCCCTTTGCCAGTTCCGGGCAGCGGGCGGGTTTGTCTGTTTTCCAGTGCGTGGAGAAGCAGGGCCCGTAAATGGCCTATAATGTATTGTTGTAGGGTCATAATCTCGCAACTGCCCTTCGAGGTGGGTTAGGTTGGAAGAGCCACCGGCCCTGCGAATCAGCCTCCTGGCCAAGCAGGGACTTCAGCAAGTCCGGCAGGTCCCGCTCCTTCCTCCCCACACCGCCTCTCCTTTGGGAGGGCCTCTCTCTGCTTCTGCCTCTCTCTCTCTCTGTCTCGCACACGCCCCCTTAGACCAACTCCCCCCGCCCCCTCCTAGCACCCGTTATTTACTTAAGAGGGAGTGGGGCAGGGTGGAGGGGCAAGAGGGAGTGGGGCAGGGGGAAGGGGAAGGGCAAGAGGGGGAGGGGGAAGGGCAAGATGCGGGACGCAATAGCGGTCTACTAGCGCCCGTTAATTTAACGGGCTTAAAGTTACTAGTACTACTATACTAATAATAAATGAATGGGATTTGTTTAAAATCTCCACAGCTGACTGCCTTGTCATAGCCAGTCAGGCTGGTAGCTTTCTTTTGCTCTCTGCTGTTCAGCTCAAGTTTTTTTTAATCACTAGCGACTATTCTCTCTGCTCGAATCAGACAGCTGAACATCACAGTTTGTTCTTACTGATGCTAAGATCCGGATCTTGCAGGTCACCGGCTTACAAATCCCTTTGACGAGTGTTGTCAGAATCTAAAGAAAGGGAGACAGCAAGCATGGTTGAAGCCAAACGCATGCGGCACGTCTTGAAATACCATGACCGCTATTACCAGTAAGCCCCCAAACTCCTGATCCTGCCCATTTCAATTGCTTACTCGGTAGTTCCGAGGGTGGAAAGTGTCCCAGATGTAAAAAATGCAATGTAAATAGTAACATAATTAATTGATAGCATGCCAGTCAAAGGGGGCAGTTTCAAACTTGTACTTCACTTTTTCCAGGTAACTAGAAACCTCACCTCATATTCAATCAACGTGTGTGTGTGGGGGGGGAGAGGATCGTGGCCACTGGCCCCACCCTGACCCCTACCTATTCACTGCCTTTGCCCACTAATCCTCTGCATGTTCAGCAAAAGGTGAGAATGGGCATTGCACCCGGAGAACCTCTTATCATCTTTGGATGAATGGGCAGAGATCAGGGTAAGTGTGATCCCTTTAAAGCTGCCGCTCTCTGGGTGAGCAAAAATGTTAATGGTTTTCAGTGTCTCAATTTATCCCCTAAAATTTGAGCAATACATGAGGTATGGTACTGAAAACATGACCATTCAGTACCATACCTCATGTATTGCTCAAACTATGTTCAAAAGAACATAAGAACAGCCCTGCTGGATCAGGCCCAAGGCCCATCTATTCCAGCATCCTGTTTTGCACAGTGGCCCACCAGATGCCGCTGAGAAGTCCACAAGTCCAAGAGGTGAGGGCATGCCCTCTCTCCTGCTGTTACTCCCCTGCAACTGGTACTCAGCGAAATCCTGCCTCTGAGGCTGGAGGTGGCCTATAGCCCTCTGACTAGTAGCCATTGATAGACCTCTCCTCCATTAAGTTACCCAAACCCCTCTTAAAGCCATCCAGGTTGTTGGCTGTCACCACATCTCGTGGCAGAGAATTCCACAAGTGGATTATGCATGGTGTGAAAATGCGTGATGTTCTGGAATATTTAAAAACAGTCTAACAAAAAGCCATTTCTAAGAAAGGCTTGGAATACAATTGAACACCCCCGTGGGTTACTTTAAACAGGCACATGATTAATCTTTCGATTTCTAATCAATAATTCTGTTCAACTACTTTTGGCTGTAAGAAAATCTGAGGTATTTATGCAGCATGTAAAACTAACCTGGCCTATGTTTCTTTTTAAAATTTTGTTTACTAAATATAAGTCAAATATACATGCTAGACTAGATCCCCATCAATTTTAGACACTGGGAAATCTTCCAGTTCAGAGTATCCAGAAAACCCACACCACTCCGTGAGAAATACGGCAGGAGTTAAAATTATATGAATAGAGGTTTGTAAACTTGGGTCCCCAGATGTTGTTGGACTACAACTCCCATCCTCCCCAGCCACAATGGCCAAATTGCATTAAGGCAAGGGTTCTCAAACTCAAGTGCCCAGCATGATGATGGGAGTTGTGGTCCAACACCACACGGGGAACCAAGTTTGAGAACCTCAGCCCTGAGGGTGTCTTAAGTAGCTGATCATGTGAACAAGACCGTGCTCTTGTGAATGCTTCGATATCTAGTCAGCCTGCTGGCCAATCCATGCTTGGAAATCCTGAGGAATCAAAATTTCCGAGCACAAACTGGTTGCACACTGCATTGATCAACCTGGAATACAGGGAACCCACTATCTGGACAACTTGCAAGAACTACGGTAATTGTACATGCCAAGAGAGGAAAGCAGCACCTCTAGCCTTTTGTAGGAAGACAAGACACACTCACACTCTGAACCTTGGTTAGAATTCAACCCCACGTTCTCGTGGTATGCCTCTTGTTACAGCCCCTTCCCATTTCTGGAGCGGCTTATTCTTTTTTTCAATACCAGCACAAAAACAGAAATATGTGCATGCCACCTTCCTTCTCCAAGGCTGCTGACAATTCAAAATTAAATCAATCAATAAAAAGATTAAGCAGCATGTAAGAACAACTACGCAAGAAAAACCAGAGATGATAAACCCAGCAAGGAGACAGAGACTAGGCCAAGCAGTAGTCGCAAGGGAAATATCCTAATGGTTCTATGGAAAACAGAAAGAGTCAGGCCCGTCGGGATGTCATGTAGCAGGGAGTTCCACATGAACAGCGTGACAGAAAAGCCCCGCATATTACCCACAACTGAGCTTCCAGAAATGACAGAGGCTGCAGAAGAGCACCTCCAAGTGATCTTAGGAGATGGACAGCTTCATTTGGGGAGAGGAGGTCCCTGAAGTATCCAGGCCTTAAGCTTTACAGAAGATGACAAGTACCTTGAACTGTGTCTGGAAACACCAAGGCCACAGTGGGGGCCATTTTAACGGGCTAGTGGTTGCCATGGCAACCAAAAAAAACCCCCCGGCACACAGTGAAGACCACCCCTCCCCACCCAAGTCCTGGCAGCCTGGAGGACCCCCACACCTGCTGCCCTGTGGGTCAAGCCCAGCCAGCTCAGGCATGGTAGGCAGCAGGGCGAACACCAGCGTCCCAATCCTGCCTCCGCTGCACGGCATCAGGAACCAACCCTCAGAACGAAAGCGGTGGCAGGGCAGGGTAGAACATCTGGCCGGGGGACTGAATCGCGAGAGGACACCGTGAGCCTGCCAACACACCCCTGCGGCTTCAGGTGCTGAAGCACCTCAAAATGTGCTGCAGCTGGGAGAGATTCGCGCCTACAGCTTGTTCCGACGGGGCCTCGAGGCCAAGGTGGCCCACTCATTCACGATGGCTATGGCTTTTTAAAAAATTATTAACCCATCTGGCTTTCAGCCACAGGCTAGTGGCACTGTCATTACACCCACCCAAGCCCTGTCAGCTGGGAAAGCATGGATCGTTCCCTTTACTAAGCAGGGTCTGCCTTGGTTTGAATTGGGAAGGGTGTCCACAGCAGAGTGCTGCAAGATATTCTCCTCGGGGGACGGGGCTGTAGCTCAGCGTAGAGTCTATGGTCAAATCCCTGGCAGCATCTCTAGGTAGGGCTGGGAGAGACTCCTGCCTGAAACCTTGGAGAAGCTGCTGCCAGTCAGTGTAGACAATCCTGAGCTAGATGGACCAAGGGTCTGACTCAGTATAAGGCAGCTTCCTATCTTCTTAAAGGAGCTAGAATAGTTTTTAGGCAACTATACCACCTTCCCTTATAGCTTCTCAGTTCCCGCCACGAAATTCTCCTATCTATAGAGACATATCCTAGCATCTCCGCCCAACATCCGGTCCCTCCAAATGGAACAAAATTATAAGCAGGGGGAAGTAAATCCCCACACGGAGATTACTTACCGATTCTATTTTGTCAGGTTCAGACAGGAGTGCTGCTCCCATACCTCCCTGGGGAAATGCAGAAAGAGAGGGAAAGCCACCAACTCAAAACAGTCTTTATCTCAGCAGCACAGAAAACATTACAAAAGGCTACCTTCAAGAAGAATTGCTTAGCCACAGGCACCTAGAAATCTTGGGAGCATCCCAAATCTTACTGGAAGGTAACATTTGCTTCTGCGCAACAAATGCTTCTCTTGTTCTAACACGCCTGACAGAAAGTTTTGTTCAAAAACATGGGCTATGTTTATCCAAACCAAAGGGGACTCTGAATTTAAGATGAGCCTCTTAAAAAGTAGTGGTTAAATACAGGTTATACCTGCACTTACTCAAAAGGGACAGGGCTATGAATTTATTATTTTTATTATTATTTCTTGTTTACACAGTCAGACAGGTGTTATTGACTGGTTTGTTCTATCCAGACATCGAGTCCTTCCCAAGGACCTGGGATGGCCGAATTTTATCATCAATACTGTTGGTTATTATAGATATCGTTGCAAAATATAGGCTGTTCCCAGTAAAGCTGCTTTTTGTAATTGGCTGATGGTGATTTCTGTGGCCCCGATGGTGTTGAGGTGCTCTTCAAGGTCTTTTGGAACTGCACCCAGGGCGCCAATGACCACTGGGATTATTTGGGTCTTCTTCTGCCACAGCCTTTCAATTTCCATTTGTAGATCTTTGTATTTGGTGATTTTTTCTATTTCTTTTTCTTCTATTCTGCTATCCCCTGGTATTGCTATGTCGATGATTATTACTACTACTACTACTACTACTACTATTACATTTATATCCCGCTCTTCCTCCAAGGAACCCAGAGCGGTGTACTACATTCTTGAGTTTCTCTTTCACAACAACCCTGTGAAATAGGTTAGGCTGAGAGAGAAGTGACTGGCCCAGAGTCACCCAGCTAGTTTCATGGCTGAATGGGGATTTGAACTCGGGTCTCCCCGGTTCTAGTCCAGCACTCTAACCACTACACCATGCTGTAACAACACAATCTAACAACTACAACCTCCCAATTTCTAGTATCAAAAAACTTGGGGCGGGGGGGGGGGGACACTAGTCTTGGATTCAGGTAAATACAGTATACATTTCCTAGTCCATGATAGGGATGTGCATGGAACTGGGTCACAGGCCTTTTACGGGCCTCCAAACTGGTTCGAACGACCAGCAGTTCTACCGGTTTGAAGGCGGAGATGGGGGGGGTGTACTTTAAGGGCGGGGGGGCACACCCCTCCCTCCGCTTCTCCCACCACCAGCGCTCCATTGTAAGCCAGCCCAGTGGGGTGGCAGCATACCTCTCTGCCACCCTGTCCCCTCGTTGGACTGGAAGCAAGCAGAAGTACCTGAAACCTTGGAGAGCTACTGTCAGTGTGTAGACCAAGGGTTCTCAAATCGGAGCCCCCAGGGGTTGTTGGGCTACAACTCCCATCATCCCCTGAATGCCACTGTGGCAAGGAATAAAGGGAGTTGTAGTCCAAAAATGTCTGGGGACCCCAGTTTGAGAACCCCTGGAGTAGACAGTACTGGCTTACACAGATCTCTGGTCTGACCCTTCAAGTAGGTCAGGAGGGGAGGGGGAGGAGTGGGAAGATGGATACAGTTCAACCTGCCTTAGTGGAATATTCTTTGGGGCATCCCATGTTGATATCAATCCCCGCTACGTCATTCTCTCTGAAAAGACAAATGGAAAATCAGAAATGTGACCCCGAGACCATGAATAGGCAGGTTATGTATTTATTTAAAATATGCATATCCCTCCTATGGGATTAAGCTGGTCTGGCGGTAGTGAGCACGAACTGTCCACTCGCTAAGCAGGGTTCACCTTGGTTTGTATTTGGATGGGTGACTACATTGTGAGCGCTGCCTGATGAGGCTGCAGCTCAGTGGTAGAGCATCTGCTCTGCATGCAGAAGGTCCCAGGTTCAATCTCCAGGTAGGGCTGGGAGAGACTCCTGCCTGGAACCTCAGAGAGCTGCTGCCAGTCAGTGCAGACAGTATTGAGCTAGATGGAGGAATGGCTGGACTCAACAGGAGGCCACTTCCTATGTCCCTTTTTGATTAAATGATCAAGACAGCTCACGACAGATTAAAAAAACTGCAAGAGCAGAACAGAAAGCAACTGCCAGCCTCCCAACAGTGCAGCAACTAAGAGAAGCACTAGCAGGGGGAACATTAAAATGTCTCCCCAGCTCTCTGGGGTTCCCCTCATGGCTGCCGCCTCCTTATAGGATCTGGAGCAAGCCAGGGGAAACGGCGGCCCCTTCCTGGAAGTGGTGTTGCCAAGCGGCACTGCATGGACTGGGACTAGGAGGCCGGACTTCTGCTCATCCAGAAGGGAGGAACGAGCTCTCAGCTGGGGAAGATTGTCAATTACGTTCTGTTGGGTGTGACAAGGCTTCTGGTCAGTGACTGGAATAAAAAATGGACTGACTGACTGCAGGATGTGCTGTTAAAGGCTTTCGCTGCTGCTGCTGCCGCCTCCTTCACAGGGTCTACAGAACGTCAAGAGCAAAGAGTCCCGCCCCCCTCCCATTTATATTTTCCACTGTATATTTTGGACCCTGTGCATTCTGTATGTAGCACAGCAATCACTCCCAGACCCATTTGGTCATCTTGCTTTCACCAAGAATAACAGAAGCCTAGTTTTTCTTAAATATTCCCTCCTCCAGGAATTAAAACAAATAACCAATTCAAGACGGGGAAAAGGGGGCAGGGTTGGATCTAGAGTAGGGTTCGATGGAACATTTCTACTTAGGAAGCTGCCATATACTGAGTCAGACCATTGGTCTATCTAGCTCAGTATTGTCTTCACAGACTGGCAGCGGCTTCTCCAAGGTTGCAGGCAGGAATCTCTCTCAGCCCTATCTTGGAGATGCTGCCAGGGAGGGAACTTGGAACCTTCTGCTCTTCCCAGAGCAGCTCCATCCCCTGAGGGGAATATCTTACAGCGCTCACACAGCAGGTCTCCCATTCAGATGCAACTAGGGCAGGCCCTGCTTAGCTATGGGGACAAGTCATGCTTGCTACCACAAGACCAGCTCTCCTCTCCTTGTGCAAGGGGAGCACAGAAACGACACACGATTTCCATCAACTTCCCCTTCCATCGGCAGGACCCCAGACCATATCACACACAGGACTGGTGTTTGAGGGGCAGGGGTCTAGAGCAAGGAGTGAGGTGGGAAAGCCCTTTGCCACACATGGTGTTTAAGGCTGGTAAGAGGAGGAGAATTTTGCTCCTGGTGTGTGAAAAGTATATGTGCAGGAAGATAAGCACACAAATATGTGCAAACTACTAATTTGTGTGGATTGATTTGCAAGATTTGGGCTAACTCACAGGTTCTCAACCTCTGGTTCCCAGATGTGGTTGAACTACAACTCCCATCAGCTGGGGATGATGGGAGTTGTAGTCCAACAGCATCTGGAGACCTAATGTGGTGGGGTGGGGGGTGGCGAAGGGGTATCAAAAGATAAAGTTTGACAGATACTCACACAAGCTTGGCTACTGCCAGGGCTCTCTCAGCATCTGCTGTTCCCTGAAGACCAGAGAAGGGGTGGGGGGGAAGACGACAATGAGATACTTCTAGCCAGGAGGTTAAAATAAACACAGAAAAACTATGCCCCGGTTTTGGAACCCAAAAGGCCTAATTCTGAAAATGGAATTCCACAGATTGTTCTCTTTGGGATACATTACAGTGGAGACTGCAGAAATGGATGGGAGGAGATTCAGTTCACTGAAACATTTCAAAGCAATACTGAGCCATTTTGGAAGGGTTGTATACAAATCAAATAAATCACATAAATAAATAAAAAATAAATAATATCTGAGAGGGAGTAGTGACAATGAGTGGCAATGAGGCTGGAGCCTTTGGAGCAATGAATGGTTAGTGACAGATGTTCCTGTTCTTCCTACAGGGCCCCAACATCATGCAAAACCAGGATGGGACATAGCTCCATGCGATGTTCCCGGCCCTTGGCCTCAGATTCACATTCACTTTGCTCCCATTCGGAACACAGGAAGTTGTCTTACACCGAGTCAGACGACTGGTCCATCTCACTCCTTACTGTCTACACTGACTGGCAGCAGCTTCTCCAAGGTTGCAGGCAGGAGTCTCTCTCAGCCCTACCTGGAGATGCTGCCAGGGATTGAACCTGGGACCTTCTGCATGCAAGCAGATGCTTTGCCACTGAACTAGGGACCCATCCCCTAAGGGGAATCTCTCACAGCACTCACATGTAGTCACCCATCCAAATGCAAAGCAAGGCAGGTCCTGCTTAGCAAAGGGGACAATTCATGCTCACTACCACAAGACCAGCTCTCCTCCCCTCCCTTAACGTGCAAGGGAAGGAAGGTGTTTGATGGAGAAGCTGCTGCCAGTCTGTGTAGACAATAATGAGCTAGATAGACCTATGGTCTGACTCAGTATATGGCAGCTTTCTGTGTTCCTATGACGTCACCGCGATTTTCAAACCCAGCAAATCTCCGCTTGTACCTACATCTGACAACAAGGCAGGTTATGAAACTGGAATTGGATACAGAGAAGGGGTGGAGTGGGGATGGTAAGCCAGAGTGTTTGGGGCACCGTGCAGAACCCTGAACTGGGCCACGATGTCTATTAGTTGATTTATGAACCTTAGGAACATAGGAAGCTGCCTTCTACTGAGTCAGACCATTGGTTCATCTAGCTCAGTATTGTCAACACAGACTGGCAGCGGCTTCTCCAAGGTTGCAGGCAGGAGTCTCTCTCAGCCAGGGATGCTGTCAGGGAGGGCATTTGGAACTTTCTGCATGCAAACAAGTGGACGCTCTTCCCAGAACGGCCCCATCCCCTAAGGGGAATATCTTACAGTGCTCTCACATGTAGTCTCTCATTCAAATGCAAACAAGGGTGGACCCTGCTTAGTAAAGGGGACAACTCATGCTTGCTACCACCAGAAGTAGGAACCAGAAGTGGGAGCACTCTAACGTATTCCCTTCAGGGGATGGAGCTACTCTGGGAAGAGCAGAAGGTTCCAAGTTCCCTCCCTGGCAGCATCTCCAAGATAGGGCTGAGAGAGACTCCTGCCTGCAACCTTGGAGAAGCCGCTGCCAGTCTGTGAAGACAATACTGAGCTAGATAGACCCCTGCTAACTTGGCAAAGAGGCACCTTTTTAACGTGGTGATTCTCTTTATTTAGCAGGGGGACAGTAACTGGCCCTATCCACTCCCAGCACAGTACCTCCAGTGACTTGCTGGTGTCTGTCTTATGTTTCTTTTTAGATTGGGAACCCTTTGGGGACAGGGAGCCATCTTATTTATTTATTTCTCTATGTAAACCACCCTGAGCCATTTTTGGAAGGGCGGTATAGAAATCGAATGAATAATAATAATACCACCAACCCTGTGAGCAGGGAGCCAAGTTTGAGTCATCTCTTACCATCTGAAAGACAACACTGTTCTTTTCCCGCTCACAGGTCCTGAACACAACCCTCTCATTAGGAGCAACAAAGTCCACTGTGCCAAGCACTTCTACAACACAGAGAAGGGAATCAGAACCTTATATACACCATCACACAAGAGGCATCTGTATTCAAGGTCTCAATGTTAAAATATTCCCCCCACCAGTGCGAGGTGATACACTCTCAGAGTTTATATCAAATCTTTTCACGGTAAGAAGATACGTTATTGACTCAGTTAGATCTCAAAATGAATGATATTTAAAATACAAAGTAGCAATCCTAAAGGCACTGCAGAGTATGAGCTATATTCAGACGAATCACAATGTCACAAAACAGGGAGCAAGCTGCTTTAGGCTGGATTCTAAGCAAAGATACGGGGGTCAGAGAGGGGGGAGACAGAGATCAACCGTTGGGCCTCAAAGATTGCAGTTTGTAGCTGTTTGTAAGATGGAGTGCAGGAGGAATCATGTAGATTTAAGAACAGGCCATGCAAGCTGCAAAACAGATTTGAGGCTGCACCAAGGGATAAAGGACCAACAAGAACCCGAACGCTTGTTTAAGATCTTGTTCACTAGTTGTTGAGGCTCCAGGAAGTTTTGGGCTTTTTCCCTAATGGGTCTACATGGCTACTTCTGCTTAGCAGCAAACCTGACCAGCTCAAAGTCCCAACGTCCTTTGGAATAAAACAGGCCATGCATACATTTATTTATGGACTTATTTAGTTTGAATGTTTAGCTATGTCCTCGATTAAAGTCATCATTATCTAACAATAAAGGAGGGATGAAAATTGTCACATAAAATAAATAGTTTAAAGCAAGGACATTTTCAGCACTTGTGCAAGGAATTGTTCATGGAAATGGTCCACTGAATCTAATACATTTGCAATAGAAAGCAATTGTTTTGAAAGTGTTAGTCAAAGGAATTCGAATTTATCCTGTAATATTCACAACATAGCATGGGGTTCCTACATCTGGAGACTGACCACCATTTTATTTTGTCATCTTTGTTTTCCTCCCAGTTTTTACAAATACGTTCTTTTATTTGTTTTACAGGGCCTTCCGCTAAATTAAAAAAGCAGTGTGGAGCTATCAGTAATATGAATGAAATAATTTTAAGAAAACAATTCAGCAACTATAACATTTTCTTATTTTCACTCAAGCCATCTAATCTATAAACAGATACTTGCCATTTACAATTCTCTTGCACTGAAGCATCTTTATGTCAATCAGCTCCTAAAGAAGAAAGATAAAAATGGCAAAAATGCATCAGACCAAGAGTGTTGGTTAAAAAGCTGTATTGGTCCAGGCCTGTTCAACTTCGGCCCTCCTGCAGATGTTGGCCTACAACTCACATAATCCCTGGCTATTGGCCACTGTGGCTAGCGATTGTGGGAGTTGTAGTCCAAAAACAGCTGGGGGGCCTAAGTTGAGCAGGCCTGGTTTACACAAAGGCATCCTCATTCAACAGAAGGAAACATACATGTGCAGATGCACACACACAGGCTAAGAGACAGAATTTCCCCACTCCCCTCTTTACCACAGTTAAGAGCATAGCATAGTGGTTAGAGTGTTGGACAAGGACCAGGAAGACCTGAGTTTGAGTCCCTATTCAACCACGAAACTCACTGGGTGACTCTGGGCCAGCCATGTATCTCTCAGCCTAACCTACCTCACAGGGTTGTTGTGAGGATAAAAATAAGCATGGAGACTGCTCTGAGTTCCTTGGACGAAAAGCGGGGTATAAATGTAATAAATAAATAAAAATATCCTTAACTATGGTAAATTGTCAGCAAACAATAAACAACAATAAATAAATTGTCAGCAAAACATTGCAAATATATTGACTTTCTGTTGACCTGCACATCTGACATGTTCAATAGTCCAACCAAGTGAGATGAGAAAGGAGAGTCTTCTCTGCAAAGCTCCTGGTTCCGTAAACAATAACTCATCTAAAGGGGGTGGGATTCTGCTAAAGAGCAGGGGGAAAAGCTAAGCTTCTCCAAAACAAAATAAACATATGGCCAACCATCTCGAACATTTCTCAGCATCAGTGGATTCAGATTTCTAGCTACCAACTGTAAGTGTTAGATTCCTAGGTAACCAAACACCTGGGGTTTTTCCAGACAATGAAAATGATTTGAGGAAAACGTTAAAATTTTCTCTTGCCCTAGTGACTTATCCAGCATACCTCACAGTATACAATGTCAGCACCACAATCTAAAGCCAGCAACCTCATTGGAAGGGTTCCAACTCGCACCATGGGAGCCAAAATGGCTTTGTTTCTGAAACAGAGTGATGTTGTGTTCACGGTCATAACGTCTTTCTGGCCTGGAAATCTGAAAACAAACAAACAAAAATCAGAAATGAAAATATTGACACTTATTTCGCTTGCAAGTTATCTTCAAGCAATTAATCTAAACACTTTCTAACATATTATTGTCTCATCCATGCACAGTCATATTATTTAAAACCAAATGTTTGAATTAGTTGATATAATGGTGATGCAATATGCTGGTGGATCTGCTACAAAACTTCTCTCCAGACCTTTTCTTTTATTGCATAAATTAGAACACAGAAAGAGGGAACTGCAACAAAGAACAGACGTTTCTACGTATGTACATCAGATTCATTGTTCTACATCCCACTGTTAAAATCCACACTTCTATCCAAGACTCCCCCCCCCCCCCCACAATCTACACACCTGGGTAATACATAACAAGTGCCACCTAATGGCACAGCGGGGAAATGGCTTGAATAGCAAGCCAGAGGTTGCCAGTTCGAATCCCTGCTGGTATGTTTCCCGGGCTATGGGAAACACTTCTATCAGGAAGCAGTGATATAGGAAGATGCTGAAAGGCATCATCTCGTACTGTGCGGGAGATGGCAATGGGAAACCCCTCCTGTGTTCTACCAAAGACAAGGGCTCTGTGGTCACCAGGAATCAACACCAACTGGACGGCACACTTTATTTTGCCTTACCACTAGACCAGCTCCCCTCCCCATGGTGCATTCTTATGATCACATGAAGCCACTTTACACTGACTGAGACCACAGGAACATAGGAAGCTGCCTTATGCTGAGACAGACCCTTGGTCCATCCAGCTCAGTAGTGTCTGCACAGATGGGCAGCGGCTTGCCAAATTTTCAGACAGGGGTCTTTCCCAGTCCTACGGGGAGATGTTGCCAGGGACTGAACCTGGGACCTCCTGCATGCAATTTATTATTATTATTATTTATTGTTTGCATTTATATCCCGCTCTTCCTCCAAGAAGCCCAGGGCGGTGTACTACATACTTGAGTTTCTCTTTCACAACAACCCTGTGAAGTAGGCTAGGCTGAGAGAGAAGTGACTGGCCCAGAGTCACCCAGCTAGTTTTATGGCTGAATGGGGATTTGAACCCGGGTCTCCCCGGTCCTAGTCCAGCACTCTAACCACTACACCACGCTGGCTCTCTTCTCCTCTTCGTGCAAAGCAGAGGATCCTTCACCTATCTCATGAGGCTGCTACAAGGATTTAATGGGGGTGGGGGAGAGGCACCTGGGTTCAAATCCTCACTCAGTGAGGAAGGGGGCTGGGCAACCTCAAACCACTCGCACTCCTTCACTCACTCCCAAGCCTACCTCGCAGGGCTGGTGTGGGGAGGAAAGTGGGGAGGGGGAACCCACACAGGCTACCTCCAACTCCTTGGGGAAAGGGATTTTAGAAAAGGGGGAAACCAAGACAGAGCAAGAGGGGCACCAACATCGCCTCCCCCAGACGTCCCCGAGAAGATCCACAGAAGAGGGAAAAGACCCACCTGGATAAGAGACTCAAGCCGCAAGCGCTCACTCTCTCGGCGCAGGCGCAAAGCACACCACCACCACCACACCCCCTCCTCCCGTTTCAGCTGCGCAGGCGCAGTCCGTCCTTTCCCCTCACGAAGCGTGGAGCTTTTCCGTGGTACGTCATCACACCCCGACCATAAAGACAGGCAGCAGCCGGGGTTGCCAGCGCCGTCTCTCCGGAAACTATTGGACTACAACTCCCAGGACCCTTAGCCACAATAAATTGCATCTCTGGCTACTTGACAAATAAATGCACTTGAAAAAACGTCGAAGACAACGAAGCGTCGGAAAGGAACCCGGAGGAGGGAGCATGCAGTGAGAGTCTAGGCGCCCGTCCCGGCGCCGCGGCCGACGCTCTCTCTAGAAAAGCGCCACCCGCCTCGCCGCGCGGCCTTGTTGCGTCATCGGCGTGCGACGCCGCCTTCCCTGTGTCTCTCTCCCGGCGCTGCAATGGCGCTGGCAGCGTTCGGGGCCTGGGTGGCTAACCGGCTTCCTCTCCCCCCGCGTCGGCGGGCGCTGGCTTGGCAGCGCCGGCTCCTGTGCTCGGGCTCCGGGCTGGAGGTGGTGCGGCTGCCCCGCGCCTGGCAGCGGCGGCTGGAGGAGCCGCGCCGCAGACCCTTGGCCCCGACCACCCACCTGGCCCGCGGCGGGAGGCTGATGCTGCGGAGCCGGCGGCCGGAGCTGAACCAGGCCGCGCGGCAGACGGTGGGGCGCTGGGAGCTGCCGCGCCTGGTGTCCACCGGCTGGAAGAACCGCCAGTCCCGCGGGGACTACTTCCTGCTGGAGCGGAGGCGGCAGGAGCCGCCCCAGGAGCGGGAGCTCCCCGACGCCTCCTCTCCCTCCTCCTTCGCGCAGCTGGGCGTGGAGCCGCAGCTGGCCTCGGCCCTCCAGGAGGCCCTGGGCATCTCCCAGCCCACCCCCGTGCAGAAGCGCACCATCCCCACCCTGCTGGCCGGGTCGAGCGCCCTCTGCGCCGCCGAGACCGGCAGCGGCAAGACCCTGGCCTACCTGCTGCCCCTGCTCCAGGGGCTCCGACATGGCCAGGGCTGCCCCCTTGGGCAGACTGGCCGGGCCTCCCCGCGCTCTCTGGTGGTGGTGCCTTCCCGCGAGCTGGCCGGGCAGGTGCGGAGCGTGGCCGCCCGCCTGGCCGCCCTCCTGGGCTTGCAGGTGAGAGAGGTGGGCGGAGGCCGGGGCATCGGCAGCGTGAAGAGGCAGTGCCAGGCCGGGCCGCCCGACCTCCTGGTGGCCACGCCGGGGGTGCTGTGCAAGGCCTTGAGGAGGCGGATGCTGACCTTGGAGAAGCTGCTCTGCTTGGTGCTGGATGAGGTCGACACCTTGCTGGACCCCAGTTTCATCGACCTGGTGGGAGACATTCTCCAGCGTGCCCCGCTGGCAGCCAAGGCCGCCGAAGCAAATGACACCCTGGGCCCCCGAATGCAGCTGGTGGCCATGGGAGCCACCCTCCCGAAGGGGCTGCGGGAGCTGCTGGGCAAGGTCACCGACCTGGGCGGCTTCAGCGTCCTGACCAGCCACAGCCTGCACCGCCTTCAGCCTCACGTGGAGCAGAAATTTCTGCGCCTGAAAGGCAGCGACAAAGCCTCGGAGCTGCTGCAGCTCATCAAAGACCGCGGTCCCTCCTCCGGCGCGCTGCTCGTGTTCTGCAACAGCGCTAGCACGGTCAACTGGCTGGGTTACATTTTGGACGACCACCGCGTGAAGCACCTGCGCCTGCAGGGGCAGATGCCTGCGGCCATGAGGGCCGGCATCTTTGACAGCTTCCAAAAGGGGCAGTGTGACATCCTGGTTTGCACTGACATCACCTCCCGAGGACTGGACACCACGCGGGTGGAGTTAGTGGTCAACTATGACTTTCCGCCAACGTTGCACGACTACCTGCACCGGGTGGGGCGAGTTGGCCGCGTGGGGAGTAACTTTCCTGGGACCGTGATCAGTTTTGTGACTCACCGGTGGGACGTTGACCTTGTCCAGAAAATAGAAACGGCAGCTCGCAAACGGGCTCCACTCCCAGGCATGGAGCCAGTTGCTAAGCAGCCTTTATCAAAAGGAAAAAACCAAAATAACTAGCATCTAAATAATGCCTGGAATAATATGAATTTTCATTTCTGGTGATGTTTTCTACTTTCGAGTCAAGGACCTGAGCAAAAAGGTAGTACAGCCACAGTCTTGGGAGTCCAGCCTAAGAATCTTGGGATAAATAGAATTGCAAGCATATAAACAGTTGCCATTGTGAAGCTGTCTGATTTTCTGTAGATTGGTATCCCACCATATCCATCCCATATAGGCCATGGAGAATGGTGCATACTGCCTGACCATCTGTTTTAGCCAATAAAACTAGTAGTCCTGTTTGGATTTTATGTTGTACAAATCTGTATGCTTGTACATGGTTGTGTGTGAATGTATCCAGGGACCCACAGATTTAGGCTTAGCTCACTAGCCAGTAGGGATGTGCATGAATCACAATTTGAATTGGCACCACCTGGCACCTTTAAAACAGGAGAGCAGGTGCATACCTGCTGCTCCTCCTCCACTCACTGCCACTTCCTGAATTGGCTATGATCAGATTACTAAATGCAGATAAAATCTATTGAAAACTGGAATTCCTTCAAAGATAGGGTTGAGAAGGAGGAAACTTTCAGTGTTTGTAAAGTCTAACAGGTTGTCTCAGTTCTCCTTTGCAGATCATGCTTCTCTTGAAGATGGTTAGAAACATCAAAATTAGCACTAGCCAGAACATGTTGTTGGACTATTGGATTATTACTTTGTCCACTTGAACTGAAAAAAAAATCTGTATAACTCAAAAGCTTACTTCCAGTGTCGCCAGTTGCACTATTGATTTGGCAAAAGACCTAGTCTCACTTGCCATGACAATGGTAATGCCCTGAACACATTTTGATTCATCAAAGCTGAACCTCAGTTATTGCACACAGAGTTTTAATGTTGACACAGCAGAATGAAACAGGAGACATTGCTTTCCATCCTAGATGAATCAGGGTGACACAGGGAGGAGAGCTGATCTTGTGGTAGCAAGCTTGAATTGTCCCCTTTGCTAAGCAGGGTCTGGTCTGGTTTGTATTTTAATGGGGGACTGCATGTGTGAGATTCCCCTTGGTGGGATGGGGCTGCTTTGGGAAGAGCATCTGCATGCTTGCATGACAGCGCTGAGAGAGACCCCTGCCTGTAACCTTGGAGATGCTGCTGCCTGTCTGGGTTGATAACACTGAGCTAGATGGACCAATGGTCTGACTCTGTGTAAGGCAACTTCCTATGTTTCTCCTTCCAAAGGGTCATAGGAATGCATGGAATTTCCAAATGGCCATTTGGAAATTCCATGCATTCCTATGACCCTTTGGAAGGAACCAGGGCTTTTCAGTGGGCATTCCGTGTTATTCATTCTAGTTCATTCTCTGGAGCATCTGCTTTGCACGCAGAAAGATTCTAAGTTCCCTCCCTGGCAGTATCTCCAATGGTCTGACTCGGTATATGGCAGCTTCCTTGCTTACAGCAGCAGCATGCTGCAACTACTGTATAAAGTATAGCCATTGGACGGATAAAACACAAATTCAGCTTTTGATGCAAAGCGAAATGTTTGCTCAAAACACAAGAATAGAAGACGGCAAAGCCATTTGCAGCCAGTGCCTTTGAGCAGAAAGACACATTAGCATTCCGAAGAAACTAGTATACAGCTCCTTCTTTACAGAACAAATTGTAAATTGCCTTCCCTGCTGCCTCTTGAGTGCTTTCTGCCAGCCCTGCTCCGTACATGCAGTGGAATTTAGATTATGAGCATTTTTGGGACACGAAAGCCCTGTTCAGACATTAGGCTGATTCAAGAGCAGGCATTTCCACCACCCTCAATAATGGTGAGGAGAGCTGGTCATGTGGTAGCAAACCTGAAACTTAGCTGCTTTGCTAAGCAAGGTCTGGCTTGGTTTGCTTTGGGGTGGGTGGCTACGCGTGGACATCTGTATACGTGTGGACAATGGCTATGATTCGTGTAAGATCTACCTGTCGCTAATCCCATGTATGGCAGCTCTCACGAGAGTTCATGAACAGCTGCCCGATAGTGGCGGGGATGGGCAGGTCGGGGGAAAGAAACTGCTGTCCAGGTGAACAGCTGAGCAGGCAGCGGAGAGGGCAGTGCGGCCTCCCTCTCTGGCCCACCTGCTCGGCCAAATGTCAGGTGCAGAGAGGCTTCTTATTTGGCCCCAGTGCGGGGTGGGGTGAGGGAGAAAGTGGTGGGTGGCCGGGGGGGAGGGCGTGGGCAAACTCGGCGCTCCAGCTGTTCTTGAACTACAATTCCCATCATCCTCGCAACTCCCCATTGTGGCTGGGGAGGGTGCTGGTTGCGTTTCAACAACGGCTTTGCGGGCCAAGTTTGCCCACCCCTGCTTTAGGTGATGGGGTCATAGCTTAGAGGAAAAGCATCCGCAAGCTTACATGCAGGCAGACCCAGGTTCACTCCTTGGCATCTCCAGGTAGGGCTGAGAGCGATTCCTACTTGCCTGTATCCTTGGAGAGCAGCTGCCAGTCCATAGACCAGGAGTTTCTAACTTGTGGTACTCCAGATGTTGCTGAAGTACAATGCCCATCATCCCTGGCTACAACAAATTGTAGCTGCGGTTAATGGGAGTTGTAGTTCAGCAACATTTGGAGTACTACAGGCTCAGAAGCCCTGATCCAGATAATAGTGAGCTAGATGATCCAATGGCTTGACTCAGTATAAGGCAGCTTCCTATGTCCCTAATGTGCTGCGTATAAGTGCTAGATAAGCCACCTTCAGTGGCGCAGTGGGGAAATGCTTGACTAACAAGCAGAAGGTTGCTGGTTCGAATCCCCACTGGTACTATAGCGGGCAGCAGTGATATAGGAAGATGCTGAAAGCCATCATCTCGTACTGCGTGGGAGGAGGCCATGATCAACCCCTCTATTCTACCAAAGACAACCATAGGGCTCTGTGGGCACCAGGAATTGGAATCTACTCGACAGCACATTTTACCTTTAGGACTGCGACAATGGAGCCTGGGCCTGCCTCCCCCATTATTTATTTATTCGATTTTTATACCGCCCTTCTGAGCTGGCTCAGGGCGGTTTACAATTAAAAAACATGATCACTTCCCCCTTCTACCTAGATTTTTGCTGAAAGATGACCAAAAATCCAGAATGCATGTAGCCTTGAAGCTGGGTAGGATGTCCTACCCAGTTTATGCTCAGAAGAACTGCCTTATTTTATTGAATACTTGCACAATTGTGGTACAATGTCCACAGGTACAATTATCCACACGTTATGTTGAACACAATAACACAGTCCACTTTCTCTCTGTACTCTTCATTTCAGGGCCTTGTACCTTTGAGAATGACCACAGGTCTAGTCATTCACACAAAAGCATGTAAGAGTGTGAAGACGTGTTTGTACACTCATACAACATCATTGGAAGCTACCTTATATGGAGTCATACCCATGGTCTAGGGTTGCCATATTCCAGCTTCCCAAATCTGGGTGGCCTAATTTGCATATTATGGTACTATGCAAATTATTATGCAGCAACTACTTTGCGTTTATTTATTGATTTGACAGACTTGTATACTTTCCCTTCCTTCTCTGCCCTACTATGTGATCGGATCCAGAGTAAAATCCGGGCAATAGTGGCAGCGCATTTGAAATCTGTATAAATCCGTGTGGAACTTAGCAGCCGGATGGAGGAGCCAAAATCATGGAGGAGCCAAAATCAAATCATCAGGGGCTACCCTGAATTCCGGGGCACATGGCAACCCTACCTTGGTCCATTAGCTCAGTATTAACACCAACTGGCAGCAGTTTTACAAAGGTTACAGGCAGGAGTCTCTCCCAGCCCTATCTGGAGATGCCAGGGAGGGAACTTGGAACTTTCTGCATGCAAGCACGCATAAGGCTGAAGAAAAGCCTCTACCTACCTTCTCCACACCCTGCATTATTCTATAAGCCTCAATCATGCCCGTGTCTTATGCGCCTTCCTTCCAAATCAAACAGTCCCAAATATTGTAACCTTGCCTTCTAAGAGCACCACTGCAAATATTTGTATAGTGCTTTTCAACAAAAGCTCTCAAAGTGGTATACACATAAAAATAAATAATAAATACAATACCTTATTTTTCCAAATAGAAGAAAACTCTGAACTTAAGACCATCCTCTTAGAAAGTAGAGGTTAAATATACTTATACCTGCATTTACTCAAAATGAACAGGACTCTGAATTTAAAACCACCTCCTGATTTCTAATATCAAAAAACTTGGGGGAAACCTAGCCTCGGATTCAGGTTTAATACAGTGAGGTGGTTTCTTCCAGCCACACTTTGATTTTCCAGTTCTGTGTCACACAGTCGTTGTTGAGTGAGTCGTGGAAAGGTTCTCCATGCGGACCCTCGCCAGCTTTGTGGCAGGGGCCGGCTGACGGAAGGCTTTGCATGTGAAGGCTTGCTGGCAGGCTTTGCGGAAATTCTCCGACAGGAAAGCATAGATGATGGGGTTGATGCAAGAGTTCCCGTAGGCCAAGCAGTGAGAGACGATGCGGAACGTGAAGGTAATATTGTTCAGTGGGAAGTGCCCAAACTCGGCCCACATGGTGATGATGTGGTGGGGTAGCCAGGAGATCAGGAAAACGGCAACCATCAGGAACACCATCTGTGCTGTCTGCAAAAAAGACAGGCAACCAGATGTTAAATCCATGTGCAGTACAATGTGGGCTGCGTAGGTACTTCAAATCTAGGTTTAATGTGGGTTACCAGCATCAGTATGATTGTGTGAACCCAGGCCAAGTTAAGAATTTTAAGATTTATCTTGGGTCATAAACCATCTTGGTCTGGGTTCACACAACCACACCAAACCTAGATTTGAACAATTACGTGGATCAGGCCTTTGTTAGTTCAGCGGTTCCCAACCTTTTAAACCAAGGTTAATCACCCCTTCTGTCACAAACCTTCAGATCAGGTATGCCATAGAGGTGTATACACAAATTTAAATGTTACAGTGATGAGATAGGCTGCTCCAGTCACTGAAGAAGCTTTGAGCAGAACTACCATTCCCTGCTCGCCCCTGCAAGCTCTCAACACGCGCCCGCACCAGTGCTGGGTGGGCAATTAAAGGGAAACTTGTCAATGGCAGGTTACCACATAAGCAGTATAGGCAGTCGCCTATGGCGGCAAATCTTGGGGAGCAGCATCTTGGAGGGAAACTATATTTTCTTTTTAATCTTTATAAATGCTGCTGTGTAGTGGAGGAGGCTCCACCCGCCTCCTAAACCATCACAGGAGGTGAGGTCGGTCACTGGAGGACGGTGGCGAAAGAGGTCCTCCCTCAAGCCCGGCTTACTTGCAAATGAGACAGAGCAGCCCTCTGCCCACGTGCTAAGTTCTTTTGCTCTGATGCCTTCTGGTGGTAGGGCCCGGGATTTCTGTCATCGGAAATCCCCCTTTACTGAATTGCCCAGCCCTGGCTACCTTTCCCATTCACAATAATGCTCCAGATAGCTAACATCAATATATTAAAGCAAGCCAATATAGTATGGGGTTGGGGGGGAGAGATGACAAAAACAATCCTTTTACAAAACCTCCAAGGAAGGCAAATAAAACAGGTTTTTTTTTTTAAAAAGGAAGGCAGACTGTTTTGGCCAAAATTTGGGGTTCCACTTTTGCAGAAGAGAAAGGCAGGTAGGTTGGGGAGGGAGGGAAATTTGCCCTTTCAACTCATTTGAGCTGGATTTCTCCACCCAATACCACGGTATTCTCGGCATGGCCCTTTTCACGCTGGTTCCTTTGGGATGTGTAGTGTCGACGTCTGGAGCTGCATTGGATTTTTCATCCCAGCGTCATGGCAGAAGTACAAGACTCACGTTGGCCCTTGCAGCAGCAAAGTGCTGTTGGAAATACGGTGTAATTATGTCGCTCTTGGTTACCTCTCTGAATCCAGGCATTTTGTTCTGAATGCCCTGTGTTAGGCTCGGAGGATACAGAGCCATTTGGGGCTGAATAGATGTTCAACAGCACACACAGCAGGACAATTATTTATTCAATAATTCTGGAAAGTAATTACTGTACAAAGCAATTTATGGGGGGGGGGAGGTGCAAGAGGAAACACAGGTTGAGAAAAGTCTTTCTCTCTCTCTCTCTCTCATTAAGAAACAGGGAAACAGTACCCAGGTTAGTACATGAGCCAGCTGGGGGGCAGGGGGTGGGGTGGACTCTCATTGTGATCTTTGACAAGATCTATGCCCCTAGAGGTGGGAAATACACAACAGGATTACAAACATTTCAGCTTTCAGTGTGTTATCGTGCTTGGGTTGTTCTTACCATCAGGCCTGCAGCAGCAGTCAAAGGTGTTTTAAAAGCTTTTAAAAGTTTTCAGAACACAAGAAAAATACTACAAAATTGCTGCAGTGTTGCCAGAGGAATGGAAATGAACATTGGCAGGAAAGTTCTCCAAAGATGACTCCATGCAGAGAGCACAATAATGTGTTCATTGTTACCCTAACCCCGACTCTAATCCTCACTCTAAATTTCCTCTGGGCAAAAATGACTGCAATTTTACCCAAATTGTTTGGGGGCAGGGATAAAGAAGGGGTAATAACACAGAGAAAGTTGTAAGTGCAACAGTGTTATCACCCATTTTCCATGTCGGGCGGTCGGGGGGTGGCGGGAAGGTGTGGTCAAAACTCGCTATGAGTATTCTTCCCCTGAGATCCTACTGATGGCCACGATTTGTGGGCCTGGTTCGTGGACTATCTTGTTCCCTGCACCACCAGGCCCAGGGAGTTCTTGGGCTGATCTTTTTTGTCCTACAGCGCCACCAGCACACTGGCCAAAAAGGGTACTGCTGCTTACCAGCCTGTCAGACCAGGTGGGTTGAGGAATCCATTTGGGCCAACTGGGTCTGTAAAACTGTTGCCTGAGAGAGTTGTTTTGAGACCTGAGAAGCTGAAGCTTATAAAATGAAGAAGAAGGAGAGGGAGAAGGAAGAGGTTGTAAATTCAATTTTTAATTTTTCTATGATTAAGTACATCACTCCACAAATCATATGGAAGTTAGGAGGGGAGGGACACATGAAGCCACTGTTAACATAATGAAAGAAAGGGAGCCAAATATGAATACAGCTATTTTCTTTTATTAATTCCAGGGCTTGTTTCCTGGAATTATTAATGCCAGAGCTTGTCCCCTAAAAAGTTAATTTTTCTGCCAAGGCAATACGCCATATCTTGGAGCCATCAACTCATACAAGATAGTTTCCAGTGTTTGGCTATTTCCATAGAAGCCACAACCAGGGTGGTAAGTTCTTTATGTGCTACATCTTTGTTGGACTTTCTAAAGTTAAAGAGAAACAGCTGCAGACATCACCACCTCTCTAGGCAGGGAAGCCAAGTGTTTTTTACATAGGGCAGGTTTTTAAATGTTTGGGAACGTGGGTGTTTTTATGGCTTATTGCAGTTAATGTTTATATCTTTCTTTTTTAACATTGTACAGCTCTGGTTTTCGATCTTGCTCACCACTTAGAGCAACTTTTAACAAAAAAGCACTTGATAAACATAGATGCCAGAAAGTGCCACCAGGGACTTTTACACACAGCAGGCTTTACCAAGAAGATTTACTGCAATCTTTACTGCAATCTCAAAGTAGTCCCCCAAAAATGGTGCAAATATATATATATATTTTTACCCTGGATATAAATCAGGCTACACTCTAATGCACAGTGAAAAACCCGAATTGTGTGTGAAATGCTCTCTGATAACTTGCAGGGGCTTCGGGTTAAATCTGGCCGATATGTGAACACACCCCCTCCGAGGAGATGCGAGTTAAAGAGCTTTGAAAGCCCCATGTGAAAAACTTCCAGGAGGCTTTACAGACAGGGCTGTTACCCTGAATCTCCTCCAGAAGAGAGTGTGTGTGTTCACACACCAGCCAAATTTGCCCCAAAGTCCCTCTGAGATCCTTGGAAGCACTCTACACACAAATCGGGCTTTGCCTTCCAAATTCTAGCCTATCTCGATGTATTTCCGGGGTTTTAAAATGCTGGTTTTAAGCAACTTTTTCTGAAAATGCCGGAGCAAATAGGGAGAGACATAGAATCATTAACATGATAAGAGGGATACTCTCTATAGAAAGTTATCTCTCTTCCACCATTGGCTAGAAGGAAAACGAGGCATGCCATGTGAACCTGCACCGAAACAAAACCCTGAGAGCAGAGTGGAGGGGCTGCTTCCCTCAATGCTGTGAGTGTGATTTGAAGTGGATTTGCTCAACATTTACCCTGCAGCATGAAGTCATGTGCAAATAACTCCCAGGTGTGATAATTGGCTGCTTTCTCCATGCCCTTTTCTGTCATTCTTTCCTTGACTGCAAAATTGTTGGTCTGGGATTGAGTCCAAGCTTGAGATCCAAAAGGGAGACATTTAACATTTAGGCACAATTAATGCTATGCTTTGGCCCAAGTAATGATCTATGAATTGATTCTTGGATGTACTGAGAGAGGACATTTATAGCAACATACTGTATTTACCAGAATCCAAGAGTAGTTCTCCCTGCCCAAGTTTTTTGATATTAGATATCAGGAGGTCATCTTAAATTCAGAATCTTGTTCCTTTCGAGTAAATGCAGGTACAACCTGTATTTAACCTCTCCTTTTTAAGGGGGGGTCATCTTAAATTCAGAGTTGTAAATAAGGGTAAATTTATTGGCATGCTTTCCTCTGGTGAACTGAAATAATCTTGGGAGGTCTGTCATTAGTTTCTGCAGCCCTTAGCTTTTTGGATACTGCAAAGAAAATCTGTTTACTATTCTCAAAAGGGGTCAAAAGACCAAAATAAAATAAAATTCAAAAATCATTCATGTAATGATTCATTTTTTAAAAAACAACAACCAAAAAACATATTTATTGGAATTTATATCCTGCTTCAAGAAACTCAAGGCAGTTTATAATACCACAGAACAATCTGTCCAAAAGAAAGATAAATCAATTTACATCCTAACAGAAGGTCAACAAAACTGAGCAGAAGCATCAGCTTGAATACTGAGAGACAGCAAAACAAAACAGTCTAACAGAAGACGGTATCCAGTCTAGGCGAGATTGAGAGGGAATTACTACTACCATAGGAGGAGTATGGGAGGAGAGCTGGGCTTGTGGTAGCAAGCATGAATTGTCCCCTTTGCTAAGCAGGCTTTGCCCTGGTTTGCATTTGAATGCATTTAATTTCTTTCCTTCTCCTGCTTTCCTGCACTCTCTTTTCTCCAGCACCACACTTGTCTAGAGACACAAACACAAGCTTGGTGTCTGGAGGGGAAACAGGGTTTGGGGTGTGCTAGGCAAAGCCTGATTTTTGCTCACCTTCCCAGCTGAGAAGTGCAAAGATCTTAAGCCCATTGCTAAAACTACCAGCAGTTATTTCTCTCTATATATAGGGTGTCTTTTTCCATTTCAAGGTCAAGGGGCCATACTGGAGAAGTCCCTGCTTCTAGTCCCTTCACTAATTCTTACTGCCTGAGCTTTAGAAGGTATCCCTCTTAGAGGATGGGGCCGCTCTGAAAAGAGCATCTGCATGCTTGCATGCTGAAGGTCCCAAATTTCCTCCCTGGCTTCTCTGGCTCTCCCTAGCATAGGGCTCCTACTACTACCGCCACTATTTATAAACTGCTTTTCAACAAAAGTTTCTAAAGCAGTTTACATAGAAATAAATAAATAGATAGATAAATAAATAAATACATAAATAAATAATCAAGATGGCCCCCTGCTCCCAAAGGGCTCACAATCTGAAAAAGAAACATAAGATAGACACCAGCAACAGCCACTGGAGGGATGCTGTGCTGGGGTTGGATAGGGCCAGCTGCTCTCCCCCTGCTAAATAAAAGAGAACCCCCACTTTAAGAGGTGTCTCTTTGCTCAGCTCGATGGACCAATGGTCTGACTTGGTATATGGCAGCTTCCTCTGTTCCTATGTTAGCCCTGGGATTATAAAGTCTGAATTAGGACCCTGAAAACAGAAATGCAACAAAAGCAATAAGGATTGCATCCAATGTGTTTTCTTTCATTAATACAGTTAATCCCTCCATTTATCCTCCTTGAAAGCTGTTTAAATGTTGAAAGCTGTTTACAGAACACAGCGTGTTGTGATGAATGGAGAAGCCTGTCGCAGGGGTGCGCATGAATGAAAAATAACTTCTGTGTTTGTATTAAGAGACAAAGAAAGGCCAGCCCTGTTGGATGCCTTTCAACACTGAAAAGGGCGGAGAGCTGGTCTTGTGGTAGCAGACATGGATCCCTTTGCTAAGCAGGATCCACCCTGGTTTGCATTTGGATGGGGGACTACATGTGTGAGCACTGTAAGATACTCCCCTTAGGGGATAATGGGGCTGCTCTGGGAAGAGCAGAAGGTTCAAAGTTCCCTCCCTGGCAGCATCTCCAGATAAAGCTGAGAGAGAGAGACTCCTGCCTGCAACCTTGGAGAATCCACTGCCAGTCTGTGCAGACAATATTGAGCTAGATCGACCAATGGTCTGACCCGGTATGAGGCAACTTCCTTTGTTCTATGTTCTGAACAGCCCGCACAGCCAATCAGGGAGAGAGAGAGGAAGGAGTTTTCTCCCTCAACTCCAGTCCGGCCAAATGCTGCATTTGGACACAATGGAGGCTGCCTGGACCAGTTTCTGGAGCAGCGAAATTCACTACCAACCGAGGGTTCAAACTGGAGTCTCCTGAGTGCAACCTCAGGATGGGACCGGAGTTGCTCGCGTTCGGACATAACAGAAAGGAAACCATGGGTCCCTGCAACTCTGGTCCCCCATTACGTGCAAACGTGGCCAATGATTTGGAAAGAGGATATGTCACCTTTTATCTGCAGTTAGAGTAATCATTTGTAGAGGCTGGATTAATTCAAAGCCTCCATCATGGTGGCTTTTTGGAGCTACAAGACATTGAATGAACAAATTGCACACAATATAGAGAAGGCAGACAGCAAACCAATGAGTTTGTGCAGAAATTGCCCTTATTTAACCAATACTGGGATAACAAAATGACCCGGAAGCTTCAGTTGGTCCAGAATGCGGTGGCCCACCTGATTCTAGGCGCTAGGAGATATGATAGTGTGACACCTGTCTTGCGGTCACAGCACTGGTTACCTGTTTGCTCTCGGGTCCAATTCAAAGTGCTGGCTCTCACCTTTAAAACCCTTCAGGGCTTAGCACCTGCTTACCTTCAGGACTGTGTTTCCCGGATAGTCCTGTCCCATTCTGTGAGATCTTCTCAGGTTGCCCTTCTTTCGGTCCCTGGTCTCAGAGAGGTCCGTAGTACTAGGGCCCGTGGAAGGACTTTCTCTGTTGCTGCCCCTTCACTTTGGAATTCTCGCCCCTCCACACACACCCAATTCGGTCTGCCTCCTCCCTTTCAGCCTTTAAGATCTTATTGGAGACATTTCTTTTCCGCCAGGTATTTGCCCTTTAAATCTTATGATGATGATGATGATTTCTTGTTTACACAGTCAGTCAGGTGTTATTGACTGGTTTGTTTTATCCAGATATCAAGTTCTTCCCAAGGACCTGGGATGGTTGAATTTTATTATCAATATTGTTAATCATCATCATCATCATCAATCATCATCATCATCATCATCATCATCATCATCATCATCATCATCTCAGATGCTGTTCTTGCCTTGTACACTGCCCTGAGTCTGTGGATTGGGCGGTATATTGAATCTTTAATTAATTAAATAATTAGATAATTTCAGGGTAATATCTAGCCATTTGGACTACTGGGTTCACTTTAAGAATAACTGTGTTAAGTATAGGATAGAAGAGGAGGATAAGAGAGACTTATTACAAAAGTGATGCAAGAGTTGTTGATTAAGGAGATAAAACCATTAATTTAGAATTAATTATGAAGTACTATTGAATAATTGATACACAGTTGTATACCTATTAATATTTTTATTCATGTGTTGTCATTTACTATCTACTATCAATCAATCAATCTTTATTGATACAGTCACAGACGAGCAAACAACCCAATACAGGTCATAGGAACAAAGGAAGCTGCCATATACTGAGTCAGACTATTGGGCCATCTAGCTCAGTATTGTCTTCACAGACTGGCAGCGGCTTCTCCAAGGTTTCAGGCAGGAGTCTCTCTCAGCCCTCTCTTGGACGTTGGATGTAACCCAACCGCCCCCTCCCCCCGATTACCTGATGTGCCTTGTAATCCCCCACCCCCGAGTTACAGTACTGCCTGCATATACTTTATAACCCTGTTGGTTTCCAAATCCTTGTGTGTAAATCTTTGTAGATATATGATGTACAAACAACCACTTTGTATATAATTGTGCTTTGGCAACATACTGTATGCTTTGGTAGTCTGTTGGTTCAATTAAAAAAATCTTGTCCTATTTACAAATAAATAAATCTTGTCCTATCTTGGAGATGCTGCCCGGGAGGGAACTTGGAACCTTCTGCTCTTCCCAGAGCGGCTCCATCCCCTGAGGGGAGTATCTTGCAGTGCTCACACATCAAGTCTCCCATTCAAATGCAACCAGGGTGGACCCTGCTTAGCTAAGGGGACAAGTCATGCTTGCTACCACAAGACAAGTGTGTGAACATAATACAGTAGCACGACTGACATAAGAACTATACCTAACAGTATCTACCTATGCTATACAGAGTAACTTTAAATTTACTGTGTTAAGTGAAATATATTTTTAATAAAAGTTCAAAGAAAAAAAGAGTATTCTAGCTATTTGCGATCTCCCTCAAGTCTTTAGAAGTCCCTTTGGGTTGAGTGTTAGAGTACTTACAATTTTCACGCATGTTCTAAAAAGCATGGAAATTGCAAGTTCAGGTGCCTACCTTAACTTCCACACCATGTGACTAGTAAAAACTTTAAACAGTCTTGAAGAGAAAACTGAGTAGGAGGGGGGCCATGATTTTTATTTATTTATTTACTTATTAGAGACATTTAATATACCGCCCACTCCGAAGACTCCGGGCGGTGCACAAAAACATGCAAACAAGGCAACATTAAAAATTTCATTCTAAATTAAAAACTAAAGTAACTAACAAAAAACCAATAGGTAAACTACAGGGCAAAAGCCTGGCAAAAAAAGAAAAGTCTTCAATAGAGATTTGAAGATCAGTAAGGAAGGGGCTAAATGATAGCAAATGATAGCGGATAAGTCAACCCTTGCTAACTTGGCAAAGAGGCACCTTTTAACGTGGTGATTCTCTTTATTGAGCAGGGGAAGAGTAAATGGTCCTATCCACCCCCAGCACAGTATCTCCAGTGACTGCTCCTGGTGTCTATCTCATGTTGCTTTTTAGATTGTGAGCCCTTTGGAGACAGGGAGCCATCTTATTTATTTATTATTTCTCTGTGTAAACTGCCCTGAACCATTTTTGGAAGGGTGGCATAGAAATCAAATCAATCAATTAAATAAATAAATAAATAAATAATAGCAGTCATCAAGTACCTGAAGGGCAGCCACTAGGAGCAAATTAACAGAGCAAATTTAATTTCACAGAGGCTTTAAATTGCAAAGGATTCCCTCTTAAGTACCTGCAAGGTAAGTCAACTGCCTGTTACAGAAATGGCTCATTTCATATATTATTGAAAAGGAAGTGGAACCAGAGAGCCAGCGTGGTGTAGTGGTTAGAGTGCTGGACTAGGACCGGGGAGACCCGAGTTCAAATCTCCATTCAGCCATGAAACTAGCTGGGTGACTCTGGGCCAGTCACTTCTCTCTCAGCCTAACCTACTTCACAGGGTTGTTGTGAAAGAGAAATTTAAGTATATAGTGCACCGCTCTGGGCTCCTTGGAGGAAGAGCGGGATATAAATGTAATAGTAGTAGTAGTAGTAGTAATAATAATAATAATTACAGTATAAGCAACAGTCAACTGTAAAGAAGGTGAATTACTTTAGTTGACACTGCAGCACAAGTATAGATTTTCACAGCCTTTCAGTCAAGGAGATCAGAATAAATTTAAGTACCCCGTTGAATCAATTACACTTTAGCACCTGATACTTATTATACATTTTGAAGAGTTTGGTCAAGGTCGTAGCTGGGCGGGGGGACACCTCTGTTCGCCCCTCTCCCCAGCGACCCCTCCGAGTAAGGGAGAAAAGTAAGAAAACAGGGAAGGTTGGAGCTGGGGGGGGGTCTCTGGGTCTCTCTTTGAACCCCGCTCAATTATAGCTCCGCCCCTGCGTTTGGTTCTTTGTGGATTTGTTTGTGCAAAATAAAGTCATACTTTGCAATTACCTACCAAATTTTGCATAAACAATCCGTATTTAATCATTTAAATAATTATTTTTTGTTTTTCATCGGAAAAAGTCATGATGATTATTATTAGAGTTCATATGTGCTAACAAAATTCAAATCAAGTTACCATTCAACTGTCATCGCAATGCAAAGGACAGATTTACTGTTACAAATCACAAGCAACGTGATTGAAAATAGTTACGGAAACAGTAATAGAAGCTTCCCTTGATAGGAGCTATCTATTTTGGCGTTCCTATTGGTTCTTTATTCCTCAAAGCGTAATCTAGGCAAAATTACTTTGCCTGGTAAACAACAGGCTTTGCCTGCTAGTACAAAAGGTTTTCTGAATAAAAATACAACATCTCAGTGTTTCAAAGTGCTTGGCTGAGGGTTTGGTTTTGTTGGTTTTTTTTTTTTAAAAAATTACCTTTCTTTTTGATCTCTCTGACTTCTTGGAGATATTCTTCACCTTTTTATGAAGATGATATAAAACCTGAGAAGAGAGAAGAAGAAAAAGAACATCTAGCTTTATTGCATGATAGAAGTTTCTTGCAGAGAAGTGTCTGCAAGGTTTTGACTTTCAGAAGAACGATGATCATTATCTCTCCCAGCATTTGTCAGCTATGGCTAGGCACAGGGCTTTGCCATCAGCAATCATGGAAAGTCTTTCCCGGCATTTAAGAACTTATCCATGTGGAAGTGGTGTCATGGAAACCCTGGCTCCTGTTCTCTTGTACTGTAACTTCTACAAGGATATTACAGCTCCTTTTACATCTCCTCTTCTTTGTTTACATCCTGGGCATTCTGATGGCTTTTGTACTTATATACTAATTGCAGATTAGTATACAACTAATGAAAATTAGTTAACCACAACTGATGTGACTTGGAGAAGCCACTGCCAGTCTGTGTAGACAATACTGGGCTAGATCATGGACCAATGGTCTGACTCAGTATATGGCAGCTTCCTATGTTCCTAAACTGGAGACTCCAGAGTGAATCCTCGGGTTGTGCAATGGATGGCACCGGAATGCAACCAGAGATCAGAGAGCTACTTGGGAGTGGCTCAGTTTAAGGACTGAGTTCAACGGCTGAGTTGAACTCAGTTTAACTGCTGCAAGTTTGGTGTCGATACAGGATCTTTGGTATGGCCCATCTGTTCACATAGTGAAGCAGCCACCGAGTGGATTTTGGGTGCCCGCTCTCTACTTATGTGTGGAGAGGCCACTGTTCTATCTCACCTGGAGAAGCCTAAACAAGTGGCCACCTCTGCGTATAGTTCAGGATGTGGACAGGCTGGTTGTGGCTGCTTTGAAGTGAGGGGGAAGGACTCTGTGCAGGCTGAGGAGCGCTCTCTTCTCCATTTTTTAATTCTCAGAGCTGAACTCTGGCAATCCAGCACCAAGCCCTGTATCTGTGTACCCCGGTCTAACACGTTAGCATCTGGGGCCAGAGCATGAAGAAAGAGCTGTTAAGGCTGATTGCAAATGGAGGAGGCTTCATCATCATCAATCATCATCATCATCATCATCATCATCATCTACTAGTATGAATATTTATATACTCACCCCATTCACAGAACCGTATCTACCTGGGCACAGTCTCTGACCTGGGTATGCATGGTTGTATGAATGGATATGTGTGTGAATACATCCATTCACACAACCATGCATACCCAGGTCAGAGGCTGCACCCAGGTAGATATGGTTGTGTGAATGGGCTGATGCTTTTCAACAAACGTTCTCAGAGCAGTTTACATAGAAAAATAAATGTAAGAGAAAAAAAGATAGTCCCTCATCCCCAAAGAGATCACAATCTGAAAATAAACACAAAGTAGGCATCAGTAACAGCCACTGGAGGAATGCTGCTGTGCTTGGGGTTGGATAGGGCCAGTTGCTCTCCCACATTCTTCCCAAATCCGGGTGGCCTCATTTGTATATTATGCAAACCATGCGTCAATTAATTTGCATTTTATATGTATTTATTTAGGTAGATTTGTGTACTTTCCCCTCCTTCTCTGCCCTCCCATGTGATTGGATCCAGAGTAAAATCTGGGCAATCAGGGCAGCGCATTTGAAATCCATGTAAATCCGGGTGAAATTTAGCAGCCGGGTGGAGGAGCCAAAATCTGGGGGCTACCCTAAATTCCGGGGGACATGGCAACCCTAAGTAAGCAGGGGTTAGAAGCCCGGAGCTTTGGCTTCTCCTCGAATTCAGGCTGGCCCCGATCCATAGCAGATGCCTGAGGAAGTTGGCCTCCCCGCTCCTCAGGAATAGGTCCATAGGGTGAGAGGCCACAAGCAACTGGATGAGCACTTGGCCCCATTAGGGTTACCAGGTCCTCAGAGCTCCTGCAACGGCAGGAGGGGCAGCAAGGACTGTCTGCTCAGGGTCTGTCAAATCTAAGGGAGAGGAAGTCTCAGCTGGACCATGCTCATCCTCCGAGAGCAGGTCTGCAACTAACGCTAGGCCCCCCAGCTGTTTTTGGACTCCAACTCCCATAATCACCAGCCACAGTGGCATCCAGCCAAGGATTATGGGAATTGTAGGCCAACGTCTGCAGGAGGGCCAAAGTTGAACAGTCCTGTCCAACCCAGAGCCTACTCTGGATTGGAGTCTGGGTGGGTATTAGCAAGGGTCACTTGTAACAGGATCCACAGATCTTTTTGGCTATAACTCCCAGCATCACCAACTGCAACAACCTTTGGCTGGGGGATCATAGGGGTTGTAGTCAACCACTTCTGGGAATCCCTGTCACAGGGACCATTGGTTCTGATCAGTGTTCCTTGTAGCAGGAATGCCCAAAAACTGTTAACTACAACTCCCGACATCTCCAACTGCAATGGCCTTTGGCTGAGAATTACGGGAGTTGTAGTCAACAACACCTGGAATCATGGCGTACCCACGGGACTTTTTTTTGGGGGGGAGGCTGTAATCTTACCTGAGAAAAAGCCTCATTGAATGCAATGGGACTGGCTCAATCCAGGGGGGCACTGCCCCCCGTGGCCCCGCTCTGGACACCCATGCTCCCTGTTACTGGGGACACTCACTGGTCCTGACACCCTGCTTCCAAACTAATCCACAATGAGAAGAATCGGGGTGTCCCATCCGACCCCCACCACCACCCCCCCTCACCTCTGTCCCCGCTTGCCCCATCACCCACCTTGGCATAGCAGCATGTGATGAGCAGAAGGGGCAGCAGATAACCCACCGCCAGGATGGACGCTTTGTAGATATGCTTGGCTGCCGAAAGACCAGTCCAGAGTTCCCAGCAGAAGGAGCTGTTGGGCGCTTGCTGCGGCCCGATCACGAGGGCCTGGTGCTGGGCCACGGGGATGGCGATGAGCAGAGAGAGGAACCAGATGGCGCCCACGCCCAGGGTGGCGTTACGCCGGCTGCGGATGCACAGAGAGCGCCGGGCGTGCACCACGGCGATGTACCTGTCCACCGACATGGCCACCAGGGTAAAGATGCTGACCAGCATGGTCGCCATAGCTAGGTAGTGCACCCACTTACAGAAGAAGGCGCCGAAGATCCACTCTGGCAGGGAGTAGATGGTGGCTTGGAAGGGGACACAGAAGAGCAGGAAGGAGGTGTCGGCGATGCTCAGGTTGAGAATGAAGGTGTTGGTGGCACTCCGGGAGGGCCGCCCACCTGGCCGGGGGCGCCCGAGGACCACCAGCACCAGGGAGTTCCCCAACATGCCCAGAAGGAAGATCACTCCAAACAAGACAGGTACGATCACCATCTCCGGGCCACTTCTGGACATGCTCAGTCCACAAGACGACGCATTGCCTGAGTTGGTCCTCAAGTCCTGGTCACAAGTAGTGGTGTTGGCCAGGAGGGAGAACATATTCTCCTCTGTGGATCTGGGTCAGTTCATGGCAGGGGACAGTCCCAAGGGGACAATCCTAGCTGTCTTGGGTCCCTCAAGGGAGACGATGGGTCTGTGCATTGTTCTGGAGGCTGGGGGCCCTGGTGCCTGGTGCCTCCTCCAGGAAGAAGACCTATCAGATTCCAGATGCTCTCTCTCTCCAGATGCCTCCTCCAGTGGGGCGGCCAAGGCTAGGATTTTCCCCAAAGCGGGTGTGTCCAGACAGCTGGGTAAGAATCTTTTCTGGGTTTGCTCTTCGTCTGAATGAAATCTGGGCTCAAGAGAGCTAAACAGATGCTGATGCTAGAGAAGCTGTTGGTTTAAGGCTATGCGAGGGAGAATCAGACAGAGAGCAGCAGGCTGAGCTGTTTCCAGCCCCTCCTTCCCTCGCTCTGTAGCCAGAGGGAGGGGAGAAGGCTCTCAGCTGAGCAGAGAAAGCACTTGGAGTGTTTTTACACATGTTACTACCAGCACAATTTCCCTTCCTGTTTTCTGCAGCATGCAAGTAGAAAACCTACCGTGATGGACGTTGCTGTCAGATGGAGATGGGGCCATGTCTCAGTGGTAGAGCACAAAGCTTGCATGATGAAGGTCCCAGGTTCGATTCCTGACATCTTCAGAGAAAGGCAATGCCAAAGATAGCTCACTCCCCTGCCGCCCTGCCATTGTGGTACCTTGGAGAGGTGGGACTTCTGGGGTTGGGGTTGTAGCACAGTGGAAGAGACCATCTGCTTTGCATGCAAAAGATCCTAGATTCATCTCCAGCCATTTCCAGATTGGAGGAAATGCTTGCCTAACACCATCGTGAGCTGCTGCCAGTCAGTGTAGACAGTGCTGAGCTCGGTGGATCAATGGTCTGACTCAGCGCAAGGCAGCTTCGTTTGTGCTCCATACTCTGCACTGCATCCACAAGACAGAGAGATAAGAGCTGGAAAAAATGCCTTTCGTGTCATGTGCGACAACATGCTAAATAAACCACAAGGAGACAGGCACCTCTAGAGGGACTCCAAAGATGTGAGCCGAGAGGCAAAGCAGGGGAGAACACTGCAAGGGCAGTGTCAATCAGGAAGTTGAATGGGCAGCTATGGTCAAGTCGCTTCACCTGTAACCCATCTCTAAGGCCTGGTGAGAAGTTAAAATGGGGCAACCATTATACACATTTCCCTGTATTCATGGAAAGAAGGCCAAATACAGAACAAAATGTGGGCTCTATCTTTTTAGTAAAGCCACTGTGTTTGAAGAGTAGTATAGCAAGCTTTTGAAATGCACAGAGCTCTTCTTCAGATCTGGCCTTGGTAATCAGCTCAGGGCTCAACTCCCTTCATAGCCTGAACTAACTTGTGCACTTTCCCCCTTCTGTTTTATACCTGTCTCACCCTTTTCCTGACCAAAGAAGAGATTTTTGCAAAAGTGAGCTTGCTGTACTCACTCTTGTCAATGCAATTGACTCCACTGAAGGTACCATGCAATAAATAAAAATAATAATAAATAACATTTACATGATCTGGGATTCGGTCAGCAAATAGGAGATCTTATTTTCTGAAAGGTTTTCTGAGACAGCTCCCAGGAGGATTTCACATTTATGGAGGGCTGTGATAATAACGCAAATAAAAGTGGGCAGCACTGTTCGTATTCTTGCATATGCCCTCTTTGAATATGCAAAATTAGCTCCAAACCTTTGAACAGTTTGCGAACTGAAGTATTGCTGGTCAGCTTTTTTGGTTACAGGCAGGAATCTCTGCAAGCCTTACCTGGAATTGCCAGGGAGTGAACCTGAAGGTGCTTTGTTGCTACTACTACTATTTATATACCACTTTCTAACAGATGTCCTCAAAGTGGTTCACACAGAAAAATTAAGTAAACAAATAAGATGGCCTCATCCTTTAAGATAGGGGTTCCCAACCAGATGTATTCCAAATGTTGCTGAACTAAAACTCCCATCAACCCCAGCAACAATTTATTGTATGTATCTGGATAAAGGTTGGGAATGTTGGAGATGCAGCTCCTGACGACATCTTCTCCTAGCACCAACAGCCCTATTGACCACTACTTGGGCATTAAGGGTAGAGACAGCCAGGAATGGCATTTCCCCTCCGACCATGCTTTCTCTGTCCTCTGATTCCCCTTTGTTAGACTGATATAGTCTCAGGTTTCATGCTCTCACCTGGGACTTTTACACACATGGCTTCTAGTTTGCATCTCCTCCGGAATGGAGGATGCGAATCCACATATCAGCTGGATTCACCCCGAAGTCCCTGCGAGTTATCAGAGACCAGTTCACACATGATTCTGCTTTTCCCCAAATTACTGCTGCGCATTCTAGTTTGGCCCGAATTATGTCCAGGGTAAAAAAAATTCCTCTATTTGCCGCAGCTTTTTTTTTTTTAAAACCCAAGCTTTCTGGTATGCTCCACATTTTGGGGGTATACCAGAATTTTTGCTCCACATTTTTGGGGCATACCAGAAAGCTCAGGTTTTCTTTTTTAAAAAGCTGCCGCGAATGGAGGATTTTTTTTTAACCCCGGACATAATTTGGGCCAAACTATGTGCATGTGTGGAGTGATGTGTGGAGTGGCCATTGACAGTAATTTGGCTCCCCGCCCCCCCCCAAACCCCTCACACTTTCACAAGGCTAAATGCAGGGGAGTTTGACAGTTGTGTTCGGTCTGGACTGCTCTTTGAGTGATTTGCAATTGCAAGTGTGTGGGGGGGGAGGGTTTGTGGCAGATTGGTGAAATTCTGGGGAGGGAGTCCAGAAAGGGAGGGGGAGGGATAAATTCCTGAGTTAAATGTTCTGGACTAATTAAAGGACAATTCCCTTGGAACTGGCCCTATCCAACCCCAGCACAGCATCCTTCCAGTGGCTGTTGCTGGTGTTTACCCTTATGTTTCTTCTTTAGATTGTAAGCCCCTTTGGGACAGGGAATCATCTTATTTATGTATTCTTTATTTTTCTAAGTAAACTGCTTTGGAAACTTTGTTGAAAAGCGGTATATAAGTATAAGTAGTAGTAGTGTAGAAAATACTGAGCCAGATGGACCCATGGTCCGACTTGGTATAAGGCAGTTTCCTATGTTCCTAGTCCACTAGACTGATTCCATGCACCTGATCATGTGGACCAGGGCTGCTCAACTTTGGCCCTCCTGCAGATGTTGGCCTACAACTCCCATAATCCCTGGCTATTGGCCACTGTGGCTGGGGATTATGGGAGTTGTAGTCCAACAACAGCTGGGGGCCCTAAGTTGAGCAGGCCTGATGTAGCCTATAGGGAGACTAAGATGAATGACACTGCAATGCGCTGGATCCTTCCAAATGGCCATGGGATGCATTGACTTTCCGAATGGCCAATGGTTATTCAAAAATTCCATGCATTCCTATGGCCATTTGGGTTATGGGGGAGAACAGGTTATGGGTCTTGGGATGGGGGAGTACAAGGGTTATGGGGAGAACAAAGTGGTAGGGGAACCAGGGGTATAGCTAGGGGTGATGGGGCCCGTGTTCACCCCTCTTCCTGGAAGTTGCTCAGAATGAGGGAGATAATGAAGAAAATAGGGAGGAGTGGAGCTGGGGACCCCTCAGGAGCTGGGGGCCCCTCGGGAGCTGTTGAGCCTGGGTCCTTTGAACTCATCTGCTCAATTATAGCAACACCCCTGAGGGGAACCATGAATAGTGCCCAGAGGTCCTTGAAGGAAGGACAAGAAATACATGTAAAGAAAACAGGAAAATGAAGGAGGGTGTTCTCTTCTCTTGAGCTTTCCTGAGGCATCTAATCAGCCACTAGACCAGATGGACCTCCGGCCCAACTCCAGGAGTATCATTGCATTACGTCCTCTCTCTTCAGGACAGAGTATGTAAATTGGCCGGAACAGCTTCTAAAACAAATGCTAACTGGAGGATTATATAACAGAGAGCTTTGGTTCTTTTAGATGCTCTTCACCTGAGTGTGGCAGTCTCAGGTTGCTGAAGAGCTTTTATTATGCTGCCTGGATTTGATTATGAATGCTGACGCTGTAGAGCTCCCTTCATCAGACTTCCTAAAAAATATATTAAAAAACACTTGAAAAATCATGGACAGCACACCACGATAATTTAGCAGAATAGGTTGCAAGTACATTTGATGCAGAGATGGGTTAAGTAGGCTTCTCCGGCAGCAGAACTTTGAACAGGATGCTCACGAAAACATTTCCATTTGCATGCTTCTTTCTGTGGAATCTCTGCTGTGGATTGAAAGAGGAGCCTGAGAGGCTGGATTCTCAAGATAATATGGAGGTGAGGTGATGCTGTCAGATGGCCCTAAGGATAAGATGCTAATGGAGAGGAATGACAGACCAAATGCAGAAGAACCTACATAGATGTTGGGATTTTTCCATAGGCATGGTCTCAGTTATTTGTTGGTTCATGCTTCTCTGTTTGAATGTATCTATGTACTGGCTTGCCACCTAATGGCACAGTGGGGAAATGACTTGACTAACAAGCCAGAGGTTGCCAGTTCGAATCCCCGCTGGTATGTTTCCCAGACTTTGGGAAATACCGTAAAATATTCCCCTCAGGGGATGGAGCCACTCTGGGAAGAGCAGAAGGTTCCAAGTTCCCTCCCTGGCAGCATCTCCAGGGAGGGCTGAGAGAGATTCCTCCCTGCAACCTTGGAGAAGCCGCTGCCAGTCTGTGTAGACAATACTGAGCTAGGTGGACCTGTGGTCTGACTCAGTATATGGCAGCTTCCTATGTTCCTATCTCTCTGGTGTATTTCCTAAATAAACTACTTTACTTAGAAATTTAACTCCATGACTCCAGACAAAATTAATGACCAATGCTCTTTTTACCTGTACACTTCTGCTGCAACTGGAGGCAGATAAATAATCTAAGCCCTCCAAACTCATAACAGGGTGGGTGAGAGGAAATGGAGTAGGGGCAAGGGGGTGCCTTGGACCCAGGGACAATTGTCCCCCTCCCCAGTTCCATTGTCCCTACACGCATGGTCCCCAACTTTGAAGTAAAGTAGGAAGAAAAGCCATCCTACCCAGCCGGTGCCTTGCACACAATCATTCCCCCCGCCTCTTGCCTTAATGTTTGCAAGCATGTGATCAAAAATCAGGAGCATGCCCAGTACTCCGACCCAGGCTGGGAGCTTCTCTTACGCTGCCGGGGGTTGTGTAAACAAGCCGATGATCTTGAAGCCTGGCACCTGCCATATCCCTACCCTCATCACCTCTCAAGATCCCCAGGCGCCACCAACACATGGATTTGCTTAAGTAGGTAACTTTATTCAAAATGAACACGGAAGTAGGCAGAGGAGTAGTGGAATATAATCTGTCTGGTTGGCTCAAAGTCACTGCAGCACGGGCATTCCAGGAGGGGGCTTCAGCTCCAGGCGGCAGGAATTCTGCACCTCTTCTGCCGGAATTTCCTCTTCATTTGCTGCCTCCTCGACACTGTCTTCCTTTACCTAGAAGAATTCAGAGTCAGAGCAGAGGTCAAAGATGCCCCTGAAGAATCCTGTTCTATATGAGAGGAGAGCTGGTCTTGTGGTAGCAAGCATGACTTGTCCCTTTAGCTAAGCAGGGTCTGCCCTGGTTTGCATATGAATGGGAGACAAGAAGTGTGAGCACTGAAAGATATTCTCCTCAGGGGATGGAACCACTCTGGGAAGAACAGAAGGTTTCAAGTTCCCTCCCTGAGCAGGGCATGGGGTGGGGTGCAGAACTACGGGTCCATTGGACATGCGGTTCCATGTTATGTGTGAATGTGGCCTAGATTTTGGTTTGTATCTTGGTTTTAGATTGAGGCTCCAGTTTCTGTTTTAGCCATCTCATGCTGCAGCCTTTCCCCCCAAAACACACACAAACTCCTTTTGCCACTCTTGCAGGTGGGTAAGAGCTGACCATCCAAACAGCTGGTTGGACACCAGTTGGACACCAACTTGTGGCCAAGCAATGCTAAAGCTCGGGACTGTTTTAAATATGCAACCAGACACAAAATGTGCACACCCCTCCCCCCAACAAAGAGGACTTCCCAAAGAAAATGTGTTCAAAAACTGAAGTCATGCAGAAGTTTGTAGTGACCAGCTGCTCCTCACGCTAAAGAGTTAACCAGAAGTGAACCCTGTCCTGACAGGCTGGTGAACTCCAGGAATCAGCCAACCAGCACACCAGGTGAGTGGGACCTAGAGGGCAGTTGGAGAGGAAGAAGGGTTTCTTTGTTAGAAGGAGCTGGCTGGAGGAGCAGAGGAGATGTAGCCATGAGGTCTAGCTGCAGGAAAATCTCTCTGCAAGTCTGGGGAAGCTAGGAGGGAAGGAAACTTGAATCCTCTACCATGGTTTGGTGAGTTCAGGAAGAAAAGAAAGCCAGGGCTTTTGGCTTTGGGAAGTCTAGGGGAAAATTCATTTAGTCAGCCTTGGCATTAGACGTTTGTTTTCTTTTTTGTGTTTTGCATATTTCTGATACTGGTCTATTGATGTTTACCTGTAATGTAACTAAGCTAAAAAATGCTAGCCTTTGCCCATCCAGCCAGGGCATTGCAAAAGACTCTGTAAGCTTTTAAAGGTGCTTTTGTATTGTCCTACATCCATGTTCTTGGCAACTGGGTAACCACAATTTTTAAAGTGTGCTGCCTCAACATCATCTGGGGTACTTTTTGAGATTTTCTTGTGACCTATTAAGTATCTTTACCTGTACCTAAAAGCTGAGAAGACCACAGACGGAAGCAATCTAACTTTTGAATGAAAACTGTTTTTCTTTTTGTTTTCTTCATCATCTACAAGCCTCATCCACGTGCGTTTTTAACTCAGGAGAAAGGGGGTCTCATTCTGGCGCACACATGCCTCAGACGGTCAGCAATCTACCAGTTTTTTCACCACATGTAGTCTTGGATGTGGAAGGTTTTTGTATACTTTTCCAATAGCAGAAGAAAGATTGTTTCCCTGGGATTTCCACCCAAGCACGGGGAGGGTCAAGCTCTGTGATAAAGAGGGGTGGTAGTGGTAGCCATTTTTGAAACTACCAGAGTTACAAGAAAGTTTAGGGGAAAGCCTTGCTCAGAAAGCATAGAGGGGATGATTCAGCATTTTTCTTCCCCTCACGTCAGCTTGCTCTGAGACAAAGGCTATAATTTCCTACAAAATTGTCCTAGGTAAGATGATACCAAAAGTGGGGGGGGGGGGCTTGAAAGCAAATGAGAAAAGTAACGTGAGTAGTCTAGGCTTTAATTCAAACATATCAATTTCTCTTCCCACTGCCAAAGATGCAGCGCATAATCAATCTATGGAATTCTCGGCCACAGGATGCGGTGATGGCCACTAGCATGGATGGCTTTAAGCAGGGCTTAGACAAAGTCATGGAGGGCAGGTCAATCAATGTCTGCTCATTTGATGGCTTTAGGCCACTTCCAGCTTCAGAGGCAAGATGCCTCTGAATACCAGTTGCAGGGGAACAACAGCAGGAGAGAGGGCATGCCCCTTTCAACTCCTGCCTATGGGCTTCCCTGAGGCATCTGGTGGATAATCACTGTGGGAAATAGGATGTTGGGCTAGATAGGCCTTAGGTCTGATCCAGCAGGGCTATTCTTATGTTCTTGTGTAAGATGCTTCCGACAGACTCCACTGCTATACCCCACAATGTCTTCAGTGAAGAGAACCTTCTCCTGCAACAGTCAAATAGCCTCCTTGTGCTATCAAATTCCCAGTTCTGAGGATTTTCTCCCACTCTATATAGGCTCCTAAATGTCATGGGATGTGACTCCAGGCACCACAGAATGTGTGCCCAGAGAAGGAGCATGCACAGGTGTGTGTTGTAGTGGCATATGCTACACGTGCATGAATTGCTCTCGCACGCCATTTCACAGTTCTGACGTTTCTGAGGGCAGCTTTGGCACCAGCATGGAACGTTTTAACTTTACCCTTTCCACATCCCTGAAAACGCGAAGGAAATTCTCCCTCAGAACGCCCTTCACTTCTTCACTACTCCAATTTCTCTTCAGTAGTTCCTCGATCAAGGCTGGGTATTTGGAAACATCTTCCAGTCCTTTTGGATATCTGTCCCCAAAGAAATCAAAGAAAGCTGGAATCGTTTATTGTATTAATCAGTCACCCGATCAGAGCACTATGAAGTTGGAGGGGACACTACGTGGGACGACTGACTAAAGGCAGGAATGGGGGGGGGGTTCAGACGCCCTGGGACCTGTGCCCAAAAGGCTACTGGCTGTTTGAACAAGGCTGCAGGCAATCTGTGCTGCCACATGACTGGGGATGGAGTACGAGGGTGTACTTGTGCCCTACCTCAGTAAAAGCCTGGGTGGGGTGGAACCTGGGCTACCGGGTGTGGCATCACCGAGATCAGGAAGCTCCACACAAGCAGCCCTACCTGTGCCAGCCCAGGAAGTGCCGCTCATGTGAACAGCCCCATAGTGAGCCACATCTTCCAGTGCTGCTACCCCACACATATGTTGGCTGGGTTCACACAATCACAAGGATCCTGGTTAAAAAGTTGATCAGGATTAGTGAGCCCACCAGGGCTGATTGTGAGAACCCAGAATTTCAGGGCAATCCTGGTCAAACTGCTCCGGATAACCAGCATTGAACCAGGATATATAACCAGGATTCAGTCCTAGAACTGGCTTGCACAATTGTTCAAATCTAGGTTTAATTTGGGTTGCAAACATCAGTGTGATTGTGTGAACCTACATCAAAGTGTTTCTTGCCCAAGATGAATCTGAGATTCCCATTTTGGCATGAGTGCATGCAGTCACACTAATGTCAGTAACCCACACTAAATGTAGATTTGAATGATTGTGTGAACCAGGTCCAAGTTATCTATGCTGGTTAAAAGCTGGTTAACCAGAGTGGTTTGTCCAGGATTGCACTGAAATTCTGAGTTCACACAATCAGCTCTACTGGGCTCACTAATTCTGATCAACTTTTAAAGCAGGATCCTTATGACTGAGTCAACTCAGTCCCAATCTGTTCTGAACAGGGACATCAATGAATCGTCCTGTCTATAGTTTGCATTATTTGAAATGAAACCTAGTAAAGGATTCCCAATGGACTATTTTGAGAGGCAAGGGCAGACATTTTTCACAATGGACCACAGCATTTTCACCCACAAGCCATCAAATTTGTCATATAAACTGGTCTCATACCAAGGAGCAGAGACATCTTCCATTTCCCATCATCATTACTTACTTAGAGACTCCATCGAAGTCACCACCAATTCCTATATATTCTGCACCTATAGTATTCTTGATGTGGTCAAAATGATCTAAGGGAGAAGATAAGAGATGACAGAACATGATTACCTGGCAGAGAAAACAGGTAACTTGATAATAAGAGACTAACATACATGTGCTAAGCTGGGGTACTGTGTAGTAGACAGATATTTTGACCTGGGAGAAGAGGTGAATTTCCTACTCAGCTATGAAGCTTGCTAAGTTGCCTTGGCCAAGTTTCTGTCTTTCACTATTATCTGCCTCATAAAGTTGTGGAGAGGATATCCATATGTTTGCTTCCTTGAGCATCTTAGAGGAAGAGGGGGATGTGAACATGAGATATATAACTGGGGAGTGGCTACAGTACTTTGAGCCATTTTATCTTATTTTTCATAGACCCATTTATGGAAGCTCCACCCACGATATATGCAGGGGCATAGCTATAATTGAGCAAAAGGGTTCAAAGAACACGGGCCCCCAGCACCTGAGGGCCCCCCACCTCGACCCCTCCCTATTTTCTTCATTATCTCCCTCACTCTGAGCAGGCCACCAGAGAGAGGGATGAACACGGGCCCCCTCTCCCCTAGCTACGCCCCTGGATATATGACTGGATAATGTATGATGCTCAAAAGCGGGAGGAGCTTCTTAGTGAAAGTGGGTGGGGCTACATAAAGAAGGCGTGGACCAGAGACATAGTGTGGGCCAAGCTCATGAAAGTGGTCTTGGCCAACCTTCAGTTATTCACCCTGATCCTAGACTGGTAGGGCCAACAGCTTTATGGGAGCCTCTGCAAACTCCTGTCCTGATGATGTTCCAAGGAAGCCGATCATGAGGACATGGCTGGCAGTGAAATTACTCAACCCTAAGAACATAAGAACAGGCCTGCTGGATCAGGCCCAAGGCCCATCTAGTCCAGCATCCTGTTTCACAAAATGGCCCACCAGATGCTGCTGGAAGTCACAGGCAGGAGTTGAGGGCATGCCCTCTCTCCTGCTGTTACTCCCCTGCAACTGGTACTCAGAGACATCCTGCCTTTGAGGCTGGAGGTGGCCTATAGCCCTCAGACTAATAGCCATTGATAGATCTCTCCCTGGGATGATGCTAGTGTGGGTCGGAACCACATTTGTGATGGCATCCCCACAACCAACTTTCTCCAATCATTGCCTGGAGTGTACTCTTTACGTTCTGTGTTGGAGGATCCTCTGAGAGTGAACCACCTTGAGTAGTGGGTGAACTCTAAAAGGTCTGAGATGTTCCTCCAGTTAGCAGAGCCTGGTACCGTGACCTTCATCTTTGGGGAGTCCTGTCTCTAGCTCTTGCTCCAGATCTGCTGGATTCAGGGTCCGTGAGACCTCCTGGGCAAGATGGTCCAGGTCAGCATCTGTGGAGTCTCTAACTGAGGGTTCTACAACCCAGGTTTCAATAGTTCCTCCTGGACCATACAAGCCACACAGGTCACTAATCCTGCCCTCTTTCTCAGCTCTAGAAGGATTTCCAGAGGAGCCACCAACCTGCTACTGTTGAAATGCTAACTGGGCTTTCACCACAGGCCATCACCTTGGCGTGGAATGTCACCATCACAATTCCATTGTTCTCTTTCTGTAAAAGGGATGACAGAATGAATGCCCCTGCCCCCTGCTCCAATTAGGTCAAAGTGACTTTCAGTGCTTTCTAGCATTTTCCTGTTAAAAAGTCTCTTGGAATGTGGTGTGGAAGCATCTCATTCATTCAGATTTTACAGAAAACATACAACATTACATGAGAGAGAGAGAGTGTGTGTGTGTGTGTGGCTGGCGACCACCGCAAGGTTCTGTTTTTCAAACTCCAGTCTGAATCCTCGGGTTGTAGTGAGTTCCGTCACCCCAACCTCAGGTTAAACACAGCCTGCGTTGTGTCCGAATTCAGAACCACAGGCTGTGTTCCCTTCAATGGGAGTTGAGAGAGGAAGCTCCTCCCTCTCTCCGGCTGTGATTGGCTGTGCAGGCTGTTCTTCATGCCAGAAGGAAGCCCACACAGCCAATTCCCCATCCTCTCTGCAGTCCCACTGACTACAGAGAGAGTGCTCTCTGTTACATCCGAATTCAGACAGGAGAGCAGGGGTGAGGTGGGGTGCAGGACCATGGGTCCATGGAAGCTGTCATGGTGTGTTCCGTGCAAATGTGGCCACACACTCCGTGAGAAACACAGCCTGCTGGCTAGAACCTGCAAAACAGGAGCTTTTAAATTAACATTGGAAAGGACTTGGGCTGATTGTGACCAACATGAGTAAACATAGTAGATAGATCTTGGCCATGGGTTTGCTGGATATTAATAGAAGTCCATGTTACATGCTGTGTGTAACGAGTTTTAATTCAGTTTCCAAGAAATTGTGGGGAAACCATGCCTCAGCAGTATTAGAGTATTCTAGTTGGGAAGCAACCCAGGAGTTTCCCTATAGCTGCCCTTTCTTTGAATTGGTCCTCCTCATTGGTCAATCCTGTAAAAGGAATTCCCAGGTGCTGTTGACTACAGCTTCCATCACCCCCAGCTGCAATGGTCTTTGGCTGGGGATTCTGGGAGTTGTAGTCAACCACACCTGAGAATCCCCATTATAGGGCACATTGTTTATTTCCCTTGATGGTTTTGCAGGAGGGATTTTGCAGCATTTGCAAGCATCTCCACCATGTTGCTCTTTCACGTGAATTTTTAAATGTAGGCCAGAGAGACAAATCACACCCACCAGACTTAGCAAAATATCATCGGGAACATTCCTCGGGTTGTTGCAAACCGCGAAGGCTGAAGAATGGCTGAAAATGACTGGTGCTTTGGAGATGCTGAGCACCTTCATTGCTGTCGCGTCGGACGCGTGAGATAAGTCAATCATCATCCCCAGCCGATTCATTTCCTTCACCACTTCCTAGAACATCACAGACAAAGAGCACTGTCAGCTTTGTTACTCTGAGCAAATGCAGAGCGTGATAGGCATTTTAGGAACATAGGGAGTTGCCTTCTACTGAGTCTGACTATTGGTCCGTCTAGCTCAGTATTGTCTACCCAGATTGGCAACGGCTTCTCCAAGATTGCAGGCAGGAGTCTCTCTCAGTCCTATCTGGAGATGCCAGGGAGGGAACGTGGAACCTTCTGCGTGCAAGCATGCAGGTGCTCTTCCCAGAGCGGCCCCATCTCTTAAGGAGAAAATGTACAGTGCTTACACCTGTAGTCTCCCATTCAAATGCAAACCAGGGCAGACCCTGCTTAGCAAAGGGTACAATTCATGCTTGCTACAGCCACCTAATGGCGCAGTGGGAAATGACTTGCCTAGCAAGCATCAGGTTGCCAGTTCGAATCCCCGCTGGTATGAAACACCTATATCGGGCAGCAGCCAGGAGTCGACACCAACTCGACGGCACACTTTACCTTTACCACAAGACCCGTTCTCCTCTTCTAAGGTAATGGCACCACCTGTAAATGTCACCTGGGCTGTAAATGTCACCTGGTCAGAGACAGCATCAAAACTCCCAGAAGCGTCTCCAGCATTCAGATGTCCAAGGGTGAAGATAAATATGGGCTCGTGAGAACAATCGCAAGAGGATTTCCCCCCTCATGACCCAGGCCACACAGAGGCCCATTGTGCAGGTGTGCTGGCCTCCAAAATGGCCAATGCGTAGGGAGGAAAGGCCCAAACGGGCCAAAAAATGGCCAAGCGGGCCTGTTTTGGACAGAAGGAGGGGGAACCTCCTCAGACATACACCCCGATGCCTCAGAGAACATCCCCAGAGGGAATAAGTTAACAAAAAATTATTTTTTTTCTAAAAAAACCCAAAACCCTGCAAACCCCCCAAATGGGCTGGGGGTGTGTGTTTCGGGCTGGGGTCGGACCGAAGAGGGGATGGTTTGGTTCAACCCCGAACCATCAAATCAAACAGGTTGGCACATCCCTACCCTGTATCAGATCGTAAGCCTATTCTCATGACCAAACACTGGGTAGGAGCAGTAGTGCTGTAGATCTGTTGGCACGGCTGACCCGACAGGATTTATGATCCCTTCAGCTCTATTTGTGTGAGTCAAAATAAAGTTCTGGAGCTAAGAGAAGCAGCTTAGTTGTACAAATGAAAGCAAACAATGATTCTCAAGATAAAGCATTATAAACAAAAGAAAGTCCCTTGAAACTAAACTAGGTACCCCCCCTCTACGATAACTGAAATAATGGAGCAGGAAGCACAGAACAAGGACAGGCTGAAACAGGGAAGATTGAGTACAATTATGAGGAACTGTCTGCAAAGAAAGGCAAAGTTGCTGACAGCAATCTGTGCCCAGAACAGTCTGCTTAATATAGGGCTCCAGATAACCGGCAGCCAATCAGGTTTTCCTGACTCAGCACTTCTATTTCCTCTCCTTTGAGATCTTGTGCCTGTGTGTGTCCCACTGAGCCTTTCTCTTGAGATGTCTTCTTAACACAGGTGAAATTCCAGCTTCCTCCTGATCAGTCTCCTCAACCCTCATGTCTGCCAACTGTCAAGATTCCTCTGTATGCTGCCTTTCCAGCTCAGCTCCAGAGTCTGTTCTCCCAGCCAAATCCTGCTGCTGTGCCTCTGAGCCTGTACTCCCAACCGAGTCTTCCCATTCCTCCTCTGACTCAGAGGTCTGAGCCATGACAAGTAGCCAGCAAGGATCCCAGACCCATCCATGCTCCTGAGAACTGGCCATATGTCTGCAAAAATTGAGGTAGGAGGGTGGGAAAGTGAACTTGTGCTAGCTGCAGTCTGGGTAGGATGGGGAGGGATGTGCTTTCCCTCCACCCTTGATGCAATGCTGGGTAAACAATGTCTGAACTGAACCTAACTCGGCTCTTGCCATGGATCTGCCAATCTTGGCCCAGAGGCAATGGGCTTATGAGGATATCAGGGCCATATAGCATGTGCATATATCTGTATCTATAGAGAAATACAAAAATCAAAATGTCAAACAGGTATTCAAACAAATAGTTTATATAGTATGTATATGTATTTTTTAAATGGTTAAATTTGAATACTGCCTTTCATTAAAACAATCCCAATACCAGGCCTGTGCAACCTTAAACAAGTTGTTCTGGCAAGAACTAATCTGTCTACTTTCCTTTCACTATCTCTACAACTGGACTGAATTTGGTTCAAATCAAGGTCCACATGTTAGATCTATCTATCTATCTATCTATCTATCTATCTATCTATCTATCTATCTATCTATCTATCTATTTGATTTCTATACCGCTCTTCCTCAGGGCAGTTTACACACAGAAATAATAAACAAATAAGATGGACCCCTGTCCCCAAAGAGCTCGCCATCTAAAAGAAACATAAGATAGACCCCAGCAACAGTCACTGGTGGTACTGTGCTGGAGGTGGATAGGGCCAGTTACTCTCCCTCTGCTCAATAAAGAGAATCACCACCTTAAAAGGTGCCTCTTTGCCAAGTTAGCAGGGGGACAAATGTTCATGTTCAGGGCCTCAAATGTTCACGTGTTCGCCATCTTGGATCAGGGTGGATGACATCATTACAAACTACACCATTGGGGCACCCCTATGCATCCCTACAGGAGTAGCAAATTTGGTTCAAATTGGTTAAGCAGTTTACAAGTTAGCCCACTTGTGCCTCAAAGGTTTATGCGCCCGCCATCTTGAATCAGGGTGGATGGCATCATCACAAACTACGCTGTTGAGGTGTCCCTACAACTGTACCTGATTTGGTTCATATTGGTCCAAGTGTTGTTAAAATGGTGGTGGTGGTGGGGGTGGGGGAACACCCACACAGACACATGGAATGCCGGGTGATCTCATACGCCTACTGGAAAGTAGGCTAAAAATGTCAAGTCTGATCTGACCGAACAGAGAAAATGCCAGAAGGGCTGACAATGCCTCCCAAAATTGCTAGGTTGAGTCATGTTGGATCAGAAACCCTATTATTTTGTGTGTGTGTGTGAAGCCACCCTACAAGGAGCTTATAGGGATCTCAACCAGAGACTTCTCAGGGCCTACAACTCCCAGAATTCTTTGAAAGAAACCATGATTCTGAGAACAACCTGGATACAGGGCAAATGCACCCTCAGATGTAACATCAAGAATGCTTTCATTGCTACAGGATGCTAGCTTAGAAGAGGATGAGAAGTAAATCCTGTCAAACAGTTTTGAGTAACTTGTTTTTGGACTACAGCTCCTATCATCCCTGACTGCAATAGCCAGAGGCAGGGGAGGATGGGAGTTATAATCCAACAACAAGTCCGCTCTCAAGGGAGGCATGTCTAGGAGGTGCAGGAGAGGAGAGCTGGTCTTGTGGTAGCAAGCATGACTTGTCCCCTTAGTTAAGCAGGGTCCACCCTGGTTGCATCTGAATGGGAGACTTGAATTGTGAGCACTGCAAGATATTCCCCTTAGGGGATGGAGCCGCTCTGGGAAGAGCATCTAGGTTTCAAGTTCCCTCCCTGGCAGCATCTCCAAGATAGGGCTGAGAGAGACTCCTGCCTTCAACCTTGGAGAAGCCGCTGCCAGTCTGTGAAGACAATACTGAGCTAGATAAACCCATGGTCTGACTCAGTATATGGCAGCTTCCTATGTTCCTATGTGTTAACTTACTTTTCCAAAAGGAGTCAAGCCCTCAGTGTCATGATAAAGGCTTTTTGGTGCCTGTGTTGAGGACGATTCTGCCCTAAAAAGTAAAAGATGCAAAAATATTCCATTATTCACATGGACAAGATCTAAAATGCATCATAAGGCAGACACAGAATCTTCCAAACTTTAAAGCCAGATAAGATTACAAAAATCTGAGTGTGCTACCCAGAGGAAAATTCACTTCAAATATGCAGAAAAGTTCAGCTTGTTCAAAGGAACCAATATAAAGAAATTGTGGCTATTATTGTGGTTATTTTCTATACCTAACCATCCATACATAACACTTTAAAAAGAATGAGAAGACAATTCTCTGCCCAGAAGGGCTTACAATCTAGAAACTGACACAAGGAAGGGAACAGAGAGAAATAGAGGCAGAGGTATACAGAGGAAGAATGTGCAATTATTGCAGTTACCTATACTTTGGCCTAGTATAAAATAAATTGCAGCTGGGGATGATGGGAGTTGTAGTTCAGCAGCAGCAGCTGGAGATCCAGGTTTGCCTACTGTGGTGTCTTCTACATGATCCCCACCACACATTAAGGTAACTGAGAGAGGTCTGTCTGTTGTTGCTCCTGGGCTGTGGAATGCGTTCCCTATAGCCTTTCCCCCAACTGCTCCCAAGCCTTTTCAGCTTTTAAAAATTGTTAGGTTTTAATCTTTTTTTAACTTTTAAATTGTATGAATTGTTTTAAGTTTTGTGTCTGTTTTTAACTTGTTTTATGTGATTGTTAACCACCCAGAGACGAAAGTTTGGGGCAGTGTACAAATCTGATAAGCAAACAAACAAATTCGTGGTTTAACATATTTACCAGCGTTTAAAAGAGCCCTTAAGACACTTTTTTTTTTAGCCAAGCTTTTAGTAATATTTGAATGTTTTAAATTGTGTTTTGACGGTTTAACGCATGCAGACGAAAGCCCAGAAGGGGCTGCAGAGAGAGAGGCCTGTGCAGTCATCTGGGAGGAGGGGAACGGGAAGGAACTCGCCATTCTTGCCACCCCCATGCCACACAGCAGCATTTTTCAGAGCCCCCTCCTCCCCACAGCCACTGCGGCCACCAAAGCATCCCCTCTTGCTTTGCAGTGCCGTTTTGTTTTTAAGATAAAAGGGCTGCAATAGTCTTTTTGCCTATGGGTGGCAATACGCTTAATCCACCCCTGGTCAGGCAGTATAAAAATTGAATGAATGAATGAATCAATCAATCAATCAATCAATGAATAATCCATTTCTTGATCCAGGCCAGCTTTTGAATGGGGCTTTAGTTAAATCTTATTCCAGACCTGGAATGGAGGCGCGGCTAACAAACAGCCAGCAGCAAGAGCACAGAAAAGCAGTCTGCATCTGCCTCTCTGTGCACAAGATCTATTTCACTAAACTTTTAATATTCCTGATTCCACTCCACTTCCTTGTCCTTGCAAGCCACAATGCTTTCCCCTGGATCCTACATTGCCTGGGATAGCTAGGACATTCCCACTGCTCGGTGACCCGCCCAGCAGATTTATTCTTTCTTATTCTCCCTAAACATAGGTGGGCTTTCTCGAGGGTCCAGATGAATGCCCCCCCCTCCGAACGATTTGCTGGCAGATACAGCAAAACTCCTGTATCTGCTGTATATGCTGAGGGAAGTGAGCTGTCGGTGACTGACCAGGAGAGAGATCTTGGGGTCATGGTGGACAGCTCGTTGAAAGTGTGGACTCAATGTGCGACAGCTGTGAAAAAGGCCAATTCCATGCTAGGGATCATTAGGAAGGGGATTGAAAATAAAACTGCTAATATTATAATGCCCTTATACAAAACTATGGTGCGACCACACCTGGAGTACTGTGTACAATTCTGGTCACCACATCTAAAAAAGGACATTGTAGAACTGGAAAAGGTGCAGGAGAGGGCAACCAAGATGATCAAGGGCCTAGAGCACCTTTCTTATGAGGCTAGGCTACAACACCTGGGGCTGTTTAGAAAAAAAGACGTCTGCGGGGAGACAGGGTAGAGGTCTATAAAATCATGCATGGTGTGGAGAAAGTGGATAGAGAGAAATTCTTCTCCTTCTCCCATAACATTAGAACCAGGGGTCATCCCATGAAATTGATTGCCGGGAAATCTAGGACCAACAAACAGAAGTACTTTTTCACACAATGCATAATCAACTTGTGGAATTCTCTGCCATGAGATGTGGTGATAGCCAACAACCTGGATGGCTTTAAGAGGGGTTTGGATAACTTCATGGAGGAGAGGTCTATTGACAGCTACTAGTTGGAGGTCTGTAGGCCACCTCCAGCCTCAGGGGTGGGGTGCCTCTGGGTACTAGTTGCTGGGGAGCAACAGCAGGAGAGAGGGCATGCCCTCAACTCCTGCCTGTGGGCTCCCCAGAGGCATCTGGTGGGCCACTGTGTGAAACAGGATGCTGGACTGGATGGGCCTCCTTGGGCCTGATCCAGCAGGGCTGTTCTTATGTTCTTATGTTCCTATTGTTGCAGCTCTAGTAATAAGCAATGTTGAGAGTTGGCCGTTGATGTACAAAGTTTGGTATGCAGATTGGAAACAGAAGAAGAGAGTGTGTTGTGGTATTTTTGGTGAATCCATTCCTTGATCCAGGCCAGCTTTGGAATGGGGCTTTAGTGACTTGTATTCCAGTCCTGCAGTAGAGGTGGGGCTAAAAAACCCAGCCAGCAGCAAGAGTATGGAAAAGCAGTCTGCACTTGCCTCTCTGTGCATACTATCTATTTCATTCCACTATTAATATTCCTGATTCCACTCCACTGCTTTGTCCTTTCAGACCACAACTCTTTCCCTTGGAGTCCACACCTATCTCCGCCATGGAGACCAGATCAGGGCTGGCCAACCCGAGCCCCTCCTGCTGTTGTTGGGTGCCCATAATCCTTAGGATTGGGCATTGAGGCTGGGGGTGATATTGGGAACTCTATAGTCCAAGAACAGCTCCAGACCCTCAGGTTGGCCGTCCCAGGATTGTGCCACAAGCTTCACAGGAAAGGTAGGTTTGAAGAGGGCTGAAATCCAAGCATAAAGGGCATCAAGTGGGCATTGGACTATTTAGGCCTTGGCCTCATTCAGCAGGCTGCTCTTACGTTCTTCTGTCTTAAGACGTCTGGACATTCTGCCACATCACCCCACAGACCCCTGAAGGCTTCCCTTCGCCTTAGAAAGCCCACAGCTGAGGAGGCGGCCAAGAGGGCTGTGCACAGGCTGAATGACTGGACAGATCGTGATACCAGCCCAGGCCATTCCTGCATTGTGCGTACGCGATGCAAGGGATGGTCTTGATCCCATCCTTCAAGCTGATGGGCGCAGTGCATGAGATGGGGGTGGCAGAGGGCTTAGCTTTAATGGATGTACAGCTTCTTTGGAAAAAATCCAATTTTGGGACTGTATCAAGGCGACCTTAAATCCTAGTCATAGGAACATAGCAGGCTGCCCTATACTGAGTCAGACCACTGGTCCATCTAGCTCAGGATTGTCTACATAGACTGGCAGTGGCTTCTCCAAGGTTGCAGGCAGGAGTCTCTCTCAGCCCTCTCTTGGAGATGCTGCCAGGAAGGGAACTGGGAACCTTCTGCTTCTCCCAGAGTGGCCCCATCCCCTATGGGGAATATCTTACAGTGCTCGCACATGTAGTCTCCTATTCAAATGCAAACCAAGGCAGACCCTGCTTAGCAAAGGGGACCATTCATGCTTGCTACCTGTCAAGCATAGTCTATAGGTTTTCTATCCTATTTCTATCAATGATGAAAACATTTAGAAGACTTTTCTGGCTCATGTAGCTAGATACGTGACTGCTCTCCATGGTATGTTTTTTATGCTAGTGATTGTGTTAGTCATCTTTCAGTTCAGTATATATGGTATTTATTTAGGGGAATATATATATAAATAATTTATTAAATTGCTATATCGCCCTTCAAAAAAAAAAGGCTCAGGGCAGTTTACATTAAAACAAAACAATTAAAATCAATTAAAAACAGAGACTATAAAACACCATGAAACAATTAAACATTTGACACAGTTTAAAAACCCTGGAAAACCAGGTTACAGCAAGTTAAAAACATTTACAAGAAATTAAAAACCCTGGAAGGCCAGGCCAAGCAGCTAGGTTTTGAGGGCTCTCCTGAAGGCCAATAATGAATTCAGAGTATGGATTTCAACAGCGAGTGCATTCCACAGCCCAGGAGCAGCTACAGAGAAGGCCCGCCTCTGAGTCGCCACCAGACATACCAGTGGTAACTGGAGACGGACCTCCTCAGATGACCTTAATGTGCAGTGGGGATCATGCAGAAGAAGGCGCTCTCTAAGTTAACCTGAAACTAAACTGTTCAGGGCTTTAAAGGTAATAACCAGCACTTTGTATTTTGCCCGGAAACATCGGCAGCCAGTGCAACTGTTTCAGAAGAGGCATAATATGGTCTCTCTGGGTTGCCCACGAGACCAATCTGGCTGCCTCATTTTGAAGTTTCCGAACTACATACAAAGGCAGCCCTATGTAGAGTGCATTGCAGTAGTCAAGCCTGGAGGTTACCAGCTGATGCACCACTGTTTCAAGGTCCTCCTCTTCAAGGAATATAGTCCCTTTGCTGCATGGATCCACTAATACGGCAGCCTCTTTCTGTTGCCTGTGGTTCCCTAGTTCACATGTTCCTAACCAGTGGTCCTCCAGATGTTGCTGAACTACAACTCCCCTCATGCCCAGCCAAAATGTATTGTGGCTGGGGGTGATGGGAGTTGTAGTTCAGCCATATCTGGAATACCACTGGTTTGGAACTCCTCAAGTTGATCATTTGGGATCCTAATTTTGAAAATCCCCTGTCCATGAGCTCCTGCCCCAACTGGTACATGCCGTTACCCCCACCCATTTCCACCTTGTTTCAATCCCAGAATGCCTCCCTTTTGAGAGGGAAAAGACTTGAAGCAACGCTTGCTCGCTAGTTACCAGGGAGTGTTGCAGTTGTGCGTCAACGACATGTACCGGACTCCCAGGGCGTAATACATCCTCAGGGTTGCAAGACTGCTGTCGATGGAGTGACCCCCTTCAAGGCCGATTAAACATGCGATCTTTGTACTGTCCGTATCAATAATGCCTGGAGTGAAACAGAAGGACAGGCCTGACGTACAAAAGGCACCTTAAGACAGCACAACATGGATGGGACAAATTAGAGGGCTTCTAGAGACCCAGGCAGTACTGTGGACTGAAACTATGGGCAAGTCTACAGCAGAGACGTACAACTAATCTAACAACCATCCTTCCCTCTTCACAGAATGCCCAGGTGGTGACTATAGATGTTTAAAGATGCTAGGGGGCTCGGATAGAGAATTCTTGGTACCACAAGTGGCAGCTTCAGATGTTATTAAAATGCCTTGCTGTAGCTGTGTACAGTGGGGAGAAGGGAGAGGAGATGCCGCTCCCGGGAGAGAAAGTCCCGTCCCCGGAAGTCCCGCCGCCCCCCCACTCACCCACATGCCCCGTCACTCACACTTACAGTGGGGCTTGTCTGAAGACACTAGAACCCAACCAATGATTGCGAGGGTGGGTCAGTCCAGTCTTGCAATCACAGGAGCTCCTGCCGTCATGGTGTTTTAAAATATTGTTTTAAAAATGTCAGATTGTTGTAATGTATGTTTTAACTAATGTTTTACTTTTTCTGTTTTTATTTTGTTGTAAACTGCCCAGAGACGTAAGTTTTGGGCGGTAAAAAAATATGTTAAATATAAATAAATATACATATAAATAAATATACATATAAAGAAAGAAAGGGTAGGGCTCTGGAACATTGGAAGCTGCCTTTTACTGAGTCAGACCACTGGTCCATCTAGCTCAGCATTGCCTACACAGACTGGCAGCAACTTCTCCAAGGTTGCAGGCAGGACTCTCTCTCTCTCAGCCTTTTCTTGGAGATGCCAAGGTGGGAACTTGGAACCTTCTGCATGCAAGAAAAAGAGCAGTCCTATCCTTTAAGGGATGGGAATATTAAAGTGCTCACAAAAGTCTCCCATTGAAATGCAAACCAGGATGGACCCTGATTAGCAAAGGGGAAAATTCATACTTGCTACCACAAGACCATCTTTTCCCTCTTCAGGTGATCTCCACTGTAAGCAGGAGTGGCAGGGTGTGACCCGGCGGGGGCAGGACTTCCTCCCCCTTCGCCCCACTGTACAGGACTGCAGTGGGGTGTTTTTATAACACATGAAGAGGGCTATGGTCCAACTACAATTCCCAGGATTCCTTGGCGAAGACATCGCAGTAAAAGTGATATAAAACCAGTATGTTTAAGGTGTAAATATGTCTTTTAATGGTGAAAATTATTTCTGTCTCATGTATATATAAAAGTTACCAACATCTGTTTGCCTTCTCAACATCTTCTATAACTGAAAAGTCCAAACTGAGTGGTATCCCAGCACATGTCTACACTCCAAATCTAAACCGGTTTAACTGTCTTAGCTTCTTCATTGCAATCCCTAAAGCCCTCTTAACAACATCACCAGGGAGTTATTTGCACACGGCTCCATGCTTTCGGGTAAAGGTTGAGCGAAGCCACTTCGAATCACACTCACGTCATTGAGGGAAGCAGCCCTTCCCCTCTGTTCTCGGATTTTGTTTTGGTGCAATTTCACATCGCATGCCTCTGTGTTTTCCTTCAAAGTTCAAATTTTATTTACGGTCTTAGACCAAAACAAAAAACATATACCATCTGTGGATACAACTGGGTTTTGTTTTGAAACAAGTTCACTTGGCATGCCTCTGTGTTTTCCTTCTTGCCAATGGGGTGGGGGGAGATTTCTAGAGAGCTATATCTGCATTTCTAAAGAGAGTATCCCTCTTATCACGCTGATGATTCTAAGTCAGTGCCTCTCCCGACTTGCTCCGGCGTTTTCAGAAAAGAATCGCTTAAAACCAGCATTTTAAAAACCCAGAAATACATTGAGATAAGCTAGGATTCAGGAGACCAAGCCCAATTTGTGTGAGATGTGCTTCCAAGGATCTCGAAGGGACTTGGGGGTAAGTCTGGCTGGTGTGTGAACGCACACACTCGCTTCCGAAGGAGCTTTGGGGTGACAGCCCTGTCTGTAAAGCCTCCCATGTTTAGCAATGAAATGTGCTCCCCGGAATTCTGGGGAGATATTTCTGGTTTCAGGATTATGCTGTGAAAATATTTAGCTGTGTTAGTGCTTCCTAAATATAGAGCAGCCTTATCACTGGTTAGGTTTGACGTTCTGCCATCTGTATATGGGTGGATTTTGGCAGTTCCCCATTGCTGATTGTGTTTGCTTCTCTCTGTTTCACATATCCTGCTAGCTCTATTCGTTTCATTCTGAGATTAGACTGACGTTATTGTCAGATATAAGGCAAATGCTAAGTTTATCACTGCTGATGACAGATGAGGAATGAAAGTTTCTGCTAGATTCTTCCTGAATGCTTAAGGATGAGTGGCGGCGCATCTGTTTTGCATGCAGAAAGCCCCAGGTTCAAACCCCAGCATCTCCAGGTAGGAATAAGAAAGATTCCTCCCTGTGGCCCTGGAGAGGCACTATTAATCAGAGCAGACAATAGAGGGGGTGGTGGTGGTAGATTCATCAGTACTGGAGCATCTTAAGGTAGGGATTCTCAACATTGGGTCTCCAGATATTATTGGACTTCAGCTCCCATAATCCTTAGCCCCAGTGACCTTTGGTTGGGGATTATGGGAGTTGAAGTCCAATAACATCTGGCGACCCAACGCTGAGAATCCCTGGTCTAAGGCACAGCCCTATGTTGATGCTCTTCAGCTTAGCTCAAGGTCGCAACCAGCCACTTGAAGACCAAAGAACTCTGAACCCAAAGCTCATTTGGACCTGGGTTTCTCAACGATCACCTCTCCAGGCCCCAAAGCAAACCATTTTTGAAACGGAGGGATTCTGGAAGCAATTTGTTTATAGGATGTGGAAGTGGGGGACGGGTCTGTGGTCAAAAATCAAAATTGCACTAGGCACGCGGTCTAGGCCCTTCTTCAGTAAGCTTCAAAAGCTCTTTGGACCAATGCTCAATGAGCATTGAATGAGCACTCAATACTCTTAAAGCACCGGAAGTAGAATAACGCTTTAGCTCACCTTGGGCAGACGTCACCAGTTCAAATTCCTCGTAGGCTTCGCACATCCTCCTGACAACATCGATCTGCTCCAGGGTCAGCCGGACGGCATCTTTGTTTTGAGCGCTGCAGAGGACATATGCCGACCAAAACTGGGGCAGGGTGGGGGGAGTTGATGCCATATGTTTATTTCATCCTGGATTAAAGGGGTGTGTGTGTGTGTGTGTGTGTGTGTGTGTGTGTGTGTGTGTGTGTGTAGAAGTAGAGAGAGAGAGACAGGCAGACAGAGTCATGTTTACACTACATTCAGGGACTTCTCTACTGTGTCCTGCCACAGAAACTGTCTGCATTGCAAAGGATTCTGGGAGTGTTCTAGGCCACATCCTTCGTTCGTGGGGGGCCCTTTCCAGGGTTTCTAATCATTCCTCCAAATGCCACGGATAATGTCCTCGTCAAACCATGCTAACAAATTGTTCTGGTCGGACTGGGAAATTTCTCCACCCTTGCTGTAATTTTCCGGAAGGAACAGCGGATAAATCCCTTGCCACCCTCCCTGCACCCCTCCCTACACCCCTGGAAGGGCTGCAAGCTCTTGTTTTGCAGTCCAAAGGGATCAGCCTACGCAATGGATTTATCGGGTCCTTTTGGGGCTGCCTTCCAGACCTCCATTTTGCTCAGGGGGTTACAAGCTGGTCTGGTTCCCGTGGCAGCCAGTACAAATCAGCTGAGGGTGGTGGTGGTGGAGGAAAATCAGCTGGGTGTGTGTGGAAAACAAGCTGCAGGTAGAGTGCATGCAGCATGACCCCCCTCCTTCTGCCCCACCAAGCCTCACCCATCTCTTTCCCCACTCTTGTCTCACCCTACCCTGAGCCCAGCAGGTTGATATTTCACCCAGTTGGGGATTGAACTCACCAATTGCCGGGTTGGCAAGTTGTCCCCAGCTGGGTGAATTACCACTGGACTCGGGGCGGAGAGATGAGAGTGGAATAGTGAAAAAGACGACTGCGGGGAGACATGATAGAGGTCTATAAAACCATGCATGGCGTGGAGAAAGTGGAGAGAGAGAGATTCTTTCCCCTCTCACACAACACTAGAACCAGGGGTCACTCCATGAAAGTGATTGCCAGGAGGTCTAGGACCAACAAACGGAAGTACTTTTTCACACAACGCGTGATCCACTTGTGGAACTCTCTGCCACAGGATGTGGTGACGGCCAACAACCTGGATGGCTTTAAGAGGGGTTTGGATGACTTCATGGAGGAGAGGTCTATCAATGGCTACTAGTCAGAGGGCTGTGGGCCACCTCCAGCCTCAAGGGTGTGCCTCTGAGTACCAGTTGCAGGGGAGCAATGGCAGGAGAGAGGGCACGCCCTCAACTCCTGCCTGTGGCTTCCAGCGGCATCTGGTGGGCCACTGTGCGAAACAGGATGCTGGACTAGATGGGCCTTGAGCCTGATCCAGCAGGGCTGTTCTTATGTTCTTAATAGAGATCGCTGGGGCCAGGTGGAATCGGAGCATCATGCACTACACCCCTGTGGCTCATTTTTCCACCCCTGTGGCTCATTTTTCCACCCCCAGCTCTTTGGTACTCTCCGCCAGTGTCTGATTCGCCACTCCATCTACCAATAAAATCAGTTCAAGGTGGCAGGCCCGCATTTCCGATCCCACAGCACCTACCTGAGCACCAACGTGGCCGTTCTGCAGCCTCTCAATGTTTGTCACGGTGGTGCTGAGGGTCCTCAGGTCTATTTTACTCAGCATGTTATTGTGGAGCCATCTTAGCTTCAGAGGCAGGTCATTGTGTCTGAATGATAGAAAGGTGCAGTGAAAGAGTTACTGGAAACGTGTGGGGAGGAGAGCTGGTCTTGTGGTAGCCAGTGTGGATTGTCCCCTTTGCTAAGCAGGGTCTGCCCTGGTTTGCATTTGGATGGGCGACTGCATGTGTGAGCAATGGAAGATCTTCCCCTTCGGGGATGGGGACGCTCTGGGAAGAGGACCTGCATGCTTGCATGCAGAAGGTTCCAAGTTCCCTCCCTGGCATCTTTAAGATAGCTGAGAGAGACTCCTGCCTGCAACCTTGGAGAAGCTGCTGCCAGTCTGTGTAGACAATACTGAGCTAGATGGACCCTTAGGCTGACTCAGTATATGGAAGCTTCCGATGTTCCTATGTTCCAGCAGAGCTCCGGCTTTAATTTGAGCCATGCAGGCTGCTCATTCACCAGGTCAAGTGGCCAGTCTGTGCAAATGGCCAGCGAAATACTAGCCTGCGCTGGTTTGGGAGAGATCTCTCAGGCTATTATGGGGGCAAAACTCTAACATTTCAAAGATGGAGAAATGCTGTTGTGAATTTGGTAATCCAGTGGGAGGCCATTTCTTTTTGGGAACAAGTCCTGAGGCAGGAGAGGATTTTTTCCAACAGGGTATTGTTTCGCTGCCACCATATACTCCCTATATAATCAGGAACTCTCTTTATAGGAGAGCTTATCTTGTGGTAGCAAGCATGACTTGTCCCCATAGCTAAGCAGGGTCCACCCTGGTTGCATCTGAATGGGAGACCAGAAGTGTGGACACTTGTAAGATATGCCCCTCAGGGGATGGAGCCGCTCTGGGAAGAGTATCTAGGTTCCAAGCAGGGGCGTAACTATAATAGGGCCAGGGGAGACAGTTGTCTGGGGGCCCACTGCCTTGGCCCCCCCCGAGGCAAGTTACATGACTGACTCCCCCAGCCACGCACCCACCTGGGCTTCCTTCAGTTGTATTCATCCTCCGAAATTGATGTGAGTGTGAAGACCTGGAGCTACCAGAACAGCAGGTCTTTCTCTATCCCCATTAAATGACTTGCATTGTTCACAATTTACAAAACCTTTAGGATGATGTTCTATTGTGGCACATAGGAGATTATCTATCTATCTATCTATCTATCTATCTATCTATCTATCTATCTATCTATCCTTTTCTTCATGAGCTGAGCTTCAGTGAGGGAGGGGGCATTTTAAAATCTTGTCTCTGGGCCCACTCCAACCTTGCTACGCCCCTGGTTCCAAGTTCCCTCCCTGGCAGCATCTCCAAGATAGGGCTGCTGAGAGATTCCTGCCTGCAACTTTGGGGAAGCCGCTGCCAGTCTGTGAAGACAATACTGAGCCAGATAGACCAATGGTCTGACTCAGTATATGGCAGCTTCCTAAGTTCTTATCTTCCAGGCAATTCACCTTCAAGAGAGGGGGTGCAGCTTATGAAGCCAGCTGTTTATTGGGGGTTGAGGTGCAATGAGCAAAAATGACTGTATATTTCAGGGTGCAGAACATGCAGTCCCTTTTAGGGAGCAGGGTGCAGTATTACCTACTAGATTCTTACGCCACTGTGTGGCACTTTAGGAGTGGAGTACAAGAGGGCGAGACAGAATCATTGGCAGTGCGACATTCTGGCTCTCTTTATGCAGCTAGGGCAGGCTGACCCTGTGGGCGAGGAAAGAGAAGAAATCCGACCTACCCGTCAATTAAAGGAGCCTCTGTCATGAGCTCAATGGCCTTCTCTGCATCGTTGTCAGCTCTGGAGTCCCAAAGGTCAGAAAGCAGCAGCAGCAAGGGCAGAAACAGCTTCCGCTGAACCCTCTTGGAGTCCACAGGCATGGTTACTGAGTGGAGATGCTCATTTGGTGGCAGGGGCTGGAGTTTAGGTGCAGCTGGTGGCTTGGATCCTGAAAGAAAACCAGGGGTGTATATGTGTGTGTGGTGGTGGGGGGAATAGGGGCGTGGGGACTAGAACCCCAAGCCCGTGTGGGAGCCTTGTGATTCCACAACCTTGCTTGCCGTAAAAGCTGTGCTGTAGCCTCTCAAAGCCCAACCGCACCTAGCACCAGCCCCTGGAAGGAGAAGCATCTGATCTCATCCATCATGACGATGACCCCGCTTCCCTCCCACACAGAAAGCACACGGAGATCCCGTTTTTAAGCAGTGCAGTAGGGCCCTTCTGGAAAGACTCCTCCCTGCTCTTATCGGAAAGGCCATCCAACCCACAAGTGGTTGCAGTAAAGAGCTAAAGGGCAGGGGGATGTGGGAGGAAAGCGCTCCACATCAGCAAGTGCCGAGCCTTGGAATGCGGAAGGACCAGGTTCAGGTCTCCTCTTGGCCATGAAGCCCATGTAGTGGCCTTGGGTCAGTTGGTATCTCCCGGCCTCACCTACGTCACAGGGTTGTTGTGAGGCCCTGCTATGGCATCAGCACAGATGAAAAAAATTAGAGGGAACATTGGTCCTGAGAACTACTGTTGCCATTGCAGCTGAGGATGATGGGAGTTGTTGTTGTTGTTGTTGTTGTTGTTATTTCTTGTTTACACAGTCAGACAGGTGTTATTGACTGGTTTGTTTTATCCAGACAGCGAGTCCTTCCCAAGGACCTGGGATGGCTGAATTTTATTGTCAATGTTGTTGCTGTTATTATAGATATTGTCACAGAATATAGGCTGTTCCCAGTAAAGTTGCTTTTTGTAATTGGCTGATGGTGATTTCTGTGGCCATTGCAGCTGAGGATGATGGGAGTTGTTGCTGTTGTTGCTATTATTATTATTATTATTATTATTATTATTATTATTAATTCAATTTCTATACCGCCCTTCCAAAAATGGCTCACGGCAGTTTACACAGAGAAATAATGAACAAATAAGATGGCTCCCCGTCCCCAAAGGGCTCACCATCTAAAAAGAAACATAAGATACACACCAGCAACAGTCACTGGAGGTACTGTGCTGGGGGTGGATAGGGCCAGTTGCTCTCCCACTGCTAAATAAAGAGAATCACCACATTAAAAGGTGCCTCTTTGCCAAGTTAGCAGGGGAGTTGTAGTCAACAACATCCTGGAATCCCTGATACAGGGCACACAGGTCCTGATACCTGTAAAAATGATTCTTGTCTCTCTCTCCCTCCCTCCCCCCTCCTCCAGAAATAATACTGATGTTGCAGGGGTGTAGCTATAATTGAGCAAAAGGGTTCAAAGAACACAGGCCCCCAGCTCCTGAGGGCCCTCCAGCTCCCCCTATTTTCTTCATTATCTCCCTCACTCTGGGGGCCGCCAGAGAGAGGGATGAACATGGCCCCCTCTCCCCTAGCTACGCCCCTGTGATGGTGGTAACTGGAGAGGTGGAATATTTATCTGGCTTCAGGGGGGCAAAAAGCTTACTTGTCCCACGAATTCCCACTCATTCACCTCTGCAAAGGGAGTGGGAAACTGCATGCAGGCAGATGTGGAGAATGTTTATTTTGTAAGGAAGCAAGGAATGTTTGTTAAAGCAGCAAAAATGGTGCACGCCTCGTGTGTGTGTGTGATCTCTTCACAATCATTGGTCACTGACGGGATCCAACTGCGTTAGATTCACCCCACGCCAGACTTTCAAACCTGAACGTCAGCCCAAAGGAAAGGCTTTTCCGGAAAAGGGCCTGGTGCTCATTCCAGCAATGCATCCTGCAGTTCTGTAGAGAATGAGAAATGTATTTCCACGTTACATAGCCCAAACTGTCTCATACGGTTGGGTGCTCTGGCTTGAGTCATCAACCCAAGGCAAAAAAATGAAGTGGAAATATATTTGCAGGAGCAAAAGCTTTCCCTCCAAATAGGAAGCAAATATACTGATATGTTATCGATGACATTTGTGACATATATGAATATTTTAGAAGGCTTCTGGAGCAGCAGCATTTTCCCCTGCAGGGGAAAGAGGATCTTTGGATTGTTTTTATCATTTAGGAATAGTTATATACAGTCTTTCAACAACAACAAACGCTTGCAAAATCGTATAGATAGCACAAGGTGTTTCCTGTCCCCAGGTGGCTCACCATCTAAAAGGAAAACCCCTGGTGGGGATATTAGGCTGGGCTGAGCAGGGACCATTGATCTCCCCTCCCCCTGCTAAATATAAGAGAGGGTCTACTTTCAAAAGTATACCACCTAATGGCACAGCAGGGAAATGACTTGCCTAGCGAGCAAGAGGTCGCCGCTTCGAATCCCTGCTGGTAGGTTTCCCAGACTATGGGAAAGACCTCTATCGGGCAGCAGCGATGCCTCTCTGTGTATAAGATCTATTTCATTACACTATTCATATCCCTGACTCCGCCCCAGTGCCTTGTGTCCTTGCACGCCCTTGGATTCTACAACAGCCTGCTCTACGCTCTTCACTGTTAATGTTATATGAATTGATGTAGCAGGCATATTTGTTTAAAAATGTGTCTGAACCAGGGGACGTGTTTGCACAAGTGTGTGTTCAAGTGTCTGCATGCGTGGGGAGTGCGTGTGATATTATTTGCACAGGAGCAAGAGAAAGGGCATGCCCAGAATGTTTTGCCTTTTATTTATTATTTATTATTATTATTATTTATTAATTTATTTATTTATTTTCATTGAGTCCTTACAGTTCTGCTGTGAAGAAATGGGGAGGAGAAGGAGGCAGGTAGAGCACCACTGAGGTAGAGCACCACTGTACCAGTCCATTAGAGTAGGTGGATATGAAGATTACTACCTGTAATCAAATAGTTGCATTCTCTAGAATAAGAAGCTTCCAAGGGGAGCCCCACTTAGAATGCATTACAGTAGTCTAGCATGATCCAGCACCTTTGCCCTGCTTTGTCTTCCCATTCACTGGCAGCTTCTAATCATTGGCCCCTCCATAAAACCACCAGAGATGATGATATCTACACCTTTATCCCACCTAAGGAGCTCAGGGTCCCATGTGTGTGTGTATGTCCCACCCCTCACAACAATCTCACAACAACCCTGTGAAGTAGGTGAGGCTGAGAAATAGCAACTGACCCAAGGCCACTCCATGAGCTCCATGTCCAAGCGGAGACTTGAACCTGGGCCTCCCCATTCCAAGGCTCGACACTTGCTGATGTGGAGAGCTTTCCTCCCACATCCCCCTGCCCTTTAGCTCTTTATTGCAACCAGTTGTGGGTTGGATGGCCTTTCCGATAAAAGCAGGGAGGAGTCTTTCCAGAAGGGCCTTGCTGAACTGCTTACAAATGGGATCTCCGTGTGCTTTCTGTGTGGGAGGGAAGCGGGGTCATCGTCATGATGGATGAGATCAGACGGTTCCCCTTCCAGGGGTAGGTGCTAGGTGCGGCTGGGCTCTGAGAGGCTACAGCAAGCAAGGCTGTGGAATCACAAGGCTCCCACACGGGCTTGAGGTTCTAGTCCCCACACCCCTATTCCCCCCACCACCACACACCCCCCGGTTTTCTTTCAGGATCCAAGCCACCAGCTGCACCTAAACTCCAGCCCCTGCCACCAAATGAGCATCTCCACTCAGTAACCATGCCTGTGGACTCCAAGAGGGTTCAGCGGAAGCTGCTTCTGCTCTTGCTGCTGCTGCTTTCTGACCTTTGGGACTCCAGAGCTGACGACGATGCAGAGAAGGCCATTGAGCTCATGACAGAGGCTCCTTTAATTGACAGGTAGGTCGGATTTCTTCTGTTTCATCCCCCACCCCACAAATCTGTTAAGGAGACTTCTTGTATTATGGTTAGCATGATGATCACTCCTTGGTTCTATTCTCCATCAAAAAGGCTCCATTTTGCATACAGAGAGCAGCCTTCAACCTCTACACTCCAATGAATCATCCAAGGAAATGAATGCCCTTGTTTAGGAGGGGAATCCACTTGTTTAGGAGGGGAAAGTATACAAATTTGTCAAATAAATAAAAAATGCAAATTAGTTGCAGTGTGATTTGCATAATATGCAAATTAGGCCACCCGGCTTTGGGAAGCTTAAATATGGCAACCCTACTCCCTGCCCACTGCTTTTACTTGAATAAAGGACCATTATAAAATACAGCCCAATACAAATGCAATGGGCAGTCTGTTGGTCTATTACAGGGCTGGGCAAACCTGGCCCTCCAGATGTTGTTGAACTACCACATTGTGGCTGGGGATGATGGGAGTTGTAGTTCAACAACATCTGGAGGGCCAGGTTTGCCCAGCCCTGGTCTATTATTCTATAAATCTCAGGGGTTTCAGCTGAAACTAGTTGTGATCCGAGCACCGGTATCATCACCACCTATTGGCTGGAACCTACAATAACATTTCCACACAGAGCCTGCTGCCCATCTCTTGACCGTGACTCATCTTTTTGTCATTCAGACACAACGATCTGCCACTGAAGTTGAGATGGTTCTACCAAAACAAGCTGAGTACGGTGGACTTAAAGACAATCAACAAAACACTTGCAAACATTCAGAAGCTGCAAGCAGGCCATGTTGGTGCTCAGGTAGATTCTGTCCTGTAGATTTGGGAACTAGGGCTGCGAGTGTGAATATGCTTCGGTAAAGAGAATGGATTCTGTCCATGGAAGGGCAAAACCACAATTTTGTAAGAGGAAAATGTGTAGACTTCTCTTGAAAAAACGAGATGTGTGCCAACACCCAGCTGCCCTCTATTTTTGTGTCCCTTTCTGCACCCTCCATCCATCAGCCTCGTATACAAAATCTTGCACCCCACCCTAAATAATTGTGCATGGTGAGGAGAAGTTAGATCAAAGTTTTTTTCCCCTCCTCACAGTACTAAAACCTGGGGTTATAGAAATATGATTGGATTCTTGGAGACTAAGGAAAGACAAAGGGAGGTTCTTTTTCACACAGCGTCTAATATATTTATGGAATTTGCTTCCACAATATGTGGTGAATGTTGGGGTTTTTGATTATTTAGCAAAGCACCAAGGAAGCTCCCACTCCAGTTACAGAGTGCAGAGTTTAGTTGTTGCAGCTGTCTAAGTAACACATATGGAGATCACTGTAGAGTCTCAACTAAATTGATGAATGACCTTTGAGATAGGAAAGACCTGTCATAGGAACATAGGAAGCTGCCATATACTGAGTCAGACCATTGGCCTATCTAGCTCAGTATTGTCTTCACAGACTGGCAGCGGCTTCTCCAGGGTTGCAAGCAGGAATCTCTCTCAGCCCTATCTTGGAGATGCTGCCAGAGAGGGAACTTGAAACCTTCTGCTCTTCTCCATCCCCTGAGGGGAATATCTTACAGTCCTCACACTTCTAGTCTCCCATTCATATGCAACCAGGGTGGACCCTGCTTAGTTAAGGGGACAAGTCATGCTTGCTGCCACAAGACCAGCTCTCCTCTGATCTATCAGCTACAGAATGAATAGGTAGGGAGAGAGAGAGAGATGTTTCCATCTTCTCTCTAAGAGGAAAGGAAGAGGACTAACTCACTACAGGAAGTACCTGAGAAGTCAAAGCAGGGGTCATAGAGCAGAGGCAAGCAGGGACAGGTAAGGAGACCCTCACTAGTTACCTGTAATCCCAGTGCCCCAAGTGGTCATTAGGATAGTTGGTGCAAAAGGTTGATGCACTGGAACTCCATCTCCAACAGTGAAGTCTCATGGCTGAGATGGGTTTAAAAGACAATTGGACAAATTCATGAAGAACAATTCTATCAATGGCTACTAGTCGATGGCTTTAGGCTACCTCCATGTTTACAGGCATCCTGCCTCTGAATACCAGTTGCCAGAGAGCAACAGCAGGAGAGGGGGAATGCCTTATTCTCCTGGTTGTGGGCTTCCCAGAGGCATATTTTGGACCCCTGTGGGAAACAGGGTGCTGTTCTAGATGGACCATTTGTTTAATCCTTACAAAAGAATTTGACAAATGGACAGAGGAAGGAGGAGGAGGAGGAGGAGGAGGAGGAGGAGGAGAGATCTATTGCTGGCTATTAGTCATGATGGCTATGTGGAAGCTTCAGAGGCAATATATCTCTGAAGACCAGATAATGGAGACCAACAGTAGGTAAAGACTATTGACTTAATCGCCTGCTCATGGGCTTCCCAGAAGGATCTGGTGGACATATCGGAACATAAGAAGCTGCCATACACAGACCATTGGTCCATCTAACTCAGTATTGTCTACACAGGCAGTGGTATCTCCAGGTTTGCAGGCAGGAGTCTCTCTCAGCCCTTTCTTGGAGATGCCAAGAAGCGAACTCGGAACCTTCTACGTGCAAGCATGCAGATGCTCTTTGCAGAGTGACTCCATTCCCTCTGGGGAACATCTGACAGTGCTCATGCATGGCCATTCACATGCAAATGGGGTGGACCCTGCTTAGCAAAGGGGACAAGTCATGCTGGCTTCCACAAGACCAGCTCTCCCCACTGTGGGAAACTTGATGCTGGGCTAGATTGACCATAAGATAGACCACAGGGTTTTTCTTCTGTTTTTCTGTTCTTATACAGACTATCACTACAGACATATCAGCGGGTCAAAGACTGAAATAAAGTCTTGCTTACTTACTTATACAAACACGTGCCATTTTCTCCAGCCAGAATCAGGAGACTAGATCCTTGAAAAGGAGTCAGAATGGTGGCAATAAGGAATTCACTGGACAAGCTCAACTGTCCTTTAAACGGAAGTCCCCAATGAAAGGGAAGAGGGGACCAGCTGGTCACCACACAGATGCACAGAGGCTCCTCCAGAGACAAATCCCTGCCTGAGGGAGTTGAAAAACCACTCACACAAAGGGCCATGCCGCATAGACATTTATTTGATCCAAAATGAAATAAAAACAACCCGTCGGTTCTTCTTTCAGTTTTGGTCCGTGCAAATGCTCTGCGAGGCTCAGAACAAAGATGCAGTATGACTGACCCTGGAACAGATTGATGTCGTCCGGCGGATGTGTGAAACTTATGAGGAACTGGAAATGGGGACATCTGCTCAAGGTGACCTAAATAATTCTTCTGTACCCCAAACCTGGGATCTTCTGCATGCAAAGCAGATGCTCTACCACAGAGCTATGAACCCATTTCAGTGTGTGGCTGGCTGGCTGGCTGGCTGGCTGGCTGGATGGATGGATGGATGGATGGATGAGTGGGTGGGTGGGTGGGTGGGTGGGTGGGTGGATGGATGGATGGATGGATGAGCATGAGGATGGATGGATGGATGGATGGATGGATGGATGGATGGATGGATGGATGGATGGATGGATGAGCATGAGGATGGATGGATAGATAGATGGATGGGTGGGTGAGTGAGTGAGTGGGTGGATGGATGGATGGATGGATGGATGGATGGATGGATGGATGGATGGGGTCCCCATGGATTCACTTCCATTTATGTAGAGGATAAGGGAGATGCTGAAAGGCATCATCTCATCCTGCACGGGAGATGGTAATGGTCAACCCCTCCTGTATTCTACCAAAGCCAGGAGTCAACAATGACTCGACGGCACACTTTAGCTTTACCTTTATAAGAGCATTAATGAGAAATCACAATTATTTTCCTTGTGCCCCCACTCTCCCAGAAAAAAAAATTGTCTCTTCTGTGCCCCCCCGGTGTGTGTGTGTGTGTGTGTGGGTGTGTGTGTGTGTGTGGTGTGTGCCACCACTGTTATTGGTGCGTTTAGAGCATCCAGATTGCTATTTAGCATTCTGGAGAGCCTGGATATGTTCAGTGGGGTTTTGACTCTCAACCCCAGACCTGCCTCTCGCTCCCACATCATAACACAAACTGCTTTTGAAGTCTCACACCATTTCAAAAGCAGTTTGCTGCGTGGCCTGCAGAACACTGAAGAACTCCAGTCCAAACTCTCTTGAGCTTCCTGGTTGTTTGGATCCAGGCTTTGGTCTTCAGCGGGGAGAGCATGACCCATGCTGAACCACAGCAGGGCTGCCACTGGCAACGTAAGGGTTTTTGAAGGAGAGGGAAATGGGCACACAGGACCAAACTAAATGTGACTTGAAAGACATTATTTCCTTCCTGGATGTTTGTAGCTGCAGGGCTCCTGATGTGCAGGTCCAGGGGCATAGCGTCCTTTAGAAAAGGGAGGACAAATGTCCCTGGGCCGCCAGTGCCAGGCGGCTGCCACGGTGTCCCCTTGTCCCCCTCCCACACCTGGATTTTAGTTCACATGTCCTCCAGAATGGAGGGTGCACATTCAGATATTGGCCAAATTTGTTCCAGGGGCCCACCCTGGTTTGCATTTGAATGGGAGACTCAACCCCTGCTAACTGAGCAAGGAGGCATCTTTTAAAAGGAGTAGTTCTCTTTATAGAGTAGGAGGCGAGCAACTGGCCCTATCCAATCCCAGTGCAGCATCCCTCCAGTGCCTGTTGCTGGTGTCAACCTCATGTTTCTTTTTAGATTGTGAACCCTTTGGGGACAGGGGACCATCTTATTTATGTATTATTTATTTTTCTATGTGAACCACTTTGAGAGCTTTGGTTGAAGGGCGGTATATAAATATCTGTTGTTGTTGTCGTCGTCTTCGTCGTCGTTTCCAAGTTCCCTCCCTGGCAGCATCTCCAGATAAGGCTGAGAGAGAGAGATTCCTGCCTGCAACCTTGGAAAAGCTGCTGCCAGTCTGGGTCGACCATACTGTGCCAGATGGACCAATGGTCTGACTCAGTAGAAGGCAGCTTCCTATGCTCTTATGTTCCTGTGGCATAGAGGTTAACCTCCCTGCCCCTCCATTGCCTCTTTAAATCGCTCAGTTCGCATTGCTGTATTTTGCCTGAGCTCTGCTCTTCTGTCTCCATCCAGGCATTGTTGATACTGACAGGACAAAGATTGCCTGCTTGATCGGCGTGGATGGGGGGCACACCATCGACAGCAGCCTGGCAGCACTGAGGATGTTTTATGCCCTGGGTGTGCGGTACTTGACGCTAACACCCCACTGCAACACTCCCTGGTAACCAGCAAGCACTGGTTGCTTCAAGCCTTTGCAAGCCTGGTTGTTTCGAGGATGGAAACATGGAGGAAAACGATGTGGCATGTCTCCATTAGGTCCACAGATTGAGGGCAGGAGGAAAGGATTCAGACATCCAGGAAGCCATAAGCTGCAGAGCAGAATTTTATTCTATTTTTTGGCCATTTTAAAATTGTATTGATTTTTACAATAGCTTAACAATCAAGTTACACTTAATTAAGTAAATATTGACTTCCCGCTTACCAGTCTGCGCGGTTCTTGTTAACTATACAAAAAAGCCATTGCTATAATATTACAAAACATATATACTCCACCTTACAATTCGATTTTATCCTACCCAACCTGCTGTGATACTAAATTTCACACCCTGCCGAAAAGTCCATGTTAGAAAAATAGTTCTTTGAGTAAAGTAAGAAAGGTTCCCAATCTTCTTTAAAACATTCCAAGTTTTCGTCCCTTATAAGTCTTGTAAGTTACGCCATCTCTGCATATTCCAAAATTTTTATCAACCACCAGTCTTCTTTTCTTTTGAAGGCATTTTATTATCTTTCCATTTCTGTGCATATACTATTCTAGCCGCCGTGGTTGCATACATTAAAAAAGTTAAATTTCTTCTAGAGAACTCTCCTTGAGTTATTCCCAACAAGAAGGATTCTGGCCTCTTAGGAAATGTCATTTTAAAAATTTTCTTCAACTCATTCTATATCATATCCCAAAAGGCCTTTGCCTTCCCACATGACCACCACATATGGAAGAAAGTTCCTTCACATTGTCCACATTTCCAACATTTGTTTGAAACATTTTTATACATTTATGCTAATTTTTTCGGTGTCAGATACCACCTGTACATCATCTTTGTGCTGCAGAGCAGATTTAGCTGAATTGATTCAGGAAGGGAATGAGATGGATTCCCCTAAAGAAGTAACACCAGTCCAGATGTCATATGTTAAGCCAGAGCTGTGCAACTTTGGCCCTCCAGCTGTTGTTGGACTACAACTCCCATCATCCATAACTATTAGCCACTGTGGCTGGGAATGATGGGAGTTGTCATTTTTCGTGATGTCTCCAGGCCTCTGGAGATGCTTGTCTGAAGGATACTACTTCCAACTGTGGTTAGAAACAAATCAAGATTTGGTGTGACCTCTGAACTGACCAGTCTTGTTTTCTTCTAACCAAATTGCCTGAAATAAACGAAGAACTGAATCCAACCTTGGATCCAGAGCTCAGTTTCTTGCAAGCCTTTGCTTAGAATATTGTTTTCTCTTTTTGCAGTTGCTGCTGCACCCTATATTTTTTACGGTTTTATTGGTTGTTTTACATTCTTGTAGATTTTATGAATGTTAATACATTTGAACGGTGTATTGTACTTTATGATGGTCAAAGGCTGAAATAAATTTAATTCAAATTTAATTCAGACTTAATTTTTGAAAATGAAAGGCAATATATAAATTTAAAAACTAATATAATATGATATGATATGATATAATACTTCTGTGTTTTGAGCCACCCAGAGAACAATTGGTTATGAGGTGCTTGTTGTTGTTATTTAATTAATTAATTAAATCAATAAACCAAGATTGGTTGGTTAGGAGATCTTGGCTATTTTGAACTGCAATCAGAAGTAGAATTCTCCCAGGTGTCATGACCCCAGTCCCAAATAGTGACTGAGTCTGACCCCAAAAAGGCAAGATCAGCACCAGCCCCTGACAGGCCAGAGACTGAAAGAGAGTTCCTGAGTTGGAGCAACGCAAGATAGCACCTGTAGAGCCTGAACTCCTCCCCACACGGGGTTGGGACACCCTTGGAACCCTTGGAACCCAAGCCAGATCCTTCCCACCAGCACCCTTCCTGATATCTGCATGTCAGTGCCAGTGTCAAGAGAGGCAAGATCAGCTGGAGAGGAGGAGAGCCAGACACCAGGCTAGAGGGATGCCCCTATAAGGCTGCTGCTCTCCAGGCAGGGAGGAAGAGCCCAGCAGGGGTAGAACTGAGCGCAGATTTAAGGGCTCTGTCGGTCTCCAGCTGTTGTTGGAGCAACATCTCCCATGGAGCTGTCTATGTTGCTACCCTGACCCTTCCTGCCTTGTCTCAATAGCTGCTAGGCCTTGTGAGCTCCGTTCTGTGGAATGGGAATGGACACCAGGCTCATGCAGATGGTGGAGGGTGTGCTCCTGAGTCTTGTGGTCATGCAGAACCAAGATTTAATTGTAGTTCTGCATAATATTTGAATTGGCCCTATGAATTATTATGGGATGAACTCACCATTGCTGGTGTGACCAATTGTACATTTGATTCTAGTCAAGTGTCTAACTATGTGAACCATGTCCTTCAAATTGGTTCCCATTATTGTCATCAATGGCAAAGATTCTTTAGACAGTAGGCTTGTTCACAGAATCCTACCCAAGTGTCCTACCCAAATTTAGGAGCTGTGTGTGCTCCTGATTTTCAGTGCTGTGTGAGTAAAAACCTAAGGAGGAGGTGGGGAATGTGATCAACTGCAAAGTGTCAGGTTTCCTTCCTACCTCATTCAAAAGCTTGGGATGGAATCTCCAGACTCCTTGTGTGAAAAATCTGAACTCCAAAGTCCCAGGATCAGCAGCTGGCAACCTGTACCCCTCCTCAGAAAGGGCATCTGGGGGTTCCTCTTCAGAGGTGGGTTTGGGTTTTTATAAGAATTCTCAGTGGGTTCCCTTCATCTCAAGAAGACAATGGGAGGAGTCCAATAGCCCAGGAAGGTCATAAGAGGTGAGGTCAGTTTGTTAAATCATGGAGTTTAGATACTGGAATACTTGGGAACCCTGTTTCTCTGGCCTAACCCCTATGCTGTCACCACAGCATCCCATAAATATCATTTTGTTTCTTTGAACAATGTGAAATTTTCTGTATATTTGAAGTAGTGTGCCCTCTGTAGCAATTTTTATTGTTTTTGTAATCCAATTTCACCCTAAACATGAGACTGTTTCTTTGTCCCTCTTATGATTTGTTTTAGATCAGGGGTTCTTCACCTGTGGAACTCCAGATGTTGCTGTCTCGGCCATACTAAATTGCAGTTGGGGATGATGTGAGTTGAAAGTTCAGCAATATCTGGAGTACCACAGGTTGGGAACCCCTGTTTTAGTTCTCTCAACCATTTGAATAAGTGGATTTTTCTGCATTTTAGGGCACAGGCAGCATCACAGGAAGAACAGAAGCCCTATTCCAGTATTCATGGTTTGAGCAAATTTGGCCAAGTAAGTAGAGGAATCATAAAGATGACAACAGTTATTAACAGACTTATCGGGCAGTGATCAACTTACAAAAGAATTGCCTGGCCAGTAAATACCCCAAATTCACCCCACTATGGGAGTGGGGGTGGGATTTGATCTAATGTCTGCTCCTTCGCAAGAATCTAGAGATTCCCACAGCATGCACACTCCTGTAAACTCATGTAAACCATGCAAACTCAGACGTTTCCTCCAATTTCAAGTTGGCAACATGTTGCCAACCCAACATCATCGAGCTGAGTTCATATCAAAGATTATAGGTCTTGACTTAATGCTGGGTTGGCGTGTTGCCAATCAGAGATCGGGGGGGAATTTTGTGTATACACAATCATGCTATGGGAGCGCAGGCGTGGGAATCTTGAGAGTCCCACAGATCCAACATCCGATTGGTCACATGAACTCTGCCCTCCCATATGTCTGTAATACTAATCAATTCATCTTTATTACAGTTTTAGACCAGCAAAGAGTAAGAGGCGCATGTAACCGGTGATATTTAAAGCAGTTAATTGAGCAATTAAAAGCAATATTTAAAAGCAATTTATTTATTTAAAAGCAATTTATTTAAAAGCAATTTAAAAGCAATTTATTTATTTATTTAAAAGCAATATTTAAAAGCAATATTTAAAAGCAATATTTAAAGCAGTTAATTGAGCAATTAAAAGCAATTACATCTCTGTAATAAAGATGTGAAGCCAGCTAACACTGCAGGTTGAAGAACCTCTTGTGACTGTTCTCAAGAGCCTACATTTGTCCTCACCTGCAACATCTGAATGCCAGAAATACACCTGGGAGTTTTGATCCTGGCTGCGACTGTCCCCACATTATAAAAATATGTGTTTTCAAACTGCAGGTAGAGTAACAGAACCTTGCCAGGGTCATAGCCAAAGCAAAATAGCTGTTGGACTCTGTGTCTGGCCAGAGTAACAAAAGGGATGATGCCGTCTGCCATGTTGTTCTAGGAAGTGGTGAAGGAGATGAACCGCCTGGGGATGGTAATAGACTTATCTCACACATCTGAAGCAACTGCCATGGCTGCTCTCTGCCTCTCCAAAGCGCCCGTTATGTTCAGCCATGCATCAGCCTTCTCACTTTGCAACAACCCAAAGAATGTTCTCGACAGGATTCTGCAATGTCTGGTGGGTGCACTGTATCTCCCTGGCCTGTGACAAATCTTGCAAAGGAGGGTTACGGAAGGGGGCTAGGACAGATCGTTCTCTCGGCTGTAGAGTCAGCAAGGGAAATGACCCCTCCAAAGGGCCACATCAAAGAAGGTTCAGCTACAAATAAGAGCTGTGTCTTAAAATATGGAGCAACTTGACTTTGGAATGGACAAATTCATGGAGGTCAGGTCTATCAATGGCTACTAGTCTGGTGGCTACAGGCCACCTTCTGCCTCAGAGGCAAGATGCCTCTCAATGCCAGTTGCAGGGGAGCAACTGCAGGAGAGAGGGCTTGCACATACCTCTTGCCTGTGGGCTTCCCAGAGGCATCTGGTGGGCCACTGTGGGAAACAGGATGCTGGACTAGATGGGCCTCCTAGGGCCTGATCCAGCAGGGCTGTTCTTAGGTTCTTATAGAATTTAAATTGCTCCTCCACAACTCCTAATGAATATGGGTGCTGGATATACTCTTCCAATATTTGCAAAATAGTCTCTAAATATTTTGCATCTGCATTTGATGCTTGATGAAACACTCCATGGGATACTTTGACAGGAAAGTGCCAGTGGATCCTGCATGTGTCTTTGGATTCTGCATGTGTGTGTGGCAGGAAAATCGAGGAATCTTCCTTTTGTTGTTATTGCAGAAAGAAAACAAAGGGATTATAATGCTGACCTTTGACGCCATGTTTGTGACCTGTGGTGAGAAGCCAGCAGACGTTTCTGCCGTAGCAGGTTTGTAGCTGCTCTAAAAATGCTTCTAGAGCTGGGGATGAGGGCAGGATTAGGCCCTTATGGGACTTTTATGCAGCCTAGGATGCAAATGCCTTAGTTAGAGACCCCACAGATGCTGAACTTAGACGTGGACCATCTTGCCCAGGATGTATGACCCTTGCTGGATTCATGGCCCTTGAATCCAGCAGATGTGCAGCAAGGGAGGGAGACAGAACTTGTCAAAGACCTCTTTGGAGGAGGAGGGTTCTGGCTTTGCCACCTGGAGGGACATCTCAGACCTTTTAGCATCTGCACAAAAATGCAGGTCTTAAGGTGGTTCATTCTCAGGGGAGTCAGCACAGAAAGCAAAGGGGGTGAAGATAACGATAGGAACACAGGAACATAGGAAACTGCCTTCTACTGAATCCAGACCCTTGGTCCATCTATCTTAGGATTGTCTACCCAGACTGCCAGTGGCTTCTCCAAGGTTGCAGGCAGGAGGGTCTCTCAACCCTATCTTGGAGATGCCAGGGAGGGAACTTCCAGCCTTCTGCATGCAAGCAGGTAGGTGCTCTTCCCAGAGCGGCCCCATCCCCTCAGGGCAATGTCTTACAGTGCTCACACATGTAGTCAGGCCACACCCTGATTAGCAAAGGGGAACATTTGGTCTCCTGCTAATTGAGCAAAGAGGCACCTTTTTAAAGTGGTGATTCTCTTTATCGAGCAGGGAGAGAGCAACTGGCCCTATCCAGTCACAGCACAGCATGCCTCCAGTGGCTGTTGCTGGTATCTATCATATTTCTTTTTCAGATTGTGAGCCCTTTGGGGACAGGGAGCCATTTATTTATATCTATGTATACCGCTTTGGGAACTTTTGTTGAAAGCAGTATATAAATATTTTTCATCGTCCACAATTCATGCTTGCTACCACAAGACCAGCCACCTAATGGCTCAGTGAGGAAATGCTTGACTATCAAGCAAGAGGTTGCCAGTTTGAATCCCTGCTGGTACACCTATATTGGGCATCAGCGATATAGGAAGATGCTGTTAGGCATCATCTCATACTGTGCAGGAGATGGCAATGGTAAACCCCTCCTGTTTTCTACCAAAGACAACCACAGGGCTCTGTGGGCGCCACGAGTCGAAACCGACTCGACGGCACACTATACTTTCCCACAAGACCAGCTCTCTTCCCATGAAGACAACTACTAAGATGACTTTATTTGGTGGCCACCCCATGACCATGTGTGTTCTGGCTCGCTCACAAAGTTAAACAACAAAACAACTGAACAAAATATACAATCAAGAACACGTTAAAACATTGCAATAAAAGATTGCAATAAAATAAAAAAATACATTTTAAAAACTAAAAACAAAACAAAATCCCCTTTTAAAGCAATGTGTGGACACAGTTGGTTGTGTAGATGAGGCCACTACTATGTCTCCATCCTACACAGCATGATCCCAGGGGCTGGTGTTTCACTGGCAGTGATTTGGTTGTCAGTCCTATCCTCATGATGAGCTTCCTTCAGCTGTGATCAGGAGTTTGCAGGAGCTCCCATAATGCTGCTGGTCCCCACAGTGCAGGACCAGGGTGAGTAACGGAAGGCCAGACAAGACCACTTTTGTGCCCTTGGACCACACCGGCTTTGTGTGACCCCACCCACATTCACTGAGAAGCTCCTCCCCCTTTGAGCATCCTACCTTATCCAGTCATATATCATGGGTGGAGCTTGACCCTGGAAGTTACATATACCATTTGTGAAAAATAAGAAAATAGCCCAAAGGACTGTAGCCACTCCCCAGTTATATATCTCATGTCCACATCCCTCTCTTCCTCTAAGGTGCTCAAGGAAGCAAACATATGGTTATCCTCTCAACAGCCTTATGAGACAGATAATAGTAAAAGACAGAAACTTGGCCAAGGTAACTTAGCAAGCTTCATAGATGAGTGGCAAGTTCACCTCTGATCTCCCAGGTAAAAATATTTGTCCACTACACAGTACCCCACCTGAGCACATATATGCTAGTCTCTTATTATCAAGTTACCTGTTTTCTCTGCCGGGTAATCATGTTGTGTCATCTCTTATCTTCTCCCTTAGATCATTTTGACCACATCAAGAATACCATAGGCTCAGAATATATAGGAATTGGTGCAGACTACGACGGAGTGAATATGTTCGTAAAAATAGCATCAATAATGGCTTTTAATGGCTTGGCTTCTTGGTGTGAGACTGATTTGTATGAGATGGGGAGTTCAGAAAACACACTGTCACGTATGGCTGCTTTTGCAAGGGAGAGGTAGATGCCTGCTGAGAACATAGACTGTATTTCAACTTATGGTTTAGTCTCCAAGCAAAATGAAGACCGGTTAGATCCTTTTGGTATCCAATGGTTAACTCAGACAGGTATTAAAATACGAGAAGATTTCTTCTTGCTATCTACTTTTTATTGGCAAAAGATACAAAAACCAAAACTGAAAATCTTAGGCAAAATGATGCCAAGGTAGGTAACTTCAGGTAGGTTGCAACAGTCATTCCCCTGCCCACATTAAAAAGGGAAAGCATGTCAAAACTTGTAGACTTGCCTCAAAGCAGGATACAGTCAGTTTCAAAAGAGTCAAAACATAGGCTTCCAAAGTAAAAAAGTTGTTCAGAACTGTCCAATGAATAATGTGCCATTTTCTCTCTGTTAGCTCTCTGTCTTAGTTTTCTGTTTCTTTCTTTTCTCAGCTGTGCAGTTGGTGGATATCTGCTTCCTGTGGATTTCTGTGTATGCTCCTTGTAACAATCAAAAGGCGATGGGGATACAAGATCCTTCCTCTAGCTGTGAGGAGTCCTGGGTAGGCTGCCATAAGCCACTTTTATATGAGCAGATATAATATATGATTTTATGGGATGGCCCCTGATTCCAGACTAGTGTTGTGAGAGATGGGGTTAAAAAAAAATTCTCTCTCCGCTCTCTGTCCACCATGCATAACTTTGTATAGATCTCTATCATAGGAATATAGGAACATAGGAAGCTGCCATATACTGAGTCAGACCATAGGTCCATCTAGCTCAGTATTATCTTCACAGACTGGCAGTGGCTTCTCCAAGGTGGCAGGCAGGAAACTCATTCAGCCCTATCTTGGAGAGGCCAGGGAAGGAACTTGAAACCTTCTGCTCTTCCCAGAGCGGCTCCATCCCCTGAGGGGAATATCTGACAGTGCTCACACTTCTAGTCTCCCTTTCACATGCAGCCAGGGGGTTGTAGCCTTGCCTCATAAGGAAGCTGCTCCCGGCCCCTGATCACCTTGGTCAACCAAAGTGAGGTTGTAGCTGCCTTGCATGATTGCAAGTCCAGGGACTCAGTGCATAACTGACCTTCTGTGATCTTCAGTCCATAAGCATTGCTTCCTGCAGCACCTTTAAATGCCGATTATTTTTGGCAGCAGTCGGTACAGCAGAGGTGTATCTAGGAAAAATAGCGCCTAAAGCAAGCACTGAAATTGCACCCCCTGTCCAAACATCTGACACCCATCTTTCAGATAACCTTACCATAATATCAGCTGAAAAATACAAGTCAGGCTCATTAAACTTTTAAAATTTCAAAAACTATTTAGCAGTGGACGTAGCCAGACCAAAAAATGCTGGAAAATTACAAATTTCAATATGCTGGGGCTCATGAAATACCTAAATACTATGTGCAGGTGTACTTGGAAAACTAAACAGAAGTGCCTGTCTAATTCTCTACTATGCATTGTAGCATCACTATTACATAAGTTTTAAAAATAAATGGAGAATTTGACTTTTCCCAGTTCCTCTGAAAATAATTAAAGGATATGCAGAGTCAACTGTGTCACTGCTTGGAATATATTTTAGCCTTTCAGAAAGACAGTTAAAATGAGAGAAAGAGAGAAAGAAACTCCCAGTGGGCCTTAATACTAAGGATTTCACACTGATTCAAAGACAAACTCACCATTAATAGCCATATTATTAAGACACCACATTTAACTCACTTATCATAAGAAGCAAAGTAAGAGCAAATGAATACAATCTTAGCTCATAAGCTTCAGCTCATTATTCACACGCCCTGATTCTCTGTACATAGTGCCAAACTGAATATGTGTACAGTGACATATTATATTAAATTAATTTTTTTTAACCTGTAGCCCCTTCAGGGCGCTTCCTATAGGCCGTGGGAGGGGGGCATCTGCAAAGGTTACCCCTCCCACTGCTGGCCTCCAGGGCCTCGCAGAGACCATTTGAGCATGTTCAGTGGCCATTTTAAAAAATAATTGGGTTTTTAAAAAAATGGCCGCTGAAAACAAAATGGCTACCACGCATGCTCAAATGGCCTCTGTGAGCCCTGGCATGGACAAGGGCCTCACAGAGGCCATTTGAGCATGTGCAGTGGCCATTTTGTTTTTGGTGGCCATTTTTTTAAAAAAAATAATAACAGTAACAAATAATACATTTGTTTATTTGTTGTGAATGTTAATAAGAATATTGTCAAAATTAATAAAAATTTAATTTGCAAATAATAATAATAATAATAATAATTCTAAGAATTTGTGCCCCTCTTCAAGTGGCGCCCAGGGCACATGCCCTGCCTGCCCTACCTTAGGTATGCCCCTGCCGTACAGTACAAAGCACACACACTGCATCAACAGAGAACTTTTCAGCCGCAGTGAGTCTTACTCCAGCAAAAATATACGAGACGTGATTGAGAAAGGATCTGGCCCTCTCTTCCTTGTATAAGTTGCTGCTTTTCTCAGCAAATGCACAGAGCACGACTGACACTTTTCTGATAGCTGCTGCTGCTGTGTATTCCACAGAGAGAAGTGTCAACCGCAATGCATGCGATGTGTGTTATCCTCGATTTGGGTTGTCAGTTCAGTCATCCCTTGCTGACCCGGGTTTTGAGTATCTGCAAATGGGAAAATGTGGCAGATCTTGCCAGCTGCGACCGAGTATCTGCAGTTGGTGAGGTTTTTTAGTGATTTGGGAGGGGAGGGTGGTTTCCAGCTATTTGTGGGGGGGGGGGGCGTTCAGAGATTTGATCTGCTCATTCATCTTGGTGACCCTTGGTGACCCTGCTGACCCTTGCCAATCTCAAATGCCTCTGAGTGATTGGTGGGGGGGGGGGTTCAAAAAGTTTCCAGAGGTTCAACTGCTCATTTTTCTTGGTGACTCTTGGTGATAGTACAGGATTTTTTGTGAATTTTTTTTTAGCAATCCTTTTGTATTTTTTCCTTTATTTTTAGGTCTTTTTGCAGTCACGATTCCCCTAACCTCCTGTTTCCCATAGATTTTAATGCCTTACCAACTGAATTTGCCAACAGTGAGGTTTTGCCGGAACTGAACCCTAGCGGTTGACAAGGAATGACTGTATTTTTTCCCCTGGTAAGGCAATGGTGCTATTAATAACAGCATAACACCAGTAGGAATCAGCAAGTGAAACTTTCTCGATCCCTGAATCTCCAAGAGCTTTTGAATCTGCAAGAAATCCTTCTTTACTTACAAGGGAAAGCAACTCCTGTCTTCTATTGCCTGTGCCTGTGAGTCTTGCCAGGTTTTTGTTTTTTGTTTTAAATCCTATTCTCAACAGAAGGATGTGTTTTACTCTTGGGATCTGTGCCTAAATAACATGGGAGACATTAATAAATGCTCTTCGAATATGACCAGACTTGGATTGCTGGAAAGGATGCTAACGCTTGCAATCCATTTGGATTTCTCCAGGAGAAAATAAATAAAAGAACCAAACCAAACAGCACAGAGTGTAGGAAGGCATTAGAAGGCAGCATGATGACCCAACTGGGCTCTTGAAGCAAGCTATACATCTCCAAATGGGCAGTTTTTGCTTAGGAACCCTTGCCTTGTTATGAGGATGATTCACACCAACTTCTCGCTTGGCACTGATTGAGCCAGGGAGGGCAGGGATTTGGCACTGAGTCATCCTGTGCTTTCTTTGCAAACAGACACCCCGAAGGACTAGAAGATGTTTCCAGATATCCAGCCCTGATCGCAGAACTGCTTAGGTGAGGCTGGAGTGATGATGTGCTACGAGGGGTCCTGAGAGATAATTTCCTTCTCGTGTTCAAGGAGGTGGAAAAAGTAAGGCTACAACCTCACAGTTCTGAGCTGAGCTGCTGCTGCTCGCTAACGCTTCCCTTTCGCTGGAGCGTGGCTTGGTCACGAATGAGAGATGCTATTGTGTGCACAAGTTGGCGGCTTGGATGGTCGGCTCTTATCCATCTGCAAGAATGGGAGAAGCAGGGGCACAGCACCCATGGTACTGGGAAAATAGTGCTGGGAGAGAAGGGCCATAGCACCAATGGTGCTCTGCAATAACCTGGGGCCACCAGCTGCCTCCTCCCCCCCGCCCCACTGCTCACCTCCAGGAGGTTTTTCACACATGGCTCCATGCCTCGGGGTATCTGAACAGCAAATCTGCTTCACAGCAGATTGGAGGTATTTTTGATGGACCAGTCACATTATAGCCATCAACAGCTTTAGAGAAAGCAGAGAAGCCCTGGAGTTGTTTTTTTCCAAAAGCTGCTGGAAATAGAGGATTTTTTTTACCCCGGACATAACTCGGGCTAAGCCAGAATTCGCAGCCTCCATTCAGGGAGAATCAAAGCCCTGTCTGTCCTGGTCCCTGATAGCCCTCAGGGAGGTCAGGTTAAATCCAGGGAATATGCGGACTGGCACACTCCAATCAGGAGTGGATTCGGGGGGAGAGGGGAGCTCTGTCTGTAAAACTTCCAGGCAAGGGGTACTTGCACCCTGCACTACTGCCTCTGAGAGCGGGAGAAGGCTGCCTGCCCTCCTCCAAGGCATTTCAGGAGCCGGCAGTGGCAGAAACAGGGTCATATCCTGCCCGCTATCAGAGGCAGTCGAGATGCATTCTGAAAGCAGGCGGGAGGCAGGCCCGCTCCTCCAGGCCTCCAGCTATTGAAACGGCTTGGAGAATTGTGACCAGCCTCCTATCCACTCTTAGGATGTGTCACTGCAGCCCACGAGAGCGGTCAGGATACTACCCTGCCGCTGCTGCTGCCACCCACTCCTGAAATGGCTTGGAGAAGTGCAAAGACCTGCAGGTAGCATCCCTCAGCTTTCCGAGGCATTGGGGGGGGGGTTATGAGGGGGCGGGGCTATGCCGGGAGGCAAGGGCGAATCTTTCATGTTGATGATGGCTGCAGGGTTAGACTCTCTCTCTCTCTCTGTCTGTCTCTCTCTCTCTCTCTCTCTCTTTCTCAGATAGAGCATTTCTCCCTGTACTTGCAGAATTGGCAGGGAGAAGGCGAATACCAAGACAAAATAACTGCCTGCCCCCCAGAACAACTGGCTGGGACAGACCTGTAGAAACAATCCCTGATATGCTGACTGGGCAAAGAGGCACCTTTTAACGTGGTGATTCTCTTTATTTAGCAGGGGGAGAGTAACTGGCCCTCTCCACCCCCAGCACAGGACTTCCAGTGACTGTTGCTGGTGTCTATCTTATGTTTCTTTTTAGACTGTGAGCCATTTGGGGACAGGGATCCATCTTATTTATTTATTGTTTCTCATTGTAAACCACTTTGGAAACTTTTGTTGAAAAATGGTATATAAATATTTGTCGTTGTTGATATGCTGATTGCTTGATACACTCTACCAGAACATCTCTGCTTACATGATGAGGTGCTCCGACTAATGTTATAGACCCTTGTCCACGAGACAGACCTAGATGGTTACCTAGGATGCCAGTTCCCGAGGGGTGCAAAAGCAGTGCCAGAATGTAGCACGGGTAATTATTCTCTCTCTCTCTCTCTCTCTCTCTCTCTCTCTCTCGTATTGCACCCTGACGTACTGCACAGTGGTGTAAGGATGTCATCCTGCACTCTGCTCCCCAAAGGACCTGCACATTCTGAACCCCAAATGGCACAGTCTTTGCTCATTGTACCTAAGCCCTATCATAAGCTGCACTCCTCCTCTTGAAGAAGAATTGCCCGTCTCAGCATTGCTTTCCAAAAAGCAATAGACTGGATTTCCAAATTCACAGCAGCATCTCTTCAATATTTATTTATTTATTTATTTATTTCACATTATATATCCCGCTCTTCCTCCAAGGAGCTCAGAGGCGGTGTACATGATTATGTTTATCCTCACAACAACCCTGTGAGGTAGGTTAGGCTGAGAGATGCATGACTGGCCCAGAATCACCCAGTGAGTTTCATGGTTGAATGGGGACTCGAACTCGGGTCTTCCTGGTCCTAGTCCAACACTCTAACCAACTATGCTACGCTGGCTCGCTGAAGTGTTTTGCCCCCATAATAGTCTGGGAACTCTCTCCCACTGGATCCTCAAACTAGCATGGGCTGATCATTTGCTGGACATCCACATGGGATATCCACATTTAGCCGGTTCCCTCTCCTGGACTAGGCGCTTTCCAGATTAGACCCTGCAAGGGGGTCACACTGTATCTTGTGAAGTGTGCTTCCACCCTTCCTGAGTTGTGACACCGCAGTCCCTCTGCGGACAGCAGGCTGCCGTTCACATCTCCAATGCCTTGTTTCGAATTTATTTGCTGCAATATAGAGCTAGGACGTCGTATATCCGGCGTAAGGAAGTTGCTGTTTTTTCGGGTTGTTAGTTCTCGCGAAACTGCTCCCCCTGCTGTTTATGTTTCAAATGCCACTTGCCTAAACGGAGGTATTTTGCTGCTGTTGAGCAGCTAGTCTGGAAAGCGCCCTGGGGAACTCCCGGCTCCCATACTCAGAAGCAGCCCCTCGTCATTGGCTGCCTTGTCTTTAAATGCCCAGGTGCAGAGAGCTGATAGGGCTTAAAGCCTACTTACAGCCCCGCCCACTTCCTGACCTTGCTTCCTGTTTCCTGCCCTGCCCAACCTAGCTGACTCCCCACCGGAGCTGTTCCCTGCAGCTCTCCCGACCTTCCCCTCTCAAGCCCACCGGCACCCAACCAGCCTGGACCCTTCTCACCCCTGCCATCCCCTTAAGGGAACAGAAGTCCAACAGGAGGGATGCCACGTCCTCCTCTGGACTCCACAGGGCTGCACAGGCAACCAGGTAACATGGCATCCCGACAAACACACTGAAAGCTGGAGGTCTTGCAATGCTATCACCTCTTTAACATTTCTGGGGGATGTCAAAAATCACAATGAGCTTTTGATTCCCCCGAGACGGCACCAACCACCCCAGCTGGCAGGGATGTTGGGCCAGATACCATTATGCTGCCTGAGAAGTAGAATGCTTTTAGGTCCTGATTGACCGAGTGCCGTCAAGTCGGTGCCGACTCTTAGTGACCACATAGATAGATTCTCTCCAGGATGATCTGTCTTCAACTTGGCCTTTAAGGTCTCTCAGTGGTGCCTTCATTGCTGTTGTAATTGAGTCCATCCACCTTGCTGCTGGTCGTCCTCTTCTCTTTCCTTCAACTTTTCCCAGCATTATGGATTTCTCAAGGGAGCTGGGTCTTCACATAATGTGTCCAAAGTATGAGCCTGGTCATTTGTGCCTCGAGTGAAAACTCTGGATTGATTTGTTCTGTGATCCGTTTGTTTGTTTTCCTGGCTGTCCATAGTATCCACAAAAGTCTTCTCCAGCACCAAAGTTCAACAGCATCAATGCTTTTCCTATCTTGCTTCTTCCAAGTCCAGCTTTCTCATCCATAGAGTGTCACAAGGAAAACCATTGCCCAAACTATTCTAATCTAGGTTCTAGGTCCTACTGAAGAGAAATGGGATTGCATCCCACCTTATTCTGAACAGAGATCTTACCTTCTGGTTAGCTTTCAATTTGCATTCTTCTAGGTGCGGGACGAGAGCTTCTCCATGCCAGTGAGTGAAGTGGAAATTTCCCCAGAAGCTGTAAAGCACCCCTGCCGTCTGGAGCTGAAGCCTCCTCCTCCTGGAGCTGGTGCTTAGTGTTAGATTTCTTCACGGAGAGAGCCAGACAGCCTCAGATGTGACTGCAGCTATGCCTTCATGGAAGTTACGTGGAACAAAGAGAGTAATATATCGGTCACCTTGAATAGAGATCGCAGTGGGCGGCATCCGGTCGTCTCTGGAGGGGATCAGGCAGCCTTGGCTTTCTAGCTGTTGCTGAACGGCAATAAATTGTGGTTGGGGTGCTAGGAGTTGTAGTTCAGCAAGAGCTGGAGAGCCGAGGCTGTCTATCCCCCAGGTAAAGGGTCGAGGTTAGGGCTTCAGGGTGTCATAGGAACATAGGAAGCTGCCTTATACCGAGTCAGACCACTGGTTCATCTAGCTCAGGATTGTCTACACAGACTGGCAGCTGCTTCTCTAAAGTTGCAGGTAGAAGTCTCTCTCAGTCTTATTTGGAGATGCTTCCAGGGAGGGAACTTGGAACCTAGATGCTCTTCCCAGAGCGGCCCCATCCCCTTAGAGGAATATCTAACAATGCTCACACATGTAGTCTCCCATTCAAATGCAAACCAGGGTGTACCCTGCTTAGCAAAGGGGACAATTTATGCTTGCTACCACAAGACCAGCTCAGACTGGCAGCGGCTTCTCCAAGGTTGCAGGCAGGAATCTCTCTCAGCCCCATCTTGGAGATGCTGCTAGGGAGGGAACCTCAGAGGCTCTTCCCATCCCCTAAGGGGAATGTCTTACATTGCTCACACCTCTAGTCTCCCATTCAAATTGTTATTATTTATTTATTTATTTATTACATTTCTATCCTGCTCGTCCTCTGGGGAACTCAAAGTGTGTACATGGTTATTTCTATCCTCACAACCCCCCTGTGAGGTAGGTTAGGATGAGAGATACATGACTGGCCCAGAGTCACCCAGTGAGTTTCATGGTTGAACAGGGATTCGAAATCGGGTCTTCCTGGTCCTAGTCCAACACTCTAAACACTATGCTATGCTGGGCAGACCCTGCTTAGCAAAGGGTATAATTCATGCTTGCTACCCACATGTACCCATAGTACAAAGCCCCAGAGAGAGGCAGGAGCAGGGTCTCTTTAGGTTTGGGGACAATGTGGGATGCATCATTAATGATTTCCAGCCTTGGGTCCCCAGATGTTGTTCAGCCATCACTCCCATCACACGCAGCCAACATCTGGGGTCCAGGCTGGGAACCCTTCCTTTTGCCACTATTCTAAACTAGTGAAGGTTACAAGGATTTCCTCAGTGAAATGGTCCGTTATGGTAGACCAGCTTCCATGATCCACAGCTTGCCCTCTGTGGCAAAGATTTCCTTGCAATGCATAGCCCAATGGTATCATGGGTCAAGTTAGGCCAGTCTCTAAATGTTCCCATTTAAAAGGAGGAAGTGGTAGCAAGCATGACTTGTCCCCTTAGCTAAGCAGGGTTCATCCTGGATGCATTTGAATGGGAGACTTGATGTGTGAGCACTGTAAGAGATTCCCCTTAAGGGATGGAGCTGCTCTGGGAAGAGCAGAAGGTTCCAAGTTCCCTCCCTGGAATAACCAAGATATGGCTGAGAGAGATTCCTGCCTGCAACCTTGGGGAAGCCGCTGCCAGTCTATGAAGACAATACTGAGCTAGATGGACCCATGGTCACCCTGACTCACTATATGGCAACTTCCTATGTTCCTATGACCACGGGCAGCTCCAAGGGCTGTAATAAATCTTTGTCAGAGCTAAACAGGAAAGCAGACTGGGTAATGCAGCATACACTGATGTTGCTCCTGCAAGCTCTAGCAGCCAGTTGTGGTTCCTATAGTCATGGTCTGGGCAGGCTGAATTCGCCCTGCCCCTTTCCTCGAAAAGATGCTGTTCTTAAAGGGGCCTTCTCTAGCTCTCCAGGCACTGGCAACCCTCAGGGCCCTCTGCTGCAGCCGGCAAGTCAGAGGGAACTCACCCAAGATGGAGGCCAAGGCTGTGTCCTTTGGTCAAAGTGGGGTACAGCCTCAGGCTCCCCTAACTCTGCAGGTGTGGAGGGCCTCAGCAACAAGGGGCCACCTGGGATATGGATCCTCAGTTGTCCCCAGGCTGTTTCCCCTCCTGCACTCTCCATGCTATCTCTCAAGTGTGGGGGGATCCCAGATTTGGGGTCATGACATCTGGGAATTAGGGGTGTGCACAAAACCGGCTGGCCTGGTTCAGTTTGAGTTCAAACCGGGCCAGTTCAGTTTTGCCTCTCCATCGGAACGGCCCCCCACCCCGTTCCGTTTAGTTCCGGGGGTTTGCAAGTCAACTTTAAAAAAACACCATTTTTTTTAGTACTTACCCCCTCCAGGGGGCTTCTCGGAGGCTATGGGGAGGGTGTCTGCGGAGGTTTCCCCTCCCCCTGCCGGGCTTCCTCGTGTGAAAAATTGCCCAGTCCGGGCATTCTTCGGCCCTTTCTGGGCCTTTCCCCCTCATGGTGGCCATTTTGGAGGCCACCGTGCATGTGCAATGGGCTTCTGCATTCGACATCTAACCTGTTTGCACATCCCTACTGGGAATAGAGTGTGTTATCAGCCACATCCATCTCTGTACATGCACGGAAACAATTAGGCCCGCAGATATATTTTTGCCACCCATGTTACTGATTGCAGCATGTCAGCCACTGTCAAATCATCAGGTGCCAAATACTATTGTTCAATCTGCTGAATATTCACACATAGGTATTTTATTGAAAACTGTGACCACAAACGAAAATAGAATGAATGAATGAATGAATGAATGAATGAATGAATGAATATATAAATAAAGTTGGAGTTTCCCCCCATGGCTTCAGAATTGGCAGAAATTTTATTCCTCTAGCTGTGATTCCTGCCCCCAGAACAAAAACATCCTTGTCTCTTCCTACTGTAACCTGACATGAAAACATCTCTCCCTATTAATTCAGCAAAAACCTTCCAGCCAAATAGAAGTGAATGCCCACATATTTCCACATTGCAAACTTCTTTTTTAGGCCAGTTCAACTGTCAGGGTTTCCTCAAATTGACATGTAGGCCACTTTCGGATGTAACGTGGAACTACAAGTCCAATGGACCTGCAGTTCCATTTTCCCCCTCCATCCAGCTCTTCTGTCCACATTCATACAAAATGGAGAGCAATCTAACTGCAGTCATGCTGACTGCAGAGAGGAGGGGGAACTGGCTGCTGTGGCTTCCTTCTTTAATGGACAGGCCCGGCAGCCAATGGCAGCCGGCACAAGGGAGGACCTTCCTCCCTCAACTCTGGTTGCATGAGGGAGAAACTGTGGTGTTAGCATTCAGATGTAATGTGGCACCGCACAACTGGAGTTAAAGGCGGCAAAACGCCACTCTGAACCAAAGGTTCAGATTGACGTTTGGGGAGGGGAACTGCGGGCCTGTTTTCCCATTTAACTCTGGTTTCCCGCATCCGGATGTATGGCTACCGAATCCAGAGGTGAAGGGACGTCCCGTTTCATGTCACATGCAAGTGTGGCCTTAGTATAGTCACCAGACTATAATTCCTGGACTATAATTGCCAGGGATCCATGGTGGAAGAGGGAATAAGTCCATAAATCGATGCAATTGTTACTGCCATTTTTTTGAAAGGAGAAAAAGAACTGGATGTTTGCCCAGAGAATCTAAGGCACGTTATTACTTCTCCCACCCTGTGTGAACTGAAAGGTGAAGGAAATTGATACCAAAAAGACTCAACCACTCCCTCTTAATCGTCGGCCACTCATTGGAGATAATGTCATGTGCTGTCCCAGTAGAAGTGCCTTTAAACATTACTTGCAGTCTGACAGTGTAGATGAAGCTTCTTGAGCAACATAAAATTAGATTCTCTCCCCCAAGATTATGGGTTTCCGCATGGGAAGGAAGCTGATTTTATAGGCAATATTCAGAGATCCAAGTCCCATGGGTAGGACAGATGTGGACAACTGATAAGTCGTCAGATGTAGTGAGACTGCAGATCAACACTTCTGTGAAACTACGCAATGGTAAGTTAAGAAACTCCTTAATGGTAAGCAAAGTTCAAGAGGGGGCTCAGTTAGCTGTTTGGGTGGGTGAAAGCTCTCCCTTGCTAAAGACCTTCAAGCAGAGGTTGGATGGCCGTCTCTTGAGGATGCAATAGCTCTGGATTTCCTTCACTGAGCAAACTGGTGGACTCAAACCCCCTCCAGTTCTGCCAAAACAACAGATTCTCCGGTGTTATGATTCTACAGGGAAACAGCGACTACTCTTGGGTCACGAGAGCCTACTGCAATGATCTAAGTGTTCTGTTTCATATGATGCCATTAGCTGATCCCCATTAGCTGGAACAAACGGCATAATATTTATTTAGATGCCAAACTACCTTCACCGAAGGCTATCAATTGCCATCAGAGGGAGAAGAAATAAATGAAACCATGGACTAGAAAAGGATGTTCACATGGAAGCAAATCTTAGTCTATGCCCCTGCCTAAATACTGCAAGCTTAATTAATTGCAGAGAGATGGGCGAAGGCATGACATGTCAGTGGGAGGAGTAAGTTGCCGACCAAAAGAATGGTTTCATGCCTGATTGGAAACAGGTTGCTGAAGGTTTCCAGCTGTTAACACTGCATGTGGGTGGAACGTGATGAAATGGCAGTCCCAGAACCTTTGAGTAAATTGCTGGCTGTGGTTTGTCTTGCAAGTGTGTCCTTTTTACATGGGCCACATTCATACATAACACAGAACTGCAGGTCCAATGGATCCTCAGTTCTGCTCCACCACCGTACTCCCCTCCTAATTCGGACAAAACAGAGAGCTTCCTCTCTGCAAACAGGAGGAGGAACTGGCTGTGTGGGCTCCCCTCTTGACTGAAAGACAGACCTGGAGCAAGGGAGGAGCCCAATAGCAGCCACAGCAAGGGTGGAGCTTCCTCGCTCAACTTTGGTTGCCCAAAAGCAAGACCGTGGTGCTGCATTTGGATGTAACGCTGACACCGCAGAACTGGAGGTACAGCCGTGAAGCTCACTACAAACTGGAGGTACAAATTGGAGTCTGGGGAGGGAAACCGCCGGTCCATTTTCTGTCCATACTGTGGTTGCACACATTCAGACAAACACAAATTTTAAACAAGGTTTCTTTCAGTTCCAGTTTCGTGTTACGTGTGATTGCTGCCATGGTGTCAACCACAAGTGTCCCAGTTGCCATGCCTCCAGTGGTAGCCCTTTTCTCAAAGTCTCTAGAACAGGGTTTCTCAAGCTTGGGCCTCCAGATGTTGATGGACTACAACTCTCATCATCCCCAGCCATGTCCATTGTGGCTAGGGATGATGGAAGTTGTAGTCCATCAACATCTGGGGGCCCAAGGTTAAGAAACCCTGCTCTAGAAATTAAATCCAAGCAAGGGATCAGATATGCTGTGTGTGTGTGTGTGTGTGTGTGTGTGTGTGTGTGTGTGTGTGTGTACGCACACACACACATAAGCCCCATATGCACCAATGGTGCACAGCAGGGAGTGATCATCAGGGGATTTGGTGCGGGGTGTTATCAGTGTGCTGATGACACCCAGATCTACTTCTCCATGTCAACATTGTCAGGTGATGGCATAACCTCCCTAAATGCTTACATGGAAGCAGTAATAGGCTGGATGAGGGAGAATAAAGTGTGACTGAATCCAGATAAGACAGAGGTACTTATTGTGTGGGGTCAGAACTCCAGAGATGATTTTGATCTGCCTGTTCTAGATGGGGTCACATTTCCCCAAAAGGAACAGGTAAGCAGTCTGGGAGTACTTCTGAATCCACACCTCTCCCCTGGTATCTCAGGTTGAGGCGGTGGCCAGAGGGGCTTTCTATCAGCTTCAGATAATACACCAGCTGCCTCCATTTCTTGAGATGAACTACCTCAAAACAGTGGTAGATATGCTGGTAACCTCCAGACTTGACTTCTGCAATGCAGTCTATGTGGGGGCTGCCTTGGTACATAGTCCAGAAACTCCAGTTGGTACAGAATGCGGTGGCCAGCTTGGTCTCTGGGTCATCTCGGAGAGACCACATTATTCCTTTGCTGATAGAACTACACTGGCTGCCAATAGGTTTCCGGGCAAAATACAAAGTGCTAGTTATAACCTATAAAGCCCTAAACAACTTAGGCCCTGGGTATTTAAGAGAATGTCTTCTTCATTATCACCACCCATTGAGGTCATCTGGGGAGGTCCGTCTCCAGTTGTTGCCTGCTCGGCTGGTGGTCACACAGGGACAGGCCTTCTCACTTGCTGCCCCAAGATTGTGGAATGCACTCCCTACTGAAATACGATCCTCCCCATCTCTGGCAATGTTTAAAAAGCATTTGAAAACCCACCTCTTCACCCAAGCTTTTTCAGCTTTTTAAATTAGTAGGTTTCAATCTGTTTTTTATTTTAAATTGTCTAAATTGTGTTAAAGTTTTGGTGAGGTTGTTTTTGGTTATGTTTTTAACTTGTTTTTATGTCATTGTTAACCGCTCAGACAAAAGTTTGGGGCGGTGTGCAAATTTGATAGATAGATAGATAGATAGATAGATAGATAGGAAGTAAGAGAACAGTTTGACATTTGTAGGATTTCAACTTCAAACATTATGGATTTTATTGAATAAGTACCATAGAAGGTAAATTTGAATCATAGCATATCTGAATCTGAAAGAGATCTGCTTCTCCTGGGAATGATGTTGCTTTTGAATTATTGGTCTGATTATTGAGTATTAAAAATCTGTTCAGAACAATAACAGATAAAATCTGATGATTTTATTTAGCATTTCTTCTAAAAATAAAAATGAAAAATGAAATAATTTTTCACCAAGTTTATTCTGGTGTAAAAGGTAACATTCAGCTGATTTTAGTGGCAGGATTGTTCTTGCAAAATTTGGTATCTGTAAGGAAGTATGACCTTATTGTGCACAAACCAACCAACAAATAAACAAGTTCTTCAAAATATATACAGTAATCGATTTACGAACACAAGTCCTCATTTGACCTCCAAGGGAAGTGAACAATGCCATGTGTAGATATGATTCTGAACTTCCTAAAATGGGATGTTGATGTGTTTTCTATGTGGCAGAGAGTTCCCGGCATTTCCATGAAATGTGACCCGTTTGGATTAAAATGCCATGAGTCATTTTTACTTAAGAGCCAACACACAAGATACTGTTTACAAGAGACTATGGAATGACAAGGTTCTTTTCTACCACTTTCTCTCTTTTCCTTTTCAGTGGCAAACCAGTAAAAAACGTGTGATGGTCATCATTCATGTTTGAAACAATTGCCTATGGAACTTCTGGAAACTTGAAATACTGGTGAGGTATGTGCTCCTTATTCAGGAAGCCATGTTATGAATGTCTCCATTTGATGAACATGTCTGTGGACCTTAAGAGAAACTTGCTGATGATGCTTCTGTGGCTGTTGCTGCTATTTTCTGACATCTTGGGATCTGGAGCTGATGCATCCTTGAGTGAGAAGACGCTTGACCTAATGAAGCAAGCCCGTTTAATTGATGGGTATGTGGAATTTCTTGTTTATGAATTTATGGCAAAAGCATTATGGTCTGGTCTCTGTCACCTTCTTTCATATCCTTGTACAGATTCGATTTATTGACTGACATTCAGAATAGGGATTGCAGCATCAGAACAACTTAAAAGAACTAACCTCACTGGTGCGATGGGGAGGCAGCAATTTTTTGACACCCTTCCCTTCCCCGAGAAGCCTTCGGTGCTATCAAAAAACATATCCCTGAGATCTCTTCACCCACAGACACCACTTTCCTGCTAGAAATCTACATGCACTGAGGTTGCTATATGCATCACACAACACAGAGGAAGGCAACTTTGGATCTCCAGTTGTTGTTGAACTGTTGTGGCTGGGGATGATGGGAGTTGTAGTTTAACAACAGCTGGAGAGTCAAGACGGGCCACACCTGAGAAGGCTGCGGTGCACCTTTGAAGCTGCTGGTGGAGGAAATTTTTATTGAGAACACTGAAAGAAGAGGATTGACTCTATCCGCACAGCGTAGTCTTGAGTCAGTTCAGGGTCCCACACTGCTGCACAGATTCTACAATGCACCTTAAGTAACATTTAATTCAGCCAAGGCAGATTCCACTGCCCAGCTTTTTAGACTTGGAAAATAATAATTCTCCAATTCAAATTGATTTGATTATTCATCACCTAGATGGGCAAGAATATTTCAGAGAATTGTTCTCCAAATTCCCAAACTCTGTCCTCTTGAATTTTTTCACACAAGAATAACTTGAATTTGCATATCTCTCCATAGATGACTCCTTTGGGGCATTTTAACAAAGAATACTATGTATTAGATATGTGTGTTAGATATGGAGAAGCAGATAGAGCTTAGTTGCAGAGAGAGCTTAGTGGCATGCCTAGAGGTGTTATCTTGGGAAACTAAGATGTCAATAATAAATCAGCTAGATATCTTAGTATAACTATTCCCAAGTATCGCAAAGCTCTAACACTAGCTCGTCTCAATGCACTTCAAACAGCCATACTAGAAGGGAGGTACAATAAAAGACCTTATGCCGAGAGATTTTGCCCTAAACAACAGCATATGTACTGCCATATTTGTAATTTTTATAGGGACATTCGAGATTACGATTTGTTACCCCTCATAAAAGAATTTCCAGGCCATCCCGATAATTTTTCTCTTAATTTGCTTTTAGCTGATACATCTGATGAAATTTCTCAAAATGTTGCCACGTTTTGTTCAATAGCTGGGAAAGTCTGCCAGAAGCTGGTATCAGTTTAATGTATAGTTTTAATGGTGGTGTTACTATTAGTTAAACCCTTAACTGAGTTATGGATTTAGTGATCTTTTTCTTTTGTTTTTCTTTATTGGGATTCTGTGTAATTCTGATCAGATGATTAAAATAAGCAATTCATTCAGAGCTCCAGAATACTTAAAGGGCATGCTTTTGTGGGGGCCGTGGTGGGTGGGGGCTTGTTTGTTTGTTTGGGGCTTGATTGCCCCAATCAACACAGACTTCTTTTTTTAAGATGCATAAGTGGGTAATGGAGTCTTATTTAATGATTAAAATAAAATTGTGGGAAGAACAGAGAAGAAAAGTCTGGACTTCCTGAGTCCAGAGACTCAGGACTTTGTTAATCCCAGATTGTTTCGACTTCCAAGTACCTATTATGCCTGTTTTTAGCAAAACAAAAGGGGTGGGTCCTTTAGGAGATTCTGCTTTGGTGCTGTGAAGACAGAGCGCAACCTGATCTCTCAGCTAGTTTGAAGCATCCTGCTTGCAACTTTTCTCTAGGAAGCAAATTGTCTTGGACTAATTATACATTAAACAAACGCCAGCTTTCTGTCTGTTGTGAAAGGACTTTTACAATTCCAGTACAACATCTGCGAGTGAGTTAGTGCACTCCAAACACACATTCTTGTTCTGATTCCATTATTTGATTTCCATATGAACACATCTTGTGGTTTTCTTATCGTGAAATATCTAAACCATGTATCCAAAAAGCTCAGCATAACGCAAAATACAGCTCAAACCTATGCAAAATAATGAGGTACAAGTCCCAGTTTTTCCAAAGCAAAATGAGTTTCCAAAACAAAATGAGTTTAGCAGAGGTAGTTATCTCAATTTCTGATGAATGTGCACCAGTCTATACAGAAAACTTGCCATGGCCCCTCTCTCTCCTCCTGACTCCCTCAGGGAAGCAGCATAGCAGGGCATATGTGCCTTTAGAAGGGACCAGAGATTACATTGTCCTTTGCTTTGCCACCATTATAATGTCTTTTGCTTTGCCATTCAGACACAATGATCTGCCATTAAAGCTGAGATGGTTATACCAAAGCAAGCTGAGTCAAATTAACTTGAGGACGCTCAACACAACTGCCACAAACATCCAGAAGCTTCAGGCTGGTCATGTGGGTGCTCAGGTACGTGGTGGCATTATATGTACTTGTAGGAATATTCAAAAAACCCACCCTCTATGTAATATCATATAAAACGTGTTCTATCTTGAATGTAAAGACCTAGTATTTATTTTCACGATGTATCCAATAGCCTGAATAAAACCAATAATCTGAACTTGCATCAACTCCAATCCAAAGTCTACATAAAATTGTTAATTGTTTAATTGTTAATTGATTTTAATGGTGTTTTGATGTAAACTGCCCTGAGCCTTTTGGAAAGGTGGTATAAATTTTTTAATAATAAATAAATAATAAATAAATAAAATCACAGTACTACATTCAATGAAATGTGACTACATGAACCAATCATTCTTCCATTATTACCAAAGAGTTCGTGTAGAGAGAAGCCGCTGCTGTTGTGTATAACTGACTTTACCAAAAGTTATTACTCTTGTTATCTTGTACTTATTATTGGAATTCATCTGAAGATTGCAGATTTCTGTGTGGCCTGTTAATCTCTGCCAAACGCGTTTCCACCTTTTTGGTCTTCCTCAGTGGCATTTATAACAAGGTTCACGCAGATTCTTCCTCCAAAGTATCAACGACAGTATCAAAATGAAGAGTAACCTTATATTGTAAACCTTCTTATCTTGCCTTCTTCGAACAGTGGTATCATAGAAGATCAAGGAGTTCTGCAAGGGCATAGCAACATTAGCCTGTGGCTAGATCTTTTGGCAGCTGCCAGCACCATTCACCCACTGCTGACCTCTGCAGCCACCTGCCCACGACTCACCTCAACTACCCTTTCATTGCCATAAGGACATCAGCATCCCAGCACAAGCCCATCCCAGCAAGAACAGGCTGTTGGGCTATTTTGTCCAACGTATCTCTGCTCTGGGCTAAGCTGGGGTCTCTGCCAAGGGAGCGATCCAGGAGCATCAGTTACCTTGGACAGCTCTGTGATGAAATATCTGGATAGGATATCCAGGGTTATCCTGTACTAAGTTAAATCTCATACTAAGTGTACCTGGAAGAGACAAGCCCTGCAGCTGTGTCTGGGAAAACCCTTGTTGCTGCTAGAGCCGTTGAATTTCTGAGAGTGACCACAGGAGGAGTTCATACTGTAAAGACACAAAGGCCTCATCCACACGTAACGTGGAATCAAGGGTCCAATGGAACTGTAGGTCTGCTTCCCCGACCCCCGCACACTTAACTGTCTGTGTTCGGATGAAATGGACAGGAGCCGGACTGCAGTCAGGGAGACTGCGGAGAGGAGGGAGAACTGGCTGTGCGGGCTTCCTTCTGGCATGAAGGATGGCCCCCACTCTGGTTTCCCATTATGTGTGAATGTGGCCATTGTTGGTATGTCTGGGATACAGCCTGGGAGAAAGATGGGTTAAGGAGAACCAGGGAAGGCTCTATAAAACACAGTTGTAATTCTAGAATATGAGCTCTGGGAAGAAAGTGAGTGTAAAACCAGACTCGTAGGAGTTTTATACCAGAAGTAACTGAAAGTATTCTGTACTGATCAAGTACACTGTTCTGTAACCAAGCAAGAGAACTACCCTATGTAATAAGAAGAGAAACAAGCAAACCCCAGCAATGGGGGTTTGCTCTATCAGTAGGGGAAATGGAGGTCACCAAGGGGCTGAGTCATAGTTTCTTTTCGCCCTGAACAGTCTCCCTCAACCATCCATGTCACAGGGTCTCTTCACCCCAGCTGCAATTCTGTGGTTCCTGCATGCAGCGAAAAAACTAGATGTGTGGCTATGCCACACTCTTTTTAATTATGCACAATTGCGGAGATGTGTCAGCAGCCAAACATCCCTGAGGCCTGAAATGATTAGCTGCAGATGCAGATGTGGTCTGACCCAGACAGGGAAATAAAGGCTCTTGACCACCAAGAGAGTGGCTTTGGCAATCGGCCTGAGAGGCATTTTGTGACTGTGATCAGTGGCTTAAATGACCTTTAGGGGGTGCATTGGCATGCATGTTTTGGATTAGATGTCTTTGGAAAATTTCTTTTTGAGATGTTGTAATGAGCCCAAGGGGTAGAGCGGGACTGCCAAGCCAGCATGCATCTTATGGTCATAATCAGTTCCAGAATAGGAAACATAGGAAGCTGCCAAATACTGAGTCAGACCACTGGTCTATCTAGCTCAGTAATGTCTTCACAGACTAGTAGTGGCTTCTCCGAGGTTGCAGGCAGGAATCTCTCTCAGCCCTATCTTGGAGATGCTGCCAGGGAGGGAACTTGAAACCTTCTGCTCTTCCCGGAGCGGCTTCATCTCCTGAGGGGAATATCTTGCAGTGCTCACACAAGTAGTCTCTCATCCAAAGGCAAACCAGGGCAGACCCTGCTTAGCTATGGGGACAAGTCATGCTTGCGACCACAAGACCAGCTAAACAAACCACTAAATGCCAAACTGCATATTAGGTTAAGCGACAAAATAGTAGCAGCTAACTGTTCTCCCTGTCTCTACTCTATGACCCCTGATATGACTCTGCAGGTATTTCCTGTGAGAGTCAGAATCCCTTCCTTTCCTCTTAGAGAGCAGATGGAAACAGCTCCCTCTCTCCCTCCCTATTCATTGTGTAGCTCTTTAGATTAGGATTAGGTCTTTCCTATCCAAGGTTTACTTCACCAATAAATCTACTTCGTATTTTATTCTACAAGCATCTCCATGTGTCTTCTCTAAGTTGCTGCAACAACTAAACTCTGCGTCCTACTCTGTAACTGGAGTGGGTAGCTTCTTTAGTGCTCTGCTAATTAACTAGGGGATAAAAATTACAACCCCCAATATATTTACATTTGAAATGTGATTTTTACAAATACATGTTATCCATCTCTTTCAGTTTTGGTCTGTGTATGTTCTCTGCCATGCACAGAATAAAGATGCCGTACGCTTGACGCTGGAACAGATTGACCTTGTCAGGCGGATGTGTGAAACCTATGAGGAATTTGAACTGGTGACATCTGCACAAGGTAACCTATCCTCCATCTTAATAAAGCAGTGAGGAGGAGGGGGAGGAGGAGGAGGAGGAGGAGGAGGAATATTTATATACCACTTTTCAACAAAATAGAGTTCTCGGAGCAATTTTCGCTGAATGAGAAAATGGTTCTGTGTCCCTCAAAAGCTCACAACTGGAAGCACAAGAAAAAGAACTGCTGGAGGACCATTATGCTGGGCTGAATCAGGACAATTGTTCTCCCTCTGCTAAATATAAGAGAACCACCACTTGAAATGGTGCCTCTTTGCCCAGTTAGCAGGGGTGATTGATTCCCTGTCCCAAAGGAGCTCATCTCAGAAAAAAACTCCAGAGAGACCCCAGCAACAGCCACTGGAGGGATGCAATGTCGAGTTGAATGGGAACAATTGTTCCCCCCTTAATAAATATAAAAGAGTAATCACTATTAATGCAGACTTAACTGCTTAACTGATCTTTATCTATGTGCTTAACTACTGTATCATAACCCTGTAGGTTATGTAGGGGTTTTTTGTTTTTTGTTTTGGTTGAGAAACTGTGCTGGTCTGTGGCTGTAACAAAGGAATTGAATTAAATTGACTTATTGCCCAGTTAGCAGGAGTTAGCCGTATGAGAGAAACAGAAGGTACTTTTTTTTTAAAAAAATGTGCAACCTGAATGTGGCAGAAAGAAAGAGATCCTTACCAGCAAAGTCAGTGCATGGTATAGTTCTGTCTGTCTAAATACTCTTCAGTCTGATCTGTTAAGGGGTTCTATATTAGGGTCTCCTTTGAACTTTAAAGTTGCCTTGCTGCCTAAAATCCAGGAAACTCTCTAAATTAATCCAGCCATGTTGTGCTGTCTTAAGGTGCCTTTTGTACGTCAGACCTGTCCTTCTGTTTCACTCCAGGCATTATTGATACGGACAGTACAAAGATCGCATGTTTAATCGGCCTTGAAGGGGGTCACTCCATCGACAGCAGTCTTGCAACCCTGAGGATGTATTACGCCCTGGGAGTCCGGTACATGTCGTTGACGCACAACTGCAACACTCCCTGGTAACTAGCAAGCAAGCGTTGCTTCTTTTTCCTTTCAAAAGGGAGGCATTCTGGGATTGAAACATGGAGGAAATTCTTGGGGGTAATGGCATGTACCAATTTGGGGCGGGAGCTCATGGACAAAGGATTTGCTACCTTCATCATCAGACTGGTTTCCTTGGTATAGAAACACATCACAACATTTTAACCAATGCTAGTTAATCCCCAAATACTTCCTCTTCCAAGGGGTTAGCTTCAAGTCTTTCTTTACCCCTTGGAAGAGGAAGTATTGGGGGATTAACTAGCACTGGTTAAAATGTTGTGATGTCTTTCTATGCCAAAGAACCCAGTCTGGTGATGAAAGTAGATTCATTCACAAAATGTAGGGCATGTGGCCAAGTCTTGAGATTCTGAAGAATCCATTTCTGTACATCTGGGTGCTGCATTCTCTTTGGGAACAATCTAGTTTCCTCTCTGCTCATCCATCCAAAGTGAAGGGATGGATGTTGCTTGACAGTAGTTGTTAGTTTGGAGGCTCTCTCTGAGCAGTTCATTGCGGGCCCACCCATGCCCCACTGGCCACCCCCTAACGGTGAGTGATGTAGTAGCAAATTCAGAAGTGCATGCACTCTCCATTACAGATCACATAGCCACACCCACCATGACAGCTACACCGATCCCAACGGACTCGAGTTTGCAAGCTGCAGTCATTGCACTGTGTACTGTATTTTAGTACTGGATTTGATCCTTGTGGAATTGCAGTAGATCCACAGTCCTGATCTGGGTGGTTTTTGTGAATAATACAAATAGAAATGTGTCATTTCTGCTTCTATGAAGTGACATATCTTCTGGGAGGATATTACATGTGATGTTTTTGTAACATTTAGAGTTTGGACAGTTTCCATGTTGGACTTATTATGTTTAAACCTCACTCTTGAGTCATTCTCCCGATTTATTTATTTATTTATTTATTTATTTATTTATTTATTTATTGGGGCTTTTTTCCCCCCCTACAGGGCAGGTACATGGTCAAAACAAGTACATCGTTTGTATCCCAGCACAAAGGGCTTGAGCACTTTTGGCAAAGTAAGAGAAGCTTTGGGGTGAAAATTAGTACATGTTTTTATGCACCTCTAAAGGAAGTCTGGTCTTGTGGGTGGAGTAGTAGATATTTGTTTGTTTGTTTGTTTATTCAATGTCCAAAATGGCTCAGGAATACATGCATTTCCTCAATCATTTTTGGGGGGTTCTGGACCACTTCTTTCACAATATAGGAACATCGGAAGCTGCCTTCTACCAAGTCAGACCCTTGGTCCATCTAGCTGAGTATTGTCTACACAGACTGGCAGCTGACTTCTCCAAAGACTGGCTTCTCCAAAGTTGTAGGCAGGAGTTTCAGGCAGGAGTTTCGAGATGCCGGCAGGATGGGGACTTGGAATCTTCTGCATGTACGCATGCAGGCGCTCTTCACAGAGTGCCTCATCCCCAAGGGGAATATCTTACAGTGCTCACACTGTTCTCTTTACAGTATTGGGTTATAGGTCTCACAGCTCTTTTAAGACCAAATGATGTGAAATGACTGCCACATGATCTGCATACAAAAGTAATTCCCGCAATTTTAGGTGGATGAAAATCTGAGTTATCTAAACTTTTGGCCATCGAGTGAATATAAAAATTAAATAAAGAAGGTACCAAGATACATCCCAGTTTAATCCCTTCGTAGGTGGTAATCATTTTCAAGAGTAACCCTTGTAACTCTTAGGGAAGTGTTTGCATACAACTTCTGGATAAGGAAGAGTAAACATCTGTTGATTGATGACTTCCTAAGTTTCCCCCCAAAGATCTCGAAATTGAATCAAAAAGCAAATTTAAAATCAAGAAAGGCCACATATAAAGCAGAGCTATATTTGCAAATCTATTTATCTATTAAATGATGTAAAACTGGGATATGATCCACTTTGCATGCACAAGGTCCAATCCTTAGCAGCATCACCAGTTAGGAATGGGAAAGACTCCTGCCTGTAACCAGTGATCCCTCTAACAGGGATTCCCAGATGTTGCTGACTACAACTCCCAGAATCCCCAAGCAAAAGCCATTGCAGCTGGGGATTCTGGGAGTTGTAGTCAGCAACATCTGGGAATCCCTGTTAACAGCTTGGGGATTCTGGGAGTTGTAGTCAGCAACATCTGGGAATCCCTGTTAACAGCTTGGGGATTCTGGGAGTTGTAGTCAACAACATCTGGGAATCCCTGTTAGAGGGACCACTGCCTGTAAGTTTGGAGAAGCCGCTGCCAGTCAATGTATTGTAGATAATCCTGAGCTAGGTGGACCAAGGGCTTGACTCAGTAGAAGGTAGCTTCTTATGTCCCTACATGAACTATGACCTAGAGTGGCATATCTACTTATACTATATGTCCTTGTTGTGCTAGGCAGTGGTGGAGGAAATGAATCGCCTGGGAATGATGATAGACTTATCTCACACCTCTGAGGCAACTGCAAGAGCTGTTCTCAGCATCTCCAGAGCACCCGTCATTTTCAGCCATTCCTCAGCCTTCTCTGTTTGCAACCATTCAAGGAATGTTCCAGATGATATTCTGCTCCGTCTGGTGGGTGAAAGCTTCTCTCTCTGGGCTCCCCCTCAAAATTGAGATAATACAGGTCGCCTTCCCAATGGACCACTACTACTGACTAGTGGTGCATTGTGGGAGGAAGACCGGTCTTGTGGAAGCAAGCATAAAGTGTCTGCTTTGCTAAGCAGGGTCTGCCTTGATTTGCATTTGGATGGGAGGCGGCATGCAAGCACGGTAAGGGATTATCCTTAGGGGATGGGGCCGTAGCTCAGTGGGAAAGCAACTGGCTCCAGTTCACTCCCTGACATCTCCAGTTAGGGTTGAGTGAGACTCCTGCCTGCAGCCTTGGAGAAGCTGCTGCCAGTCTGTGTAGACAATACTGAGCTAGATGGACCAAGGGTCTGACTCAGTATATGGCAGCTTCCTAGGCTCCTGTGATTCTAGCTTCTAAGTTTGCCAACCTTCCAGGCGTGGGAATCCTAGATGTTTTAATGACTTGATATTGTAAAAAATACTGGGTTGGGTGGGGGGGACAGATCTCCAGGAATCGTTTCTGCCAGGGCTGGCAACCCCAGCTCCTGTCCTGAACTTATACTTCTGCCATTAAAAAAATCACCCAAGGACAGTCTAGATTCAGTCTAAACAGAAGCGGGAAGATTCCCTTAGGGCACAATCTATGCACCAGGGGTTCTCAGACTTGGGTCTTCATATGTTGTTGGATTACATCTCCCATCATCCCCACCCACAGTGACTTAGGGATGATGGGCGTTGTAGTCTAAGAACATCTAGGGTCCCAAGTTTGAGAAGCCCTGCAATGCACACTATCTGGGAGTAAGTCCCATTGAATGCAGTAATAATTGCTTCTGAGTAGGCATGCATAGAATTGTCGTCTTAGCATTTGGGGTCAATACGTTGCTCATCAGTCCTCTTGCCAGAAGAGGATTCCAGAGGGTTTCGAGTGTACAAACTGCCATCACCATCCCTGCACTGAAGGCTGCTTTGCACAGCAGTCCAGGCATGGAGGGAGAGAGAGAGGAGCAATTTTTACATCTCTCCCCTCACTCCTAAAGTAAAATAAAAATAAAATAAATAAAGCCCTTTTTAGTTGCAACCAGGGTGGCCCATCCACTAGGCAGACTTTGGTGTTTGCTCAGTGCACCAATCCTTTGGGGGGGGGGGGGGCGGGGGATAGGACTGACGGACACATAAATTGTGCCAGAATATAGCACCAGTGTTTCCTCTAACACCCCCGCTAACTTGGCAAAGAGGCACCTTTTAACATGGTGATTCTCTTTATTTAGCAGGAGGAGAGTAACTGGCCCTGTCCACCCCCAGCACAGGACCTCCAGTGACTCTTGCTGGTGTGTATCTTATGTTTCTTTTTAGATTGTGAGCCCTTTGGGGGCAGGAGTCCATCTTATTTATTGATTATTTCTCTGTGTAAACTGCCCTGAGCCATTTTTGGAAGGGCGGTATAGAAATCAAATCAACAACAACAACAACAACAGGGATTCCCAGATGTTATTGACTACAACTCCCAGAATCCCCAGCTGCAAGGTCTTTTGCTTGGGGATTCTGGGAGTTGTAGTCAACATCTGGGTTTCCCTGTTAGAGGGAACACCGTATAGCACTGCTAATTATTCTTCCTCTCCCTCTTGTATTGTACCCCTGAAATTCTGCACAGTGGTGAAAGAAGTCCTTATATTGTGCCCAGCACATTCTGCACCCCAAAACCCAGTCTTCTTTGCTCATTGCACCTCTGCCCCCAATAAAAACCTAGCCCCATAAGCTGCAATCCCTCTCTTGAAGACGGATGGCTTGCCTCCGCATTCATCTATAGAAAGAAATAGTCTCTTTTTGGATTTCCGAATTGCAAATTGATCTCCCCATTTCTGAAGTGTTGAAGAGAGGAGAGCTGGTCTTGTGGTAGCAAGCATGACTTGTCCCATTAGCTATGCAGGCAGGGTCCGCCCTGGTTGTATTTGAATGAGAGACTAGAAGTGTGAGCACTGGAAGATATTCCCCTCAGAGGATGGAGCCACTCTGGGAAGAGCAGAGAAAGTTACCAGTTCCTTCCCTGACAGCATCTCCAGGATAGGCTGAAAGAGATTCCTGCCTGCATCCTTGGAGAAGCTGCTGCCAGTCTAGGTAGACAATACTGTGCTAGATAGACCAATGGTCTGACTCCGTATACGGCAGCTTCCTATGCTCCTGAGTGTTAAAGTTTTGCTCCAGTTGTAGACTGGGGAACTCTCTCCCACTGTATCCTCAAACTAGCATAGACTAGTCATTCACTGGTCATCCATGCAGGCTGGTCATTCGGCCTCATAAATGAGCAGCCTGCTTGGCTCAAGGGAAGGCCAGGACTCTGCACTTCTCGGCTGGGGAGGGGGACGCTAAAACCATACTCCGCCTAGGGGGTGCCAGAAACCCTGAGCTGCAGGAATCTGTAGGTGTGGAGCCTGAAAACTCTCATTCCCCCCTCCTTTATTTTAGAAAGAGAACCGTGGGATCGTGATGGTGACATTCCCAGTTGAGTTTTTAGCCTGTGGTACCCAAGCGGTGAACATTTCAACTGTAGCAGGTTTGCAGCTTCTATACTATTGTTCAAATCTCTCTAGGACTGCGAATGAATGAATGAATGAATGAATGAATGAATGAATAAAATCCATCCCAAGGAGGCCATTCCTTACTTTTGTTTGTTTGGTGCAGTTTCTCACAATCAGTGTGTCCCGGTCAGGGCATCTGGGTGGATAACTCGCCCCGATCTGAGTCGAGATCTTATTCTTGACATTATTTCAATACTGTGCATTCCATCTGTTTTTGTTTTGCTGATGCAAGGGTGGCTCTCCAGTGGTTGTTGAACTACAACTCCCATCATCCCCAGTCACAATTTATTCTGTCTGGGGATGGTGGGAGTTGTAGTTCAACAACAGCTGGACAGCCAGGGTTGCCTACCCCAGGTCTAAAGCCTAATGAAAATAAGACCGAATCTTTCTCATAAAAACGAAACACACGGTCACCAGGAAGCCTGACCAGTGGCCATGTCAGCATCAGGGGAGGATCAGTGGGTGGCGAGGGGGGGGGGAATGTGTGGTCCCACTCCCCATTCCGGCTGTGTGCCTTGAACATGTGTGTGTGTGGCGGGGGGAATTGGGTGAGGCCTAAAGAGATCTTTCATTAGACTGCCTGCTTCAGTGACAAATTCAGCTGTAGCTGGTGTCTCTGTTTTTCTCCAGCCTCTCCTGATAATCCCTTTCACTGGGGCCAAGCAACCGTGCAAAGCTGTGCTGGTGACTCATGAGAGCAGCCAAAGATCATTAATTAAACCAGTCCCAGAGAGGAAATGACCTAAAATCTCATCGAATTGTTTCATTCATTTAATTAATCACAGCATTGTTGCTGCTAACCACAGAAATGGTCTGGTGCGCAGTTCTGAAGGTGCACAGTTCTTATGTCAGTTCTTATAAGAACTGGTGCACAGTTCTTATGTCAAATATGTCATAAGAGGATGCAGAGCTTGGATGCAATAGTTTAAAAAACGAAACGAAACACCATGGCTGTCTTTGTAGTGTCGCTTGACAACAGAGCATCTTTGGTTATTATTCAATGTTATTTAAATATTAATAAATAAAACCTTGGATTCTGGTCTCATAGGAAATGTCATTTAAAAAATTTTCTTTAACTCATTATATATCTTCCTGCTGGGAATAACACAAGGAGAGTTTTCCACAAGAAATTTAACATTCTTTATGTATGCAACCACGGTGGCCAGAATAGTATATGTGCAGAAATGGAAGGATAATTAATTGCCCTCAAAAGAAGATTGGTTGATAAGAATTTTGGAATATGCTGAGATGGCAAAACTTACAGTACTGATAAGCAATCAAAACTTGGGAATGTTTTAAAGAAGATTGGAAACCATTCTTATTATACCTAAAGAACTATTTTTCTAATATTGATTTTTCAACAGGGTTTGAAATTTAGTAATATTAGCAGGTTGAGTAGAGTAAAATTGAGTTTGTAAGGTATAGGATATATGTTTTGAATTACTATAGCAATGGTTGAATTGTATAGTTAGTGATTCGCGCAGATTGGTGAGTGGGAAGTCAACATTTGTTTAATTGGATGTAATGAGATTGTTAAGATATTGTATAAAAATCAATAAAAAATTTAAAAGCAAAAATAAATAAAACCTTGAAGGGCCGTACTCCAGTCCAGCAACTCTCTTATCATCCAATGCTGCTGAACCAACCACCTTGCATGATTAGAACAATTTTCATATTCTGTCGTTAAGAGCTGGGCTGCTTGCTTCCTTTCCTTAATTCTTTTTAGCACTAACCCACATGTTCAAAAGAATCAAATGGTACAGTCTCTGCACTCTTCAGAATACAGAGGGAGAATTGGCCGTGATAAATCCCGCCTTCATGCCAAAAACTCCCTCCTCTAGAAAATTAGCCTCTAGAAGAAGGGCTGTAGCTGCGTCATCTTTTTGGCATGCTAGGTTTCTATATGCAGTGAATTCTTTTCTTTTTAAACTATGGGAGCATTCCAGCATGCGATACAGTTCCAAGAGGGCTGTACCACCTGATTCTTCTGAACATGTAGCTTGACTCTTCAACCAAATCTTTTTCAAAGGACAGGTCTCCTTAGAGTCAAACTAAAAAACCACCTATCCTGCAACTGTGTGTGTGTGTATATGTATATGTATATGTGTGTGTATATATATATATATCTACACACACACACACACACACACACACACACACACACACACACACGATTTTTCAAATGGAAATAGCCACGTGAGGCCTCAATCCACATTGGGACCATGGTTTGGGGAGGGTGACGGCTTTAACCTTTTGCCTCCCCATGGTCCTGATTTGGGCTGGGGGCACAGGTTCAATATGCCCCAGAGGAAAAAGGGCTCCTGTTGATGCTAATCAAAGAGTTATTCTCCCCCCCCCCATGTCAAATAGGAGCTTGTTTGGAGGAGAATCCTGATTGGGACTATGGGGATCAAAGGAGGAAAGGCCCCCTCTTCCCAAACCATGCCCCTGATCTGGAACGAGGTTCCATGCACAGCTATTTATGTTTGAAAACTCAAATTCAGCATGCAGAATGAGGTCTTCAAAAGGCAATGGATTGCATAGAATGGGGAGGTTCAAATCGCATTTGAACGTATACACTATAAGATGCATTACATATATGCTAGTCTTTCTAAGTGGTAACCCTTTTCCCAGCCATATATTAATGTATTTCCATTTTACTTTTAAATTTTTTTTAAAAAAATTCCTAGATCACTTTGACCACATCAGGAAAATTGCAGGTTCAGAATCAATAGGAATTGGTGGCGACTATGAAGGAGCAGTCAGGTTAGTAAACATTTATTCATTGCATGGTGTGTTTGCCACTCATGGCAGATCTACACACTAAATCTGTTCTGGGTCCACCCTGCAGCACACAAGGATGTTACTGTCATCCAAAAAAGTGAACCCCTGCAATAAGCATTCCTATTTCATCCCTTCTCGGGCAATTCTTTCCTAAGGGAGATACAATTCATGCCATTCTGAGATTTGTTTGCTCTCAGATTTCCCAAGGGACTGGAGGATGTTTCCAAATACCCAGCCTTGATTGAGGAGTTGATGAGAAGAGACTGGCGCAAGGAAGAACTGCGAGGCGTTTTGAGAGACAATTTCCTTCGTGTTTTCAAGGAAGTAGAAAAAGTAAAGTCACTACTGTCACTGCCACCACCAGATAAGCTGCAATGCACTATTCTTTTACACCAGAACATGCTCAGGGAAAGCTGGAAACTCTTTTTATTTTTAGAAGATATTCTGAATTAGATGCTTCCCACTGATTTGCAGAGATACACCACATTTTGCATGCTCAACATTTGGAGGCCCCCACCCCCAGGCCAGCATTTGGAGGGCCCCCAGACCTGCAGGGGACTGGACCTCTGCCTGGAAGTCCAGTCCAAAGAGCACCACTGCACACACGTGCAGCATGCTAAAGGTCTCAGGATCAGTCCCTGACATCTGCACAGGTAGCAGGGAATGATGGCTTGGGGTTGATGGCTTGAAGAAGCCACTGCCAGTGGAAAGGAGAGCTGGTCTTGTGGTAGCAAGCATGAATTGACCCCTTTGCTAAGCAGGGTCCACCCTGGTTTGCATTTGGAGACTACATGTGTGAGCACTGTAAGATATTCCCCTTAGGGGATGGGGCCGCTCTGAAAAGAACATCTGCATGCAGAAGGTTCTAAGTTCCCTCCCTTGTGCTGGCCTGTGATCATAATAAAGGAATTGATTGAAGTTCCCTCCCTAGCATCCCCAAGACAGGGCTGGGATAGACTCCTGTCTGCAATCTTAGAGAAGCTGCTGCCAGTCTGTGTAGACAATACTGAGCTAGGTGGACCAAGGGCCTGACTCGGTAGAAGGCAGTTTCCTATGTTCCAATCTGTTGGCGGGGCTTTGTGGGGCTGCTGCCAATCAGAGAAGACAATACTGCCTCAATCGATGGGCATGGATTGACTAGCACATAGATTAGGACATAGATTAGCACAGGGGTTCCGAACTCCAGATATTTCTGGACTACAGCTCCCATCATCCCCAGCCTCAATGGCCTTCAGGCTGAAGGGTCCCAGAAAATGGCCTAAGGGCACACAATACAGCCACTTTGCTGAAGCTAAGAAGATCCGGGTGTGGTCAATGCTTGGATGGGAGACCCATGTATGCCCCTTTGGGGATGGAGCCATAACTCAGTGGTAGAGGATCTGCTTTGCAGGCAGAAGATCTCTGGTTCAATCCCTGGCAAAATCTCCAGGTAGGGCTGGGAAAGACCTGCCTGCAACCTTGGAGAGCTGCTGCCAGTCAGTGTAGGCAATACTAAGCTAGATGGATCAATGGTCTGACTCAGTATGTGGCAGCTTCCTCTGTTCCTAATCTGTCTTTCTGATTAGCACTGGATCTGGATTCTCCTAGGTGCAGCATGAGAGCATATCCATGAAGGCGAGTGAGGTGGAAGTTGCTCCTGAAATAGTAAATCATCCTTGTCGCTTAGACCTGAACATCACTTCTCTGAAGACAGCCAATTCGTATGGATTGCCTTTCTGGGGACAATCAAGCAGTCTAATGTTCACTATCTTGTTGTATGTAACTCTAGCCTGAGTTCATCTCAGGAAACAGAATAATGCATCTACCTGCCTGTGACAAGACGGGGAATGCTCGATGCTTCACAGGGATCTACCCTCAGTAGAGAGATTGTGTCTCATCACATTGCCTCTTCAGAAATAGATTCAGTGTGATGTGCAATGCAACTGGATTCTGCTGTGTGTGGAAATTGTCGGGCCTTCCTATTTTCCATGGATAAAGGGGACAGTGTGTTCAGACATCAAGGATTGAATTTTTGAATCTACTGTTTTGCATCCCACCATCTTCCCACTTGACATTGAGAAAGGGTGCATTCACACCTGCATATGTAGCACTTACTTTAATATCGCTTGATTAGTGTACGCGAGATGGTAATCAAGTGTGAGAAAGCGACCCATTAAGAGCACCGTGTTTGAAGGAATATGATTTGATATGGAAATGCTCTCTGTGGTCTTGGACCGTAATAAAGATGATTGCTTGATTGCTTGATAGATAGATAGATATCTGTGGTGGTTTATTCATTGCCATGTTCTTGGAGGATGCACAGGAAACAAACATCGTGTCAGCTCTGTTTCAAAAAGCCCAATGCATGCTGACTTTCTGAAATATCTTATTTCCCCTCGTACATCCAAGAACAACAACATTAGGGCCAGTGGCTGGCAGGGTGCGCAGCATAATGGACATGCTGAGGGCCACGTCGAGGCTGCTACTGCAAACTCAGAAGGCAGCCCCAATGCTGTTGAGAACTGGTGCACCTCTGTAATGCGGCACTTCATGTCAGTCAGTGGTTTTATTGTTCAGGCAAAGATTGTGCTTTCAGGGGGACAACCAGGGTCATTGCTGTGGGGAATTCTCTCTGGTAAGAGATACCCTTTTATTACAGCAGAGTGCGCTGAGGCACAACACAGCAGAGTCTGCCTAGGCATGCGTGTCTGCTGAGAGTAGAATAACTTGGAGCCAGTTCATCGTTTCAAGTCAATATGAGGAGTCTTTATTGGAGAACTCCATTCTAGATAGGAAAGTGGAGCAATAAGATCTCTAATCTAGCTAGCTGGATGCAGAGGGATGGTTTCTGCATCTCTGCACACATGGTGCAGGGAGAGAGGAGCATGTGTGTTGCAAGGGGGAAGCAAAATGGGGAAGAAGTAGAAGGCAGGCAGGCAGGAAGTCCCTGAGAGTAGCAATCTACATCTCAAAGGGATAGTGTCAGAGCAGTAGAGAAGGAATGACCAATGTCTTGACCCCTCTAGCCCTCTGACTCACTAATCTGTCCCCCTGTGTCATTGAGACATGAGACAGCGCAAAGTCCTTCACTTCCAACAATTGCTACGCCACAAAGGATGCAGGGCTAGGCCCAGAATGCTGCGGCACCACAGGTGCAGTGACACTTTTTTTTTTAAACTTTCCAGGGTGACCTCCTTCACTTGCCCACTGCTGCTTGCCATCACTTGCCTGGCATCACTTGCCGGCTGCCACTTGCCATCACTTGCTCACCGCTGCTTGCTGCTGCCTACCACTGCCACCGCCTCCATGGCAGCAGCAGAACTGAACTGTGCACTGCTGCCCGGCATACAAAAAGCCAGCCAGATGTGGCGCATATGTACTTGCTTCTACTTCCCGGTTAGCTTTTCACACACTGGTGGCAGCCCTGAGTAGCTCCTTTGTCGCTGTCCTTGCAGCAGCGGCAGAGGAGGAGGGAGGCAAGGTGAGAGGCAAAGCAGAAGAGGTCCAGGAGGTCTGGGGCACCTCCCAAATCACTGGGGGAAGACTTCCTGGACCACTCCTGGGGCGGTGAGGGGTTTATCTAGTCAATAAGGGATACTGTGACGGACTGGTAACATCACTGAGGGCAAAGGATTCCGAGTCAGGGCAATGCTTCTTGAACAAACATGCTAGCTCGGGAGTTCCCAAACTGGGGTCCCACCAATGTTGTTGAACTACAACTCCCATCATCCCCAGGCTGGGGATGATGGGAGTTGTAGTTCATCGACATCAGGAGCACACCAGGTTGGGAACCCCAGAGCTAGGCAATATCTGTCACCTTTCACAGCTATCTCCAGCCTCCTGGAAATGGGGAATGGAATACATATGGGAGTGTTTGTGAAAAGCACGTGGGGCCTCCTTCTAGCTCAGACCCAGACAGCATACAAGTTACATACCTTGAGGAGAGCCAGATTAGTGTAGTGGTTAGAGAGCTGAACCAGAAAGACCCACCCTAGTCTGGGATCTGGATGCATTCCTGGCTTTCGATGGTGTGTGAGAACAAAACAAGGTTGGAGGCCGGGAGCTTGAGTGAGCTCTCCAGGCTGTCCTCACTGGAGGGGTGGGGTAGAAATGGCTTCAATTAATAAATAAATCATCAGTCAAGCTCTAGCTAGCTACCTAATAGCACAGTGGGGAAGTAACTTGCCTAGTGAGCCAGAGGTTGCCAGTTCGAATCCCCACTGGCATGTTTCCCAGACTATGGGAAACACTTATATTGGGCAGCAACAATATAGGAAGGTGCTGAAAGGCATAATCTCATACTGCGTGGGAGATTGCAATGGTAAACCCCTCCTGTAATCTACCAAGAAAACCACATGGCTCTGTGGCACCACAAGTCGACACTGACGCGATGGCGCAACTTTACTTTACTTTATAAGCCCCAGCTAGGTAGGATGTGCACACCCTACCCAGATTGCATCCCTAGTTTCTGAACGAGGTAGGCAGGAAAATGGTCTTACCCATCTGGGACTGAGCTGGTGATCAAGCTCCCCGCATCCAACCTGGTTTTTATCTAACACCCGACTGAAAATCGAGAGTGCGTAGAGCTCCTGAATTAGGGTAGAAGATTTCTCCTGCTCTAATGTCAATCATGTGAGCTGCCCTACTGGGTGACTCTGGGCCAGGCACTTCTCTCTCAGCCTAACCTACCTCACAGGGTTGTTGTGAGGGTAAACATAACCATGTACACTGTCCTGGGCTCCTTGGAGGAAGAGCGGCATTAGGATGTGAAAATGAATGAATGAATTTGTCTGATGGGTGGGTGGAAAAACACCAGTTCTCTTGTGGCTTACATTTGTGCTTTGAAATTGTGACAGCAATGGTCAGGACATTAGCTCCCTCTGCTGGCTTCTATTAAATAAAACCAATTTCCTTTATGGAACGATTGATATTTGTAAGTAACTCCAAAGGTCCCCTAGGGCCGTAACTTAAAAAACGTGAATAAGTAAATTTGATTGATTGATTGATTGATTAAGTGCTGTCAAGTTGGTGTCGACTGTTAGCGACCACATAGCTAGATTCTCGAACAATTCTAATCTTGTTAGGTATAGACACATCACAGCTTGTTAGGTATAGACACATTTCTGAGGCTCTACAGATATTTCCCAGACTGTGAGAAACACTCATATCGGGCAGCAGCGATATAGGAAGATGCTGAACGGCATCATCTCATACTGAGTGGGAGAGGGCAATGGTAAACCTCTCCTGTATTCTACCAAAGAAAAACCACAGGGCTCTGTGGTCACCAGGAGTCGATCCGACTCAATGGTACACTTTACCTTTTGAAGGGTGTTAAAGAGATACCTGAAAAACATTTACATTCCAAATGAGGCAAATTCTTTTCTCTTTTGTTTCCCTATAATTCAGTGGGGGGAAAGTGGAGTTGCACCAGAAGAACCAGAATGTTTCTAGAAAATTCAATATTTGATGTTCTGTCAGGTGTGTATTTAAGATGCTTCTTATCATGTCTATCAACAGCTACTAATCTTAATGGCTATAGCTACCTCCAGGTTCAGAGACAGGATGCTTCTGAAGACCAGTTGCAGGAGAGCAAGCGCAGAAGACAGGGCATGCCTACCTCTCTTGCCCGGCTTCCCAGAGGTATCTGATGGGCCACTGGAAAGCGCCTTCCTCAGCCCTACCTGGAGATGCTGCCAGGGATTGAACCTGGAATCTTCTGCATGCAACAGAAAAATGAAAAAGACAAGACTCACTTCACAAGGGAAAAATAAACAACATTTCAGACCCAACTTTTGCTTTCCCTTCGTGAACCTCTGAAAGAGGCAATCCAGTAATTATTTAAAAAGACATATGAAACTTTCCATATGTGAGAAGGTTTAAGTGGGGATTTCTAGTTTTGTCCTCATCCTTACCACAATAGCTGTTATCACTTTCAGACTGACTCAGGGCTTATCCCGATGACCAGCTCAAAATGTGTTGCCCTGATTTATATTTTGTGAGATAATCCTGTTTATCCCAGTTCAAAGGCTAGAATTATGTGCACCCCACTTCGAGGGTGGGGGGACTGCTAAGGAAGGAAAAGTTAATTCTATATTCCACCACAGATCATAACTTAACTTGTCTTAATGCATCAGCCATCAGAAGAGGAGCACCAGCACCTTTACTGGATCAGGCCCAAGGTAGCTCAGGCCCACATCCTTCCCACAGTGGCCCACCATATACCTCTGGGAAGCCACCGGGCAGGAGATGTAGGCATGCCCTCTCTTCTGCAAGAATTGGTGGAATCATCCGATTGAAAAGAGCACAGAATATGAGGAGGCAAAAATCCTTTAGGATTTTAGAATACAAACTGATAGGCATTTAGCGCACAATACGCAGGATCGGACAGTCATCGAGAAGAATCGGGTTCTGATAACTGATATTGTAATCGCAGGGGATAGACGAGTTGAAGAAAAACAATTGGAGAAAACAACCAAATACAAGGACCTTCAGATTGAAATTGAGCAGCTCTGGAAAAAGAAAACAAGAGTGGTGCCAATAGTTGTGGGTGCCCTTGGTGCAGTACCAAAAGAACTTGAACACCATCTTGACACCTTGGGCACTGATAAATTACGACACATCAACTACAGAAGGCCACACGACTCGGGACAGCACGAATACTACGACGCTATCTTTAATTTTTTCCTTTCCTTTATTTTTTCTAGACCCTTGGAAAGGGCCCGATAATTAAAGTACCAAATCCAGTCAATAACATCTGGTAGACTGTGTGTAAATAGCGTAATGATAATAAAATAAACTTTATTTGTTAGCCACCATAACAAATTGTTTCTGGGTGGCTATCAACACAGCATTAAAACATCAAATAAAAACACATAGCACATTAAATCACAACAGACCGAAAAGGGGGCGGGAATACAAAATACAAATACAAATCAACTAAGACCTTTATTAATTGTTATTATTATTCATAGGATACATTGAGGATGGGGCCGTAGCTTAGTGGAAGAGTATCTACTTGTGTGCGGAAAGTTCCAAGTTCAGTTCCAAGCAGCATCTGCCAGTAGGGCTGGGAAAGACCCTTGTCTGAAACCTTGGAGACACTGACAGTCAGAGCAGGCACAGGGGCGTAGCTATAATTGAGAGAAAGGGCTCAAAGAACACGGGCCCCCAGCTCCTGAGGGCCCTCTAGCTCCATCCCTCCCTATTTTCTTTGTTATCTCCCTCACTCTGGGGGGCCGCAGGAAAGAGAGATAGACACGGGCCCCCTCTCCCCTAGCTACGCCCCTGAGCAGGCAATACTGACCTAGATGGACCAAGGGTCTGACTCAGTATATGGCAGTTTCCTATGTTCCTATGCATTAGGCAAGCAAGTTCCATTTTAAAAAGACGTCTTTTGAGGTTAACATCTCCCCACTGCTCTCTTAGAAGCGTTTCCAGTGATATTATCATGACTTGGAGACGGAATTGTTCTGGCTTTTCCCGCAGGTGGCCTATTAACTTTGTGTGTGTCTTAAATGAACTAAAAATGCAAGTCCCTTGCTTGGCAGAGGTCTGTCCCCAGCATGGGTGCCTTCCCTGCTATTCCCCTCCTCCAAAATCTCCCTTAATTCAAAGCGACACCATCTCGCAGGCATTCTTCCTCATGGGCCTGAGTTTTATCCTCTTTCTGGGTGTTGTTTTGCTTTCATCACAAGCTGTGGACTCCTCAAACCCTTTCTCCGCAAACGGATTCGTGGACAGAGGAGAGAATCTCTGCCACCAGGAAGCTTCTAAAAGAGATCTATTTCCTTTGAAAGTTGCCTCAAGGACCCTTTTTTCTCGGAGGGTTGCACATTCCAGCTTCCTTCCAAGTATTGTTGAACTGTGAGAAAATGTTGGCACAGAATAGGGTGGCCAGGCTGTTAACTAGAACTGACTGTGATTGTGAACATATTTATTCCAGCATTAAAGAGTCTTCACTGTTTGTTTGTTTCTGGGAACAAGTTAAAGTGCTGGTTTTGACCTTTCAGTCCTTGGGCACTATGTTTCCAAAGGTGGGATTTCCATCTGCAGGTCCCCAGATTGATTGATTGATTGATTGATTGATTAAGTGCCATCAAGTCGGTGTCAGCTCTTAGCGACCACATAGATAGATTCTCTCCAAGATGGTCTGTCTTCAACTTGGCCTTTAAGGTCTCTCCGTGGTGCTGTCATTGCTGTCATCATTGAGTCCATCCACCTTGCTGTTGGTCATCCTCTTCTTCTCTTTCCTTCAACTTTCCCCAGCATTATGGACTTTTCAAGGGAGCTGGGTTTTCGCACAACATGTCCAAAGTATGATAGTTTGAGCTTGGCCATTTGTGCCTTCAGTGGAAATTCTGGATTGATTTGATCTATGATCCATTTGTTTGTTTTCCTGGCTGTTCACGGTATCCTCAGAAGTATTCTCCAGCATCAAAGTTCAAAAGCGTCAATACTTTTTCTGTCTTGCTTCTTCAAAGTCCAGCTTGTGCATCCATAGAGTATCACAGGAAAAACCATTGTCCAAACGATTCTAATTTTTGTAGATATAGACACGTCACGGCATCTAAATATCCTTTCCAAGGCCTTCATTGCAACCCTACCAAGTGCTAGTCTGCGGCGTAGACTGCTGGATCCTTGACTGTTGATGGTCAATCGTAAAAGGCAGAAGCTATCCACCACTTCAGTGTCTTCAGTGTCAATTCTGAGGCTGGTTGCTGTACCCGTTGTCATTAGTTTAGTCTTCTTGACATTTAGTCGTCATCCAATTTTTTCACTGTGCTCCTTGACTTTCATTACTAGAGCTTGCAGATCATCCACATTCTTAGCTATCAGAGTGGTGTCATCAGCGTAGTGCAGATGCTGGACTATAAATGCCATCATTCCCAACCACAAGACTGGGGTTGATGGGAGTTGTAGTCAGCTGCTGGGGACCCAAGGTTGTGAACCCCTGTTTTAAAGGGCCACTTTTATATCTGCTTCCCTTGCAAACACAATGTGTCCTGGTTCATACAACAGTTCAAACCTAGGTTTAATGTGGGTTACTGATGTCCACCCACGTCAAGGCAGGAATCTCAGATTCATCTTGGGCCAGAAACCTTCTTGGTGTGTCTTCACACAGGCTAATGCCAGTAACCCACATTAAACCTAGATTCGAATAATTGTGCAAACTAGGCCAGTGTCTCTTGTAGATTTAATCATGGACTTTTAAAGAAACTACTCCACTTCACTCCTCTCCTTTCTTCCTTATCTCCTTCTCTGTCCAAATCTCTGCCCGGCAGCTTCTCTACAGGATCCCCCCTTAGGACAAGTTCTAAATAGCAAACCTGATTATCCGATGTGATACAACAACCAGTTTTTCTGCTATGAAGTTGCCTGCCCCCTTCAAGTGGTTTGGAGCCTTGCTCTGAGTGTCCCCAATTTTGGAGGTTAGATAGAGACAGGGACCTCTCTGTGTTGGTGTTGTTTTGAAAGGCTCTCTCTAGCCTTGTTTCCCTGGCATCTTCACTAGAATCTTTTACCCTCCTGTTTGCCCAAGATTTTAATGGCAATTAAGATCCTTGTTAGCCCACTTTCCAGGAGGCTTATGAGACTTCTGTGTGGCCTATAGCTTCTCATTAGGATCCAGAGGATGTCCACTTTTGATTTTTTTTTTTAATTAAATATGTTACTGGCTTCATAAAGTAACTACTACAGAACTTGCTGCACATCACATAAGATCCATGCAGGAAGAGCAGCTATTAACTGTATCTGACATCTGGATTCGCTTGCCACATGTATTTTAAAAATAGAATACGGGGGAAGCATGCCTGCATTCTTCAGACTTGACAGGAAACACATTTGGGACCATAATGTATAGTTTTAAAGTTTTAAGCTTTAGAATCTTTATATTTTACATGGGTTTTGTGTTAATGTTTTAATTGTGTCTTAGACTGTACTCCACCCAGAGATTTGCATATGAGATGGTATAGAAATGTACCAAATAAAAAAGAAATCTACCCAAGTAGAAAAAACCAGGAGAAGTGGTCTTTGGGAGGGGTGTGTGTAATTCAGACTGGGGGGGAAGCGGGCCGAGGTTCATGGTCCGATCCAAATGTCCACAAACCGGTTCAGCCCAACCGATTCGAGGACTGGTGAGGGCAGTGGCATGCAGTACCTTTACAAGTAAGTAAGCAGGTCCTTACAGGCCTGACTGCTGCTCCAGCCAGCCAGTTTCCTGGTGTGGCGGCCCTCTCCTCGGCAGCCCATGAGCAGTGGTGGTGTGACTCTCGCCTCCGGAAGCACCCTCACCAACCCTCGAACCGCCAGACCGGTTCACGGGTGGGTTGAATTGGACTGAGCCAGTTCACAGAACTGAAGTTCTGTCCACATTAGGACTGGACCATGATCCTCCATCTGCACATATCCCTAATTCAGACCAAACAAGCAACTTTTGCGAACGTCCATTTATTTATTTTATTTTTATTTTATACATTTTATATCCCGCTCTTCCTCCAAGGAGCCCAGAGTGGTGTACTACAGACTTAAGTTTCTCCTCATAACAACCCTGTGAGGTAGGTTAGGCTGAGAGAGAAGTGACTGGCCCAGAGTCACCCAGCTAGTCTCATGGCCGAATGGGGATTTGAACTCGGGTCTCCCCGGTCCTAGTCCAGCACTCTAACCACTACACTACGCTAGATTCATGATGAGAAGGGGTTGCAGTTCTGTGATCTGTCACTTTTTGAATGTCACTTCCTTGTTGGAAAGAGCATCTAAGTTCCAAGTTCCCTCCCTAGTGTCTCCAAGATACGGCTGGAGGAGATTCCTGCCTGCAGGCTTGGAGAAGCTGCTGCCAGTCTGTGAAGACAATACTGAGCTAGATGGACCAATGGTCTGACTCAGTATATGGCAGCTTCCTATGTTCCTACAAAGGGTTGATAAGGCTACAGCCGAGGAGAAATTTCTCCAAATAACTCTGAATATCAGGTGTCCTGTGCTGGAACAGACAGACACCAACACGGAGGGCCATCCTGCCTGACATTTCAAAGTGCCAAAATTGAAATTGACCAGGCATTGGCCAGAGATCCTTATGGGTCTCCTGTCTCATGAAAACACATACTCAAAACAAACAAACAAACAAACAAACAAACACTGAGCACTGTCTTCCATCCAAACTTATGTCACAAAAAGCTTTCATTACAGTTGCTCTTCTCACCTGTGTGCAGATTTATGGAAATGGATCTGACATTCATTCATTCATTCATTCATTGCATTTCTGTACCACCTAGTATAGACATCTCTAGGCAGTGTACAGATTAAAATATAAAACAAAACATTTAAAATTCAAAAAACGGATAAAAAATCACAGTAGATAAAAACACACATAAAAATTCAACATTTAAATTTAAGTTAAAAGCCAGGGAAAACAGGTACGTCTTCTAGGTCCTCCTAAAAGTATTAAAATTTATTTGTTTCCGTTTGATGATCATGGCTGTAGATGGGTCCCCAACCCACGGTCCTCCAGATATCATTGGACTACAACTCCCCTCATCCAGACTGCTGGCTGTGGATGATGGGAGTTGTAGTCTGATGACAGCTGGGGTGGGGGGGACCCCCATTTGAGAAGAACCCCTGTTTCATGGGTCTGGTCTGCTGCCTTGAATGAAAAGGGCCGATCTGATCATGTTCAGTGCTTGAAGCAGACTTTAGATGGGTCGCCCTCTCCATGCATAGGGCCTGAGGTGATTGCCTCCACTTGTGCCTCCCCCCCCCCCATGGATCAGGGTCTGCCCTGGTTGCATTTGAATGGGAGACTAGAAGTGTGAGCACTGTAAACTATTCCCCTTTGGGGATGGAGCCACTCTGGGAAGAGCAGAAGGGTCCAAGTTCTAGACGGGTCCCCAACCTGCGGCTCTCCAGATGTCATCAGACTACAGCTCCCAGCAGCATCTCCAAGACAGGGCTGAGAGAGACTCCTACCTGCCTGCAACCTTGGAGAAGCTGCTGCCAGCCTGGGTAGATAATCCTGAGCTAGATGGACCGAGGGTCTGACTCAGTATATGACAGCTTCCTGTGCTCTTCCTTCCAAAGGGCCATAGCATGGAATTTCTGAAGGCCAGTGGCTGCTGACAAATTCCATGCATTCCTATGGAAGGAACGCGGGCTTTTCCATGGGCATTCCCTGTCGTTGGTTGTAGTATCTCTCCTCTAGAGCATCTGCATGCAGATTAGACGGTTCCAAGTCCCCTCCTGGGCAGCATCTCCAAGATAGGGCCGAGAGAAAGAGAGAGAGAGAGTCCTGCAGCCCGCCTGCAACCTTGGAGAAGCCGCCCGCTGCCAGCCTGGGTTGGCCATCCTCAGAGCTCGCGGGGCCAAGGGTCGGACTCAGTCTGTGGCTGCTCCCTCTGTCCCTCCGCAGCGCCCCGGCCTCGCCTCGCCGCGGCGGGGAATGGGTGGAGTTGAGGAGCCGCCGGGTTTCCTGAGAGGAAGTGACCCAAGGCCGCTGGAATGCCAGCCTGGCTCGCCTGCGCTGCGCTGCGCGCCTCCCGCTCGCTCCGCCGCCGGGCCGAGGCGTGCCGCTCCGCTGCGCCCGCCCCCGGCGGGGAAGCCCAGGCGGCAGCGGCAGGAGCCCGAGGCGATCATGCCGCACTTCACGGTGGTGCCGGTGGAGGACCAGCACCGCACGGACTACGACAACTTGGAAGGGCTCAGCTGGGTGGACTACAGCGAGCCCGGCGGCCCGCCGCAGCAGCCGCCGCGCGATGCCTACGACTCGCTCAGCTCCGACGGTGAGGACGCGCCGCCGCCGCCTTTTGTCTGGCTCTGGCAGGCGTGCGCAAGCCTGGTAGCAGGCTTCGAGCCAGCCCCGCCCGCGGAACGGAGGGCCCCTGAGCATGTGCAGAGTGGCGGGGGCGGGCCGGGGAGGGGAGGGGGCAGGCGCTGGCGGGAGCCCGCCTTCTCTCTCCCCCCCCCTCACCCGCAGCCCGGCTGGGATGCCCGCCCGGCGCTTGGGGAGGCGGTTTCTGGGCATGGGATGATGATGATGATGATGACCCAGGGAGGTGGGCTGGGTGTGGGTCGGCGCCGCAGCCGAGTCTGGATGTCAGGATTTTGGGGAGGAGGAGGGGGAGAGGGCGTCTAAGCATGCGCAGAGTCCGTGGGGTGCAGGCGGGGGCGGGGGGAGCTTGAGGAGGAGCAACTCCTTGACCCAAGCTGGAGAATCCCAGAGGCAGGGCACGATCCTCGTATCCATTTGGCAGGCTGCCTTGCAGCTCTTTATTAGGGCCAGCTCAGAAGGAGAATCCTGTGAGCTCAAGCCCAAGATCCATTTCTCCCATGTGGTCCTAGCTTGTCACCTTGCGCTGAGACCCCTTCTCCCCTGATGGCTAGCCAAGCAGGGGTCTGAACCCTGGGTGCCCCATTCCAGGCACTACACAACTCGGTTATGAAGCTGGTAAGATTTGAGATGTGAGCTGAAGCCATTCAGATCAGTGGCTGGACAACCTGACTAAATTTACTCAAGCAAGCCCCACTGAAGTGGAAAGGACAAGTACCTCTGAGTCCCAGTTGCAGGGGAGTAACAGCAGGAGAGAGGGAATGCCCTCAACTCCTGCCTGTGGCTTCCAGAGGCATCTGGTGGGCCACTGTGCAAAACAGGATGCTGGGCTAGATGGGCCTCCTTGGGCCTGATCCAGCAGGGCTGTTCTTACGTTGTTATGGCATGCCTTCACTCGTCCTTTTAATTTCACTGGGAATTCCTCGAGTAAATTTAGGATGTTAGCCAATGGGAGATTATAAAACAAAACAATTTCAGTAGGATTGTTTGTTTCAGTAGGATTGTTGCCCTTTGCAGACGACATCTTCAAAGGTCTTTTGCATGTCGCACATTCTGTAGCAATATTCTTAAGGTCGCATCATAGTAGGAGAAATGCTGGCAGAATGGGATGGATAATAAAATATTGGAAACTAGTCAGTGAGGCCTGTTGACTGGGCAAAGCCATTTTGCATGGATAACATTGATAGGAAAGCTCAGGGATTAAATGTGTGTCGTAGAATGTTTTATTAATGCGCTTGCAAAAGTGAAGTAGAACAGTTTGACATTTGTAGGATTCCAACTTCAAACATAATTAATTATACTGAATAATTGCCGTATATGGTCAATTTGAATCTGAGCAAGATCTTCGGTTTCTCTTGGGCATGATGGCATTTTTGAATTATTGATCCAAGTATTGAGCATTAAAAATCTGTTGAGAACAATAACCGTTAAAATACGATCATTATCTTCAGCATTTCTGCTAAAACAAAACAAAAAGTTCACTGAGCATATTCCGGTGTAAAAAACAGAGATTCAATTAATTTCAGTGGCAGGATTGCTTGTGCAAAATGTGGTATCTGTAAAGGTCATTGGGAAAGATGACTTTGTTTTGCACAAACAGATTCTTAAAAACATATCAGAGATGATGTGGGAAGAGAGCTGGTCTTGGGGTAGCAAGCATGACTTGTCCCCTTAAGCTAAGCAGGATCTGCCCTGGTTGCATATGAAAGGGAGACTAGAAGTGTGAGCACTGCAAGAGATTCCCCTCAGGGGATAGAGCCGCTCTGGGAAGAGCATTTAGGCTCCAAGTTCCTTCCCTGGCTATTCCTGCCTGCAGCCTTGGAGAAGCTGCTGCCAGTCTGTGTAGACAATACTGAGTGAGATGGACCAATGGTCTGACTCAGTATATGGCAGCTTCCGATGTTCCTATGATCTTTGATAACAATGAGAGAGAGAGAGAGAGAGAGAGATGGCTGCAAGTTCTTCTACCCGTCCTGCTGTTTGACCTCAGCTTTGCTGTGAATGGGGAGATTGTTGCTGTCACAAATGAGCCGCTGTTCCCGTTGCAGGCAGACAGAGGGTGGTGTAGCCTCAGGATACCTTCTCAGCAACTCAGCCCTCTTAATTGCTGGTTAGAAAAAAATCCACCCATTTACAGATTAAGGGCGTGCTGGGATGTGTGTGTGCCCAAAGCACTTCTTAACTTTGGGCACCAAGGAATACCTTTGCCTTCAGGCACCCTTTAAATGGTGATTTTGGTATGCATGCAACGCGGATCCAGGGATCCTTGGATGAGATAGGTTTCCTGCACCCTTTCTGGCTTCAGGACTGACTCACAAGGCAGATATCACCAGACGGAGGGATGGTGACTGTGCTCATTGCTCCAGACCAGGGTTTCTTAACCTTGGGCCCCCAGTTGTTGATGGACTACAACTCCCATCATCCCCAGCCATGTCCATTGTGGCTGGGGATGATGGGCGTTGTAGTCTATCGACATCTGGGGGCCCAAGGTTAAGAAACCCTGCTCTAGACCAGCTGTCAGTTCTTCTCATTCTTCTAGATCAGGGCCTGACTCAAAGAACAGCTCAAACTCATGCAGTGGGTGCCCTCATAACTGAGCATAGGAATATAGGAAGCTCCTTTATACTGTGTCAGACCCTCGGTTGCTGAGTGGGCCCAGTAGCCATTGGCGCCCTGGGTGCAATTCCAAAACACCTTGAAGAGCACCTCAACACCATAGGGGTCGCGGAAATTACCCTCAGTCAATGACAAAAAGCAACTTTGCTGGGAACAGCTTACATTCTGCGATGATATTTATAACGACGACGACAATATTGACAATACAATTCAGGAATCCCAGGCGGATGTCTGGATAAAACAAACCAGTCAGTAACATCTGTCTGACTGTGTGAATAAAGAAGAAGAAGAATAATTTTAAAAAAGAGCGATGCATGCTTTATTAACAGGGACATCAATGTGCTATTTCTGTGAAAGGCACCCAGATCTAAGTGGTTCAGTAACCAGCATTTTGGTGTATACTGTCAATGTCTGGGCATTGTAGCTTTTCTGTTTCTCTCTTTGGCTGCGAGAGGAACATTTAGGAGTCCAGGATGTTGAAAACCTCCATCAACAAATTCTTCTTTTTTTAAAGTCTATGTATGAAAATGTCATGGGGCTGTAGTTCAGTGGCAGATCATCTGCTTTGCTTGCAGAAGGTCCCCGGTTCAGTCCCTGGCAGCATCTCCAGTTAGGGCTGGGAGAGACTCCCGCTTGAAACCTTGGAGAGCTGCTGCCAGTCAGAGTACACAACACTGATCTAGATGGACCAATGGTCTGACTCGGTAGGAGGCAGCTTCCTAAGTCGTTATGTTTTTATTTGTTTTTATTTGTTTACTTCTGGGGTAAAGAGTATATCTATGAATATGATGAATATTTATATCCTGCGTATCAACAAAAGTTCCCAAAGTGGTTTAGATAGGTATAAATAAATAAATGAAATGCTATGCAAAGCAACCTTCTTCAATTTGGGGAGCGCTTCAGAGGGGTCCCCGTTTTGATTTGGGCCCACCTAGGGCAAGGATTCCTTCATCACTTTGGGCCAAACCCTTTGACTCTCCGAAGGTTGACTTTGGCCCTTGCAGAACTGGGCAGGAGACAGCCGCTTTGCTATAACTTTGCTCCTGCCAGGGAGCTAACAGCCAGCATCTTCCATGGCTTGAATTTTATGATGTCTCCCCCCCTCCTTTTTTTCTAAATTCCTTTGGAGTCCTGGAAATGGAGCAGGTGTTCCTGGGAGCTGTAGTCTTTTCTGAGAAAAGTGTAAAAATTAATTTGCTAGATTTAGAGTGGTCCGATTTGTTATGTATGCAGCTAGCTGGCTGAAGGTCGTTTGGAAGCCTTCTGGAACACGACGAGGGGCCACAGAACCTCGATCAACCTACTCCTCCATATCCGCTACTGGTTGTTTAATGATTTCTTTGGCAGCATCATGTCCCACCCCATAGATCTGCAAGAGGTACTGCTGTGAAAAAAACAGCTCATATTGGCCGGTGAACCTCCTGGACTTGTTCTGTATGCGGTGAGATATGTTTCGAAAGGAGGTGGGCTGTATGTTTTAAGGAATTAGGGAACCTTGTCCAAAGATTGTTGACATAAATGCAAGTGTAAGTGGGAGATGCCCACGTTTACTCAAGTGCTTTCTTCTAAATCTACACAAACCCAGATTTCAAAACAAAAGAGTCAAACCCTCTAATCTGAGGCTGTTGTTTGCTTTCCCTCCTGTGGCTGTTTACTCTTGCTTGTTACCTTTGGCCTGACAGCCAAGTCAGAGGGCTTTAAAATACATTGTCGGAAGCTGAAGCTCTGAGCCCTAGCTGTCCTGGGTGGCACGCTGCCATAAGAACAGCCCGAGTCCGGAACATAGGAATATAGGAACATAGGCAGCTGCCATATACTGAGTCAGGCCATTGGTCTATCTAGCTCAGTATTGTCTTCACAGACGGGCAGCGGCTTCTCCAAGGTTGCAGGCAGGAATGTGTCTCAGCCCTATCTTGGAGATGCTGCCAGGGAGGGAACTGGGAACCTAGATGCTCTTCCCAGAGCGGCTCCATCCCCTGAGGGGAATATCTTCCAGGGCTCACACTTCTAGTCTCCCATTCATATGCAACCAGGGCAGATCCTGCTTAGCTAAGGGGCAAGTCATGCTTGCTACCACAAGACCAGCTCTCCTGATCCAGTCCAGTACGCTGTTTCCCACAGTGGCCCACCAGATGCTTCCGGGAAGCCACACTTTTGGAAACTTTTGTTCAAAAGTGGCATATAAATATCAAAGTATTAGTAGTACCTCGTATCAGCTGCGTGCATGTGCGTGTGTGCACATGTATGGCTCTGCTACATGTCCAAGATTTTGGATCGACTGGAGGGTGAATTAGCCATAACCGTCAAATAGGTACGTACATCTGGAGATACGGCCACCTAGTAGGTAGAATGGTGGGCTTCACCTGGGGTGATCTGGGTTCAAGTCCCCACCTAGTCACTGGGAGATCGTGGATAAATTGCGGTCTCTGGGCTACTCTACCTTGCAGGGTTGTTGTGAGTATAAAATGAGAAAAGCTATAAAGGCCACACTGAGTCCTTGGAGGGAGTTTAGGATACAAATATGATAAACAGGTTCTCACCTAAGCATTTGAGGAGTCCCCCCCCCCGTTTATTGAATACCCCCACCAAGCCTAATAATCCATATCGTCAGGCCTCAAAGCATATCCCCCCCGTCACAAAAGTTTAAATGAGTGGTGCTTCAAGCTTCCCCTTGCACCTTGATAATGAGACATATTTTATCACCTTGTTAATGATACATATTTTATTTGTTTTATTTATTGTTACATTTATATCCTGCTCTTCCTCCAAGGAGCCCAAGGTAGTGTGTAGGGTTATAGTTATCTTCACAACAACCCTGTAAGGTAGGTTAGGCTGAGAGATACGTGACCGGCCCAGAGTCACCCAGTGAATTTCATGGCTAAATGGGGATTTGAACTCGAATCTCCTCGATCCTAGTTCATCATTCTAACCACTAGACCACACTGCTCTCTTTAAATAAAATTTAAATGACAGATATTTATGCAATGGGTATTTATAAACTGCTTTCCAACAAAAGTTCCTAAGCAGTTTACGTACATGTAAATAAATGTTAAAAATGGCTCCCTGTCCCCAAGGGCTCTCAGTCGAAAAAAGAAACATATGATAGACCCCAGCAACAACCACTGGGAGGATGTTGTGTTGGGGTTGGATAGGGCCAGTTGCTCTCCTCCTGCTCAGTAAAGAAATCAACAAATATGATGAATATTTATATACCGCTTTTCAACAGAAATCACCAAAGCAGATTACATAGATATAAACAATCAACCAAATAAATAAATAAAATGGCTCCTTGTCCCCAATGGGCTCACAGTCGAAAAAAGGCAGCAACAGCCACTGGAGGGGTGCTGTGCTGGGGGTGGATAGGGCCAGTTGCTCTCCCCCTGCTCAAGGAGGAGAACTGCCACTTTAAAAAGGTGCCTCTTTGCTCATTTAGCAGGGGACTAAAATCTTTGGAACTGGGGTGTAATAGTGTGTGAGGCATATAAGAAGCATTTTACAGCTTGAAAATTGCTAGCAATATACTGGTATGCCCAACTAGTAATGGGCATCGTCTTAAACCAATCAGCTTTGAGAGTGAGGATGGTTGAGGCCCCAGAGTTCCACTGAGTTCTGCGGCAGTTAGAATGCGAGTAACTGGCTGCTGGTATGGGGAAGCAGGAGATCAGATGAGGTGCTAAGAGTCCAACTTGGATGTGTCACTGAAACAAAGTTAATCTATAACCCTTTTCAAAGTGTTCCTCTCCTTGGTGTGTGGACAGAGAGATGAGGCTTTGTCTAAGCTTGCTAGATCTTCAAAGACCAGCTTATCTGGGTGGGTCTACATTTTTCTTCCTAATCCAGGAATGGTTAAATATTATTTTGTTATTGATGCAAAAAACTCTCTTTTTGCATCCCTTATTGTCTCCTTGCATTAATTTTGCCAGAGTTTATGTTCCTTCCTCTTCTCTTCATTTGGGCAGGACTTCCATTTTCTGAAGGAAGCCGTCTTCTCTTTTATAGCTTCCCTGACTCTACTGGTTAGCCATGCTGGCATCCTTCTGGTGGTACCTTTCCTCCTCCTTGGTAAACATTCCAACTGAGCTTCTGTTATTGTGGTTTTGAATAAGTTCCATGCTTTCTGGAGTAATTTGACCCTCTTGACTTTCCCTTTCAGTTTCTTTTTTACCAGTCCCCTCATTTTTGAGAGGACAATCGCCGGCGATCCTGGTTAGAGAGTTCATGATTTTGGAATTAGAAATGCTAGTACCCTTAATGTCAAGTCTTATGCAAGTCTTAATGTCAATTTACTATTATGAATATTACTCCTATGAATATTTATATCGCACTTTTCAACAAAGCAGTTTACATAGAAAACACATAAATAAGATAATTCCCTATCCCGGAAGGGCACACAATCTAAAAAGAAACAGGCATCAGCAACAATCACTTGGGAGAGGAAAACTCGTCTTCTGGTAAGTAATGTAAAGTGGTGCCATTGAGACAGTGTCGACTCCTGGCAACCACAGAGCCCTGTGGTTGCCTTTGGTAGAATACAGGAGGGGTTTACCCTTGCCTCCTCCCGCACAGTATGAGATGATGTCTTTCAGCATCTTCCTACATCGCTGCTGCCCGATATAAGTGTTTCCCATAGTCTGGGAAACATACCAGCGGGGACTCGAACGAGCAACATCTGGCTCCCTAGGCAAGTTATTTCTCTGCTGTGTCATTAGCGAGTATGAATTGTCTCATTTGATAAGATCTGAATGGGATGCAATGAGCACTAGACATCAGGAGATGTGGCTTGCATACAGAAGATTCCAGGTTCATTCCCTGGCAGCATCTCCAGGTAGGGCTGGGAGGAACTCCTGCCCGAAGCCTTGGGGAGCTGCTGCCAGTCAGTGTAGACAATACTGAGCTAGATGGATCAATGATTTGACTCAGTATATGGCTGCTCTATGTTCCAGAGGAGGCTGTGCTGGGATTGGCTATGTTGGAGATGCAGCCCCTGATGGCATTGACTCTTAGCACCAGCAATCCTATGGACCACTAGGGGCATTGAAATTAGAGACAGCCAGCCAGAAAGGGCATTCCCTCTCTGACTATGCTCTCTCTGCCTGCCCCACTTTATTTAGACCGATAGTCTTAGGTTTCATTCTGTTGCTTGGAGAGAGAGACTTCCGTCTTCTCCCTCCCTTCTTCCTGTATGTAGCAAGCAGCTAAGCATGTAGGCCTTAATCTATCTCCCTGATGGGTTTCCTAAATAAAACTACACTATGTAGAACTTTAACTCCATCTCTCCGGACAATATTAATTAGCAGTGCTCTCTTTACCTGTGCACATCTGCTGCAGCTGGGGTAGATTCAGAAATCTCCCCTCCAAGCTCCCTAACAGGATAGGGACAGTTGCTCTTTCTCTCTCTCTTGCTAAATTTAAGAGACTTGCTACTTTAGCAGCAATATAGGAAAGATGCTGGAAGGTGCCATCACCTCATACTGTGTGGGTTGTTTTTTTTTACATCTGAAAACACACCTTTTAAAGGAGGCTTTTTAAGGCTCCATTTTTGGTTACATCTGGTTGGTTCTTTAGCTTTTTATAACTTCCAGTTTTTAGCTTTTAAAATAACTTTTAATTTGAACCGAATAGTGACTGTGGTTTTTAATCGGACTTTTAACTTGTTTAAGAACATAGGAACAGCCCTGCTGGATCAGGCCCAAGGAGGCCCATCTAGTCCAGCATCCTGTTTTGCACAATGGCCCACCAGATGCTGCTGGAAGCCTACAGGCAGGAGTTGAGGGTGTGCCCTCCCTCCTGCTCTTTCTCCCCATTATTTCATTTGATTAATTTTATTACTTCTATTGTATCTTTTATCTATTTTATTGTTGTGAGCTGCCCTGGGCAGTAGTGCACTGGAGGGGTGGGGTATAAATATTTTAAATTAAAAATAAATAAATAAATAAATAACTACAACCCTGCACAGGAGATGGCAATGGCAAACCCCTCCTGTGTTCTGTCAAAGACAACCATGGGTCACCAGGAGTTTACACCGACTTTTCCTTTACTTTAAAAGGAGCCTTTTTGCTCAGTTAGCAGGGGTAATTTACAATTATTCTTACTGATGTGGAGACCTGGTTTCAGGAACATCTTTATAATGTCTGCAAAGAGAGGTGATATTTCTGGGATCCTAAAAGTAGTGGGAAGTTTGTGCCGGATGGTCCTTCATTGATGAGTGTGAGGCTTCTTTGAGGTTTCCCCTCCTGCTGTTAGAATGAGTATCTTAGTAGAATACAGGAGTCTCAGCTGTGTCAGTGAGCTGTATAATAGCAGCTGAGTTTTAATGAGAGGTTTCCTGCTTTTAACCTCTTTTCCAATGGTTTAAGTCTCATAAGGTAAGCCTATGGCTTTTGTTTCAATATAACTCCATGCAATTGCTGGTTTGTAGAGTTTTACATATCAAGTGTTTATAAGATAATGTTGTTTGAATGGTATTGGTGAGTTTGTTTTGGCAGTTGATGCACTGATGTTCTGCTGTCTTAAGAGTTTGCAGAAAATATTTTTGGAGTATTTCCTCATGCAAGGATGGGGTTTTTTTTTGTGTGTGTGCCCCCATTTTGGCTGAATAGCTATTATAAGCTGAGGTCTGTTTATGAAAAGGCTGCCTTAATAACCAATTTGGGAATATTTCAGAGTTTGGAACAGTATTTAGATCTTAATCTAAGATTTAACTAAGATAAATTAGATATCTTAATCTAAACATATTTTGATATATTTAGAAATCTTGAAATGGTTGTTTTGGTAGTGTCCTTAAACTGTGCAAGGATGCATAATGTTTTATGTGTTGTTGGGCACATTTTATATATCGCATTATCTTTGGGGGTTGCATCTTGTATAACAGGCTTTAACAGTTTTTCTTTGGATTTAGGAACCAGCTCAAATGTTTAGGAGTCAGACAGTGGACGCTTGACAAAATTACTGCACTTAGTGACAGACATTGTGGAGTGGGAGGGTGTGATGTAGTGTTACACCAGTGTGGTGTCGTGGTCTATTAATGTAAATAATAATAAATAGGCTTTTCTTTACCCCTTTACAATTAACCCTGGGGCAAATAAAGGTTTTATTCAATAACTCTACCTTTGAATATCCTAATATGGGCTCCATAATTAAATTTTGAGGTACCATCATTCCCTGGTGTATGGGATTTGTCACACCCTGTTGTATAAATTGTTTGTTTTTGTTCACATTTATGTTTCAGTGCCATCCTCTCTAATAAAACGCTTGGTGTCCATCCGTGGACGGACACCAAGCGTGCGTTCGTGCCTGGACTGTTCTGGTCATGCGCGAAGTGCATGCCCAGAACAGAGCCAGGGAGACACGACCGCCAGCACCCGGCGGCCATCTTGGGTGGCCAGAAGCGGCTGCCCCGAAGAAGCCGGGTAAGCAGCGGCGGGGGACACTGGCCGAGGCGTGGCCAAGGCGGCGGCGGAGCCATGGCCGCGGATTGGCCGCGCTGCCGAAGCCGGGTGGGGGGGAGGAGGCGGCGGGGGAAGCCGGCCGAGGTGGTGGCGGAGCCGCCGCCGAGGCCTGGCACCGCCGCCGAAGCCGGGCGGCTTGGGGCTCTTGCCCGGCGGGGGAGACCGGCCGCGGCATAGAGGCTGGCGGCGGCGGCGCCACAGCCGATAACCGCCCTCCCGCCCTCCCAGCTGCCCGACTTCCCCTTCCCTGCACCCCCCCAAAAGGAATAAGGGCCGCTGGAGCCGAAAGCCGCCCTCCCAGCTGCCCGAGCCCTCCTCACCCGAGTCAGCCCGCATGTTTTCCAAAGGTAAAGAGAGGAGCTCGCGAACAGAGCTCCTCTCTGTGCTAAGCCTCTTCCCGAACTGGAGCTTGGGCGGCGACACCAGTTTGGGAAGAGGCTTAGCACAGAGAGGAGCTCTGTTCGCGAGCTCCTCTCTTTACCTTTGGAAAACATGCGGGCTGACTCGGGTGAGGAGGGCTCGGGCAGCTGGGAGGGCGGGAGGGCGGTTTTTGGCTGCGGCGGAGGCCCTTATTCCTTTGGGGGGGGTGCGGGGAAGGGGAAGGGGAAGTCGGGCAGCTGGGAGGGCGGGAGGGCGAATTTGGGCCCCTTCCCTTCCTAGTGCCCGTTATTCAACGGGCTAAAATTTACTTGTTGATAATAATATATATATCAAAAGCACATTGGGCTCAATAGAGCATTTTGTGATGCATCCCTGGACTGCTGCACTTCAGACTGCAAGGGGGTGGTGATAACGTGACTAAATATCCTGCTGTATTTTTAAAAAATCCTCTGGACTGCAGCATTTCAGACTGCAAGGGGGAAGTGTGCCCTCTAGCAGGGATTCCCAGATGTTGACTACAACTCCCAGAATCCCCAGCTGCAATGGCTTTTGCTTGGGGATTATGGGAGTTGTAGTCAACAACATCTGAATGGGAATCTCTGTTAGAGGGAAGATTGCAAGGGGGTGGTGATAACATGACTAAATGTCTTGTTGTTTAAAAATCTTCCTGATTAAAACAAAAAACAACTCCCTAGGAAGGTGGAACTTCCAACTATGTACCTAGAAGCTGCCATATACTGAGTCAGACTATAGGTCCATCTCGCTCAGTATTGTCTACACAAACTGGCAGTGGCTTCTCCAGGGTGGGCTGAAGGCTTGTGACAGAAGTGGCATGTTGTAGAAGGTGGTGTGTCTTCAAGAGAGGCTTGTTTGTCCATCTGAAACGACTAATAAGCCAGGCTCTCACTGACCCAGCCTGGTTTCGATTTCACTGTCACATGGCTTCAACAGCTTGATTTTACTTTCACTTTCACTCTGCGTCCACCAGCTTGTGGTTGCTTTCACTTTCACATGGCTTTCTCCAGTTTAGTTTTGGTTTCACAAAACCGAAACCAGTTTTGCTTTCGCTTTCATGCTTGGTTTGCTGAATTGTGGAACTGTTAAGATTGCTGTCACCGAGACAGGAATGCATGACACTGAGTTAAAATGAATCCGAAGACCACCAGTGTGCAGTACTCTCACCAACTGTTCGTCAGTGGTTTATCGGCTGTTTAGGTTTATGGGAAGTTGGAATTTGGTTTGTATAGCCTCTCTGTGAGCTCTAGTTTGGAGACAGGGTTGTATGGTTTGTATAGTTTGGAGACAGGCAAGTAATGGAGGAGAGCTGGTCTTGTGGCGAGCATGAATTTCCTCTTTATTAAGCAGGTTGTTGACTACAACTCCCAGAATCCCCAACTGCAATGGCTTTTGCTTGGGGATTATGGGAGTTGTAGTCAACAACATCTGGGAATCCCTGTTACAGGGAATAATTGAGTTATTTAGTAGTGTTTAATAAAATCTTGATTTGCCCTAGGCAGCCCTGGTTGTGTCCACTGTCTGGACACACACTTTTGGGCTGGCTCCAAGACCCAAAGAAAATTTCTTGGGGCCTGACTTACCTGAGACAGAAATTAAGGCAGATCCCATAATCTACAACTTCCATGTGCTTTGGTGCATGAGTGAATTTCTAAGCACCTTAACTCTTCCCTTTAAGCCAAAAGGGTTTTGATAGTATAATGTTATATCAAGTGCACTCTACAAGGATGGAGAAGGAATTCCATCCTGGTATTCCAAGTAAGGGAGGAGAGCTGGTCCTTTGGTAAAGGTAACGTGTGCCATCGAGTTGTTGCTGACTCCTGGTGACCACAGAGCCCTGTGGTTGTCTTTGCAAGCATGAATTGTCCCCTTGGCTAAGCAGGGTCTATCCTGGTTTGCATTTGAATGGGAGACTACACGTGTGAGCAGTGGAAGATATTCCCCTTAGGGGATGAGGCCTCTCTGGGAAATGCAGAAGGTTTCAAGTTCCCTCCCTGGCAGCATCTCCAGATAAGGCTGGGAAAGACTCCTGCCTGAAACCTTGGAGAAGCTGCTGCCGGTCAGTGTAGACAATACTGGGCTAGATGGACCAATGGTCTGACTCAGCATATGGCAACTTCCTGTGTAGCTTTTCCTAAAACTTCATTCTGCTCTCAGATGCTGGCAGGCACCCTTTTTGTACCACTTTTAGTTTGCGAGTGGCTGCAAAGCTGGAAATGGCTGCAAAACTGTTTTGCATCAAGGGAACCTTGTAATGCCAGCTTCCGATGAGAGAGAGAGAGCAGACACGGTGGTTAAATTTATCCAGGCTTCTCTAGAAAGCTCTGGAATTCAAGTCTCTCGGAAGACATGGAGGAGGGCGGACTCTTTGGGTTAACAGGGTTATTGCAAACAGCCCTCTGAAAAGAACACAGCAAGTTTTTCAGTTGGGAAAACATCTGTTAATGAGGGTGGGCATGCGTAGAAACACAGATTTTTCTAGATGACTCACTTGGCTGGAAATAGGTGTTTTCAAGTGGGGGCCTGCAGCAAAATGGGCCTCCCACCCCGAATTATCAGAGTTTCTGCTCAGGACTCCAGAGAGCCTGGTCCTTGTTGTGCTGTTTGCAGAATATCAGGGGTGGAGGTTCAGGGCTGTTGGCCAGCCAGCGTTTTGCATTGAGGGGATGGAGCCGTAGCCCAGTGGAAGAGCATCTGCTTTGCACACAGAAAGCCCCCCCCCCCCGTGGCATTTCCTGGTGTGGTTGAGAGAGACTCTTCTGCAGCGGGGAAGTAACTTGCCTAGGGAGCAAGAGGTTGCTGGTTCGAATCCCCGCTGATATGTTTCCCGGACTATGGGGAAACACCTATATCGGGCAGCAGCGATATAGCAAGGTGCTGAAAGGCATCATCTCATACTGGTAATGGTCAACCCCTCCTGTATTCTACCCAAGACAACCACAGGGCTCTGTGGGCACCACGAGTCAACACCGACTCAATGGCACAACTTTACCTTTACCTGCCTGAAACCTTGAAGAGTCACTGCCAGAGCTAGATGGACCAGTGCTCTGACTCGATATCCGGCAGGTTCCAAACCCATAACCTGAGCTGTTTCGCGCTACAACACTGCCAAAGTGAGGATACTACAGAATGTGAGATGTATCCCCCCCCCCACTTTCTGCCAGAAGCATCTCTGTATAGTGGATCGGGCTGGGGGTTAATGCAGGAACGTTGGAATCTGCCTTATACCAGGTCAGAATATTGGTCTCCAAGGTTTTGTTCAGGAATCTTTCCCAGTCCTACCTGGAGATGCCAGGGATTGAACCGGGGCCCTTCTGCATGCAAAGCAGATGCTCTACCAACTGAGCGATAGCCCCATTCCCTTGTGGCTTGTATTCCCAATCCTAATCTATATTTCTAGATCTAGTGGGAACCATTTAATGTGCTGCAATGGATGCATCAGCTCAAGACCATTAGGGTTTTAAAAAAAAAAAAAGCTGAAGAACCCTTTTGAGGAGCTATTTTAAATTTTTTTAGGGAGCTATTTTAAATTTAGCTCTTATCTGCAGGGTTTTTAACTTCTTAACTTGTAACTTTTAAATTTGGTTTTAATGGTGTCCTGTTTTTAGTAGTGTTCATTTTATATTGTTTTATTGGTCAGTTTTGTGAGCTGCCCTGAGCAGTATTCTACTGGAGGGTTGAGGTATAAATATTTTAAATAAATCAATGTGTGTGTTGTGCTGCTTGTGCCGTTTGTAAACAAGGTTAGAATCCTAGAATTCTAGCATTGGAAAGCATCTTCAAGCTCTTTTAATCGTGGTTAGAGTGCTGGACTAGGACCGGGGAGACTCGAGTTCAAATCCCCATTCAGCCATGCAACTAGCTGGGTGACTCTGGGCCAGTCACTTCTCTCTCAGCCTAACCTACTTCACAGGGTTGTTGTGAAAGAGAAACTCAAGTATGTAGTACACCACTCTGGGCTCCTTGGAGGAAGAGTGGGATATAAATGTAGTAATAATAATAATAATAATAATAATAATAATAATAATAATAAATAATCTCTTGCCTTTTATCTGTCATCCCACCCAAATACGATGGATAAATTTCTTTTTTTATTTAGGACTATAATCTGATTAGATAAAACTTTCTTGATTAACAGAATAAGGCTTATTCAACTGCAATTCAGACCTTTGCCTGCCTACTCTGAAGTAGGTCCCATTGGTTTCAAAGGGACTTACTCCAAGGTAAGTGTGTATAGGATTGCAGCCTTGATTGAGTGTACCTGCATCAGTTATGCATTGGTGAAAATGCAGTGGCTCTAAAGGGAGGAAAAAACTATTTGTTCAGTGATGCTTGGTTGTGTGGTCGCAGCTGGCCTTATCTTAGCACAGGAGTTTCCTGTTCTGTCGCCCACAAAGTCCTTGTCTCCTGCAGCTGTTAGAAGGACTTGCATTAAAAATAATTCACAACTTGTACATCTGCTGACTAGTTAGTCAGGAGGAACCTTTTTGGTCCGTCAAGCTGCTCTTGATCAATTAACCAGCCAGTTAATGAGCTAAAGAGAGCCCATGTGGTATAGTGCTTAGAGTGTTGGACCAGGTCTGGGGAGATCTGAGTTCAAATCCCCATTCAGCCATGAAACTCACTGGGTGTCTCTAGGCCAGTGGCTTTTCTCTCAGCCTAACCTCTCTCTCATGGAGTTGGTGAGGATAAGCATAAAAAACCATTTATATCACTTTGGGCTGCTTGGCGGGAGAGTGGGATATAAATGTAAAAATCAATAAAAGCTGAAGCCCTAGTTTTTTATTAAAGAATAATAACTAGACTACTAGAACTTCACTAGAGGAGAGCTGGTCTTGTGGTAGTAAGCACGGCTTGTTCCCTTAACTAAGCAGGGTCTGCCCTGGTTACATATGAATGGGAAACTAGAAGTATGAACACTGTAAGATATTCCCCTCAGGGGATGGAGCTGCTCTGGGAAGAGCAGAAGGTTTCAAGTTCCCTCCCTGGCTTCTCCCTGACCGTGTGCACGGCCTCCCACCTGCTTGCTGTTCTCAACTACTCCAAACATTTATGTCCAGTTTTTCATCAGAAGTTTTCACCGTGGTTTTCATATAAAGATAAATGATAAGATGCTTCCCTGTCCCCAAAGAGCTCACAATCTAAAAAGAAACATAAGGTAACACCCACCAGCTAAACCTTATAAAGTTGCTCTCCCCATGATAAATAGAAGAGATTCACCACTTTAAAAGGTGCCATTTTACTCATGTAAGGTAAAGTGTGCCATCAAGTTGATTTCGACTCCTGGTGCCCACATAGCCCTGTGGTTTTTTTTGGTAGAGCAGTAACTGCTTAAATGTAAAGAAGACTAGACAACGGGTACAGCAAGCGGCCTCAGAATTGATAATTAAGACACTGAAGTGGTGGATAGCTTCTGCCTTTTAGTATTGACCATCAGCAGTCAAGTATCCAGCAGTCAAATTACACCACAGACTAGCACTTGGTAGGGTTGCAATGAAGGCCTTGGAGAGGAGATTTAGATGCTGTCACGTGTCTTATCTACAAAGATTAGAATCGTTCAGACAGTGGTTTTCCCCCGTGACACTCTATGGAGGCGAAAGCTGGACTTGGAAGAAGCAAGATAGAAAAAGTATTGACGCTTTTGAACTTTGGTGCTGAAGACTTTTGAGGATACCGTGGACAGCCAGGAAAACAAACAGATGGATCATAGAACAAATCAATCCAGAATTTCCACTTGTGGCACAAATGACCAGGCTCAAACTATCATACTTTGGACACGTTGTGCAAAGACCCAGCTCCCTTGAGAAGTCCATCATGCTGGGAAAAGCTGAAGGAAAGAGAAGAAGAGGACGACCAGTAGCAAGGTGGATGGACTCGATCATGACAGCAATGAATACACCACTGAGAGACCGTAAAGACCAAGTTGAAGACTGATCATCCTGGAGAGACTCTATGTGGTTGCTAAGAGTTGACATCGACTTGATGGTACTTAGTCAATCAGTCAATCAACTGAGTAAAGTCAGCTAGCTAACTGCTGACTTCTCACTGCCACCACATGTAGGATGCAAGCTGCACTGGCCACGCCTACCAATCCATGCTCCTGCATCATGTGACTCTATAACCTGCCACTGAAACAGAACTTTTTCTCTGCCTTACCCGTTGGATGGATGGTCAATAGGATGCCAGCAGGGGAAGGAGACAGAGGAAGAAAACCTGCTCATGAGAGCAAAGTGCTCTGAGCCAAAAAAATGTCCCTGCTGCCCCCCAGAACTTCGGACAGCACAACCAATGCAAAAAGAGTTATTTGGTCCCCAAATTAGTCGCAGGTTAAAGTTGTGCCGTCGAGTTGGTGTCGACGCCTGGTGACCACAGAGCCTTGTGGTTGTCTTTGGTAGAATACAGGAAGGGTTGACCATTGCTGCCTCTCACGCAGTGTGAGATGATGCCTTTCAGCATCTTCCTAGATCACTGCTGCCCCATATAGGTGTTCCCCATAACCTGGGAAACATACCAGTGGGGATTCGAACCAGCAACCTCTTGCTCCCTAGGCAAGTTACCCCTCCCCACCCGCACCATTAGGTGGCTTAGTTGCAAGCAGGGACCCTATAAAGGTCTCTAGTTGACCTAACCTGATGGCCCATCCCTGCTTTATTGCTGCTAAGATTTCTAGGAATATTCATATACTGCTTTTTCCACCAAAAGTTCTCAAAGAGGTTTACAAAGAAAATAAAGGCTGCTCCCCTGCAACTGGCATTCAGAGGCAGTATACCTCCAGTATACTCATCCTGTGTGCAGGGTGAGTCTTGTTCTGGGTGGACTTATCAAGGCATTGTGTGCACATGTGCATTCAGAGTGGGATCTTCCTGATTCACCCTGAGTGGGATCAAAAATTAACTGAGTGGACATTTAAAAACTTGTGAGTGCACGCACATGCGCATGCCTTAGAGGGAACACTGTATCCCTCTGAATATGGAGATTCCATTTAGCTTGGACATAGGCAGCTGCCATATACTGAGTCAGACCCTTGGTCCATCTAGCTCAGTATTGTCTTCACAGAATGGCAGCGGCTTCTCCAAGGCTGCAGGCAGGAGTCTCTCTCGGCCCTATCTTGGAGATGCTGCCAGGGAGGGAACTGGGAACCTTCTGCATGCAAGCATGCAGGTGCTCTTCAAAGTACTCACATGTGGTCTCCCATTCATATGCAACCAGGGCAGACCCTGCTTAGCAAGGGGGACAATTCATGCTTGCTGCCACAAGACCAGCTCTCCTCCCATGACTAAAAACTGTTGCTAGACCTTCCTGCCTGAGCTTGCCTTCCAATTCGAAGCTTGCCTTCCGATTTGAAGCTCAGTCTGTTCTTCACACGGCTGTTCCCCTAGCAGCACCACCAGCACTACCCTAGACCTCCCCCTCTGCAAAACAACAACAATAATAATTACCCGATTCCTCTGTAATGAACAGCTTAAACCTGACTTGTTTGCAGTGATGAAACCCCATGCTAAGTGGAGATTAAGACCCTTTGTGGTTCTGTTGGCCAGCAATATGCAACCGGGCATAAAATCCCTTCTCATTCAAGTGTTTCCCCCCCACTCCTTTCTTACAAAATCTTGGTGCTCATTCTTTCCTTTGTAAGTGAATGTAATGGAATGGGAGACTCTTGCCACCAGAATCACGTAAAAACTGGACGCGGTAAGTGCTTTTTTGAGTGGAGGATGCCTGCTGTGAGCCTAAAACGCCGTCAATTGAAAACCATTAAATGTTGGCATTGAATGGTCAACTTTGTTTGCCAAATGGTAAACCAGTACTTCTGTGAATACATTTCAGGCGTCGGCAGCCTTGGCCCTCCAGCTGTTGATGGACTACAACTCTCATTATCCCCACCACAATAGATTATAGCTGGGGGTGATGGGAGTTGTGGTCGAGCAGCTTGAAAGCCAGGCTTACCTACCCTAATATACTGCAAGCCATTATCACATCTCTCTCTCTCTCTCTCTCTCTCTCACACACACACACACACACACACACACACACACACACACACACACTCTTAGACCTCTTAGGCGTACCCGTCGTTAATTCCATGCGTGGCAGCTCTCGCGAGAGTTTGCGAGCAGCTGCTGGATAGCAACAGGGACAGGTGGGAGGGAAGAAACTGGTGGCGGTAGTTGGCCAGCCGATGGGGAAACAGAACAGCGGTGGCGGGCAGCTTGTGGGTGGGGGAAAAGGGTGGGCAGCTGGGAAGAAAATGGTGGCGGTAACGGGCAGGTGGGGGAAGCATGGGGGGAACGGAGGTGGGTGGGTGGATGGGGAAATGGTGGAGGCAGGCAGGTGGGGAAGAAGACAGTGATGGCGGGGGGTGGGGGTGGCAGTGCCTGCGAACTAGAGGCACCTGGCCCAGCTTGTGTATGTGTGTATAAATATATATGTAAACAGTTTGGGAACTTTTGTTGAAAAGAGGTGTATAAATATCCATCGTATTCATATCGGTGCACTAAGGTGGTTTTCATGATGGACTCGAATGATGCTGAAATGTTCTAACTTCTTGTTTCTCTGCAAGCAGCCTGTGTTCCCCCTGAAGGTTCTTTAAGGCAGGGCTGCACACATTTTGGTCCTCCTGAAGACGATGGACCACAACTCCCATCATCCCTGACTATTGGCCACTGCAGCTGGGGATGATGAGCAGCAGGGCTGCAGAGATCCACTAGTCTGTGACGAGTAGTCAGAGCTGCAGGAATCCACTAGTCTACTAGTCTGTGGCGAGTGAAAAAGGATGCCTGACGAGTGAAAAAAGTCCTGATGTGCAATATACCAATATAGCTTGACGAGTGAAATATTTTGTCTGGCTGATAAACTGAGCCAACATTCCTTCACCCCTTTTTGCTAGTCCACGCAAGTCGCCTGGACTGGGCATGTTGAAGGGGTCAGCCCAAGTGGCAAAGCCCACCTCTGGCATACCGTGGTGCCAAATTTGGTGGTGCCTCGTTTTCAGACCTTGTTGGCCGCCATTATTGTTAAGAACGCCAATGCTGAGAGTGATGGGAGGAAGCTGTTGAGCAGAAATGCCACGGACATCTTGGGATGCGTCAGCCTGAATGAAATACTCCTCAGTAGTCCTATGGGGCTGCCTCCTCCCGCAGTATGGGATGATGCCTTTCAGCATCTTCCTATATCGCTGCTGCCCGATATAGGTGTTTCCCACAGTTTGGGAAACCTACCAGCAGGGATTCGAACTGGCAACCTCTGGCTCCCTAGGAAAGCTACTTCCCCGCTGCGCCATTAGGTGGCTCCGATCGTAAGAGTTATCGCTTTTTAAACACACACACGCCGGACATGTTCTGTGTGGCCTGGCCTGCAGATCATTTTCTGTGGGTGGACGTTTACCTGATCTGAGCTTTGCTTTCCATTTCAGCAGCTGAAGGAGTTTGTTTTGCTGAGCCGAGTTAATTCTTCAAGAGGGCTGACTTGTCAAGGCTTGCAGTCACATACTTTGAATTGCTGCCTGCTGAGACAGGAGCCTAGAAATGCAGTTACAGGCAGGAGCAAAAAGGGCTTGTTATAAGCTGGTGACGTGGATGGGAGGAGAGGCTGAAGTATGGTGAGGAGGGCTAAGGAATGCTCTAGCCAGGAGGCATTGCTAGGTGCTTAAACAATCTGGGGCTCAGGCCCACAGCCCCCTCCCCATGTTTTTAAAGCATCTGCTATTAAAATGCAGCCCCTATGAAGGTACAAGCAGCAGAGATCCAGGTGGGGCTTAGTTGTCCCTCTAACAGGGATTCCCAGATGTTAGGAACATAGGAAGCTGCCATATGAGAGCCAGCATGGTGTAGTGGTTAGAGTGCTGGACTAGGACTGGGGAGACCCGAGTTCAAATCCCCATTCAGCCATGAAACTAGCTGGGTGACTCTGGGCCAGTCACTTCTCTCTCAGCCTAACCTACCTCACAGGGTTGTTGTGAGGAGAAACTCAAGTATGTAGTACACTGCTCTGGGCTCCTTGGAGGAAGAGCAGGACATAAATGTAAAATAAAAAATAAAATAAAATATACTGAGTCAGACCATTGATCCATCTTGCTCAGTATTGTCTAGACTGGCAGCGGCTTCTCCAAGGTTGCAGTCAGGAATCTCTCTCAGCCCTCTCTTGGAGATGCTGCCAGGGAGGGAACTTGCAACCTTCTGCTCTTCCCAGAGTGGCTTCATCCCCTGAGGGGAATATCTTGCGATGCTCACACTTCTAGTCTCCCATTCATATGCAACCAGGGTGGACCCTGCTTAGCTAGGGGGACAAGTCATGCTGGCTACCACAAGACCAGCTGCAATGGCTTTTGTGGGGGGATTATGGGAGTTGTAGTCAGCAACATCTGGAAATCTCTGTTAGAGGGAACACTGGTAGGGCTAGGAGCTCTCTCCCCTGCCCTGTGCAGGTGCCTCCACTGCTGTACTACTACTTCTCTGGAAGAGGTCATGGAGGAGGAGCTGGCAGATGAGATTTGGGGCACTGAGCAATTCACTGGGGGCCCATGCCCCATGGGCTGTCCCCAAATGATACCCCTAGTAGGCCAAGATAGGTCCATGTCTGGCCAATTTTAACTGATAGTGTTTGTGTGTGGGGGGGGCAAGTTTTGATGACTTCCACTTCCCCTGGAATCATGCAATGCCTCAAGAAATTATGTCCCTGAGGGTCCTGCAGCCACCAGGGACATATTTTTTCGGTATGGCACAGAGTGCTTCCAGGGGAAGGGGCTGCTTCATTCCCCCACTACCTCCATTTGAGTTTCTGGTGCTGCATAAGTCCAGGAAGCCGCTGAGAGCATCGTAGCTTCTCACGCAGCACTGGCACCTCCTTAGTCTGGATGTCTGCCATTAGATTTTGTGTGAGGTGCACAAGCGTTGATCTGCAGTGCCAGATCTGTCGTGGCTTGTCCACACACACAAGTCCCACCTAGGCCTGGTCTTGTGGTAGCAAGCATAAATGGTTCGCTTTGCTAAGCAGGGTCTGCCCTGGTTTGCACTTGAATAGGAGACTACATGTGAGATATTCCCCTCAGGAGACAGGGCTGTTCTGGGAAGAGCATTTGCATGCAGAAGGTTCCAAGTTCCCTCCCTGGCAGCATCTCCAGATTGGGCTGAGTAAGATTCCTGCCTGCAACCTTGAAGAAGCCGCTGCCAGTCTGTGTAGGCAATACTGAGCCTGATGGACCAGTGGTCTGACTCAGTATGTGGCAGCTTCCTACATTACTTTCAAAGGACCTTCATATGTGAACCTGCTACCAGTGACTTAGCAGCAGCAGGGTTGATAATACTACTAATAAGAATAGGATATTCTTATTTGCGTGCATTGAGCGTGGATGCTGTGCATTTGTTGAGTTCCCAGCTGTGGTCCGGTGGCTGTGTGTTCCCATGCTTTTATGTCAGCGGTCGCTTCTTAGGCAGATTGTCGGATGATTTTAGATTTCGGCCGCAGCTCAAGTGCCTTCCTGATGTCACCTTCGGCAAGGCGCTCTAGGTTCATCTTTGGTTGGAAAAATATATATGTTCACAGTGTCGGTTTCAGCATTGCCTCTCTGTTAGAAACTCTGTTTGGGGTGTGTGCATGAGTGATCGATTATGTGCTCAGCCCTGCAGGAGGGAGTCAGTTGGTCAGAGGCAGTTGTGTCCTTCCATGGAAGTGCTGAATTAAATCTGCCCTCTCTCTCCTCTCCCGGCTCACTGGTGCTAGATGTGGCCAGAAGAACTGCACGAAGAGGGAGGATGGTGAGCCCAGTTGCGGAGAATGGCAAAGGGTTCTTGCGAAGGGGTAGGTACTTCTTGATTCCGGGGGGGTGCCGTTTCCAGGGTTTCTTCGGCTCCAACTCCGTCTTCTTTCAGAAGTCTCCCCTGGTGCGTTGTTTTGGGCATCCACTTTGGAAATATGGTTTCCAGTTGGTAAATTGATTTGGAATCCTTCTTGTCGTCGTCTTGCCTAGGAACATGTGGTTGATCAGCGTTTAGGGAACTTCGTCTTGAAGAGAATACCCTTAAAGTAGTGGTGTGTTGTTGGTTTTTTAAAAATATAGTTCATTTTAAGGTGTTTCCAACCCTTTTTGGGGTGGGGGGAGAGTAGACAAACTGTGTATCACACAGGATTGCATACCCTTCCTTCCCCTTTCCCAAACAGTTGATTCAAATGTGAATGCCACCGGATATCTCCTGTCATTCATTCCTTAGTTGTCTATGTTTGGGGACATTCGGGTGAACCTGTATTTTATCCAGTTTAGTCCAGTCTAGTTTATATTTTGTTATGGGCCCCCTACCCACCCACATCCAACCCCGCTCTTTAAAAACAAAACAAAACACTCTTCTGTCATTTTGATGTCCACCTTTGCCTGTAGGCTTTGTAAAACTTTAATAGTTTTTAATAGGAAAATGCTACGTCTTTCTTGCAGACAGGGGTGCAAACCCTTTCCCCCCACCCCCAGCATAGGAATTTGAAGAGTTCTTCCTCATTACATTGAATGCCCCTGCCAAACCTAATAACTCATAGCTTCTGTCCCCAAAATGTATTCCCCCCCCCCCATGGTAGCTTTCCTCTCCTCTTTAAACAAATTTGAGGAGTTGCTCCTTAAACTTTCGCTGTTTGCAAACGCAAAGATCAAATTCTTGCAGTAAGCTTATTTTGTAGTCTTTCTTCCCTAAAGTTCCTGTTTTTCATCCTCTGCACCCCTGTGCGCTTCAGGCTGGGATCCGTCGGATCTGTTTTGTTAAATAACTGCTGCTTGGTGCAAACGTAATGGTGGTAGGTAGAAGCCCCCTGCTAACTGAGCAAAGAGGCACCTTTTAAGGTGGTGACTCTCTTGTATTTAGCAGGGGGAGAGCAACTGGCCCTATCCAGCCCCAGCAGCTGAGGCTTCTGGGAGTTGTAGTCAACAACATTTGGGGGTTCTTGTTAGAGGGAACACTGGTCCCCTATGAATGTTGATGGGGCCATAGCTCAATAGCAGAGCGTCTGCTTTGCCCGTAGAAGGTCCCAGGTTCAATCCCTGGCATCTCCAAGTAGAGTAGAGGGAGGCTCCTGCCTTGAAGCCTTGGAGAGGATGCTGCCAGTCTGTTTAGACAATTCTGCGTTAGATGGGCCAATGGTCAGACTCCGTATATAGCAGATTCCTATGCACCACTTGTAGATGCTCCAAGTGGCTGGTAAAAGTAAAGTGTGCTGTCAAGTCGATTTCAACTCCTGGTGCCCACAGAGCCCTGCGGTTTTCTTTTGGTAGAATACAGGAGGGGTTGTCCGTTGCCACCTCCCGCGCAATCTGAGATGATGCCTTTCAGCATCTTCATCATCATCATCAACATTTTATATCCCGCTCTTCCTCCAAGGAGCCCAGAGCGGTGCACTACATACTTAAGTTTCCCCTCACAACAACCCTGTGAAGTAGGTTAGGCCGAGAGAGAAGTGACTGGCCCAGAGTCACCCAGCGAGTCTCATGGCTGAATGGGGATTTGAATTCGGGTCTCCCCAGTCCTAGGCCAGCACTCTAACCACTACACCACGCTGTCCAGAGCCCTTGCCACTCTGTCTGGAAACCCCAAGGGGGCAATAAGCGGCCAATTAAGGCGAGGATGAAAAGATGGATGAGCCAAGTAGCAACCAAAGCTTGGCCGGTCTGACGAGGGGATTCAGAATCCTCCAGGTTCTGAACAGCAGCCGCTTTCTTTTGTAATGGGTCACATGCTGCCCAATCACTAACCAATCAGCTTGTATAAAAGACCAGCCTCTAAGAATAGAAGAACAGCCCTGCTGGATCAGGCCCAAGGAGGCCCATCTAGTCCAGCATCCTGTTTCGCACAGTGGCCCACCAGATGCCGCTGGAAGCCACAGACAGGGGTTGAGGGCATGCCCTCCCTCCTGCTGTTACTCCCCTGCAACTGCCTCTGGTTGTGGTGGTGTTTAAAACAAAACACTAAACAAAATGATGAATGGAATCCTTGTTTCTCAGCTAACTTTTTAACAGGGCAGAGAGATTTTTAGTAGCAGAATAATCTGGGGTGGGGGGGATGTGAATGGAATTGACATAGAGTTTAAGAGCAGGGTTCTCAAACTCGGGGGGGGTCCCCAGATGTTGTTGGACTACAACTCTCATCACCCCTGGCCACAATGGCCTTTGGCCGTTGTGGCAGGAGGTGATGGGTGTTGTAGTCCAGCAAAATCTGGGGACCCAAGTTTGAGAATTCCTGGTTTAAGGCCATGATTTACTTATTGACATGCTTTGTTGAATTCATATGTGAGATCCATTTTTGCCATCCATTGGGGAGCATCTTCGGAGACATGGATTGATTAGGAATTTTTTTTTTAAAAAAAACCAGGAATTCCCCACCTTGGGTCCCCAAGTGCTGTTGGACTACAACTCCCATCATCTTCAGCTCCAATGACCAACTCATAGTGAAAGTTATGCTTTTAAAGATCTGCTCTGTGGTGTTGATCAAAGAAATTTAAAAGGTGAAAGGAAAATAATTGGTACATGCCATGGCAACGATCCTTCCTAAAAACACCCGTGCCCCAGGCTGCCAGTTTGACTGAACTGGAAGCAAGATTCAATACTACTAAAGGTCAAACGCTGGGTGTCAGCTGGCTTTGACGTCAGCTGCCACCCCCAGCTCTATATCTTCCAAAATCAACCCCAGGAACAGAGATGGTGGCAAGTCTGAGCAGAAGATTGGAGCCAATCTTTAGAAGTTGAGCTGGTCATTTGGTAGCGAGCATGACATGTCCCTTTAGCTAAGCAGGGTCCACCCTGGTTGCATATGAATGGGAGACTAGAAGTGTGAGCACTGGAAGAGATTCCCCTCAGGGGATGGAGCCGCTCTGGGAAGAGCAGAAGGTTCCAAGTTCCCTCCCTGGCAGCATCTCCAAGATAGGGCTGAGACGAGAGAGACTCCTGCCTGCAACCTTGGAGAAGCCGCTGCCAGTCTGTGAAGACAATACTGAGCTAGATGGACCAATGGTCTGACTCAGTATATGGCAGCTTCCTATGTTCCACCATTTGAAGTGGTGACTCTCTGATATATTAGTACAATGCAGAGTGTTGGATCACTGGATTAAGTTTAATGATATTAGCTGTGACTTAAGTAAATGTACACAAAACATTAACTTTGCAGCTCTTTTTATTAGCAAAATCATGGGCTACATCCTCCAGTTTAGGTTTCTGCAAAAAGCTCATTCTCAGCTGAGGGCAGTGCAAGTGAACGGTGTTTCTGACCCAAGACAGTTCTTTATCCGTTTCCGCTTTGGGAAAGAGGTGCTCCCTTTCACGGTTTTGTTCCCGTAATGGCGAGGTGCATTCTGAAAGCGATGTTAACGTTTGGGAAACTTGTCGCCAAACTCTCCCCTCCCCATCCCACAACATGCCTTCTTGTGAGGAAATTATCCTCATATATGTGCAGTGGCGGATTTAAGGAGAGGCACAAATTTGAGGAGCGGCAAATTGGAAACGCCAGTGGAGAAAGGCCCCTAACTGGGGCATGCAGTCATTTCGGAGGGAAGAGGGGAGCTGGAAGGAGCTCTCCCTTGCTGCCCCATCCCTCTGCACAGCAGCGGGCATTGCTAAAGGGGGGGACTTTCCCCTCTCCCCACCACTATCTTCCCCTTTGCAGCCGCTGCCACCCCATCCCGCTGGAGCGGCACAGCCGCATTTTATTTATTTATTTATTTATTTATTTATTTATTTATCAATTTTTTATACTGCCTGATATATACACCTCTAGGCGGTGTAATGGGTGGGGGGTGCTTTCCTCTCCCCCGCCACTCGCTGCAGCTATCACCCATCCCGCCACACAGCGGTGGTTTTCAGAAAGAAAAAGGGGGGAATTTCCCCTTGCCCCCACCTCGCTGTGGGCTGGCGGCCACCCAGAAAGTGGTGGCAAATCCTTGGCCACCTACAATCCAGGAGGGCCTTTCTTATGATGTCAGTATTCTTGTGATGTCGGTATGCTCTGACATCACAAAATCTAGTATTTTTATCAATTTCTTCCCCAATAAAACAATATACGAGTCAGATCTAACTACTGTATCCTTTTCTTGTCCTGTCCCAGTACAGCTCAAACATTGGTTCAGATGGATCCCATCACCTGGCCCTGTTCATTAGGGACTGGGCAACGGGTCTTGGATTTCAGGGGGAAGCTCTTCAGGACCTGGGAGAGCTCCCAAGTGAGAGAGATGTTGCTTTGACAGTGATATGAGCTCATCGGAGCACCCAGATAGCTAAACAGGCTGGTTGAGTGCCCAAGCCTTGCCTGCTTGGCTGAGAATAAGCAGGGATTTAAGGGGGCAGGGCCTCAAATGATGGCTTGGAGTCATACTGTGGACAGATTGTGTCTGTTTGGCCTCCAGCTCTACCCTCTGCAGGGAGCTGGAACATCTTGGGGCTAGTTGGGCATCCAGTCCCCTTTATCTGAGTGGCTTACAAAATGTTCTCCCTCAGAGAGGATCTGGGGCTGGCTTTTGATTGTAGGCTCCCCAAGGCAGAGACTATAGACTTGGATCTAGAGCCTTCTCTGTCTCAGTCCTGCTACCGGAGGTATCTGGGGATGGGGACATGATGCCATGCTGGTGTGGTTCAGTGGATCAGATCTGGCAGCTCATCCCCCTTCATCCCCCCTTCTTTTGGGAAATGGGGAGATGGCTTCTTGCATTATTTCTCTTGAAGCATCATCTTGGGGAATTGCTTGGACTGGGCTGAGGATACTTGACCTTGGAATTCTTGAATCATCAGACAAGTGCCAGTTTCCTTTCCTAGACATGAGTTACACTGAGTGGTTTCGAGGTAGCTCTCCTGTGATGTGTCTGGAAATGTTGAATACCATCTTCTTGTTTGCTTGATGAAATGACCAGCCTACCAACAGCATTTCTCAAGAAAGACATATGTGTCAAAGGAAATGAAATCGAAAATGTGCGGGTAATGCGAGAACTGAACTGAAGGTGTTTTTAGCGAATTGCTGCTTCTGGCAGAGAGCTGGTGTACTCCCACAGAGAATATAACAATACAGCCAATGCTCTGCCTGCCATGGCCAAATCAACATATTGACAGAGATTAAAATAGGATGCCCTTGTGGTGATCTTGACTTTGAGCCTCTCTGCTCTGGCTGACGATGTTTGGGCCTTATGAGAGGGATTTGAAAGGAGCATAGAGAGAGCAACTCTTTGGACCAGCAGAAGGATGACTTCTGAGTGCTTCAGAAGTCCCTGCTAACCGGACAGAAAGGCACCTTTCAAAGTGGTGATTCTCTTAGGTTTATTAAAGGGAGAGCAACTGGCCCAATCCAACCCCAACTCAGCATTCCTCCAGTGGTGGTTGCTGGTGTCCACCATGTTTCTTTTTAAACTGTGAGTTCTTTTGGGATGGGGAACCTTTATATTATATTATATTATATTATATTATATTATATTATATTATATTATATTATATTATATTATATTATATTATATTATATTATTTTGGCTGGGTTCACACAATCACAAGGATCCTGGTTAAAAAGTGAATCCAGTTTAGTGAGCCCACCAGGGCTGATTGTGAGAACCCAGAATTTCAGGGCAATCCTGTTTGAGCCACCCTGGTAATCCAGCATTTAACCAGGATAGATAATTAGGATTCAATCCTGGTTAAATGCCAGTTAACTGGAGAGGCTTGATCAGGAAATTCTGGATTCTCAAAATCCAGAATTTCTCCAATTGCGGGGAAATTTAAAATGCCCCACATTTGAGCGTGGCTCTGCAAACCCACAAGCATGGCCGCCAAGAACTCCATCGCTGAATTCGATGATTGCAAGCCCCACCCCTCAGTGCAAAGTCCCCAAGGGCACATCGGCCACCCCAGCATGCTTTGTGCTGCCAGCAGTCTGGAAAAGCTTCATGACGCCTGCAGCTGCCCTCTCCTTGGCCACGAAGGAGCAGGAGGCAGATTAAGCCCTGCCGAAGCTGCTCAAGCTTTGGGATCACAGAGTGTGCTTTTCAGGCTAGTGCGTCCATCGATGGCAGCCACTCTAGCCACAACTCTCCATGGTTTTTTGTGCAGGGGGATGGATGCTGGGTGCCGGTGCTGGATTGAAGCAGCATGAGGGTTCTCGTGATTGCAGAATTGGGAGAGGAGTGCTCTCCTCTCCTCCACCCTTGGTTAAAACCTGGGTACGAAAGCTGGGTGGTCCTTCTAGGAGCAACCTAGACTGCAGGGAAGTGGAACTGTGGGAGGAGAGCTGGTCTTGTGGTAAAGTTGTGCCATCGAGTTATTGTCGACTCGTGGTGACCACAGAGCCCTGTGGTTGTCTCTGGTAGAATACAGGAGAGGTTTACCATTGCTGTCTCCCGCACAGTATGAAATGATACCTTTCAGCATCTTCCTGTATCGCTGCTGCCCAATATAGGTGTTTTCCATAGTCTGGGCAACATGCCAGTGGGGATTCAAACCGCAACCTCTTGCTCGCTAGCCAAGTTACTTCCCCACTGTGCCATGGTAAAGGTAAAGTGTGCCGTTAAGTCGATTTTGACTCCTGGCGCCCACAGAGTTCTGTGGCTTTCTTTGGTAGAATACAGGAGGGGTTGACCATTGCCTTCTCCCGTGCAGTATGAGATGATGCCTTTCAGCATCTTCCTGTATTGCTGCTTCCCGATATAGTACCAGCAGGGATTTTTACCGGCAGCCTTCTGCTTGTTAGTCAAGCATTTCCCTGCTGCGCCACTTAAGGTGGTGTGTTAGCAAGCATGGATTGTCCCCTATGCTAAGCAGGGTCCACTTTTGTTTGCAGTTGAATAGGAGACATGTGAGAGCATGGTAAGATATTTCTCTTAGGGGACAGGGCTTCTCTGGGAAGAGCATCTGCATGCTTGCGTGCAGAAGGTTCCAAGTTCCCTCCCTGGCGGCATCTCCAAGATAGGGCTAGGAGAGACTCCTACCTGCAGCCTTGGAGAAGAGCTGCCTATCTGTGTGGGCAGTTCTGAGCTGAATGGTCCCATGGTAGAAATCGGCTTCCTATGTCCTGTATGCAAATATTTGCATTTGAATGAGAGATGTGTGATGTCTCACACTGTAAGATATTCTCCTTATGGGATGGGGCTCCCCTGGGAAGAGCATCTGCATGCAGAAGGTTCCAAGTTCCCTCTCTGGCAGCATCTCCAAGATATGGCTGTGATGGACTCCTGCCTGTAGCCTTGGAGAAGCCTCTGCCAGTCTGTGTAGACAATACTGAACTCGACGGACCAATGGTCTGACTCGACAGAAGGCAGCTTCCTGTGTTCCTATGAGTTCTGACAATCATGCAAATCTGGCTAGCCCCACTCTCAGCCAGATTTTATCGGTCGTGAGAACCAGCCTCTGATCTTGCCTGTGGCTTGTTGCCTGCAGATTTGTGGTCGACGCTCTCGTGGCTGCCCTGAGATTTGTGGACACATTTTAGGGGGCAGGGAGGAAGAGTTTGAATGTGGCTTTATTGACACATTCCTTATGGGAGGATCCTCCTCTCCCCATCTCCACGATTGGTAGGAGAAGTGATGGCGAAGCTGGAGATGTTCCAGCTGAAAAGTAGAGGGCTTAGCCCTTGGACAGCATGTTTATTTTGCTCCGTGGAAGGCGGATAATCTTTGTGTTGGGTTTGGAAGTCCGTCCCACGTTTCCGAGTGCCAGTGAGAAGCTTTATCTGAAGAGTCCTACATAGATTAGAGATGGTTTTTGTTACGTAACCACTTAAGAGCATTGGGTTCTGTAGCTAAGGACTACTGTGAAGAGCTCAAAAGAAACCTTTGTCTGTAACTGACACGGAATCGCTACACTCACTTCCTACTTGGCTTCAATCCCCTCGTGCCGAAAATGACCTACAAAGTTAAACGGTGACTCCGCCAGTCGCTTAATTGGGGGTACCAATGGCTGGTGCTGCTAAAAGGTACCTAGATCGAGGTTTCCCAACCTTTGACCCTTATGGCTGGGAGTGATGGGAGTTGTAGTCCAGCATCTGGGAACTCAAGGGTGGGGAAGCGCTGACCTAGATTACAAAATGATGTAGCATGTAGACTGGAATGTGGAATGTCCTCCCGGAGAGATCTAGGAAGCTGCTTTATACAGGATCAGACCATTAGTCTATACCAGGGGTAGGCAAACTTGACCCTCCAGCTGTTGTTGAACTACAATTCCCATCATCCCCAGCCACAAAAATGGTGGCCAACCTTTGTCCATTACAGCTGGGGATGATGGGAGTTGTAGTTCAACAGCAGCTGGAGGGCCAGGTTTTCTCACCCCTCATCTGCACTGACTGGCAGCAGCTCTCCAAGGTTTCAGGCAGGAGTCTTTCCCAGCCCTACCTAGGAATGTCAGGAATTGGACTTGGGCCCTTCTGCATGTAAACGGATGTTCTGCAGCTGAGCTCTGGGCCCATCCCCTGAATTGCAGGCCAACAGGAGGGCTGCCGTTTGAGACCCCTGCTCTCATCACTATACCATGCTACCTCCAAGTCCTGGGAGCTGGGATGTGCCAAATGATCCAGAAGAGGGTGTATGCTCCCACTACAAACCCACAGCTGGGACAGGACAGGGTATCAAATGGAGAAGCTCTTCTCCCAATCAGTGAGAAGAGCTTTGGCGCTAACTGTGGGGAAAGAGGGTTAACCTTAACCTTCCCTGCAGACGGTCCTTTGTTGGTCGCTGGGTGGGCAGATCGCCCGCCCAGATGAGCAGCAGCTTCCCTGTGGTGCTCCCGTGCCTCATTCGGGCGCTCCAGTGGTCGGGCACAGGTAAGCGCTGCTGTGTGGCAACTCGCCCCCCCCCAGCTCCAAGAATGCATGAGTGCACAGTGCGTTACTGGGAGCCCCCTCCACCCTGTGTGTGCCCACCGTGGCTGAAAGCACCCACAGCAAACACATGATCACTTAGACCTGGTTAAGCGGCAGGCTACTTAAGCGGGCTCACCCCCACGCCACCGCCAGGAGCCACACGGGCTTCTTCCCTAGCCTGCCTTTCGCTGCTTGTGAGAATAGCTTCATAATGTGGTTTGATTCCTAACTGGTTCCATCTCTAGCTAGTTAACAAATGGCGGTTCTTGGAGTTGGCACAGAATTGGAGGCTGTTCACACAGCCGAAAACTGGGTAGGATAACCGAACCTCTCTCACCGTCCGCATGCGGAGCAGAGCCCCATCTGATGATCCGATCAATCGGCAGAAACCCTTGGGAGTAGGTGGTCCTTCAGATCGGAAAGGGAAAGGAAAGGTTGTGCCGTCGAGTCAGTATCGACTCCTGGCGGCCACAGAGCCTTGTGGTTTTCTCGGTAGAATACAGGAAGGGTTTACCATTGCCTCCTCCCACGCAGTGTGAGATGATGCCTTTCAGCACCTTCCTGTATCGCTGCTGCCTGATATAAGAGTTTCCCATATTCTGGGAAGCAGACCAGCGGGGATTCGAACCAACAGCCTCCTGCTCTCTAGGCAGGTTGCTTCCCCGCTGTGCCATTAGGTGACTGCCCTTCAGGTAACTAGGGCCCGGACCATTAATATGTGTGGAAGACACTTGAGACCACGAGGCTGAGCAAATTCCACCTAGTCCTTTCCTCAGAATTCTGAGGCCTTCTTCCTCCCATGAACTAGAAGCTGTTTCCTTTCTTCTCTGCAGGTCATGGCAACCATAAAGAAAGCAGTCCTTTCCTCAACAATTCGGAGGCTGGCAAAGGAGGAGATTACTATGACAGAAACTTGGCCTTGTTTGAGGTAAAATACATTGATCTTAATGTTTATCATTTAATGATGATTTGCCCTTCAGCCTTTAGGGCAGGGTTTCTCAACGTGTGGGTCCCCAGATTAGTCATGTGCACGGACCGGTTTGGAGGCCATTCTAAAGGCCTCCAGACCGGTCCAGGCACGGGTGGTTTTGGTTCGGGTGGGGGATTCCAAACAAGTTCGGGGGGGGGGCTTTACTTACCCCCTCAAGAATGCCTCCATATTTCTTGAAGTAAGCGGGCGGCATACCTCCCTGCCGCCCGCTTCATTCCCCCTCCTCCGCGGCTGCTACTGCTGCTAATCTTCGCTTTGAATCAATACTCAATCGGGCGGCAGGGTATCTCATAGGGCAGGCGCACTTCCAAGAAGCCATTTGCAGCGCCGCAGCCGGGGAAGCGAGCGGGCGGCTGGGAGCTCTCCCGCCGCCCGCTCTAACTTTAGAGTGCAGCCGCCCGGGGAAGGGGACGGGGTCGGCGGGGGAGTTCTCCTGCCGACCCCCTGAGCATGGGAAGGGAAGGGAAGGGAAGGGGCGGCAGGGGTCCTGGGGCGGCAGGGTTATTCAAGCTAAGTCGGGGGGCATTGAAGAGCCGGGCGGCAGGGACTGGGAGATACCCTGCCGCCCGATTGAGTATTGATTCAAAGCGAAGATTAGCAGCAGTAGCAGCCACGGAGGAGGGGGAATGAAGCGGGCGGCAGGGAGGTATGCCGCCCGCTTACTTCAAGAAATACGGAGGCATTCTTGAGGGGGTAAGTAAAGCCCCCCCCGAACTTGTTTGGAATCCCCAACCCCAGTGCCGGACCGCAACTCCGCGGTTCCGTGCACACCCCTACCCCAGATGTAATTGGACTTCAACTCCCATAATTCCCAACCAAAGGTCACTGAGGCTGGGGATCATGGGAGTTGAAGTCCAATAACATCTGGGGACCCACACGTTGAGAAACCCTGCTTTAGGGGAACCTTCCAGGTAGACATCCAGACCACGTGCTCCCAAAGTACAACAGTGTTGGTGGTGACTCGTGGGTAGATTTTTTCAGTGCCCCACCCACCACTGCTCACCTGCTGTGGCCCCCCCCATCCACCCACTGCTGGCCTCTGTGGCCCCCCACTCACTGTCACCCCAGCTTGCCTCCCTCTACTTCCTCCCTGTGTGGTAGGGATGTGCAAACAGGTTCAGAACCGAACCAGTTTGAAGTCGAACCAGTTCGGTTCAAAGGCTTGGGGTTGAGCCGAACCACCCCTGGTTTGGCTCAACCCCAGACTAAACACGTTCAGGGATCCGCAAACACTTTGACGTTAATTTTTTAAACTTACTCCACCAGCGGGGTTCTCCGAGGTGGTGATGGGTCCACGGAGGTTCCCCCTCCCACCGCTGGCCTCCCTGCCTTCCAAAACCGGCCTGTTCAGCCACTCGGAGGCCAATTGTGCAGGCACGGTGGGGTCCAAAATGGCTGCTGTGCGTACGTAGTCCGGAAACTTCAGAATGTGGCAGCCAGGTTGGTCTCTGGGTCAGCAGCTCTTGAACAGATTCCTTGTCTGGACACCTGGAGGCAATTTAACTCCCCCAGATGACTGCCTGTTGACAACCCCTGAACGACACCTTGAAGTAGACCCGGAAGGAGAGAGAGATCCCAGCTCTGCCATGCCTTTGCCATCTCTCAGCAATGTTGTTTTGAACTTGGAACCTTCAGAATTGCATCACAGGCTGGAACCCCCAGCCTGTGTCTACTCGGAACCGGAGAAGGAGGTTGCCCTACTGTGGGATGTGCAGCCATGGCTAACAGTGAATCCCAGGAAGATGAGTCTTCTCTGGTTTGTACTTTTGCTTCTCTGGTCTATTTACTAGAGCAATCCCATGGGTGACAGAACAGCATTTGTCCTGTCTCCCCTTCTGTAGAAGACTCCCCATGCTCATACCATGAGCTCAGCAGAGAAAGCCCCTCCATATGTCTTCTGCTAGTCGTAGGACGTTGACCAAGGATGGTCAATTTCTTGAGCCGACTTCTGTCGTCCATGTGGCAGGTCCACAAATTTTGGCCATCGTTACCGTCTCAGGGAATGAATGCTCATGGTGATTTTTGGCAATGTCTGCCCCGCTAGAAATGGAAAAAATAGGCGAATGTATGGTTTCACTTACAGCTTCCTGTGTGCTATCGTCCCTTCCTTATCCCTCCCCACCACCACCCCCCAAACGATTATAGAGTAAAATTGCAGTCATTTTTGCACAGAGGAAAGGTTTAGCAGAAACCACAAGCTGGTCTTGTGGTAGCAAGCATGAATTGTTCCCTTTGCTAAGCAGGGTCCACCCTGGTTTGCATTTGAATGGGAGAACATGTGATCACTGTAAGATATTCCCCTCAGGGGATGGGGCCGCTCTGGGAAAAGCAGAAGGTTCCAAGCTCCTTCCTTGGCTTCTCCAAGATAGGGATGAGAGAGACTCCTGCCTGCAACCTTGGAGAAGCTGCTGCCAGTCTGTGAAGACAATACTGAGCTAGACAGACCAGTGGTCTGACTTGGTAGAAGGCATCTCCCTATGTTATGATAACAATGAACAATCCTTGTATTCTCTCGATGGAGTAATCTTTGGAGGACTTTCCCAACAATTTTCATTTCCCACTTCTCTGATAGCACTGATGCTCATTATTTTTTGTAGTAGTCTTCTCTGTGTCTAAAGCTTTTAAAACACCCTTGAAAATTTGTCCTGCAGGCTTGACGGCCAGGCCAATAAAAGCATGAGAGCACCCCGAAAGCTGAAAGTCTGGCATCGCTATCACCTCTTCCCCATCTCTAGGGTTGCAGACTTTATCAAAAATCACCATGAGCATTCACACTCCCAGATGCTACCGACCTCCCCAGCTGGCTTATGGACTGTTGGTTTCTGCCTGGCTCGGCTGCTCAGGGGCCAGGATCCTTGGCTGGCTATAACCCCACTTCTGCACTATCTATCTTGACTGGAGGATCCTTCCACCCAGTTGAAGAACCTGGCAGATGCTAAGTCCTCACGATTTCTCTCTGTTTCTTCAGAGTTGTCAGGCACCTCTGGCAAAACATTGTGGTGCCCCAGAGGGCTAAGAAGAGGGCATCCTTTGATTTCATGATAGGTCAGGGTTTCTCCAACGTGGGTCCCCAGACATTCTTGGACTTCACCTGGCGGACCTTGGTATTAGGGGTGTGCACGAATCACTTTTTGCGATTCGAGCTTGAACCGAATAGCAAAAAATTCAAATTGAAATTTGTCAGTTTCATTGTGGGGGTGGGGAGGAAAGAAAGGAAAGTGGCGGGGGGGAGGGAAAATTGGGTTGTTATTGAATAAAGTTTAGTTAAACAAACCTAAGGTTGCTTTGTATTTGCAAGGGAAGCAGCTATAAAACAGCAGTCTATTGAAACAGGTGCATTTTAAAAAATTCCATTAATTAGTATTGAGGGCACTTGAAAATAAGTAAAAGATACAGGGCTAAAGTAACCAACTGGCAGCCCTAACCCTTCTGACCGGCTGGCGTAGAGTTGGCACAGAGGGCCAAAGTTCAGGGCTCTTTCTGTCTTGCTTCAGAGCCGGGCCTCCGTCTCCTGCCAGCTTGCTCACACTGGATGCTAGCAAGCAGCTGCTTCATCGGGTCACAGTGAGACGCGCCGTGCGCCATTTTGTATAAACGGTTTCCATGGAGACAGCCCCTTGGTCTCCTGCGGCTGCAACAGCAGGCCCCTCATCAGTTTGTTAGCTCCTTCAGAAGTTTGCCTAGCTGCTGTGAGGAATGTTCCACTTGGCTCCAGTCGGTCTTTTGGCCGCTTGGAAAACACACACACGCACACACACACACACACACACACACACACACACACACACCTCTTCTGGTAATTGTTGGAAAAGAGCACCAGACTTGAGCAACGCAGAGTATTTGCATGGAGAGAGACCTTTGTATGCTGAGCCTCTTTCTAGGTCTCCGTGCTCAATTTGCACCCATGTGCGTGAGTGTGTGTATGTGAGAGGACAGCTGGTCTTGTGGCAGCGAGCATGACTTGCCCCCTTAGCTAAGCAGGGTCCGCTCTGGTTGCATATGAATGGGAGACTTGATGTGTGAGCACTGGAAGATATTCCCTTCAGGGGATGGAGCCGCTCTGGGAAAAGCAGGAGGTTTCAGGTTCCCTCTTTGGCTTCTCCAAGATAGGGCTGAGAGAGATTCCTGCCTGCAACCTTGGAGAAGCCGCTGCCAGTCTGTGAAGACAATATTGAGCTAGATAGACCAATGGTCTGACACAGTATATGGCAGCTTCCTATGTTCCTATGAGTGTGGGAAAATGAACAACCCACCCAGAATTCCTTGGGATGAATGACCCACCCTCCCGGACAACCTGTGTTGGAAAGTGTGTGTGTGTGTGTATAGGAAATGCACCAAGATTTGTTCCAACACTAAAATGAAGCGTGCTAATTTGGACACATTCTAGTCTGAGGTAGACTCCTGCCTACAACCTTGGAGAGCCCTTGTTAGTCTATGTAGACAATATTTTATTTTATTTAGTATATTTGTAGAGAGAGAAAAGGAAAGATTGTGCCGTTGAGTTGGTGTCAACTCCTGGCGACCACAGAGCCCTGTGGTTTTCTTAGTGGAATACAGGAGGGGTTGACCATTGCCATCTCCCGCACGGTATGAAGTGATGCCTTCCAGCACCTTCCTATATTGCTGCCGCCCCATATAGGTGTTTCCCACTGTCTGGGAAACACACCAGTGAGGATATTTGTACACTGCCCCAAACTCACTTCTCTGGGTGTTTACATAAAACACATGAAAACAGAACTTAAAGCATCAAAGCAGTTTAAAACCACAATTCTAGTTAAAAAGCGTGGGCGAGTAAATGCATCTTAAGAGTCTTTTAAAAAGCTGTCCGAGATGATGAGGCTCTTATTTCAGCAGGGAGTGCATTCCAAAGTCAACAGAGATAGTCCATCCCTGAGTAGCCACCAGATGAACTGGGACCTCTCCAGATGATCTCAGTGGGTTGCGGGGCTCATAACGAATAAGATGTTAAATTCCCCCAGCCCAATACTGAGCTAAATGGACTCAATATAAGGCCGTGTCCTATGTACCTACTACTGTGACTATTATGAATATCTATATACTGCCGTCCGCTTTCCAACAAAAGTTCCCAAAGCGGTTTGCATAGATCTAAATAAAATAAAATAAATAAATAACCAATCCTACTGGCTTGTCAGCCTCTCTGACCTCAGATGCGTTAAGGCTGGACTCGGAGCAGATCACCCCCGAAAGACCTAAGGACGTGGTGAGGCACACATGGGTGCAGACACTGCCTGTTGTATAGGAGCAAACACATTGGCCAACCATGCCAAGCTGTCATAAGGATTACAGAGCCAGCATGGTGTAGCAGTTAGAGTGATGGACTAGGATTGGGAAGACCTGAGTTCAAATCCCCCATTCAGCCATGAAACTCACTCAGTGACTCTGGGCCAATCACTTGCCTCTCAGCCTAACTGACCTCACAGGGTGGTTGTCAGTGAGTGAGTGAATGAATGAATAATATGCAAAGCATTTTGAAGCACGCAGGGCTGCTTCAGCTGGGATGATGGGACTTGTAGTCCAACAGCTGGAGAACCTTCAGTTGCCCACTTCTGCTCTAGTGCCCTCTGTAGGTATTTGTTTAAACTGTTCTAATAATCAGAGCTGAAAAAATCCACTAGTCTACTAGTCTGTGATGAGTGAAAGTGATGCCTGGTGAGTGAAAAAAGTCCTGATGAGCAGTGTACCAACATAGCTTGAGGAACCATCTGGCGAGTAAAATATGTTGTTTAGCTAATAAACCGAGCTAATGTTTCTCCGCCCCTGCTAATAATCACAGCCATCTCCTTTATTTCCTTCACAGGAGGAACTGGATATCCGCCCAAAAGTCTCCTCTCTGCTGGGCAAACTGGTCAGCTACACAAACCTTACTCAGGGAGCCAAAGAACACGAGGAAGCAGAAAATGTGGAAGGCTCAAGGAGGAAAGTATCAAAAGTACGTGGCCTTTTCCCCCTTTCATTTTTCCAGTAGCCAGCTTTTCATTTTCGACATAGTTCTAAGAAGCTGAATCTTAGAGTATTCCCTGTTAATAGTAACGCAGCTGTTCCAACACAAGCTTCAGAGCAGGGGCGGAGCCACCATTGAGCGGATGGGTTCAAAGAACTCAGGCCACCACCCCCAGGGGCCGCACCTGACACTCCAGACACGCCCCCCCATCTGATGTCAGACATGGGTGGGGGGGTGATTTAGCTCCCGAATGGGGCCACGTGGTTACAAGGCAGCTTCCTATGACTTGGAATTCAAAGTGGGATACCCTGCTGGCCCGACCTCACTTGGAATCCTGTGTCTGGTTATGGGCACCGCATTCTACGAAGGATGTTGATAAACCGGAACAGGTCCAGAAAGGGCCACCAAGTTGGGGAGGAGCCTGGAAACCAAGCCCTATGAGGAATGGCTGAAGCAGCTGGGTCTGTTTAGCCTGGAGAAGAGAAGATTAAAGGGGGACACGATTGCTCTCCCCAAATATCTAAAGCACTGCCGCCGCCAAGGAGGAGGAGGAGACTCTTGTTCTGTGTGGCTCCCAAGGGCAGCAGTGCTGGACCCCATGGCTTGAAATGGCAAGGGAGCAATTTAGGCTAGACTGTTAGGAAGAATTTCTTGACTGTAAGAGCTCTTGGACTGTGGAATAGTCTGCTTCGGGCTATGGTGGGCTCTCCATTGCTGGAGCTTTTCAGACTGAGATCCTAAGCATCTATCAGAGATGCTGTTGCAGCTTCCTCAACTGAGCGGCGAGTGGGAGTGGCTCGAAGACCTCCAAGGTCCCTTAAATTTCTTCAATCCTGTGACTCTTAGGGGCAATTCTCATGATCACCAAGGAGGGGGGGCGGGGGCAGCTCCAAGGATCTTACCTTCCCTGCAGACAATCCAAGGATTGGTGGTGGAGGGTGCTCCCTGCTCCCGCACAAACAGCCTTGTTTCATGAAGCACGGAGCAGGGTGGAGGGACCTGGGGCAAGAGCTCATTGTTCCGGACCCCGGAGCTCCCACAATGCACTGCGGGAGTGTGCGGTGCATTGTGGGGATTCCCCACACCCCCGGCGACGGCATGGAGCCTGCTCCTGTGCCAGCACCAGCTGGGAGAAGTTGGCACTTGCACACGAACAGTTAGCCCGAGTTAAGGGTGTGCTTGTGCCCGTCCCCTCAGCTAACCGGCGGGCTCTGTAGGCACATTGGCCACAGCGGCGGCGGGATCCATGAGGATCTCAGCAGTTCTCACAGGCAGCCCAACCCGGGCATGGTTGCTTGTGAGAACGGCCTCCTAACTGGGTTATGTTGATGCTTGTGTGACCTCTGTACGCATCATGGGACGACGATCCCTCCCTTCGTTATCCATGCCAAGAGAAACCAATCGGTTTTAATTTCCAAGCAGGCAGCATAGATGCAGTTTAGGGTTGGGCAGTACAGTGACTCGTTTCTGTGAGGCAGGAAGATTGATTCAATCTTTGCCTCCTGGGCTTAGTCGGAGAGCCTGCTAAAGATGAATCGCGCCCTCCATTTGTGAGCAAGAGGCTTTTCCTGATGAGTCTGACCCCTCCTCCTGGAGCGGATGCTGCTTGGTCCCTGGTTGCCATCCCAGAAGTGGCATTTTTGGCAACTGGATTTTCTGGAGGTCCACTGGTGGCTCGCATTCTGTGCAATGAAATGCAGACAGTTTGGGACTGGCCGTGCTGTTGTGTGTGTCTTGAACACCACCTGTTCCGTTGTGGCAAGAGGTGGTTCCACTTCAGTTTAAAATTGTGCAATTACAGTTGAGTGATGCCCTGTCCACTCTGGGTCCATGATAGGATGATGGGAGTTGTAGTGCAACAACATCTGGGGACCCAAAGTTGGGAACCCCAGAGGCCCTAGTGGTTGGGAATGATGGGAGTTGTGGTTCAACAACATCTGTTGACCCAAGGCTTGGGGTCAAATGCCCTCTTCCATCAGTCTCCTGGATTCTTGCCATCATCCACAGGAATGAAGTCCACCTCCCTCTTGTTTGGGGGATCTTTCAGTCCCCTATGGTTTCACTTTGCCCCACGCGTACTTGATGAGCAAGGGAAACTAGCTTGCTTTCATTGAGCCGAAAGACACACACTCCCAACAGGTGAGCAACTCGTTCTTCTTTCAAAGCTCAGACTTTCAATATGGTGGTGGTTGTTGTTGTTGTCTTTAGTAAATCTTGAATATATGTCTGTTTTAAATACGTAGCCTCTGTTAGTACTGGCCTGGATGTCTCCAGTGAACATTTTTCATGGGGGAGAAAAGTGAAGCCTGATGCTTTCAACACTTTAATCCCTTAACTGTACTGATGTTGCTTTTTCTGATTTATTTTTTCTTCCCCCCAGTCACCCAGCATGGGCACCCTGATGGGAGTTTACTTGCCATGCATGCAGAATATCTTTGGGGTCATTCTCTTTCTCCGATTGACGTGGATGGTGGGGACAGCGGGGGTCATGCAGTCCTTATTGATCGTCTTGATCTGCTGCTGTTGTGTGAGTACACGGCCTGCATGTGTTGCTCCTGGTTGTGACGATTGCTTAATAAAATACCTGGCTTAGTCTGGGCAGTATTGTGTGTGCCTTTTTAGCCTACTTTCCAGTAGGCTTATGAGATCACCTGGTATTCTGTGTGTGTGTGTCCGTGTGTCCACCCTTATCAGCTTCCCAACCCCTGGACCAATATCAACCAAATCAGGTACAGTTGTAGGGCCACACAGGGGAACCTCAACGGCATGGTTTGTGATGATGTCATCCACCCCGATCCAAGATGGCAGACGCGTAAACTTTTGAGGCGCAAGTGGGCTAACTTGTGAACCGCTTAGCCGATTTGAACCAAATTTCCTGCAGCTGTAGGGACTCATAGGGATGCCCAAATGGTGTGGTGTGTGAGGATGTCATCCACTCCAGTTCAAGATGGTGGCCACATGGACGTTTGAGGCACATGCGGGCTAATTTGTGGACTGTCTATCCCATTTGAACCAAATCTGGGGAGGTGAAATCGGGTGTCTCTGTGCCACTGTGCCACTGAACTGCTACTGCAGGCCATGCCACCCATCCAGCCATTTATTTATTTATTTTTTGAATTTGTATGCCGTGCCAAACTTCCATCTCTGGGTGGCTTACAACAAATCAGCGTGTGAGAGCAGTGTGTACCATTTCTGGAAGAGTTCTTCCTCTGGATGTGCCGCCTGGAAAGAAGCCCAGAGATGTAGCAGGCACCCTCCTCTGAGGGCAGCTGGTTCAGCTACTGGAGAGGCTGAAATGAACCAATCTTCCCCGACCCAAAGATGGGGCAGTGAGCCATGCCTGGGGGAGGCTGAATGGAAGGAACGTAACAGCCCTGCTGGATCAGGCCCAAGGCCCATCGAGTCCAGCATCCTGCCGCGTCTCTCCCTTAAAAAAACAACAACTAGTGCATAACATGTCTTGTAACAGCAGTTAGATCTCCAACATAGGAACAAGCCATGGGGCAGAATGTTGGGTTCAGGGAAATGCCCCTTCTCAGCAGCATTCCTTGTAACGGATCCCCAGACGTTGTTGACTACAACTCCCATCATCCCCAGCTGCAGTGTCTGGGGATCATGGGAGTTGTAGTAAACAATGTCTGAAGATCCCTTTTACAGGGAATACTCTTTTTACCTCTCAAAAGCAGCCTCAGATTGGGGGAGGACTGAACTTGCAGTGGTATCCAGGGACATACAGTATATATGCTAAACAAATGCAAGCTGTGTTTATTGGCTGACATACAGCGCCTGGGTGCTCCAGAAAAAAAATCATCCATGCTGCAGAGAGCTTTCTTAGCTGCACAGTGTTGGATGTGTGGCCGGAAGGGGAGAGTGAGTTCTGGCTGTTGGCTCTGGGTGTGCCCTGTATCTGAAAATAAGTCCCAGAGGGTTGCACAGACCTCAGGGGCATATTTCAGGTGAAACAAGGTACTTCTGGAACCCAAACCAATAGCCAAAATCCCGCCCACCCCGCAAGAAAGTTCTCTGCAATACGGGTGCGGTTTTTTCTGATCTTCCTCACTCCATTGCTCCAGAGGTCGGCCACTGAGAGTATAATGTGTTACACAGTCATATACATATACAGGGCTGATATGATTTATTCCCAGTACAGTATCCGGGTCTGAGTGCAGAAATGACGACCCTTTGAATGCCATAACAATTTTCTTGCTAGGAAGAGTAACCGGCTCTGTGTAGTTCACTGGAAATATGTTGTATATTCAAACGTGTGAATTGATATCTACTTGGCGATTTACCTGTCTTCATAGTAGAATTACTGTGGTCTTTGCAACGCTTTCTTGCCAAATCCATTCTTTTGTTGTCCACAGACCATGCTGACAGCCATATCAATGAGTGCAATTGCAACCAATGGCGTTGTTCCAGGTAACACCCAACTTCCTTGCCTCTAAATGCAGATTTAAGCCACTTGGGAGTCTGCATGCTGCCTAGGTGTTTTTAGGTGTTTCAGCCTCAGCCTGCTCCTTCAGCAAGGAGGCTCGTGGGCACAAGTCGTTTCATGAGTATCACACCCATCCTGTGGCGGCTTCATCGGTTACTGGTCCGCTTGTGAGCTAGATTCAAGGTGCTGGTCTTGACCTTTAAAGCTCTACACAGCTTGTGGCCGGGATACCTGTCGGACCGCATTTGCCCATATGAACCTGCCAGGGCCCTCTTTTCATCATCTCAGGCCCTGCTCATGACTCTGCCACTAACGGAGTTCCTCTTGGCGGGGACTAGAGACAGGGCCTTTTTGGTTGTGGCCCCTCGGCTTCGGAATGCCCTCCCTGAAGAGCTTTGCTATGCTCCCTCCCTCAGTGTTTTTTTTAAAAAACAACTAAAACCACATCTTTTAAAAGAGGCTTTTAAATGTTTCACCTGTTACTTATATCTTATATATCTTTAGATTTAGTTTTCATAATTCTCAATTTTTGGCTTTTAAAGTAACTTTTTAATTTGAAATTTAATCCCGTTTGTGGTTTTTAGCCTGACTTCTAACTTGTTTACTTAATTTGGTTGATTTTATTACTTTTATTGTATATTGTATCTATTTTATTGTTGTCAGCTGCCCCGAGCAGTAGTGTCCTGGAGGGGTGGGGTATAAATATTTTAAATAAATAAATAAAATCAAAACCTCCACCCCTCCATCTGCAATACAGAGATAATATTGTCGTAGCTTACTGGGTTGTTGTAAAGATACATAGGGGACTTCCTTATAGTGAATCAGACCCTTGGTCAATTTGATGCAGTGTTGTCTACACACTGACTGGCAAGGTTTACCAGCCCTACGACTATGATAAATATTTATATACCACTTTTCAACAAAAGTTCCCAAAGCAGTTTACATAGATATAAATACATAAATAAAATGGCTCCAAGTTCCCAAAGGGCTCACAATCTAAAACAAACATAACATAGACCTCAGCTGCAGCCCTTGGAGGGATGCTGTGCTGGGGATGGATAGGTCCAGTTGCTCTCCTCCTGCTCAAGAAAGGGAATCCCCACTTTAAGAAGGTGCCTCTCTGCTCAGTTAGCAGGGGGTGGCGATGCTGCCAAGGGTTGAGCCAGGGACCTTCTGCACGCAAAGCACCTGCCCACCACTTAGCTATGGCTCTGTCCCCACTAGGAGATAGCTGAATGCAACTGGCCAAATGTAGATTGCATAGGAAGGTGCCTTATGCAAAGTCAGACCACTGGTCTATATAGCGCGGTATTGTCTACGTCAGGGTTTCTTAACCTTGGGCCCCCAGATGTGGTTGGACTACAACTTACATCATCCTCAGCTACAAAGGTCATGACTGAGGATGATGGGAGTTGTAGTCCGACAACATCTGGGGGGCCAAGGTTAAGAAACCCTGGTCTACGCCATGGCTGCACAACTCCGGCCCTCCTGCAGATGTTGGCCTACAATTCCCATAATCCCTGGCTGTTGGCCACAGCCGGGGATTATGGGAGCTGTAGTTCAAAAACAGCTGGGGGAGGGGGCTAGGTTGAGCAGACCTGGTCCCTGCTGACTGGCAGTGGCTCTCCAAGGAGTCTGTCTGCAGCCTGACCTGGAGATGCTGCCAGGGATTGAACCTGGAACCTCCTGTATGCAAAGCAGATGTTCCTCCATTGAGTTTATGGCCTCATCCTCACCGTTTGGCTAAGCTCCATTCATTGCACTGTTTGTACAGAGCTCTCATGTAAACCACATGAATAAGAGTGCTTTGCTGCAGTCTGGAAAACAGCAGGGTTTGGATGTATCTCACCTGATTGGATGAGGGTCAAAGGCAACGCAGGCTGTTAAGAGAACTGGCGTAGCACCACGCCTGGGGGTGCTGTGCATAGAGTTGCCACATGTCCAGGATGGGCCTAGGCAACCTAGGCTCTCCATCTTTTGTTGAAATACAACTCCCATCATCCCCACAATAACAATAAATTGTTGCTGAGCCGAGAGCCTTATAGTAAGTCCAGAAATTGGACTTCCTGACCAGGATGGAGGAAAACCAGCCCTGCAGGGGCAAGGGCACCATTGCACGGTTGGGTTCAAAGAACCCGGGCTGCCCATGAAAAGGGCCGCCGGAGGGAGAGAAAGGGAAATAAATGCAGCCAGCCAGCAAAGAGCTCAGGAGGGCTTGCACGGCTCCCCTTACCAGTGATGTCACGTGCACGGACGTCATGCAAGGGGTCCGCCAGCAGGAGGGACATGAGTTGTCCTTCCTCTGGCTAGGCCAGCATTGTACCCCTGGGTAAGAAATGTCCAGGAGTTTGAGCAGGAAGATTGCTTTAATGAATTGTACCCATGTTTCTGTTGCTTTTCTTTTTCTGGGACATTTTTCTCTAAATGGTAGCTAGGAATGATGGGAGTTGTAGTTTAACAGGAGCTCGAGAGCACAGGTTGCTACCTCGGTTCTTGGGCTATTGTACCATGCCTGGTTCCCACCCCATTTGGGCTTCTCTTAACATCCGGCCTGCCAAAGAGTTCTGGAGAACTTAAAAACTTGCTGCTCATCACTTTGGGTCGTTTTGGTTGGCCCCAATAAAAGTCTTCCCAGATTGCGGCTTTTAGATTAAGATATATAACTAGTGTGTGCATATGTTGATCTGTCTCATTTTCAAATATGTATTTTGCTTAATCCTGGGGGAGAATGTGCCCTCATCACCGCCTTTCCCCCTCTCTGCTTGGTAGCTGGTGGCTCATACTTCATGATTTCAAGATCTTTGGGTCCTGAATTTGGTGGAGCTGTGGGACTCTGTTTTTACCTGGGGACAACCTTTGCAGGTGCAATGTACATCCTTGGAGCCATCGAAATCCTTCTAGTAAGTACTAGCCAAGCTCTTAAAGAACAGCACTTTTTCATACAACGCATAATTAACCTATGGAATTCTCTGCCACAGGATGTGGTGACAGCCACAAGCCTGGATGGCTTTAAAAAGGGCTTTGTCTAATTCATGGAAGGCAAGTCTATCAGTGGCTACTAGTCTGAGGGCTATAGGCCACCTCCAGTCTCAGAGGCAAGATGCCTCTAAATACCCATTGCAAGGGAGCAACAGCAGGAGAGAGGGCATGCCCTCAGCTCTTGCCTGTGGGCTTCCTAGAGGATCTGATGGGCCACCGTGTGAAACACGATGCTGGACTAGACAGGCCTTGGGCCTAATCCAGTGGGGCTATTCTTCTGCAAGGCAGGAACATATTCACACTTTTGATAAATGCACACAGATACAGGTGGACCTCATTATCCACAGATTTACGTATCCGCAGTTGGGAAAATGACACCTGACCTCGGCATACGCAAAACACCCTCCCAAAAAACCATGCCGACCTCACGTATCCACGGGTTGGAGGTGTCCAGAAACAGGTCCACCATTTTCTTCGATGGAGCCTCAAAATGGCTCCCATCTTTGTTTAAAAATGGGGGAGGGGGGGTGTATTACCTGTATTACTTTTGATTGCTCTGCACCCCTATTTACATGTTGTGCTCAATGCAGTGCAATCTGTGTGTTGTGTATGCACATACAGACCTATCCACACATACAGTTATTCACTCAATGAGGCCATTCACACAATCAACAACTGTGTTCTACCTGGGTTTGGAGGCTGCGTGTGCTCCCAATCTTTGGTTGTGTGGAAGCAAGGTAGGAGGAAAACCTGGGTAGCTTCCACACAATCACGTCTACCCAGGTTCTCCTCCTACCTTGCTTCCACACAACCAAAAATTGGGAGCACACACAGCTCTCAAACCCGTATAGGACACAGTTTTTGATTGTGTGAATGACCTCATTGGGTCAATAATTGTACGTGTCAGACCATTAGTCCATCTAGCTCAGTGTTGTCTACACTGACTGGCAGTAGCACGCCAAGGTTTCAGGCAGGAGTCTCTCGCAGCCCTCCCTGGAGATGCTGCTAGGGATTGAACCTGGGACCTAGATGCTCTTCCACTGAGCTATGGCTCCATCCCCTGAGGGGGATATCTTCCAGTGCTCACATAGAGTCACCCATCCAAAAGCAAACCAAGGGAAGCCCTGCTTAGCAAAGGGAACAATCCAGTCTACTTCTTCTCTTCCTAGCTGGGAACTGACCTTTGTCATGCCAAGAATGACCAACAGCCATCAATGCTTGTGCAATTGACAGGGAGAACAATCAAACCTAAGAATATCGAGAATCACTTGCCTTTTGCTGTAGGCACTGAGACAAGGCTGGGGAAACTTGGCCCTCCCAGCTGTTCTTGAACTGCAACCCCCATCACCCCCAGGTGGCTGGGGGTGATGGGAGTTGTAGTTTGCCCAGACCTGCACTAAAGTAACCTTCCCTTCCAGACTTACATTGCTCCCGGGGCCGCCATTTTCCACCCCACTGGAGCCCACGACACCTCCAATGCCACGCTAAACAACATGCGAGTGTACGGGACCTTATTCCTCACCTTCATGGCCGTTGTGGTTTTTGTGGGCGTCAAATACGTCAACAAATTTGCTTCTCTCTTCCTGGCTTGCGTCATCATATCCATCCTGTCCATCTATGCCGGGGCGATCAAGTCCATCTTCGATCCGCCTGTTTTCCCGTAAGTGGTTTTCATTCCGAATTACGATTCGAACCGCCTCAGTGGTGCTGCTCTAAATGTGTTCATCTCTTAAGGTGCTAGAGCTGCTTCTTGGCTTTTAACCAGCAGCAGGTTTAGGAATATAGGTTTAGTCTAACTCTAGGACTATAGGAAGCTGCCGTATGCCAAGTCAGGCCCTTGGCCCATCTAGCTCAGTACGGTCCTCACAGACTGGCAGCGGCTTCTCCAAGGTTGCAGGCAGGAGTCTTTCTCAGCCCCATCTTGGAGATGCTGCCCAGGATTGATCCTGGGACCTCCTGCATGCAGGCAGGCATATGGGGCCATAGCCAAATGGAGCCACAGCTCTTCCACTGAGCTATGGACCCATCCCCTAAGGGGAATATCTTACAGCACTCACGTGTAGTCTCCTGTCCAAATGCAAACCACGGCAGACAAAGGGGGCAATTCGTGCTCACAAGACCAGCTCTCCTCCCTATATAGGGTACACCACAGATAGAAACCCCTTATACTGAGTCAGACCATCGAACTATAAAGCCCAGTAAGGTCTATGCTGACTGCCAATGCTTCTCCAAGGTTTCAGGCAGGAGCCTTTCCCAACCCTGTCGGGAGGGAACTTGGGACATTCTGTGTGCAAAGCAGATGTTCATTCTGGAATTGTTTGGTGTATGTGGTGCCTTATTAGGAACATAGGAAGCTGCCATATACTGAGTCAGACCCTTGGTCCATCCAGCTCAGTGTTGTCTACACAGGCTGGCAGCAGCATCTCCAAGGTTACAGGCAGGAGTCTCTCCCAGCCCTGTCTTGGAGATGCTAGGGAGGGAACTTCCAACCTTCTGCATGCAGATGCTCTTCCCAGAGCAGCCCCATCCCCTAAAGAGAATATCTTACAGTGCACACATGTATAGTCTCCCATTCAAATGCAAACCAGGGTGCTGTTTGCTTAGCAAAGGCCATAGTTCCTGTTTGCTCCCACAAGACCAGCTCTCCTCTTTATATATTATATAAACTATAGCTCTCTGACTTTATATATTAATGGCTTAATATCCTGATTTTCATTAAAATTCAGCATAGCTTTCAGATAAAACAGAAAAGCACAGTTTTATGATAATACACTGTTATAAAAACAGATAAAATGCCACAGGCAATAAAAGGCCAATTAGGCAGGCTTCTGCTCCCAAGGAGCCTACAATCTAAAAGAAAACAATGGGAAGCAGAGAGAGAGAGAGAGAGAGAGAGAGAGAGAGAGAGAGAGAGAGAGAGAGAGCACCCAACCCCAGGGTAGGGAGAACAAATATGAGCAAATGCCATTACCCAGTTGGGAGTGACGGTTAAAAGGATAAGTGAAGGGCCACATGAGCTAGGTAGGTTTTAAGAAGGGCCTTTAAGGAAGAGAATTGATGCCACAGAGGTGTTCAGGGAGGGAGTTCTGCACCTAGAGGGGAGGAACTAATTGGCAGGAAGTTTCAGACTGACAAAAAGAAGTACTTTTTCATACAACACATAATAAATCTATGAAATTCTCTGCCACTGGATGTGACACTGACTTGGATGGTTTTACATAGGAAGCTGCCATATACTGGGCCCGACCATTGGTCCATCTAGCTCAGTATTGTCTTCACAGACTGGCAGCGGCTTCTCCAAGGTTGCCGGCAGGAGTCTTTCTCAGCCCTCTCTTGGAGATGCTTCCAGGGAGGGAACCTGGACCCTTCTGCTCTTCCCAGAGCAACTCCATCCCTTAAGGGGAATAACACATGTGGTCTCCCATTCAAATGCAACCAAGGTGGACCCTGCTTAGCTAAGGGGACAAGTCGTGCTTGCTACCACAAGACCAGCTCTCCTCTCACTTTTTAAAAGGGGCTGAGACAAATTCTATGGAAGACAGGTCTGTTGGTGGTTATTTGTCCTGATGGCTGTATGCTACCTCCAGGTTCAGAGGCGGGATGCTTCCGAATAACAGTTGCAGGGAAACCACAGCAGGAGAGGAGGCCTGCCTTCATCTCATGGTTGTGGGCTCCCCAGAGGTGTCTGGTGGGCCAATGTGGGAAACAGGATGCTGGATTAGCTAGAAGCCTGATCTGGCCAAGCTTCTGTTCCGTTTAAGGAAGCAGGTCACCTTTTAAAAAATTTTGTTTTTAAGGGAGCCACTTTCTGCTGCATTCTGAGGAACTTGGCTGAGGGCAGGGTTTCCTCTGTGGTTCTGCTAGAAACCTTCTGCTTATCCCCTTAACTGTCGTTCCCTACTGGGTAGCTGCATTTGCTCATATTTTCCCTCCCTCCTCTGGCCTCTCTTCCACGCCTTCCACTGTTTTCTCCCCTGGCTCTTTTAGATTGTAGGATCCTCGGGAACAGGTTCTGTTGAGGACCCTGCAAAATGGAAAATATCTGACCCAGCTGCGGCCTTCCTTCTTCCCCCAGTGTCTGCATGCTAGGCAACAGGACCCTTTCCAGGGACCTCTTTGACATCTGTGCCAAAACCACCGTTGTTGACAACGTCACTGTGACTACCAGCTTAACGGAGCTCTTCTGCCCGGACAACAATTTGACCTCTGGACTCTGCGATGAGTACTTTCATTTTAACAACGTGACGGAGATTGCCGGGATACCTGGAGCTGCGAGTGGCATTTTGAAAGGTGCGGCCAAGGACCCCACTGCATGAAATGTAGCCACTTTTGCGTGCTGTATACTGTGCAAGAGGTCAGGCCCCTGCCCCAAGGAGCTTACAGTATAACATTTGACAGAATCCACCATAGTTAGTGTCCTCATTGGTCCACATGCCAAAGACTTCTGAACTGCAGTCCATTCACTGCAGACTTCTTGAACTTCCTAAGTCATTGTGTAAATATTTCCTTTTGTCTAACGTAAGGCAGTAGTCAGATGTGCCATGCCATTCATTCAGTGATCCAGGGGCTTCCCAGATGATGTTGGACTACAACTCCCATCATCCCCCGCCATTGCCACCCAAGGTGGAAACCCTTACACCAGTGTTCTTCATTGCAAGGTCTGGGATCCAGAGTCCCCTGACTAATTATTTTTTAGGCATGGGCAAAGCTTCAGGCTTTTAGACCTGAGCACAGTCCCACGACATTGCACGGAGGTAACCCGTTCCCACCACGCCGTGCTGCACTTTGCCAGGTATCAGTGGGGCTCCTTAAATAGAAACCAAGTCCTCTCAGGTCCACCTTGGGAGGTGCACATGGAGTGCTGGGAAACGTAGTTCTTCCCAGCACTTTCCCCATAGCACTCTCCAGGGACTACACTTCCCAGCACTCCGTGTGTGCTTTCCAAGATGGCGCTGTGTCCAAGAGGGCTCCATGTCTCTTCAAGGGCCCACCTCCCAGCTCTGTGAAAAATGCAGCACTGCGAGGTGGTGAGTGTGGTGGGGAAAGGCTCTCACACTAAGGGGTTGGTACTTATGTCTTTGGCTTTTATGCCAAAGTGGTCCCCATTTGAAAAAAACAACAGTGAAGATCACTACCCCGCACGAGCCCATCCGCTTACCCCATGCTCCTGATGTTTTTTGACCCACAAGATAATGTCTGGAGCAACTATTTGGAGAAAGGCGAGATCCTGGAGAAAGCTGATCAGCCATCTGTTGACGTGCCTGGACATAAGAACAACCTTCACTTGTATGTTTATACCGACATAGCGACCACCTTCATGGTGCTCGTTGGCATCTTCTTCCCTTCAGTGACAGGTGAGGATGTGGAGAGGATGGAATATCTTCTGGGAATTTTATATATATGTGTGTGTCTCGTGCGCTTAGATTTTAAGAAATCATTTTCATACAGGCTTTTTTCTTTCTTTTAAGGGATCATGGCTGGCTCAAACCGATCTGGAGACCTCAAGGATGCCCAGAAGTCTATTCCCATTGGAACTATCCTAGCCATTCTCACGACATCTCTAGTCTGTATCTTTTTTTCCCCTTTTTCCTTTTGGAAATAAAAAGGTGGTGGTGGTTCTGATGTGCTTGCAGGCTTCCCAGATGGACCTGGTGAGACACTGTAGGAAACAGGATGCTAGCCTAGATTTTGGATGCATAATGACCTGCTATCTTGTGTTTGGAGAAAACACAATTTAATCAGTAAGTGGCTTCAGACATCATATGGAGTCACAGTTCATTTTATTTTTATTTACTTATTTGTATTTATTGTTAGGTTTATATACCACCTTTCATTAAAATAATCACAAGGCGGTTTGCAATACATTTTAAAAACAATACAATTAACTAAAATTTATATTACAAATTTGGGTTGGTGCCACAGATGATCACCAAATCCTGGCTTGTTCCACCATAATACATAGAGACATTGCTGCTGTGTTACTGGCCTTGCAAGTAGGTTCCATGCTGGTTCCACGCCTATGTGAGATCCCTGTGAAGATGGAGCTACTGGAATGTATCAAGATTAAGCCTTGATTGCAGTTTCAGACTGAGACCATGACTAGGAAAAACAAAATGGCTTCAAACATTGGGTTCAGCTCATGGTTGGACTGCCTGAAATAAACCACAGTTTGTTGACTGGCATGGGTTCAGACACGCAAACTAATTGCAGTTGAAGCAAACCATGATTCCATGTGCTGTCAGAACCGGCCCCGTTTTTAAAGCTGTGGATAAAGAATGGAACTGTTAAAAACATAACGAGGACGTTCCCCATGTTAAGACCGTTGAAAGTGCAAAGTTATATGATCAGGTAAGTTACAGAACTTTGCATAGTTAGGTAATCTACCCTAACTGGACCACATCTTCAAGCATAGTGGCTGTTTTCACAAACCAAAACAGGATTGGAGGAGAGCCAGGCCCGCTCCGGATTGAAGGCCATGTGCTTCCAAAGATCACAGTAGGAGGGGAGGGGAGAGGTCGTGTGGGACCCGGAAGCTGAGTAGAACAGGTGTGGCCAACCCACATTCTGTCCTCAGCATTTTATCAAGGATGGACAGCTACCCTACCTGGTGCCCACACGATCACTCTCCCCTCCTGTCTTGCTACGACCGCTGATTGTGAGTGTTCACATGGCTCTGATACGAATATGACGAATATTTATATACTGCTTTTTAACAAAAGTTCCCAAAATGGTTTGTTTGTTTGATTGATTAAGTGCCGTCAAGTCAGTGTCAACTCTTAGCGACCACATTGATAGATTTTTCTCCAGGATGATCTGTCTTCAACTTGGCCTTTTAGGTCTCATGGATTATTCGTTGCTGTCATAATCAAGTCCATCCACCTTGCTGCTGGTCGTCCTCTTCTCCTCTTTCCTTCAACTTTCCCCAGCATTATGGACTTCTCCAGGGAGTTGGGTCATTGCATAATATGTCCGAAGTATGATAGTTTGAGCCAGGTCATTTGTGTCTCAAGTGAAAATTCTGGATCGATTTGTTCTATGATCCGTTTGTTTGTTTGTTTTTTCCTGGCTGTCCATGGTCTCCTCAAAAGTCTTCTCCAGCACCAAAGTTCAAATACTTTTTTCTATCTTGTTTCTTCCAAGTCCAGCTTTTGCATCCATAGTGTGTCACAGGAAAAACCATTGTCTGAACTATTCTAATCTTTGTAGGAGATGGTTTACATAGATATAAATACATATATACCCTGGCTGGGTGCTCTTCTGACCCTGTTCAGGGTCATGAGAATAGCCCTATCATGTTTTCTTCACAGGAGGCATCCTTCACCCTAGAGACATTTATAACACACAGTTCTTTTATGGCCTTTTTTTGTTTTTCCATTTTGGTGCCTGGTTCAGCTGGTTTGACAGCATTCCGGGGACCACTTAGTTGTCAAGGATCTTCTGGGCATGCACCTTTTCCAAGGGTGCCTAAGAAACAGAGATGTGGGAAGGCAAGTTGGGATGGCCAAAGAGAAGTAGGGCCAGGAGACCCTCTGTAGAGTGTGAAAGCCTTAAGGCAGGAGTTCTCAAATGGGTCCCCAGGTATTGTTGTTCTACAAGTCTGCGTGGGGCTGCCCTTGAAGTCTATTCAGAAACTGCAGCTAGTGCAAAATGTGGCAGCTAGGATGTTATCCTGAGCTGCCCGCTGGGACCATATTACCCCCGTTTTGAAAGAGCTACAATGGCTGCCAATCTGTTTCCGGGTCCTATTCAAGGTGCTGTTTTTGGTTTTTAAAGCCCTAAACAGTTTGGCCCCTGGATACCTGATGCCTGCTCCCAAGGGTTTCTGCCCGTTCGATGAGGTCATCAGAGGGGGTCCTGCTCCATGTGCTGACAATGAGGGAGGCTCGCCTGTTGTGTACGCAGGACAGGGCCTTCTCAGTCATTGCCCCCAGACTTTGGAATGCACTCTTGGTGGGCCTCCACTCCCCAGTCTCCATCACAGTTTTTAGAAAGCAAGTAAAATCTTGGCTTTTCACCCAGGTTTTTAAATGAGTGTTTTGTTTGCTGCTGCTTTGTATCTTATTGTTATATTGAACATGTGGGTTTTTTTCTTTAATTTAAAACCTCTTAATTAGAGCTCTCTTTTTATATTCCACTTTAAATCTTGTTGTGTAGTTTTTACGGTTTTATGTTGTTAAATGTTTTGTAAACCACCTTGAGATTATTTTAATGAAAGGCAGTATAAAAATTAAACAATAAATAAATAAATAAAATTCCCATCATCCATAGCCACAGTGGCCAAAGTTCACTGTGGGTGATGGGAGTTGTTGTCCAACATCACATTTGCCTTCAGTGGAGTGTTTTCACTGCCCTGTGAATTTGCAGACCAAAACGTTCTACAATTATGTTGGTTCTGTTAGTAAATTTTATTACTGTACGGTTATAAACCGGGAATAGTTATGGGAAATTCTGCTGTAGGACCATGCTAACTCTTGCTGATATCAAAAAGCAAATGTTTTCCTGAATGTAATGCATACTTTCAGATTTCAGCTGCGTGCTGCTATTTGGTGCTTGCATTGAAGGTGTGGTTCTTAGAGATAAGTAAGTAACCCTCAGACTTCTGCTTCTGTTTTTGAATGAGAACGTGCAGCTGATCTTCCTTTGGTCCATATTGCAGCTTTTGCTATCTGGAATTTCTGTTTTCTTCAGTACCTGCAATTCAGTCCTGCTCTGATCACTGTCCATGCTTATTCTTGCTTAGTGCAAGGCTGTATGTCTTCTGTGGTTCCATACAGGCACAGACAAATGCAGGATTTTAGTACTGGATCCCCCTGAGGATCTCAGGTTTCATTGTGTTGTCCTCTGTCTCCCTCCCCCCCCCACCCCATTTAACTAAAAAAGCAAGTTTGATTATCTGGCTTTGGTTAACTGAATACCCCTTGCAGATGCAAAATAAATTGGGCAAAATGAGCAAGCACAATCTGCAGAACTTGTACAGATTGCAGCATTCAACTTGCCTTGGAGCAGAACTTGACGGATCTATTTTTGCTCAGAATATACATATCCCTGTCTATGTGGTCATACAAATACCCCAAATATATTTACAAATCTAGCAAACCTACATATGCTATAGATGGCAGTGATTAATGCTTTCTTTATCCCAAGCAAGTCCGTTGGAGTCAGTGTTACATCTCCCCCCCCGCCCGGCCGCCCCCTTCAAAATCCCATCCTTCCTTCAAAGAGCTCTAGGCAACACTCAGGAGCGTCTTTGAACCATGCAATCATTTTATTCTCACAACAACCCTGTGAAGTAGACTAGCCTGAGAGGGGATCTCTGCCTCATGATCACCCAGTATGCTTCATGGCTGAATGGAGATTTGAGTCCAGATCTTGGGGACATAGGAAGCTGCCTTATACTGAGTCAGACCCTTGGTCCAGCTAGCCCAGCATTGTCTGCGCTGACTGGCAGCGTCTCTCCAAAGTTTCAGACAGGAGTCTCTCCCAGCCCTATTTGGAGATGCTGCCAGGGACTAAACCTGATATAGATGCTCTGTCACTGAAACTACCCCATCCCCTAAAGGGAATACTGTACCTTACAGTGCTCAAATGTCGTCACCCATCCAGATACAAAGCAAGGCAGACCCTGTTTAGCAAAGGGGACAATTCATGCTCACTACCCCAAGACTAGCCGTCCTCCTTTTAGGCTAAATCCAGCATTCGAACCTCTATAGCACACTTGCTTGCAAGGCATTCAAAAGATAAAGGGGTTTTTTTTGTGGTGGGGTGAAATTCCTGTGTCTTTAACCGACCACAGCTAAATCATAGATTGCAGTTTGATACATTTTTAGAAATGCAAACTCTTTAGTGATCTAAGCTTCTTTACACATCACCTTGCATCTCTGGATCTCTGAACAATTTTCATGTGTCTTCACTGGAACAGGATCATCATGTTCCTTCAACTTTAGCCGCCTCCTTTTTCCTTTTCTTTTTCTTCAAAATCTTGCTTAACCCAGAGACCAGAGCTGTATCGTGCATTTCTTGGGAACATACGAAAAACGTGTTTGGTGTAACCACTTGGATAAGAATACTTAAGAATACTTATCCAAGTATTCCAATAACCAATATTGAATTAGCACAATTTTGTGGAGAGGAGAGCTGGTCTTGTTGTAAAGGAAAAGTGTGCTGTTAAGTTGATTTCGACTCCTGACACCCACAGAGCCCTGTGGTTTTCGTAGCAAGCAGGGCTTGTCCCCTTAGCTAAGCAGGGTCTGCCCTGGTTGCATATGAATGGGAGACTTGATGTGTGAGCACTGTAAGATATTCTCCTTAGGGGATGGAGCCACTCTGGGAAGAGCAGAAGGTTCCAAGTTCTCTCCCTGGCAGCATCTCCAAGATAGGGCTGAGAGAGATTCCTGCCTGCAACCTTGGAGAAGCTGCTGCCAGTCTGTGTAGACAATACTGAGCTAGATAGACCAAGGGTCTGACTCAGTATAAGGCAGCTTCCTATGTTCCTATGTGTGTGTTTGGGGTCTGCCATATCTTGTTGTAGGAAATGCATCTTGAGTTCCACTTACAAAAAGCTCTTAAAACACGTAGAAAGTAAACGCATCCCAAGTTCTCATGATAAATGACTAACCCCATCTTTTCCGCAGATACGGGGATGCGGTGAACAAGAACCTGGTGGTGGGCACGCTCTCGTGGCCCTCGCCGTGGGTCATTGTGGTGGGCTCCTTCTTCTCGACATGTGGGGCTGGCCTGCAGAGCCTCACGGGAGCCCCACGGCTGCTCCAAGCAATTGCCAAGGACAACATCATCCCTTTCTTATGGGTTTGTACACACGGAGCCCACTTCCTGCTCTTGTGAGGGTCAAAGCAGGCGCTGTGATGCCTGCCGTCTTTTCCGAGGGACTACCTGAAAAAGAGCACCATGAGTCTGGAAATCTGTTGTGCTCTCCCAGAAAAAAATGGGGTAGTAAAGCTCCCTGGCCATGCTAGCTTGCATTTTGCTCTTTGAAGAAACGCCTACAAAAACACCAAGTTTCCAGTCCTCATTAAAATATGATAGGTCACGTGGTCAAAGGTGGGGCACAAATAAAAATAATCTCACATCTGTTCTGTGGTTTCGAAGCCCAGGATTTTTAAAGGGAAGTCTTGCATAGTCTGTTGCTGAGAGCTGCCCACCTGTGCCCACCTCTACTTCGAAATTGCCAAATGTCAGTACCAGGGATGGAGCAACTGGCCCTATCCACAGCATTATTTATTTATTTTCTACATAAACCGCTTTGAGAACTTTGGTTGAAGAGCAGTTTATAAATATTCTTAGTAGTAGTATTAGTAGTACAACTCCCATCATCCCCAGTCCAATAGGTTGTGGCTGGGGGTGATGGGAGTTGTAGTTCAACAAGATCTGGAGGGCCAAGATTGCCCACCCCTGGTCTATGATACCATGACTGCACAACTTTGGTCTTCTAGCAGATGTTGGCCTACAATTCCCACAATCCCGGACTCTTGGCCACTGTAGCTGGGGATTATGGGAGTTGTAGTCCAAAAACAGCAGGGGGCAAGGTTGCGCAACTCTGGTCTGCACAAAGGATTTGAAGACCTTTGCAGATAACGGCAACCTTCTGGGCTCATAATACGGCTGCCAGTTCTGAATGAGTTGTCCCAGTCTAGCTTCATGAGGGAAGGGAATGAAATAAAGAGGAGACCTCAAGGATGGATTTGGAGCCCGTAGAGTTACATAGGAAGCTGCCTTATACTGAGTCAGATTATTGGTCCATCTAGCTCAGGATTGTCTCCAGTGGTTGGCAGCAACTATTCAAGGTTTCGGGCAGGGGCATTTCCCAGCCCTGCCTGGAGAAGTCAGGGACTGAACCTGGGGATTTCTGCCCGCAGAGCAGGGGCTCTACCACTGAACTATGGTCCTTCTCTGCCCTACACATTTCAAGTAATAGAAAAGGGGCAACTAACAAGCAGAAGGCTGCCAGCTCGAATCCCCGCTGGTACTATATCAGGCAGCAGCGATCTAGGAAGATGCTGAAAGGCATCATCTCATACTGCGCGGGAGATGGCCATGGTCCACCCCTCCTGGATTCTATCGAAGAAAATCACAGGGCTCTGTGGGCGCCAGGAGTCGAAATCGACTTGACCACTTTATAGAAGAAAACAGACAACCTGTTTCTGTATTCCTTCCTCTCTCTGTACAGGTGTTTGGCCACGGGAAGGCCAATGGTGAGCCAACGTGGGCCCTCCTGCTGACAGCGTTAATTGCAGAACTGGGAATCCTGATTGCCTCTCTTGACATGGTCGCCCCAATCCTTTCAATGTGAGTAGCAGCAGTTTTGCTGTCGTCCGTAAGTTGCATGCTTCCAAATGGTTAGTCAACCTTCTCTTCACCTCTTGTGGATCGCAGGGGATTCAAGGAATCGTTCCAGGACAGGGGTTCTCAGCCTTGGTTCTCCAGATGTTGTTGGACTACAACTCCCATCATCCCCCAGCTACAATGGCCACGAATGAAAGGTTGAGAACACTTGCTCTAGAGTAGGGCTGGGCAAACTTGGTTCTCCAGATGTTGATGAACTACAACTCCCATCACCCCCCAGCCACAAGTGTTGGGAGTTGCAGTTCAACAACATCTGGAGGACCAAGTTTGCTCAGCTCTGCTCTGCAGTTCATGGGAGATGCTGACCAGGCCTGTTGAGCCCCACTGAGGGTGTATCCCAGAATATACCAACATCCTCTCCTGTGCACTGCAGAGGAAAATGGATCATGTTTTACAAACTACTTTATGGAAACGTGTTCCACAAGCTACTAATTTTCTCACTGGGAAGCGCCGTGATAGGATTCTGAGGATAGCTGGCTGTTTGAAAACCAAAAATTGCCATAATATATCATATTTAGCTGAATAGAAGACTCTGAATTTAAGATTACCCCCTCCCCTCCAAAACAGGTTAAATACAAGCTATGCCTGTATTTAGTGCAAGTGAACAGGACTCTGAATTCAAGACGTTCCCCCAATTTATAAACATCAGTGAACTTGTGGAGGAGATATAGTCTTGGATTCAGGTACAGTAAGCCGGACTGTTGTTATACCCTTCTGATCTTTGGGGAGAGTGTTGTAGAATGTAAGCCAGGGATTCTCAACGTGTGGGTCCCCAGATGTAATTGGACTTCAACTCCCATAATTCCCAACCAAAGGCCACTGGGGCTGGGGATTATGGGAGCTGAAGTCCAATAACATCTGGGGACCCACACATTGAGAAACCCTGATGTAAGCTAACGAGCTCCTCCTAGTGGTGATTTGAATATGTCATGGTTCAATGAAGTGACCGGCCGTGTTGATGTCCGTGCCCCTGGCCTAAGCCCAAACTGTCATGGCAGTCTTTGCATCAGTGAGAAAGTTGATAAGTTGGTGATGCTATGTGCACATTACTTCCAAACAGTTCTTTCCACCAAGGTTTATTATGCAAAGATAATGTAAACTAATGAGCTCCTCCTTCATTTGTAAACCGCCCTGAGCCATTTTGGAAGGGCGGTATATAAATCCAATAAGTAAATAAATAATAAATAACATCATCCACCAGATGTTACAGGTTAAAAGCAAAACAGTTTCATTGTAAATACACCATCTTCAGTTGCTAACACGGACTGAATGTCTCAGCAGCTCTTAAATTCCTTTGTGCGAGAAAAGTGGTAAGCAGTGGAGAAAGTTCACTGAGACAGTTCGGCCCTGACATCAAGTAGACCAGGCCAGGATTGAACCTGTTAAGGTTTAGAAAGTGTTTCATCACAATGTATTGAAGAGTAAGGTAAGGTATATGTGCATGCCTTAGAGGGAACGCTGGTCCCCAGCTACAATGAATTAATGGACCATGTTGTGGTTTCCGTGGATGCCAATCTGAATATGTTGTGTGTCTCTCTCTCTCTCTCTCTCTCTCTCTCTGCCTCACCTTGCAGGTTTTTCTTGATGTGTTATCTGTTTGTCAACCTGGCGTGTGCAGTACAAACACTTCTGAGAACTCCAAACTGGCGGCCCAGATTTAAATACTACCATTGGTAAGTTTTTAAAATAAATGCAAAGGTTCCCAAGAGCTTGTCTTCATGAACCTCATAGTCCAGGGGAGAGATGCTTGCAACACCTACACACAGTAGGAAGCATAGGTTGATGAGAAATGACTTTTGACCTTACATAAGAAAAGCCCTGGTGGACCAGGCCAGGGGTCACCCAGTCCAGCATCCTGCCTCATGCAGTGGCCAGTCAGGTGCATCTAGGAAACTTGCGAGTAGGGAAGAGAGGGCAATCGCCTCTTCCCCCTGGAGTTCCCTCGCACCTGGCTTTCCAAGGCATGCCCCCTCGGATCCTGGTGGAAGTATAAAGCTACCAAGGCTAGTAGCCGTTGAAAGTCCATGAATCTGTCAAATCCCCTTTTAAAATGGTCGAGGTTGGTGGCCATCAACACATCTAGTGGCGGCCAGTTCCGTAGTTTAACTACACATTGCATAGAGAAGTACAATGTATTCTCAATTGTATAGAGAACTACAGACCAACGCTTGCCTGTCCTGAATCTCTGCAAAAAACTGTTTACATTTTTTTACCCCAACTCCGGTCTCTCTGGGCTGTGCGGGGGAGTGGGGCGCCTCTGCCCATCCTCCTCTCTCCATCCTCTAGCTGGAGGAGGGGGAGAAGATGGAGGCGGTACGGCAGTGGCCTGCCCAGGGAGAGGGAGAAATGGGGCAATGCTTCCCTTCCCTTCCAGGCTGGGGATATGGGGTGCCATTCTGTTGGGCGGTGGCAGGTGCAGCAGAAACTGCGTGCCCGCCAGAAGCGGCTGCATAGAGGCCCGAGGGTTGGTGCGCGCACATGCGCACCTTAGAGAGAAGCCTGTCTCTCTCATGTTCCTTCCTTCCCTGCCTTCTTTCTGAGCTAAAACGGTGTCACCCTCTGATCAAACCTTCCATATCTCTCAGACCTGGTCCACACACGCAGTTGTCCCGTGCTGGATATCCGCGCCCGACGATGCCTGCTGTGTGTGAATGGGCCAGCACAGATATGCCGTAAGGCAGGACGCCCATGTCACTCAAACAGACTGGCCAACGTCTGGACTAATGCTGTGTTTGTGAGACGCACAAAGTCACACTCGTGCAAGAAGGTCCCGGGAGGCTGCCTTCTGCCGAGTTCCCTGCAAAACGCATGAGGCATGCGCCTTGTGGCACGCAGGCAGACACATTTGTGGTAGCGCAACAGCTCTGGCCCAAGAGCAGTGTCCTTGCACAAGGGCAACCGTGCCTTCCAATGGAGTCGGTTCACACTTTCAGCAGCTAGCCATCTAGTAAGGAATCGCGTGGCGCAAGTGCGTGGCATGTGCTAACACCGGCGTTTTCTTTATTTCAGGGCCTTGTCGTTCCTAGGCATGAGTATCTGTCTTGCACTGATGTTCATCTCCTCCTGGTATTATGCTTTAGCCGCAATGCTGATCGCAGGCATGATTTACAAGTACATTGAATACCAAGGGTGAGTCCTAGGAACATGGGAAGCTGCCTGTTACCCAGTCAGACCATTGGTCCGTCTAGCTCAGTATTGTCTATGCTGATTGGCAGCAATTTCCCTCAGGTTTCAGGCAGGGATCTACCATCCAGCTACAGACCCTTCCCCTGAGGGCAGACTGTGCTCACATGCCGTTGCCCATCCAAATGCAAACCAGGGCAGACCCTGCTTAGCAAAGGGGACAGCTCTCACTCACTACTGCAGGACCAGCTCTCCTCCCCTGCTTACCTGAACATAGTCGGATATTGTGAGCGGAAGGACTGCAGAATTGTCCTTTTGAAAAGTTACTCCCCGGGGAAGCTCAGAACTGGATCTTTTATTATTATTATAATAATTATTACATTTATATCCCGCTCTTCCTCCAAGGAGCCCAGAGCGGTGTACTACATACTTGAGTTTCTCCTCACAACAACCCTGTGAAGTAGGTGAGGCTGAGAGAGAAGTGACTGGCTCAGTCACCCAGCAAGTATCATGGCTGAATGGGGATTTGAACTCGGGTCTCCCCGGTCCTAGTCCAGCACTCTAACCACTACTCCACGCTGGATCTTTCAGAAGAAGCTTAATCCCACCATTCAACCACTGGATTATTTACGTGGAAACTGATCAGCTCAGTGAACAGGCTGGAAGGCATTTCTGTTGTCGAAACCAAGTGGCTGACATCCAAAGTAACATACTCCGTCCCCTGCTAACTGAGCAAAGAGGCACCATTTTAAAGTGGTGATACTCTTCTGTTTAACAGGGGGAGAGCAACTGGCCCTATCCAACCCCAGCACAGCATTCCTCCAGTGGTTGTTGCTGGTGTCTGCCTTATGTTTCTTTGCAGACAGCCCATTGGGGACAGGGATCCATCTCATTCATTATTGTTTTCTTTGTGTAAACCGCTTTGGGAACTTTTGTTGAGAAGCGATATATAAATATTGGTTTGCTTGTTTTGTGCACACCTTTGTTTCTGTTTGCATTTATACCCCACCCTTCCTCTGAGGAGCCCAGAGCGATGTACATGGTAATGCTTCTCCTCGAAACAACCCTGTGAGGTGGGTTAGGCCGAGAGAGAAGCGACTGGCCCAGAGTCACCCAGCGAGTCTCATGGCTGAATGGGGATTTGAACCCGGGTCTCTCTGGTCCCAGTCCAGCACTCTAACCACTACAGCAAGCTGGCTAGTACCTCTCCATCGGGTCTCCGATTCAGGAGCTTGCGTTCCAGTCTTGCGCAAGCACAAACATCCTTAGGGCTGATGCGGGTTGCCCCTGACTCCCAGGCCTTAGAATGAAGAATACTGAGAGATATTATGGAATCCAAATGATTACAAATGTCCTTGGAAACGACTCTTCCTTGAAATTCTGCTTTGCAGGGCAGAGAAAGAATGGGGCGATGGGATTCGGGGCCTATCACTCAGCGCTGCCAGATACGCCTTGCTGAGACTGGAGGAGGGGCCCCCTCACACCAAGAACTGGAGGTGATTTTCTTGTCCAGACATGTATGCATGGAGAATCCAAAATGCTGCTGCATCTTCAAGGGCTTGCTGTGGGATTTTCTGGATCATTTAAAAATCATGCTGGGGCGTTCCGAACATCCCTGAAATGGCTTAGAACAGGGATGTTTGGAATAAAAATGGTCTGTTTTAATTTTATGACTGATTTTAAATTGTTGCTTGTTTTAACTTTTTATGTGTGTTTTAGTTGTTTTATATTAACCGCCCAGAGACAAAAGTTTGGGCGGTATAGAAGTTTAATAAATAAATAAATAAATAAATAAATTTCTCGGCATTGGGTCCCCAGATGTTATTGGACTTCAGATCCCATAATCCCCGGCCCCGGTGGCCTTTGGTTGGGGATCATGGGAGTTGAAGTCCAATAACATCTGGGGACCCAAAGTTGAGAATCCATGGCTTAGAACAGGCATCCCCAAACTGCGGCCCTCCAGATGTTGCTGAACTACAATTCTCATCACCCCCAGCTACAATGTATTGTGGCTGGGATGATGGGAATTGTAGTTCAGCAACATCTGGAGGGCCGCAGTTTGGGGATGCCTGGCTTAGAACATAAGAACAGCCCTGCTGGATCAAGCCCAAGAAGGCACATCTAGTCCAGCATCCTGTTTCACAGAGTGGCCCACCAGATGCCTCTGGGATATGCCCTCTTTCCTGCTGTTGCTCCCCTGCAACCCCCACCCCCCATCATTAACTACCATAACTGCTCTTCCCACACCATGCACAGCATGAGAGATGATGTACAGGTATAAGGTGCCTCCCAGGCCTGTTTGGGTCTAAGCAACCTGAGAGAATGCTCTGGAAGGCACCCTACATGGATCTTTTGCTATGCATTGCAGGGAAAGAGCAGTCATGGTACTTAGTCATTTCAGGGGAGTTTCATTTCTGATAACAGGAACCTAGGAAGCTGCTGCCTACTGAGTCCGACCATTGGTCCATCTAGCTCAGTGTTGTCTGCTCTGACTGGCAGCAGCTCCAAGGCTCCGCGCAGGAGTTTTCTTAGCCGGAGACACCAGGAATTTAACCTGTGGTTTTCTGCATGAAAAGCAGATGCTCTCCCACTGAGCCATGCTGCCATCCCCACTAGGAGGTCTCTGAATGCAACTGGCCAAACGCAAGTTATATAGGAAGTTGCCTTATAACTGGTTAGACCATGGACCATCTGGACTGCTACACGGGTTGACAGCAGCTCTCCTGGCCTACCTGGAGATGCTGCCAGGGATTGAACCCGGGACTTTCTGCATGCCAAGCAGAAGCTCTACCACTGAGCTACAGCCCGCTGAGGGTTCCTGAGGATACAGTTTAAAGACTGCAGGCATCAGTCAGAGCTGCTGCAGAACAACTCCACTATTCTCCGGCCTCTGTGATTCATACAGATGGCACTTATTTTGCATGCACACATATGCTGATTAGCTGCACCCCCCCAACTCATGAAGCCCCTTTCCAGGCCTAGAGGGCAGTTTCGGAAAGCAAACCAAATCCGTATCGGGCGCAGCTGTGAACGGCTGCCTGCGTGAATGGCCTCTCAAGCAGCTCGGCTTCCGGGGGGAGCCATTTGCAGACATCGGAGCCCGCCGGCGAAAGGCATTCATTCTTCAGGCCCTCCCGACCAGAGTGGGGTGTGTAAAGCCATCCGACAGTGTCTGGAGCTTCTGAATGCTCCCGCGCCCCAAACCGCTGCTCTTCCCCTTCTTTCAGGCCGCAGCTGTTGGTGCTTCTGAAGCTGGATGAAGATTTGCACGTGAAATACCCCAGGCTGTTAACTTTTGCGTCTCAGCTGAAAGCCGGCAAGGGGCTGACCATCATTGGGACGGCCATTCAAGGCAACTTCCTGGAGAGTTATGGGGAAGCTCAAGCTGCTGAACAGGTGAGAGCATGACCGTGTTGCGTTGGACGGGAGCGGCGGGCATTTTTCTAAGAAGCAGGACAAAAGTGGCCTGAGATCTCCCTGCAGGGAAGCGTCTTGGCTTGTGGAGCAAATCCATCCCTGCTTTTCTGCCAAAGCTCTTCAGCTGAACCAGCCTTCCCCGCTGAGAGGGCTGTTGTAAGGATCACAACTCCCATCATCTACAGCTGTAATTTATTGCAGCTGAGGATGATGGAAGTTTTAGTCCCACAACAGCTGGAGAGCTTCAAGCTATCCGCTGTTGCTCTTAGGCAAGAGAGAAGATTATCCCCAAGTGAATTTCTGACGCAGATGAGATTCGAACCAGGGACCTCCTGATCCATAGCACAGTCTCCTGACACTACGTTACACCAGCCTTTTCAGGGGTCTTGTTTCACTGGCCATATTGCTCAACGTCCAAACGAATTAGTCATGACTGAGCACCATTGAAATCAATAAGACAAGTTCGTCAGGACTCACTCAAGTCCCTCTAATTTCAATTGGACTTAGGCTAGATTCTGCCCAGTACATTTATTCTTCTGTGATTTTCCTAGAACGCCAGATTGCAATGTAAGTGGTGCGTGCATGATTCAGTGCTGGGTACAGAAGAGCTCTCCCAAATATAAACCATTTGGTAGTACAGGAAAATAGGAAGCTGGGTCAGACCCTTGGTCCGTCAGACTCAGGACTGTCTACACCAGGCCTGCTCAACCTAGGCCCCCCAGCTGTTTTTGAACCACAACTCCCATAATCCCCAGCCACAGTGGCCAATAGCCAGGGATCGATTATTTATTTTATTTTATTTTATTTTATTTTTAATTTATATGCCATCTTTCATTAAAAACAACCCCAAGGCGGTTTACAAAAGTTAAAAAAACACACAATGAAAATGTCAATAAAAATATTAAGCTAAAAATATAAAATAAATCTAATTTAAAAACTATAAAATACAAGCATAAAAACTATAAAAGGGTGGGAGCTGTAGGCCAACATCTGCAGGAGGGCCGAAGTTGAGCAGCCCTGGTCTACACTTAGTGGCAACGGCTCTTCAAGGTTTCAGGCAGGGGTCTTCCCAGCCCGACCTGGAGATGCTGCCAGGGATCGAGGCTGGGACCCTCTCATGCAAGCATGCAGATGCTCTACCACTGAGCTCGGCCCCACCCCCTAAGGAGAATTATCTTACCAGGCTCACATGTAGTCTCCCATCCAAATGCAAACCAAGGCTAACCCTGCTTAGCAAATGGGGGCATCCATGCTCACTACCTGTAAGACCAGCTCTCCTTCCCTACCTGTATGCTTATCTGTCAAAATATGATTCCGTGTGTGCAAATAGTCATTTTTTAATGTGTGTGTTTTTTTTAATTGGTCCATGAGTTGACTCCATCAGCAGAGAAGCTTTGACCTCTCCCCCCTCCCCCCCCCCCGGCTTTCTTCCAGACAATCAAGAACATGATAGAAATTGAGAAGGTGAAAGGATTTTGCCAAGTGGTTGTGGCCAGCAAAGTCCGCGACGGCATCTCCCACTTGATACAGTCATGCGGATTGGGGGGCATGAAACACAACACGGTGGTCCTGGGGTGGCCGTATGGCTGGAGGCAAAGCGAAGACCCCAGAGCCTGGAAGACGTTTATAGGCAAGTGCTAAAGATGATGGTCAACTTCTGGAGCACACCAGCTCCTGCGTCAGTTAGTGCTGACATCCTTATGAACCTGGTACCTTCTGCATGCCATGTAGATGCTCTTCCTCTGAGCAATGGCCCCATCCCCTAAGCGGAATATCCTACAGCACTTTGATTGATTGATCGATTGATAAATTTATACCCCGCCTTTCATTAAGAAAACCCCAAGGCGGCTCACAATACACATTAAAAACACTGAGCTAAAAAATATAAACACAAATCTGATTTTAAAAAATAAAGATTAAAACACAAGCAAAAAAAAAAAACAAAAAACCAGTACGAAATACAAGAAGCAATAGTGGAGACAATCATATAAAAGCCTGGGTAAAAACCATGATTTGACTTACACGTAGTCTCCCATCCAAATGCAAACCAAGGTGGACCCTGCTTAGCAAAGGGGCCCCAATTCATGCTCACTACCCCCAGACCAGCTCTCCAAAGTTGTGCTGCCCTGACTTGGTGTTATCTGTAGTGCTTTTAGTAACCAAAATGTCGCCACCTCCTCTGTTAGCCTCACACCGGTGGTAGCACACGGCTTATTTCCCGTTGACCCAGCTGGTCACTGACCGTTAAAAAAAATAAAATTCAGTTCAGTTCCCATTTTGCAGAAGAGGAATTGAGTTCCCCGTGAGGTCCTCGGTGGGCCCATGACTTGCAGAACGGCTGGGGTCCAGCCTAAGGGGCTAATGCAGTTCTACAGCACTGGATTTTATGAGACAATTTCATGGGCAAGCATCCTTTGGGGAAGGGGTATGTTCGTGTGTGTGTGTGTAAGTAACCTCGGTGGTCTTTCCCCCTCCAGACACCGTGCGCTGCACAACAGCCGCCCACCTGGCCTTGCTGGTGCCCAAGACTGTGTCCCTCTACCCCAGCAACCACGAGCGTTACAACGAGGGGAACATTGACGTGTGGTGGATTGTGCATGACGGAGGCATGTTGATGCTCCTTCCTTTTCTCCTCAAACAGCATAAAGTAAGAGTGCCAGGAGCTGGCTAGTGTGCGCTTGTCCACTGCTTGCATCAGGGGCAGGCAACCTGGGCTCTGCAGATGTTGCTGATGATGAGCATTGTAGGTCAACAACATCTGAAGAGCCAGAGTAGCCTAACCCCGGCATATGTCCATTCATTCCCGGTGTGGGATATTCACTGGCTGCAGGCCTTGACACATTCTCTTTGGAGCCAAGAGCCAGGCAATAGACACATGACCCAATTACTCGACTTAGTGATGGACATGTTGAATTTGAGAGAAAGTGATTTCAAATAACCTCCCCCCCCCCTCCTCCATAGGTTTGGCGGAAGTGCAAAATGCGAATCTTCACCGTGGCCCAGATGGATGACAACAGCATCCAGATGAAGAAGGACCTGGCGACCTTCCTTTACCACCTCCGAATAGAGGCTGAAGTCGAAGTGGTGGAAATGGTAATGGCGTCTCTCTCCTCCGCCAGTCGACCAAGGTTTGGGCTGGTCGATCCTGCCTCCTGCGTGGGCCTTATGGGTGCCTGTCTTGTTTCTCTAGCAAAACAGCGACATCTCTGCATACACCTACGAGCGGACTCTGATGATGGAGCAGAGATCGCAGATGCTGAGACAGATGCGGCTGACCAAAACCGAACGGGAAAGGGAGGTATGCTGGCCGTGTGTCCTGGCAAAGGCCGTGTGTCCTGGCTGTGTGTCCATTTGGTCTTTCTAACGGCCGCAGTCACCCTTTTCAAAAGTTCCGACAAAGGTGCCCATGTGGGACGGAGCCATGGTTCATTTGAATACCCCAAGGAATGCAGCTACATCTAAGGGAAACAGAATCAGGCATGTTACTACTCTTTCAATGACTGGAACTTTGGTTGGACATTGTTTCTGATTCCATTATCAACCTATTTTGGATGCCATCTAAAATATTACAGGGTTTTGTAAAAGTAGGGGTCTAGGGGAGGCGAGCTGGTCTGGTGGGAGCAAGCATGACTGGTCCCCTTTGCTAAGCAGGGTCCACCCTGGTTTGCATTTGAGTGGGAGACTACATGTGAGCACCGTCAGATTCTCCCTTTCGGGGATGGGAAGAGCACCTGCATGCTTGCCGGCAGAAGATTCCAAGTTCCCTTAGCATCTCCAAGGTAGGGCTGAGAGAGACTCCTGCCTGTAACCTCGGAGAAGCCACGGCCAGGCTGTGTAGGCAAGCCTGAGCTAGACAGACCAATGGTCTTAACTCTGTATATGGCAGTTACAGTATATGGCAGTTTCCTATGGCGGAGGAGTTCTCTTGCCAGTGGGTATATATAATACCCAATTTAACATTTGCTTATGGCTAGTTATTGGAAAAGCAGTAACATGCCTGATCCAGTGCTCTTGGAATTGCACTGATGGCTCCTTGTTGTCCAACCAAAGCATGCATATCTCATTCCTTCCTAATTCTGACTCTCCAACCTGATTGCAAAAGTGTTTCGTACAAGAGTAATAGACGGTTGATGTCTGAAAATCCCCTTCTCCCAGGCTCAGCTAGTGAAGGACAGACACTCGATCGTGAGATTAGAGAGTCTCTACTCTGACGAGGAAGACGAGGGGGAAGCCGTGCCAGAAAAAATCCAGATGACGTGGACGAAGGATAAATACAATTCTGAAAAACGCAACCGTAACAGTGCAGCCGAAAACTTCCGGGAGCTCATCAGTATTAAACCGTAAGTACTGTCGGAGCCACGCCTTCAAGCCGTGTGTTCCTCAAGTTAAGCCACGTCCACAGCTTTCCATTTATTATTATTTATTATTTATTTATTACATTTATATCCCGCTCTTCCTCCAAGGAGCCCAGAGCAGTGTTCTACATGCTTAAGTTTCTCTTTCACAACAACCCTGTGAGGTAGGTTAGGCTGAGAGAGAAGTGACTGGCCCTGAGTCACCCAGCAAGTCTCATGGCTGAGTGGGGATTTGAACCCAGGTCTCCCCGGTCCTAGTCCAGCACTCTAACCACTACACCACGCTGGCTCACTTGACAATTAAGTGCCAAATTAGGCCCTGGTGTTTATTAGGCAAGGGCAGGAACTGGCCAGTGGGGGGTGGGGAATGGAGTGTCAGTGGCATATGGAGCAGATCCAAACAGTTTTATATACCAGGGATGGCCAACCTGAGGTTCTCCAACTTATATACTACAACTCCCATCATCTCCCACCACAGAACTGCAGCGGGGGTGGGAGTTGTCATCTTCGTAATAAAGGTAGTGGCTCAGGGATGCTCAGAGTGTGGATCACGGCTCCACTGGGAACACTGAAAGAGGCATGAGGTCACAAATCCCAAACTGCTGTGGGCCCTCTGACTTCAGGCTAGAGAGATGGAGGGAAGAGTCAAAGTGTGGGGGAGATATCTGGGGACCCTGGAGGGGCGTAGCAGCTGCGTAAGGGAATGAAGAAGCTGGAAGGCGGCGCTGATGCAGGGCTGGACAGGCACAGAAGGTCTGGTAGGTACAGACCACATGCTTTGCATGCTGCAGGTCCCACATTCGATCCCCAACATGCCCAGTTAGGGCTGGGAAAGATCCCTGATACCAGTCCATGTCCTACTACAAATATTTATAGACTGCTTTTCAACCAAAGTTCCCAAAGCAGTTTACATAGATACAAACCAAGAGGGTTCCCCGTCCCCAAAGGGCTCATAATCTAAAAATGAAAAATAGCATAGACACCAGCAACAGCCACTGGAGGGATGCTGTGCTGGGGATGGATAGGGCCAGTTGCTCTCCCCCTGTTCAATAAAGGGAGTCACCACTTTTTCAAAGGTAGACCAAGGTGGTTCTCAAACTTGAGTTCCCAGATGTTGCTGGACTACAAGACCCATCTTCCCCAGCCCCGACAACCTTTTACCACTGGGGATGCTGGGAGTTGTATTCCAGCAACAGCTTGAGAAAGCCTCGGTTGTAGACAATACAACTGCCTGACTTGATATTAGGCAGCTTCATGTGTTCATAAGGAGTTCAGAAGTAAGTACAATTCATAAAATTTGTAACACAGCATTGTTGCTGCTGATTGGTTTCATAAACTCGGTTAAGTTTGAGAGAAAGTGATTTAAATGATAAAACAGTAAGTATTTGCAGGTAGGTGGGATTAGTATTGCTATTTTCTGCAAATTAACCCTAGCTTCAGAGCGTGATGAAGAACTCCCTAGAATTTCCTTTGTGTGTCATCAAAGCTAAGGTGAGTGGCCTCTTCAAATATTCCTCTGAATTGCCTCTTCATAAACCCTCTGAGTTTGCTTCTGTAGCCATTTCTGAATAACCTAAAGGGACATTGTCCTCTTGGGGCAAGACTGAAAAAGTCTGTTCTTTTTTGTATTCTATATAATCCATTGAAAACTTTGGAATGCTAATATTAATTTTATTTTTATTATTTCCCCCCTTCATGCTGCCAGTGAATGGGAAACTCTGTAAGTTTGCTTGTATTTGATAATATAAAGAGAGCATTTTTTTCTGGACTCAACATGCTGGTAGCAGTTCTGAGTGTTTTAAATGCAAAATTGCCCCCCAGAGGTGTGGAGGGCGAGCGGTGGCTTTTATTATAATTTTAATAAAACAAGCATAGATGAGGCATGCAAACCCCTCCTTTCAGTTTCTCTTTCCATCTACTTTCCCCCTGCTCAGCTATGCTCTCATACTGGAATTCACCTCAGCTGAACACAAAGTACTTCGGGGAAAGGGCTCTGAGGATATAAGCGACACGGACAGTTCAGTGCACACCCTTAATGGGAAAGTCAGACCTCCCCCCGCCCCCCCACTTCTTTCTGTGCCATTGGATCAATGCTGCATTTAAGCATCCCGTCCAGCGAGACCTTTAATTTAAATCTCCACAAAAATATTCCCAATAGACTGGAACCTGCCCTTATTTCAGTGGCAAATCACCTTGAGACTGAGACAGTCTCAAGAGGTAGGTTGACCATCACCTTTCCATCAGGGACATGTTTTCAGCACAAGAAGTCCTAGAAAGAGATATAAAGGGGGGACCACACACTCTGACTTGCCCTGGGCCATACACCCCCCTCGGGAGAGCCCTGACTCTGTTCTTAAATGGATTTTAAAGGTAAATTTGTGCACTGAGCACCCCGCTCCCCACCCTGTGAATAGGGCTAGGCAATGATGCAGGCTAGGATTTTGAGGGAGCGAAGGCAGCAAATACAAATGGGTGCAGTTTTGTATACCTGCCTCTTGCGTAGAACAGGGCTGTCCCCTCCGGTCAAGCGAAGTCATGAATCAAATGATTAAATCTGACAATTACAGTGAATGATCAAGTTGGTGCAACCCCTGCTAACTGGGCAAAGAGGCACCTTTTAATGTGGTGATTCTCTTTATTTAGCAGGAGGAGAGTAACTGGCCCTCTCCACCCCCAGCACAGCATCCCTCTAGTGACTGTCGCTGGTGTCTCTATCTTATGTTTCTTTTTAGATTGTGAGCCCTTTGGGAACAGGGAGCCATCTTATTTATATATTATTTCTCTGTCTAAACCACCCTGAGCCATTTTTGGAAGGGCGATATAGAAATCGAATTAATAATAATAATAATAATAATGATAATAATAATAATAATAATAAATGTGTACAAATTGGCATGGAGGCAACTGAAACACTGGTTGGCATTCCCTACAGGGCAATGAAAACAGAAGTAGCTAACATAGGAATGGACCTTACACATAGGAAGACCTTACATGTAGTCACCTGTACAAATGCAAACCAAGGTGAACCCTGTTTAGTAAAGGGGACAACCAGGGGCATAGTTAGGGGAGAGGGGGGCCGTGTTCGCCCAGCGGCCCCTTGGAGTGAGGGAGATAATGAAGAAAATAAGGAGGGGTGGAGCTGGGGGGGGGCCTTCAGGAGCTGGAGGGCCCAGGTTCTATGAACCCATCCACGCAATTATAGCTACACCCTGGGGACAAGTCATGCATGCTACCACAAGACAAGCTCTCCAGCTCTCTCTCAAGTGTGTTCCGGCCTTTCCCCATAGCCTCAATGGAGAGCTGGCCTTATGGTTGCAAGCATGAATTGTCCCCTTTGCTAAGCTGGGTCCACCCAGGTTTATCTTTGAATGGGAAACTCCATGTGAACCCTGTAAGATATTCCCCTTAGGGGAATGGAGCTGCTTTGGGAAGGGCATCTGCACGCTTGCATGCAGAAGTTTCCAAGTTCCTTCTCTGGCATCTCCAGATAGGGCTGAGAAGCCTGCAACTGTGGAGAAGCCGCTGCCAGTCTGTGTAGACAATACTGAGCTAGATGGACCAAAGGTCTGACTCGGTAGGAGGCAGCAGGGGCGTAACTATAATAGGGCAAGGGGAGACAGTTATCTGGGGGCTCACTGCCTTGGGGGGCCCTCCAGAGGCAAGTCACATGACTGACTCCCCCAGCTGCTCACCCGCCCGGGCTTCCTTCAGTTGTATTCATCCTCCGAAATTGATGTGGGTGTTAAGACCTGGAGCTACCCGAACAGCAGGTCTTTCTCTATCCCCATTAAATGACTTGCATCGTCCACAATTTACAAAACCTTTAAAAACATAATTTAGGATGAAGTTCTATTGTGGCACATAGCTGTGTTATATTACTATGCTTTTTGTTACCACTATTCATCCTCATTTAAGATTTCTTTACTTCAGGAGCTGAGCTTCGGGGGGGGGCATTTTAAAATCTTGTCTCTGGGCCCAGTTCAACCTTGCTACACCCCTGGGAGGCAGATTCCTATGTTTCACCTCTCTCCCCCTCCTCCCTCCCTAAATGGGAGTTTTTCCTACCAGGAATCTGTCCCTGAGAGTTTTGCAATCCTCAGGGACATTCCTGGAAGTTAAACAAACAAACAAACAAAAAACCCTCCGTTGGACAGAGGAGAGAACAGCAAAAATCACACCCACCCACCCCCTTCTGCCACCACTGGGGCTTTGTTGAAAGACTGAAATTCAGTTAAGCTGCAGTCTGCTTGCTTCTCTGCAGGGATACCTCCCTTTTTGTAGCCTGGCAGAGAATGCCAGCCAAGAAGCTTCTTTTTTTTTTTTAAAGCATACTTTTATTTTCATACTGTGCACAAATATGTTGCAGCAAAAATATTCCTGATAGTAAGCACTGTCAAGTTACTGGTTGCTCCTCATCTAAAATATGGCTGGTCAGTTGCAGTTTCTATGTGCATTGCAATTTTTTTTTTAAAAAAAATATGTTCCCTAGTTAATCAGGGGATACCTCCTTAAGTTGATTTTAAAAGGCCTTTTATCAATCAGTTGGTTAGATTTCCACCCTAACAGTGAACCTTTCTGCAAAGCATTGGTTGCAACAGAACGGATGGCCAAGCTGCAGGAACAGCTGCCACGTGGCGGGGGAGGCCCTGCTATTAGATGGGGTGGGGTGGGGTGGGGGGGAAGCAGTCAGAAATCCCACCGGGGATGCCCAGACCCTAAAGTAGCTCTCTGGACCCCAATCAAAGGCTTAAAAGAAATGAGAAAATACCAGCACAAGTTTTACCAGCATTGGCAGCACTGAATCTGGCCAGCGGAGCTGTATTTAGGGGTATTTAGCCGCCTCTCTCTTTTTACAAGCTCCCAGGATGCTGGCGGTGGTTGTGGGCAAACACATTACAGGGGCAGAGACGGGTGATGTCGTAATGGGTCCTCCGAGGATGCCAGGTGGTGAGTTAGTGACTCATTAACCTTGGCAGATCACGCATCGCAGCCCTTTTTATGGGCGCCCCGGCTGAGTGGTGGAAAACTACAGCCAATGCATCCTGTTTGCCTACTCGACATGAGAGCCACCTCTGTGTCGGGTTCCTCTCTGCTGTTTTCCTTTGGGTTTTTAATGCGCCCACAGACTGCCAAACTGTAACTCTAACTTTATTTTGGTTCTGTTTCTGTTCCATGCTGAAGTGCCAATAATTCTGGACAATTCTCCATTGAAGGGACAGTTTATATTTTACGCTGCAGTTCGATCTCCTAAGCTGCTTAGGATGCCTTCCCAACAAATCAGGTTTTTCTGTATCGGAAATTAGAGTGGTATTCAGTCTAACAGGGATTCCCAGATGTTGTTGACTACAATTCCCAGCAGCTGCAGTGGCCATTGACTGAGGGTGATGGGAGTTGTAGTCAACATCTGGGAATCCTGTTACAGGGAACACTGTGGGGGAGGGGGTTCATTTTTTTCATTTAAGAAATGTACGCACAGAGAAACTGTGTTTCCCCCCCAGCTTACTGCAGGAGCATGTGGTATACTTTGCAAATGCTGATATTGTCGAACCCCATAGAACAAGTGAGAGTGGCAGTAAAAGAAATCTATCTTTAGAATTACTGACTCATTAACATTGGCTGGAGATGGACCAGATTGCAACCATTTTTCTTTTTCGGCTTGATCATTTCTCTCTCTCTCTCTCTCTCTGAGCTGAAGGCAGAGCTCCGTGGTAAAGCATCTGCTTTGCACACAGAGGGCCCTAGGTTCAACCCCTGTAGGACTGGGAGAGACTCTTGCCTGTAGCCTTGGAGAAGCTGCTGCCAGTCAGTGTAAACAATACTGAGCTGGATGGATCTTGCCAGTGAGGGTAGCTGGTATTCTAATTCCCCCCCCCCCGCCATGTGTGTTAGCTTTAGTACCGTACCCACCACAGCCCCAAAGATAAAGCCATTCTGGTTTACAGTTGCCACCGCCATGGCCAGCACACAGCCACCCTGCACACTTCAAGATGATGGTGTTTCTAGTTGGCACTGTTCCAGTCGTGGTTTCTGATAGCATCTGTGAATGATCTTTCTGCAGGAACCAGTCAAATGTCCGAAGAATGCACACTGCTGTGAAGCTCAATGAGGTCATAGTAAATCGTTCCCACGACGCCAGACTTGTTCTGCTTAACATGCCCGGCCCTCCAAAGAACACTGATGGAGATGAAAACTGTATCCTTTTCATGGGAGTGGATATTTCCATGTAGAACACCTAAGGTAGGATCAGCCATCATATGGAAAACATGTTACGTTTTGTCTCACTGTGGATAATTTGTACGCCTGAACCTGCACTAGTCAAAACGCTGTGGCTTATTTTGGACCAATTGGAACTCAAGGTTTGAAGTCAGTGGATTTGCCCTAACCATGGTCTCATGTGATGTCTGAACCACAATCCTAACAACATCTTGGTTTATTTCAGTTGCTTCACCCTTGCAAAGCTCTTGCATGGAGAGAGGGAGAATAGCCTAGGTCATAGGAGGTAAGGAGAAGGGACCACAGTGGATTAATGTAACAGGGGTTCCAAGAGTGTCAACCTATTACCCAAACTGTGCAAGGTTTCAGCTAAAGCAATTGCTAATCACATTTAGCAGCAGTGTTCCCTCTAAGGTGTGCATGTGCGTGTGTGCACGCTCACAACTTTTTTTGGAACCTAGGAAGCTGCCATATACTGAGTCAGACCATTAGTCCATCTAGCTCAGTATTGTCCACCCAGACTGGCAGCGGCGTCTCCAAAGTTGCAGGCAGGAGTCTCTCTCAGCCCTATCTTGGAGATGCCGCCAGGGAGGGGACTTGGAACCTAGATGCTCTTCCCAGAGCATTCCCGTCCCCTAAGGGGACTATCTTGCAGTGCTCACATGTGGTCTCCCATTCAAATGCAACCAGGGTGGACCCTGCTTAGCTAAGGGGACAAGTCATGCTTGCTACCACAAGAAATGCACTGCTCTGACTTTCAGTGCTTGCTTGCCTTTTGAGCTACTCGACACCTACCTTAAAGAGCAAAAAATCATCAGTTTAAAACGAGCGGCAGGAAAGGAATGTGGCTTATGTCTTGATCTAGGATTCCATGGAAGCCAAGGTCCTACCAGCTGTCCTCCACCCCCACAGAGTCCAAGATAAGGAAAGGAGATGGGGAGGGGGTGGGGAAAGATTTGGGGGGAGGGTGGTCCTGTAAGCATATCAGCATTAGGACTAGTTCCACACTGATAAGAGGGTGTTGGATTTCTGACTGGGGGGGGGCGCGCTCTCATTGTTTTCAGAATTAATACCTATAGTCCTGATGCAGGGATTATCAGGCCGATAGTCATACTGGAAATATTACAGGCCTAATGGATACCAGCCTAACTTGACCTTTAAAAGGCCAAGGTGAAGACAGATCATCCTGGAGAGAATCTATCAGAGTCGACACCGACTTGACGGCACTTAATCAAATGGATGCAGCGCTGTGTCTCATTTCCTGGAGAGATTTCTAAGTGCTTTAAATGTGTGAGAAGGTTGTCTTTTAGTTTAGTAACTAGCCATCAAGGACTTTAAAGGCTGTTCCTCTTGCTTTGCTGAGGTTTATCTTTGACGTACACTAATCCAGATATGGAGTTTCTTGAGGTCCTGACGGAGGGCTTGGAGCGGGTGCTGCTTGTTAGGGGTGGTGGCCGAGAAGTCATCACCATCTACTCTTGATCCTTTCCCACTGCTTGGCCTCTTCGTGATAAAAGGACATTCCAGTTCCAAAAGGAGACGACATCGTGGCTCCTCTTCGTCTTCCTCCACTTTTACAACATCTCTTCCTATCCACATTTCAACCTTTGCACCGTAGACGTAAATGTAGGTCCCCCAGAACTTCTTCCGTTGCAACAGACATATCTCGCTCTCAGAGTGTGATGGTATCAGACCATTCTGCTAGGTTCCAATCATGAAATACGTGATGTAGCTCTGTCTGCTTTCAAACTTTAGCAGCTGCGTGTGCCGTTTTAATATTGAACCTTTTTTATTTTTTAGAAAGCAAAGTGCAGTATTTTTAGTACCTGTATAATATTAGGACTGAAGTCAGTTAACAGGATTTTAAACAAAGTCTTTTATATTATAAGGTGGAGGGGGGGGGGCTAGAACTACTTTTATAGAGCAGCAAGTGTCTGCTGATATTTCTACTACATTTCCTAAGAGGATAAACCATCCCCACTTTAAAAAGATACCGTTTTTGTAAACTCTTCTCAAGACCTATAATTTCAGTATTGAATAAGAATTTACACTTTGAAATAAAAATTTTAAATTATATTATGTATGTAGATTGCTGCAAATGATGTACAAGAGCTGGGCGGGTCTCTGATCCAAAACAGACACATGCAGACACCCTTATTTATTTTTCTATTTATTTGTTAGAAACCTTGGCAGTGAGGAAGCCAACAATCTAGACCAGGGATTCTCAACGTTGGGTCCCCAGATGTTATTGGACTTCAACTCCCATAATTCCCAGCCCCAGTGGCCTTTGGTCAGGGATTATGGGAGTTGAAGTCCAATAACATCTGGGGACCCAAAGTTGAGAATCCCTGGTCTAGACTAATGATTGTAGTCTGCTGCCTGCAGGCCATCTCTTATTTTTTATTGTGGCACGCTGACGAGGGGCAGATTTGGACAGGGATCAGATCCTGGCTTGACAGCAAATTTGAACTCAATAGTTTGCCTTTAAACAACAAATAAAAGCTGCTACTTTTCTCCTCCCAGGGGAGAATCTGAGGCCAAAACTCCTGCTAGGAATACACAATTTAATCATGGCTCTGCTTCCTGTCCAATGCTGCCCTCTGATGAACTCCACTCACCTGCTAAGTGCTTTCAGAGAAGTTTCCTAAAATGGATTTCAAACCAGGAGGGAGGAGATGGAGGCTAAGTTAATGTACCCTGCCCTGTTACAAATATCTGCAGGTGAGCGTGACATAAATGTGTAGGTCTCGTACTTCGAGAATGGGCGAGATAGACCTTGGTGGTAGGGATGTGTACAGAACCAGCAACTGCCGGTTCGAAGGTGGGGTGGGGGATAACTTTTAACGACTGGGGAGGGTATTCTCCCCTACCCCTGGTGCTGTTCTCAAAAACAGTCCTTTGCCACCCTGCTGCGTCATGGACTAGAAGTGGCTGCTGTGCGCGCGCATGTGCAATGGCCACTTCTGGGGAGCCAAGGAAGTATGCTGCCGTGCTGGCAGGGGAAACGCATGCAGGGAGGGGGGAGAGCAGCCTCCCCAGTCCTTAAAGTTATCCCCCACCCCTTTGAACCAGTCTTTTGAACCAGTTCCGTGCACATCCTTATTTGTTGGAGAACACACTGGTTACAGCTGGAGGAGTCTTCACAGTAGGAAAGTTACTTTTTTTTATAATAGGAAGTTTTCATTTTGATCAAGCACATTACATTGTATTTGCTGTACAGCTTTTCCCCTCCAATAAAATGTTGCATACATTTAAAGCAGTGTCATGTGTGCTAAATCAACTTAATCCATCTAGCATTGTTTTTCTCCATGTACCTTTACCAGCATAAACGTAAAAGGGTGGCGTGTCAGCTAATATGCTACAAGAGATGCTACAGAAAGGTGTGTGCCTGTTTTTGCTAATCAAATGTTTCTGGTTCCGATTAAGAGCGGTCTGTATTGTTAATGCATGTTGCACTTTTGGGTATATATCGTTCAACAGTTGGCCAAGCCCAGTATTTTGACTACCAATGTACACATTCTACAAAGTGGGAACTTGAACTGTCTCTGATGCTATGATGCCTCTATTAAGTGCTGAACTTGAACTTTGCAGGGTGATGGAACTAGCCCTTGGGTACTGACATGAACGGCCTCTCAGGCTGTGATGCCAACTTGATAACCGATGAGGGCCTGGGGTTCATCCTGCTATGTGCTGGATGACACCAGGAGGGTGAGGATACTTGGATCTCACATTAGCTTCCCCCCAGCTCCCCCAGGAATGCATAAAGTACAATACAGTGCAGTAGAGAGTGGGGAAGCATAGTAGCCAAGCTGGCCAAAGCACACTGTGGTGTGCTATCCTTTTTTTCCCTGTTTTCCCCACTGCTGTTATCGTTATGTAGATTTTTCAGGCCATTTTGACTCCAGAACCTAACCCCCAAATTCCTGCTTACATAAGGCTTCATTATTTGCGGTTTCAAGCGCAGAACCTAACCCCGTGAATAACAAGCTCTGCCTGCACATGGAGAAATGCTAAACCAAATGCGGGAGGGGCAGAAAGAAGAGGTATACAGCACCGTCTCCTAGCCATTTCAGTTCCTCTAGTAATGGCCCCTCAAAACCCCCCAACTCCCGCCAAAAAATCATCCAAGTTCCAGGGGAAAGAGTCCCAGCATGGACGTGCAGAAACACCTTGAAACCAGATATGCCACGGAAGTGTGAAACGTGCGCACAAGAAACATGGATGGCTGGAATTCACCCCGTGATAATGGAACCAAGTTATTTGTAGCTGAACTGAGACTGGAGGACCTGTGATAATTGAGGGTCTCCTGAACACTTAGTTTAAAACTGAAATAAAGTCAATTTTCATAGTTCTTAGGCACTTTTTAATCTGTCTCAAAATTATACAAATCTGTGTAAATCCAGTGCCAGTCAGCCTTCATCCATTCACTCATTCGGACACATACACACACTTAAAAATAAATATTTCAGCCCTGTACGTCAAACAAGGATTTTGCAACTTAAGTTTCTAGAACAGACAAGAAAACGTCTTCCTTCAAAATTCTACATTCAAGCTATTCAGAAATAGCCCTGCAAAGTCCATAATACATCAGGTGCTTTAACAACACTCAGGACGCAATTTCAAAGACCGTTTTATCCAGAGAGAAATTGCTGCAGTGTCTGCTCCCTGACAACCGTTGGAGGCGTAGTTCAGGTCCACCTAGCAAAAGCAGTAAAAGACAGTTCAGCAAAATAAGAAAAATTTCAATAATACTTCAAAGGACTTAAGTGCTGTTTGGATAGGGGTCAGCTATAGAGAGATTACTTGACTCCTGTTACTATAGCACATCTAACCAATTTTTTAATTAATATTAGTATTACAGAAGACATTCTACATCAGCAAATGTAAGCTATACAAAATCGTCCCTATGTTGCTGAATGCCAACCCCCATCATCCCCAGACACAATAAATTGTAGCTGGGGATGGTGGGAGTTGTAGTTCAGCAACATCTGGAGGACCTCAGGTTAGAAACACCTGGCTAGCTGTTAGTGTGCCTTTGGTTTGGACAGAATATTTTGGCATGCAAAACAGGAATGGAATAGAATAGGATGTTATTAATTAGGCAAATGACCATAGCAAACAATAAAAAAACAAGGAAATTTAATAGGATAAATTTACACCCACACACACCCCGTTAGAGACAATTATACTTTACTTTCTCTGAAATTTCAAGATGAGACTCCACTCTAAACAGAGGGGCTGACGTGTTGCACAGGGCAACATGGGCGGATCTGAGCTGCCCATGGGTTATCCACTACTGCTTAAAAGTAAAACTGTGCCATGCTAAGTTAGTGTCAGCTCCTGGTGGCCACAAAGCCACGTGGTTTTCTTTGGTAGGAGTGGCCATCTCCCGTGCAGTATGAGATGATGCCTTTTAGCATCTTCCTATATCACTGCTGCCTGATATAGGTGTTTCCCATAGCTTGGGAAACACACCAGTGGGAATTTGAACTGGCAGCCTCTTGCTCCCTGGGCAAGTTACTTCCCCGCTGCGCCTTTAGGTGGCTATCTAGTACTTCTTACAACTGTGCAATCACTGCACACATTTGAAAGAATGGCTGTAGTGCAGTGGAAACGGGGAAAAGATCACATAATTTTAAGTAGTAGCAGACCAGCAGTGTTCCGCAACCCCATTGTGTTAGATGCCCACACAGGCAGGCCAGAACATGTCAGCCAGTGTCTGGGATAAAACTGAAGTTTCTTACCTTGTGCCTTTATATGCACTACACCAAAGGAACTGGGTTCTCTAGGAGTAGAATTTGCTGTTGCTGACTTTTTTCTCCCTCAGTCTGAAAGAGCGCAAAAGGGAATAGTACAGTCAGCTGGGCAATGAGGAAACACCAATGCCCTCTGACCACCACAGATATCAGAATCGGTGGCTATAAGAACTGGAGTTGAAAAGGGGCTCGTAAGCCATCTAGTCTACTCCCTTCCCTGCTCTAAAGCGAGAGCATCCCAAACGAGCAGCTGTGCAGCCTCTGCTTAAAGACCTCCAGCAAGGAGGCGCCTACCAACGCCCCGACCGAACTGGGTTCACTGTCAGACTGCACTTATTTACTGTTAAGAAGTTTCTCCTGGAGCACAAGTCAACTAGATCTAGTGCTGTCCTCGAGGGCAGCAGAGAACAAAGCCGTGTTGTCTTCTGTGCAACAGCCCTTCAGGTAACACAGCATTTCCACATGATCTACATTTTTTCTTTCTTTCCTTAGAATTGAGAGGTATCAAATATTTTTTAAATTTATGTATTTGCATGAGGGCTGAGGAATGGTGCACTGAACGCAGGTTGGAGTAGAAGATCTCCAAGGTCCCTTCTAACTCTAAAATTCTATAATTTGGTTAAGTCCAGCATATTTTTGGCAAACCAAAAAGCCAGACCAAGAAAAAGAGAGAAAAGGGGCTGAATATTTGTTCCCCTTATTGGTGGTTCTCTAGTTCTCTTTCGGTTCCTGCCGAAAGGATTCAGAATCTTCGAGGAGGCGTCATGAGCAACATACTTTCTGTTGCAGGTCTCTTGGTAAACTTGCAGCTGACCCTCGTTCACATTGAACTCTCTCAGTAACGCGTCTCGGCTGGGGTTCCTCAAGTTACGGCGGGTGTCGTACAGCTGATTGTTCAGCTCTGCTTGGCGCCTCCGTAGCTGCCGAAAGGATGAATAGAGCTCTTCTTCGCCTTCCTCCATGGGGAAAAAGCAAGAAGACTGTCTTAGACACCAGCAGAACAATAGCCATAATCAAATTGTTTATATTTTTAAAAGGCTAGGCATGGTGGAGCAAAGTGAAGCCCTTCTAAGGGTCAAACTAGACACAACGTTAAACATGAGTCTGCAATGTGAGCGAAAGGAGGGTTACCCCTTTGCCCCCCCCCCCATGCCATTTTCCTGGCATTAATCCCTCCCTCCAAAGTAGCTTGGGAGAGGGATGAGGGGGATTTTCAATAAGAAAAGTACATGGGCAGAAATTTAAGCCTGTTCCACCCATGCCCCCAAATCCTGATAAGGGTGTGTGTGTGTGTGTGTATACACACACACACCAGGAGAAATTATTACATGTTTAATATCTCTCTAATGCATAAAAGATATGAAAAATAACTTACAGATTTTTACACAAAACAGGTAAGCTGAAACAAACCGAGCAAACGTTTCAGTATAATACACCAGTATTATTTTTAACATCTTATACGCATTAAAGAGATCATTTGGAAGTTTGGAGCAGTGCAATGTGTATTTCATCGCTGGTATATTGTCATGTTTAATATAGCCTCCCGTTTGCTGCAAGCTCTGCTTCATTTAAATAGGAGAACCAAGTGCATGCTGAAGTCTCTCCCACCGAAATAAATGGACCTTTAAAAGGATCTGACTGTCGGTCCATATCGGCAGGAGAGAGTGAGAGAAAGATGCCTGAACATCAAGTAAGAGGAACAGCCATCAAGGAGAAGAACAGGCAGCATATATAGCAAGAGATAAATCATCAGTCCTAAATAATCCTTGGTGTTTAACATAGTACATGCATAGTACATATTTATTTATTTATCTGATTTATATATCGCCTTTCCAAATGTTTTGCAGTTGGCATCAAAGATCCTTCAAGCAAGAACCTCAGCCAAGAGAAATGCCAATCGGCCAAAATCCAAGTTTTCATTCTAACAAAAAGCCGCATTAAGGGCTATACTTACCGGAACTTGCTGCATCTCACAGTAGACCAAGAGCGAAGCCAGCTCTATATCCTCGCTATACCCATTTTTGAGAGGAACTGACCGAAAGCCTAAAAGGGCAGGATTAGAAAGGTTACCTATAGCTTCGAGGCTGTCTCAGCATCACACGTACGACGCAATAGCCTGTAGCTCACCTGTTCTAGTCTTGAAAGTAGAACAGAGTTTGGAGATTTACTAGGAAGCAGCAGGCAGAGCAGGAAAGGCAAGGCATCATGGGAAATCGCATGCACCAGAGCTGGAAAAAATTAGAAGCTGCCACAAGGAATATGCATTTCGGCAACAGTTCAAAAAGCAAAGTAGCATCTCAGCTAGCCAGACAATCTTGAGCAGAGACAGGTTTCAGAATTCATTCTAAACTGAGAGTATCGTGGAGACAGTGACCAAATTAACTCCTTTCTCAGCTCTTACTGAAATCACAGGGATAAGCCAAATGCAGCGGAACTGATCACCCTTCCTCCCTCTACCCTCAGGAGGAAGAACACGCAGAACAGAAACTGCAGCCATTTAACTAGCATGTTCTGCCTCCTCTTGCAAATCGGCTCCCGATCAACAAGACTATTTTCCTTTCCTGTGGGAGAACTGGCTATCATACAGAATTTCTGTGGCCATTGTTTTATTGCTGATTCATGGCCTAGTGCAAAACAATGTCCTTTGCTATATTTAAACCCCCGCCCCATGCAAACCCATGTTTCAGAATGGCAGGATATAGATTTGGAAAAGAAGAAGAAACAAAATAAAGATCTTGCTGGGAGAAATGTTTTGAGCAAGAACAGCAGATTGTGGTGAGTTCTGGACTAAAGGAATGTACTCATTTGCTGCCTAAACATGCGGTGATGATCTCCAAGTTAGGTGGGAAGTGTTATGTATGACAAACCCCGAGGCGCTACAAGGGTCTGCCAGGGAAAATCTTCGCAAGGTTGTGTCAAAAGCTTGCAAGCAAGAAGAGACAAGGTTGTACTTGGTTCCGAGGTCTGGCTGATCGAGGTGGTTAGACCTTAGCAAGGTGTCACTTAAAGGTTTAGTCATGGAAGGGCCAAGAAAGCACTTGCACACATTAACAAGTAAAAAGTGAAATTCGAAGAGTGTTGCATTTGATTCTGCAGTCATTCATCTCAGTTCCAATTAAGATGTACAGTGGAGTGCAAAACCAGACATGCTACCAGGGCCCTGAGTGAAAAGGTTATGTGCAAATTATCATTCTCTCTCTCCCTTTCTCTCGTCGTCGTTCAATGCATCACTGTTCCATTTGATATTTACCTGATTTGATTCCTTTAAGTGGGAAAGTGCCATGTGCTAAGAAGTTGGGGTCACTGAATATATCCTCCTCATACACAACGAAGCGCAGAAATGCTAGGCTGGGGTCATAGATTTCAAACTTCACTTGCTCCTGAGATGACACCCAGACTGGGTTAAGGCCATTGTCATCTGTAATGCAATGAATATGATAAAGCAAATGCTTCCATTTTTTCTGGATCAGGCCAAAGATCCATTGAGTCAACAATGACAACAACGAATATTTATATACCGCTATTCAACAAGAGTTCTCAAAGCGGTTTATATAGAGTAATAAAAATACGTAAATAAAGATGGCTCCCTATCTCCAAAGGGCTCACAATCTAGAAAAGAAACAAGATAGACACCAGCAACAGCTATTGGAGGGATGCTGTGCTGGGGATGGATAGGACCAGTTGCTCTCCCCCTGCTCAATTAAGAGAAACACCACTTTTAAAAGGGGGTCTTTTTGCTCAGTTAGCAGGGGATTCAGTCCAGCATTCTGCTTCAAGCAGTGGGCATGACTTAGCTAAGCAGGGTCCACCCTGGTTGCATATGAATGGGAGACTTGATGTGTGAGCACTGGAAGGAAGATATTCCCCTTAGGGGATGGAGCCGCTCTGGGAAGAGCAGAAGGTTCCAAGTTCCCTCCCTGGCAGCATCTCCAAGATAGGGCTGAAGGAGGCTTATTCTAACCTCAGAGAAGCCACTGCCAGTCTGTGTAGACAATACTGAACTAAATGGACCAATGGTCTGACTCAGTATATGGCAGCTTCCTATGTTCCAGGTGCATCCGGGAAGCCCGCAAGCAGGGGAAAGAAAGCAACTGCCCCATCTCTTGGAGCTCCCTAGTGGCTTTGAGGATCATATCTGTCCCCTCTAGTCCTGATGGAAATATACAGTTACCAAGGCTAGTGGCCATTGACAGCTCTGCTCTCCATGAATGTGTCTAATTCTTTTAAAACTGTTTAGACGAGTGACCATCACCACATCTTGCAGTAGCAAATTCCAGCGTTTTAACAACTACACATGGTGTAAAGAAGTCCCTCCTTTTGTCTGTCTTGAAGCTCACACCCCTCCTGTATTCTACCAAAGAAAACCAAATGACTGTGGTCGCCAAGAGGCAACACCGACTCGATGGCATGTCTTTGTGATGCACTCTATTGATTGCTCTGTCAATTTTCATGTTATTGCTCATTTTGATCCCACCCTTCTTTCATGGAGCTCAGGGCAGTGCACGTACAGGCCCCCTTCCCTTTTAACTTCACAACAACCCTGTGGGGATAGGTTAGGCGGAAAAAGAGTGGCTGATCCAGTTGGCTGGTTCAAACGTCACGCGGAACCTTGGACAGAGTCTCGGGAACACATTTATTTTTATTTATTGTTGCATTGTTATACCACCTTTCATTGAAATAATCTCAAGGTGGTTCTCTGCTCCTCACTCTTATCACTGCTCACCACTAATTCCTGTCTAGGTAAAATGAGGTTCATCCAAACCAAGTACCTCAGGTCTGTACCCAAGGTTTGAAGTGAGTGACAAATCTTGCATTGTTTGAATCAAGTACGTTAAAAGAAGCAGAGATTGGTGGGGTCGGACGACACAAACTCAGCTTATTTTAACCTAGATAGGAAGCAGATGCTCGCGTGGGGATGGAAGCCGCGGAGGGTTGCTCCCGAGATTCAGGGGCCTTGCACAGACCTCGGCTCTAACTGAGGTTCCACGTGATGTTTGAACCAGCCAAGCTTCACAGCTCAGTGGGGATTCAGATGAGGGAGACCTAGGTTCACGTAGAGTGCCCCAGTCACTATCTCTCTTATACACGAAGAACCCATTTTTTCCATTTAAAAACTGAGCAATACTTACTGACAACCGTTGTCTTGAACTTATTGTTGTCGTATTCAACCCCGCAAATTTCCACCTCTATAAATGGGCAGGCAATATTTCTTCCAGGCTTAGGGAGATGGCGAGCAGCAATGACCTATTTGCAGGCAAGCATCTCAGATCATTATTTGGAACAGCCATCTAGTTTTTGATCAAGTTTCATCAATTCAAGTAGCTGTTAACCAACACATCAACAGGCGCTATTTTACAAGACACAACTCATCTCAATGGCAGAGATGCAAGCACATTGCTTAGCTTTCCTGCTGAAATCAATGGGTCTTAGAAGCACTTGACCTTGGCAGCTAGTTCCCAGACTTACTTATGGAAAAGCAGACCTTAAAGATGGTCTCACTGTAGGAGCATTTGGTGGTCAGGATGAAAAGAAGCAATGTTTTCTATCAAAATTATTGATTAAATAATTAGATTAGAATTGGCTTCTCTTCTAAATTGGGTTCCGTTCCTGGAAACCCTCATGGTTGGAAAACCAAAAAAAGGTTTTTAAAATCTCCAACCCCCAGAAATGACCCTGTGAACCCCCTGAACCCCCCCCCAAAAGACCCCATGATCCCAGAAATTGGCTGAAAAAATGGCTGAAAGTCATTGTTGGCAAGGGGGGGGGGTGACAGTTTGCCAGCCACGGGAACTGTAGTGCATTTGTAACAATCACATTGGGTTATTTCTGTCTCCAGGGAGGCAAGGATGGAGAATAAGCACTATCTGACACTACAAGCGCACATGCGCATTAAGGCTTGGCAGATAAACCTTCCCCTGCCCATGGAAGAGATTTCTGTTACCTCTCTCAGAAGCTGCAGAGGTACAATTTAACATGTCTGACAAGGCTTTCAGAAGTTCCTTGCCTGTATGGTAAGGAGCTTTTAAAAAACAATGAACATTTACCCTCACTGTCAAAATCATCTGTAGTTTCTTCTTGGATTCGTTTGGCACTGGGTCATACGCCTCACTCCTCATACTTTCTGGCTGGAGCACATAACCAGTTCGGCCATTCAGTGAAAACAACGCATGATTCATCTGCATGTATTTATCTGGTGAGATAATTTTTTTAAAGCCATGTTAGCAAGATGGCCTATTTCAACAAAAATGGAAAGGATTGGGAAAAGTCACATGAATCGCACAGCAGAACAACTGGCAAACTCAAAAGCCACCAGAGTAATTGACAGCTTTGCATTAGCTGCAGCTAAATCTCAGCAAAATGGGTTACAGACTTGACTTGTGCAATGATTGATAAGTAGTTGTAGCAGCTAATTGGGGACCCAAGTTTAAAAAACCATGAGCTAAGTACTTCCACTGAGAGATATAAAATCATGCATGGTGTGGAGAAATTGGATAGAGAGAAATTCTTCTCCCTCTCACATAACACTAGGACCAGGGGTCATCCCATGAAACGGATTGCCAGGAAATTTAGGACCAGCAAATGGAAGTACTTTTTCACACAATGCATAATCGACTTGTGGAATTCTCTGCCACAAGATGTGGTGACAGCCAACAACCTGGATGGCTTTAAGAGGGGTTTGGAAAACTTCATGGAGGAGAGGTCTATCAACAGCTACTAGTCAGAGGGCTATAGGCCACCTCCAGCCTCAAAGGCAGGATGCCTCTGAGTACCAGTTGCAGGGGAGTAACAGCAGGAGGTAAGGCATGCCCTCAACTCCTGCCTGTAAGCTTCCAGCATCATCTGGTGGGCCACTGTGTGAAACAGGATGCTGGACTGGATGGGCCTTGGGCCTGATCCAGGAGGGCTATTCTTATGTTCTTATCTTTACCTGGAGTCTGAAAATTAAGAGCCACCATCTGTGAGCCACAAAACCAGAAGCGGAATGGGTCATAATTGGAGGAGTCCACCCTCTGCCCTTTTGGGTATATCCGCGTCAGCCCCTTCTGATTGTATTTCAGTAGATCAACAGGCTTTTGCTTGACAATGCCTTCTGCCTTGGTCTCCACAAAGGAACGGATTTCTTTGAAGTCAGGATGTTCTGCAAGAGAGAAGACTGGGCATGTAAGTGAACAGGAAAACCTTATCTTCAGAAAGATAAGCCAGCCATGATTGGTAATCAATATTTTTCTGTCCCAATGGTCACAAAACAAAACAACAAATATTTATATACTGCTTTTCAACAAAAGTTTCCAAAGTGGTTTACACAGAAAAAGAAGAAGAAAGAAGATGGATCCCTGTCCCCGAAGGGCTCACAAACATAAGATAGACACCAGCGACAGTCACTGGAGGGACGCTGTGCTGGGGGTGGATAGGGCCAGTTACTCTCTCCCTGCTAAATAAAGAGAATCACCTCATTAAAAAGGCACCTCTTTGCCCAGTTAACAAGCCCAATACAAATTCAAGAGAAAGAAATACTTGCGTGCATGCACACGCACACGCTCAAAATATAGCAATCAATCAAGCGGACTGAAGGGATTGTATAAACTGCTCTTTAAAAGCATTCAGTGATGAAGGTTCACACTGAACAACCTATTTATGCTCCCTGACTCAACAATGGGAAAGAAGTCCAGCCCTAATCTCTTTGACTACCATTTCAAACCACAACATCTTAAGAACATGAAAACAGTCCTGCTGTATCTGGCCCCAAGCCCACAGATTGGCCCATCAGATGCCTCTGAGAAGCCCACAGGCAAGAGGTGAGGGCAAACCCAGTTCTTTCCACCTTTATGCAACAACACATGTTTATCTACTTATATCTAATTTTCCAAATGTGAGTATCTTTCCACATTGCCAGGTCAGTCGTTTTCAAGCAGTAGTCATGCCTCTGGCTGCTGTTACCAAAATTCCCACCTCTCTTTTAACATTTCCTTTTATTTTCGTCCACGTTTACAATTTGGGAGCATCTTGAATTCAGAACCATTTTCCAGAGTACTACATATATTTCCACAGCTCTCTCTGTGTTTCGGATCTGAAATGCCATTGTGCTTCAGATTTGGGAACACATTGTAATCAAGATACCATTCCCTGATGGTCTGAGACTGCAAGTGGAAAGAAGGGTGCAAGCAGGCTTATATGTGGAAGGACCAAACCACAGCAGTTTCCAGATCAGACATAGAGTTCCCATTAACAAAAGAAAAAGGCTATTTTCCTTTCCAAAATCTGCGTCTGACATCCTACTGAGTACACACAGCAAATTAGGTGACAAGGGCTGTAAATTAATTAACTAATTAATTAAAAGGGATTACCTAGGTTGTCCTTGGTTTTGCTTGTTGGTTTGCAGTAGATTACCAAGTCAGATAATTCCATAGCAATTAACTGGTTCTTTTCCCATATTCGCTTCTTATCGTTCTGTTTGAATAAAAAGAAAAGCTCCTCAGAGGACACACTTTATTCCAGAGCAGTCACCTGCCCTTGAGAAATATGTCAAAAGAAACACAACACTGTGGAATTACTCACCAGTGTTTGACTTTAGATTTGCGCCTGCACACTCCTTGGGCTTAAAATGCACAAATCCCAAAACAAGCCGTTGCTAGATTTACTTATTGCGCAACATTAGGCAACAAGCAAGCTTTACTTATTACGCAACGGTGTTTTTTCATACTTAAAACACTGGATTCCAATGAAAAAGAAACAAAAACTGCCCAGTTTTTCACAACAGTTGTAGGTAACAAAAAGGTTTTAGTACTCCAGAAGTTCGAATTTTGATTCTGTAAACTCACGGCTGGCCTGGATAACATTTCACCCACCAACTGCATGCAGGAAGGATGTGCACACGTCTCTGGGCTCCACTCCTGGCATCCAGGGTGGCTTCCCCTAATCTCATGGAGAGGAGGCGTCTCCTAAATTCAACATGTGCTGCAAACAACAATTTAAACTAATATTCTTAATGCATGCAGCGGGGCAACTGGATTATTTTTGTGAGTCGCCTCAAGCAGCATTGCACTGACGGGCAGGACATAACCCCACCCCCCTGCAATTAATGAATGGTACCTTAGAGCACCAGGAGGGGCAAAGGACACACACATTCACAGCACATGCACATCCTTGGCACATGTGGTTGGGCCTCTGAACAAAGTGCCAACCACTTCCGCAGGGGCGGAGAGCTGGCGTTGTGGAAGCAAGCATGGCTTATCCCCTTTTGGAGGGGGAATCTTCTGAAGCTAATTCTTGCACCATGTTCACGTGACTCACAGGGCAAAGGTGCCCCGCAGTATTCCCTGTAACAGGGATTCCCAGATGCTGTCGACTACAACTCCCACAATCCCCAGCCAAAGGCCACTGCAGTTGGGGATTGTGGGGATGGTATTGCACATCTGGCAATCTATGTCACAGGGGACATTGGTGCCTAGCAAGGGGCAGGCTCTCCCAAAGCCTCTGTGGCTGTTGACATGGGGAAGAAGGAATCCTTTTCACCTGGGCTTTCAAGGGAGGAAACAGTAGGTGGAGCTAATGGCCCTGCCCTGGTTTAGATGAAAATCGCTCTTGCGTCACATTAGGTGCCGACCAAGGCTTCAGCAGCAGCCATACTGGTACCTGATCTCTCGTCTTCCATGTGATTTCCCTGATGCTCTGATACCACTGAAACAGCTCTTCCACTTTCTCAGTAGCAAACTCAACAGAAGGGTCATCAGCATTCTTGGGTTCCAGGACAAAGACGAACAACTTGCCATTTTTTCCTTGTGGCAGTTTTGCTATTGGGAATTGGAAACAATGAAAGCATATACCCACAGTGAGATGGGCACCTCAGCAATTATCTATCCGTCTTACTGCATATGCAGAGCTGAAGTTTCTGCAAAGTTTTGCATTTGAAGATGCCAAGGATTGAACTTGGGATCCCCTAAACAGGGCTGGGAGCATTGGCTACTTACCATGAAGGTTTTTTCCTGCTGCTGCTGCAATATAGGAGGACATCTGTTGGGTTATCCTTCCCCATTGCTCCAGAGGCAGGACTATGCAAATTAACTTAGAAAGCTTAAATCGCTCTGGGAAGGAGAACCCCATCCAGTTCTGAACAGCTGAGAGAACAGAGAATATCAGCTTAGAGAACAATTGTAAGAAACAGCAAAAGAGAGAAAAATGGTGGTGGTGGGCTGTGGCGAACAATGGGCCCTTGCTGTAGGAGGTCTGTTGAAACCGGCATGAAACCAGTAACTCCTTGGCCAGTGTGGAGCCATTAGGATGACCTCCGCCTGGTACAGTTGGACCTTGTGAAGGAATCTTCTGGTCAGAGGCACAGGAGGAAAAGCATACAGCAACTCCTGTGGCTATGGTGTCGACAGGGCATCTACTGCTTCCGCTCCCTCGCACTGGAAGCGGGTGAAGAACCTTGGAAGTTTGGCATTGTTGGGTGCCACGAAGAGGTCGACTTGTGGGCATCCAAAGTGCGCTGTGAGAGTAGCCTGAATACTCGATGACCGAGGCGCCATTCTGCTGGCTGAATTTCTGTCAGGCTCAGCCAATCTGCTTCAGTTTTTAGAATTCCGCTCACATGATGTGCCCACAGGGATGCCAGATGGGTTCCCGCCCACTGGAGAAGTGTTGCTTCTTGGTGTAGGAAGAGCGACTTGGTTCATCCTTGGCGACTGACATGGGCTTCTGCCGTGATGTCCATGCGCACAAGGGCATGTTTGCCTCTCAACAGATGTTGAAAAGCCATCAATGTGAGGCGGATGGCCCTCAGCTCCAACCAATTGATGCTGTGGTCCCTTTCCTGTGGGGACCTTTTCCCTGGAGGCAGTGGGCTCTCCGGAGGCTGGCATCGGTCATTACGATGACTCTAGGTGGGTCTAGAAATGGTTTTCCTTGGGAAAGACGGTTCAGAGTTGTCCACCAATTCAGGGACTGATGTAGATTGAGGGGCACTAAGATTCTCATGTGGGACTTTAGTGCTACTGCATTCCGGTAAGGCAGTAAGAACCACTGTAGTGGGTGCAAGTGGAACCTGTCCAGTGTACCACCACCATTAGCCCCAATAGTTGAGCTAGAGTTAGAAGCGGTACCCTGTTGCCTGGGAGAATCAAAGAAATTGTAGCCAGGATCTTCTGAATGCATTCCTGGGGTAGGTGTAACCTGTCCAGGGTGGTGTCTATTATTACTCCCAGATGATGTAGTCTCTGAGAAGGAGAAATTTGGCTTTTTGAGCGCTCGACTAGGAACCCATGGGTGGACAACATTTGGAGCGAATGCTCAGGTCTGACTGGGCTGAAGGTAGATCTGGTGCTCTGAGGAGGAGGTCATCAAGTTGGGAAAGTTTCTGACACCCTGGAGCCTGAGGTGTGCTATGAGTCCTGCCATGACCTTGGTGAACACCCTGGGTGCTGAGGACAGACCAAAGGGTAAGGCTTTGAAAGGTAAGGTAAGTGCCTGCCTGCATGATTGAAGCGGAGGAATGGCCAGATGTCTAAATGAACTGGAATGTGGAGATAGGCCTCTGTCAGATCTGTGGAAGCAAGGTGATCCAAGATGGTGGAGGGATTCTGCAGTTGATCTCAGAGTCTCCATCTCAAATTTTTTTGTGTCTGACAAATTTGTTGAGAAACTTGAGATCCAGGACTTCACTGGTGAAGAGTTCCCAGGCATAAAAGTAGTGTGTTAAGCGACCTCTCACCAGGAGTGGCCATGACTGCTGTCTAGGTGAAGGTTTGCAATCATACGCGGCATGGCTGCTGCCGTGAAAGGCTAACGTCTTTGCCTGTGAAGGGCTGACGTCTTTGCAGCAGAATATTCATGCTGCTGGAATATAGCAGCATGGATAGTCCAATAAGGTCTGATATAAGCAGCATGGATATTCACCGGGTCTGAACCTGTTCCAAAAGGGACGTTGCACTCTGTTGTCCCTCTCCACGGGTCTGAAGGGGGCCCTGAAGGAACTAACTGACTGAAAGGGCCATTTATTCTGCCTATGGAAGTCCCTGAGCATTGTAGGAAGGGCTTCTCTCTTATCCTTAGTTTCAATGAGTTGATCATTTAATGCCTCATTGCCGAACAGCCTGGAACCTATGTAAGGGGCAGCCACCAAAATGGAGCAAGAGGTGGTGTCTACCTGCCAATGTTTCAACCGTAGGATTTGTCCGGCCGCTAAGGTGGAAGCGGTGGACCTATGAAGCAGATGGAGTCCATAGTGGTGTCAGCTGTGAAGGCCTGCGCCTTCTGGATCTTTAATAATGTTTGCTTTAGGCATATGGGGTCCTCTGGTGGGTTTTGAATTCAATCATTGACCCATAAGAGTGAAGCCCTGAGGATGAGGGAGTCCGCTGTAGAAGAGCGGACAGCCAGGGAAGAGGCTTCATGAGCCCTTCTGAGGGAGGACTCCGTCTTTTTTCCAGAAAGGTCCCACCCTGAGGCAGGTGTCTTTGGGAGCACTGCGTGTGAAAGAAGGGCCATTACAGGTCCATCAGTGGGGGCCACTTTGTGGAGCTGGAGGCTTTCTTCAGAGAAACTATAAAACCTACTGGCCACTTTACTAGGCTTCCTGGTTATATTAGGCAATGCTCATTCCTGTTTCACTGTGTCACTGAAAAGTTATGGGAAAGGAAAATTCTTTTCTCTGGTCTTATTTTTTAGGAAATACAAGGGCCCCCTCAGAATTGAATTGGTCCTCTTGGGGGAAGCCCAGTTGGAAGCCTAAGAAGTAAACAGCTTTACTCAGTAAAGAGGCAAAGTCATCTGGAATAAACCATCTTTGAGAGGCAGAAAAGAGTTCAATAAGCAAAAAATAATTTATTTTTTTTGTAGTAACCAGGAGAAGGAAGAAAAGCTGGTAAAAGAAAATAATTTGAAAGGAAGCTGAAGGGATAGCTATTATGAAGAAAATGAGAAGGCTTTTTGGGAGAAAGGAAAAAAGGCTGTCACTGGAACAGATGCAGGACTATCAGAACTGGGGTGGGTGGGTGTTATCCCTCCCAGGGCTATTTAAGCTTTCTAGGTTAATTTGCATAGTGCTGCCACTGGAACAACATGGAAATATAACCCACGAAATGTCCGATTTCAGCGGCAGGGAAGGCCCAAGTTGAAACGTCAGAGACCTGCTGCCAGTCAGTGTAGACAATACTGACCTGGCTGGACCAGTGGTCTGTCTTGGTATAAGCCAGCTTCACAGAGAGAGCCAGCGTGGTGTAGTGGTTAGAGTGCTGGACTAGGGGAGACCCGAGTTCAAATCCCCATTCAGCCATGAAACTAGCTGGGTGACTCTGAGCCAGTCACTTCTCTCTCAGCCTAACCTACTTCACAGGGTTGTTGTGGAGGAACCTAAGTATGTAGTACACCGCTCTGGGCTCCTTGGAGGAAGAGCGGGATATAAAATGTAAAATAAATACTATCCTTGAAGAGGGACTTTTAAGGAGAGCATAACGTTAGAATAAAAGACCGTTGGGGAAGACTATCACGGGTCAGGCAGGAAAGCCTTGAAACTGAAAAAGCAACACCAAGGAGTTTGATAATAAACTGTATAAAACACAGACAGAAACAATGACACCACTATTTCTGTCTTCATCACATTAAGAACTAAGTTGTGTGTGTTTTTTAATGGAAGGTGGCAATTTTAAAAAAAACAAACACCTCACAGAGGAAGTCAGAGGGCTACATACCGACGTTATACATGTTAAGGTCCAAAATACCCCGGCAAAGAGGCCCTAAAGGATTATCTTCAATGATCTGTAATGACAAAGATAAATGGATTTATACTTTAATCAGAACACTTTTTAACCCTTTTAACACCCTCATCAGATGTCTAGCCACCTAATGGCACAGTGGGGAAGCAACCTGCCTAAGGAGCAAGAAGCTGTCAGTTCGAATCCCCGCTGGGATGTTTCCCAGACTATGGGAAACACCTATATTGGGCAGCAGCGATATAGGAAGGTGCTGAAAGGCATCATCACATATTGTGCGGGAGGAAGCAATGGTCAACCCCTCCTGTATTCTACCAAGAAAACCATATGGCTCTGTGGTCACCAGAAGTCGACACCAACTCGGCGGCACAATCTTTTCTCGGATGTCTAGAATGCACAAAACTAAGCACCATAAATTTATTGAGTCTGAAATCCTATGCACATTTATTTAGCTCCCTGAGCTCTGCAGGGCATGCTTTCAAGTAAACATGCATGGGATTTGGCTGTACACTGTCAAGGGAAATGCTTTAAAATCATCATTTTTGCAATGGGATGGAGGAATTACAAATGCCGAGTTTACTTGTGGGCAACCAAAATAAGGTATTTGCAGTTAGTTAAACTGCTGGGTGACGTGACCACTTTATGATTTTCAAGTTTATTCTCATATCTATGTCTGTGAGTTACTTCTTATCTGACTGGACAAAAGAACAGCCCTTATACAAATCTATGGTCACTGTTTCTTAAGGAGGACATTGTAGAACTGGAAAAGGTGCAGAAGAGGGAAACCAAGACTAACAATGGTCAGGAGCAGGGATTCTCAACGTTGGGTCTCCAACTGTTATTGGACTTCAACTCCCATAATCTCCAACTAAAGGCCACTAGGGCTGGGGATTATGGGAGTTGAAGTCCAATAACAGCTGGGGTCCCAACGTTGAGACTCTCTGGTCTGGAGCACCTTCCTTATGAGGCAAGGCTACAGCATCTGGGGCTCTTTAGTTTGGAAAAGCAGCAATTATGGGGAGATACAGCAGAGGTTTATAACATTATGCATGGAATAGAGGCAGTGGACAGAGAGCAGTTGTGCGGTGCTACATCCATTATTCCCAATGGATGCAGCATCGATTGTGCAATTTTAATTGTTTTATCTTTTACTTATTTTATTTTATTTATAAGCCACCTGACTCCAAGGCTCTAGGCCATTCACAACAATAAATGCAATAAAGACAAAATAGAACAATCTGTTAAAATAATTATTTAAAACAATTTAAAACAGGTTACTAAAGCCTGGCTAAAAAAAACAAGAAAGAGTCCTAAGGGCTCTTTTAAAGGCTGATAAAGATTGTTAAGCCATGAATGCCTATAGGGAGCGCATTCCACAGCCCAGGAGCGGCAGTTTAAAGTTGCTGTGGAACAGAAATGTGTCGTAACACCACCGACAGTGTTTTAGCTACTTGCAGCAGCACAGGCAGTGCCGGACATACTGCGCGCAGCATGGGAGACACTGTTTTCCTATCAGTGAACACGAACAACAAAATATCAACTGCATGGCAATAAGGAGATGAAGCAATTCACCACCACAAAAGATCAAGTAAAACTCCAGTTGTACAGGAGGACCTCGTTAATCGCGGGTCCAGTACTCGCGGTTTCACGTATCCACGGTCAGGTAATTGGCACCCAACCTCGGTATACGCGAGGCTAAACCGGCACAAGAAGGGTTAAGTTCTGCTGCCCAGAATAAAACCCAATCCACACACAGGTGGGGAAAAATGAGAGACAACACTGTTCCCACTCTCTGCCCACAATGCAGAACACGGGTGTACACACAAGGGGAGAATTCAGAAGGGCAACCTTCCGCATCTGCATGTAGATTCTGGATCAGAGTGTCTGAGCCCATTTTGTGAACATGAATGATTCATTTTAATTTAAAACTCGGCCTTCCCACCTGGCTCTCAAGTTCTTCTGTGTTATCAGTGGACATGTCTTCAACATAATTGGATGGAAAATAGTACTGAACTTTGTCTCCATAATCTCCTTTCCACCTGATAAATTGAAAGACAGAGAACTCAGTTGTGGCGTTTGCTGTTTTTTCAAAACACAAGCAGTGTCAACTGAATTATAAGCACCAAGCCACTTGCCCTTACATTTGGATTTCTAGATTGCATTCTCCAAGGCTTGAGACTTCCTTACAAGCAGCATCCAATGTCATCATGAAATCAATGCTTTCACGATACTCAAATGAACAATACTCCGACTCCGAGAACCCAAGAAGGGAAGCTTGAAGACTGGCACCCTCGGCAATGGAGGACACGCAGCCCCCACAGCAAAGCAAAAAAGGTTTCGTTTTGCTTCAGAAGCCTTTCCCTGAACCATCGTTAACACAGGCCGAGATCCTGAATGCTGACGCACCCACACTTCAAGCGGCTACAGGGATGCAGTGAAAGCCCGTGCACTGCTTCGCTGCGTTCTGAAGTTTCTGGAATGTAGGAGAGCACACCAAAACATGAGTCCTCAATTTAGTGGGCAATTACCCTCAGAATTCGGAAGACAGAAGCAATGCACAGGCCCTCCTTGCATCCCCTCAGCTGCTTGAAGTCAGGTTTGCCAGTCATAGCATTTTTGCAAAACACAATCCAAATCAAATCTCTTCCCTTCAGTTTGCTGCTCATGCATCCCCACAACCGAGAGAGAGAGAGAGAGAGAGAGAGAGAGAGAGAGTGTACATGCACGCACAGGTGTGAGAGCACATGTGCACCTGTTTCTCAAAGCCATATAGTGAAATTGATGGTTGAGATACAAACATTTAACACAACTAGCAAAACTCGAGCCTCTTTTCTTACCAGCCTCCACTTTCTTTCGAGACATTATGAATTAAGGCACCTCTGCAAAAGGTCAACTCATCATCTCTTTTTGCTTGGTAATCATACAAGGCCTTCACAGTTCTTTGAGGCTTCAGAGAAAAAGGGGAAAGGGTTACAAGTCAATGAGAGGACTGAATTTTAGAAAGCTCTATGAAACATGGAGACAACATTCCTTACGCCAGGGGTTCTCAAACTTGGGCCCTCAACTGTTACTGGACTACAGTTCCTATCATCCCGAGTCACAATGGTCTTGGGAGCTGTAGTTTGGGGGCTCCAAGTAATCTGGGAGCTATATTCTGGGACCTGTAAACTGGGGAGGTCCAAGTTTGAGAACCCGACTTAGTGTGTTTGTTTCTCCTCCAGTGGCCTGTCTCCCACCCGCCGCAACAGACTTGTGCATGCAATCAGCCTTCTCGAGTTTTAAACAGGAAATTAAGATAACAGGATCTCTGTTCTCTCAGTGACTCCTTCCTCTCAGGCCAAGGCTTAGTTTAAATAAAACCGAGGAAATCATACCACAGAAGGTGTTATTTCAGTGGGCTCCACATACATCTTCACATCATATAGTGAGTTAGGATCTTTTTCCTGCAAAATGAAAATAAAAAATTAAGTTCCACAGGCTGAAAAATCGTCATGCAAAAGTGGTTCATAAGTTAAAGTAGTAATAGTAGTAAAGTAATAATAATAGTAAAGTAAGTTGTTTGGCCTGGCCTTCCAAGGTTTTTAAATTGTTTTAAAGTATTTTAATTGGTTTTAAATTTGCTTTTTCCCCCAACATTGTTTTAAATAGCTTGTTTTAAAAGGTGTTTGCCTTTGTTTTTCACTTGTTGTGCACCGCTCAGAATCTTTGGATGGCGCGATATAGAATAAATAAATTGATTGATTGATTAAATAAATAAATTTAAAAACTGCCCAAATAATTACCTCTAGCAAAATTAAGATGGTATCGTCATTCTCCCCTTGCATTTTGCAATTTCAAAACAAACAAAAGAAGTCTCAGCAGTATTTTGGCAGGGTTCTCTTGCTCGTTTTTAATCTTTCAGTTAGACATTGAAGCTTTTGTAGTGATTGGCAATTTGAGTAATTTTCTAAAAGACCTAGGAACAATTATAATCCTCCTCTTCCTAACTCACTGTGCAAATTTGGTAAAGAGTTGAAGTTACTTCTGCCTCGCCTTTCTCCCACAGGAAGACAAGAAAGAAAATGGGGAAGCGCTTTTTCATGTCTGAGTCCCTTGCATGTGGGGTCGTAAGCCATTCAAAAAGCACTGCCATCTCCCATTCACTGTATAGAAGGCTTATCTAGCTCGGCATCCTGTTTCCCACAGTGGCCCACCAGAGGTCTCTGGAAAGCCTGTGAACAGAAGATTCTCAATAGCTCTCCCCTGCTGCAGCTCACCAGCAGTGGATATTCAGTGGGATACTGCCTCTGAAGGTTCCACTTAGCCATTGAAACCAATAGCCAATCCCCTTTACAAGCATGCCCAATTGGTCGAACCGGGCCGAACTGGTTCAACTCACTCGTACCGGCCCCTTTGGTGGGAGCGGGCGGGCGGGCGGTCCAGTTTGAGCTCGAACCGGTTCTGCACACCCTATTTATTAGGCTGTGTGATGAACATTCTCACCATGCAGTTTTGTGCTGTTTCCAGCTCTTTAAGGGGAGCAAGCTCTCTTGATCCCCTGCACCATCTTCGAAGCTGTGCAGGGAGTACTGGGAAGCGTAGCCTTTCCCAGCGCTTTCCTCCTAAAAGCTCTTAAGACAAGGCTTCATCTCTCTTAAAGGGCCAGCACTGAGGTGAGCACAGAACTGTGCGGAGATCAGCACGGCGGGAGATGGCTCTTACACTGAACATTTTTTGCCTGAGTGGTCCCTGCTTGGAAAACAGTGAAGATCACTGGTCTAATCCTCTTGTAAGAATAGAAGACCCACCCTGCTGGGTCAGGCAAAAGGCCCATTTAGCCCAACATCCTGTTTCCCACAGTGGCCAACCAGGTGCCTCTAAGAAGCCCACAAGCAGGAGATGATGGCAGAGCCCTTCTCCTGCGGTTTCTCTCCTCCAACTGGTATTCAGAGGCATACTGACGCTCAACCTGGAGGCAGCATATAACCATCAAGCCTAGTAGCCACTGACAGATTTCTCCGCCACAAAAATGTCTAAACCTCCACCTTTCCACATGAAACTTTTGTGCAGCTTTTTAAAACCAGCCTGCTTTAAAAAAATAAATAAATCACTTGCCGTGCTATAGCGATCAAGCAGCGCCTCCGTCACAGGATAACGCAATTTCATTTTCCGGTACAATGGATGCTTCTCATAGTAGTTCACCAGTTCTACTAAGCTCTCAAAGTAAGCAGATGTTCCCAGGACAAAAAGGCGGCCTTCTTGCTTGATGCGGCAGTGTTTCACTTTCCCTTCAGCTCTGCAGAATTAAATAGAGACCAGTCTGAGACCAGTCTTCTGAAAAACACCCACAAGGCAGCACTATCAAGTCCTTGGGCTTTGAAATGGCAGGGCGGGATCTCCAGATAAGCTTTGGCAGAGTGTCAGTATCATCATCAGATTTTAAATCAGGAGTTCTTCCTCTTGGAGAGCCCAAGGTTGCCTATGCCACTCTGGTCTACGAAAGCTTCTGCTACAATACTCTCAAAAGACTGCCAGACTCTTTTCTTGTATTTGCTGGAACAGATTAGCATAGCTACCCTACTGCTCTTTCATCCAAGTCTCCTTTACTGATGTTCCTTACTTTAGCTCTCAAACTTGGGTCTCCCGATGTTGTGGGAGTTGTGGTCCAACAAGATCAGGGGACTCAAGTTTAAAAATCCCTGCCCTAAGTGCTACTACATACAATTAAAAAATGACAAGAGTGGCATCTGTAAAAAGCTCATCAAAACGTCATATTTTTGGGAGCCAGCATGATGTAGTGGCTAGAGTGCCGGACTAGGACCAGGGAGATTCGAGTTCAAATCCCCATTCAGCCATGAAACTAGCTGGGTGACTCTGGGCCAGTCATTTCTCTCTCAGCCTCACCTACTTCACAGGGTTGTTGTTGTGAGGAGAAACCTAAGTATGTAGTACACCGCTCTGGGCTCCTTGGAGGAAGAGCGGGATATAAAATGTAAAATAAAATAAATATTTAGAATTGTGGCTTATAGTTATGGATTATAAACAACATCCAATACAACCATCATTCAGATAGGTTCAACATTATTAGCAGAGATGTGGGTTGTGCAGAACATTTTGAATAGGATTTTTTTCCTATTCAAATTTCCCCTCATTTGCAATATTTTTTTTCTCCAAAAAAATTTACAGACAAAATTTCCTGATGCCCCAAGTAGACTGTGATCTGATTTGGCATGGTATTTGACCTATTTATACAGGTGAGTTTTTAAATAAATAAATAAATAAACACACACCTCTACCATATTAAGTTTTTCAAGTAGAAATTTTAGAAATGGAATTTTTTCCATGGAAAAATAAAGTATGGAGAAAAAATTCTGATTATTAGAGTACAGTACTTCCTTAACAGCTAGAAAGCAGAAATTTGATACAAATATAATCCAAGGCACTCAGGTGAATAATAGGATGCTTCTGTATTGGCCAAAATTTAAGGTATCACATTTTGTCTCAGAATGGTAGCCAGCACTCCGTCAACAAGCAAGACACAATTGTGACTGAAGACTAGGCTATAAATAGGCTATAAGACCCATCACACACCTGAATCAATTTCAGGCCAAAGATGGTAGGATTTTGCAGAGGCAACGAGGAACGTATCTACACTTGTACCATCTAAGCATATTTACAAATACCACAATCAGAGAGGCCCTTTTCCATCCCCTAGAAGCTTCATAATTGCACACCCTTCGAGTCCTCTGGCCCTGTGATTCATGTCATATTTTAAAAGTTCATTTCTCACCTGAAAGTCATGGCATAGGAATTGGGTGCATCTCTCTTCCGTATCAGAAAAGCTCCATCCCGAGGAATTCGCATCAGCATATCTTCTGCTTCCCCTCGGCTCAGATTATCATAGTACCAACTATAAAAACAGAGAGAGAAATTCAGCCAGCCGTTTACAGAGCTCAGTTTACCTGCATTCAGAACAATTTGCAATGAGAAATCTGTAACTTCAGATGCTCCTATTGTGTGGAATGCTCCCTGTCACAACATACCCACACACGATATGAATGGGAGAAAAAGAAGAGCACACATAGAGCTGTTAGAAGGAGAGAAGCATCCCAACAACTGGCAACTGGTATCAAAAGTAGAGTTTCCCCCAACTGGCTGGCAACAATCTCTCCTGTCCCAATGCTAAGATGAAAACAGACCTCATACGAAAAGAGGATTCCCACCTTTGAAGCTGAACTGAGAGCCAAACTAGACACAACCATGACAAATCCATTCTCTTAAACTCAGATGTGCCCCAATCATATATAGAGGGGAACCAGGTTTTCAAGCAAAGAGACTACAACAGAAAAGGGGCCTTTTCGGTTGTGGCCCCTTCAAGTTTGGAACACCCTCCTGGAAGGGCTTCACCATGCTCCCTCCCCTCAGTATTTTTAAGAAACAACTGAAGGCACATCTTTTTAGAGAGGGTTTTTTTAATATTGTATCCTCTGCTTTTATCTGGTCGGTTTCTTAGTGTTTATAGTTTTTCATTCATAACTTTCAATTTCAATTTCTAAAACTTATTTTTAATTTCACCTTTCAAAACTAAAACCGCTCTGAGCCATTTTTGGAAGGCTCAAATAAATAAATAAATAAATAAATAAATAAATAAATAAATAAATTACAATTTTAATTGTGATTTTAGCTTGGTCTTTTAACTTTTCTAGCCTTATTGTTGACTATCTATTGTGTCTATTTTATTAATGCTGTAAGCTGCCCCAAGCAGTAGTGCACTGAATTGGCAGGGTATAAACAACGTTCCTTCTAAGGAGTGTGCGTGTGCCTGCGCTCACAAGTTTTTGATGTCCACTCAGTTAATTTTAGATCCCGCTCAGGTTGAATCAGGAAGATCCCACTCTGAATGCACATGCGCACACAAGGCCTTGATAAGTCCACCCAGAACAAAACTCATTCTGTACACAGATGAAAAAAATTAGAGGGACCACTGGGTATAAATATTTTTAATAAGAAGTGGGTGCTGTGTGAGAGAGAAAGGAGCAACGCTGCCCATGCCCTCAGCTCCATTTCTGCAGCTGCCGGGTGCTTCATTAACTTGTCTCAGCCGAAGGAGGCAGCAGGAGGCAGGTTGAGCAAACTTGATTTCCTGGTGGGCCCCACCTGCCGATGCAATTGCAAAGCGGCACTTGCTCCGCAACTAAGGAGCCTCCTGAGTGCCTTCTGTTTTGCTACCTTTGTTACTTCACCCTGGGAGGGAGAGCTTTCCACATCCTGCCCCTCCTCCTCGCACGACTGAACTAGCCGCTTCTTCTGCATCAAGCAGGAGAACTGATGCAACTGGGAATTATTCGCACACGGCTTCAGGGTAAATGTTGAGTGAAGCCGCTTTGAATTACACTCCCGGCATTGAGGGAAGCAGCCCCTCCCCTCTGCTCTGGGGTTTGGTTTTGGTACAAGTTCACATGGCATGCCTCCGTGTTTCCTTCTAGCCAATTGGCAGGGGGAAGAGATTTCTAAAGAGCTATATCTGCTTTTTCTAAAGAGAATATCCCTCTTATCATGCTAATGATTCTACGTCAGTGCCTCTCCCTATCTGCTCCAGCGTTTTCAGAAAAAGTTGTTTAAAACCAGCATTTTAAAAAACCCGGAAATACCTCGAGATGAGCTAGAATTCGCAAGACAAAGCCCAACGTGTGTGGAGTGGGTCCAAGGATCTCAAAGGGACTCCGGGGTAAGTCTGGCTGGTGTGTGAACGCACACACTCTCCTCTAAAGTAGATTCGGGGTAGAAGCCCTGTGTGCAAAGCCCCCTGGCCTTCTTGGCTCAGACCAGGCATATTCTTAGGACAACAGGATCACAGAGCAGCAGACCTCACCAACACATCTGAAGGTCTACTCCAGTGCAGCCCAAGACAATGCCAATGCAATACCAATTCTTGGAAATAGGAAATCAGCGTTGGAATAGGAAAAAGCAGAAAGAGGGCAGCATGCTCTAACAATGCAACCAAAGCCAGTGCAAAATAAGCAGGATATCCTGAGATATCAATGTGGTCCATGAATGCTAGCCTCCAGCTGTCATACTAGACCAGGGGTTCCCAACTGGTGGTACTCCAGATGCTGCTAAACTACAAACTCCACCATCTCCACCTATGATTTATTGTGGCTGGGGATTATTATTTATTATTATTATTATTATTATTAATTTGATTTCTATACCGCCCTTCCAAAAATGGCTCAGGGCGGGTTACACAGAGAAATAATACATAAATAAGATGGACCCCTGTCCCCAAAGGGCTCACAATCTAGAAAGAAACATAAGACAGACCCCAGCAACAGTCACTGGAGGGATGCTGTGCTGGGGGTGGAGAGGGCCAGTTCCTCTCCCCCTGCTCAATAAAGAGAATCACCACGTTAAAAGGTGCATCTTTGCCAAGTTAGCAAGGGATGATGGGTGTTGTAGTTCAGCAACATCTGGAGTACCCTGGTCGAGAACCCCGGTCTAGACTATAGCAAAGGAATCAAAAAACCTACCCTCTGGCTGAAATTTAAAAAGACAGAGATAGAGATATTTAAGCCACCCCACGAAACAAAAACCCCTGCTTGGGACTGTCACCTGCAAGTTCTTGGACTTCCCTTTAGCAGCCTTTAGCTCTTTCCACACTAGTGAGAAAATGCACACCCAGTGCAGGGCTGTAAATTTCTGGCTGGTGAGGACCACTGGGTTTTATTTTGTTATCAACACACAACTCAATTTCCTCAACATCCATAGCAACAGACACCAAAAGAAAACCTCAGCATCCAAAAAACATTCACCCCACCCTACAATTTCCTTTTGGCTGTACGTACGCCTTCGATTCATGAGGCTTGGGGTAAGGCACAGCATCAGTCAGACGCAGCTCAAACTCGGCACACCGCAAGTGCGCCCCTCTGTAATGTTGAACTAGATCGCAGATGCTATCGAAGGTGAGATTGTCAGTCAGGTAATATTTTATGGTCTCTCCATCAGTCGAGGATCGGATGCGGCAGTGCTGAACTCTACCTGATCTCCTGGCAAAAGGAACACAGAAAAGAACAAACCAGTTAAAACCACTTCTAGATACCTGCCCATAATGTCTTGTACTTCATCCAACCTGTAAAAAAACATTGGTCAGAATAAGCCAAACACAAGTCCATCTGCTTTACTGCTTCTCTGTAGACTTCAGCATTTTTTAAACTCCAGAACTGCAAAATGGTATACAACTTTTGCATGACTTGAATTTTAGGACTGCACTTTTTTCTTTTCTTTTTTTCTTTTTTGGAACTGCACATTTTATGCCTGGGTGCACATTCTTTTAAAAGGCCTAATTCAAGCCACATGCAGACATTAATATTGCAAATCTCCTAACAGCGCAAACCTTGGTTAGTGCTGCATCCACATTAATCAAAAGTAACACTAGCCAGGATTACCCTTGTAACCAGGGCTTGAAGTGAGTATACAAACCCTGGTAAAGGGGCAATATGGTTAGTGCTGATACAGTTATAAAATGTTACACTATAGTCAAAGCAAATCACAGAAGGGAGGAGCAAAGGTCCATGGCAAGAGGAGCAGGGCAGCACACAAGTCCATGGCATATTCTCTGGTCCAGTTCAGATAGTTAACATGGTCTTAAAATCTCCTGAGTCCATGCACTGGAATTCAGGATGTGAGGGGAGGAATATAAAAGCTCTCGAGCTTTTAAAACCATGTTAAGGACCAAACCATGGCTTGTTCTGGCGCGTGAACCCAACCTCTATGTTTGCTTGAACCCAACTGATGTGTTCTTATCTGGGGAAACTAATTTTGTCCTGGACTTGTTTGCGTGTGATGTACATTTTGATCAAAGCTGGCAGGATGTGGGCACTTCTGTTTTTTGAGAAATGTGCCCTTAGGAATCCCTACATTTTTTTAAAAAAAACCCAAAACCAGGCTATACTTGAGAACAAACTCAGGAAACGGTTTGCTAAATCCAAAAATAATTCAGAACAGACCAAAAGAGGACTTTTTTTTCCACTTGCAAGAGAATATTGTTGTAAAAGAATACTGTGCATTAGATTAGTGGCGGCAGGCGGGGAGGTAAGAAATTAAAGGATTGTTTGTACATATTATTAATAGCATCAAACGAAATCAAGCCACATTGTAGCCAAACATATCATAGCCACGTAGGAACTTTTGACACCTTTAAAAAACAAACAAACTGGAATGTGGCTTTATTTGTCCTCTAATTCTGTGTCCAAATGTTATTACTGCACAAAAAAGGAGAGGACATACATGCAGTTAGAGTCAAAAACCATGCAACAACAACAAAATCTTCTGTTACCAGAATGACAGTGTGTAGTCATTAGGGAAGGCTTCACTCTCCCTCACTAAGAAGGTCCCGTCTTTGCCACCCATTTCCGCACAATACTCCTGAAGCAGCTTCTCCGCTGTAGTTCTACCTTCTTTCATTTTTCCATGGAACCATTTCTCACTATAATGCAGCTCAGTAGACTTCACTTCCTAAAATATAAAAGGAATAATTTCCACGGTCATGTCTTTCTCTGGCCGTTCATAACCCAACGCTACGACTCCGCAGAATCTGCACTGGGACGCAGGAAGCTGCCTTAGACTATTCGCCCATCTAGATCAGTATCACCTACACTGACTAGCAGCGGCTCCTCCAAGGTTTCAGACAGGAGTCTTTCCCTGCTCTACCAGGGACTGAACCTGGGACCTTCTGCATGCAAAGCAGATGCTCTACCACTGGGCTACGGCCCATCCCCCAAAGGTGGCATATATGGGTCTCCCATCCAGGCACTGACCACACCAAGATGGCTTAGCTTCAGCATCTGCCCTTAGACCATGCTTTGGGACCCAGGCTAGCCCTTCCATGAAGAAGGGTGAGGCAGCCACTTCAGGCATGGCTGTGAGGAGGGACACATTAATTCATATTTTTGCCATCTCATAATTTTGCACTAAAAAAGGCCAAAAGGATGTTCTAGCATCCTAAACCCCAAAGATCTCAGATAAAAATCAGATTACTTTAAAAACTCAAATACCTTTGATGATTCTTCCTCAGTGTTCTGTTCTAGATTATCACTGAATGAAAGCTTTTCATCAGCCACAGCACAATAATGACGATTCCATTTCTAGAATGCAAAATCACTGTTACAAGATTCTGAAAAAACAACAGAAGTTCATAAGACTCTGCTAAGAATAGTATACTCATAGCATCTCTTCAGATATCATTCTTTGGTTAAAAGGTCACTGCAGTCATTCACAAAATCAAAAACAGTGTTCTACCCAGGTTTGGGAGCAAGTGTGCGTCCAATTTTCAGTTGTGTGGAAAGCAAGGTAGAAGGAAAAGCTACCCAGGTTTTCCTCCTAGCTTGCTTCCACACAACCACTTCTACCCAGGTTTTCCTTCTACCTTGCTTCCATACAACTTAAAATTGGGAGGACACACATCTCCCAAACCCAGATAAAAACACAGTTTTTGATTGTGTGGATGAGCTCATTAGATTTCCATATGGCCAAGATTAATTCCAAACAGAAACCAAAAACTACTTACCTGGTCTATCATGTCCCACATGAAGAGTTCTCCTTGCTGCTTTTTCTCTTCTTTCTTGTCTTCTGTGTTTACATCTATGTCACCCTTAGGCCCCAGTTTTTTATGCTAATAAGATTTAAAAAAACAAAGAAGTCATGAAAAGTGAATGCCTTGCGTGGTCTCTCCAACATCTCTTCATTGAGATTTCTTTTTGTTTTGACACTGTAAGAGTACAGCCTATATGGGGGCAATGAATACCAGGTATTCAAGCACAAAGCATGGATTAGTTTTGTTTAGCTAACCCATGCTTTTTCGGAGAGGAGAGCTGGTCTTGTGGTAGCAAGCATGACTTGTCCCCATAGCTAAGCAGGGTCTGCCCTGGTTGCATATGAATGGGAGACTTGATGTGTGAGCACTGCAAGAGATTCCTCTCAGGGGATGAAGCCACTCTGGGAAGAGCAGAAGGTTTCAAGTTCCCTCCCTGGCTTCTCCAAGATAGGGCTGAGAGACATTCCTGCCTGCAACCTTGGAGAAGCCACTGCCAGTCTGTGAAGACAATACTGAGCTAGATAGACCAATGGTCTGACTCAGTATATGGCAGTTTCCTATGTTCCTGTTACGTCTAAACCAGAGGGTGCCCATAAACCATGGTTTGTTTTGAGTCGACAAAGCAGGATCTGAAATGATGGTTTGCAAACCACAGTTAGTGCTAACTAACTTGGGCTCTTGCAGTAAATGAGATATGTATTTATTTATTAGATTTATAAGCCACTTTATATGAAACATCTCCAGGTAGTTCATATATCGTGGAAGCAAACGTCCGTCCATAGGCAACCAAGTACTGAGCAGATGCAAAATAAAGTAGGCAAGCGGCTCTGAGCCGTGGTTGCCCGCCCTACATTTGGAAGCTCAAACCATGGCTTGGCTTCTTAACCTTGATTAACACAAACCATAATTATGTGTTACATTACATCAGTGTGCTGTAAAATATTCCCCTGGGGGATGGGGGCCATAGCTCAGTGGTAGAGCATCTACTTTGCATGGTCTGACTCAGTATAAGGTATAAGGAAGATTCCTACGTTCTTCTTCTAGTGGTGGAGAGCTAGTCTTGCGGTAAAGGTAAAGTGTGCCGTCGAGTTGGTGTCGACTCGTGGTGACCACAGAGCCCTGTGGTTGTCTTGGGTAGAATACAGGAGGGGTTTAACACTGCCAACTCCCGCACAGTATGAGATGATGCCTTTCAGCATCTTCCTATATTGCCGCTGCCAGATATAGGTGTTTCCCATAGTCTGGGGAACATCCCAGGGGGGATTTGAACCGACAACTTCTGGCTTCCTAAGCAAGTCACTTATCCGCTGCACCATTAGGTGGCTGGTCAGTCTGACAGTAGCAGGTCTGAATTGTCCTCTTTGCTAAGCACCTTGGTTTGCATGTAATGGAGTGACTACATGCAAGCACTGTCTGCTTTAAGAAACTCCCCTTAGGGCACATCTGCACAATTTTGGCCCTCCAGCTGTTGGACAACCCCTCCCATAATCCCTGACTACTAGTCAGTGTGGCTGGGAATGATGGGAGTTGTAGTCCAACAATAGCTGGATGGCCAAAGTTGTGCAACTCAGCCTTAGCGGATGAGGTCCCAGCTCAAGGGCAGAGCATCTGCTTCCTGTGCCGATGGCCTCAGGTTCAATCCCTGGCAGCATCTCCAGGTAGAGCTGTGAGAGACCCCTGCCTGAAACCTTAGCAAATCACTGCCAGTCAGTGTAGACCAGGGGTTCTCAACCTTGAGTCCCCAGATGTTGATGGACTTCAACTCCCATAATCCCCAACCAAAGTCATTGGGGCTGGGGATTATGGGAGTTGAAGTCCAAGAACATCTGGGGACCCAAGGTTGAGAATCCCTGGTGTAGACCATCCTGGATGGACCAAGGGTTTGACTTGGTATAAGGCAGCTTCCTATGTCTGAACCCAGCTTTGCCCTATCCACTAAGACCCAGCTTGGCATTCTGCACATTCTCAGACTTCACTCATCGGTAGAAAATGACCAACCGCTCCTCAGAGATCACTATGTTTACCAAATGGGCTGCTTTATTCACTGCGATGGAGGGTCCTGGGGATAAGGGCATGCTAGGACATTTCGCTGCTGGGTGTAAATCATGCTTCACTGACACAGCAGCTCCTCCACCGACTGAAGAAAAGCCTCTCAAGCCTAAACTAGCCGATTCCAAAAGGCAGAGCTTCCTTCACGGCTCCCAGGGAACGCCCTGCATTTCCAGGGTTTGTTCAACATGCCTGTCAACATGTACGCTGGCTGTTTGGGTTGGAATCAGTCAGCACGGGCAACAGATTTCATATTAGCAGCTAGTAAATGCAAGTCCTCCTCTGAACAGATGCTCAGTGTTGTCCAGGCCAAAAACCATGTTCTGCACGTTGTAAAAAGAATTACACTCTGCAGTGTCAACAGTGCCTTAGGCACCAATACTTCAAATTAATGTGCGCTTGCCTAAAACAGTAGCTCTGTCTAGACATCTACCTTCTGTGGACGGCACACGCACCGGGGGGGAAACTGAAGCGGGCCAGTTCGTCATACCCCAATGCAGCCACTTTCCACGCCCTCCAGTTTGTCTACAGAGAGCAAGCTGAATCCCCCACTATCCATGCTGCTCTCTGCAGACAAGTGATGAATCCAGGGATGTCCCGGGATGCAGCTAGAGCAACACTGGGCCAAAGAGGGGACTCAAAGCTGTGCTCCTGTTTGCCCCCCTCATGCATCTGTGACCCATGGATAGCAAACAACTGCAAAGTAAGTTAAAGGTAAAGTTGTGCCATCGAGTCGGTGTCGACTCCTGGCTACCACAGAGCCCTGTGGTTGTCTTTGGTAGAATACAGGAGGGGTTGACCATTGCCATCTCCCGCACATTATGAGATGATGCCTTTCAGCACCTTCCTATATCACTGCTGCCCAACATAGGTGTTTCCCACAGTCTGGGAAACATACTTGCAGGGATTCAAAGCAGCAACCTCTGGCTTGCTAGTCAAGTCACTTCCCCGCTGCGCCATTAGGTGGCAGAGGTATCTGCAAAGTAGGGTAGGGATGTGCAAAACATTCCGACATTGAAACATTTCAACACAAAACAGGCCATTTCGAGAGTTGACCTCAAAACAAAACTACCCCGTTGTGATTCAAAACATTTCAAGTGCCATTTTGGAAACCTGTTTTCCCCTTGTTGATTGGATTTCCAGGCACTGATTCCAGGCTTGCAATCTCCCTGCTTCTTGGTTGGCTTGTTATCATACAACTCAAGTGTTGTCATGGGCAACTGCACCCCCATTGGATGGGGGTGGGGGACAAAAGGAGGGAGTTTCAAAATGTATTTAAAGGGACCGGGAGACAAAGACAGCCCTTAAGCGTGCCTCTCTTGTAGATGATACATGGGGAGAGGAAGAAGGAATCGTTTGATTTTGTGGTTTTCTCAGCACAGAGTATAATATGCTGTGCTACTGCTGGTATAACTATCTGGTTTTTCTGTATCTCAGATTGACTAAGGCAGAACTTGGGTGCCTTCCTTCCTTGAGTTGTGTTTTGTTTTGTTTGTGAGATAGTGGTGTGGCAAGAAGTGGGCAGTGGCAGCTCTCTCTCTCCATGTGTGTAATATTCCTTGCTGATTACTGTGATGAGCTCCATGTCTAGCCTTGAGACTGTCTGGCAATGCAAAACTTGTGTGTACTCTGTAGGTGCAGTTTGTTCCAGCCACAGGGAACAATGGGAAAACTCAAAACACCCCATTGTTCCTCATGAGTAGCACCTAGGGACACCACAGTGGCTTGTGTGGTAGGGAATAATGGGTGTTACTTACCACCCAAACCCACAAAGGACTGGGCAAGTGGGTGATTTTAAACCTTCCTCCAAACCTCCATAGGATCCTATGGGGGTTTGGGGGAAAGGTTAAAAAATTGTTTAAAATTGCCTACTTGCCCATTTCTTTTGTGGGTTGGGTGGTAGGTAAATTAAACCTGCCTTGATTATGAACTTTTCCTTCAGCTGAGTGGGCGACGGCAGCTGATCAGCACTCGCTTCAATGGGCTTGGTCAGGAGCTGCTCCCCAAACACCTCCCGGAAGACCTTGGCGATGTAACGCTGCTGCTCCACGGTGCAATGCTCCTCAATGGACAAAATCACGGGGTACCTTGAGCAAGGGGTGGGAGAGAGAAGGAAAACAGAAATAACTCCGTCTTCCTCCAGACTGAAAAAACCCCCATAGGTTTCAAAAGGACGTCTGTCTCCAAGCACTGTACGAATTGCGACCTCTAGAACTACCCAACTTTGGATTTGTCTGAACAGAGCAGCACGTATGCACCATATTAGGATAAGGGCTATGCAGGGGTCTGAACCATGCTTTCCGCATCCACACACACAATGGGATGGTTCAAAAATCACATGGTTAGAGCCGTTTCTAACCACAGTTAGAGCCAGGCTCCGCACAACTTCCCCAAGCCCCAGGAATGCCCACTCTCTCTCCCGTCCCAAACGCCTACTTCCTATCTAGGATACAATAAGCTGAGATCAGTTGTGTCGTTGGAATTTGTGACATCCAAATTCACCAATCTTGGCTGACTCTAATATATTTCCTTCAAATAATCCAAGTTCTGTACCTAAGATTAGAAATGAGTTGTCTGAAGCAAGAAGGTTAGAATAAGCCAAGATGGGGCGATATGAGCAATCTTGGCTTATTATAAGACAGATAGGAAGCAGATGCTCACGTGGGGATGAGAGGAGTGAGCATGTGTTCCCAAGGCTCAGGGATATTGTGCGGCGCAAAGCTCTAACTGAGATTCCACGTGATGTCTGAACCAGCCCTATATATTCAACTACATTGACGTGAAGTTTAATGTACTCAGCACTCTCCTTTCCATGACCCTCTACTCCCCACTTTAACATCTTTCTTGTATCCAATACATGGAACATTTTTAGCAAAACATGGCCACATTACAGTTATTAAAAGATAGCCTTTTGCTCATATTGGGAGCTCCAGGCAATAAATGTCTCCTAGACTCTAATCTCTAATCTGCTGATAGACCCAAGGGCTTTAAGAACAGAGAAGGAAGTAAAGAAGGGAAAGCAAGCTTCATCTTTACGGAAGTAACCATGCAATATTTTATTTTTAGGAAAGCCTCATCAAAAATAATGAATACCTACTCAGATGTAACAAATGCATGTTCCTTGATTGCCTGCACAACATCATCAAATTTTATTTTTGTCGTCCGTGTCCATCCATGATAAATTATGGGTTTCCCATCAGGACCATCCCAGCAATCCACTAAATATGGAGGCAACGGAAGAAACATTAGTGCAACATTTGACTCACAACATGTCAGAATGCTTGATCCAAAATATTTTACATCAAAGAGACAACAACCAACAACGAAGCACTAAAACAGGGGCAGGCAACCTTGGCTCTCCAGCTGTTGTTGAACTACAAATCCCATCGTCCCCAGCCAATAATTGTGTTGGGGGATGATGGGAGTTTTAGTCGAAAAACAGCTGGAAAGCCAAAGTTACCTAACCCTCCACCAAAAAGATACCACATGTATGAACCAGGAAGCTTAAGATGTCAACGCAGCTCTTCAAACATTAAGGAAGCAGAAACTAAAGATCCTGAAAGGATTTGTCAACACTCCATTTCCACTTCTACATACTAGAAATACTTTTTACCAGAGAATGTGTATGAATATGTGGCATTTTGGAATCTTTATTTGGAAAGGAAGAAGAAATTAGCTTCTTATTCCTGTGTAGCTACCAGACAAAAATGCAACACAGTGTCTTATGAACATTCTCCACAGTGGCCGCTATGAATACAGGAGAAGCCCATTATTTGCGGGGGTTCCATTCTGCATGGAGAGGGGGGATAGTGAATCCACGAATAATGGACAAACAGGGCTATGGGAATGGGGGGGCGGTCAGTTCCTGGACTGTCCAAAATTGCCCACAAATCAGTGTTTCCCCCCAAAAAATAACCCTCCAAAGTGCCCTACCATGCTCTCCAGTAGGCCACCTTTGTGAAAACTGGCCAAAAACAGCCATTTTTGCTCCTTTTATTAAAATTAACCATATGGTTCCCGAAAACAAAATGGTGGTCAGAAATGAGCTCCAAGGCCATTTCTGACCACCTGCAACCTGCAGATATGCAGGTTTAACCCTTTCTCCCTCATTTCTACCCCTGCTAACTTGGCAAAGAGACACCTTTTAACATGGTGATTCTCTTTATTTGGCAAGGGGAGAGTAACTGGCCCTATCAAACTCCAGCACAGTACCTCCAGTGACTGTTGCTGGTGTCTATCTTATGTTTCATTTTAGATTGTGAGCCCTTTGGGGACAGGGATCCATCTGATTTATTTATTATTTCTCTGTGTAAAATGCCCTGAGCCATTTTTGGAAGGGCAGCATAGAAATCAAATAGATGATAGATAGATAGATAGATAGATACACAGACAGATAATAAATCCCCCCCTCCCCCGCGCACAGGTCGGGTGCTTATTACCTGACCATGGCTATGTGAAACCATGAGTACTGGACTTGCAAATAACAAGGTCCTCCTGTATTCCCTGTAAAGGTGGCAGAGTGGACTGTATTATTTCTGAAGACTGCCTGCAAGCAAACAGCTAGCACATCAAGAAATATTCCAGTCTAGCTTACTTGCACCTCACTGGGATAGCTCCTGCAGTCTGAAATGAAAGTATCCATTCTCCATGCTCTGGTTGCCCACTTAGCAGGGAGGCATCTTTGAAGATTCTCTCCCCCTTAGCAGTGGTTCTCTCCCCCTTAGCAGAGGGAGACCAACTATCTCATTCGGCACAGTATCCCTCCCAGTGCTTGCTACTGGCATTTCCCTTGGGTTTCTTTTTAGATCATGGGCCCTTTGGGATAGGGAATCAATTACCCCTGCCAATTAGGCAAAGAGGCATCTTTTATAGTGTGTGGTCCTCTTCTATTTAGTGTGGGAGGGGGAGCAAAACAGCATCTCCAGTGGCTGTGGCTGCTGTTTACCTTGCATTTCTTTTAGAATGAGCCCCGTTTGGGTACAGGGAACCATCTTCTTCCAATTATTCCTTTTTCTACATAAACCACTTTGAGAACATTTCTGTTTAAAAGTGGTATATAAGTCATGTAAGGAAGAACAACAATCTCAGGTCTCTACCACCTCGTTCCCATGTTATCCTACTGCATGCAGAGATCAGAATGGAATGAACAGCAAAATCCTCTAACAAAGATGAATGGTCTCCTCCTCTTCATAGTTATAGTCCAAACTCCTATACCTGGGCGTCATGGAGGAAATACCAAAACAGGTTACTCACACTCAATACATCGGCATCCCATCCGAAGGCACCGGATGTAGGCTTCTGGAGAAGATTCACTACGAAGCTGGTCTCCTGTGAGGTATCTAAGCCATCAAGAATATTGTTAAAAGGAATAAATCAGTTTTCCATCTTAGCAGAGAAAGGTTTTCCCCCTCAACTTACGTATTATGTGACGAAGAAATCCAATAGTGAGACAAAGGATTATTCATGTCCTGAGGATCTACTGTGTCAAACTTATCATCCCAAATACTGTTTTCTTTTGAGAAAAGGTAAGTAAGAAACTAAAAATACATAGGAGAGAGAGAAAAAGAGAGAAATGTAAATACATTTTAAGTTACAAAAGGAAGATAAAGAACAGCTGACTTTCCTAACTGGAATTTTAACAGAATGATATAAAGAAAACTATTCTTAACTGTTGGTTGCAACCCAAACCAAGGTGGGTCACAGCAGTGATATTACAGATTTTCCTTTACTCTGGGATTATTATTATTATTTAAAGAGAAACAAAGAGAGTGCCAGACCTCCTATTCTAGCTGTGCTTCAGGAGGAATTTCAGCAGATGCAGCTTTACTCTCCCCTGTGTAGGCAAAATTCTCTCTTCTTTAGTGGTACCAGAGCCTTGTCCATCCTTATAGTGGTCACCCTAGTCCAGGGATCCCCAACCTTTGGCCCCCAGATGTCATTGAACTACAAAGCCCATCATCCCCAGCCACAATGGCCAAATGACACAGATTATGTAGCCCAGGGGTTATCAATCTGTGGTACTCCAGGTCTTGCTGAACTACAATGCACATCATCCCCAGCAACGTGGAGTATTACAGGTTGTAGTCCAAAAACATCCAGGCTCCAAAGGATGGAAACCTCTGCCCTAAAAGCAATCAGATGAACACATGTATTTAACAACTTGTTCTGGTAAGAACTGATCTGCCTTCTTTCTTCTCACTACAGTCTTAATTGATTACCATCTTCACAAGTTAGCCCACTACAGCCTTAAAACATTCACATGGCCGCCGTCTTGAATTGGGGTGGATGACATCATCACAAACTATGCCATTGAGGTGACCCTATGTGTCACAACTGTACCAAATTTGGTTCAAATCAGTCAGGCAGTCCATAAGCTAGCCCACTTGTGCCTCAACCGTCCATGCATCCACCATTTAGAATTGGCGTGCATGAAATCATCACACCCTACGCCACTGAGGTGTCCCTACAACTGTACCAAATTTGCTTCAAGTCAGTTAGGCAGTCCACAAGTTAGCCCACTTGCCCCTCAAACATATACGTGTTCGCCATCTTGAATTAGGGTGGATGACATCATCTTACCTCATCAACAAAGAGGAACGGTTCGTTAGTTTCCCTCATAGTATCATCTACAAATTTAGACATCCGCTCTCTTACTTTATTAAGATCCTGAGCCCAAGCTTCCTAAAAATTCAAGAGAAAGTACAACCATATTTCAAATGCATGCCTATTTACCTCCACAACTGAGGTAGAAATTCTATGCAATGCATAGAATTTTTAAAAACCTGGCTTTTCAGTAGACACTTTGTATATTCCCATGATCATTTGAGTTATTAGGGTGCATTTTATGGATTTTTATACCACCCTGCAGCAATTTTTCCAGGGCAGTTTAAAGGAAAGATATAGTAACAACATCAAAACACATCATACAATCAAAACAGCTGGTGGTTGTGGGGGCGGTTGGGGGGGACGGGGGGACTGCTGAGCTCCAGCCCTGGAAAACCAAAACTTCTGGAACTGGCTCTGGACTAGACTTCCAGAAGGAGCATTGTATAGCTGGAACACTGCCACTTTTTAAGTGAGGGGGAGCTTCTTAGCTACTTGTGTTGGTGAGGTGGTGTTTCTCACAAGATGTGTCTGGAAGGGCCTGCTGTTTTGAAGGATGCCATTCTCATCAAGGTCATCCTTGGCAGAGGGCAATATGGTGGCAGGAGTTGGACACAACAGATGACAGGAAAGTGGGTTGGCTATGTTAAAGCTATCACACCTTCCGGTCCTTCTCGTATCCAAGGAGATGAGGAGGAGGAGGAGGAGGAGGAGGAAGAGGATTTTTACATTTATATCCCGCTCTTCCTCCAAGGAGCCCAGAGTGGTGTATTACATACTTGAGTTTCTCTTTCACAACAACCCTGTGATGCAGGTTAGGCTGAGAGAGAAGTGACTGGCCCAGAGTCACCCAGCTAGTTTCATGGCTGAATGGGGATTTGAACTCAGGTCTCCCTGGTCCTAGTCCAGCACTCTAACCACTACACCACGCTGGCTCTCTCAGTAGCAGGCCTCCTTGCCTGAAACTTGTGCTAATATTAATATTATTTTTATTTATATTTATTTGTTTGTTTATTTGATTTATATACTGCCCCCTCCAAAAATGGCTCAAATTCAAAATAATTAATTAGCAAGTTTATGAATGCTAAAATTATGGCCATCTTCTAGGAGGTTATCCTGGATGAGCATGCAGACCTGGAATGCATGACAGAAACCTGATGGGGCGAGGGAGATTATAAATCTCTCCCTTCTGTGTCCACCAGGTGTCCGGGTGCAGCATCAGCCAAATCAGGGTGGGTGGGAAGGTGGGGTTGCCCTGGTCAATTGGGAGACCACCCCCTCACCAGATGCATTGTCTGCCAATCTGACCATTATGTGTGTCTCCATGGGATGGTGAAACAAAGAAGGGATCCTGTTAGTGTACTGCCCGCCCTGCTACCTAACAGTCTCCCTGTCTAAGCTGCTTGCAGTAGTCTTGGGTGGGGCATTGAGGGTCCCAACACTGTTAGCCTTAGAGGACTTGAACATCCATGCTGAGGTTGCTTCACCTTGGGACTTCAGGTCTCCCATGGCAACTATGAGCTTGTCTCCAATTATATCTGGTCCCACACATGGTGGGTCAGACACTCAACTTGATCTTTAGATCATTAGCAGGCAGTGATGCCACATGGATTCTGCAGGAGGCTTTAACACCGTTGCCATGGACGAATCACTATCTGGTGAAAACTGGATTAAGGGTGGACCCAGCACACCTGCGTGAGAGTGAAGATCCAGTTAGGATGGTCCACCCCCACAGACTTGTGGATCCTAATAGATTACTGATGGCTCTGTGGGATTTTCCTACTGAGAGTGTGGATGATCCTGTCAACGCCTTGGTGTCCCTCTGGAAGGAGGTGGAGGGTCAGGCGATTGACACAAAGGGATCTAAGTATCCTCTCCTGACCCACCAAGCCCCATCAGCCCCCTGGTAGACAGGAGGGTTGAGAGAGATGAAACAGGCCAGTAGACAGCAGGCTACAAAGCCTACTGCACTATACTTGCGAAGCAAGGGTGCTAAGCTCATCTCACCTGCTGTTCATGAAGCAAAAATCTCTGGAAGTCATGCAAAAGCACAGCAGAAGCCTCTGGGCGATCTGTGTTTCTACAACAGATGGGGAGAGGGAAAGGGCAAGTGTTGAAAAGATGAAATCAGTAAAACATCCTGCAAAAATCAGCATAAGTCATGACCATGTCAAGATCTAGATATGGGGCCAGGGGGAAGAGAGGACTATATTAAAGATTGATATGCTCCCTCCTTCTTCTGCAAGCTGGAGAGAGGAGGAGGAGGGGGAGATAGGGACAAAAGATTGAGGGGAGCAGGGCAACAGATCTCAGATCCGTTGCCTGAGGATACCACCACAGCCTGCTGGGGGGAAACAACAGTAATAGTGGGGAACACACAACACCATTCTTCAGAAAGTTGCAGGGGTAGGGGAGCTGGGCATACATCTCTTTATGTTTTTTTTCTCCTCGATCCTAGACCCTTTGCCATGAGACATATGTCTTTCAAATTTCTGAGGGGACACTAAACAGAACCAGGCTTTAACCTTGGTTCCACATGACGTCTGAACCAGCCCCCTGAAAGTGGGGAGGAAATTCATGCTGTAGTTAAGATATTAAGAAGCATTAGAAGCTAGGGGTGTGCACAAACCGGTTCGGAGGCCCTTTTACGGACCTACGGACCGGTTCGAAGGTCTGGCTGCTTGGCCGGTTCAACGGCAGGGAGGGTCTACCTTTATGGAGCAGGGAAGGTGCTCTTCCCCCCACACCCACCCCGGCAGCATTTTCAAAAGATTTTATACCAAGAAGCTTCATCTAATAAAACTAAAAAAAAAGTGTAACAGTTGCTTGAAGAAGCCACTCACCCTAGAAAAAACATTGTGGAATCCTTCTTAAATTCATCAAGAATCTGGGCAGGGAAAAGAAGCCAAATAAAGCATATAAGTTTTTAACATAAAGCAATACAATCTAGAAAATGAAACTAGGATGCCAAAAAACTTTAGAGGAAAAGCTACTTTATTCTGATCCTTCCTAATTCTGCAAACAAGCTTCCCTATTCCGTCAATATAACACAAAAAAAAGTTCTTGTTTTGTGTTTGCATCATCTATGCTTCCGAGTCAACAAAACGGAAGAAAGGAAACCAAGACACCAGCTTGTATATACAACTCAGAATGAAGAGATGCATTCTAGGAATGAATTCAAGTTACAATCAATAATACATAAATTGTCATTAAGAGGGAGCAATTTGCCCTCTTACGTGTGGACTAAAAGCTGCATATTCACCGATTTTTGTTGCTCAAACATAATTCTCTTGTAGAACTGATGAAACTGCTCAAAGTTAAGTTCTTCCTTGACAGCTTTTATTTCCTGTGAAAATACAAGAAAGGGAAATGAGTTTAGATGTCTCCAAACGCTACATCCAGGCAAAGAACACCCTGAAATCAGTTCTGAATTGCTTAACTGCCCTAACTTCCTACCAGAGAGCCAAACTGAACCCAAAGACTGGGTCAAATAATGTCTCCCCCTGCCCCTGCCCCTGCCCCTGCCCCTGCCCCATTACCCGGAACTGAGTCCAAATCCAGAAATCCCTTGAATCTGAACTCTTAAATACAAACAGTGGTAACCAGGTCAATAACTGAAGAAGAATTAAATAAAATAGAAAACAACTGGGCTTTCACAAGTGTTTTTAAAGTGTGGGAATGCAAAGCACTCAAGACAGCATCAATGCACCAAGCAATGGTCTTTTTGTTATATGTTCTTTTAGAACATGCACAGGTGTGTACACACCTTCTGTCCATCAAGTGATCCTATGATGTGATGTGATATGATGTGTCAGCGATTTTGACAGCAGTGCCAAGGAGGTAAGGACACCCTTCCCGCATCATAAAGCAACCCCACCCTCACCTTCCCGGGAGTGCACGGAACTGGTTCCATGCACATCCCAAGACAACACTGAGGTTGTGGGCAGAGCAGTAGTATTAGTCCCTATCCACCTGCCCACTCCCCAGAAGTGACTGACCTTGCCAGGCTCTTTCTCCCCCCCTCTCAAAACACACACCCACACACAGAGCAGGAAGACAGAAAATACCTAAGAACACAGGGCAGCTAATATGCTCCATCCTCCTTCTGCAAGACGGCAAGGGGAGACGAGGGGCAATGGACTGGAAGGAACATTGCCCCCAAATCTGCTGCCTGAGACCACCACCTCAACCTGCTGCATGGTAGGGCAACATTTGGAGATTGGGGGGAAACAACCCTAATCTTTAGAAAGGCAGAGGGGAAGGAGAGCAGAGTATATATCTACTTCTGCTTTGTTCTCCTCCCTCCTGCGCCCTTCAACATTAGACACACCTCTTTTTTGGAGCCATTTTTCACCCTCCGAGTCTGCAGTCTGCCTTGCTTCCCTCCCACCTGCAGACACAGCACAATTTACCCAGAAATGGCAGAGGCTTGCACACAGCAGCCATGGGATGGGCTGCAATTCTCTGTATATTATAACCACAGTGAGGAAGAGCTGTGAATCCAGACTTACCTCATCCTATTGGGGAATACCTCACTTTGCAGAAGTCAGTGGACAGATGCTAGGTCTTGTCCCCGGGGGTGAAAAAGGAATCACAAGGGAGGGGGGAAATTGGGCTCTAAGACGTGAACTCTGTGGCACACGGACACCGATTGTGGCTCTCTCTCAGCAGAAAAGGGTGGCTGCGCTCGTTGCCAAAAGCAAGGAGAACTGTGCTGCAAAACAGTACATCCTTACCTGGCCCCCTTTCACTACAAAAAAAAGACTGCAGGGGTGGGGGGGGGGAATCCTCTGCAATAAGGAATTCTAACTTCTAAAAAGGAAGCTATATCCAGCAGCAACAACAGGGAGGATATTTATCTGAGCAAGGGGAACTGGCAGGGTGCGACGCACACAGTTGTACAACTCCGAGCCTAAACAGACAGACAGCACAGACTTACTGCAAATTTATCCTTCAAGAACTTCATACTGCTCACTTTGAAGTTTGCTGATGGGAGCACAGTCTTCAGTTCCCTGAGGCTGATGCTGAAAGAGAGAACAGAGACAGGTTGACCACCGAAGGGCAGAGCAACGTGGCTTCCCTTTCACCAACATAAGCTCCGAAACTTGTAATTTTCACATGGGAGGAATTGAGAAGGACAATGGTTCACTGGCAGGCACATGTTGTGCACACAGAAGGTCCCAAGTTCAATTCCTGGCATCGCCAGCTAAAAGGATCCACAGGCAGAGCTGGCTGCCAGAACACAACAGTAGTGGGGAAACAGTCTGGTTTCATTACAATCCACATGCCACAGGATCAAAGACTAGACAAGACTTGGGAGAGACATCAAGAGTCTTGCCTGCCTTTTCCCCTTTTAAAGTGAAATGCAGCTGGGGGGTTGTTTTGTTTGTACAGGTGGATATTCGCTATTCGCGGGGGTTCCGTTCCAGGCTGCAGCTGCAGATATGGAGTTACATGCTGTGCCCCCAAATCAGCTGAAAATTGGCGGCCCCCCTCTTTTTTTTTTTTTTAAACAAAGATGGGAGCCACTTTGTGGCTCCATTGAAGAAAACGGCGGCCGGAAATGACCTCTGCAGTCATTTCTGGCCACCTCCGACCCACAGATACGCGTGGGTCAGCGTGTCTCCCATCCCCTCTCCCGCATTTGCCGAGGTCAGGTTCCTTTTTCCCGGCCACAGATACACGAATCTGCAGATAACAAGGTCCACTTGTATTATGCATGTGTGTACCCGGGGCGGGGTGGGGAGTTAATTTACTTAAAGCAGCAGCAAGGCGGTCACCAGTGTTCCCTGTAACAGGGATTCCTAGACGTTGACTACAGTTCCCATCATCCCCTGCCAAAGTTATTGCAGCTGGGGATGATGGAAAGTTGTCACCAACAATATCTGGGAATCCCAGTTACAGGGAACACCTATATTTTTAAATGTGGGTGGAAAAGCAGATAAGAAGGGCGTTTTTAAAAAAACTAGAAAAAAATGGGATCATGAGAAAAAGTTAAAGTCCACTTCACCTAAATGTTAGTCCAGGGTTTCTTAACCTTGGGCCCCCAGTTGTTGTTGGACTACAACTCCCAGAATCCCCAGAAATGGCCTTTGTGGCTGGGGATTCTGGGAGTTGCAGTCAACAACATCTGGGGGCCCAAGGTTAAGAAACCCTGTGCTAGTCCACTTCACAGACCCATGAAGCTGCATTTCAGGCCAAATAATAATGAGGGGGGAAATCAGAAGACTATTCTTCTGTCCCCTACGTTGTTTGGTCCTTAGACTGACAGAATTCTTTTAAGTAAGGATATGAATATGCTTGAAACATGGAAAGAAACTGCCTCACATCCAACAGTGAAACTCTACCAAGGAAGTTCTGAGAACTGGCAGAAGACCCTTACGCCAGTGGCGGGTGGGTGCGCGGAGATACTATGCCTCAAAGAGTGAGTCCTGCTGAGTTTCTCCATCACTCCCTTCCTTCTGCACTCCCACCCCACACCAATACCTTCTGCATTCAAAGCGGGTGCTCTAACACAGAGGTTTTCGGGATTCTGAGAGTTTAAACAGGAGCTCACTTGTGTTTTCCCACCCCTACTGTCTTTGCAAAACGGTATCAGCTGTGTTGCTGTTTGGGATTGTGAACACAACATGCCAAAAATGATTAAGGGCAGATAGAGCATGTTTATGGCAGCTGCAGAGGCTTTGCTGTCGCTCTCTCAAGCGTCACGGCTCTTCCTTATTGTGGTGTTTCTTATCTAAACACAGGTGCCAGCACAGCCATGCCAGCTGCCGTCAAATAAAACACACTGGAGTTGGCCCTCTGACCTTCCCCGAGCCAAGAAACCCATCCTCGGTCACACAAGGCCCCTCGCCTGGGAACCTGACCTCTTGCTTCAATCCGACTTGCCTGATCCGAGACGCAGAAGGCAGCCCCGAACAGAGGACTGTTTACAGACTGGCATTGTTTCTGCACACACACATTTGAGACTCTCTTGCACAATGAAAACATAGGTTTGTGCCTTCCCCTAGCAAGCAGCTAAATTAGAGGAAATGCTTGTCATCACATGCACTGAACCAAAGGTACAAGTACTATAAAGATTAGATGAAGTGTGATAACGTACTATATAGTAAGGGCTGATTTTCCACTCCAAGCAACATCCTATTTCTAGACAAATGTGTGTTTTTAAAAGTGTTGTTTATCTGAATAAAGGTTGTACCATTGAGTCGGTGTCGACTCCTGGCGACCACAAAGCCATGTGGTCTTCTTGGTAGAATACAGGAGGGGATTACCATTGCCTTCTCCCATGTAGTACAAGATGCTGCCTTTCAGCACCTTCCTATATCGCTGCTGCCCGATATAGGAGTTTCTCATATTCTGGGAAACACACCAGCGGGGATTCGAACCAACAGCCTCCTGCTCTCTAGGCAGGTTGCTTCCCCACTGCACCATTAGGTGGCCTTTATCCGAATACTGTAACACAATTAAAGGAGGGCAGATGAAATACAATTAATGCAGATATGAAGTTGAAGAGATCATCTTTACCTGTTCCTTCTGGTTTGATCCACAGAGTAGATCTGCTTTCTCAGCCAGCTTTAAAGAACAAACACACAACAGCACTGTTAAATTTTGTGAAGAACTGACCAATCTCATTCAGCTAGTTTATCAGCGATGCCGAAAGGAGGAAGAGGAAATGACTCTACTTCAATCAGAAATCAATTTTCGTGAAAAGGACAAACACCGAGTACTAAATAAATATATAGAGGAGAGATTTCAAATAACACTTTCAGAGGAGTTATTTTCAATAACACTTTTCAAGGAGTTATTACTACTTTCTGGGGGTTTTTTTAGAACCAGAGACTTCTCTTAAAGGCCTCTCCAGAGGAAAAAACAACAAGCAGTTATTCCATGTACCTCTCTGTAACTGCGAGTGTAGACGCATTCATAACTTCCTGATGCAAAATATTCAAGCCACACAGCCACTTGTCGGCATCATCCATTGAATCAGCTGCAAAAGTAAATGTAAAGTGAAGTAGTAACTTGAATCAGGAGTTTCTAACTGTAGCTCCCTAACAGGAAAGTGGTGAGATAAACTTCTTCAATCATCCCGCTCCACAACTTTATAATGCCAGCCTATGATGCTGAAAGAAACCAACCCTATTCAGACATTATTTTGTACCTCCCTTCAGATGTTTGTACACTTGTAATTGCTTGTGTGTGAATGAGTATGCCTGCACCTGTTTTAAAAGTGGGTGCAAGTCCCGTGAAATGCTAAATAGATCAGAAGCATACTGCTGTACCTGTGTTCAACATAAGATGTGAATAATTGTACCTGTGTACAAATCTGTGCCTGTGTACATTGTACAAGTGTTGAACATATGAACAGGACTGACTGTCTACATTATTTGAAGACTAGCAAGAAGTTTAAGAACCTTTGCCTAAAAGCCATTCTCTCTCCCAAAAGAGAGCCAGCGTGGTGAAGTGGTTAGAGTGCTGGACTAGGAGCGGGGAGACCTGAGTTCAAATCCCCACTCAGCCATGATACTAGCTGGGTGACTCTGGGCCAGTCACTTCTCTCTCAGCCTGACCTACTTCACAGGGTTGTTATGAGGAGAAATCTAAGTATGTAGTACACTGCTCTGGGCTCCTTAGAGGAAGACCGGAATATAAAAAATAAAAAATAAATAATTATTATTATTATTATTATTATTATTATTATTATTATTATTATTTCTTGTTTACACAGTCAGACAGGTGTTATTGAATGGTTTGTTTTATTCAGACATCGAGTCCTTCCCAAGGACCTGGGATGGCTGAATTTTATTGTCAATTGTTATAGATATCATAGCAGAATATAGGCTGTTCCCAGTAAAGCTGCTTTTTGTAATTGGCTGATGGTGATTTCTGTGACCCCTATGGTGCTGAGGTGCTCTTCAAGGTGTTTTGGAATTGCACTTAGGGCACCAATTACTACTGGGATTATTTTGTTCTTCTGTCACAGCCTTTCAATTTCAATTTGTAGATCTTTGTATTTTGTGATTTTTTTCTATTTCTTTTTCTTCTATTCTGCTATCTATCCCCTATAATGTCAATTATTTAACTTGTTTTTCTTTCTTCTCGACTACAGTTATATTTGGTGTATTGTGTGGCAGATATTTGTTTGTAGTCGGAAGTCCCATAATATTTTTTTTATCTTCATTTTCTACAACTTTTTTAATTTTATGGTCCCACCAATTTTTGGCTACAGGTAGCTTGTATTTTTTTGCAGATGTTCCAGTGTATCATCCCTGCTACCTATTATTATTTATTTACACAGTCAGTCAGGTGTTATTGAATAGTTTGTTTTATCCAGACATCGAGTCCTTCCCAAGGACCAGGGATGGCTGAATTTTATTGTCAGTGTTGTTGCTATTATTGTTGTTGTTGTTATTATTATTATTATTATTATTATTATTATTATTAAGGTCATTAAAAGATACAGTATTTCCAAGTTTCAGGAGCAGTGGTGTAGTGTGGCAAGGATGCAGTCTTGGGAGTTTGTCCCCTCCAGGGTCTCAGCAAGGATGCAAAGTCCTCTGCTTTCTAAATGGAAATAAAATGCTGCCTGTGCTATTCAAATAGTGTGCTGCATAATTAAATATTGGACTACGATTAATTTTAATACCATCCTTCTTATCTTCTACAAACATCCTCCACTCTTTATGTTTGACAATCCAGATTGCTCTTACGGGTGAATAACCACCGGAGGTTCAAGCTCTGTAGGCTTAGAAACTATCCGTGACTTCTTGTAACAGAACCCCTTGAATTATTGCATCTATCTAAGTTGGGGTGGGGGTGGGGGTTGGCTATGGGGTCTGTCATAGAGAGCGCCTGCACTTCAGAATTTGCAGTTGCAAAGAGGCACAAATCATCTTTCTCGTGTACCTGTAGAGTTCTAACATACTTGCGCTCCCCTTCTTGGATTCTATGCATATCCCTTGAACTGAATGTGTCTTTTAAAATCAGAATATGGGCCTGTAAATACTACAGCCACCATGATAAATATTTACATCACTAGATCATATAATTTCAAATCCCCCACCCTATTCATTATAGTTAGCCCATGGGACATTATAGTTTGCCCACTGATGTTCTCATAGGATAAGTTCAAAAGAAACACAGTACCTGCCAAACTTAAGGTGTTGAGAACAAATTGAGTACCATAGAAAACAGTAAAACAATGCTCATCTTTTTGCCGTGATGCTTTCCCACGCTCAAAATCCTTTGAATTCCTTCCAGGCCGGATTTCTTTTATTTCTATCAAATCCACTAAAAAGAAAAACAGAAATATCAGCTGAATGTAACCTAAATTCTAGAAGATGCTTATGATCCAGGGCATGATCCAGGCCAGGTGGAGAGCTGGTCTTGTGGCAGTGAGCATGACTTGGCCCTTTTGCTAAGCAGGGTTAGCCTTGGTTTGCATTTGGATGGGAGCACGGTCTGAGAGCATCTCCAGGTAATGCTGGGAGAGACTCCTAAAAGAGACTTTGAAGAACTGCTGACAGTCGGTGTGCAGACCATAATGAGCTAGATGGACCAATAGTCATGCTCAGTATAAGGTAGCTTGCTATGTCACTTTTGTGACTCCCCACAAAAGAGAGAACCCCATTTTTGCCACCCACAAAAGCAGTGGTAAAATCTCACCTGGAATAAATGTCAAATTGCTTAGACACTAATGCACAAATTGTTATGAACCACAACCACAAGTTTCATCTGAAGCTGTATGTGATGAGAACACTGACTTTCTGTGTACATCTTTCATGTCCATGTGTTGTTACATTTTCTCATGCCCAGGATTTGCTTACCAAACTATGCTACATGCATCTTGAAAACAATATATTTATCCGAATAAAAGGAGAATCTGAATTTAAGACAATGCCTTAAAATATATTTACCCAAAGAAAGAGGACCGCCCCCCCCCCCGCCATTTAACAGGAAAGAACCGAGGTGGGAAAGACCTCATCTTGGATTTGGTATATGTTTTCCAAGACACAAGTCATGTGCATTCTTCTGATAAAACACTTATTCAAGAACTGAGGAAGTGGTTTCACTTCACTGTGTAGACTGGATGCAAGAACAGAGGGCTCTTCCTTCTCTTTGACAGGTCAAGGGTTACAGTATGAGCAGCAAGAATACAAATTGTCCTGTTCCTCAAAATGTGTTTATTGGACCACACAGTGTCACAAAACAAAGAAAATGTTCCAGTTTGTTAATCTGAATTAGGAGCAGTGTTAATTGCAAAGTGTCGTGGCAAAACATTGATAAGGGTTTGTTTTTGTTTTGCATTATTCAGCTCGGTTGAATTGCTGTATACATGTCTACTAAAAAAAGAAACCAAACAGAACCAAAACAGAGCATAATAAATGAGATGTAGATACACAATGCAGGACCAACATAAGCATTTGCAGAAATCCATTAGTCTACTGGTCTGTGACGAGTGAAAAATGATGCCGGACGAGTGAAAAAAGTCCTGATGAGCAACGTACCAGCATAGCTTGACAAGTAAAATATTCTGTGTGGCTGATAAACTGAACCAACGTTTCTTCACCCCGGATTACTGCCACCTCAAGATAATTTATCTGCTACCACCCTACACTCTGTTGCTTGAGAAGGTGAGAGAGCAATTGTCCAAGGGTTCGAGAAGGGCCCTGGGGGATCTGAAAATTACCCATCCAAAGTTGCTACACAGAGCTTAGACGCAGGGTGTGCCAACAGGCACGGCACAAGTGCAGGGTGTGGGGATGCTGGAGTGCAAAGAGGGGGCGCTTGTCCAGGAGCTCCAAGAGAGAGGAGGCAGCATCTGTGCCAGCCCCCAGCCCCCTCTCTCAAAAGGGTGTTTGAACTCAGAATTGCGGGAACCAAGCCAAAACTACAAAACGGAGAGACTTCTGAAAGGGGTAGTCCTAGGATACAAAAAAGAAAGGTGGGTATGAATTGTTAGGTGGGAGGTTCTGTGGGGTGAACAGGCAATCCTAGTTGGCAGGAAACGAGAGCAGATGAGGCCCTTGATCAGCCACCCAACCTGAGGCAAGCTTTTATCAGATTATATTAAGGTGGGGCAAGGTTGCTCTGTTCAGGCTTCTCTTCTCCTCTGTGACCTTAGCTGTCTGGCTAGGCCATTCCTCCTCATGAAAATCAAAAGCGTCTGGGAGCAGTTCCTGTTTTCCCAGGCCACTGATTTCAAGCCACAAGCCTCTGTCTTATGTGACGTTGCTTGCCCCAAAAGGAGGACTGAAGCCAAAACGGAGCTGCTTTGGCAACACAGATGGGTGGTTTCAAGGGCAGTGCACATTCTCTCTGCTTCCTGTCATTTTGCCTAATAATGAATATTTTAGCTACTTGTTCCTGGAGGGAAATGGTGCAAGCAGAGGGGAGTTTCTCACTCAACTCCCCTTTAAAGTGGTGTGCATTCTAACATACATCTGATCTCATCTCAAAGGCAACGTGTGGCTCCTTTCTGCAGCATGCTTACACAGTTCTCAGGGTTGTAGCTGGAAAAGGAAGTATTCTGTAATACAAAGGAGAAATTAAGCAAGTGTTCAGTGGTCATGGTGGTGTTTCAGTTGTCCAAAACAGAAACCGTTTTTCAGACTGTCCGGTCCCACACAGGTGCGGGAAGGGATAAACAAAACTGACCCCAATCCAGGGGAAGTTGCATGTTTTTTTTAAATTCATGTGGAAATCAAGAAGGCTCGAATTGCTTGTGACTAACTAGGCCTGTTGATTCCAGTGCGACCCAGGCATGCCTGTCTCCGAAACGGAGGCTACTCAATGATGCAAACGCATTCCACAGTCTGAAGACAGGTAGCTCAAAACAGGTGGCTACTTGGGACATCAGAAATTAAAAGGTGTTGGCTTGCTCCAGAAAACGCTCTGGGGGTCCCCAAACCCTTGAGACAACGGAGTCTGGGGGCAATAGCAACACACACAGCGGCTTCCTGTATGTTGCTGCACATTTCTGCATATGGCAGGCCACCATGTGTGTCTTCTGCCCCCCTCCTTAACTTTCCCAATTGTAGCTTCTTCATTTGCTAATGGGGCCAGAGGAAGGGGCTAAAATTCTGAAAAGGGGGGGGAATAATTGATGTAATTAATGTTTGATATAAACTATGATACCATTTGTGATCAGCATGAGTAACATTTGGAAGAGCAAAGATATTCGTCTCCTAACCAAATACAGACTAGTTAATGCAATAATATTTCCAGTAGCTACATATAGCTGTGAAACTTGGACTTTGAAGAAGGCAGGAGAAGGATGGAGGCTTTCGAGATGTGGTGTTGGAGGCGACTGTTGCGTATCCCATGGACAGAGAGAATTACGAATAAGGAAGCTTTAGATCGAGTTAAATCAATAATATCGCTAGAAGCTAAGATTATTAAACAAAGACTGACATATTTTGGTCATGTCATGCGAGCTGATTTACTCGAAAAGACAATTATGCTGGGAATGATCCGCGGAAGAAGGAGATGGGGATGGCCTTGTATTCGGTGGCTGGATATTATTAAAAATGACACTGGAATGACCACGGCGGATGGAAGGAAGCTGTGTGAGATAGGACAGCATGGAGTGCATTGAGCCATAGAGTGACCGAGAGTTGGACACGACTGAACAGATAGAGATTGGTTGTGAATTGTTTTTATATTGTTTTTAGCACTGTGTTTTGAATTGTGTGTTTTTACATCTTTCTAAAGTTGTTGTACACTGCCCAGAGCCTTTGGATGGGGCGTTTTATGAATGCAATAAATTAATCAGTTAATAAATAATAAATAACCTAACACTAAAGGAATGTTGCAAGAATGCGCCTTTGGTTGGCTTGGTGAAAACATCTGTTTCTAAAGCTATGAGATTTCAGAAGTTCTAATTTTAAAATCAGGGACTATGGTCACTCATGCCCTTCTGGAAAACAGAAGCTTCCTTGGTAGAACTCAGTCCCTGTTCTTCAAATCAACCTACAGAGCTCCTGTAACTGAGGAGTGAGCTGGAGCCAGATGATGTTCGGATGACTGGCTATCTGAAATACCAGTTTGCCCTCTGATTCTTGTGTGCAGGCCATCAGCAGCACAGGTGTAGTGGGACATGAAGATTTCCATGGGTGGGGCGAATTGGAAGAGTCCCAGAAAGGAGTGTTTAGAATGAGAGCCTGCATCCAGAAGATTGAGGAACACCATTTTGGAAAGAAACCTACAGCTTACCTCCATTCTGAAAGGCAAACGACATACCAGGGTTTGGGAACAGACTGGAAGGAGTAGTCATCTTCCAGGACCTCTTTACACTGCTGATCTTTTATTGTGGGTTTTATGTTTTTATCATTTTATTGTAAGCCGCCCAGAAGAGCAGTGTGCTGATGGGGCAGGATAGAGATGTTTTAAACACACACACTTCTTTCCCAAAAGGAAAGCAGCTGTACAGTGAAGTGAGGCTGCTGCAATGTCTACCCACAAAGTTGTGGAAAAGATTGGCACATAGGCTTGCAAGCAACCTGCTGCTGTGCATGACTGAATATGGCATAGTTTTGTTGCCCTATATAGTACTTTGTTGTGTGGCATGTTGCTGTCCATTTCTGTATGTGGCAGGCCACCATGTGTGTGGTGGTGGCGGCAGTGGCAGGGGAGTGGAGCTACCACAACTCCACTTGACTGGCCGTCTCTGGTTGGACTCACTTCCTCCAGTGATCAGCTCTACATCACTTTGGTTATAGACTTGATTTGCAGGCTGCAGGTTCATTCCAGATTGTAAGCCACCACCTGGCTTGAGCCCCCTCCCTGGAGCTAACAATATTGTACGCCCAGCACATCTATTGAACGACTGGATAAACTACTCAGTTGTGCAGTGTGAAGTTATAAAATGAAAATAATATATGTGCTAATTACAGCAAAAGTCACCTAATGGCTCAGCAGGGAAGTGACTTGACTAGCAAGCCAGAGGTTGCTGGTTCGAATCCCCGCTGGTATGTTCCCCAGACTATGGAAAACACCTATATTGGGCAGCAGCGATATAGGAAGATGCTGAAAGGCATCATTTCATACTGCGCGGGAGATGGCAATGGTAAACCCCTCCTGTATTCTACCAAAGACAACCACAGGGCTCTGTGGTTGACACCGACTCAACGGCACGACGTTACCTTTACAGCAAAAGTGGCCTTACAGGGCTGATGTGTGTACTGACATGTGTCGTTTTCCAACACTTTAAAGTACAGCATAAATGTCAAGTATCACAGAAAAACAGTAACATAAAATTTTGTCCACCCACCCCACTTAAGACAGCTCTAGTTATACAGCCAATTTCCTTTTCAAAAGCAGCTCCCAAGGAATTTGCTAAGGGGCTTACAAATTCAGAGTGCACCAAAATGCAAGGAGACTGTAAGTCAAGGTGTCCACTTGAACCTCCTCCTTATATAAGCAGTAAATAGTTTTTATGGCTTCACATATTATGCTCAATTACAAATTAGCCTCCATGCAGCCACACGTTCCCCCTTGGTCTTTCAGCCATAATCCTCCTTTTCTGCAGATTGGGGCGGGGGGGGGGCACTAAAGCTCAGGACACTTTGGGCGCAGTGGCACACTGACCCTCTGCTTTCCCTATATGCTTTCAGGTGGGCTAGAATGAATGGCAAACATTAAGGCAAGGACAAGCTGTTATATGGGTGGGGGTGGGACTTGTTAGATGGAGGAGACAGAGAGAGAAGACTGCAGGCAGATGGACAGGTTCTGTTGCATCATGAGGCAAGACACAAATCAGTAAGAGAAAGGAGGCAAAGAGTCTGGCATTTATGACTAAACATGCATAGGACTGGCCTTTGCAACAGGTTGGCTCCATTTAAAAAGAACCAATTACATATTTAGAATGTACAGGCCTGACACTCAAGCCATGCTTGAATCATTATTTTGCTGGTTTCATTCTTGTTTCAACATGCACAAGAGATTGCAATCTGCAGCCTAAGATAAACTAGGCAAAAGGCTGGTTATCAAAATCAAGAGGTCAGGATTTTAAAAGCATATAACTTATTAAAACACTAATACAGTATCGCACTGACAGATGCCACAATACTCCCTCAACTTGCATTTGAGGATTGGGCCTCTAAGAACAGACTTAGAACAAAAGCAGGACTACCTGGAACAAATAAAAAGTTTGATTAAATAACTCTACCTCTGAATATCCTAGTCTAGGCGCCCTGGTGCCTGCAATTTCTCAGGCCCTGGTGCAAGGTGGGGGGGGGGACATTAATACCTCTGAATCCCGCGTATCATGGTTCTAATCAGGATCCCCAAAGATGCTGGTGGAATGAAGGAAAAAATAACTTGCAGGGTCAAACTACATGCTTTAAATGCACTATGCGGTTTGGCCCTAAGCTGTAAGTGAGCACAATATTAGAGATTGTAGAGTATACCTGAAAGACTGTTTATGGTACAAAACTTAAAGGAGAGGCACCTTAATTTACAATGTTCATGCTTTTTGGTGCATGAATGGATGTGCAAAGAGGCCTTACTGTCTCTTGCAAGTCAAAAGGTTTTTGATCCTAGAATGTTCTTTCTGTGCACATTTTTTTTCTATTGTCCTTAAACAACTTTGGAGGAATGTCTATAAAGCAGGAAGTGCCAAGAGAAAACAGTCCTATAAACAAAGCTAGAGGAAATTTGCCAGAATCTTCTTTCTTCTTTATATATATTTCTCTTAGGCATACCCGTCGTTAATCCCATGTGTGGCAGCTCTCAGGAGAGTTCACGTAGCTGCTGGATAGCAACAGGGACGGGTGGGAGGGAAGAAAATGGCGGCGGCAACCAACTGGCCAGCCGGGAAACAAAACAGCAGTAAATGGTGGTGGTGGTCGGCTGGCTGGCTGGCTGGCTAGCGGGGGGAAAGAGTGGCCTGCCAGTCGGAAAGAAAGCAGCAGCAGCAGCAAGTGGGCAGGCGGGCGAAGTAGTGGTCGGCCAGCGAATGGGCAGGGGAAGCTTGTGGCGGGGGGAGAACAATGGTGGAAGAGGACAGTGATGGCGGCGGTGGCGGCGAACTAGAGGCACAGATGCTCTATGCCCGGTTCAGCTAGTATTAATAGTTTCCCCATGCCCAAATTGGCATCGCAAGGTGCAGGCTGAAACAATCTGATCAGGCGTCACAAAATGGCTTCATCATAAACCCAGGTTTTATTGCACCTTCAGCGGTGATGGACAGGTAGCTTGCAGGGGCAAAGCCTAAGCATGCTCTGGAAAAGGCATACCCCTAGGTACACTCTAGGTATACCTCTAGGCATACCTCTAGGAGCCCCTGGTGGCGCAGTGGTAAAACTGCTGCCCTGTAACCAGAAGGTTACAAGTTCAATCCTGACCAGGGGCTCAAGGTTGACTCAGCCTTCCATCCTTCCGAGGTTGATAAAATGAGTACCCAGAATGTTGGGGGCAATATGCTAAATCATTGTAAACCGCTTAGAGAGCTTCGGCTATAGAGTGGTATATAAATGTAAGTGCTATTGCTATTGCTACACAGCCTAAACAATACAAGGGGAGACATCAGCAACAGCCACTGGGAGGGATGCTGTGCTGAACAGAGACAGATGCTCTCTCCCCAAGTACAAGGGGCCACCACTTGAAAAGGTGCCTCTTTGCCCAGTCAGTACAGGACATCTAGCCCCAACACCCAGAAAGGTGGTTAGCCATGCATCCGAGAGCTTGTATTTGCAATGCAAATACAAGCATTCTAAAAAAAAATGTAGGGTTTTGTTCTTTCAAAGAGTCAACCTGACCAATATTTCCACTACCCAACCCGAGAGATTGGAAAGTGTGCAAATGAGAAGCACAAGACTAAAAAGCCATTGTTTCATTTTGCAAATCTGTCTCACTGCATAAAGCAATAGTTTTATTCTTCCATTATCCTATTTGGTATTTGAATGCCAAATTGTCCCCGTGATGTGCCATGGAAAACCAGCAGTGGCCACTCTGAAAGAGCTGGAGGTGGGGAATGGGCCTCATTAGAGCAATGCAATTACTGCCTTCAGAGACCCAACAGAAAACCTGACAGAGACACCTTCAAAAGGCTCTTCTCGACACAGTAAATTAAAAAGGCAGCTGCTTTAGCAAATGAGCACATATTTTTATTGAACAAAATGTGCCAAGAACCACCAGGGCCCAAAAGGCAAACTGTTCATCACTCAGAAGTTACATAAGGGTTACATGTCCAAATAATGTAGCCATGTGCATTTGGTTGGAGGCCCTTATAGCAAAAGCCACACAGCCTGGACAGGGGGAGGGAATCTAAACCCCACTGCTGACATGTTTAGCAGCTACTATTTTTCTGACCACAGCCATACTTTAAATTGAAGACTTCTTGTTTTGCTAGAAGTTTGCATCTTAAATTGAAAGCTTCTCAATTTACCATCTTCTCGAACATGGAATGTTTCTGATTAAAACCCAAAAACTAGTGGTTCTGCTGAAATATGTCTGTATCCATTTATAGCTTCCCCTTCCTCTGGGGATGGGGCCATAACTAACTCAGTGGTAGAGCGTCTGCTTTGCATGCAAAAGGTCCCAGGTTCAATCCCTGGCAGCATCTCCAAGAGGGGAAAAACGGGAAGACCCCTGTCCGAAACCATGGGGAGCCAGTGCCAATACTAAGCTAGACGGATCAAGGCCCTGGCAGCTTCCTAAGTGCAGGACACATTACATGGTTTTCCTCTCTGGCATTTTATCATAACAATCCTCTGATGCAGATTAAGGGAGAGGGAGAAGGAAAGGGAGAGAATCAGACTGGATGAAGGTCACCCTGGCGTTTTTTCACACAGGGCTTTTAAAGCCCTTTCACTCGCATCTCCTCTGGAATGGAGGGTGTGCGTTCACATATGGCCAGATTTACCCCCCAAACCCTGCGAGCTATCGGGGAGCACTTCACACCCAATTTGGGTTTTTCATTTTCTGTGAGCTTGCACACATGCAGAATCTGGCGTCCACTGCAGAAGTAACAATAAAGTGACTGAGTACAGTATGCTTCTACGAAGTAAAGTTTGCCGTTGAGTCGATGTCGACTCCTGGCGATCACAGAGCCCTGTGGTTGTCTTTGGTAGAATACAGGAGGGGTTGACCATTGCCTCCTCCTGCACAGTATGAGATGATGCCTTTCAGCATCTTCCTATATCACTGCTGCCCAATATAGGTGTTTCCCATAGGGATTTGAACCGGCAACCTCTGGCTTGCTAGTCAGTTCATTTCCCCACTGCGCCATTATAGAAGCATACTGTACCCCAGTCACTTTATCACAACCAAGAAAGTGGCAGTATCTTGGAGCAGTCAAAGCAAAGCAATATAGATAAGCAGAGTGGGCCTGGTTGTCCTTTTTATTACATGGGAAAGCAGGCTAAAGGACAGTGGGCCTCCACCCACATCTCAAACCTTGCAATCCGTGCCACCCGCACGGCTCTCAGGTGAGTCACCCGGGCCTTCCCTGGAGCTGCCTTTTGCCCAGCAATGGTCAGGAAAGGGGTGGAGAGCTGGCCTTGTGGTAGCAAGCATGACTTGACCCCTTAGCTAAGCAGGGTCCACCCCGGTTGCATATGAATGGGAGACTAGAAGTGTGAGCACTGCAAGATATTCCCCTTAAGGGATGGAGCCGCTCTGGGAAGAGCAGAAGGTTCCAGGTTCCCTCCCTGGCAGCATCTCCAAGATAGGGCTGAGAGAGGTTCCTGCCTGCAGCCTTGGAGAAGCCGCTGCCAGTCTGTGAAGACAATACTGAGCTAGATGGACCAAGGGTCTGACTCAGTAAAAGGCAGCTTCCTATGACAGGGTTTCCCAGTAGGAGTATCCTTAGGGCTACTTGAAGGGCTCCCAAGGGCCACTCAGGGCCCTCCTGCCTCCCCCTCCCATGCAGCCACGCTGCTCATAAGCAGACATACTGAAATTAAATTGGACAAGTATACTTCAAAGGGAAGTAACTTCAAAAAATTTGTTTCAATGAAAGTACTCATGAGTAATATTGCCTGGATGTGAGCCAGTGACTGGAGTAGCCTGGCTCAGACTATAACATTAAATCTGTGTGTGTATATATCGGGGGTGCACAACTTCAGCCCTCCAGCTGTTGTTGGACTACAACTCCCATCATCCCCTGCCACAGTGGCCAATGGTCAGGGACGGTCAGAGATGTAGTCCAACAACATCTGGAGGGGCAAAGTTGGGCACTGCTGGTATAGATAGGTGCACGTGTGCATGTACGCATGTGCATGCAAGCATGCATGCATGCACATACATACACACATTTCTATGTGCGAGACCTGAGCTGAAGATTTGCAACAGATAGGGCATGCTTTTTTAAACAACTTGGGAACCATGCATTGTGGGAATAATAAGCACTGAGTCCATATTTTGGAAGCATTGTGCCTGCACTGGCCAATAGTATGCCTTTCTGGACTGTGGGTCTGTTTTATCGGCACTGACCAACACGACTAAATCTAGAGTCATTTATTTTTTAAAAGCATGTACAATAAAAATGCAGACCATTTTTGGAAACCAAAGCAAGTCAAGGGAAGCACTTTGTGGGGCTATAAATAAAGAAAATACGTGGCTGCTGGGGAAAAGTGTCAGCACCAAGTCTCAGAGTTGGGTAAAGGGAGAATTAGAACCTGCTTTGTTCTGTCCTTCCTCCACTAACTGGCCATAACAGGAAGTCTGGTCTAGGTAAGTTAGTATTAAATGCAGAGGAAACGAACAGTTGAAGAGACCTGAGAGCAGTTGTAAGGTCGCACATCAAGCCCTTCATGTGACCACAGAAAAGAAATTCTATTAATACCCAACTGAAAGAAAGAAAGAAAGAAAAATCACACAGTGCTGCTCATAAGACATCCCGTGGGTCAGAACTGAAACCAATCTGTTTTAAAACAAAAGGGGTTGCACTCTCGCAAGGGTATTCAAATTAACTTTCCCAAAGCAGTGTAGCTGCCACCTAAGCTGCTTGAATATCAGAGCGCCATGACTTGGCCGCAACCCGGAAGGGGCATGGAAAGCCACAATTTCTTTTGCTATGGTAGAAACAAAGGGCTGCTGCATCTGTGCGGGAAAAACACTGTATAAAGATACAGTTGTTTACCCATGGAGATCTTATTTTATGGTGGCTATGCCAAACTATGTTGATCAGAATAGTGGTGTTGTTGTTTTTTTAAAAAAAGCAAAACAAGTCAATAAAATGACAAACAAGAAATTAAAGCAAGCAAGAACTGAATCTGGTGTAATTGTAAGATACATACATTTCACCAAGTTAACACAGGAGGTGAAAAATAGTTTAACACAGCTCAACCGTCCAGAGCCTTTGGATAGGGAGGTAAAACAATATAATAAATAAATAAGTAAAATATAGCTGACCTTGTTCTTACAACTAAGTGTTTAAGCTGCAGCTGTATTTTCAGTAGATGTGGTGCTAAGGTCTAAAATGGTGCAGCGGGGGAAAACTTGCTTAGCAAGCATGAGGTTGCCGGTTCGAATCCCCGCTGGCACCTATATCGGACAGCAGCAATATAAGAAGATGCTGAAAGGCATACTGCGTGGGAAATGGCAATGGTCAACCCCTCCTGTATTCCACCAAAGACAACCACAGGGCTCTGTGGGTGCCAGGAGTCGACACCAACTCGACGGCACACTTTATCTTTATAGAAGTAATCAGAAGTCTCTGGGTATAAACAAAGAAGAAGAGAGCTACGACGGACTAATAACCTTGTAAAGGTAAAGTGTGCCATCAAGTCGATTTCGACTCCTGGCACCAAGAGCCCTGTGGTTGTCTTTGGTAGAATACAGGAGGGGTTGACCATTGCCTCCTCCCACACAGTATCAGATGATGCCTTTCAGTATCTTCCTATATGGCTGCTGCTTGATATAGGTGTTTCCCATAGTCTGATAGTGGGATTTGAGCCGGCAGCCTTCTGCCTGTAGAAATCACAAAATAAAGCATAACTATGATGAACAGATTATAGTCCTGCTTGATTGATTATGTGCCGTCAAGTCGGTGCCAACTCTTAGCTACCACATAGATAGATTCTCTCCAGGATGATCTGTCTTCAACTTGGCCTTTAAGGTCTCTCAGTGGTGCATCCATTGCTGTCGTAAGCCACTTCCCCCGCCCCAAAGGGAAAATAGGGACTATAGAAAAGTTTCCAACATCAATAATTATAACAGATAGTGATCATAGTAAAGGGTCATGGTAAAGCCCAAGTCTTTTTGTTTTGTGTTAGAGGTTTCTTTCCAGACAGTAACTTCTGAGCAAGAACTAAGTCAGATGGACCAGAGATTTAATTAACAAAGATGGGGTAGCCAGTCAGGTGACAGGGGAGGAAGACTCTAGATCCTCCGGCTGCAATAATACACATTTTCACCATTTTCTCTCTCTCCATAAGGATGAAAATAATTAAACTTTATCTTTGGGGCAGGGAGGGTATGGGAGCATACAGAAGCATGAGCTTTCCACAATATGGCACATTCCCATCTGCAAGACCAGCTTTCAGAGAAATGCTTAAAGGGTTTGCACGATTTACAGGATACAAAAGCAGTGACAGCTTTGGATCCACTAAGTTTGGTTTCTGGGATCAAAACAATCAAGTGACTTCAGTGCTTTGCATTCTTGCCAGGAAATCAGCCCCACAGAAATCAGTAAGGCTTACTTCTGAGTAAACATGTGTCTGATCCTGCCATTCAGTACCTTTCCAGCTGTCTAAGCTCCTAAAGGCTAAGAAGATTTATCCATGCAGACCATGTTTGTTATGTCACTACTGCGTTGAACAGGCAATGTATTATAAACATCACTCCAGGGGCTATTACTAAACAGGTGGCACCAATGTAGAAGGAATTCACCATGACCTAAAACTTAACCTGAACTTGTCACTGAGTTAGTCCAACATTTTCACTAGTAGGAGCAGCCGAGGCAGCAGCAGAGACCCTGTCTCTTGTGGTGCATTTATTTAGTGCATCTCACTCGTGGTGCATTTATTTAGCGTTGTGCTGTGTGGAAGAAAGAGGAAATGGCTGTTTGGCTCTGTATTAAAGGCATGGCATTCAGCTCAGCTAAGAGCTTAACTTTACACACTTCCCCAGCCCAAAAGGCTCATGGCAAATAGAACCTTGTTCTATGAAAAAAGACAGGTAATGGCCCTTCGGTCCTAACTAGGTCTGTCTCCTGATTAAAGAAACCTTAGGTCAACTCTTCGTCCCCTAACAGTGTTGACTTTAATCAGTTGATTAAATTTGCAGATGCACAAAAATGCTTCTGAAGAAGAAAAGCATGCTCTCTTTTGACAACATTAACAAACAATTACAGTCATCCCTTGTCAAATACAAGGGTCCCGTTCCAGGAAAATCTCGTGGTTGGAGAGCCATTGAAATCAACGGCAATCAGAGGGTATGGAGAATTGTGGTCATGAAAAGACCACAAAATACAGTTGAAAATGGGGGGGATCCTTCCAAATCCCCCCAAATCGCCATGAGTCAATAAGAGGAGTGAAGGGGAACCCTGAAGCCCCCCCCAACCCCCCCCCCACAAATCTCACCAGAAAAACTCGCCAAACTGTGGATACTTGGGTTGTGGTTGGCGAGACCTGCCACCATTTCCCAGTTGTGGATACTTAAAACCGCGCTTGGGAAACCTGCCGTTGGTGAGGGATGACTGTATTTCTTCGAAAGTAACAGGTAGCTGTCTATGTAGTAGGCACAGTCTATCATTCATTCTGCAGTCAGGATTTGGACAGACAAGTTTGTTCACATTCTGCAAGTGTACGGGTTTTTGCGAGGGGAGGCACATCCACTCACCCTCTACAGCAGGCCTGCTCAACATAGCGCCCCCCCAGCTGTTTTTGGACTACAACTCCCACAATCCCCAACCCCAGTGTCCAATCACAGGGATTATGGGAGTTGTAGGCCAACATCTGCAGGGGGGCCGAAGTTGAGCAGGCCTGCTCGACAGGGTGACCAGAGGTACTGGAGCACCTGCAATGAGGCACAAAAATGCTGCCTTGCCCCATGCCCCTAGTGGGGGCCAGCCCCCTTTCAAAAGCAACCCTGCCAAGCTTTGAAAGTATATAGAGGCAGGGAGGTGGGGAGATTGCTAGCAGCCTCCTCTTCTCTCCTTGTGGTTCTTGCACATTCTGGAAGGAGTATGTGGAGAGGCACACCCAAAGAGCTGCTCTGGTAACACCAGTGGGGAGCATCTTGCCACCCTGCTGGCATCCCAGTGACCTACTGCCTCAGGCAACTGCCTCACCTTGCCTCATGATAGGACCGCCCTTGCCCTCCACTGCGATTCAGCCAGTGTGATCCCTAACACACCCTCTCCTCCCCACCCTCTTCAATACCAAGTGAGGGGAGAGAAGCATGGATTTCAGGCAGTGAAGGAGAGTCCAGTTGGGAGGAGCACCTTAAACCTCCGTTTGTGAGGCACAGAAAACCCTAGAGCCAAGGACAACAAAGCATGGAGGATGCTGGCATCTGGCTCCAATTCATCAGGCTGCACCTGGTGAAGGTGCAATTTTTAGAAAAGAAGATGCTATTTTTAGAAAAGGCACTCACCCATATAGGAGGAAATGCCTCTTCGGGTGGGGGGAGCACTCTGCCTTTACTTGTTAAGTAGTTCCATTAATTTGATATAATTTATTAAGCAATTAAAAAAATCTGCTGCCTAATCAATCAGGGGACATCTATTTAATCCATCTAAAAAATTACTACGACGACGACTAATTTACCGCTTATCAACAGAAGTTCTCAAAGCAGTTTACATAGAAAATCATAAATAAGATGGTTCCCTGTCCCAAATGGGCACACAATCTAAAACCCAAGGTAGAAACCAGCAGCAACCATTGGTGGGATGCTGTGCTGGGAGTGAACTGGGACGGCGGCTCTAAGAGAATCGCCACTTTAAAATATGCCTCTTTGCTCAGTGTTTACTCAATGAAAACCCGCAGTCCTAATTCTATGCAAAAGAAATAAAAGGGCTTTGTCTACGAAGCTGAAAGGCTGTTGCTGCCTCTGTCCTAGAACAGGGTGCACAACAAAAATGCCCCAGTAAGCTGGAACCAACCATGACTTGGTATGCAAGGGCTGAGGTCAATTTTCAGCACATTAATTGTTACATAAAAAACTAACAATATTAATGAAAACAATTATTAGCTACTTGTGGATCTGTAGGTCGAGAGACCTATCACTTTAACCAAGGACAACAGGACAAGCCAGGAGGTCTTCACGGCTCCTTCTGCTGCTGCTGCAAGATATTCCTACCCGGAGACCAGCAAAAAAGTCCCCGCGGGCTAAATCTGGCCACCGGGCCTTATATTGTTCTAGAAGAAAGCACCAGTGAATCAAGCAAGTGCACCAGTCATGGATCATCCACTAAGAAAAAAGTAAAGCAATGGATGTTAAAAGAAAAAGCTAGTTTTCTCCTTCCCTTGTGTCAGTTTTTTGGTTGATGATCTTATGGCCAGGATCTTCTATACTTGAAAGTCTGTCCTCCTTCAAACTTTCTTCATTCATTACAGCAGAAGCAGGTGCATTTTAAAATTTAGTGTGTACCCATCTCTACTGAGCAGCTGCAAGATGGTGGGAGGAAAAGAAAAGAAAGCAGCACACACATTGGAGGAACTGTGGTTCTGCTTCTAACATATGAGCCCCTGGTGGTGCAGTGGTAAAACTGCCGCCCTGTAACCAGAAGGTTACAAGTTCAATCCTGACCAGGGGCTCAAGGTTGACTCAGCCTTCCATCCTTCCGAGGTCGGTAAAATGAGTACCCAGAATGTTGGGGGCAATATGCTAAAATCATTGTAAACCGCTTAGAGAGCTCCGGCTATAGAGCGGTATATAAATGTAAGTGCTATTGCTATTGCTATATGAAGTTTACCCTCTTTCTCCTGTTTCCATTTGTTTTGCTCCACCTTTGCCAAGTTATTATGGGTGAACTGCACAGTATACAATCTCGCCAGGGAGTTTTCTTATACAGTTCACCCACAGCAAATTTGCAAAGGAGTAAACAAACAGGGAATGGGAGAAGGAGTATACCCTATTCAGACCTTTCACTCGAAAGCGCATGAGAAAGGCCGTGTGTTCCAGGATCACGCTGCTCAACTTTGGGATTTGGTACTGAGCATGAGATTCAGCAATAGAGAATTCCACTTATTAAGAAGCTTTGGTTTATGGCCTTTAAGAGAGCAGCAGGGAAGAAAAGGGTGCACACGGTTTTCCAAGCAAACCAGGACAGTTTTACTGCACTGTGCTTCCTCGCTTAGGCGGCAGAAGGGACAGCAATCTTCCTCTGCTATGGTAATGTACAGAACACAAAGTCAAGAAGATTGTAGCCATTTACTGTGGGCAGAACATCATCTACTGATCTTGTACGAAAGCATCAGCATTTAATTTGGGGGTGTGGGCGGGGGGAGTGAGGAACTATGAATGGCTTCGGTTGATGGAAGGAGTCGAAAACAGTTTCCCAGATACTTTGGACAGAAGATTAGACAACATCCCCCTCTGTGGAAACAATGTACACCAGGGATTCTTGACCTGGGGTCCATGGGGTCTGAAAGTTTTTGCTGCACTGAATTTAATTGGGGGAGCCAGAATAAAGTCCTTGAAAATAACTATTCTGAGTTCTTATTTTTTTTAATCCATTTTTTACTGCAGCCTTATGAAAATATATTACATAAATGGGGCGGAAGTATGAGTAATAGTGCCAGTGTGGTGTAGTGGCTAGAGTGCCGGACTAGGACCAGGGAGACCCGAGTTCAAATCCCCATTCAGCCATGAGACTTGCTGGGTGACTCTGGGCCAGTCACTTCTCTCTCAGCCTAACCTACTTCACAGGGTTGTTGTGAGGAGAAACTCAAGTATGTAGTACACTCTGGGCTCCTTGGAGGAAAAGCGGGATATAAATGTAATAAATAATAATAATAATTAATAATAATAATACTTCAGGATCTGGAGGGTTTGTAGTTGCAAAAAGGTTAACAACCCCTGATTTATACCAAGTGAAATGTTTGTCTGCAACAAGTGTAGGCAAACTTGGCCCTCCAGCTGTTGTTGAACTACAACTCCCATCATCCCCAGTCCAATAAATTGTGGCTGGGGATGATGGGAGTTGTAGTTCAACAACAGCTGGAGGGCCAAGATTGCCCACTCCTGGTCTACAAGCTTGAAATGGAGAATATATAGCCTTTCTGCACTCCATCCGGTTCACCTGCAAGGAACCACTTTAAACGCCCGTGTGCAATAGAACAAATGCATCAGAGATGAAGGTTGCTCCACACACTAAAGCCCTTTAAACACGCCTTTTTCTGTAATCAGCTGAAAGTGGATTTAAAAGGAAAAAAGGTCCACACAACACTCGATGTAGCTCTGTATTATCTAGTGATACCCTTCCTTGCAGAACCAAGATCCTATTTTAAGGTTTACTCACTATTAAGCCTCTTCAGCAAAGGTCCCCTGCAATATTTAATTAAAAGTTTCCTTCTCCTGGGTTCTGCCTGCTACACTGCTTCCTGTCTAGCACAGCTGGGGATATTCGTATTGAGCACCCCCACAACTACTCAGCTGCTGTTCTCAGCCAGGCTGGTGGCGGCAGAGGCTTTATTTACTCGTTTCCTTCCTTTCTTCTATAGTGTCATAAAAATCTCTGCAAAAATTGAGGGCAATTCTAGAGAAACGAGCTGGTGTGGAAGTAACCAGACAAGCACTTCATTACAACAGCTCCAGCAACATTAGGGGACAGCTCTGGGCTGCTACAAAAGACGCCAAAACAAACTGTCAGTTTCAATACACTTAGGAATTCCACATTGCTGTAAGCATATCGATAAGCTCTCTGGAACTCCCTGCTCCTTGATCTTAGACTTGCCCCCTCCCTGTTTAAATGAAAGCTAAAGGTTGTTTAAAAAAAAAATCCAGGAGGCCTTCCCCCAACTCTTACATTTATCTGTGACCACTGTTCCCTCTAAGGCGTACGCATGCTCACAAGTTTTTGGATGTCCGCTCAGTTCAATTTAGATCCCGCTCAGGTTGAATCAGGAAGGCCCCATGCTGAATGCACATGTGCACACACTGCCTTGATACTGCTGCCCAGAACAAAACTCATTCCGCACAGAGATGGAAAAAATTAAGAGAGACCACCGTCTGTGACTGCCCTATTTAAATTATTTTATTTTAATTTATTTTGTGTGTTTATTGTTCAGTTTTTCTACCGCCTTTCATAAAACATCCCAAGGCAGTTTACAAAAGTTAAAATGCCATAAAACTCCATAAAAATCATTGAAAACCTTAAAATCAGTAAAACAGTAAGAACCATAAAACACCCTCAAAAAACCCCAACCTCCATAAAAAAGACGACAGAAGCAGGAGAGCTGAGAGGCCCAGCAACCCCTAAGGGGTGAAAGCCTGAACCAATAAAACAGTCTTTAGTTTTTTTTTTAAAAGCAGCCACAGATATCAAAGAGACATTCACTGGGAGAGCATCCCAGAGCCTGGGGGCAACAACAGAGAAGGCCCTGTCCCATGTGCATGACAATTTTGAGCAAATGCCCCGACGACCTTGCTGGGCGGGCAGAACCCCTTGGGAGCAGGCAGTCCTTCAGGTATCCAGTGCCCAAACCATTAAGGGCTTTAAAGGTAGTAAGTAGCACCTTGAATTGGATGTGGAAACAAACTGGCAGGTAGTGCAGCTCTTTCAAAATAGGTGTAATATGCTCTGAGCGAGCAGTTCCAGAGAGAACCCTGGCAGCTGCATTCTTATAATTGCCTTATCCTGCATTTCTATGACTTTAGAGGTTGTGTTTTACAGGGTTATTTTTTAAAAAATGAATTTTGTTGTATGCCACCATGAATTCAAATATGAAGAATGGCAGCATATATCATATTTATCCAAATCAAAGATGACTTCTGAATTTAAGAATTTAGAGGTTAAATACAGGTTATACCTGCATTTACTCAAAAGGAACAGGAATCTGCATTTAAGAAAAACTCCAGAATTCTAATATTAAAAACTTGGGTGGGGGGGGCTATTCTTGGATTCAGGAAAATATAGTAAATCTTTTAAATAAACAAACCTTAAAATAATAAAATACTTGCACTGCCGAAGCTTAAAACTAGCATCTAAAGCCAAATTCTGTGGTGAGTGCAGGGAAGAACACAGCCCAACATAAGCCATCTAAGTGGCATGGGGGTGGAATTCTGTACACGGTGGCATTGCAGAGCAGTAGAATTTAAAACCAGTAATTCAGAAAGCAGCGTAAGAGGCCACTGTTCAGAAACCCAAGAAGAAAACAATAACCAAAAACTTAAAATTGCAAACTGAGCTCCCTGTGCACAATAATTATCTGGGTGTGTTTATCTTCACAACAACCCTGTGAGGTAGGTTAGGCCGAGAGAGAAGTGACTAGTCCAGTCACTCAGTGAGTTTCATGGCTGAATGGGGGAATCTGAACTCAGGCCTCCCCAGTCCTAGTCCAAAACTCTAACCACTACACCACACCGGCTCTTTTAGCATATTTGTGTCACATCAGAAAGGGTGGCTGGTAGTTAAAAGCAGTGGTGCTAACTGTAACAAGAAGCAGGTTTTTTGTTTGGTCGGGAGAAAAATGAAGGCTTAAAATGTTCACTAAACTAGTTGATATTCTGCCTGAGCAAAAAAACCTGCAGGATCCAACTCTGTAACTTGCGGCAGGAAGGCAAAACCACGAACTCTCCCTCTCTGGAATAGTGCACATTTAGCATATTTCTCACTGCCCAGCAAACAGAAACCAGATCTTTACAAGATCATCCCAACAAGAGCTGGAACGCTCGGACAGTGAAGTACTTTGGTAAACAGACATAAGCATGAAAAGGCATCGGTATCCAGGGCTGGACTGATCAGGTTGTGTCCAAGAGTCTTCTACAACCACCCAACTGTTTGCTAGTACCATTATAAGAGCATAAACAAGTGATGCGGCTGAAATAAGGAAGCCCCATGTAAGTATGAAGCTTCCTCCTGGCCGTCAAGTGCTCTGTGCACTTGTGAAAAACAGCATTTACCATATACGTCTGTGCATATGCCAGGTTATAAATCTCCACCCCCAGCCCTTCTTGGCATCTGTTCAGCAGCATGGAGTGTATGGTGTGACGTATTAGACAACTGCATAATATAATATTTTAAAACTTGTGTGTGTGTACGAAATGTACCAAGATGATTCTATCTGCAACATGCTGTTTTCGGAATGTGTATCGCTCAAGGAGGAGCTGGTCTTGGGGCAGATGCTGCACGTTAATTGTCCCCTTTGCTAAGCAGGGTCCACCCTGGTTTGCATCTGGGTGGATGAATACATGTGAGCACTGTCTCCCCTTTTAGGGGATGGGGCCAGATAGCTCAGTAATAGAGGGTCTGGTCCATGCAATCGCCAGGTAGGACCAGGAAAGATTCCTGCCTGAAACCTTGGGAGAGTCGATGCCAGTCACAGCAGATAATACTGTGCTTGACAGACCAAGGATCTGACTCAGTAAGAAGCAACTTCCTATGTTCCCAATAGCTTAGAAAAAGAAAGTGTTCAAACAGCAGTACCCATCGTTATTAATTCAATGAACTGCAAAATGTGTAATTAATTAAATGAACTGTAAAATGTGTTAGTTTCCCACTACTTCAGAATAAACAGAGAGGGCATATGTCCTCAGAGAGCAAAACTGGATATATCTTTCCGTGTGCATCCTTCAGGTGTTAAATGGACTTTAAAATTTAAAAAGACTTGTGACCGTGTCTTTTGATTCACCCCACATCCACAAGAAGCCGGTAGGAATCGCTTCTAGTAAAGCCTCAAAGAAGAAACATAAAAGAAAGAACCATTTTCAACCTTCATTAAGCAAATGGAATTTCATTTCCACTTGCAGCTGAGCATAGTTTTTAAGAGAGCCTGTAACAAAATGGGCCTTTGGCCAGCCCAGAAACTCATTTACATTTCATATCAGAACTTCCCTCAATTCTAAAAGCCATTTTGGCCTGGCTGTTCTGAGTATTTCATGTCTGACACTAGCATGTTGGGAAACAGTTAAAGATTCCAAATGTTCTTCAGTACCCAAAATACAAATGGGGGCCCCTATTGTCTCAGGAATCTGCTACTAGAGACATTAAGCTTTTGAAATAAGTGTCTGAGCAATTGGATCCTAGGATGTTTTGCCTGTCCCCAAGGGGAAGATTATAATTACTACCTGGATGTATCTCTTTCTGTAAGTAAAGTTGTGCTGAGTCGGTGTTGACGCTTGGAGACCACAGAGCCCTGTGGTTGTCCTTGGTAGAATAGAGGAGGGGTTGACCATTGCCATCTCCTGCACAGGATGAGAGGATGCCTTTCAGCATCTTCCTATATCGCTGTTGCCCATAGTCTGGGAAACATACCAGCGGGGATTCAAACCTCTTGCTCCTTAGGCAAGTTACTTCCTTGGTGCGCCATTAGGTGGCTACATTTCTTTCTGTGCTAGATTCTAAATTTGCAAGCCTCTTCCCTACAAAGAAAACAGCCAGCGCTTTTCTTTTCTTTCCTCTTTTTTGGGGGGTGTGTGTGTGTGTTGTAGTTCCGTCATTGGAGAGGCTCTTGAGGCTGCTGTGTCCAGAAAGTTACTTTTGTGTTAGTTTAGTTTTATTCGCTGAGACCGTGCTTGCATGGCTCCCAGGAACGTTCACCATGATGCAAGCTTTTGTTTTGTGAAGGGCAGCTTAAGACCCAAGATCTGCTGAGCCTCTTGTCTAACACCAGCCAGGAAAAAAGCTTGTGCGTTTTAACCGTTTTGCCTTGTTAGCCTGTAAACTGCCCTGCTTTTTATATCTACTTGAATAAATGAGATTTTAATTCTTTTCACCTTGATCTGGGCTGGAAACATGCTCCATTCTGCCTCTGGCCTACACTCTCTTTAACAGATGTTAAGGTTGTCTCACAGGAGACTGGTGGTAGCTCTACTGCAGAAATTTTAAACGAACCTGGGGGAAGTCCAGGTCAGGCAACCCTCTCCCAAGTCACCACAGAGCCATTTTAACATGCTGTGCTCAAGAAACGGACCCAAGGAATTGCCACTCTCAAAAGAAGATCAAGGCCCGAGATGGATTTGCACGTCTACGAGAACACTCTCTGTTTTCTCCAAAAAGACAGCTATTTACAATACACTTTATACAATACAACTGTATTTACAATACAATTCTTTAGTCAACAACTTAACAAAAACACACTGGCCAGCCTCTCCACTCCTTGACTTTACAATATAAACACAAAACCGCCTTTAACTTTTATGTACATAAACTTTTACCACGGGTTTAATTCGGCTGCACATGTGTTGTCTGTCATCTTTTATATGGATTTCTGGTTTTTATGTTTAATTGCTTCAACTTTGGTAAACTGCTTTATGTAAAATGTTTTTTAGAAAAGCAGTACATAAATATTTTGAACCAAAAAACCTCATAAAGACGTATTAGGATCCTTTTATTGGAAATGTCTGGGATCTTGCTACTCTCACAACTATTTTTGTAAACACACATGGTGCTTTATAAAGCCCCACAAACCTGTTGATAGAAAAAAGGCAAGGGGAGAGGCCAGGGAATTCACACATGCAAATGTGTAGATTCCCTTGTCTCTCCCCTGGACTTCTGCCTCCCCTTAGAACTGCAAGCAAATGCAGTTCTACAGGCTTTAGGCTTAGTTTTGGTTCAACAGTTATGGGGCTAAGACCAAGGTCCAGACACAAAATGAAACCCTGGTTTGTTTTGCTAAACCAGCGATTCTCAAACCTGGGTTCCCATATGTTTTTGGACTACAGTTCCCATCTGCCCCATCCATAATGGCCAAAGACAGGGGGTGATGGGAGATGTAGTCCAACATCATCATCTCAGGATCCAAGCTCAAAACCTCCTAATTTCACATTATGTCTGGGCCACAGCCTGCCCACAAGCCGTGGCTTGTTTGGAGTCAACACACAGGGATCGGAAACCATGGTTTTAAGTTGGATTACAGACTATACTTTATTCTCCTATGGTTTAATGTTATGTCTGGATTTACAGACAACTGATAAACCAAGTTAGGGCTACTGTTGCACATCTAAGGCTGCTGCACCACAGAGACAGAAAGGAACGTATGCATTTATTAATCTGAGTCCTGAGCAGATGAGAAACGAGCAGACAAGAAGTTCTAAATGATGGTTTACTTGTACATCCAGAAAGCTCAAACCCTGCTTTGGGTTCTTAACTATGGTTACCACAATGTTTTGCATTTTGGCTGAACCCAGCATAAGCCAGAGGCTTCATGATATAGATATCAGACTACTCAATCTGGAAATCCCACATAAATTGAGACTAAATTCAACATAGCACTAGAACGCACATGAAAACATCTTGCACAGAAATGCACAATTCACATGACTGTGAAGAACTCTCCCGCAAAATTCACTTCACAAGTTCTTCAAATTAACACCTATTTCTAGATTAAAACAAGAGAAGAGTAACACACACAAAGTGGAAGATGAATGCTTATGTTGTTTGGTAAAAAGAGCAGCCACTTTTTTGTAATTTGTCTTCCTCTGAAACAGAAGCCTGTTACCTAACTAAAGCTGCAGGAATGTTACTATCAAGAAAGCCTGGATCATCCTTTTCTTAATCTCAAAACAAATGCTAAACAGGAAATCTTCAATGGGGGGGGAAACAAAAAAATGTATTTAGAACTGCTGAAGTTATTATACTTTGGAAAATGCCGAGTTCCCCCAAATTAAAGATTTTTAGATTGTGAGCCCTTTAGGGACAGGGGTCCATCTTATTTATCTGTTATTTCTCTGTGTAAACCGCCCTGAGTCATTTTTGGAAGGGCGGCATAGAAATCAAATCAAATCAAATAAGGAAAGCCACATCCACGCTGACTGAATCTTCTAATTATTGGACTGGATTCTATATTAATTTGTGCTCGGCACGCCATAATATTGCGACACACCCACTGCACTGCTTGACCTTTTGGCCCTCTGTGTGTGTGTGTGTGTGTATTTTTTTACATATAAAAAAATGTTTTGTCTACACCAGGCCTGCTCAACTTATGCCTCCCAGCTGTTTTTGGACTACAACTCCCATAATCCCCAGCTACAGTGTGTGGCCAATAGCCAGGGATCATGGGAGCAGCCCTGGTCTACACACTGACTAGCAGCGGCTTCTCCAAGGTTGCAGCCAAACCTGGAGATGCCACCAGGGATGGAACCTGGGACCTTCTGCATGCAAAGCAGATGTTCTTCCACCGAGCTATACCTCCGTCCCCTAAGGCGAAGATCTTACAGTGCTCTCATGTAGTCACTCATCCAAATGCAACCAGGGCAGGCCCTGCTTAGCAAAGCGGACAATTCATGCTTGCTGCCGCAAGAACAGCTCTCCTCCTACACTAATCTGTTAGAACCCAATCCGTGATTAGAGCTTTCAAATACACAACAAGGAAATCGTGGTTTTAAACTAGCTGCTTTGGCTTTCTGTCTTCTCATCACTTGCTTCCTAAGTCCGTACCTCTGTAACAGGTTCTGAAAGCAGAGCCATGGATGGAACTATGGTTTCTCAATCCATGCATAACACCAAGCCACAGTTTATCTTCCTTAAACCACAGTTTGCTGTGACATCTGAATTGTGCCACAGTATTAAATAGTTTTTGGAAAATGCTACAGCCATACTACCATATTGTGAAATCAAGCCCTTTTTAAGACTCCCAAGAGACACAAAGCCTGAGCATTGATGTATGTTCCTTCCTTCTCACTGCACTGCCTCCATATCATGTTCTCCTCAGAAAAAAAGTATATACATGTCTGGTGATGATATTATATATATGTATAACCTTTCTAAAAACCACCTCTGTTGATATAATAATAATAATAATAATAATAATAATAATAATAATTCAATCTGTTAAGGTTTTAAGTTTCAAAAACTGAAATATAACACAGTATTATTGGATTATTTTGCAAAGTATATATGAACATAGAAAGCTGCTTCGTTATACCATAGGAACGGAGCATAGGAAGCTGCCATATACTGAGTCAGACCATGGGTCTGTCTAGCTCAGTATTGTCTTCACAGACTGGCAGCGGCTTCTCCGGGGTTGCAGGCAGGAATCTCTCTCAGCCCTCTCTTGGAGATGCTGCCAGGGAGGGCACTTGGAACCTTCTTCTGTTCTTCCCAGAATGGCTCCATCCCCTAAGAGGAATATCTTACAGTGCTCACCCATCAAGTCTCCCATTCTTTTGCAATCAGGGCTAAGGGAACATAGGAAGCTGCCATATACCAAGTCAAACTATTGGTCCATCTAGCTCAGTATTGACTTCACAGACTGGCAGCAGTTTCTCCAAGGTTGCAGGCAGGAGTCTCTCTCGTCTCAGCCCTATCTTGGAGAAGCCAGGGAGGGAACTTGGAACCTTCTGCTCTTCCCAGAGTGGCCCCATCCCCTAAGGGGAATATCTTCCTTCCAGTGCTGACACATCAAGTCTCCCATTCATCTGCAACCAGGGCGGACCCTGCTTAGCTAAGGGGACGAGTCATGCTTGTTCTCTTCCTTGTCAGACCATTGGTTCATCTAACTTAGTATTATCTGCATTGAATGGCAGGAGCTCTCCAGGGTTTCAGAAGAGGGTCTTTCCCAGCCCAGCTTAGACATGAACACCTGGGGACCTTCTGTGTGTAAAGCACATGTCTTGCCACTGACCTACAACCCCCTCCTGAAGTACAGCACCCTTTCTGCAGAGGACGCTTTCTTTGCCTTTCATCACCTAACATGAACATCAAAGCATTTGTTTTCGGTATATGAACTGCAGGAGACTTAGAATCTCAACCACCGCTGATCACATTTTTTGCATCAAATGGAACGTTTAACAATAAACTTAATTTAAAACAAAGTACGAATCAAAAAGAAGAGCTGCTTGAGTGGAAATAATTTTTATATACGAATACAACGAATATATATACCACTTTTCAACAAAGGTTCCTAGAGTGGTTTACACAGAAATAAATAAATAAAATTGTTCCCTCTCCCCAAAGGGCTCACAATCTTAAAAAACAAAACAAAGCATAAGACAGACACCAGCAACAGCCACTGAAGGGATGCTGTGCTAGGGATGGATAGGGCCAGTTGCTTTCCCACTGCTAATTAGAGAGAATCACCACTTTTAAAAGGTGCCTCTTTGCTCAGTTAGCAGGGGCCACATCTTTAAATATATTTATTGTTGTTGTTGTTGTTGTTGTTGTTGTTGTTATTCACAAACTTTGTACATTTAGGCTTTTTGCAGCTTGTGAAAATGAAAACCCTAAGGACTTGAATCCCACAAGAGAGAAGTCAGTTAAAATTTTAAAAAAGGAGAAAAATAAGGCAGGGACTCCTGGTCTGAGAGAACCAATCCTATTATTAATTGTCTGTGTTGCTTCAGACTAGATCAATGTTGCTCCTTCAAACTCACAAGAGGCAAGCAAAAAATTTGGGAGATCCCGTTTGGAGAAAAATCAATTCCTAAACCCCACTTTCCCCAAACTGCACTTGCACACTGCAGTGCTTGAGATCAGGAACATGGGGTTCAATTCAATACTTTATAACCGTCAGGGGTGGAGCCACCATTGAGCGAACGGGTTCTAAGAACCCAGGCCGCCGCCAATCAGGCGCAATGGCTGGCACCCCAGCCAGACCCCCTGCGTCTGATGTCAGACGTAGGGGGCACAGATTTGCTTGCAAACGGGGCCCTACAGCCTCGTTTGCAGGCAAAATCCCCAGCCAAATGCAGAGGCAAGGGGCGTGGCTTAGCATCTGCCGTCAGATGGAAAGAGTGGGGCTAGGGGGCCACGGCAGTAGACTGGCCTCCCTCCACCACTGATCACAGTCACAGACCAGTACAGTTTACTAACAGAAGCCCAGCAAAATAAACCAACAGGGTTATGAATTGATTTGGAACATGGGGTTATACAACACCCCAGCAGCACAAGTGGTTTCTTCATTCCTATCATATCCAAGAACATAGTTGCACAATAAAAGGATAAACAAAATGGTTTGCAATGATGCCCTTAAGCAGATGATACTCACAGACTCCTTCTATTTTGTCAGCCGTCTTACTCCACGCTACCTGCCTGGTTTCCATGATGACTTGGAGCGTCCTCCTCTCTGGATTACTCTTTTTGAGGCTGTACACAGTCATGACAGTGCCCAGCTCCAGAGTCCTTTTGATCTGACTCTTCTCATACTCCGGAAGCTCCCCATAGTCGAGATTTTTCCTGGACATTTTTAGGGTGAAGGCAGCAAGACTTCGGCGGGCTGAAGGGAAGAAGTGGGAAACAAAGATGCATCATTTGAAAAGAGGCCTCTTTTTTGTTGTTTAAGAAGTTTCTTTTTAAAAGACAGTTTCCTTTTAAAGGGAAAAAAAGGAATTTCAGGAAGTGAAACTAGACTAGCAAGAGTAGTTGCACTTAAGTCAAGGTACATAAGTCTCCACTACCAACTAGTTAACTAACAACTGTACCACCTAGATTTAGTGCCTTAAAAAAAAGAGCATGTTCTACTGTAGAAGAAAGGAGCTAACACAAGTGACTATGTGGAGCAGTGTCCATCATGAAGCAGGACTGTATGCTACTTATTATGTATGGCTGGGGTGCAGTCACCTAAGCAGGGGTAGGCAACCTGGGCTATCTAGCGGTTGTTAAACTACAACTCCCATCATCCCCAGCCAAAGGTTTACTGAGGATGATGGGTCAGGGGTTGTACTGTAGTTACCAGAATCCAAGACTAGGTTTTTTCCATGTTCTTTGACATTAGAAATTAGGGTATCATCTTAAATGCAAAGTCCTCTTTCCTTTGGGTAAATATAGGTATAACCTGTATTTCATCTCTATTTAAGGGGTTCATCTTAAATCCAGGGTCATCATGTATTCAGGTAAATATGGTTGTTCAACAACCACTGGAGAGCCAAGATAGTCTGCTCCTGCAGTAGGTGAAGAATGATCTCACACTATCGAAAACAAAGCAGGAATACCTCCAGTTCATCAATAAGGCACCACCACCAACAGTTTGTCTTTAATGCATTATGCAGTATTCTACAGTGGGGCAATTCTAAGGGTAACCAAAGCAGGCATGTTACCACTCCCCCCCCGCCTGCCAATGACTACAGCCGTACACACACACACACACACACATACACACACACACACACACCCTGAACATTATAGTGTCTGAAGCATGCAAGATACGTGGGTAACGGAATCAGAATTTTTTAACACTTACCGATTCCATTATCGATGCCTTTTGTGCATTTCAGACACTATCAATAATACGTAAGAGTTTTTTAGGTATACTGTATAGTAAATAAATCCTTTATTACAGTTTTTGACCAGATGTAATATAACATAGTGGTAATATAATTGGCTGGTGGTGATTTCTGTGGCCCCTATGGTGTTGAGGCGCTCTTCAAGTTGTTTTGGAATTGCACCTAGGGCACCTTTTACTATTTATTATTATTATTATTATTTACAACAATGAACTGAGATGTAGAGCAACACAGACATCCGTTCCTCAATTAGGTTGAGTTAATGTAATACTTGAAGAGATTCCAATTTTTAAAATTAGTGCATTTTTTAAAAAAAATGTTCCTCATTTTCAGGTTAATGTTCTGAATGTGCATCAAACTCTAGTGAAGTGTAATGTATTTTATTTACATTTGCATGCATAAACCTTTTGTCAGTTTGATCTCAAGACAGGCAAACAACAGACTGTAAAACATTATAATGTTTATTTATTCATTATAATGAATAAATAAATAAATATACATGATTGTTTTATTGCTGCTTCTGTGTGTTTTTATCCATGTATAGTTTTTTGTATTTTGTATATTATATATTTTAATATCGGATTGTTTTTATATTTTTAGCTAAATACTTTTAATTCATTTTTATTATGTGTTTTAACTTTTGTAAACCACTTTGGGGTTGTTTTTAGCAAAAGGCGGTATAGAAATCTAACAATAAATAAATAAATTATAAAGCAACAAAAACAAAAATCCAACTAACAGCTAACAGTGAGAACCAACCAACCACATCCCACAGCAGCTAAAAGTAACAGACTGCCAACCAAGGCAGAGAGAGAGAGAGAGAAAGCGATCACAATCCCAAAGAGGTGGGGAACAACGTTTCCCCCACCTGGGATGCCCAACTGACACTGCTAATCCTGGGCAAACAGTTCTGTTCACACACTATGTAGCACAATTCTGTGCATGCGTATGTGTAAACGCACAGACGCGGGACGGATCTCCCACAGTGTTCAGAGGGGCTTACTCCTGGATATGACAGAATATTGTTATTTATTTATTTTATTATTTTAATTGTTTTATTTTGCCATGCAATTGTGAGAATGAAGCAGAAGACTGAGCACTGTAAGCCCTCGCTGCCTTCTTAAGGAACAAGCGAGTTCTGGAACAGGTGCAGAAGAGGGCAACCAAGATGACCGGGGCCTGGAGCATCTTCCTTATGAGCCAAGGCTATAGCATCCGGGGCTTTTGAGCTTGGAAAAGTGGTGACTACGGGGAGACATGGAAGAGGTCTATAAAATCATGCATCAGAAAGAGAGAGTAGACAGAGATAAATGTTTCTCCCTCTCTCACAGCACTAGAACCAGAGGTCATCCCAGGAAATTCATTGCCAGGAAATTCAGGAACGACAAAATGAATTTCTTTTTCACACCGCACATAATCAATCTATGGAATTCTCTGCCACAGGATGTGGTGATGGCCACTGTCTTGAATGGCATTAAGAGGGACTCAGACAAATTTGTGGAGGACAGGGCTATCAATGGCTACTAGTCTGGTGGCTATAGGCCACCTCCGGCCCCAGAAGCAAGATGCCTCTAATTACTAATTGCAGGGGAGCAACAGCAGGAGAGAGGGCGTGCCTTCACCTCTTGCCTGTGGGCTTCTCAGAGGCATCTGGTGGGCCACTATGGGAAACAGCAAGATAGACTAGACAGGCCTTGGGCCTGATTCAGCAGGGCTGTTCTTATGTTTTTAACAACTTTTAGAGGTCTAACATCACTTTGTTTCTTTACGAGCATAACAGGTATTACGGATAACCTGGTTTGCTCATAACATTGACTACATTTAGTACATTACATTACATTTAGAAGTGTAGTTAATTCAGACTAGTACAAATGTAGTAACTTACTTTTAAATGTTACTTAATATTTGTTACAAACTGAATACAATCTGCTGAACTCCGAGGAATCCAGCATCTCCGTAAACTAGTTTCTTCTATTTTCAACATTAAATTTGCCTGCTTCTCATAAACTGTCAAAACATGTTTGAGAGCAGTAGGCAAAGAGTTAATGTTGAAAAATGGCCTACACACAGTGCAGCAAAGGGTAGGATGGGCCCATTCATTCTGTGCATCCCCAAACCACGTCTTTGCTTCTACCAAGCTTGCAGGGGCTCCGTCACTAATAATAATAATAATTATTATTATTATACACTTTATTTGTTAGCTGTCCCATAACAAATCGTCCTCTGGGCGGCTTACAACAACATTAAAACATGAGATAAAAACACACATTAAATAATAACAAAGTGGGGAGGAGGGGAAGAAAGTACAAAATGCAATACAAAAACAATCAGGTTTTTAAAAAAAATTAATTTAAATTTAAAATTTAGAATGACTGTGTGAACCAAAGGTCTTTACTGGTGTCTAAAAGAACAAAGTGATGAAGCCAGGCGAACTTCACTGGGGAGGCTATTCTATAAAGGGGGTGCAACCACCAAAAAGGCCCTCTCTGTAGTAGCCAGCCACCCACCTTACCTTGTTTGGTGGGGCACTCGGAGAAAGGCCTCCAAAGAAGATCTTAAGGGTTGGGACATATGGGGCAGGGCGCTCTCTCCGGTAACATGGTCCCAAGCCATTTCAGGCTTTAAAGGTTAAAACCAGAACTTTGAATTGGACCTGGAAATGGACTGGGAGCCAGTGCAGCTAACTAAGCACTGGCGTAATATGATCAAAACATCCAATCTCAGTTAATAATCTTGCAGCCCTATTTTATACCAGCTGTAGTTTCCGGACCATTTTCAAAGACAGCCCCACATACAATGCATTGCAGTCATCTAAGCGAGAGGTTACCAGAACATGACTAACTGTGGCCAAGCTATCTCTGTCCAGGTAAGGTCGTATCAGCCAAAGCAGATTAAAGGTGCTCCAAGCCACAAAGGCCACTTGAGCCTCTAGTGACAGTACTGAATCAATGAGCACCCCCAAGCTGTGAACCTGGTCCTTCAGGGGGAGGGCAACCCCATCTAGAACAGGTTGAACATCATTCACCTGGGCAGAAGAACCACTGACCAGAAGTAATCTGTCTTGTCTGGATTGAGTCTCAGCATATTTACCCTCATCCAGTCCATTACTACATCCAAACACCACCCCTGCTAACTTGGCAAAGAGGCACCTTTTAACATGGTGATTCTCTTTTATTTAGCAGGTGGAGAGTAACTGGCCCTATCCACCCCCAGCACAGTCACCTCCAGTGATTGTTGCTGGTGTCTATCTGATGTTTCTTTTTAGTTTGTGAGCCCTTTGGGGACAGGGAGCCATCTTATTTATTGATTATTTCTCTGTGTGAACCACCCTGAGCCATTTTTGGAAGGGTGCTATAGAAATTGAATGAATGAATGAATGAATGAGAATAAATAAATTCAGGACAGTCACCGCCTCACCTGCATCTGATGAAAAAGAGAGATACAGCTGAGTGTCATCTGTATGACACCTCAGGCCAAATCTCTAGATCACTTCTCCCAGTGTTTTCATGTAAATGTTAAACAGCATAGGGGAAAGAATGGAACCCTGCAGAACCCCACAGCATAAATGTCCAGGGGCTGAGGAGTAATCCCCTAGCACCACCTTTTGGGAACGGGCCTCAAGGTAGAAGTGGAACCACCTCCAAACAGTGCATCCCACACCCAACTCAGCTAGCCTATCCAAAAGGATACCAAGGTCAATGGTATCGAAAGCCGCTGAGAGATCCAAGAGAATTAACAAGATTGCACTCTCTGCCTCTCTCTCTGCATAGGTCATCCCACAGGGCAACCCAAGCTGTTTCTGTTCCAAAGGCAGACCCGAAGCCTGATTGAAGAGGACCTAGACAGTCCGTTTCCTCCAAGAGTTCCTCCACAACTAAAGATTGTGTCATCACCGCAGTGACAAGCCACCCATTATTGCCAATGAGAAGCTTGTTGCTGCAGCGATGACACAATTCGTAGAAGCCAAGGAAACTCTGCGAGCTTGGCATTTATTTTCTACATTTCTACCCCACTCTTCCTCCAAAGAGCCCTTGGAAGAAGTGAGGAGGTGGTTTGGTGATTCACAGAATGGGTGTGTGCCCAACCTTTTGATCAAAGGGGTGCTGTGCTGTATTTAAGCCACTATCAACATTATAGTAAAACAAAATTAGTTATTATGCATTTTAGACTTAGTCTCCTCCAATGTCAAGTAAATACAGAAAGCACTCTCTTTCTGAAAAGTGGAGGGGGGGAGGCAGGGGAGGAAACTCATAGAATACAATTTTGCCACACAAAACTTTGTCAAATCAGTCTCATTTTCTGGGCTATCACTATCAGCGGTTTCAGTTTCTTCTGATCCTTCATTTTTATCATCTTAATGACTTGTGAAAACTGAATTGCCTGAACTGAGACAAGCCTATCTACCAGTGTTCTCTCTAATTTTTTTTTATCTGTGTGCGGAATGGGTTTTGTTCTGGGTGGCAGTATCAAGGCAGTGTGCACACAGATGCATTCAGAATGGGGCCTTCCTGATTCAACCTGAGCGGGATCTAAAATTAACTGAGCGGACATCAAAAAGACTTGTGAGCACGCACACGTGCGCACGCCTTAGAGGGAACACTGCTCTCTACCTTTCCACATCTTATTCATTTATTTCTTGATCAAACATAGATGCTGTAGAAGACAAAGGAATCTGAAACAAGCAAAAAGCTTGGGAAAGTAAAGGTCAGAACACCTTTCCTTATATGAATATATCTGAACATCTTAAATATTTTATCCATAATTCCAAAAGAAAATATTTCATAATCCACATTTTTTCAATATTTTCGGGGGGGAAGTAGTCCTTCGGGGGGGGATATGAAAAAAATGGGGGGTCCCAAAATTTTCTGAATTTTTTCCAGGTCTTCACATCTCTAGCCAGGATTGCCCTAAAATTGTGGGTTCACATAATTAACTCAGCTGGGTTCACTAACCCCAACTAACTTTTTGACCCCTGATATCTGGGCAAAGAGGCACCTTTTAATGCAGTGATTCTATTTATTTAGCAGGGGGAGAGTAACTGGCCCTATCCACCCCCAGCACAGTACCTCCGGTTATTGTTGCTGTTGTCTATCATGTTTCTTTTTAGATTGTGAGCCCTTTGCGGACAGGGATCCATCTTTATTTATTTATTTATTTCTCTGTGAAAACTGCCCAGAGCCATTTTTGTAAGGGCGGTATAGAAATCGAATGAATGAATACATAACCAGGATCCTTGCGGCTGTGTGAATGCAGTCACGATAGGAAGAGGCAGCTATCAAGTCCTCTTCTGGAATTAACTGCCTCTCCCTATGATGAGAAGAGAACAGAAAGGACTGGAAGAATTCAAACACAACTCCAACCACAACCCACAGCACTGCTCTTGCTTCTTTTCTTCATCCTTCTGGCCCAGAGCCTTGCATTACAAGCGAGTCGTTTCAGTTTCCTTGTTAATAAGCTGACCTCACAGACTCTTCTTTCTCTCCCATACCTTCTTGCTTTTGCCCCTCTCTGTTACTAGCACAATGTGATATGCCAAGACATTTTGAAAAGTCTCTGACTCTAGCAATACATATTTTGCTCTTTTAGCACAGAACGCAAACCAATCCATACTAAGCACTTCCCACTTCAGCATCTGATGCAGAGGTAGGGGTGTGCGTGTGCGCGAGCGCATACACAATACACACAACACCTTTTGTTAAATAAACCTCAAGGTAGTGTACGACAGACAATATAAAATTAATAAAACAAGAATTAAAGTACGAATCCACCTCACAGGCAGCTGGGAACAGTCAAATCAGGATATCTATGTAGACAGATGAACCAAAAAATGAACCTCTCCAGGTGCTGTTGAACTACAACTCCCATTATCCCCAGCCTTGTGGCCAGGGATAGTGAGAGTTGTAGTTCAACAACAGCTGGAGAGCCAAGGGTGCCTAGCCCTGGTTTAGGGGCTATATCAAGCAAACTACCAGAATGCCACTGGGTATCGCATCATTCATGTCCTCCTCCCAGCAGGGAGATTTACAGTCCCCAAGTCCAGAGGCAAACACCATCGTATACAAACCAAACATTAAGCAGCTGTAGCATTTGCACATTGGTCCAAATCATAATTTTGCATTACCGAACAATTTCCTACACAGCAGACTTCATTCAAAGCCATCGCTTTGATGTCTTCTTGTTTGCACAATGCATCAAAAACATTCATTCAACCCCCGGAGTGACCGACTGCTCTTCATGCAGCCAACACGCAACACACCCAAACGTTTATACAGGACGTCTTGACCAATTAAAGAAAACAAACAAAACTCTGGCATCAACCTGCAGAAAGAACCACTGAGGGGAAAGGAGCAATAGGAATTAACGTAGCTCGAAGGGAAGCAGCAACAGGGTTCCCAGGACAAGCAGAGAAATCTTTCAGGATAGCTGAAACAGGACAGGGGGGAAAGTTCAATAACCATGCAGGAAGCCTCTGGATCCTGTATCTAAGGCAACAGGAATCCTTAAACCTGGATCCTCAGATGGTGTTGGACTACAAATCCCATCACCCACAGCCACAATAGCCAAACTGTTGCCTCCCCTACAACATACTTAAAATCTTTCATTGTGAAAGCAACCAATTAAATCATACCTTAAACATTGAAGGGACCCATGTAGGAGGCTTCAAATTGCCACAATAAGACTGCACTGACTTTTATTACAGCACTCTGCTAATTTGCATTAGAATGTGGGAAAGGAATGTAGCTAGGGAAAGAATTCCTCAGATAATGACAGGATGGGTTTTGAGAAACCACAGGCGGAGTCACCCAACCTTCTCTACCTGGCCTACAAAAGAAGCGAACAATTCATTCTCTCACTCTCACACCCATGCATACACACAGAGGAAGGGAAAATGATTTGACTAGCAATGCAAAATCTTCATCATGTGGATAAATTTAGATGAAGCAAAGAACGTGAACTTCCCTGTTACAGATTTGGACTTTTTTCTTCTTTTTGGAAGAGTCGACACGCAGCCATGGTGTAGCAAGCAATTCCTCAGAAAAAAGAGCAATACATACACACACACCGCTTGAAAGACCTTGTTCAGCAGAGGACATTTCTAGGCATTTCACCACTATTAGGCTCTCTCTCATTTTTTTTAAATTTACATTTTATATCCCGCTCTTCCTCCAAGGAGCCCAGAGCAGTGTACTACATACTTAGGTTTCTCCTCACAACAACCCTGTGAAGTAGGTTAGGCTGAGAGAGAAGTGACTGGCCCAGAGTCACCCAGCAAGTATCGTGGCTGAGTGGGGATCTGAACTCGGGTCTCCTCGGTCCTAGTCCAGCACTCTAACCACTACACCACGCTGACTGAGGCCGAGGCTGCTACCCCACCCCACCCACAACAGAAAAGTTATCAAACAACAGATCTTGGCCAAAGAAGCTCAGCGACAAAGGCTTCAAGTCACATATAATGGCTATCCCAGAGTCCTGGGACCATCATAATCGGAAGTCTCATTAGGGAGGGTTCTCTTCCGTCACCTGAAACCACCGTTTCATTTCTGAAGAACTCGGTTCAACTAACTACATTTTGCATTAAATAAGGTAGTCCATTGCTATTGTCTGTTTAGTCTCACCTCCCTCTTCTGGTCAATATGTCCTTTGTCCTTGAACTGAACATTTTGTGAACAAGCCACCATCCTATCCAAAGTGACAGAAAATCAAACAAGCTTTATACTGTTCATGCTCAGAATTAGCCTTCTGTGTGCTTGTACACACAGACGATCCAAAAATACCTATTTATTCATCTGAATTAAATCCAGTCCTATCCGTTTATGATCCTTGTAGAAACATTATGAACACACAAAGTTTTAATGTAAACATCATAAAATGTACTCTGCACATAAGAGCTTCCTTAAACCTAGCCCCTAAATACTTTTCTTCATTTTTTTAATCTGATAAGGCTTTTGTAAAGGCTCTCCAAATGCCTCTGTTGTTCAAACCTGAAACATAGTTGGTAAGTATAGGCATTGTTGATTGGCTCTAGAGATCACAACAGGATCCATCATCAGTTCTACAAGAGTGGACCACAGGTGTGATCACAAAAATGGGAACAACCCCATGTTAAGAGCATTACAGTACTTATGTGCAGAGCTGAAAATATATTGCAGATTCCCAGATAACAGCATTGCATTTTCAGAAGCCAACTGCATGGGATTTTACCAGTCCTACTTACCTGTTTTCCCTTTTAAAGTAATTGCTCCAAAATCTGCAAACCTTCTTTTCACCAAGAGTGAATATTATCATGCAACAATAACTGAATTTCAGACAGGGAGGATTCCGTATGTGCCGCTGCTTCTGCTAAATGAGCTGTCTACTTCTGTCAGAAGGAGCCTTTCCTTCTTCTAGGAGTTTGCTGGGCTGGCACCTCCTCCCCTTTTAAAGCACTACCTGGTAACCTCCACTAACCTGAGAAATGACAGCTTTTCAACCTAGAAATAATATTCACATTGGAAGGCAGGGATATCCCCACCCAAGCCCAATTTCCTGACCATGGGGTCGGCACACACTTTCTCTTAACTTCTTTGTTCACACCACTCCATGTCTAAATTGGCACTTTTACTAACCCACTCCCTCCCCATGGGAGGGGAGGGGGAGGGAGGGCGGGCGGGCTGCTGGTTTCCTTCCCTCTTTCTGCAGCCGCCCCGGCTTGGGTTGGTGGCGGTAGAGCAAGCAGCCCTCAGGGTCCAGAATGAACAGAGCTTAACAAGAGACTTATTCATGGTGAAAATCTACGTAATGCTTTTCTGTCCAAGGGCATGCTAGGCAAATGACAGATCAAGCCATGAAAAAGACTGAAACACGAATCTAATCCTAATAATAATAAAAATAGTAATAAACCAACAACAGCACTACTCCAGGGACAAACTCCAGATTAAAGTGGTGTGTGGATGTAAAGGTTCTGACTAAGCAATAAGGTCGTCTGAAAGGCTTCTGCAAAAGAGCAGAGCACCTGTATAGAACACCCAGCTGCCCCAGACATCCCTAAATTGTACCTCTTGGAAGCCAAAAAGGTACCAGAGAAAGGCCTCCAAGAGCAGAAAGTTGCACTCTCATGGAACAGAGTACCCCAGAGCATATGTAGAGTGTTAGTTCCCCTTCAAATAAACAGCTTAGGTTGAAGAAGAAGGACAATGCATTCTTATTTAAAACCCAGCACCCTTTTAATTAACAAAGTACTGTGCGGGGAATGGTCAGAAAAGGATGAAGATGGAGAATGATCACAACCTGTTTAGGAATGGGGGGAAAGGCACCAAGGAGTCTCACGGGGCTTGTGCAGAGTGCAATCCCCCTACACCTCCAAGTGACTACCATCTTCCCTGGCTAGTGAAACTTCCAGCCACAGAGCTTATATTCCAGTCACAGAGCACTTCCAGGCAAGTTGTGAGCGGCAGCACCATGACATCAGGACAAGTGTCGAGGGTTAAGGAATACAGAAGGTAATGCAGAGTAACCCCAGCCTGCCCATGGATGGGAAGAGGCACTCAAAATAGTGCCACAAAGCATGTGCAGAGCGTTAACTCACTAGATCCCATAAAGCAGGATTCTCAAACCTGGGTTCCCACCCATGGTTGCTCTAATTTTTTCCATCTCTGTGCGGAATGAGTTTTGTTCTGGGTGGCAGTATCAAGGCAGTGTGTGCACACCTGCATTCAGAATGGGGCATTCCTGACTGAACCTGAGCGAGATCTAAAATGAACTGAGCGGCCATCCAAAAACTTGTGAGCATGCGCACGTGCGCATGCCTTAGAGGGAACAGTGGTCCCCACCGATGGCTGGAGATGATGGTTGTTGTTCAAGCACCCCTGCTTCAGCTTCCCTGGTTGGAATTTCTGGGATGGGGGGGCCACAAGGTTGCTGTGCCTGGCCCATCTTCAGCCTGCGCTGAACAGGACCCCAACTAGGGGCCCAAAAAACAGTAAAAGTAAAGTGTGCCGTCAAGTCGATTTCGACTCCTGGAGCCCACTGAGCCCTGTGGGTTGATTGTGGTAGAATACAGGAGGGATTTACCATTGCTTCTTCCCGCACAGTATGAGACGATGCTTTTCAACATCTTCCTATATCGCTGTTGCCCAGTATAGTACCAGCAGGGATTCGAACCGGCAACTTTCTGCTCGTTAGGCAAGCATTTTCCCACTGCGTCATTAGGTGGCTCCGCAAAACAGTACTGTACTACAAAGCATGTGCAGGGTGTGAATTCATTAGATCTCCAAGGGATCCCTACAACCAGCATCAATTCATTCCACCCCCTGAGAGATTGCTACCAACTTCCCTGGTTGGAGTTTTTGGTGGGGAGGGAAGTGATCACTCTTCCAGACACATCCTGAGCCAAGGTTCAAAGAAGGAGCTGGCCCTTAGTCCCACAAGCCCCCCCTCCTAAATTTTCTCTGCCCCCCCCCCCAATTTGTTATGACACACAAACACAGACACAGCTTTTCAACAAATATGAAAGCAGTTTAAGTTGTTGTTATTAATTAATAATAATAATAATAATAATAATAATAATAATAATAATAATAAAGTTGTTTCCCAAGGGCTCACACTATAAAAAGAGACAGAAAGCAGCAACCAGCAACAACCACTGATGCTGTGCTGGGGCTGGATGGGGCCAGCTGCTCTCCCCCTGCTAGAGACAAGAGAACCACCCCTTTAAAAGGTGCTGCTTTGCTCAGCTAGCAGGGGTCCCCAGGAAGCAGTCTGCCTTGAACAAATCCTGATTAAACCCCTTCCCCTTCTTTTGGGGGTGCTCCGCTGGACTTTTAAGGCAGCTATAGGCCTGAGTGCTCAAAACAGTGCTCCAGAGCATGTGCAGAGTGTACAATAATCTGTATCCTAACTGGGATCATACTGGGGGTTGGGGGGAGAAGGGATTCATACATACTGGGGGTTGGGGGGGAGAAGGGATTCATACATACTGGAGGGAAATCTACAGAGAGAGATCTAGATCCCCCAGGATGATCCCAGTCAGGGATTACAGAACATGACACCCTCTGCACATGCTCTGGGGCACCACCCCCCTCCCACAGATCACCTTCCCTCCCCCTCCTCTATGATCCCCGTTTTATTCATAGGTCTCTCCCTCTCTGCTCTGCCCAGCTCCATTCAGAAAGGCTCACTAATTAACCAGCTGAACATTCAGTCACCTATTAAGAAGCCAACTCTTCTGGCTGGGGGGGGGGGGGTGAGAAGAGGTCATCCCCGGCACGAAGGGGGGGGGAGGACAGGACTGGCGGTGCCCCCACCGCCCTGCGGGCACCTCACCTGCGCTGCTGCGGCGGCGGCGGCTGCTACCTGGCTGCGAGCGGCGGGGCGCGCTCCCTCCTCCTCCTCCGGGGGGCCGCCGGGGCTCGTCGCCTCCCCACGCGGTGGCCCTTCGCGTCCGCCCGCGCGCGGACCCTCCTCCTCCTCCTCCCTCCTCCTGGCTCACTCAGCCTGCCCGGCTCGCTGCTGCACTTCTGCTTCTGCCAGGCGGGGAGGGAGGGAGGAGGGAGGGAAGCGCGAGGGCGGTCCTGACACGTGACCCTGCGCCGAGGAGGGAGCTCGCGGGGGCGGGGGGAGACGATGTGGGTCCCTCTCGCGTCGGGGGGGGGGGGGGAGGACTCCGTTGCCTGGCAGCGTGGCGTAGTGGTTAGAGTGCCGGACTAGGAGCGGGGAGACCCGAGTTCAAATCCCCACTCAGCTCATCCCTGAAATTAAAGAGTGTGTTTGTGTGTGTGGATACTGGGCCCCTCACTTCTCCCTCTGGGCCCAGCCCACCTCACAGGGTTGTTGTGAGGATAAAAGTAGTCCTGTAGACAGGATAAAAGTGTAAATAAAGTAAATGTAGGCGGGGCGTGGACTGCTCAACTCAACTTAGGCGACCATCCCCCCATAGCTGTTCTTGGACTACAACTCCCATAATCCCCAGTGACCGCAGCCGATAGCCAGCTGTGATAGCGGCCAATAGCCAGGCCATTGCTTCTCCCTCTCCGCCCAGCCCACCTCACAGGGTTGTTGTTGTTAGGACAAAGGTAGTCCTATAGACAGGATAAAAGTGTAAATGGCAGGCCTGCTCAACTTCGGCCCTCCTGCAGATGTTGGCCTACAATTCCCATAATCCCTGGCTATTGGCGGCTGTGGCTGGGGATTATGGGAATTGTAGTCCAAAAACAGCTGGGGGGGGCCTAAGTTGAGCAGCCCAGATATAGAGAGATAGGCACAGTAGGTGTCTGTCTGTCTGTCTGTCTGTTTCAGGCTGCTCAATTTAGGCTGCCCCCCATCCAGCTGTTTTTGGACTACAACTCCCATAATCCCCAGTGACAGTGGCCCATAGCCAGGGGTTATGGGAACTGTAGGCCAACATCTGCCAGAGGAGGGCCAAAGCTGAGCAGCCCCCTGGCTCTGTTTCCCCTCCCTCTTTCAGGTGCAGGGGGAGCCATCCACAGCGCACACCCCCAGAAGGGCATCTCTCTCTTTGCCCAGGTAGCCCTTGGAACTGACCATCGCCCTGTGGAAACTGACACGCCTGACAAGAGGCCTGTCGATTTCGTGCCCTACCTTGGCAGAACACCAAAGCTGTCGGTTTGTTTATTTTTAATTTTTGACAGAACGTTTGTTCTGTCATATGTTTTGTTCAGAATGTTTGGGGGGACGAAAAAGGGTCTTGAGCGTTAGGATGGCAATGGACTACAGGTGCACTTTATAGGAAAGAAACATGAATTTCTATTACAATTACTTGAGGGTCAGCGTCATGGTCTGCTGGACGGTGGTGTGGGGGTGTGGTTGTATCTCCTTTAAAATCCTTTTAAAGATTTTTATAAGTTATTGCGATTATTAGTAAAGGTAAAGTGCACTGTCAAGTGGACGTCAACTCCTGGTGACCACAGAGTCCTGTGGTTTTATTTTGGTAGAATCCAGGAGGGGTTTTCCATTGCCATCTCCCACGCAGACTGAGATGATGCCTTTCAGCATCTTCCTATCTGATATATTTAACGTAATACCCAATCCTCTTAATTAACTGAGGTTTTTAATTTGCGTATTCTTTTGCATTCATTCAAATCTGTAGCTGCTCCTGGGCTGTGGAATGCACTCCTGGCAGAAATCCGTAGTTTAAGTTCATTATTGGCTTTCAGGAGAGCCCTTAAAACCTATATGTTTGGCCTGGCCTTCCAGGGTTTTTAAACTGTTTTAAATGTTTTGATTGTTAATGGTTTTATACTGTTTTTAAATTGTTCTGTAATGGTTGTTTTTAAAAGGATTGATTTGTGGGTTTATTTTTGTGTGTGTGTGTGCACCACCCAAAGCTGTTTGGAGGGTGCCGTATATAAATGTAATAAATAAAAAATAATAATAATAAATCCAACATCCCATTCAACAAAGGTATCTATATATCATAGAGAGCTATTCAACAGAATCTTGCCCTTGTTTATTGCTAATTCAATACTGGAACAAGAATCATCAATACTGGAACAAGAATAGAAACAAAATTTTCTATTGCACCCTCATTCCTGGAATGTTTGTGATATGTATGTTTTAATCAGAAATATCAAATATATTTTTATCGGTCTAACCTTGGTGGTGGTGGTGATGGTAGAGGTGGAGTGTTTACCATCCATGCTTTTGCAATACAGATTCTTGCTGCTACTAAGAGAGGATTGGTCATTTCTAAGTCTGCTTTCAAGAGTTCCTCTCCTATATATTGACAAAGAATGCCCTTTGGATAATTTCTTCAAATATAGCTTGTCATTTCCTTAATATATTGGCATAACATCTTTTTTAAAAATAGGGCCAAAATAGGGCCAATATTAAATAATAATAGTTTCTTATAATTATAGTATAATAACCAAAAATGCCCTCTTATCTCTCCCAAGGTGGACATTTCCAGCAATAAGCATCTGTCAAGTGTCCTACAAAAATTCTAAAGTGATACTTAAATCATACATGGATGGGGGATTAGGACAAGCCTAATGTGGTGTTTTTGGTGAATCCATTCCTTGATCCAGGGCAGCTTTTGTATGGGGCTTTAGTGATTTGAATTCCAGTCCTGGAGTGGAGGCGGGCCTAACACACTGCCAGCAGCAAGAGCAGGGGAAAGCAGTCTGCACTTGCCTCTCTGTACATAATATCTGTTTCTTTAAACGATTAATATTCCCGATGATCCTACTCCACTGCCTTGTCCTTGCATACCACAACTCTTTCTCTTGGATTCCACAGTGTGTCCCACCACCACCACCAAAAATTAAGTAACAGTGCAACAGAAAGGAGGTGGGGTGTGCACGCTCATGGTTCACACACATTTCTAATCTCATGGAAACAGTAGCAGTGATCTTCCCTATTTTTCAGCCACATTTGTCAGAGAGCATTTCATGGGAAGCTGCCTTAAACCAAGTGAGACCACTGGTCCAGCACAGCCGTGGCTCTCCAAAGCAAATCCATGATGAAGATCCTGCCAGGGATTGAATCTGGCACATTCTGCAAGCAGTGCCGGATTTAAGGAGAGGCAAAGTAGGCACTTGCCTATGGCGGCAAGATTTGAGGCCCAGTCTGGGGGCAGGGGCGGCTGCAGCGAGGGGGGGCAAGGGTACAGTTCCCCCCTTTTTTCTTCTAAAAATCATCGCTGCACGGCAGGATGGGGGCAGCAAAGGCTGCACAGTGGTGGCTGCGGGTGGGGTGGGTGGGGGTCGGGGAAAGTCCCCCCTTTTATCTTAAAGCAGCGCCGCTGTGCTGTGAGGCTGCAAAGGAGAGCTTCTTCCAGCTCTCCCCTCCCCCCAAATGAGTGCACGCCCCCGTCTGCAGCCCATTTTGGACCTTTCTCCATACGTGGGGGTGGCAAATCCTTGGCCGCCTATGGGCAGCAAAAGGCTTAATCCACCCCATCTGCAAACAAAGCAGATGCTCTACCACTGAGCCATGGACACACAACAGTCAAACCGCCCAAGTGGAGGGCAAATGGCAAAACCCTCTTTTTTAAACTGGGATTGGAAAGATTACTCATCAGTAGAACCTGTCAGCGGTTTCTCACATTTTCCCCAGCTCTGGATTGGGAATTCTGCAGGGTTGGCAAGCAACCCTAGGCAAAGGAAGTCAGATCTTTGCTCAGTCCCAGCTTCCCGTGCACAAGGGAAGCAGAAAACTTGCACCTAGAATCGCAATATATGTCAATATCATAAACCAATAAAAGGAGCGGATTGCACAAGGTCGTTTAAACATTTGCAAGAGAAAGACAGATAAGCATCTGTCGGGGAGGTTTGGGGGTATCTCCCTAGAATCCTGTTAGGAGCAAGGGAATCATTTATTCCAAACCTCAGATTTGATTATCCCTGTTGCTATCATCAGATCTTTTTGTGGTACCCCTTGGCACAAAATCATGAAACTGAAAGACTTCAATCTTGCTAAAGGCGTATTAGTTGCTCAATGTTCTGAAAAAGCCACTCTTGCACAAGGGACCTAATCTCAATTCAAAAGTATCCTGCAGTTTCTGGATCGCTCACTATACATTCATAGCAGATGATGACATAACCTCACCTTGGAATAAGAAAGGCAAATCTCTATATATCGAAGGCACTCCTCTGTTGGATGACTAGCACTAGGAAATGAGATCTGTATCTTCTTAGTGTCACACCCCAATTAAATATTCTCACCCATAATAATGTAACAAACTAATATTTATTTATTTAGTTAGTTAGTTATAATGTTTCTGTACTGCCCAAAACATGCATCTCTGGGCGGTTTACAATTAAAATCATTTAAAACAATCTAATTAAAAGCCTCGGTGAATAAGTGTGTCTTCAGTGCTTTTTAAAAAGTTGCCAGAGATGGGGAGGTTCTTATTTCAACAGGGAGCACATTCCAAAGTCCAGGGGTTGCAACGGAGAAGGCCTCCTCTCAAGCAGACACAAGATGAGTTGGCGGCAGCTGAAGGCAAACCTCTCCAGATGATCTTAGCAGGCGGTGGGGCTCATGGCAAAGAAGATGTTCTCTTAAATACCCAGGGCCTAAGCAGGAGAGGACTTTATAGGTAATGACCAGCACTTTGTATTTTGCTTGGAAATGTATCAGCAGCCAGTGAAGTTACTTCAACACAGAAGTAATATGGTCTCTCCTAGATGACCCAGAGACCAACCTGGCTGCTGTGTGCTGAACCAACTGCGGTTTCTGGACTACGTACAAAGGCAGCCCCACGTAGAGCGCATTGCAGTAATCCAGCCTAGAGGTTACCAGCAGATGTACCACTGTTTTGAGGTCATTCATCTCAAGAAACGGACGCAGCTGGCATATCAGCCAAAACTGATAAAAAGCACCTCTGGCCACCGCCTCAACCTGGGACACTAGGGAGAGGTTTGGATCCAGAAACACCCCCAGGCTGTGTACCTGTTCTTTCTGGAAGATCGTGACCCCATCCAGAACCGGCAGATCAAAATCGTCTCCCAATTTTCAACCCCACACAATAAGTACCTCTGTCTTATCTAGACAAACGTGGCTGTTCTATATGAAGCAACAATACATTTTCACATCTGGGCCCGGCTATGCAAGTACTTGATGAAATTAATGTATCGTTTTTGAGTCCCCACCAGTGTTCAAAATCGGTGGGTCAATTCAACGTGTTATTGGCAATTCTTTTGCTGGTGCTGTTCCCCAGCAGCCAGGCAGGCAGAACTTTACCCTGCTCTTTGTCTCCTAGGCAAGAAACCTGTTATATTTCCGTTTGGCAGTGCTATTAAAGACACAGGCGCAGAGACAGAAAAACACCGGCAGCTCTGATGTAACATGGGCAATGGAGCAACAGAATCTGCACTGCAGAACAGCTGAGTCAGTATGGGAGGATTTTTTTAAAAAAGTGTATGTACCAAATCACCTGAAGTTCTTGAGGTTCTTGGTTTCAGAGCAGGCCTGAAGAACTAGGCCCATCAAGTCAGGGCAAATCTTTTCATGAAGCAAGGTGATCATTGGCACCAGCAGCGTGGCAAGACTCCCTCAGCCCAGGGGCATGGGAACAATGGAGCGGGGGGGGGGGGACAAGCGTCCCCCAACCACCAGGGTAAGGGGCGCCACCAGGCCACCCCTTTGGCCAGGGCACCCCCTTGTTTCCAACCCTTCCACACCCAGCTGGTGAGTTCTCCGGCTGGGAGCGTGAGCCATGCCTCTCTCCTTCCCAGCCAGGATTTCATTGAAACATTGACTGGCTTCGGACTTTCCCCCTGGCTCTCTCTTAGTGAGGCAAAGAATGAAAACCACCCAGCCAGTCAGAGTTTCAATGAAAAGGTGGCTGGGAAGGATCTCTAGTGGCCACGCCCCCTGCATCCGCATCGGGACACAGGGGGCGTGGTCAGTGCCGGACAGGGCTGTTCAGCCCTGTTGCAAAGTTTTCCCATGCCAGCCAGCAAATCAATGCACTGGTGGCTGGGATGGGGAAACTTTGCAGCGGGGCTGAATGCAATGCATGTCTCAAGTTTGATTGCTCAGCAACTCTGCCAAGTTTTCTCATCACGTGTAGGCTTGCATGTGGAGGTTTTGGGGTGCTTTGCCAGTAGTCAACACAGGAAGAGTCTCCCTGGACATTTCACCCAAATCCAGGGAGGAGGGGACCTCTGTAATAATTAGGGTGCGGTGGCAGCAATTGAGCTACTAAAGGAACAGTCTAAGTTTAAAGGAACAGCCTTTGTGGGTGCAAGCAAGGAAGAGGATGATCCAGCATTTCCCATCCCCTCACCATGGGCTCGCTTTGAGACAAAGGCTGGGTTAAAAATCCGCTACATGCCTCTTCCGATGTTTGCAGCTACTTGAACAATTGGAGCTGGCTGTCATGGGAATATGTAGAGACTCCGCCCAGACACCAAGAACAAAACACTCTACAGAATTGTCTCAAATGCGTAAGCAAACATATTTTGAGTGCTTAAGAGTAATGCAAACAATACAAGTGAATTCTGACTTGGCAGAGCTGAATGAGCTGCATCTACGTGCTGTAAAAGCAGATCAGGGATAGTGGAACCATCTAGGAACCAAGATCCAAGGCAAGCTACCTCCTGGTGTCTATTCGGCTTTCTTGCAAAGCTACCAGACAGCCGCTGGATCAATCCTAGTATCAGACACATTAATTAGAGTCGGAGGTCTTCCAGTCCAGGGATTCTCAACCTTGGGTTCCCAGAAGTTGCTGGATAACATATCCCATCATTCTCAGCCTTTGGCCATTGTGGGAGTTTGGGATGATGGGAGTTTAGTCCAACGGGGACTCGACACTGAGAACCTCTGTTCTAGCCCTGCCTCGTGCTCCATGTCTAATGGTAGCTGACAATTTGGTTCTCTTTTTGCCATTCTTTTTTTTTTTTAAATTGAAATATTGAAAACATCCCATTCACAAGCCGTAGCATCAAAGGCAAGTCACATGGGTGTGCAGAATCTTGCACCGTCTCTTTCCAATACTGCACAGACAATATGCATCTAGACATGAATCTGTTGTATTCTCATGTCTGGCAGGGGCATAGCCACCGTTGGACAAGGGGGACAACAGTCCTTGGGCCGTGGGAATCAAGGGCGCCACCATGGTGCCCCCTGCTCCCCCATGGCATCCCTTTGCCCCTCCCGCACCCGCCTGACGAGCACTTTGTCATCTGGGAGTATGAGAAATGCTCCCTCCTACTGATTTGGTACTTCATTCAAGTGCTGGCTGGGTTTCTTTCCCTGCCTGCCTCTTCTTTCCAGTTACTTAGTCCTATAGGTTTTACCTAAAGCTAATCTCTTTAGCTTTTTAGACAGCACAGAGCATAATCTTATCTCATATTTCACCTTTATTATAGTTTGTGGTTATTGCTTTCATAGCTTTTTGTAGCTTCTCGTAGTCTCTAGTTCTACAGCAATTTTATAGTTTTTATGTATTACAGCCAGAGGCACTCTTACCCCTGGACTTTGGGACCAAAGTCCAGGGCCTCCACAGCCCCTGGGACCCCCCGCTCCATGTTAACGGTACTTACTGAATCTTCCCTATGATTTAATTGGGGACTAACTGCACTGAACTCCTTCCACTTCCCACATCTCTGCACTAGGATTTGTGTGCATCCTATTTTTAAAAAACCGGCAAAGAGCAAAGTGTGGACATAAGAACAACCCTGCTGGATCAGGCCCAAGGCCCATCCGGTCCAGCAGCCTGTTTCGCACAGTGGCCCACCAGATGCCCCTAAGAAGCCCACAGGCAAGAGATGAGGGCCTGCCCTCTCTCCTGCTGCTGCTCCCCTGCCACTGATATTCAGAAGCATCTTGCCTCTGAGGCTGGAGGTGATCTTTCAGTAGAAAGCATACCTTGGCTAAGCAGGGTTTGGCTTGGTTTGCATTTGGATGGGTGGCTCCATGTAAGCATTGTCTGCTGTACAATGTTCCTTTTAGGGCAGGCCAGCTCAACGTAGGCCCCCAGCTGTTTTTGGACTACAACTCTCACAACCCCCAGCCACAGTGGCCAAAAGGCAGGGGTTGCGTAAGTGGTAGGCCAACGTCTGCAGGAGGGCCCAAGTTGAGCAGCCCTACCTTAGGGGATGGGGCCATGACTCAGTGGCAGAACATCTGCTTTGCCTTCAGAAGGTCCCAGGTTCAGTCCCTGGCAGCATCTCCAGGTAGGGCTGGGAGAGACTCCTCTGGCCCGAAACCTTGGAGAGCTGCTGCCAGTCTGTGTAGACAACACTGAACAAGAAAGAAGATGGGCTCCACTCAATATAAGGCAGCTTCCTGTGTTCTAAGGTTACTCATTCCTGGCTGTGTTTCAGTATTCTGTCTTTTGTGAACCTTGAACTCTCACTGCTAATACTTATATACCGTACCTTTTCAACAACATTTCTATAAACAGTTTACATAGAACAAATAAAGCACAAACAAAATGACTCCTTGTCCTCAGAGCGCTCACAATCTAAAAAGAAACATAAGGTTGACATCAATAAGAGCAACTGGAGGGAGGCTGTGCTGGGGCTGGATAGAGCCAGTTGCTCTCTCCCTGCTAAATACAGGAGACTCACCATTTTAAAAGCTGCCTTTTTACTTAGTTAACAGGGATGATGATGATGATGATTTTTAATTGCTTTGGAACCTCTGCATTCTTTCCCTCTGTTGGAGGGCACTGCACAGCTAACCAGGTTTTTTTTTGGGGGGGGGGGTTTAAAAAAGGTAGTGGAATGGGATATTCCACTCATAAGAAAACTATCACTCCTCATCTGAGACTATTAGACTGAATTAGGAACATAGGAAGTTGCCATATACTGAGTCAGACCCTTGGTCCGTCTCGCTCAGTATTGTCTACACAGACTGGCAGCGGCCTCTCCAAGTTTACAGTCAGGAATCTCTCTCAGCCCTACCTTGGAGATGCTGCCAGGGAGGGAACTTGGAACCTTCTGCTTTTCCCAGAGTGGCTCCATCCCCTGAGGAGAATATCCTACAGTGCTCACACATCAAGTCTCCCATTTATATGCAACCAGCGTGGACCCTGCTTAGCTAAGGGGACATGCCATGCTTGCTACAACAAGACCAGCTCTCCACCTGCTACTAACATTGAAAACAAACAAACAAACAGACAAAAAATATTTATATACCGCTTTTCAACAAAAGTTTCCAAAGCGGTTTACAGAGAGAGAGAGAGAGAGAGAGAGAGAGAGAGAGAGAGAGAGAGAGAGAGAGAAGAATATGGATCTCTGTCCCCAAAGGGCTCACAATCTAAACAGAAACACAGGATAGACACCAGCAACAGTCACTGGAGGTATTGTACTGGGGCTGGATAGGGCCAGTTACTCTCCCCCTGCTAAATAAAGAGAATCACCACGTTAAAAGGTTCCTCTTTGCCCAGTTAGCAGGGTCTTTTAAAAAAGGTCTTAAATTTAGAAAATCTCATGAAAAGGCTAACAAATAATAATTTGGGGACGTGCCCTGTGAAAGGTTTCTCTATGCACTGTGTTTTGAAAGGACCACGGCTCATTTGTTTGGTTATATAAGTCCGTTAACTCTGTGCAGATAATATGCAGTATTTGCCTGCCAGAGACAGTTAGCCGTTTGGAAGTTTGACTATCAAATTTTCACACGGGATTCTTAAGGGCAATGTTCCTTCCGAGAGAACATTTTATTAAGAAATGAAGGGCGATTTTGCATAGCAAATTACTTTAGATCCACCTCCATATAAGGTGTGTGTGTGGGGGGGAGAGAGAGTCTAACTGCAAGAACTGTGATGTTTCAGGCTCTGGATGGTTTCAATCTTCAACTGCACCATTTCATCAGCAAAGTAGGAAATAGCCGTGACTTGCACTTCCTGTTCCCCATAATTCTTTGCAATGTGAAACTTTTGAACCCCTGCTGTGAGCCGTCGAAACTTCTGATGCCTAGACAACTTGTCCACAGAAAAGTAAAGGTATAGTGTGCCATTGAGTCCATGTCGACTCCTGGCAACCAGAGAGCCCTGTGGTTGTCTTTGGTAGAATACAGGAGGGGTTGACCATTGCCATCTCCCGCGCAGTATAAGATGATGCCTTTCAGCATCTACCCTGCTATAGCTAGAAATCCCAAAGACTGACCCTAGAAACTTCAGCAGGAGACAAAGCAGAACTGATACCTGGTGGAGGGAAAGGGCCTGCTGAACCGCACAGGGATAAATGAAGGAAGGCACCCAGGCCTGTTTATCTGGGAAGGGTGGGCATTTCAGGAGGACATCATGGGGAGTCTAGTTTGGGCGGCTAGCACAGACAACAACAACAATATACAACATTAAATAAAATTCAGTTGAAAAATGAGACCTATTTCAAAACCAGATGCCCTCACTGATTCTTCAAGCACCCACCTGCAAATGGTTGGTTTGTGGCCTGGTGTTTAGGTGTCATCTAGTGGTTGTCCTGGGTATATTTCTTACATTCCGTTCTCGCCCTACTCACTGATGCCAATGTTGCGAACTGGGTGCTTCCTTCTGCCAGGAGAGTTGAGGCAGTCGATAAAGGCAGCAGATTCTTGGGGTGCAAGGGAGGCAGCAAGAAGGTGCAACTTTCTCCCGGAACAAGACGCAGCCTTTGCTTGCTGGTGGAAAGCAGAGCAAAGAGGAAGGTTGCACACTTCTGATGCAGCATTGCCGTCTGTGTCAAAGAGCCAGCAAAGGAAGCTGCCACATGCTGAGTCAGGCCCTTGGTCCATCCAGCTCAGGTTTGTCTACACTGATTGGCAGTGGCTTTCTGTGATTTTAGGCAGGAGTCCCTCCCAACCCTACCTGGAGATGCTGCCAGGGATTGAATCAGGGATGCAAAGCAGATGCTCTGTCACTGAGCAATGGGTGCTCCAGACGAACATATGCAGCTGCCAAGCTGAGTCAAGCCCTTGGTCCATCTGACTGGCAGCCGCACGTTCTCAGTCCTATCTGGAGATGCTGCCAGGAATTGAACGAGGAGCAACAGCAGGAGAGAGGGCATGCACATACCTCTTGCCTGTGGGCTTCTCAGAGGCATCTGGTGGGCCACTGTGTGAAACAGGATGCTGGACTAGATGGGCCTTCTTGGGCCTGATCCAGCAGGGCCGTTCTTAGGTTCTTATGAACCCGGAACCTAGGAAGCTGACCTCTACCTAAGGCCGTTGGTTCACCCAGCTCAGTATTGGCTGCTCGAGGATTGCCATGTCACCCGCAATTTCAGGCAGCCCCCCAACTCTGGCTCTTTCCCCCCTCCTCGGCTGTTGAAATCACCCATATTTTGCCCTGATTTCAAATGTGCCACTGGATTTTACTGGCAGAGCAGAAAGCAGCCTGAGAAATCTCAGTCCAGCTGCTTCTGTGTGCTGTGTGGCTTTTAGTACAGAAATCCCCTGAGGAATGTTGCCTTTGTTTTTTATCTGCAGGGGGTCACTTATCAGGCAGTTGACAGGACAGATCACTGCCTACTTTCTAGGATGTGTATTGTCATGTTTAAGGAGTGGCTCTAAGGAGTCTATGCCCGCCTGCTTAGACGCAAGCACTGTTTTCAATCAGATCTCCTCTCAAATAAGTGTGTATACAGAATTGCAGCCTTAATTAAAAACCTGTGCTTGTTGTTGTTGTTGTTCTATTGCTGCTGTTAAGAGCCTGGAAAGGGAACTCTGCCCATTACAACTCTGAGCCAGTTCAGTTGCTGCTGATTATCCTTTCGTCCTCCCCTGCGTTTTCCCATTAGCATTCTTTGGCCTGCCTTTTAGACCCCATAGCTTGCTTTCATGGTCCCTACCAGAACAAGCATCAGCTCATTTCACATCTCCTTGGTCCAACACAGCCTAGAGAGACTGAGGAGTCAATACTGGCATGCATTATGGCCTCAGCCCAGCTCATGCACGGGCACCGGGCAAAATGCAAGGTCTTGGTTATAACCTATAAAGCCCTAAATAACTTGGGCCCTGGGTATTTGAGAGAACGAGGCTATTCTCACGAAGGGGGGAAACTGGGTGAAAGAAGCCCAGGCCAGTTTTTCCTCATCGGGAGAACCAGCGGGCTTGTGGGCAAGCCCGGTGGTTCTCTGGCAGCTAGCCCACCAAAGTAGCCCTTCCCTTAGCCCAGGTTCACAGAGTGAGCACTCCACTAACCCAGGTTTCCTGATCCTGTGCCCCCACATGACACACCCTGGTGCCCATGCCTGAGCTGGACTGAGGCCATAGTGCATGCCAGAGCAATTAATGTTTGGTATGGAACTCTCCACTGGCCAAGGTTTCCTGCAGGGTGTTTCCAGACAGGGAAAAATGGCATTCCTCCTGCCAACAGGTGAAAAAGCCTTCAGAATGATGCACACGAGAGGTTTCACACAGCCCAGTGGCATTGCCATTGCAGCTTCTTTCCACACGAGGGCAGCAGGGATTGTGACATGCAAACGTAGGTGCTGGCACTTCAGTATAAGAAAAACAGGACATAGGGACATAGGAAGCTGCCATATACTGAGTCAGACCACTGGTCCCTCTACCTTAGTATTGTCTTCACAGACTGGCAGCGGCTTCTCCAGGGTTGCTGGCAGGAATGTCTCTCAGCCCTATCTTGGAGATGCTGCTAGGGAGGGAACTTGGAACCAAGATTCTCTTCCCAGAGCGGCTTCATCCCCTGAGGGGAATCTCTTCCAGTGCTCACACATCAAGCCTCCCATTCTTATGCAACCAGGGCAGACCCTGCTTAGCTAAGGGGACAAGTCATGTTCTCTATCACAATACTGAGCTAGATAGACCAATGGTCTGACTCAGTGTACGGCGGCTTCCTATGTTCCTATATTATGGTCCTCTAGCTTGAATTAATTATTTTCAAAGGCCTCTGTTGTTTAAAGAAGCTTCATTCACTCAGTCCTCTGCCCCAGAACAAGCAGCAGAGGCCAGGTAGGTAGAAAACGCCTCCAGCCTCCCAGGAGTTAGGCCAATCCCACTTAGCTGGACAGGAACTGGGCTGAGTGAGACAATGGCTGCATTCGCACATAACATAAAACCGGAGGTGAAGGGACCTCTGATTTCGTAAACTGTGTGTCCAAAAGCGGGCAACCGTGGTTCCATCCAAACATGGGCATGTGGTTTCCCTCCCCGGATTGTGATTTGTGCCTTCGGTTTGTCGTGAAGCCCACTGCCTGGATCTCCGGCTCTGCATTGCCAGCGTTGCATCCAGACAGCATTTCCTAAGAAGAATCTGGTCCATTTCAAATGTCAAGCAAGCTTCATTAATAAAGTCAAGCTAACATTAAATATATTACCTGCCTAAGTATTTAATGCGTAGCAAAATCCTTGTTCCCCAAATAATGTCCATTGCTGCCTCTTGAACTTAGAACCTTCTGCATGTGAAACGGAAGCTGCGCTGCTGAGCTACAGCTCTATCCGCAAAACATAGAACGCTGCCTTATCAGTCAGACCCCCTGGTCCGTCCGGCTCAGTATTGTCTACACTGACTGGCAGCAGCTCTCCGAGGTTTCAGGCTGGAGTCTCTCCCAGAAAAGACAGAGGGAGGAAAATGACGCAGCACCAAAAAGCCAAGACTAAAAGGAAGGGGGAATTTCCAAAGGCGCTGAATGAATGTTGATCAATAATTGATTAAATATTGCCTGAAATGTTTCCAGCATGAAATGCTTTTCTCCAAAGGCAAATCCATGTTCTAATGTCTTTCTGGGCTTTTTATCCCACACCAGCAGGATGAACTGTGTCCTTGGTTTCTGAACTATGTGAGTTACCATAGAATGTCTCTTTGGAGGTTTAAGTCTTATTTTTCAAGTGGATGCTGGATCTTTCATTATAGCACACATCACTACAGCTGCATTTTGAATGCATGCAAATCTTCACAGTATATGGATATCTTTTGGTTTATTGAACTGTTGCTTTAAGGACTGGAGTGAAACGATTAAGTGATATAAGAGACACCTGGGTTAGTGAAGAACTTCCAAATGTCTCCTTGGAAAGATACACTCCTCAACCTGCTTAGAAGTATGGAAAAGAAGTATCTCTTCCAGTCCAGTGAAAGTAAGGACTGAGTCTTTTCTTCTGTACTTTTATCAATAGATACTTTAGATTCAACATTGTTGAGTATTATGGGCCATAATAATTTATGTGTGGTATTTTGTTGTCTGGATCTTTAAGCTTAATGTCTGGAGTACATAGTGATTTAAGGAGTACATTATATGGTACTGTCTTTTAAATATAGTGTTATAGACGTCTTTACTTTCTCATATGCATACCTGTGCACAGATTTTATTATATACATTATTGTTGATAGATATTGCTTGAAAAAATTGAAATGTGTGGGCTTAAAATCTTCTCTTCTGTTTTTATCCATTTTATTTATTTATTTCTCTATGTAAACTTCTTTGGAACCTTTTGTTGAAAAGCGCTATATAAATATTTTTTGTTGCTTATTTATTTATTTGATTTCTATACCGCCCTTCCATAAATGGCTCAGGGTGGTTTACACAGAGAAATAATAAATAAGTTTCATTTTATAATGTTGTTGTTGTTTGTGGCCATCTCGGCTGATGTGGATTCTCTATATTGTTCTTTTCTTGCTTTCTGACTTGCGCCTCTGGTTGTACTGAAGATGCCAGACATAAAGCTGCAATACTTTTATTTGCATGCATTGGCCCTGGGTGTGTGTGTGTGTGTGTGTGTGTGTGCGCGCGCTTCCACTTAAACTGACTGGTCCTCAGAGGAGTCCTCTAAGGATGTGGGTAAGAGTGTTATCTTCTGGCTGTAATGGAGGGAATAGTTCTGTTGAAGCTGCAGTTTCCTTGAACTATCTCTGTTCTCCCCAACTTGAGGGACTTCAGGGCTATGTCAGAAGATTATGTGGAACCTCTATGTTCAGAGGCAGTATACTGCTGAAGAATACCAGCTGTGCAGAAGCAACACTCTTGTCTCCATGCTCGCTTGTGTAGGCATTGGGCTGTCCACTGTTGGAAATAGGATGCTGGGTTAGATGGATGATGCCATTCATCAGAGATCCTTTCATGATCAAGAGTGACCTAAGAGGGTCCCAGAGCATGGCCTGAGGACACACAATACAGCTACCTTGCTGAAGCTAAGCAGGAATAAATTTAGCTACTATTTCAGTAGTTAACTGATCTTGGTCTGGTAAAAGCAAAGAAACTAAAAACTCATTGGATCTGCCAGGGTATTTTAGAACAATAGGGGAAATAAAATTATATGTATTGCAGTAATAAGAACGGCATAAAAGTACAATATCACTAGAACCACGAGGACAAATTCTCAGAGTATAAGGAACATTATTGTGTCTTCCTGCTAGTAGAAATAGTAGTGGAGCCACTCAGGGAAGAGCATCTAGTAGAGTGAAGCTTCCCTGGCAGCATCTCCAAGAGAGAGCTGGGAGAGATTCCTGCCTGCAGCCTTGGAGAAGCCACTGCCAGCCTGTGTAGACAATACTGAGCTAGATGGACCAAGGGTCTGACTCAGCATATGGCAGCTTCCTATGTTACTTTCCCCCATATAGATTTATATACTGCCCTGAGCCATTTTTGGAAGGGTGGTATATAAATCAAATATAGGCAGTTCTCCAAACTGTACCCATTTTTTTTGTACCACCCCATCTCCCTACTTAGGAACATAGGAAGCTGCCCTATACAGAGTCAGACCCTTGGTCCATCTAGCTCAGTATTGTCTACACTGATTGGCAGCGGCTTCTCCAAGGTTGCAGGCAGGAATCTCTCTCAGCCCTATTTTGGAGAAGCCTGGGACGGAACTTGAAACTTTCTGCTCTTCCCAGAGCGGCTTCATCCCCTGAGGGGAGTATCTTACAGTGCTCACCAGGGTGGCCAGAACCTAAGGGGTATACTCGTGGGTCAAATGGGCCGTAAGCCAGAATTTGGCTTTAAAAAGCCAAAACTGGCCACCTAGGTGCTCACACTTCTAGTCTCCCATTCAGATGCAACCAGGGCAGACCCTGCTTAGCTAAGGGGACAGGTCATGCTTGCTACCACAAGACCAGCTCTCTTCCCTGAGAGACCAGTGACCTTATGAGCAGGTCACTGCTTACAACTGTCTGTTTTATTCCCAGGTACGCTCTAGTCTCCACTCCCGGCTGGGGGGCAATTCTGGGCAGCGCTATCCATGGTCTTGTTCACTTCTCCTTCCCATATGGCTACCAGGATTGGCAGCTGACGAGACATCCACAACTATCCAGAGGCTTTAGAAAGGTATGATTAGATAGTTCTTTTTAAGGTTGGCTGGTCTTGTGTGTGAGGGGTACTAATCTTCAGTGACTTGTATAAACAAGACCCCCCCACCCGAGTTTTCTCTTGCCTTCATTCTCTTTCCCTGACATGGGTCTTACTTCTGCATCACAGTGATTAGGGGTATACCTGGCCCCACATACAATATTTATATTTTAAGTAATCTGATTTTTTAATGAACTTTCTGATGAAGGGGTACCCCCCCCCGCATATCCCTTGATTATTTTAGGGTATAAAAATCAATTGTTGCAGCGAAAAACAAAAGTTTGCAAAACAGGATAGCAAAAATATTTTTATATTTAACCTCGGCTCTCGAGAGCTGATGGTTCTGAAGCCGCCGACAACCTTTTTGACAGCCGCAGGCATGCCGTGATCAATATTTGATAGCATCTGACAGCTAGCTTACAACAGTGTTTAATTCTGTACCGAGTTAACTCATACGTTTAACCGGTTGGGAAACATACCCTGGCATGGGGGCGGCGAGGGGGACAGATAGATCCAAAATAAGTATATAGGGATGGGGACACAGGAGAGCATCTGTTTTGCAGGCAGCGGGTCCCGGGCTTAACCCCTGGCAGCATCTCCAGGTAGGGCTGCGAGAGACTCTTGCCTCAAAGCTTGAAGAGCCGCTGCCAGTCAGAGTAGGCAGAGCTAAGTGGACCAGTGGTCTGACTCGGCAAAAGGCAGCTTCATATGTTCAGCAGCAGCATCCATAGTTCAGTGGTTAGAGCACAGGCTACCCCTGCTAACTGAGCAAAGAGGCACATTTTTAAAAAGTGGCGATTCTCTTTATTTAGCAAGGGGAGAGCAACTGGCCCTATCCGTCCCCAGCACAGCATCCCTCCAGTGGCTATTGCTGGTGTCGACCTTTTATGTTTCTTTTTAGATTGTGAGCCCTTTGGGGACAGGGGATCCATCACACACACACACACACACACACACACACACACACACACACACACTCACTCACTCACACGTAAATTGCTTTGAGAACTTTGGTTGAAGAGTGGGGTATGAATATTTGGTGGCGGCTTTGCATGGAGAAGACCCCCAGGATCAACCCTCCAGGTCGGGCTCCGAATCCTCCCCGCTTCCCACTCTTAACAGTTGAAGGCTGTGACGAAAAGAACATGTGGATTGCAATTAAGAGGAAAAAACATGAGAACAACCTTGCTGGATCAGGCCCAAGAAGGCCTATCTCGTCCAGCATCCTGTTTCCCTCAGTGGCCGGCCAGATGCCCCCAAGAAGCCCACAGGCAAGAGGGGAGGGCACACCTTCTCTCCCGCGGTTGCTCCGCTGCAACTGGTATTTAGGGGCATCTTCTCTCCGAGGCTGCAGGAAGCAGACGACAGGACTCTTGAATCCAAAGGAGAGTCTGCGTCTGCGTTGCAGATCCGGCCGGTTCACGGAGGCCTCTGGACCAGCTGAGAAGCAGGGCTTGGCTCCCGGTTTCAGAGATGCATCCATGGGGAAAGGGACGGACGGGAAAGGCCCGGCTGCTGCTTGGCCGTGCCAACAGGAAGGGAGTGCTCAGAGCCACAGAATGGGCCGGAGGGCGATGTCCACCTTGTCCTGGGCATCCGTTTCCTTGGCAACCGTGCCAGCACCGAAAGAGACCTAGGTGAGGGTTTGGTCTCCATAGCAACACTGATGTCACTGCCTCCCAGGCTGAAAGCAGTGCTAACCTCAAGGGCTACTCGCCTGCCTGCCTGCCTGCCCGCCTGCCCCCCACCCCAACTGATGTTTGTTGAATGTTGAGCAGACCTTAAAGCGGGCGGCGGGCACGGCAGGCGGGGGAGGGGCGCAACCACTCCATGGTCATCTCTGGCATCATGCTGTACTGTACTTTAGGCTCTGGGAAAACTTTGCAAAGAGGTGTATGCCCTGTTTAGACATTACGCCAGGGATCTTCGTGATCTTTTTCAAGCAGGGGCCCCTCTGGCAAAAAGCCTTCAACGTGGGAGCCATTTCTGCACAGTGCTGTGCGTTTTTCAGTGCTGGGAAGGCGCTTTTTCGGAGACAGAGCCCTCTACGTTCACGCCTCCCAAGATGGCACAGGCAGAGGTGCACCTAGGTAATCTTGGAGCCTCGACCTAAAGGCCTTTTGAGGGCCCCCGACTGCTCCTGCCGCTGCCAGTAGATAAGCTGCAATGCATTATTTCTTTTACACCAGAACATGCTCAGGGAAAGCGGGAAACTTTTTTTGAAAAAAGAATGCCTTTTGAAGGCCCCCAACTGCTCTTGCCGCTGCTAATAGATAAGCTGCAATGAATTATTTTTTTACACCAGAACATGATCAGGGAAAGCTGGCAACTTTTTTTTAAAAAAGAAGATATTCTGAATAAGATACTTCCCACTGACTTGCAGAGAGATACCACATTTTTGCATGGACAATCCTGCCACTCAACTTAGTAGGCCACTCCACATTTGGGGGCCCCCTAGGCCAGCATGTGAAGGTCCCCCAAGCCTGCAAGGGACTGGACCTTTGCCTGGACGTCCAGTCCAAAGAGCACCACTGGGCACGGGCTCAAGAGGGCTGTGTTCCCCTGAAAGGAGCCCCACTCTGTGCTGGACAAAGCACACAACACTGCACAATGAGAACAGTCGTCTCTGCACGGTGCCAGGGGAACTGTGAAGAGTCTTCAGCTTTGGCCAAAGCTTCATACAGACCCAATCAGCAATTAGTCAGACGGCCACACTTGGGTTGACGGGGGTGCTGCTGCTGGCTCCTAGGAATTACAACGAAGGATACTGCATTAAGCTATCTCCAGCCTTGGAGGCAGGATGCATCTCAATACCAGTTGCAGGGGAGCAACAGCAGGAGAGAGAGAGCATGCCCTCAGCTCTTGCCTGTGGGCTTCTTGGGGGCATCTGGTGAGCCACTGAGGGAAACAGGATGCTGGACTAGATGGGCCCTGGGCCTGATCCAGTAGGGCCGTTCTTAGGTGCACATTTGTGTGTGAATGGATGTAGATGTGTTCATGTTAAAAATGCACCTAGAGGGACAGATAAAGGCGTGCACTGCTGTGTGTGCATTCACCATAATTGGATGTGTGTCCAGAGCCGCATGTGTGAACAGGTTGCATGTGCATCATCGAACCTAGCGTGTGTAGGGGAGGAGAGCTGGTCTTGTGGTTCTGCTTAGCTAAGGGGACAAGCCGTACCTGCTACCACAAGACCAGTTCTCCTCTTCAAGCCATCCAAGCTGGTGGCCATCACTCCTCCTCTTTCTCTCCCCACATACTTGAAGCGGGACCCCTGCAGAACGGAAGCCTTGCTTATAGGACCCAAGGGAAGCACTTTGGTAACCAGCCCCTTTCCCAACTCATTATAATGAGACTTGCTCACCTTAGCTGCTAGGTCAAAGCAGGGCTCAGCTGTGCTACAGGTGAAGATGCACCTTGGCAGCCTTTCCTGCAAGATCTTCAAGTTGTAGAGATCCCGATCCTGTTTGCAAAGGAGATTGTCATTTTCACAGAAGTACGCCAGCACAGAATTTTAAAAGCGTTGGAAAATAAGGTACCTATTGTAAACAGGTGCTCACTTGAGTATTGATGTCTCTTGTGGATGGGGCGATGATCGAAAGCAACACAAGACTAATTGCATTATGACTTTGAAGTCCTAAGCACTCTTGTGCTAAACACATTCTGTAGCAAATACCCTACGGATATCAAGACCTGACTGTCCCGTCTCACCCTGTGCAGGGGTGCACGACTTTGGCCCACCACCTCTTGTTGGACTACAACGACCATCATCCCTGTTGGTCATGGTGGAGGGGGATGATGGGGGGTGTAGTTCAACAATAGCTTGAGGGTCGAAGTTGGACAGCCCTGCTCTATCGAAACATCAGCCCCCAGTATTCCAGACACTCTGTCACACTCTTGTGTGACCAAGAGACAGAACTCAGGGCAGAGCTAGGCAGACCAGAGCCGCCTGGGCTCCCATGTGGCTTTACAGTACTAAATAGAGCAACTAGGCTGCTAACTGGGCCTAATAAAAGGGAACCAATGAATCTAGCTAGCACTTAAAGCTTGGGCTCTCAAATGGGTGCCCCCCCCCGATGTTGCTGGACTACAACTCCCATAATCCCTAGCCAAGGCCTGCTCAACTTTGCCCCCCCCCAGCTGTTGTTTGACAACTCCCATAATCCCCAGACACAGTGGCCAATAGCTGGGGATTATGGGAGTTGTAGGCCAACATCTGCACAATGACCAAGTCGTCGTGGCTGGGGTTTATGGGAGTTGAAGTCCAACATCTGCAGGATCCCATCTTGAGAACCCTGGCTTAAAGGATGACCCCAAATCACAGTTTCTTTGTGGGCATAATTCAAAGGGCTGTGTTTTGTTTTTGTTTTTTAAACCAGTTCAGTTTAGTTTATGATCATTGATGACATATACAGATCTGACCAGACCCAGATGAAAGGGACATTAAAGGCAAATATCACTACAGGTGTATGTGTTTGTGTGTAGATATATAGCAAACTAAGAGCTGTTTTCTTTAAAAAAATAAAATAAAAATCTACACAGCCTTGGTCAGGGGTGTCATACTCAATCAGGTGGTAGGCCAAAATTGAGTCCCACACACCTGAAGGGGGCTGCAGATAACCTTGCACTGGCCATCTGTCACCTTGAGCTCACCTTCATGGCGGTGGCTGTTTCTCCGGGGGGTGGGGGGGAGGTAACCATAGTCTGGACTAATAGTAGGCAGCTGCAACCCTAAAAGTTAAAAAGTGAACCGCCAGCCCATGGTTCTCTCCACCTGCAAAGATGGCTCAACCAAGATCTCCATCATTCACACCAATACTTGGCAGCTGCCTATATAGTGCTAATTTAGTGCTTAATTCACCCCTTGGTTGGCTGTGAGTAAAGGAATCCTGCCCTTCAGAGTTGTTCATGGTGGGTGTCCGTGTGGAATGTAGCAATGCCCCCCCCCCATGCAAGACCCCTTGCTTCTACTTCCCCTTAATAGCTCCATCCGATCTTCCATCAGCATTGCTTCCATTTCTCCCTCACCATGCAATCTCAGCCCTAACCTCATTCAGGACTAGGCTAAGAAGATGAACACGAGGCAGCTGCTACAACCTCCCGCCCTCCCCATGCCACTTCCAAAGCCTGAAAGGGTCAGTTTTAAAAGAGGGCTGGCTTGCCCTAAGGTCACAGGCAGGGCAACATCTTAAAGGCAGGATGCCTCTGAGGACCGGTTGCAGGGGAGTACCAGCAGGAGAGAAGGCATGCCCTCAACTCCTGCCTGTGGGCTTCTCAGAGGCATCTGGTGGGCCACTGTGCAAAACAGGATGCTGGACTAGATGGGCCTCCTTGGGCCTGATCCAGCAGGGCTGTTCCTATGTTCTTATGTCTTGCCTCCAGCAATACCTTGGGCCACCCTTGCATGTGACAGGGCCTTTTCGGTGATGGCCCCTTATCTCCGGAATGCTCCCCCCTCTGCTCATTCCTCAGGCTCCCTCTGATGCTTTTATGGAAACACATACAAACCCTCTTTTCTTCTTCTCCTGGCCATTCCATACACAAATTGGACTTCGTCCTAGAGGCCCTTGTGCAGGGATACACATATTTAAGCTTAGCTCACTAAAGGTAAAGTTGTGCTGTCGAGTCGGTGTCGACTCGTGGCGACCACACAGAGCCCTGTGGTCGTCTTTGGTAGAATACAGGAGGGGTTCACCATTGCCATCTCCCATGCAGTAGGAGATGAGGCCTTTCAGCACCTTCCTAAATCGCTCCTGCCTGATAGAGGTGTTTCCCATAGTCTGAGAAACATACCAGAGGGGATTCGAACCGGCATCCTCTGGCTTGCTTGGCAAGTCATTTCACCACTAGCCAGTCATTATTTGTGGTAGTCCCCAATCCGTTCTATTCCCTCAGATCCTCTTCTGGAACACAGGCAGAGGGCTTTGGAGAGGCATCCGCACCAGCAGATGGCAATGGTAAGAAGCCGTGGGAGCCTTCTGGCTGCTCTGAAAGCACCCCTACTGTCTCTTACCTTCTCCCAAACAGCAGTGGAAATGAGGCCTTTGGGGAGAAGATCTGTGCAGTTCTGGGCGTGCTGCTCGGCAGAGGGCTGGGGGCACTCACCACTGGCGAGCTGGCAAGTGGATTTGTAGATGTGGAGAGGGGTGTCGCTATAACTGAGCGGATGGGTTCAAAGAACCCGGGGCCCCCAGCTCCTGAAGGCCCCCCAGTTCCATCCCTCCCTATTTTCTTCATTATCTCCCTCATTACGAAGGGCCGCCAGGGAGAGGGGTGAACATGGGCCCCCACTCCACTAGCTACGCCCCTGGATGTGGATGTGTAGAGCAAGTTGAGAGCCAGACTAGGCATATCAGTGGCTCTTGGTATCCCCAGTGCTGTCGGTGCTCTGGACTCTTTCCAGATCCCTGCCCACCACAAACTGCACGCTTTGTAAAGAAAGGACAATGCACGCCACTAAAAGATATTCACTTACGGTTTATTTTCCCCGTCCCACCGTTTGAAATTATTTCACATCTTTTTGTACACAGCTACAGAACAGTAGTATTAAACCATCGGTAAAAGCAACAGTGCTAAGGATAAAATGTTGGCATTAGTTTAATCCGCTTTTTCTTTTCTCATTCCTTCCTTCCCTCACTGAGTTCATTATACAGCTTGGGATATAAGGCAGAAAAACAAAAACAAAAGGGAAATGTGGCACGCTAGATGAATTAAGACTTGAACCAACCATTCCTTTTGATAAAAAAGGGGGAGTTGAGAGATGGAGATAGTGTAAGTAAGCTACCTAGCAACAATTAAAAACAAAAAATGGACAACCAGTACAGCAAAAGTTCGCTTCCCATTGAATACGATAAAATATGTGTATTTTATTTATTTTTATTTTTTTATATATATATATATATATATATATATATATATATATATATATATATATAATTACATGGGCCTGGATGTTAAATCTCTGAGGTGCCAAAGAAATGAATAAACATTTGCTAAACTGAAAGAAAACAGTTCCATTTTTGCATTAACAAAAAGCTGGCTCCATTCAATAATGCTTATTGTGGAGAAAACAAAACAACCAAAAGCATATTTCTAAAAAAACCACTTTTTTAAAAAAGTGTTTTTCTGAGCAACTGTGTAGATGGATCAGGAAAGAGATAGTGGTCATAATTTCAGATGGCACTTAGGCCCTCTTTTGCTAATCAATCTCTTATTTCAATCTTCTGAAAAGAATGTCAGATATGCGTATGAATGGAACACGAGTAAAACAACATTAGAGGGGAAACGAAAGGAAAGATCCTGTAAAACATGGTGTGTGGGAGGCAAAACTTGCATTTTGAAATAATGGACGTAAATCAAACAAAACAGCACATCTTGGGATTTCTAACATGTATAGTTGATAGCTCAACAAGCTTTATATCAAACTGAAGTTTTTAAAATAAGGTGGCGTTCATACCACCTTATTTCCTAACCCTGGCACAGATAGAAAACGGCTGAAGGTGTATGTCTTGGGTAATTCATAACCTATACCCAACCACCCACCCATCTCCCACCTTTTCATTTCTGTACATATGGTATAAATGTATTTATATGATCCCTCCCCCCCGCCACCCACCTCTGCTTGAACAAAGTTTGAGGCATCTGTAAATTGAAAATGCAGCAAGGTGATGAAGTGGACAGAGATTACATAATATAGTAAGCATTACCAAAAAACCGTTATTTAAGAGGGCTTTCTGTTTTTGTTTTTCTTAAAAAAAAAAAAACAACCCAAAAAAACCCCCCAGTAAGACAGACAGCGAACTACTTTGTACAGTACTCTATGCGAAACAGAATGAAACAGAACAAAAATGAAGAAGATAAAAGAATTAACAACTCATAAATAAAAAGACAGGTCCCAGACCTGTTGTTTGTGAACCATTTTCTTAAATAGGTGCATCATATAAATTGTATGTACAACAAAATTACTTTGCATAACAATCGCGAGAACAGAGCGAGAGGTGCAAATCATGTGAGTTTCTTTTTCTTCTCTTGATTTCTCAGACTTGGTTTCTTATTCTTTTTCTAGCAGGAAGAATGGCAAAAAGCACCTAAAGGCTGAGGTCCAACCAAGGAAAACTATGAAAAACTGATGCATATTCTTGTAATTTTTCTCTCTCCACAAGGTATTTTTTTTAAAAATCAAACAGAAAAGGCTAATTAAAAAATGCACAGATTTCCCCGCCCCGTTCTTCTAATCCTCTTGCAGCTACAGAGACTTGCTTGTCCAGTTCTCTCCCCACCCCCCTCAATTTAACTGACAAATTTTATAGTACAAAGCTGAAAGAATTAGTTAGGGTTTGGGCATGCTCAGTTTCCCCTCCCGCACGCAAAGCCACACTCCGCTACCTCACAAACACAGTTCCTAAAATCGAAGTCCTTGGAACTTGCTGCTCTCTACAGGTAGAAGCCAAAAGTTTTATTCTGTTGTTTCTGAGTATTTTTCTCTCTCCTTGTCAAAAGCTACAGATAACGGTAAGAGAGATTTCACCATGCTTCTGTGTAACGGACATCCACTTCCTTCAGATTGGGCAATTTCGCCTGGTTAAAGAGATTTTTAAAAAGCGGGGAGGGGGGAGAGAGAAGAAAAGGAGGAGGAAGATTTAATACCAACATTTTCTTTTTAGATTTCCAGAAGGACTGTCTCCTGCTGTTAACACCTTTGTGAGTTTGCTCCAACGCAAGGGAACAGTGCAATATTTATTAGAGACAACATAAGGTGCTGCTCCTTTAAATACATCAGACATTGCTTCTGGTTATTTGCATCGCTTCAGGGACAGCAGCTGGAGAAGCCGATCATCATCCCATGAACATGTGACTAAAGCATATAAATGCTTAGTGGCGCAGCGGGGAAATGCTTGACTAACAAGCAGAAGGTTGCCAGTTCGAATCCTTGATAGTATGTTTCCCCGACTATGGGAAACACCTACATCAGGCAGCAGCGATATAGGAAGATGCTAAAAGGCATCAACTCATACCGCGCGGGAGGAGGCAATGGTCAACCCCTCTTGTATTCTACCAAAGACAACCACAGGGCTCTGTGGGCGCCAGGAGTCGAAATCGACTTGACACACTTTATTTAGTATTGTAAGGAGCCAGATCATAGACTGGTTCCTTATATAAATATAAGGAACACTTATGGTTGTTGTGCCATCCTTTATAAGGATGGCAGACCAGCTATTGGAGGATGGGACCTGAACCTGCCCATTTTTGAGACCCTCATCTCCCTTCCTCCAGGTGTTCCCACCTTCAGAGGTGAGGCAGGTGTTAGACTAGGAACGGGGCCTTTTCTGTGGTGGCATCCCAGTTGGGGAATTCCTTTCCCTAGGGGCATTTGTATGGCAGTGATGATATTAACTTTTAAGCTGCCGAGTTTTAATGGCTTTTAACTTTTAAGCTGCCGAGTTTTAAAATTAATATCCTGGAGATGTTGTCGCTGTTTGAGTCTGTGAGCTGCTCCAAAATGATTGCTGTAGTCAATGGCTAACATCCAGACTAACACAGTGCTTGTGCAAAGCTGTTTTCCTAGCACAGCGGTTCCCAACACTGCATCCCCAAATGTTGTTGGCCTGCAACTCCCATCTTTCCATTCCAGCCACAATCACAGAAGCCAGGGTGGTGTAGTGGTTAGAGTGCTGGACTAGGACCGGGGAGACCCGAGTTCAAATCCCCATTCAGCCATGAAACAAGTTGGGTGACTCTGGGCCAGTCACTTCTCTCTCAGCCGAACCTACTTCACAGGGTTGTTGTGAAAGGGAAATTTAAGTATATAGTACACCGCTCTGGGCTCCTTGGAGGAAGAGTGGGATATAAATGTAAAATAAATAATAATAATAATAATTTCTAAAGGTTGCTGAAGACTGCGGTGGCTCAGGATGATGGGCGTTTGAGTCGGACGTCTAGAGATTCCATGGCTGGGAATCACAAAGGCCATTGTGGTTGGGGATGATAGAAGTTGTAGTCCATCAGCATCTGGGGACCCACAATTGGGAAGACCTGCTTTAGCCCAACAGGCAGAATGCCCAGCAAGGGAGGAGCAGGAAACAGCTGTTGACCGAGGGACCTTTGGCTTGGGAACGACCCAGATAAGGAAGAGCATCTTGTTCATCCAGTCAAATGGCTCTTATTCATTCAAGCTCCTGAAATTACCCAGCGGCCCCCGCCTGCAGCCAATATAGGCGTGGCGCACGGGTTCTGTTCTGCCTTATCGGCAGAATTCTTGGACACACCTTCAATTTAGAATCGCTTTGCTGCTGATGCCCCAACAGCCAGGAAGAACCCTGTGGGAAGTTTGCTAATAATGCCTATTTGGGAATATATGGCTGGCATTCCGACAGGCTGGGCCAATCTGCAGCTCAGAAGCAGAGATCTAATCTGCAATATCTCCAGCTGAAGCTTAAAGACATGCAAAGCCCTTCTGTACTCAAGACAAATCCTTTAGTTCCACAGAACAGGGGTTACCTGTTGGCTCAACCTTGAGTTCCCTGACATTGTTGGGACTACAACTCCCATCATCCCCAGCCCCTGGCTCAGGATGATGAGCACTGTAGTCCAACAACATCTGAGGACCAAAGGTTGGGAACCGCGGGAACAGAATTAATTGCTAGGCATTACTAGCAGTTGTATTGCAACATCCTAGTCCAAAAAATGACACTAAACCCTTGCTTGAACGACATGAAAACTGCCTTAGAGCGGGTCCAATCGGGACTCCATTGAGCCCAGTGTGGTCTCCTCTAGCAACTCTCCAAGGCCTCAAAGGCAAGGATCTCTCTCAGTAGTACTGAGGAAGATAGGAATACTTATACTGGATCAGACCACTGGTCCATCTAGCTCAGTACTGTCTACACCAGGGATTCTCAACGTTGGGTCCCCAGATGTTATTGGACTTCAATTTCCATAATCCCCAGCCATGGTGGCCTTTGGTTGGGGATTATGGGAGTTGAAGTCCAATAATATCTGGGGACCCAACGTTGAGAATCCCTGGTCTACACTGACTGGCAGCAGCTTTCCAAGGTTTTAGGCAAGAGTCTCTTCCAGCCCTCCCTGGAGATGCTGCTAAGGACTGAACCCGAGACCTTCTGCATGAGAGCAGAGGCGCTCTTTCCCCTGGACATCTGGGCCAAAGTCCAGGGCCTCCACAGCATGCAAGCAGATACTCTACCACTCAGCTACATCTTCACCCCCTTAGGGGAATATCTTACAGCAGAGAGTGCATATCAAGTCACCCATCAAAATGCCAAGCAGGGCACAATGCCTGCTTGCTACCGCAAGACCAGGCTTCCTCCCGGATAATCCGAAGAGGCTCACAAACCAGAATTTGGAAGCAGCAGCCGAATGAGGAAGAGCAGAAAAGGTGGCTGCAGCCACCACCACGGGGAAGAATAGACAAGTCAATGAATCAGCTTAGGAACATAGGAAGCTGCCATCTACTGAGTCAGACTATTGGTCTACCTAGCTCCGTATTGTCTTCACAGACTGGCAGCAGCTTCTCCAAGGTTGCAGGCAGGAGTCTCTCTCAGCCCTGTCTTGGAGATGCCGCCAGGGAGGGAACTGGGAACCTTCTGCTCTTCCCAGAGCGGCTCCATCCCCTGAAGGGAATGTCTTACAGTGCAAACACTTCTAGTCTCCCTTTTGTATGCAACCAGGGCGGACCCTGCTTAGCTAAGGGGACAAGTCATGCTTGCGACCACAAGACCAGCTTTCTGCTCTGGATCCTCAAACAGGATGTGTGCAAGGAGCTGCATCGAGTCCAAGGCGGCGGCAGCTGGCTATCTGTGGGCCTGAAGAGCTTCCCTGGTATAAGGATTGGGAAAGACCTGGGCAGTGATCTTCTGTGGGAGCAGCAACATTGGTATCAAGCAGAAGTTTGGCTATCCTGTTGTGGTAGGACAGAATATGCAGATGTTCTGCTGCGTGGGCAGAAATGACTTCTAGTAATGGCGGAGGTTTAGTTTGCTATGTCCGGCCTTCTTGCCAATAGAACACTTCTGTGATGGTGCTAGTAACTGCTCCTACCTCTTTTCACCCCTTTAACTTGGTGGAACTTGGACGAGCATGAACTGTCCCCTTGGATTTGCAGTTGGATGGGGGGCCAAAGGTGAGTGCTGTAAGACATTCAACTTAGACAATGGGGCCTTAGCTCAGTGGAGGAGCACCCACTGGCATGCCGAGGTTGCAGGTTCATCCCCAGGGCATGCTGGGAGAGACTCCTGCCTGAAATCTCCGAGAGAGGCTGCCAGCTGCTGTAGGCAATACAGAACGAGATGGAGGAATGGTCTGATCCGGTAAAAGGCAGTTTCCTTTTGGAGCGATGGGGCCGTAGCAACGTGGTCCCAGGTTCAATCCCTGGCATTTCCAAGTAGGGCTGAGTGACACTCCTGCCCGAATCCTTGGAGAGCTGCTGCCAGTCAGTGTAGACAGTACTGAGCTAGATGGACCAGTGGTCTGACCTGGTAGATGGCAGCTTCCTATGCTCCTACTGCCCATCAGCCAGTGGCAGGAGACACAAACCAACAGGGATGCTTTGGGATTTTGCAACATCAGAGTTAAGATGCTGCCTGCCTTTCAGACATCATGACCTGGCCATCTCCGTCTACTGGAAAAGGCAGGTTTTCACATATGCCCCCCGCCCAAGGTATGACCCCTGCAGCTTGAAAACATTGCGTACCTTGAGGTCTTCGTAGGTGTCTGCCGAGAGCTTGGTGCTGTTCATATTTAAGCTGCACAGGCTTTTCATAGCTAGGAAACAAAACACATGTTATGACTAGAGGGTTCCGGAGACATATGGCGCAATTAAAATCTGACTGTAAGCTTGTCAGCAAGGTCTTCTCATCATTCATTTCGTGCATGCACACCACTTTGTTTTTCTTATTTTTTAAAAAACTAGGTGCAATAAATGTTAGGACTGTTCATCAAATCTGATGCAATTATTTATCCTATTTCAATACTGCCTGATATATACTTCTCTAGATGTATATATCAGATGCATATTAGATATGGTCCTTACCAGCAGCATTTTCACCATATTGATTTCAGTGCAAAACTGCTAATACTGCTAAACCCGATACAATATTTTCTGTATTGGATTGTATCAAACTCTAGTGAATAATCAGATGGCTGTTTTCATGCTGTTTTTCTCTGTTGCTGATGTCACAAAAGTTGCTTGTCACGGAATCTGGTGAAGTGCTGTATACAGAACAATTAGATCTGGGTTGGTACAAATGTTGGATGCACGATTCGCAGGGCTCAGAAAATCCATTTGTCTACTTGTCTGTGACGAGTGAAAAATGATGCCTGAAGAGTGGGGGGGAAATCCTGACTAATAATGTACCAACATAGCCTCAAGGAACCATCTGACGAGTAAAATATCTTGTCAGGCTAGTGAACTGAGTCAACATTGCTTGATCTCGGAATCCGAGAATCACTTGTGTCAGATTGGAACTGAACCCAATCCAGTAATTTCTTCCATGCACAGCCCTAATGAATACTATAACAGCTACTGGGGGACGCGTATGTTCAGGTAGCTGGCATATGGGAGGCTTAGCTCTAATTTAGCTAAGATGCTCATCAACTTCCCAAGGCCCTTTCTGGCAAGATATTCTCTGCATCTATATGAATTAGAATAGGGATATAAATGGAAAATTATGGAAAAGCCAAAATATTTTAAGAGTTAAAAAACACTACAAAAAATCATTTGCACAGAGTAATGTGAATGTTTCTCTCTCTCTCCTCTTAAATGTTTTTAAATGATGTTTTAATTGTTAATAATTATTTTATGCAGTTTATAATTTTTGTTTTAATTAATTGATTTTAAGGGTGTTTTAATGTAAACTGCCCTGAGCATTTTGGAAGGGTGGTATAAAATCTTAAACAAACAAACAAACAAACAAAAAAAGAGAAATCCTAAAACAATGGTGGTGGTGCCTCTCGCTTTAGTGGGTACTGGTCAACTATATTTGAAGACCAGTGAACTAAATGATGCTATGTAATTTATTTAATGAAAATATTTATACCTTGCCCCTCCAACACACTACTGCTTAGAGTGGCTCACAAAATTAATAAAATAAGTACAACATAAAACAAAAATCAATTTTTTAAAAGCCACATTTGCGAGCCACACATTTTAAAAAGTTACAAATTAAAAGTCACAAGTTAAAAACTAAAAAACACACAAAACCCCTACCAGATATAAGCAGCAGATAAAACACGAAAAGGTCTCTCTAGAGACGGGTCTTCAACATTTTCTTTAAAACCCTGAGGGATGGGAGCATGGCTTTTCACGGAAGAGAAAAACCTCTTCCAGGAGGGTGTTCCCAAGCCAAGGGGTCACAACTGAAAAGGCCCTGTCTTCAGTCTCTGCCAACCAGATCTCTGTTGGTGGCCGGGCCAGAAATGCCGAACGGGGGATGATTAAGGGAGGAGGGTCTGGCTATAGAGCACAGCATTTGATGCTGGATTAATTTATCTGGAATAATTACACTTCCTGTGGCCTGGACAGACATGGATGGAAAAGTAACAGCACATCAACCCCCTTCTCTTCCCACTCCTGATTATGAGCATGCCAAAGGTCAGTGATCTCGAGCCCTCTGAAGGGACTGGTGAATCCACTCCCCTGCCCTCTTCCCTGGCACAAGCCTCTTGGTTTGCCCACTTACAGCTCAGCGCCAGCAGGCCGGCATCCGTGACGGGGGTTTCACACAGGTTGAGCACTTGCAGCATAGTGAGGTGTTCGGAGAGGAGCCGCAAACCGGCATCTCCAAACTGTCGGGCAGAAAGAGACGAGAAGCAGTGTTAGGGGGCTCGCCGGGAGCAGAACTGGACCAGAGCTCAGCCTGAGATCTCGGAGAGCGGCTGCCGTCCGAGCAGGACGTCATGTTGGACTGGCCTGGTCCACGCAAAGCCACCTTGTACTGAATCAGACTACTGACTCATAGCATTTTAGAGCTGGAAGGGACCTTGGCGGTCTTCTGATTCAGCTCTCATGTACTGGGTCAGACCATGGATCGGGTGGGGAGCTGGTTTCGTGGTAGCCAGCATGTATTGTCCACTTTGCTGAGCAGCATCTGCCCTGGTTTGCACTTGAATGGGAGACCATGTGTGTGAGCAATGCAATCTACTCCCCTTAGGGGATGGGGCTGCTCTAGGAAGAGTATCAGCTTGCTCGCACGCAAAAGCTTCCAAGTCCCCTCCCTGGCAGCATCGCCAAGAGAAGGCTGAGAGAGACTCCTGCCTGCATTCTTGGAGACACCGCTGCCAGTCTGTGTACACAATACCGAGCTAGTTGGACCAATGGTCTGACTCAGTATATGGCAGCTTCTTATGTCCACCTAGCTCGGTACTGTCTACACTGACCGGCTGCGGCTTTCCAGGGCTCTTCTTCCAGCCCTACAGGAGTTGGAAGGGACTGAACCTGGGACCTTCTGCACGCAAAGAAGATGCTCTATCCCTGAGCCACAGTCCTTCTGCATAAAACGCAAACTGAATCTCTGGAGCTGCCTCCGACCGAGTCAGACCATGGGTCCTTCGAGTTCAGTCCGCTACAATGACTGGCAGAATTTCTCCAGGGTTCCAGATAACAGACTTTCCAAACCCTATCTGGAGATGCCAGGGATTGAACACAGGCAGCTGCCATATACCGAGTCAGACCCTTGGTCCATCTAGCTCACTATTGTCTGCCCAGACTGGCAGCGGCTTCTCCAGTGCTGCAGGCAGGAGTCTCTCTCAGCCTTATCTTGGAGACGCTGCCAAGGAATTAACCTGGGGCCATCTGCATGCAAGCAGGAAGATGTTCTTCTCAGAGCAGCCCCACCCGCTAGGAGGAGTATCTTACAGGAATCACATGTATAGTCTCCCATTCAAATGCAAGCCAGGGTGGACCCTGCTTAGCAAAGGGGATGATCCGTGCTTGCTAACCCTGGGACCTTCTGCAGGTGCTCTGCCACTCCGCTATAGTCTCTCCCCAAAGAGGTACATAGGAAGCCGCCACATACTGAGTCAGACCATTAGTCTATCAAGCTCAGTATTGTCTACCCAGACTGTCAGCGGCTTCCCCAAGGTTGCAGGCAGGAATCTCTCTCAGCTCTATCTTGGAGATGCTGCCAAGGAGGGAACTTGAAGCCTCCTGCTCTTCCCAGAGTGGCCCCATCCCCTAAGGGGAATATCTTACAATGGTCACACTTCTAGTCTCCCATCCATATACAACCAGGGCGGACCCTGCTTTCTTAAGGGGAAAAATCTTGCTTGCTACCACAAGACCAGCTCTCAGGGGAGGAGAGAAAAGTTGCAAAGCATGTGCTCCGTCAATGAGCGACGGTCTCTTCCAGGCCTGTAGCCAGCCTCAAAATGTTGGGGGCGGGATTGCAGAAGTCAGAGGAGACCGGTTAGAAAATGTTCAGTGAAAACAGTCCGAGAGGCTGAGGAGGAAAGATAAATTTTGGCGTGGCACATACACCAGCTGTGCCACCAGCTGGCTCCGGGCCTGGTCCCTTCCCATATTATATTCTCATATGCAATGCAACTCCTGCCTCAGGGCGGCCAATGTGCAGACAAGTGTTGGGGCCGGCGTCTGCTTCCGGATGCATTTTGAAGATGTCTCTTGCATGGTCAGGAAACCTGACAGGCCACTCCCTGCCTCGGAGCAAAGATGCCTCTGAAGACCAGTTGCAGGGGAATGCCGTCGAGCGCAGCAGGAGAGAGGGCTTCTCAAAGGCGTCTGGGAAAGGAACCCTCGGGGAAACAGGACGCTGGAGCAGACAGGCCTTGGGCCTGATCCAGCGGGGCTGTTCTCCTGCTCCCATGCAGATACAACTGGCAGTCCCGGGCTGCGTGGGCTGCAGCAGCTCTTCCTCTGTGCTGCCCTTCCCAGAGCACCTACCTGAGTCGACCACAGGTTCAGCTGCTTGAGAGAAGGCAGCTTGATCAGATATTCTGCGCAGGCACTGGTGACGTTGGTGAAGGCCAGGCTGAGGTTCTCCAGGTTGCCAAAGGAACCCGAGCTTAGCAACCGGGCCAGGTCTGCATCCTGAGAAGGAAAAGAGGGCACCAATTAGACACGCGCGAGAAAAAGAGGACATCCCGCTCGTTAGCGGCCAGAGCTTTCTAACGAATGCTTGCGACTCACGGCGTGGTTGGCACCATTCGGGTAGCTGCCCCGTTTGTTTCACATCCGTCTAAGCATTTTTATGAGCTGAAGCGAGGGAGGCAACTTTGGCGCTCCAGTGGTTGTTGAACTATAACGCCTGTCACCTCCATGATGAATTTATCACCATCCCCATAAATTGTGGCCGGTGATGATGGGAGTTGTAGGCCAACCACAGCTGGAGAGCCAAGGTTGCCTATGCCTACACATCCAGATGAGCTAAACCTTGGGCCCCCAGATGCTGTGGGACTACAACTCCTCTCATCTCTCCCATTGTGGGGGATGGGGCTCTAATAACCTCTCCCACTGTGCAATAATTACATTGCATAATAATAACCTCTCCCATTGCGACATAATTACATTGCGTAACAATAACCTGTCCCATTGTACAATAATTACATTGCGTAATAACCTCTACAATTGTGCAATAATTACATTGTGTAATAGCCACTACCATTGTGCAATAATTACATTACGTAATAATAACCTCTCCCATTGCACAACATTTATATTGCGCAATAATTACACTGCGTAATAACCTCTCCCAGTGCAATAATTACATTGCGTAATAATGACATGTTGTAATAATAATCTCTCCCATTGCGTAACAACTTCTCCCATTGGGGGGGATGGGGTCGGGGTAGAGCATTTGCTTTGCATGCAGAAGTACCCTAACAAGTCACTCAGGCTGGCTTGCTTTGCCTCCTCCTGACCACCGGCCCTGACAGTTCCCAGATAACAGGTGAACACTGCTGTTTGCCTCCAGCCTTCTGCAATAGTTTATATTCCAGACCCTGTAATCCCGCAGTGGGGCAAGCTTCATGCTCACTTGTTGCCAGAGAGCAGGGATTCTCAACGTGTGGGTCCCCAGATGTAATTAGACTTCAACTCCCATAATTCCCAACCAAAGGCCACTGGGGCTGGGGATTATGGGAGTTGAAGTCCAATAACATCTGGGGACCCACACATTGAGAAACCCTGCCATAGAGGAAAGTGAGATTTCCCCCCGCCAGCGTGCTTAGGGTAAACAGTACAATTAAAAGCTAACGGGAGGAATAACTTACTGTGGATTTCGATGGCAGTGTTAACCGAGTCGGACCTCCTTTCCTTTGCTGCAAGAGAATACAGAGGTTGAGTGCAAATGATAATAGAGACACCCCTAATTTGGAAGAGAATCCGCTTTGCTTGCAGGAGTTTCCGGTTCAATTCTAAGGCATTTTCAGGGGAAAGGCCCTTATGTAGCTGAGCAGGACAGAACAGTCCCCTGCTCACTGAGCAAAGAGGCACCTTTCTAAAGTGGCGATTCTCTTTATTTAGGAGAGCAACTGGCCCTATCCGTCCCCAGCACAGCATTCCTCCAGTGGCTGTGACTGGTGCCCATCTTATGTTTCTTTTTTAGATTGTGAACTCTTTGGGGACAGGGGGCCATCTTAATTATGTAATTTATTTTTCTATGTAAACCGCTTTGAGAACTTTGACTGAAGAGCAGTATATATTTGTTGTCGTCGTCGTAGTATGCCTAGGGACGCAACCTGAAAGCCACAGCCATTTAGAGACTGCTGTTGCTTTTCAGGAGAGGACCTGGCATTTTGGGCTGGCATGCACTCTAGGGGCCCCACTGACCGAGCAGGGGACAGGGCCTATTCTCTGGCTCCTATCCTTGGTTAAAATAGTGGGTCCCTTGATGGGCGGGGGGGGGGAGAGCTCCATGAGTAACTAACAACTGCTTTCATTAATATTTTCAACAATTAATTTTAATGTAATAACTAAATGCACATGAATTGTCCCCTCTGCTAAGCAGAGTCCACCCTGGTTTGCATTTGAATGAGAGACTACATGTGAGAGCATTGTAAGATATTCCTTTTAGGGGATGGGGATGCTCTGGGGAAAGCATCTATATGCAGAAGGTTCCCAGTTCCCTCCCGGGCGGCATCTCCAAGAGAGGGCTGAGAGAGATTCCTGCCTGCAACCTTGGAGAAGCCGCTGCCAGTCTGTGTTGACAATACTGAGCTAGATAGACCAATGGCCTGACTCAGTATATGGCAGCTTCCTATGTTCCTATGACTTCCCACCCCCGCCCCCCGCACACCATATCATGGTTGGTTCTGGCCCACCAGGGCATTTGAACTGTGCACCCCTGTGCCAGGGGATGGGTCCCATCATCAGGCTCCGACTGCTGCCTCTGGTCATTTTCTAGGTCTGTTGGGGCTGACAGTCCCTATGGGCCACCCCTGGAGCACCTAGAACCCAGCATACTGCTCTCTGCGCGGATGCAATTGTCTTGTTTGTTTTTCTTTGAGAACTTTGTTGATAAATAGTCATCTATATGACTAAAAAGCAATAAAGATAAATAGTCGTGGTCAAAATATGACATGGGACAGCCCCTACTGAACCAACTGTTGGACTGTACCACTTCAGGAATCGCAGTTACCGTATTTCCCCAAATAAAAGACTCTAAAAGGAGCCCCTTTAAAAACAGAAGTTAAATACAGATTATATCCTTATATACCCCAAAGGAAGAGGACTCTGGATTCAAGATAATCCCCTGATTTCTAGGGACTCATTGAGAGAACTCATACAGCAACCAAGAATCTAATTTTTGGATTCTTGGTTGCTGTATGAGTTCTCTCTATGAACAGTTTTTCATAATATTATATACAAACCAGAGAATCCACTCTGAGAGAGATAGACTGTTAAGAGAGGCCAGAACTAAAAAATTCCTGGGGGGGTGGGAACGTAAACCCCACTGACTTGGGGCTGCCGTGCCCCCAGACCCACTTTGGGGTGCCCAGGCATCCTTAAATCCCCATTATTCCCTATGGGAGAAATGCAAAAATTGGGGAAAAAACCTTCACAAAATCACCAATAATCACAGGGGTGTCCAATTGCTTTGGGGTTTGGTGATGGTAGGCACCGTTGGATGCCTACCCCCCTCCCTCAGATTTGTGCCCCTAGGTGCTCCACATAGGGAATAATGGGCTGGTTTGAGTCCCCATTATACCCTATGTAGAACCTTTTAGAATCAGTTCTAATTGGGTTCTAATTCGAACTGAACCCGGGGGTGGGGGTGCGGTTTCCAACAAAACCAAAACTGAACCTACCCACCCTGGTTCAAAGCTGGTCTGAATTCGAACCAAACAGGCCAAGCCAGTTTTGTGCACATCCCTACCCGCTGCCACTGGCTGCTATGCGGTGATTACATCTTCACTGGGAGTGGTTGTTAAAGCCCTGAATCCAAACAGCTGCCCATTCCGATGCCGACACACACAGAGGTGTGTCTCTTGTCTGTTCTTGTCCCCTGCTGGGCGACAAGGATGCTGTCAACACACGGACTCACCAGTTCTTTCAACTCCCTCTGCCGGTCGCAGAGCTGCTCGTACATCTTCTTCCCCACGTCGGTGCTCTCGAGGGTTGAGATGATCTGAAGCTGGGTGTCTTTGTTGTCGATGATGTTGTACTCCAGCATCAGGCAAAGAATCTGGCAGCAAGGAAGAGACAGACATTTATTCCCTGGGAAACGTGGCAGGTCGCTGGCTGGGGATATCCTGGCGGGAAATGTGCCACCCCTATTCCGCACGCCTGTTCAGAAGTAACTTTTCTGAAGGGGTGGGGAGAAACACAGCCCCCCTTTATCTTTAGATATGCATGCACATATATTGCAAGAGGCGCCATCTTATCCCAGTTTTGTCTCACCACAACAGGCTAGCCAAGGCATTCCCAGTAACAGGGATTCCCAGACTACAACTCCCACAGTCCCCTGTCAAAGGCAAATGCAGCTGGGGATGTTGGGAATTGTAATCCACAACATCTGGGGATCCCTGTTACAGGGAACATGGTGGTCCTCCAGATGTTGATGAACTAAAACTCCCATCATCCCCAGCTACAATTTCATCATAGACAGACAGACACTTCGCAACCTTCATGGCTGAGCTGAAATTTGAACCCAGGTCTTGATAGTACAAGTCCAATCGTTCTTGTCTGTTCTTGTACTAAAAATAACATTATTTTTAAAATGGCTGCCCTTAAATGAGAGGCACCTTCTTCCTTGATCAAAAGATTTTAAGATAATTAATCCAATGGATTAACCTATGTTGGGGTTCTCAAACTTGGGTCTCCAGATGTTGGACTCCCATCATACCAAAACGATGAATATTTATATACCACTTTTCCACCAAGGTTCCCCAAACGGTTTACATAGATATAGATGAAGCTGATCATCCCGTTGATCATCCCATCAATGGCACTGTGCCAGGGGATGATGGGGGCAGTAGTCCCAACAACATCTGGAGACCCAAGTTCGAGAAACCCCTTATCCACATGACCCTAAGCAGGTTTACTCAGAAGCAAGTCCTCCTGAACACAGGCAGGGTTCCCTCTGACAGGGAATCCCAGATGTTGTTGACTACAACTTCCATAATCCCCAAGCAAAAGCCATTGCAGCTGGGGATTCTGGGAGTTGCAGTCAACAACATCTGGGAACCGCTGTTAGAGGGGGCACTGATGGTGTTCAGAGGGGCTTACTCCAAATAAGTGTGCTCTGGATTATGGCCTTTGGGGGAAAGATCAGTATTACTCTGCGCCTTACCTCCACCATGGTCTGGTTGCCTCTCAAAGCTAGCAGCATGCAGGGCCCCAGCTTGTTTTCAGCCAGTGAAAGCAGGAACTTTTTCGTCTTATAACAGGAACCCATTAAAATATGAACCTGTGAGGAGGGGGAGAGAGGTTTAGGTTAGAGAGGAGGGAGAAGAGCTGGTCTCGTGGAAGGAAGCATGAGCTGTCCCCTTTGCTAAGCAGAGTCTACCCTGGCTTGCATTTGAATGGGAGACTACATGTGTGAGCCCTGTAAGCACTGTTCCCTCTAAGGCGTGCACTTGTGTGTGTGCTCACACGTTTTTTGATGTCCGCTCAGTTAATTTTAGATCCCGCTCAGGTGGAATCAGGAAGGCCTCATTCTGAATGCATGTCCACACACACTGCCTTGATACTGCCGCCCAGAACAAAACTCATTCTGCACACAGATGAACAAAATTAGAGAGAACACTGCCGGTAAGATATTCCCCTTAGGGGATGGAGCCGCTCTGGGAACAGTACCTGCTGGCTTGCATGCAGAAGATTCCAAGTCCCCTCCCTGGCCGCATCTCCAAGACAGAGCTGAGAGAGACTCCTGCCTGCAACTTTGGAGAAGCCGCTGCCACTCTGGGTAGACAATACTGAGCTAGATGGACCAAGGATTTTGGTCTATAACCGCAAATAAACATGACTGATTGATTGAGATGGACCAAGGGTCTGACTCAATAGAAGGCAGCTTCCTATGTTTCTAGATGCACGCCTGTAATAGGAAGAGGTAAAGTGTGCCGTCGAGTCGGTGTCGACTCTTGGCACCCACAGAGCCCTGTGGTTGTCTTTTGGTAGAATACAGGAGGGGTTGACCATTGCCTCTTCTCACCTTTCAGTGTCTTCCTATATCGCTGCTGCCCATTATAAGTGTTTCTGGGAAACATACCAGCGGTGATTCAAACCGGCAACCTCTGGCTTGCTAGTCATTTCCCCACTGTGCCATTACACCTTCTGAGATGATCTTAATGCAAATACTGCCACATTCCGAGAAGAAAATTCTCGCCAAAACAGTGACTGGGTTGCAGACCAGGTTCAGCAATGCTGTCCTCCCATGCAGATCCACTGAACAGTCTGATCTGTCGGGCCATGATTGCTGTCAAGGCCCAGGACTGGTCCAAGGGAAGAACAGGGGTGAGTGTGTTGGTACTCCCATTCCTGACCCTTTCACTCGGAGGTTTTAAATAATCTCCTGTTTGGCGCTTTTCGTCATAGTGTGAGGAGCATAAGAGGAGCCCAGCTGAGTCATGGCCAAGGTCGGTCTAGTCCAGCCTCCTGTTTCTTACAGTGGCCCACCAGAGATCTCTGCAAAGCCAACAACTAGGAGATTTCCCTTCTCCTGCTCTTGCTCCCCTTCAACTGGTATCCTCAGGCATTCTGCCTCTGAGCCTAGAGGCAGCTTAAAGCCTTCAGGATGGACCTGCCCTTTATGAATTTGTCCAAGTCCCTTTTAAAGCTACCCAAGCTGGTGACCATCTAACCAGGGGTCACCCCATGAAATTGAAGGTTGGGAAATTTAGGACCGACAAGAGGAAGTATTTTTTCACACAGCACATAATTAATCTATGGAATTCTCTGACACATGATGTGGTGATGGCCACTAGCTTGGATGGCTTTAACAGGGGCTTAGACAGATTCATGGTGGACAGGGCTATAAATGGCTACTACTAGTTTGGTGGCTATGGGCCACCTCCAGACTCAGGCACGATGCCTCTCAATACCAGTTGCAGGGGAGCAACTGCAGGAGAGAGAGCATTCCCTCACCTCTTGCCTGTGGGCTCCCCAAGGTCATCTGGTGGGCCAGTGTGTGAAACAGGATGCTGGACTAGATGGGCCTTGGGCCTGATCCAGCAGGGCTATTCTTATGTTTTTAATAACTCCTGAACAGTGTTTGCTCTATTTTCCACACATCTGTGTGCAGAATGAGTTTTATTCTGGGTGGCAGAATCAAGGCAGTATGTGGCATGTGTATTCAGAATGGGACCTTGTTGATTCAATCTGATTGGGATCTAAAATTAACTGAGCGAATATCAAAAAACTTGTGAGTGTGCACATATGTGCACGCCTTAGAGGGAACACTGCTCCTGAGTAGTACTGCTGAGTAACTCTGTCAGAATGTCAGCCACTGATTTCACAGCCAAGTTTGCTCTGATTTAATATCCGCCCCCACCAACCCCATCTGCAAACCCTTCCCAGAGTGAACAGACTTTCCATTCAGAAGAGTGCAGAGGGGGAAACATGAGCAGAAAGTGTCAGGCTCTTGATTCAGAGTACCTCTAAAGACAGAAGACATGCATGAGATACTCTTGAATCCTTTGCCTCACTTCAGGACAGGGCGTGGGCATATTCACATTGCTAGCAGGGACTGTAATGACAGTGTATATCTATTCAAGAACTAGTTTACTCATGTGTAAAGTTAACCACCACCTTTGAACCCTGGGAAGGGGAACTACCTAGATAATGGGGTTCTAAAATATCTACCAATTGCCGTTATACCGTTTTATCCTTCCAATGGTGTATGATCTTCACCAACTTCCCATAAATAAATGGATGAAATCCTGTACACTCAGACACTGTAGCTAAAATCTCCTTCTCTCCTTGTGAGTAATATTGTTGAGTAACTGTCCTGGCTTTAGAAACATATGCCAGAGATAACTTTTCTTGTAACAACACTGCAACCAAATCTGCAGCACTTGCATTGGCAGAAACACTCACTCTCCTTTCTACGACATATCACTTAATAGTTAGCGAGCTGATCTTTTAACTCGGTGTATACTTCTTCATGTATCCGCACCTAACATGTTGCAGGAACAATGGCATGACAACATTTTCAGCTGCCAGCCCTGGGATTGGTTTTGCTAAATAACTAACCAAACCAGTGTTCCCTCTAAGAGAGATCCCCAGCTGTTGTTGACTACAACTCCCAGAATCCCCAAGCAAAAGCCATTGCAGCTGGGGGTTCTGGGAGTTGTAGTCCACAACATCTGGGAATCCCTGTTAGAGGGAACACTGAACCAAACCCCCAAATTTACATCCAATGTATAATATAATGGTTAGAGTGTTAGACTAGGACCGGGAAGACCTAAGTTCAAATCCCCCTTCAACCATGAAACTCACTGGGTGACTCTGGGCTAGCCATGTATCTCTCAGCCTAACCTACCTCACAGGGTTATCGTAAGGATAAAAATAAGCACGTACAATGCTTAGTGTATTGCTGGTAATGACTTCTGAAAGGTATCTCTCGCCGGCCCCCAGCGCCCGCCCACCGGCCACCTCTGGTTCAGCAACGTCTGGAGGACCACTGCTGATAGATGGTATCTCGTTGCATCCAACTTGTTCCCCATACAATCTTTACACCAAAGCAAACCAGTTCTGATACTGTATGTGTATGTTGCCTCTACAGGATTGACCCCGGGCAACGGGACGACGCTGAGTTTTGGTGGGAAATTCGGAGAGGCCAGGCCCTTTCCATTGGGGGCGGGGGGCACGTACCATACTGGCAAAGAGCTCTCCGTCGTCGTCACAAGCCACACCACCAGGACTGTAGAGCTGGAACCAGCCATCCTTGCCAGCACGCACGCTGAGCAGACACGAGTGGACCTGCCGGGCAAAGCACAGGCAATGGGAAGGTCAGGATGTTCTTTCAGCTCTCTTCAGCCTTTCTATCAAGAAACCCATCCGTGTAAGGGAGGAATGTAGGAAGCGGCCATATACTGAGTCAGACCCTTGGTCTCTCTAGCTCAGTATTGTCTACACAGACTGGCAGCGGCTTCTCCCAGGTGGCAGGAATCTCTCTCAGCCCTATCTTGGAGATGCTGCCAGGGAGGGAACTGGGAACCTTCTGCTCTTCCCAGAGCGGCTCCATCCCCTGAGGGGAATATCTTACAGTGCTCACACTTCTAGTCTCCCATTCAAATGCAACCATGGTAGACCCTGCTTAGCTCAGGCGACAAGTCATGCTTGCTACCACAAGATCAGCTCTCCTTTCCAAAGGTTCCCTTTACCTTTGAGGGGTGGCTGATTCCTACCGTAAAACGAAATTGGCACGTGGGATACGGCCATACGGGAGCTTTCCCGGGTTCTCGATCCAATGCTTTAGCAACAGATCAGGAGCGTGGACAGGATTTCTCTAGAATGTGGGCAAAATGCAGCATGGGCAGTAACTGGAGTGATGTCAGTGGGCTGCAATGTGGGGCATAACTGAGAGGGGGCAAAACCTGACCCCCACTCTGAGACACCAGAGTCACTTGAAACCTGGTGCAAGCTCAAATGGTCCCCTTGGCTAAGCAGGGTCCACCCTGGTTTTCATTTGAATGGGAGACTGCATGTGTGAGCACTGTAAGATATTCCATTTCAGGGATGGGGCCACTCTGGGAAAAGTAGAAGGTTCAAAGTTCCCTCCCTGGACACATCTCCAAGACAGAGCTGAGAGAGATTCCTGCCTGCAACCTTGGAGAAGCCGCTGCCAGTCTGTGTAGACAATACTGAGTGAGATGGCCCAATGTCCTGACTCAGTAGACAGCAGTTTCCTGTGTTCCTAAAGCAAAAGTTCCAGTGCTTTGGTCTCGGCTAATGCAACAGATGGAGAGAGGGGAAAAGTCTCCATGGCATTTATTCCACACAGGGAGTTAACGGTTGCTGCTTGCAGCAGTCTATGAAGCACTGACATCAACGACAGACACTCGGGGTGGGGCTCATGTTTATAGAGGTGGCATGAAGCCATCCAATATGGAGGCGGAGTGCGGCAAAATCAAGGCAGGCAGGCAGAGAGCCGGGAGGCCTTTGGAACGCCAATGTCTTCATTCAGAACATTCTGACAAACAACCCTCCCTGTCCCTTTGATCGCCGCACTCAAAAGAGACTCACTTCTTGTCTTGGATCTTCTGCGAATCTTTGAATGACGTACTTCAGCTCCCTTGAAAGGGAAGATAAAACAAAAACAGGAGGATGAGTGCTTGTTGGCCAGTTCCAAAATGTACACAGCTGTCATGCTGCATTTTGGTTACACGGCCAGTAATTGATGTCCCTCTTCTCGGGCGGTGAGGGGGAAACGAGCAGAGAACGTCTCTCGGGGAGATGGGGAAGTCTGAAAGGCACCGCCAGAGACTGTGCTTCCAGACTAGGAAAGGGCTTTGGGGCAATCTCGCTGAACTCTTCCCACGCTCAGAAGTCACCCCGGTTGTTCTGCTGGGAAATCTGCCAGCCTCTACTCTGTCCCACCCCCAGCAGCAACCCGTCTCTTACTCCGGCAGAAGGCCCACTGCTGTCAAACTAAGCAATGCATAATGATCATATGGTACAGCCCTGGGGAGACCGTACCACTTTGTACCACAAATGGGGAAAATGGCATGCTTGAAGGCTCCCTCCCTTTCCCACTCTCTCTCTCAGCATGTGGAAAATCAGCTCTTCAGCAAACACTAGGTTCGAATCCCTCTCTCTGACCTATGACGACGACGAATATTTATAAATCGCTCTTCAACCCAAGTTCTCAAAGTGGTTTATGAAGAAAAATAAATTAATACACAGATAAAATGGTCCCGTCCCCAAAGGGCTCACAGTCTAAAATAGGTCTGCTCAACTTTGCCCCCACCCCCAGCTATTTTTGGACTACAACTCCCATAATCCCCAGCAACAGTGGCCAATAATCCCAGGTATTATGGGAGTTGTAGGCCAACATCTGCAGGAGGGCTGAAGTTGAATCGACCTGATCTAAAAAGAAACATAAGGCAGATACCAGCAACAGCCACTGGAGGGACGTTGTACTGGGGTTGGAGAGGGTCAGTTGCTCTCCCCGTTAAATAGAAGAGAATCACCACTTTAAAAGGTGTCCCTTTGCTCAGTTAGCAGGGGTTTGACTTCCTGCTTGTTTTCCAACTGCAAGGATTTTATTTTTTAAAAACATGGAGATGCATTTTCTGTGTTTTCCACATACTTATTTTCCCAGGCTTTTAACTGAAATCTCATTTTAAAATTTTAATGTGTTTTTATTTATCATGATTTTTAACTTTTTGATGAATTTTAAATGTTTATATTTTGTATTATGTTTTTAATGTCGTAAACCGCCTTGACGTTTTATATTGGGTGGTATGTAAATTCAATGAAATAAATAAATAAATAATCATGAATTTAAATCAGAATTATGCAACTTGGGCCTCCAGCTGTTTTTGGACTACAATTCCTATCATGCCCTGCCACAGTGGCCAATGGTCAGGGATTATGGGAGTTGTAGGCCGACATCTGCAGAAGGAAGCCCTGATTTCAAAAACGGTGTTTCCCCGACCCACATTCTAAAGCAGTGCCGCTCTCCCAGTGCTGAATCATGCAATTCTTTGGAATCTGAGTCAGTCAATCTTATTGTGACCACAAGACAACACAATAAAGGCATTCATACAAATCATGCAAACATCACTGACTAGGATTGTTCCTTGCACTGACTAAACATTATTTGGAATGTGTGGATCCGTCTTTTTATGGAGCTTCCTCCCTCAACTCTGGTTGCCAAACAGCAAGACTGTGATGCCGTGTTCGGACGTAACGCTGGTACTGCTAAAATGGAGGTACAGGCAGTGAAACTCACTACAAACCGAAGATACAGATTGGAGTCTGGAGAGGGAATCCGTGGGTCCATTTTTGGTTGAAATGGAGGTTACACGCATTTGGATGTACACAAATTTTAACCAGAAGCCCTTTCAACTCCGGTTTTGTGTTACGTCCGAATTTGGCCAATGTATTTTCCAAAAGAGATCCAGTGGGGATCTGGGAAATTATAGGCCGGTTAGCTTAACTTCTGTGCCAGGTAAACTGATAGAAAGCATACTTAAGGACAAAATTGTTAAACATATAGAAGAAAAGGCCTTGCTGAAGGAGAACCAGTATGGCTTCTGCAGGGGCACGTTTTGCCTCACTAACCTTTTGGAGTTCTTTGAGAGTGTCAACAAGCATGTGGATAAAGGTGATCCAGTTGACAGTATACTTGGACTTCCAAAAAGCTTTGACAAAGTTCCCCACAAAAGGCTCTTGAGTAAACTTAGCAGTCATGGGATAAGGGGACAGGCTCATGTGTGGATTAGTAACCGGTTGAAGGACAGGAAACAGAGGGTAGGAATAAATGAACAGTTTTCACAATGGAGCGAAGTAAGATGGGGGGTCCTCCAGGGATCTGTACTGAGGAGACTATGGGGAGACATGACAGATGTATAAAATTATGCATGGAGTAAAGAGAGTGGACAGAGAGAAAGTTTTCTCCCTCTCTTACAACACTAGAACCAGGGGTCATCCCATGAAACTGACACCCGGGGAATTTAGGACCAACAAAAAGGAAGTACTTTTTCACAAGGCACACAATTAAATAATTAATTAAATAAAATCAATCCGTGGAATTTCCTCCATGGAATGTGGCGATGGCCACTTAGATGGCTTTAAAGGGGCTTAGACAAATTCATTGAGAACGGGTCTATCAATGGCTAATGATCTGGTGGCTATAGACCAGGGATTCTCAACGTTGGATCCCCAGATGTTATTGGACTTCAACTCCCATAATCCCCAACTAAAAGCCAGTGGGGCTGGGGATTATGGGGGTTGAAGTCCACTAATATCTGGGGATCCAATGTTGAGAATCCCTTCTATAGACCACCTCCAGCCTCAGAGGCAAGATGCCTCTAAATACCCGTTGCAGGGGAGGAACAGCAGGAGAGAGGGCACGCCCTCACCTCTTGCCTGTGGGGTTCTCAGGGGTATCTGGTGGACCACCATGAAACAGGGTGCTCGACTAGATAGGCCTTGGGCCTGATCCAGCAGGTCTGTTCTTATCCCTCCAGTAGCTGTTGCTGGTGTCTTCCTTGGGTTTGTTTTTAGACTTTGAGCCCTTTGGGGACAGGGGACCATCTTCTCATTATTCTTTTTCTATCTAAACCGCTTTGAAAACCTTTGCTAAAAAGCAAAATAAATAATAGTCATGATGATGAAGAAGAAGAATTAACTTTAAGCAGACAAACACTTACTTTGTGAACTTCTCATGTGCAAGAGCCCTGAAATGGAAACACAGAAAATTATTTACATGTACTTATTTTCAAAGTAATAGAGAACTCTCTCCTTTCCTCTCCTGGCAGCAGGAACATCATCTTTAGTACTGCCATTGGCCCAGCCAGATAAGAGAGGGAAGTAAACGGAGACTTCTTCTCTGGCTTGGAACTTAATAGAATCTGGCAAAGAATTTGGGGCTTCTAATGCTCGTCTTCTCTGAGCTGAGCATTAGCAGCCCCTGAAGCTCATTCAAAGGTGAAATTCCAGAATAGTCAAGGCAGCTGTACTTTTGGTTACTTATGCTCCGAGTTCCAATAATGCTATAGAGATCAGTTCAAAAGAATGCTCTGGATAAAAACACATATTCTGTTTCCCAAGGGGCACTCCCCCATTATCAGGAGATCATACATAACGCTACACTTTTCATATGATATTGATTTTCAGATGATGGGCTTAGAGGAGCCTTACAAAGCTGGAATAAATTGGCTGTCATAATAAAATCAACGGAAAAGATGGGGGGGGGCTACCAGACCAAGGACAAGAACTGACACAGGAGGATCTGTCACAGGAACGCATTCAGGAATTTCTGCCAGAGATAAAGCCAATGTCGGAATTAATGTTCAGGGAGATTCTGCCACAGAAGGAGGTAATGGAAACTTTGAAGGCTAGATGACGGAAATCTATACGTTTGTAAACAGGATTTTCTGCTCCATCTGAGTCCCAGGTGGGTCCATTAATTGCACTGCAATTAAGGCCCCGTCACATCTAATTAGCATGGCGCATTAGCGAAGCAATTAATGGTCACTCTTGGAGAGGGCATTGCATCATGAAGCTGATCTTCTGCCCCAGGGTCCTCCGTTAGGAAAGCCAACTCGAGTCAAAGGATGTCAGACGCCGTTACATCTCCCCAGCCTTTCCAAAGCTACGTTGTTGGTGCAACTGGGCCTTCCATGGCACCAGGCCACCAAGGGATGCGATAAGCTAGCAAATGGGGCAATTATGGACTGTAATGTTCACCCTTTGAGATCTGCATTTCATAAACACTGGTGTCATTAATAGGTTTCAGAGGGAGACTGTCTGGATTGCCTTCATTGTACCAAACAAGTGCGTGGAACAAAGTGGGGTTTTGTTGTGATCTTCAGTGGCACTCTCTCGTCCTATTATGCTTGCTGGTGCAATTGCCACTGGCTTCTTGTTTTATCCTACGTGGCAAATGGCCCTGTTCACTTGTTGCAGGATAGTGGCTAGGTTCATTCATGGGGCTATGAGACAGACATCCTGCCAGGGTTCTCTATAATGTATTTCTAGTTTTATCTGCATGTCTGTTTTTATATTTTTTATATACATTCTTTGTAAATCTTTATTGAGCAGGGGGAGAGTAACTGGCCCTCTCCACCCCCAGCACAGTACCTCCAGTGACTGTTGCTGGTGTCTATCTTGTGTTTCTTTTTAGATTGTGAGCCCTTTGGGGACAGGGAGCCATCTTATTTACTTGTTATTTCTCTCTGTAAACCACCCTGAGCCATTTTTGGAAGGGCGGTATAGAAATCGAATGAATGAATGAATGAATGAATGAATGAATGAATGAATAAATAAATAATATCCTTATTGATAGTTATTGTACTGCTGTATGTTCTTCCCTCTGTTTTCTTTCTGGTTGGCTTAAGGCTGTAATAAAATTGATTCTGATTCTGACTTGTTGCACTCTGAGAAATATGTTCAGCCCAGTAGGAGTCCCAAACATGGGGTCCTTCACTGTGGGGGGGAAATGGCTAAATAATCCCTTTTAGTACATGAGTCCGCTGGGGTAGTCTGTATCAGCTAGGGGTACAAATTAATCTATCTACCTATCATATTTCTATACTGCCTGATATGTACATCTCTAGGCAGTGTACAAAATTTTTAAAAATGACAAGGTCTACACCCATAGAGCTAGAAAAGAGGTGACAACATTGGAAGATGTCCAGCTTTCCGTCAGTGTGTTCTCATGCTTTTATTTTGTCCTGACCATCAGACCTGCAGTGACCAAATCTGCAATGGTGTTTTAAAAGCTTCCAAAAAACCAGGGGAAAAAACCCAAGACAAAACTTCATCAATGTTGTCAGAGGAATGAAAATGAAAATTGGCAAGAACGTCCTCCAAAGGTTACTCCATGGAGCGAGTAAAATCATTTCTTCATTGTTACCCTAACCCTTACTCTTACCCTAACCCTTTCTCCTGTGCAAAAATGACTGCAATTTTACCCCTAATAGTTTGGGGTTAGGGATAAAGAGAGGGTGATAACACAGAGAAAGCTATAAGTGGAACAATGCCATCCCGTTTCCCATATTTAGGAGGGTCGATGTTGCCAAAAATCACTATGAGCATTCGAAGGCAGGGCCAAACTTTGTGGGTCTGGTTCATGGACCAGAACCATAAGGCTGAGCTGCGTATTTTTCCAAACAAACGTCTGGCTCAAACTTAGTGGGGGTGACAGGTTCCCTGAAATAGTCCTCTGGTTTACTTTTCCACTTTTTTCATAGTCATGGTTGTGGCAAAGGCACTGCTATTGAGTTGCCATTGGTAGACACAATTGTTTTCCCCCAGGAGGCAGTAAGGAAGCTATGATGTTATGTGAATGATGCACAACCATGCAATGTGACAGGGCTGATTCCAGATTTCCAAATGTGACAGGGCTGATTCCCCCCATGGGTCAGTTTGCCATGGGTCTGAGAGACCATCACACAAAGGCTATGGGCACAGAGGTTGTCACAGGAATCAGCACTGAGCCCTTTTGAGGACCCTGGGGCTTTGGCAGCTGCCTAATAATGCCACATATCGTACTATGTGATATGTAGCACTGGTCTGAAACTATTCTGAGCGAAGGCAAAGCTATTCCGAGTGATGGCAAAGCTATTCCGAGCGAGGGCAATGCTTCTTGCCCTGGAGCCATTCCGAGCAAGGGCAACACCTCCTGCCCTCACTCTGATGGGCCTTGGGCAGTCCCTGTATATGGACACCATGCCCGGCAATGTTAGGAAACAGGTCTCTTTTGAACATTCCACCCCATTTCGACTGAGACTGAACTATAATTCTGCCACAAAGAGAGCCCAAGGATAAATTTGCTGACATGGACTTACTCTTTGGGGAATGGGATGGGTTGAAGCAAACTGGCAAGAGCAGGTCTCCAGTCGTCATAGTCTGATCTGCAATGAGAAGATTACTATTAGTCTAGACACCGTGAAGCAGTCCCACGGAAATTCATGGGACAAGTTAGTCATGGCTAGTTTGTCCCATTAATTTCAGTGGGGCAACACATCAGAAATTTAGTCTGGATCACCAAGCCATGAAGCTTGGGCCAAAACCTTCATGGAAAAGGTGGGCCTTCAGGAGGGATTAATTCAAATGGGAAATGGTTTGAATTAAAATCCATTAGTATTAGTCGCATGTTACATTCAATCCTCACACAATGAGGGTAGAGCGTACACAGGTACAGTGATTCACACATGATGTCGAACACAGGCACAGCTGTACATTTCCTATCTGTACCATGCATTTGGGGGCCTGCCCCCAGGTTCACTTTTAAAATGAATGCAGGTACAGTCATTCACACAAAAACATGCACCTGTGTACAAACATCTGAATGCAGGTACAACATAATGTCTGAAAAGGGCTAAGCTGCTTTTCATAGGAACACAGGAAGCTACCTTATAACAAGTCAGACCACTGGTCCTTCTAGCTCAGTATTATCTACTCTGACTGGCAGCAGCTCTCCAAGGTTTCAGGCAGAGGTCTTTCCCAGCCCAACCTGTAGATGCTGCCAGCACTCGAACCTGGGACTGTCCTGCATGCAAAGAAGATGCTCTCCCACTGAGCTACGGCCCCATCCCCAAAGAAGCATTTTATATCCTTTCCTAAACATCCAAGAACATAGGGAGCTGCCTTCTACTGAGTCAGACCCTTGATCCTTCCAGCTCAGTATCACCTACACTGACTGGCAGCAGCTCTCCAAGGTTTCAGGCAGGAGCGTGCTGCCCAACCTGTCATCTGTCAGGCAGGCGGGCCTGGAGAGGGAGGCTGTGCCGCCCGCTGGGCCGGTCTCATAGGAGCAGCATTGGGGCTGTCTGGGCACTCAGCAACCTCCCCCACTCTGGCCGCTGCTTACTCTCCCCCCTGCTTGCCCACCTGCCATTTTCTTTCTCCAGTTGGCCCGTCTGGCCAGCTGCTGCCACTGCCTGCCATTTCCTCTCCCCCCTCCCCCTCCCCGTTTTTGCAGCCACCTGCCGCCTTCTCCCCCCACCCCACCCCAACTCTTTCTCTCCCCGCCCGCCTGCCCATTGGCCTTCTCTTCGCCGCTGCCACCGTCGCTTTCCTCTCCCCCTCCCAGCAGCTTGCTCGCGAACTCTCGCAAGAGCTGCCACGCATGGGACTAGCCACGGGCACGTCTTAGCAAATTATATAGAGAGATGACTCTTTCTTTTATAGTTGCCGTTTCACAAGTTAATTATTTTATGTTTGTAAGCAGCATCATGATCAAACCTATTGAAGATGAAAGTATCTGTTTTGTTTTCCAAATATAGCTGATGCCATAAAAGATGGGTCCCAATCTCTTTTGGCCGGACAAATGCCCAACTCCATTCCCAGGGCAACATCCGCCTCCCTGCCACCCCAAAGAATCTCTTTCAGTAAAGTCTGATCTCGGCCCCTCTTCGATCACAAAGCCAGCAGAGCTCAGGAATGTGCAAGGAGGCATTAATCCACAGGAAGCAAGAGGGCAGTCGAGCCGCTCTGCCACCACCTCGCTGGCTGCTACTCGGGGACTTCTCCAAAATCCCTAATCATGCAAAAAATTAACAGCAGCTGTGCAAGCATCTCTGCCAAGTCCACGCAAAGCTCCCGGCAGGCCGGCTGATAGACTGCAAGGCATGCTGGGGCTTTCGGAGCTCCGGCGTGCCCCCCTCCCCCCCCCGGCAAAGCACTCTCCCCCTGCTGGAAACTCGCAGCGTCTCAGCCTGGACCCCAAAATCCACCACAGCAAATCCAATCAGCTCCGGCTTAAAGAGCAGTTTCGCCTCGGGGCTGCTGCTCCTGGCCGGCGGACACTGAAGGGCCTTCCCCCCACCCCCTTCCCGGTGTCGGCTTTCGGCTCGCACGAAAAGCCGCCCTGCGGGTCACGTCCGACCGAAACAATCCCAAAACATATTAGCAGCCGGGGCAACCCCGATAAACATGACATCAGAGAATGCATCAGGGGCATTTGGACTATGGGGCTGACCTATGGAGGAATGCGGAGGAGAAGGGGATTGAAGCCAGGCAAGCCTGTTTGTTGCTGTACAACGTCAACATGTCGGCAGTCCTGCACTGGCTTTTTGCTGCTGGGTGCCTTGTTTACAAGCTCCATCCTTCGGCGGCATGCTCTCAAAATGGTGTGCAATTCCCATTAAAGCAAACCCATTAAAATCAACAGACAAGCAAAGGAACCCGAATCAATGTAAAACATCCACACAAAAATGAATGAGGAGAGGAGAGCTGGTCTTAGGGTAGCAAGCGTGCCTTGTCCTGTTAGCTAAGCAGGGTCCCACCTGGTTGCATAGGAATGGGAGACTAGAAGTGTGAGCACTGCGCAAGAGATTCCCCTCCGGGGATGGAGCCACTCTGGGAAGAGCAGAAGGTTCCCTCCCTGGCAGCATCTCCAAGACAGGGCTGAGAGAGATTCCTGCCTGCAACTTTGAAGAAGCCGCTGCCAGTCTGTGAAGACAATACTGAGTAAGATGGGCCAATGGTCTGACTCAGTATATGGCAGCTTCCTATGTTCCAGCCATGGTGAAGATTCATATTCTGTAGTCAGAGGAACACAGGAAGCTGCCTTATACTGGGTCAGACCATCAGTCCATCTAGCTCAATATTGTCTACACTGACTGGCAGCGGCTCTCCAAGGTTTCAGGCAGGAGTCTCTCCCAGCATGCCCTGGGCATGATGCCAGGGAGTGAACTGGGGACCTTCTGCAGGCAAAGCAGATGCTCTACCCATGGGTTACAGCCCCATCGCCTAAGGGGAATATCTTATAGCCGACAATGCACACAGGTAGTCACCCATCCAAATGCAAACCAGGGCCGACCATGCTTAGCAAAGCAGACCATTCATGCCCAGCTCTTGTCCTCATTGGGGAGAAGGAGAAGGCTGACTCATGAGCGAAGCAGGGCATGCAGCCACAGGCAACGGCATCCAGGCCTTGCAAAATACGCCCGGGGGTCAACAAGCAAAGACAACTGGCCATTTTCATCCGCCTGGTGCTATTTTTGGAGCCCCAGCAGCTGGGCCAGATGTCTCCTCCAGACACGAGGCATGGATGCCGGCTTTCGATTTATGGCCCTGTTATGTGTACACCTCCCTGGATGCCTGCAGATGTCGGCGGAGAAGAAGCCGGGCGGAGTTGACTCCCCCTTCCCCCCGCCCCGACTCGGCACACAAGCCGTGACTCACAGCATCTTGAGTATTTCCACGTAGCAGCCCAGGATGCGGTCCGCCTGGGCGCTGAGCTCGATGCTCATGGTGCTGCAGGTGGGGCTGACCATCAGGCAGTCGATCAGGTTGGGCTCGCTGTCCGGTGCCACGCTGGCCGTCATCTTCTGGTTGGCGGCGTTGTTGCGCTCCACCTCCACGTGGATCTCGTTGGACGTGACGATGACCGACTTGAGGCGGGACTCCTGGGCCAGCGTGGCCTCCTGGGAGACCAGGTCGGGGCTCGTGTGCAGGAGGCGGAGGGGCAGGTTGGGCTTGCGGTCGCAGGGCTGCTGGCAGCCGTTCCGGATTTCCTTCAGGCTGGGGGAGTTGTCCCGGCTGGGTTTGAGGAAGACGAGAAAAATAAAAATAAAAATAAGAATAAGCCGCCCGGCTTAGCCAGACATCACAAGGACAGCAGGGAGGAGGCTGCGCTGAGCAGCCGCGCTGGGTTGCAAAAGCTCTGTTTGGATCTTGGCCATTGCCCTATTTATATCAGGCGGGGACAAACATCTCCAAAAGAACTTGCAGTACAGGGCCGGTTTCGCAAAGGCAGCCTCAGTGGGGAAGAACGCACCCCTCCCTTCCAGATGACGCAAAACGGTGATGCAATTCCTACTCCAGCAAACAGCTGGCTACAGAGAGCAGCTCTAAGGGAGAGGCCTTCTACCGAGTCAGAGCCTTGGTCTACCTAGCTCCGGATGGCCTACACCAGGCCTGCTCGACTTTGGCCCTCCTGCAGATGTTGGCCTAAAAGCAGGGTTTCTTAACCGTGGGCCCCCAGATGCTGTTGGACTACAACTCCCATCATCCTCAGCCACAAAGGCCATGTCTGGGGATGACGGGAGTTGCAGTCCAACAACATCTGGGGGCCCAAGGTGAAGAAACCCTGGCCTAAAGTAAAGGCAAAGTGTCCCGTCAGGTCAATGTCGACTCCTGGTGACCACACAGCCTTGTGGTTTTCTTTTGGTAGAAGACAGGAGAGGTTTACCATTGCTATCTCCTGCACAGTATGAAATGATACCTTTCAGCATCTTCCTATATCGCTGCTGCCCATTATAGGTGTTTCCCATAGTCTGGGAAACAGACCAGCGGGGATTCGAACTGGCAACCTCTGGCTTGCTAGTCAAGTCATTTCCCCGCTGTGCCATTAGGTGGCTTCAGTACTAAGGTGCAGATACAAAATATACACTTGGAATGGTGCACACGTGTTTAGAAGACCATGTTTCCCCACAATATACCTGGAAGCGCAGGCCTAATCCTTTTCACTTGCCGCCGTGGCATGTATGATGGCGAAACTGCTTCATATACGCGTGCACATACCTCTCACAGCTGAGGCACTGCCTTATGTATTTTGTCCTCAGGTACCCAAAGCCGAGGTGCAATCAATGCACGTAAAAATCAGGGCGGCTCAACTCTGGCCCGCCTGCAGATGTTAGCCCACAGCTCGCTGGCTATTGGCCGCTGTGACTGGGGATTATGGGAGTTGTAGTCCAAAAACAGCTGGGGGTGGGGGGTTGCAAAGTTGAGCAAGCCGGTCATAAATCAACCCGAAGCTTCAATGTGCTGTATGCAGAGCAAAAGGGAAGCGCATAAAGGTGAGAAAGATGGGGACCAACCTGTTGATGAATTCTTCGTAGCACGAGTAAATGGCTGCTAGACAGACCGCGACCAGGTTTGGCAGCACCCTGGGGTGAGGACACTGCCCAGTCGGACCATGCATGCTGGGACGACAAAAAAGGAGCTACATGAGAGCTCGTCGCACAGTGCGGAAAGCAAAGGCACCATCCAGGGATACAGAACGCAGCACAGGACTAGAGCCCGGGCAGCGGGCACAACTTTATGTGGAATCGTAGTATATCTGCTTTGCAACAAAATAAAAATGAAACCCTACCAACTCTGTTTCTGTTCTAATCGGCTTGCTCCATTATGTAGCTGTGACACTCCTGTCGCCTTATACAGGGTTAAGGGATCAGGGGAGAGTTGCAGGATCATGTTCTCCCATCCAGCCCTTCCTGTTCCCTCCTCCCAGGGACTTTGAGCATAGCTCAGGGTTATGTCAGCGCTGACCCGAACCAGGGTTAATGCCAGGGCTGCACAACTCGAGCCTTCCAGCTGTTTTCGGACTACAACTGCCATCACCCCCTGCCACAGTGGCCAGTAGTCAGGGATGATGGGAGTTATAGGCCACCAACAGCTGGAGGACTAAAAGTTGTGCCGCTCTGGTTAATGCTAACCAGGGTTCGCGATTGAGCAGGGACTTGAAAGCACATTCCAGCCCTGGTTAAACGAAAACCCTGGTTGATCAAATATTCTTTTACTTGGCCGATTTCTGCCCTGCCTTTTGGACTGGAGACCCCAAAGTGCCACCCAATGTTGACAGATGGGCAACAGATTGGGCATCAACCTTCAATTTTAAACACATCAAATCAAAGCCACAGCAAATAAAACCCAGCCCAGCTGAAGCAGGAGCAGGAGCAAGCACTGATGTGTTCGCCTGCCTTGCTGCTGCTGCTTCCGACAGATTTCCTGGTCACAGATGGCCACCCAGTCCTCTTGCTGTGCTCCAGACTTCATCCTTCCAGCCCTGTCTCCAGATAGCCAGCCGGTAGCTTCTCTCTAGCCTGCCTGCCTCTTAGATATTTGCTCATCCTCAGATTGAGTGCTCGATGAATACCTGTGTTTCCAAACTTTCACACATTACATTTTTAGGTGTACTTTAAAAACTATGTATGTATGTATGTATGTATGTATCTATCTATCTATCTATCTATCTATCTATCTTAATTGTGCACATAACATAATGCACGAAGCTGCTCTCTGCCCCTACAGAAAGTATTGCCAACTGGCTATTATTTTACGGAGCTAACCAGTAATGTTGCATTCCAGCAGGGAACAAGTATCATGCTCCAAAAAGCAAGGAATTACATGTCAGAACTGCCCCGACAAATATTTCTTGCTGTCAACCCAGGGGTTCTCAAACGTGGATCCTCAGCTGATGTTGGGCTACAATTCCCATCATCCCCAGCCACAATGGCCTTTGTGATGGGAGATGATGGAAGTTGTAGTCCAACAATATCTGGGGGCCCACGGTCAAGGATGCCTGTATGAACCCATATTCGGTCCCATTATATTCTGGCTGTATCAGTCCCACCTCACCTTTGTCCAGCCGCCCCACCCAAGGGGTAGAGCTGCTACAGTGTTCCCTCTAACAAGGATTCCCAGATGTTGTTGACTACAACTCCCTGAATCCCCAGCCAAAGTCCACTGCAGCTAGGGATGCTGGGAGTTGTAGTGCACAACATCTGGGAATCCCTGTTAGAAGGAACAGTGGGCAGCGATCTCAGAAATTAAGATCTAGCTATTGTAGTCTCTACACACACAAATTTAAATGTTACAGCTAGGAGACAGGCAACTCCAGTCATTGGTTTACATCCAAGACTGTTACTCATGAGTCATCCCATTGAAATGGGATCAGTTTTACTTGTCCTATTAATTTCAAGGGGAGTGCTCGGTGCTAATTTTCTAAAGGCTGTCAGTCAGGCAGAGGGCTTCAGCCTGTAGCCAACCAATCAGGAGCAGCCTTCACTCTCCTTCCTCCCCTTCTGCAGTGGACACATCGCTGAGGATGTGTCGGATTCAAGCCAGCAGTGCTCGGATGGGGAACGAACAGCATGGCTTCAGCAGGAAGAGGCCTCCGAGTACCCAGCCCCCAGCCGGAGCCCTTCAAGTACCCCTCGGGGCATCAGGACTCCCTGTTGGGAGCGCCTTCATCAAAGGATTGCAAAGCTCAGAGGTGCAGAGACAGCGACCTAACAAGTTCTGACCTGTGGATAAACTTCTTCACCACCTCCATGCCAGCGTTCAGTTCATTCAAGGCCAGAATGTACTCCTGAGTAAAGAGCCTCAATCGAGGGCACTTCCCAAAATCCTGTCCAAAACAGGAGAGAGAGAGAGCAAATCATACTAACGAAGGATGTACACGTGGCTTCAAGTGGCAAACTTGGGACAAGAAGCTATTCACTCGGACGTTTCTGAACACCACAAAGGAAGCATTAGACATTTCATAACCCTGCCGCTCTCAATTGAAACTCATCGCTCTCCCTTGGTCTTCCTATTTTTCCTATGCTACTGGACTCATATAAAAAGAGCAATGAAGAATATTCTATTAGTCTTTTTATTGTCACACACTAAGAATTCCGCATGTCCATAGAATGAATGAATTAACGGTGACGTTGGGATTGTTCTTTGCTAACTGAACGCGAAGAGAACGGGTTATATGTGGCCATGGCAAAACGGACAGCAAATGTTAGGGGTAAAGGCGGGAAAGCAGAAATGGAAAGCGACTGTGAGGAACTGACAACCCTTAATTCAGTTTTGGCAAAACACAGCGCATGCTTCTAGGAATGCTGCACATGTGTTTTGAGCTATAGTATTAAAACCGCAGCTGTAAAGAAGGCCAATTCCACTCTAGGAGTCATTAGGAAAGGGACTGGAAAGAAACTTGCCAATACAGCAACGCCCTTATACAAATCCATGGTGCTACCGCATCGGGGAATACTCTGCTCAGTTCTGGTCTTAAGAAGGATATTGCAGAGCTAGAAATGATGTTGAAAAGGGTAATCAAAATGATCAGGGGGTTGGAGCGACTCCCCTGTGAGCAAAGGCTATAACGGCTGGACCCTTTTAGTTCAGAAAAAAGGTGGGTAAGCGGGGGGGACGGGACATGATAGGTGTGCATAGAATTATACATGGCATGGATAATGGATAAATTGGGGGGGAGGAAAGAGAGAGAAAGAAAGAAAAAGGAAGGAAGGAAGGAAGGTTGGTTTTTCTCCCTCTCTTGGGGTCATCCACTGAAGCTAAATGATTCAGGACAGACAAAAGGAAGTACTTCTTTACACAACATGTAGATAAAACTATGGAATTCACTGCCACTGGATGGGGTGATGATCCCCAATCTAGAGGGTGGTTTTTTTGTTTTTTGTTTTTTAAGGAATTCAACAAATTCACGGAAGGTTGGGCTATTAGTGGCTACTAGCTTTAGTAGCTGTATTTTCCCATCAGCATCAGAGGAGGCATGCCCCGGAACACCAAGTGCTAAGGAACTCCAATGGGAGGAGATGTTGTTCTCTTTCCCCCATCTGTGGGCTTCCCATGAGGCCGGATGTTGGACTGGAGGGACCTTGGCCTGATCCAGCATGTTTGTTTATTTATGTATTTATTTGTTAAATGTTTATACTGCCTTTCATTAAACAATCTCAAGGCGGTTTCTAAAAATTTAAGACAATATAAAACAATTATACAATAAAAGTATTAAATATGCAAATATAAATCTAATTAAAAGTTTTACAAACATACACAACCGGACCATAAAATACAGAGCAGCAACAACAAAAACAACACTCATATAAAAGCCCGGGGGTGGGGGGAGCAAAGATTTCACTTGCTTTCTAAACATTGTGATGGAGACTGAGGAGTGGGTGCCCCCTGGGAGAGCATTTCAAAGTTTGGGGGCAATAACGGAGAAGGCTTTGCCCTGTGTGCATGTTCCTATGTATATGCATAGTATTTGCTAAGCGTGCTTATTGGGGAGTTAAGAATCTGCTTCTGGATATTTATTGTTATTTGTTAGCTGCCCCATAACAAATTGTTCTCTGGGCAGCTCACAAAAACACAGCAGTGAAAGCACCCAATCGAAGCACATAACACAAAACAAACTAATTACAATAGAAAATGTAAGACAAAACATGTTCATTCTTTTAAAAAATGTTTTTAAAGAACTTGAGCGAACAGGAAGTTCTTTACCTGGTGTCTAAAAGAATAAAGTGATGGCATCAGGTGAGCCTCACTGGGAAAGCTATTCCATAAATGGGGTGCCACCACCGAAAAGACCCTCTCCCTAGTAGCCACCCCGCTGCAACCCCTTGCTATTACATTACCCGGGCCAAAGTGATGAATTTTATGTCACACTTCTTCTTGCAGACAAGAAATCTTCTATCACACACAAGGTTGCTAAATGTTGTGCGGCCGCTGTTGTGCGACTGCTTGTGTGGCCAACAAATAATTTCTACCCTTTAGATCTCACCATAAAACATTTGCTTTGTTGATGTATTGTATGACAGATTTCTTATCTGAATGTTGTATAATTTGTTGTGTTTATGTCTGATCTATGATCGCAATAAAGCTATTCATTCACACACACACACAACTAATTTGCCAGAGGCACTCAGAACAGGGCCTCCAAAGACGATCTCAAGGTCCAAGTCATATAGTATAGTAACTCTACATTGGATAGTAACACCTTTTTGTAATTTGCATTCATTTTTGTATGTAAGTAATTTTTTTTTAAAGGATTGTAGGCTGTCTTATTTATTTATTTATTTATTTATTTATTTATTTAGTTAGTTAGTTAGTTAGTTAGATTTATGTGTCACCCTACTCCCATAGGACTCAGGTTTGGGTGAGTCAAAGGCTGATAATTACCAATCAGGTTTTTAGTTTAAAAAAAGAAGAAGGGAAAAATTGTGCCGTTGAGTCATTGTCGACTCCTGACAAACACAGAGCCCTGTGGTTGTCTTTGGTACAATACAGGAGGGGTTTACCATTGCCTTATCCAACGCAATATGAGATGATGACTTTCAGCACCTTCCTATATTGCTGCTGCCCAATATAGGAGTTTCCCATTGTCTAGGAAACACACCAGCAGGGATTCGAACCAACGGCCTCCTGCTCTCTAGGCAGGTTGCTTCCCCGCTGCGCTTTTAGGTGGCTTTAGTTACTTCTACAGGTGTTTGTGGGAAGCTTGCTGCCTGTGAAGATTTGATTCGCCACGCTATTCTGGCGAGCCAATTTACTCCTGCTTCTCGATGAAATGCCTCCGTCTGTTAACTCACAATGCTCGTCTATAAGCCTCCTGGTTCGACTGCAAACAGAAGTGCATGAGATCATAAATGGAATTCAGATGTTTTGACTGATTTATCCTCCCACTTATAGTGCCGTTAGAATAACAAACGTTCCTATGACCTCACATATGGCCATGGTCCAATTCCATCATAGCTAAAAAGATGGAGCAAAGACTTCGATGGCCCTGGCAATACTGAGCCCGTGGAAGAAAAAGACAGGGAGACAGTGAAGATGAGATCTAGCTCCTCGTTACCTTGCTTCCGAGAACTAAAGAATAATTCCCCCCAAAGCCATTGCCAACTGCCATTTCTGAACTTGAACTGCTGTTAACCAATTGGGACATTCAAGCAGTTGGGTTTTTCTCCTTGACTCACAGGCGTTTTTGTTTTTTTAAAAAGCCCCCAAATTGATTTCCATGTTCTAGGAGACAGACGTAGATGAAACGTGAATTAAATCGGGCAGAACACCAGACTCTTAACAAACACACACTTGAGATTCCTGCAGCCACGTGTGAAATTGCAATTTGCAAACAGTTTGCCACTGACGGCATGACAACTGCCACGCTGCTATGGCCTCAAAAACATGGCAAAATTGGTTTTTATGTGCAACTTGGAAAACTGAAAGGGAAAAAGGAAAAGGAAAAGAGCCACCGATAAATCAAGGAATTTGCTGTAGAGCATAGCAAGGGAGTGATTCCATCTCACCGCTGAATTTAGGAAGCAGGGCTGCAACACTGAACCAGTTAATCGGTTTTAATCAGCTGAAAAGGTGTCCTGATTAACTGGGCAGCAGTTTTTTTAAAGTTCTTTTTTAAACTGGATAGAATTTATTTTAAAAAGTCTAATTAAAAAGCTTGGGTGAATAAATGTGTCTTTAGAGATGGAGGCTTTTTATCTCAGCTGGGATCGCATTCCAGAGTCTCAGGGTGGCCCGTCCCTGTGTAGCCACCAGAAAAGCTGGTGGCAACTGCAGACAAATGTCTCTGGATGATTTCAATTGGTGATGGGGCTCAGAGCGAAGAAGACATTCTCTTAGATGGAACAGCCTCCCTAGTGAGAAGGCTAGCATTATCACTTTGTTCTTTTAGACACTGGGGTAAAGACCTTTCACCTAGGTCTTTACAAAAGAGTAAAAAATAAATAAATCAGCGTTTTATTGTAATCTTTTGTTTTGTTTTAATGGTATGTTTTATTCAATTATCTTATTGTTTAACTTTGTGAGCCACCTAGAGAGCAATTGTTATGGGGTGGCTAACAAATAAAGTAATTGACTAATTAATTAATTATGATTATTATTAGTGGGAGAGGAATAAAGGACTTAAAGAGTATCCCATTCCTCCATGCTTCTTCCTAGAAATATGAAAATGACACAGTAGGCAAGGTACAATGCTTGTTTTACGGAGAACCTCCTCAAGAGCTTGCTCCTAAACCTGCCCTACTCAATGCAACTCACCATGTTATGTTTGAGAATTCTTTGCACAACCGGAGTGAACACTTCTATGACGACCATGGACCGAGGGCGTTCTCTGCAGTGCTGTGTTGAGAAACCAGAAAATATTTTAAAATGTGGGGAAAGCATGACCTCTGACAGTGAATTAACACAGGCACCATTTAATTAGAAAAAGCAAAACATATGCGTCAAAGGAATTTACATGGTTTGGGGTGATAAAACATGCACCGATATAGAAATAGGAAGGGCTAGACTAAAAGAGATGGCTGTTGCGTGCCGGGGACCCCTCGGCTTGATTCTCCAAATGCAAACCTCACCTGTGCAAGGCCTTCATCCAGATCCAGAGTGCTTAGCCTGTCACTTTTCACAATTTTTCTTGAGGAAAGCCAGGAGCAACTCAAGTCTATCTCACTGCTTCTGAAACCCCCCATTGCTTCCAGAGTGAAAGAGAGTCACTCCACAACCGGTGCTGGGAAAGGCTTAATATTGTGGCTGAGGTCCTAACAAAGTGCTCGCAGAGGGACACGGTGCTAGCGTAAAGCTGTTGTGCGCCAAATCTGGAGCGTGCCCTCCTGACCAGTGTTGCACTTCCTCAAACACGCTTGCGCCCTGCAGCGTAACGCCTTTTATTTTAAAAGGAACTTTTGTTCAAGAGCGCTGATAGTGAAATTCCAAGGATCCCTGGTTTTTAGCGCAACGAGGCAATCTTTTTGCACCATTCATCAGGATGTCAGCCAGTGAGATGTTTGAGATTTGCAGCAGCAGTGAAAGAGAAGGGGGTCTCTCACCATGACGGGCAAAGGCCATCACTCATACGGCCACCAATGGTGGCCTAGTAGCCACTTTTGTGGATATGGACTTGCAAATGACTTTGCATTGTAAACTCTACAACATGTCGGCCAGGATTAATGACTCCTTTGCACCAGCACACGTGCAGGAGTTTCAAAAAGTATGCAGAGGCTACCTGCATAGGGAATATCCTGCCCCATATGCATCAACAAACCCTGGGTATCTTGGAATACCTGAAATGAGCATTTTCTAATGTTATGGGGGATGAATATTCAGAAATACCTTGCAGAAAAATTCACACAAGTCAGGAGGTGGATGGTTGTTTTCCAGCAAAGGTGCAATTGCCTAAAAAGAATAAGGGGGATGGGGGGAGGAAAGAGATTAATTGATTGATATTTGCCTGCATAAGGAGAATCTCAATCTCTCTCTATTTGAGAGAGATTGAGATTCTCTCTCTCTCTCTCTCTCTCACACACACACACAACACACACACACACACACACACACACACGAGAGAAAATGGGAAACCATCTCTCTCTCTCTTTCTAGATATATGGAAAAAATACAACAACAACAACTAAAAACAGAATGAAATCTCTCCAGGTCACATCAAAATGTAATTATCCTTAACAAAAAGTCAATAAGCATGTATCAAAACTGATAAAACTACCTGTGGCCAATCATTTCCACCAATATGAATCTCTCTTTTTCACATTACTGCATAGTTCCATGATATATTTAGCTATGCATTCATTGTGTGTTCCCTTCTTTTCAATTTAAAAAAGAACAATACATGTAATCAGGTTTGCTTGCTTTTTAACTTTCCAATCACAAGTTACACCAAGATCAGTTGGGCCTCATTTATTTGCTTCTGACCATGGGTCACAGCAAATACAGGGAAACAAATGTTAGATCTTCCAGTACAATAGCTGGCGATGATACAAATTAAAAGATGGAACCTACATTTACAAATGAAAACAAAAACAAACTAGGAATTCAAATCAGATTACGGGCTGATCCCTTAGACGTCATTTTTTCCACTTGTTATTGGCTTGCTTTCTCGAAAAGGACGGCCCTTTAATGTGGCATGGTGAGGCCATCCCCCCTCCGGTGGCAGATCACTGGGTGACAAAATGCTCCTTGCTCTCACCATCAGGGCAGCTCTTCAGGACTGATCTGACCCTTCCAAGCTTTCCAAGGAGCTTCTCTGCTCACATCCCAAATAATATAAGAAACATGAGGAGAGAGAGAAGCAGAGGCTGCTGGAGACCTTCTCTACTCTCTGTCCACTGTGTCACTTCCAGAGCTTGGAAGAGTCGGTTTTGAAAGGGGGCTGGCCCCCATCCAGAGCATGAGGCAAGGCAGCATTGAGTTGCTACAACTTCAGCCACTCTTATGAGATGTCACCCATAGGGTTCCCAGGTGGCCTCCCCTCCAGGCACTGGACAGGCCAAGAACAGCTTGGCTACAACAGTCCTGTGCCTTCAGACCAGCCCTTGGAACTACTCAAAAGATGATCCCTGTAACACTCAAACACATTTTGTGCAGCAGCAAATCCATTTCTAATCTTCGGCACTGCTGATTCAAAGGAAGCTACTTTGTGAGTCACATACTTTCTCCCCTATCAGCAAGAAGATAGCGAATTTTCACATAGCATACAAACACCAAGACGGCACGTAAGAGTTATGTTTAAGTGAACATTAAGAGAAAGTTGTTGTAAACTGAAAAGCACTCTTCCTCCCACCCACCCACCCCCTCCGCCCCTTTCTCATTTACAGTGTGGTATATGGCACAGCGGGGAAGCAACCTGCCTAGAGAGCAGGAGGCTGTGGGTTCAAATCCCTGCTGGTCTGTTTCCCAGGAAATGGGAAACTCCTATATCGGGTTGCAGCAGCCTGTAAACTGAGACGGGAACAATTGAGTAGTTGTAACTGAGATTTTTGTATAACCTGATGTTTTGTTATCTAAGTTTTACTGTTTTGATTTTGTTCTGTTTTATGCTGGTTTATATTTTGCTGTGTATGCTGACTGGTCATTGACCGTAATAAATTATTACTTACTACTCCTATATCGGGCAGCAGTGATATAGGAAGGTGCTGAAAGCCATCCTCTCATAGCGTGCGGGAGGAGGCAAGGATAATCCGTAATTTGTAGAAATCCGTAATTTGAACTCTTTACTGACCTTCAGGAGAGCCCTTAAGACTTATCTGTTTGGCCTGGCCTTCCAGGGTTTTTAAATTGTTGTAGGGTGTTTTTTTTGTGTGTGTGTTGTTGTTTTTTAAATGTACTGGGTTTTTTTAGGGTTTTTGATTGTTTTATGGTATTTTAAGATTTTTGTTTTTCTTGTTGACTGATTTTAACTGTTTTTGTTTTGTTTGTAAATGGCCCTAGGCCAAATTGGGAGGGGCGATATAAAAATTCAATCAATCAATCAATCAAATAATCAATAAAATCCCCTCCTACCAAGAAAACCACAGGGCTTTGTGGTCGCCAGGAGTCAACACCGACTCGATGGCACAACCTTTCCTTTCCATAGTGTTTAGAGTGTTGGACTAGGACTGGGAAGACCTGAGTTCAAATCCACATTTAGCCACTCACTACATGACCCTGGGCCAGTCACTTATCTCTCAGTGTAACCTACCTCACAGGCTTGAGGAAAAAGATAACCATGTGCATCGCTCTAGGCTCCTTGGAGGAAAGGTGCAATACACATGTAACAAATAAATAAAGCAAATAAATACTTTACAAATGCAGGCATTTTGTTTGTTTATTCTTATATCCCACTTTCTTGCAAATATAGCACTCAAAGTGGGCAGCCAGGCAACGAAAGATGTCTGTGGACGAGTGACTCAGGAGACTTACAGTGAGGGAAATAAGTATTTGATCCCCTGCTGATTTTGTCCGTTTGCCCCCTGACACAGAAATGACCAGGCTAGAATTGGAATGGTAGGTTTATTGTAGCTGTGAGAGACAGAACAACAACAAACAAACCCTCAAAAGCCCAGTGCCCAAAAGTTAGCGATGGATTTGCATTGTAGTGAGGGAAATAAGTATTCGATCCCTTCACAAAAGATGTCTTAGTACTTGGTGGCAAAACCCTTGCTGCCAATCCCAGAGGTCAGACGTTTTTTGTAGTTGGCCACCAGGTTTGCACACAACCCAGGAGGGATGTTGTCCCACTCCTCTTTGCAGATCCTCTCCAAGTCAGAAAGGTTTCGAGGCTGATGTTGGGCAACCCGAACCTTCAGCTCCCTCCACAGATTTTCTATGGGATTAAGGTCTGGAGACTGGCTGGGCCACTCCAGGACCTTCATGTGCTTCTTCTTGAGCCACTCCTTTGTTGCCTTGGCTGTGTGTTTTGGGTCATTGTCATGCTGGAATACCCATCCACGACCCATTCTCAATGCCCTGGCTGAGGGAAGGAGGTGCTCACCCAAGATCTGACGGTACATGGTCCCGTCCATCGTCCCTTTGATGCGGTGAAGGTGTCCTGTCCCCTTAGCAGAAAAACACCCCCAAAGCATAATGTGTCCACCTCCATGTTTGACGGTGGGGATGGTGTTCTTGGGCTCATAGGCAGCATTCCTCCTCCTCCACACACGGCGAGTTGAGTTGATGCCAAAGAGCTCGATTTTGGTCTCATCTGACCACAACATTTTCACCCAGTTCTCCTCTGGATCATTCAGATGTGCATTGGCAAACTGCAGACGGGCCTGTACATGTGCTGCCTTGAGCAGGGGGACCTTGTGGGCACTGCAAGATTTCAGTCCTTCACGGCGTAGTGTGTTACCAATTGTTTTCTTGGTGACTATGGTTCCAGCTGCCCTGAGATCATTGACAAGTCCCCCCCGTGTAGTTCTGGGCTGCTTTGTCACCGTTCTCATGATCATTGCAACTCCACGAGGTGAGATCTTGCATGGAGCCCCAGACCGAGGGAGATTGACAGTTATTTTGTGTTCCTTCCATTTGCGAGTTATCGTGCCAACTGTAGTCACCTTCTCACCAAGCTGCTTGGCGATAGTCTTGTAGCCCAGTCCAGCCTTGTGCAGGTCTACAACCTTGTCCCTGACATTCTTCGACAGCTCTTTGGTCTTGGGCATGGTGGTGAGTTTGGAAGCTGAGTGATTGCTTGCTTCTATGGACAGGTGTCTTTTATACAGGTACTATAACAAGCTGGGATTAGGAGCACTCCCTTACAGAGGGTGTTCCTCATCTCAGCTCCTGACCTGCATATAGTGAAAAAACACCTGGGAGCCTGAAATCTTGCTGGTTGATAGGGGATCGAATACTTATTTCCCTCACTACAATGCAAATCCATCGCTGACTTTTGGGCACTGGGCTTTTGAGGGTTTGTTTGTTGTTGTTCTGTCTCTCACAGCTACAATAAACCTACCATTCCAATTCTAGCCTGGTCATTTCTGTGTCAGAGGGCAAACGGACAAAATCAGCAGGGGATCAAATACTTATTTCCCTCAGTGTACTAGCAAAGACAACTCAGAGCTCAGGGATGTAACAAAACCCACCCCAGACCTTGTCTGCAGAAAGCATCTGAACTTTCCTGCCTTTCTGAAAGCGTGTCCTCTCAAAACAAGCCTCTTTGCTTTTCAATAATTTGGGCAATCCTTTCCGTATCACTAGGCCACCCAATGTGCGACTGGCAATCAACTTTCCCGCATCTGATCTTTGTCTTTATCGAACACACGACTGAAAACCGGGAGCAGGTCCAGCTTCCAGATCAAGGTAGGAGGCTTCTGCTGCCCTAATGACAAACATGTGAATGGTCCGGCCAAGTCAGACTATTGGCCCATGTAGCGCACTTGGCTTTCTCACACTGTCAACACCTTTCCACGTTCTCCAAGGGGTTTCCCAGCTCTGCTACCTTTTTGAACAGGACCTTTCAACCATCAAAACACAAACACACACACCCCTTCTTTCTCAAAGTTTCAGCTCGGATACCCCATATAAGTGGCCACAGGAGAGAGGGCATGCCTTCTTCTTCTGCCTGTGGGCTTCCCAGTGGCATCTGGTGAGCCACTGTGTGAAGCAGGATGTTGGACTAGATGGGCCATGGGCCTGATCCTGCAGGGCTGTTCTTATAAGCAGTCCATAATTATGCCCACCTCATTATACTTCCTCAAGAAACTGGCAAGTCCTTAGCTATTGGAAAACAGATACAGGTTCATCTGTACATTCTGGATATATATTTGACTTGTTAAAATAAAGTGTGCCGTCGGGTCGGTATCAACTCCTGACGACCACAGAGCCCTGTGGTTGTCTTTGGTAGAATACAGGAGGGGTTTCCCATTGCCATCTCCTGCACAGTGTGAGACTATGCCTTTCAGCATCTTCCTAGATCGCTGCTGCCCAGACTTGTATAATCAGTTTTGAGTGCGCGCTACATAGCATCATAGATTTTTCAAAAAGGACCACCACCTGGCATGCAAAATCCTTCCTTCTCTCCACAGACTGCCTCATGTCATGGCTGCGTGAATATCGAGAGCTTCAGCTCCTGAACTCCAAAGAGGACAACAGTCAACAGACACACACATACGCTCCCCCTCCCCGCACAGTCTACTTTTATTGATGCTAGTGAGAGACTGGAAGCACAAATTAATCCATTTGGGATGGAAAGGAAATGCAACTGTTGCTTTGGAAATGGATTGCCATGGCGACCACCCTGCTGGAGTGGATGGAAGGGCTCCGTTAAGTGCAATTCGCTCCCGGTGACAGCTAAGCTTTACTGCTGTGTCACATCTGCTGGAAGATTTGCCCAGCCATGATACGGTCAGGTGAAGCAACAACCTAGATTAGATTACCCAGCAAATCTCCTGGAAATCGCCAGCGGCTGAAATCAAATTAGAAAGACGGGGAGGTGATTTTCACCTCTGATAAATTGCTGGCATCATTAGGATTTTTTTTAATATATCGGCCTCATGGAGAGGAGGTACTGGCTTACCCTCTCATATAATTAATTAAGCAGGAACAGATTACTTAGATCCGAGATATGTCTGGGCACAGAGCAACACTGCAATTCAGCAATCCACGGATTGCTGGGTCTGAGCAGCTCTGGGACCCATAGGAACATAGGAAGCTGCCATATACCGAGTCAGACCATTGGTCTATCTAGCTCAGTACTGTCTACACAGACTGGCAGCGGCTTCTCCAGGGCTGCAGGCAGGAATCTCTCTCAGCCCTACCTTGGAGGTGTTGCCAGGGAGGGAACTGGGAACCTAGATGCTCTTCCCAGAGTTGCTCCATCCCCTAAGTGGGGGAATATCTGACAGTGCTCACACATCAAGTCTCCCATTCCTATGCAACCTGGGCAGACCCTGCTTAGCAAAAGGGTCAAGTCCTGCTTGCTACCCCAAGACTCTCAGCTCTCAATCTCAGTCCTGATACTCAAGCTAATCCTTATGCTTGGGCCAGTGTTCTTGCTCTTTATATGGGGCCACACGAGCTGCCATCTTTAATAAGGATAGTCTGGAAGGAAGCAGGCAGCAGGGTTGATAGTGGTGTGGTGTAACCTAGCAAAGGGGCCCAGAGATAGCAGAGGGAAATGGTGGGTTGACTGGTGGAGCTAATCTCGAAGCTCCTATCTTCTGTTGGTTATTGAGGCAGGGGTTCTCAACCCTGGATCCCCAGCTGTTGTTGGAGTACAGCTCCCATCATCCCCAGCCACAAATGTTGTAGCGGGGAACTCATGGTTGAGAACCTCTGTATTAACGATGTTTTTATTCCACATTCATTCATTCATTCATTCAATGTTTATACCGCCCTTCCAAAATGGCGCAGGGCAGTTTACAATTAAAACAAAACTATTAAAATCAATTAACAGTTTTAAAAAACACTATAAAAGAGCATACAACAACAATTAACAATTAAAACATCATAAGACAAAAATTAAACAATCAGAACAATTTAAAAACCCTGAAAAACCAAGTTAATACATTAAAACCATTTACAACATTTTGGAAACCCTGGAAGACCAGGCCAAACAGAGAGGTCTTGAGGGCTCTCCTGAAGGCCAATAATGAATTCAGATTACGGATTTCTGCAGGGAGCACATTCCACAGCCCAGGAGCAGCTACAGAGAAGGCCCGCCTCTGAGTTGCCACCAAATGCACTGGTGGTAGCTGGAGACGGACGTCCTCAGATGACCTTAACGTGCGGTGGGCATCGTGCAGAAGAAGGTGCAATCTGAGGTAATTTGGACTTTAAAAGCCCTCAAGGAGACTTCCTAGGAAGAAAAAGAACTTCCACATACAACTTGACTCTCTCCTTCCTTCAACCATGAACATCTTTGGGCCAAAGTCTGTTATCTCCCTTTATGGAGGCCATCCAAAATCTAATTTTGGGAAATTTATTATGTCTCCCGGGCTGCACTCCAGCAGTCTTACTTCATTTAAAGACAGGGCTCATAAATCAGTACTAATGTATTGGGTCAAATGACAACAACTGATGAAAGACAGGTTGCCTAGAAGACGCCTGGTGGAACAAACACAAATTCCCTAAGCAATGCGAACACCTAAATCTCTATTTATGATCTGTTTTAACTTGCTGGGAATAACTGGTCATAAGACAGCCAGAAGGTCATAAGACAGCCAGAATAACTGGTCATAAGACAGCCATTATGACATTAAGGCTGCAATCCTACGTATGCTTACCTGGGGATAATAAATCTCATTGCACACAATGGGACTGACTCCTGGGTAAACATGCAAAGGACTGAACCGTTAAGAGCAGAACCGATCGTTGTGACGTCCAATTGAACATGGAAACCATGCACACTGCTCACTTTTCTCAACAGCACAGATTTCTTAAGTAGGGCAGTATTTCCCAATGTTATCTTGCAGAATTAACATTTAACTCCTTGAGAAAAACCTTTACTGTCCAAGCCCAGTGTCCCCTGTAATAGGTAATGGATCTCCATCTATTCTTGACTACAGTTCCTATAATCCCTAGCAGCAACGGCTTTTGGCTGGGGATTATGGGAGTTGTAGTCCAGAATAGATGGGGATCCTTTGCCACAGGATAGTGGCAGTCTTAAAGAGGCAGTCCTTTGGCCTGGAGTCCGACACTTCTCTCCAGCTAATCTTGCCTCACCTATCACCTGACATGCAATTTAGGAACATAGGAAGCTGCTATATACTGAGTCAGACCATAGGTCCATCTAGCTCAGTATTGTCTACTACACAGACTGGCAGTGGCTTCTCCAAGGTTGCAGGCAGGAATCTCTCTCAGCCCTCTCTTGGAGATGCTGCCAGGGAGGGAACTTGGAACCTAGATGCTCTTCCCAGAGCGTCTCCATCCCCTGAGGGCAATATCTTCCAGGGCTCATACTTCTAGTCTCCCATCCAAATGCAACCAGAGCAAACCCTGCTTAGTTAAGGGGACAAGTCATGCTTGCTACCACATGACTAGCTCTCCTCTCCATTCAATAGGGCTGGCTTTCTCTCTTATCAGGGTTTAGCTAAGGATCTAATCATGTTTAGCATAAAAATTGTGCTAACATACAGACCATCCTAAGGGGTTCACAAACCTTTTCTCAGCACTGTATTTGTATCTGAGAACTGAAATTCTCAGGAAGCTCTGTGGCTAGTACCACATTGTGTAGCTTTTCTTTGCTCTTACAGAATTGCAACATACACACAGCCATAGACTTTATTATTGGAGGGATCTGTAAGTATTTGAGAATAAAAATTCTTGGGTTAATTTTACTTAAGCCAATACTGGGTTAAATTTACCAGGGAAGGTGATGGAGGAGAAGGAACTGGCTTTTGTGGGAGCTTGGGTTTTAAGGGATTCACTTGAGGGGGATTCACTTTAAGGGATTCACTTCAGGCTCTACTGGTCAGAGGGGTTCAATCTCTGGAGCACTCTCAGGCTTTTGCCTATCATGGCCTCCGGAGGAGACCCCGGAGGAGAGGTCTATCAGTGGCTACTAGTGTGAGGGCTCTAGGCCACCTCCAGCCTCAAAGGTAGGATGCCTCTGAGTACCAGTTGCAGGGAAGCAACAGCAGGAGAGAGGGCATGCCTTCAACTCCTGCCTGTAGGCTTCCAGCGGCATCTGGTGGGCTACTGTGTGAAACAGGATGCTGGACTAGATGGGCCTCCTTGGGCCTGATCCAGCAGGGCTGTTCTTATGGGCCTACTGCTAGTCCCACCTCTTAGAGGTCACACACTGAATCACTAGCCAGGGCTGAGATCAGGACACTTACCCTCTGCTTTCAAACTTCCCTCTCGGCCTATCTGGAAGGTAGGTATGCTAAGACACATACAGTGAGGACTCCATATTTGGGGGCAAAAATGTATGCCCACAAATGGACATGATGCAGTTTTATCCACTGTTTTCTGTAATGTCCCCTATGTATTTCATCCAGAGAAAGGTTTGTTCAGGGAGAAATCCTGTGCTCATATAACTTTGGCTGGAAAGTGATAAAATGTGGAGCTGGTCCCCCGAGCGGGCAGATCTTGGAGGAGCAAATCTTAACCTGCTTAGCTGACTGGGCACCTTCTACCCTCCCTGCTCCCAACTCCTGCCAGGTATCTCCGAAATTGTATTTTTGGTAGGAAGCCCAGATCTTCATGAAACAGCCATTCCCCATTTATTGACAGAAACTCTGAGAATATGTAGTGCAGATGTGCGAGAGAGTACAAAAAAACAAAAAACCCCAGGGTGGATAAAAATTGATGCTTTAAAAAGGAATACTTAAAATTTTTTTTAACATACTTAAAAAAAAATTAAATCAGATTTGTTTGAAAAGATGTCAATAAAATGTGCACGTAAAAAATAACATGGTTAAAATTAAATCTCATTACAAACGTGCTACGCCAACCCTTACAGTTTGCTAAAAATGGATTAATGACTCTCTATCATACACAATGAGTTAGCTACCAATCAAACATGGGCATTCATTTAATGGCTCTTTTCTGCCCAGCAACTACCAGCTCTTGCTTTTGGAAATTTCTGGGCTTTCAACTGCTCTTTCTAAACCTGTTTTTCATGTGTAAAGACACACAGGCTGGATAGTAGGGTGGTGGTTTTGTGCCAGGGATGGCCAAGGGAGAGAAGAAAGATACAATATAAGAAAGGAGGTGAAGTAGAAAAACAGTGGGGGGAAAGGGAAGGCTTTATTCAGCTTCTTGTATTGCCCCACACTCTGCCACTGAAAACTGTCATAGCTTCTGGGCATAGGAGACACTCTGTCTGGGAATATTGTGAAGAAATGCCTTCCCAGGGTAAAAAGGAAATTGTGTCAAATGTAAGCAGTACAACCAGGAGATATAGGGCAGCTTGACACAGGTAATGAATAAAGGTACCCATTACATAACAAATCCAGGTATTGTATACTACTTCATAAATAAGGAAAAGTCAAAACTGTCTAAAAAAATGATTCAAACTATACTCTCCTAGGTGCTGCAAATGCTCAACTGAGTGGTAAATTAGTGTTTAGTGATCAGATTTCACACAGTAAGAACTATCTGAAGAGATACCAGTGGGAAAGCAATCATTTAAACGGAGGTTTTCTCTTATCAGTCCACCTTATGGAAAAATGAACTAGCGATAAAGAAAAAGAACCGTGAAGGAACAAACACAGCAAAGCTTATATATAGACCTTTAGAATACTGGCCAAAAGACTGTGTTTTCATGCTTACCACAATAATGTTTTCGTGCTCTTGAGTGGTTAGGTTGATATTCTGAAAGGTTAAAACAAAGTAGAAATCAATGATAAAACCTGTCTGAGGCTTTTATCTGGGTAGGATCAAAAGTCCATCTAGATCCCCATCTTCTAGTTCCCACATTCAGATATTTCCAGCAGCCTTAAGCAAACCTTAAAGGTAGTCTATTCCCCTCATTTCCCAGGATCCATCATTTTGCACTGCACAGAGTTCTAAGGTTTTGACCTGAAGATCATTCTCTGCTGGTAGAAACCCTGCACATGGCTCAGTTCTGTTTCTTTTGTATACCGATGCTCCCTTGATTGAAGGGATTGTATACCCATGCTCCCTTGATTCGAGTTGAGAAACCCCCCAGTTTGCAGACCCAACTCACAAGCTGGCTTGAGGGGCTCATATCTGAATCGAACCAGGAAATCTGGTTCCGTGCACATCTCTACACTGAACACGTGAAGAACTTTCTGCTGCCAGGTTCTTCCTGAGGACCATTTTCCTGAGGGCTAATTTATTGGATTTGCGGCAGCATTAAGGATCACCAGCAGCCTCAACCAGAAACCTGAACTCTTTGACTAGGCTTAGCATCCCAAAAGGCAGGGACAGGGATTTATCAGGGACAGATTCCAGAAAATAGGGACTGTCTCTGCTAAACTAGGGACAGTTGGCTATGGACTCTCTCTCTCTCTCTCTCTCTGGCTATGACCCTACTGCTCATGAAAGTTGGCTTTCTTGACAGCTGGGCCTGGTGTGAGTGTGGTAAAGGGATATGGCAAGGACTTTCTTGTGGTGGTTCCGAGTCTTTGGAACCAGATGCCCTCGAGACACCCCCCCTATAAACCAACACTACAAGCTTCCAGGAACTGGCAGAAAACACACATACTTACTCAGGTTTCTAGTAGTTACTGCCTTTTAAAATAGAACTTACATATGCTTAACATGGGCTGGATGATGCCCTATACAATTAGAGATATTGTTGTGACACTTTTCCTCAATAGACGATAGATTTACTAGTTTTGTAAGCCTTTTTGGAGCTTCTAAAGAGAAGGCATGGCACTACATTTAAAAATAAGCATGCCATATCTTTCTATAGCTGCTTATGGTCTGATTTCCAAATCGTTTCTCGTTCTTTGCCCAATTTGGCACTTTGCTGTGCTTACCACCACCACCCTGAACCTCTGCTCATTTCTGAAAACAGTAAAATGGTGCAAAGCTGGTTTCCTGCCTGCTCAGTCTATTCACAAGGTTTGATGACCAACAATCTGGGAATGCTGGTTTTTATCAAAACTTAGGGCAATGCTCTCTGTAAAGACTGTAACTGGCCTTGGATACTAAAGTACCTGGAGCTTTGTGGATATTATTTTTAAATGGAAACAGCGACAAAAAGGCACCAAGGACTTTACCTCTGAGAGCAACTTGGAAACGATCTCCAGCGGTGCTTGATGAATGGATTCATCCTGCAGTGGGGAGGTTAGTGCCATATCCACCAAGGTCCGAATTTCCTTCAGAACCACCTCCAGGCGGCTTGGGTGACTCAGCACTTTCTTGTACTTGTAGATCTTTTTCTAGAGAATAATTTAGAAACAAAGGTGTAAGTGTTCACAGGTGCACACTATAAAGGGGCCAGAGACCCTCTGCATTTGATCCTTTCTGTGTCTAGCTCCACAAGAAAACAACATCTGCAAGGTTTAAGGGTGGCTAACAAAATAAAAATAATAATAAAATTATTATTCCTGTATTCTACCAAAGAAAACCACAGGGCTCTGTGGTCACCACTGACTTCACAGCACACTTTACCTTTACCTAAAGTTAAGTCGACACTGACTTCACAGCACACTTTACCTTTACCTAAAGTTCAAGGTATACCCATATATGAGATATTATAAGTTAAAGAGCAAATAATTCAAGTTAAGTGCACAGAGCATCACAAGTAAAATACATGTCTGTTTCCACCTGGTGAACAACCACCCAATGAACTCTAAGGATGCAATCCCATACACACGGACCAGAGAGTAAATCCCAGTGGTTTCTATGGGACTTACTCCTGCCAAAGGTCCCCAGTGACCCATGGGGCTGGAAAGAAACAATCTAAGACCCCAGCTATTTCCCCACTTTGAATGTAGAGTGGGAAGGCAATTGCCCTTTTCTGATACCCCTCCTAAGCACCCCAGCTGGTCCGCCAAAATCATACTGGCCCAAGAACGCAAGCTGCTGCTGAGTAAATATACATCTCCTCAACAGTTTGGCACAACACTTTTCATTGAGCTTCTCAGCAAAGAATGCCTGCCATCAGTAAACTCTTACTTCTTATATATTGCTTTTCAACAAAAAGTGCTCAGAGTGGCTTACACAGAAAAGAATAAGAAGGATAAAATGGTCCTTTCCAACCAAAGGGCTCACAGTCTAAAAAACAAGCACAAGATAGACACCAGCAACAGCCACTGGAGGGATGCTGTGCTGGGGATGGATATGGCCAGTTGCTCTCCCCCTGCTAAATAGAACCACCACTTTGAAAAGGTGCCTCTTTGCTTAGTTAGCAGGGGCATTTATCATCATCATCAGCTACCATGGCTATTAGCAATGATAGCTAAATGCATACCCATATTCTGAGGCAGCATACATACCCTGATTAGCAGATGCTGGAGAATTTTGGAAGAATCTTAATATGAACAGTCTAGAATTAAGCAAGTCTAAGTCTCGAATCAGTCTCGAATCAAGTCTTGAATCAAGTAAGTCTAAGTCTACAATTGTGGAAGAATCTTAATATGAACAGTCTAGAATTAAGCAAGTCTAAGTCTCGAATCAGTCTCGAATCAAGTCTTGAATCAAGTAAGTCTAAGTCTACAATTGTGGAAGAATCTTAATATGAACAGTCTAGGCGCACATGATACTGCAAGATTATCAAAGCTGGGCAGATGTGGGTCTAACTGGAAACCTGGGTGGCAGACCACTCCCATGGAAGAGCAAGATATAAATATAATTTAAAAAACCATTTTGAAAAAGGTATTTTAGATGTCCCTGTCACTGAGGGTGAGCCCTTTGGGGACAGGGAACCATCTTCTCCTTATTATTCTTTTTCCGTGTAAACAGCGTTGTGAACTTTTTGTTGAAAAGCAGTGCAGTATAGAAGAAGGAAGCCGCCTAACGACGCAGTGGGGAAATGACTTGCCTATTGAGCGAGAGGTTGCTGGTTTGAATCCCTGCTAGTCTGTTTCCCTATATCGGGCAGCAGCGATATAGGAAGGTGTAAGTAAGTAAGTAAAACTTTCTTTCGGTCGTAGACCAGCAATACGACAATATAAAACAAATAAGAAAATAATAATAATATAAAATCAGACTACATTTATACGCATTTGGCATATTATATAACAATATTTGGCACAATATAAATAATGTCTGAATTAGGATTGGTGAGTAAATAGTTTAAATAAAAATCATCTCCTCGACCAGGAAAATTAATCAAAAGTGGGGCAATTAGTTGGCATCTTATGTCTCTGTAATAATCACAATACAGAAGAACATGAGCAGTTGTTTCAACATTACCAGATCCACAAGGGCATCATTTTGATGCATATGGTATACCCGGAATCTCTTGTGGAGCGCAGCTGTTGGGAGCGCATTTACACGGGCAAGTGTTAGAGCTCATCTAAACTTTGGAATTAGGATGCTACTTAAATATGTAGCAGGCTTGAGCTTGATGCTCTGACTTATAGGAAGATGCTGAAAGGCATCATCTCATACTGTGCAGGAGACGGCAATGGAAAATCTCTCCTGTATTCTACCAAAGGCAATCACAGGGCTCTGTGGTTGCCACGAGTCGACACCGACTCGACAGCACACTTTACCTTTATAGAAGGAGAAGGAGAAGAGTGATCTCCAAGTGTCTTTATGCAAAAAAGTGACCTATGCTTCTCTTTCTAAAATCGTTGCTATTTTTGTTTTATCATTTAGAGCAGAGGGCAATAAAGTGTTCATCTTGTTCAACTTATGGTACAACGTGATCGGTTTTCCACTGGATAATTAATAATAATAATAATAATAATAAAAATAATAATAATTTGATTTCTATACCGCCCTTCCAAAAATGGCTCAGGGCGGTTTACAAAGAGAAATAACAAACAAATAAGATGGCTCCCTGTCCCCAAAGGGCTCACATTCTAAAAAGAAACATAAGACACACACCAGCAACAGTCACTAGAAGTACTGTGCTGGGGGTGGATGGGGCCAGTTACTCTCCCCCTGCTAAATAAAGAGAATCACCACGGTAAAAGTTGCCTCTTTGCCCAGTTAGCAGGGGATAATGCAGCTCCTTGCTTTCCAGAACACTCAATGCCTGCTCTGTGTTTATTTGCTCATCAAACCCTCCTTCCTCAGGAAGCATCTTGCTTTACACTTAACAATAACAGCAATAATCGTAATCAAGAAGTGAAGCCATTTCCCCCATTCCAAAGGAAGCAGAAAGCAACACAGGAAGAGATGTCATGGGCAGTCTGCGCACAGGTTTTAGCTTTTACAGTTCTGGCACTTCGAAAAACAACGAAGCTGGAAAACGCTGCCAACGGCTGATTTAATTAGAGTTTGCCTCTGAATGAAAATGATGTGCAAATACAGAGGAGCCAGAGAGCAGAGATTCAGTCATTGTGCTGAAGACCTGAAGACAGAGCAAAACAGAAGAACAAGACCTTCGCATCCGCACATCGACCAAATACTGCCTTTGATTTTAGGAGTGCATTTGGAAAGGATAGTGGGTGGATGTGGGAAAGTCGTCTCTTTTCATACCCTGAGGACAGAGGCTACCAGTTCCCCCTAACAGGGCTTCCCAGATGTTGCTGACTCCAACTCCCAGCATCCCTAGCTGTAGTGGCCTTTGGCTGGGGATGATGGAAGTTGTAGTCAACCACATCTGGGAATCCCTGTTAGAGGGATCAATGGAGGCTACCCACTCCATAGTGAGACATCCTCGGATGTGGATGCTGACCCCAAACCCTTGTTCATGGGAACACTAACCTGCTAACTGAGCAAAGAGACACCTTTTAAAGTGGTGAGCCTCTTATATTTAGCAGAGGGAGAGCAACTAGCCCTATCCATCCCCAGCACAGCATCCCTCCAGTGGCTTTTGCTGGTATCTGCCTCATGTTCCATTTTAGATTGTGGGCCGTTTGGGGACAGGGAGCCATCTTATTTATGTATTATTTCTTTTTCTATGTAAACCACTTTGGGAAGGTTGGTCAAAGAGCGGTATATAAATATTTGTAGTAGAAAATATTTGTAGTAGTAACCTGTCATCGCTTCACTCACTTCCTACTAGGGATGTGCAAACAGGTTTGACGTCGAATGTGTTCGACATTGAACTGGTCCGGTTCGAGTGATCGGGGTCAAACTGAACCACCCCCTGTTCGGCCCAACCCCGGACCGAACCCTCCCGGGGGTTCATGAGTTTTGTTTTGTTTTTTTAAAAATGTACCTCCTCTGGGGGAGTTGTCTGAGGCGGTGGGGGTCCACGGAGGTTTCCCCTCCCCCCCACCCGCTGGCTTCCCTTTCTTCAGCAATCAGCTGGTTTTCGGCCTTTCCCCCTCGGCGTGTTGACCATTTTGGAGGCCGCCGCAGCCATGATGATTGCTACTCATTGATTATTTTATCCATCATCAAAAGATGAAACATTATTTTTAAAAGCCACAAAGCATGGAGACAGTAGGAAGCTTTTGTGGTGTTTGTGCATACTCTGATGTTTAATCAGAAATACTTATCCAGAAGAAAAACAGAAAGAATGAAAGCCCACCCAAAGGCAAATATAACAGTAAATAACTAGTAGTATGTATAGCAGGGTGTGCCAATTTCTTTCCCTGCATTTTTATCATCAGGTTCCCTGGGTGCAGAGCCCTACCTGCCTTCCTCCTCCTCTGCCCTTTAATGCATTCTGCTATTAACCATCCATTTTCATACCCACCCCGCAATTCTTCTAAACAGGCATCTAGGATCTCCCCTCCTCCCTGCCCTTGGGGACTAGGGGTGCTCATTTTGGGATACCTATATACAAATATCAATTGCAAGTATCACATCCAATTTATTCCAGAAAAAGAAACATCTTAGTTTTGGGCAGCAAACACAACAAGGACTCTTGTAGAGCCTCAAAAGACCACAGATTTCTTGTGGCCAATGCTTCCAAGGGATGCACCCCATTCTGTCAGCTGCATCCGACAAAAGCCAGCTCTGGACCACAAAAGCGGGTGCCACAATACAGTAAAGGTGAAGTTGCGCCATCGAGTCAGTGTCGACTCCTGGAGACCACAGAGCCCCGTGGTTTCCTTTGGTAGAATACAGGAGGGGTTGACCATTGCCTCCTCCCTTGCAGTATGAGATGACGCCTTTCAGCATCTTCCCATATCGCTGCTGCCCGATATAGGCGTTTCTCATAGTCTGGGAAACAGACCAGCGGGGATTCGAACCAGCAACCTCTGGCTTGCTAATCAAGTCATTTCACCACTACGCCATTAGGTGGCTTGCCACAATACAGTAGTTACTCATTAAAGGTCCCTCCAGCCATGGGTGCTATTAATTATTATTATTATTATTATTACATTTATATCCCGCTCTTCCTCCAAGGAGCCCAGAGCGGTGTACTACATACTTGAGTTTCTCTTTCACAACAACCCTGTGAAGTAGGTTAGGCTGAGAGAGAAGTGACTGGCCCAGAGTCACCCAGCAAGTCTCATGGCTGAATGGGGATTTGAACTCGGGTCTCCCCGGTCCTAGTCCAGCACTCTAACCACTACACCACGCTGGCTCTTATTGCACCCATAACCAGTTATTGCACCCATAACCAATTCTTCTAACAATACATGGCAAAAAAAAAAAATCCTTTAGAACAGGGGTTTCCAATAGGGGGTCCTAGTACCCCTAGGGGTACTTGAAGCCCTCCTTCCTCCCCATTCTGCAGACAGACAGACAGACACTCTATGGGGAACCTGAGCTGAAGGTTTGTGACAAAAAAAACTCCTGCTTTAGAATAAAGGCAGAAAGAGAAACATAACCTTGCAACCACCAACCACCATTTCCACCCAACAAATCTATTTCATTTCATAACTCTGTCTGCCTCCTTCCTTTCCACCTCTCTTTAGAATTTCCAGAAAGTACTGAATAAAAGCAAAGGCTTCCAGACTTGCAGCTTGTGAATTTCTTCCCGACTGGCGCAGTCCGAGGGAGGTTAAGAGACCCAAGCCGGTTCCAATGCTATTTAAGCATCCGTCAGATAAAGAGGAATCTTTATCTTGCTGGCCAGCCAAGGTGCTCAGCACTCCCCACCTCAATAGTATTCCCCCGCACCTCAGTATCCATTTGGGATGCCAGCTCCAGCGCTGATCTTTTTAATCTGACAGAGAGCTGCTTGGGAAGAATCGCTACTTGCTAGCACTAGGCAAAAGAGGCCAGACGGTCTTCAAGCAGCTGCCAAAATCTTCTTTGCAATTTTTTTGTCTTTCTTTCTTTTTGAAAAGGAAGGCCTTTGCCAAGCCCACTGCAAAGCCTTTTAAAGATTTTTCTTCAAGAAATTAAAAACTCTCCAGTGCTGCTGTTCAAAACAGGAGGGGGAGAAGGGGAGAAGAAGAAATTGTCTGCTACGAAGAAAGACCTGGAAAGGTTGGTGTAGACGCCTGAATGGTATCGTTTGAAACAGAGCGTCAGGTTAACCTCTCTCTCTCTCTCTCTCCTCCCACTGTGGAAGAGTCCAAGTGAAGATCAATGTCTCTTTTTCTCTCTCATTCTCTCTCTGCACTAGCTCTCAGGACCAGAGGGGTTTAAATATACTTGCGTGATGCACTGTTATCTTTACGGAGGGTTTCTGGAACACTGAAGAACAGTGGAGGGAAACTATATACAACAGCACTCTAGGGACTTGAACTCCGGGATCGTGGATTTGCTCCGGGACGCAAGTCTCTCTTCCTTAGGGGAAGCACTTGAGATGCAACCACCGCTTTGTACTCACAATGGGCAAGTTTGTATGGCCACGGATCAAGCGGTAAACTTGGAAAGGAGGTCTTTTGAACTGCCCCACCAGGTGGCAAGCAGTGTTCCCTCTAACAGGGATTCCCAGATGTTGTTGACTACAACTCCCAGAATCTCCAAGCAAACGCCATTATAGCTGGGGATTCTGGGAGTTGTAGTCAACAGCACCTGGGAGTCCCTGTTAGAGGGAACACTGGTGAGCAAGGTAGATCTTACCATCCCACTCCTCCTGATTTCCCATCTTCATAATTGTTTATTATGTATACAGTACTATAAATGCTATAGAGCAGGGATTCTCAACGTTGGGTCCCGGATGTTATTGGACTTCAACTCCCATAATCCCTAGCCCCAGTGGCCTTTGGTTGGGGATTATGGGAACTGAAGTCCAATAACATCTGGGGGCCCAAAGTTGAGAATCCCTGCTATAGAATACACAATGAAACACAGGTCATTTCCCAAAAGGAGATTACCATTAATGTTTGGGATCAGAGTATCTAAAAGACCACTTCTCCCCATAAGAACCTCCCCAAGGCCATTGTCCTGCTAGGGAGGTCTTTATCTGGGTGCCATCTGAAGAACAAGAGGGCAATTCCAAGAGTAACGGAATTAAGAATGATTATTTATTTATTTGATTTTATTTCTGTACCGCCCTTCCAAAAATGGCTCAGGGCGGTTTACACAGAGAAAAAACAAATAAATAAGATGGCTCCCTGCCCCCAAAGGGCTCACAATCTAAAATGAAACACAAGATAGACACCAGCAACAGCCACTGGAGGGGTACTGTGCTGGGGATGGATAGGGCCAGTTACTCTCCCCCTGCTAAACAAAGAGAATCACCACGTTAAAAGATGCCTCTTTGCTAAATTAACAGGGGTTAATGTTACCATTTTTCCAATGACTGTAGGCAGAAACAGATTTTCAAGGTAATAATATATATACCCATTGGCAAGAGCACATCTACTAGAAGGCTAAAAAATGATGTTCAAAAAATTTCTAATTCTGTTACGGCTGTAAAGACACTCTCTCTACTTAAGGGTTTTGCAAAAATATGGCCTTATAGGAGGAGATATTCTCTTGCCAGTGGATACCAACCTGAAAATTGGCTTATGGCAACATTTGTTGAGAACCCCTCTTCTAAAGTATGCACTTCTGTTTTTATACTCCAGTCTTGTATGTAGTTGACTGCCATGCATTATTGTGATATGCTTCCAGTACATTTCCGGGCTCAATTCAAATTGCTAGTATTAACCTTTAAAGCCCTAAATGGCTTGCGGCCAGGTTACTTGAGAGAGCACCTTGCCCCACATGTCCCAACCTGGACCTTAATATCTTCAGAGGCCCTCCTCCGAGTGCCCCTGCCAAACAAGGGAGACGAGTGGCTACCCCGGAGAGGGCCTTTCGGTGGTTGCACCTCCTTTATGGAATGGCCTCCCCAGTGAGGCTCACCAGGCTCCATCACTTGGTTCTTTTAGACACCGAGTGAAGACCTTTTTGTTCACTCAAGCTTTTTAAATTTCAAAATTTTGATCTGATTTTAACTGATTTTTAAAAATGTCTTAAATTGTTTTGTATTGTATTTTCTCCCCCCCCCCACTTTCTTGGTCTGTTATGATTTAATGTGTTGTGTGTTTTTATCTTGTGTTTTAACATTGTGTAGTAAGCCACCCAGAGAACAATTTATTATGGGGCGGCTAACAAATAACATGTATTATTGTTGTTGTTTTCATCATTTTCAGAGTGTTGGGAGCTACCCGGATTGTTTGCAGGAAGGAGAGACAAAAACCCCAGTAACTTTTTTAAAAAGATTGGGGGGGGGGGGTGTGTGCAATGGAAGGAAGGGAGGGAGGTGAATGACCTATCCCTGATTTAAGATAATCAGAAACCTTCCTTGGGGTTCTCCTGGTTTCAAGGAGGAGTAGACCTGCTGTTAGTGATGCCGCTGCTGTTTCAGAGCAGCCTTTCCTGCCGTTTTAACTCTCTGTGTAATGTAGTTACTGCTCTGTTTGGTAATTTTAACCTGCTGCCTGGGCTGTTATCATATTGCTGCATTTCCATCTTCGTTGCCTTGAAAGTTCTACTAAAAGGCAGGATACAAAGGCCTCGAAAACAAACAAATGGAAGCCAATGCGGTTTCCTCGCCACTTAGCAAGACGATATAGGTGTTCAGCTTACTGTGCGATTACAAAACAACCACTTGGCACCAGCCTCAATGCCTAAAAGGTACACCATTTTTTAAAAAAAACACAAAATAAATCAATAGGTAAGTAAACACAACCCTTTGGCATTGTGGAAGGACTGGATACACCGTCAGAGAGGTGGGACTTCTGAATGGTGTTGGCCCAGGTTGAAGCCTTGCGTGCTCTTCCCTCCCTTGCTTACTTCTAAACCCCTTTCTGCCAGTTCAGGCAAAGGCAAGTGCCCAAGTCCCTAGAGGACTGAATGACATCAGCAAAAGCTCAACCATGATCTCAGTGCAACAGGATGGGACTCGAAATGCACAGAGATGGAAAGAACACGGCCGCCTGGGGGTTTGCACCATTCCTTGTGAAGTCACGAGATCCTCCCCTAAGGAAGCAAATGGCTGGACGGATTCCAACCTCTCTCTCTCTCTCTCTCTCTCTTTTTTTTTGCCCCCAACTCCGTTTTCCGTTTTTCCAGCACTGCATCCCACACTTCCCTCCTCCTTCCCCAGGCAAATCTCACCCAGGAGAATTTAGCACTTCCCTTTCACTTAAATATAGAAATCCAAGTGTAACGGGTCCCATCCATAAAATCCTAGCCCACCCGGGCTTCCAACCATGACAAGATTTCTGCTGGGCCACCCTCTCCTGGCAGAGGAGCGCTTGTTTTCTTGCAGACACACTTAAGCGAGAGCTGAAATGTACTTTGGCTTCCCAGGGGCTGTGTGTGCTAGAAATTATTGACTTAGTGCTGAGCACAGAGGAAGTCAGCTTCAGCGAAGCTAGAAAACAGGAAGGTTTTTGCAGAGCGTTCCTGCTGCGCAGGACTGAACCAGCGAGGTTTACAGTCAGGGCCTTTAGTTTCTTCAGGGAAATCTGCCGTGATGCAGTCTCCCTAAAACCAAGATCATCTGCTTTTGCAAGTCTCTGCTCCTAAAGGTAAAGTGTGCCGTCAAGTCGATTTCAACTCCTGGCGCCCACAGAGCCCTGTGGTTTTCTTTTTGGTAGAATACAGGAGGGGTTGACCATTGACATCCCCCACGCAGTATGAGATGATGCCTTCCAGCGTCTTGCTAACTTGGCAAAGAGGCATCTTTTAACATGGTGATTCTTTTTATTTAGCAGGGGGAGAGTAACTGGCCCTATCCACCTCCAGCACAGTACCTCCAGTGACTGCTGCTGGTGTCTGTCTTATGTTTCTTTTTAGATGGTGAGCCCTTTGGGGACAGGGACTCATCTTATTTGTTTGTTATTTTTCTGTGTAAACCACCCTGAGCCATTTTTGGAAGGGTGGTATAGAAATCGAATAAATAAAATAAAATAAAATAAAATAAAATAAAATAAATCTTCCTCTATTGCTGCTGCCCGATATAGGTGTTTACCACAGCCTGGGAAACATACCAGCAGGGATTTGAACCGGCAACCTTTTGCTTATTAGTCAAGCGGGGTGGAAAGTTTCCATCTCAGAGGTATCAGCAGTGGCAGCTGGGGTTGGGGGAAAAGAGGGAGGTGGAATATACACCTAATTCCCGGTAGGTACCTCGAGTGGCCAACTACCTGCATACCCCAGCACCACTTAGCTAGCTGGTATGCAGATGCAGTGGACACCCATTAGAGAAGAACATAGGAAGCTGCTTTATACTGAGTCAGACCATTGGTCTATCTAGCTCAGTATGGTCCTCACAGACTGGCAGCGGCTTCTCCAAGGTTGCAGGCAGGAGTCTCTCTCAGCCCTATCTTGGAGATGCTGCCAGGGAGCATCTTGGAAGATTCTGCTCTTCCCAGAGCGGCTCCATCCCCTGAGGGGAATATCTTGCAGTGCTCACACATCAAGTCTCCCATCCAAATGCAACCAGGGTGGACCATGTTTAGCTAAGGGGACAAGTCATGCTTGCGACCACAAGACCAGTTCTCACTGTGCATGCGCATCAGACACATGCGATGGGAGTGGGGTTTGCAGCTCATTGGCTGTGCAGGATGCCGGACTGTAGTGGTGGGAATTTCTACCAGGAGTTAAAGCTATACTCCGCCAGTTTCTACCAGCCACCGCTGGGTTTCGGAAATGAAAGCAACAAATGCTTAGAGAGTCTTCATTCATGACTGCAGGGGTTCTGTGGTTGAGCCTCCATGCATTCTGGCTCCCTGTGGAGTCCTGTTGACTGCCTAGAAAAATGCCGACACTATGATGGTCAGGGTGGGCTCATTCAACCAAGTATGGATTGTCGAGACATGAACGCAACCCATAGACTTCGGAGCTCCCTTTCTTTCTCACCTCCTCCGCTCTGGTGCACAGCAGACATCCGGGTGTCCTGCCCTGTGCGTCATCCAGGCCCGGAGCTGCCGTTGAGCTGTGGTTTATAAAACAAAGTTGAATAACAGCTTGGCCCATAGTTAAACAATCGCTCTGGGTTTGGATGACACACAGCGCTGTTGTTAAACTAATCGGGATGTTGGAAGCATATAAGCAGAGGGGATAAACAAAGTGGGGTACTCCAAGGCTTGGGAAACACAGGAAGCAACCTTACACTGAGCTAGACTATTGGTCCATCTAGCTCACTATTGTCTATAGGGATTCTCAACGTTGGGTCCCCAGATGTTAATGGACTTCAACTCCCATAATCCCCAACCAAAGACCACTGGGGCTGGGAATTATGGGAGTTGAAGTCCAATAACACCCGGGGACCCAACGCTGAGAATCCCTGGTCTATACTGACTGGCAGCAGACCTCCAACCTTATAGGCCGTACTTGCAGGTGCCAGGGATTGAACCTGGGACTTTCTGCATGCAAAGCAGATGCTCTACTACTAAGCTATTGCCTCATCCCCTAAGGGGAATGTCTTATAGCACGATGTGGTCACCCATGATGCCACCTAATGGTGCAGCGAGGAAGTAACTTGCCTAGGGAGCTAGAGGTTGCTGGTTCGAACCCCCGCTGGTATATTTCCCAGACTATGGAAACTTCCTATATCAGGCAGTAGTGATATAGGAAGGTGCTGAAAGGCATCATCTCATACTGCGTGGGAGATGGCAATGGTAAACCTTTCCTGTATTCCACCAAGAAAACCACATGGCTTTGTGGTCGCCAGGAGTCGACACCGACCCGACGGCACAATCTTTCCTTTCCTTTAGTCACCCATTCAAATGCAAACCAAGGCAGAGCCTGCTTAGCAAAGGGGACAATGCATGCTCACTACCACAAGACCAGCTCTCCTCTCCAAACTCTGGGTTGCGTTCATGACCCAACCAGTCATGGTTTGCTGGGTCATCCAAACTCCCAGGTCTGAGAGAGACTCCTGCCTGCAACCTTGGAGAAACCGCTGCCAGTCTGTGAAGACAGTACTGAGCTAGATGGACCAATGGCCTGGCATCTGACTCAGTACATGGCAGCTTCATATGGTCCCCCTTCCTAACCCTGTGAACCAGCAAGGTATATCTAGAGAGATATTGCGTGTCTTTTTGTTGTATCTCGTACGTGTTTTCTAGCTCCTTTAACGTCGGAGGAAAGGAGATTGGCTTCTCCCATGCTGCCTTGACAATCTGAGTTAGTGTGGGCACCAACAGAAGAGCCACGATGCTTTGTGTCTCAGACTGAATTAAGCCAAAAATTGGGTCCTCTAACTCAGAAGACTGTCTTTAGATTTCCAGCCCAAGTAATGAAGCCATGCGAAGGAGCTATTCTGTGTAGAACTTGAACTCCTCCAATGGAGCCTCATCTGGTTGGTCTCCGTAGCCGTCGCCTCCCTAGCGTCGTCTTCCACAGCATTTGTCTTTGGAGGACCAGAAGATTCTATAGGCTGGTCCAGAGCCTCCAATTCTGACTACTCCACCTGCAAGAGGGTGGTCTCCGTAGCGGGTGGTTCTTTAGGCTATTCAATGGCTTTCCCCCGATGACAGAAGAGCAGCAGGAACCACTTGGGTCCAGGAGGGGAGGTTTCACAGGGAAGCAAGTGAGTTGCCTGGTTTGGTGGTTATGACGCAGAAAGCATCCTCGTGAAGAATTCCTGGGAGATCTTGAATGAGTGAGGGATCTTGACCTGCAGCACCCTGTGGCAAACCAGCCCATCCCGACAGGCATAACAGTGACAGTTATATGCTAGAAAGCGAGGTTCGGGAGCAAAAAATCCATAGCATGGCCCATGTCGCGGTCTATGTCTATAGTACTCTTCCCGGGCATAATCCTGCAAGGAGTAAGGGTTTCTGGCATCCGGTGAATAGTGTTTCTGAAAGTCTCTGTATGGGTATGTGCTGTGTCTAATAGTGGATCTACTGCACCCGCCAAATGCGGGCATAACGGCGAGCTATCAGGGGAGTCGCTGAAGCAATCTGGTGATTCTAGAGAATCGGGCGCGGAAATGTGCTTCTGCTCCTCTGAAGTGGCCAAAGATTCAACCGGAGGTGCATAGGGTGGATCTGTAGCAAGCGGGTTGCCTTGACAGAATAAGCAGGAGATGGTCTTGCAAGGCATGGATCTGACGAGCGCAGTTTAGCCAGCGGGGCATCTGGTGCTGGAGGCAAGTACTCCTCCTCCTCCTCCTCGTATGTTGTTCACCCGAGATAGGACTGTCCTTTTCTACGGGAAGCGACCACTTTTTCTTGAAAACTTTTTGAGTTCCTGCAATGGGCCGCGCTGGTGCTGCCGAAGTTGTCTGTGGAGCTGCTTGTGGAGCGGATTTCAGTTAAATTTTCTGCCACAGCTTACTTTGCGGTTGTTGTTTTTCTATGCCTGGCCCAAGGGTGTGGTGGAGGCTTTTCCCCAAGCCGGGGAAAGAGTTCGACGGGATAGGAACCAAAGGTGGTGGAGCGGCAGTAGCCAAGGGTGGTGCTGAGGACGGGGCCTGTGGTGGCCTTGGAAGACTCGAGGACGGTTCTGCTGTTGCCGTTGGGATCCGAGGCGAGGCCGGTATCGGCTTGGAAGGCGCTGCTGTGCTCTTTATATAGCTGGAGCTGGAAGGGCTGCCCTGGTTTTGGAGCCGGGGGTGCTGGTCCTGAGGGTGTACCTGATGCCACCATGGCAGAGGCAATGGATCTGTGGGCAAGGGGAGAGAGCCCAGGTCCAAGGGCATGGTGGCAAAACCAGCCCTCGCCAAAGTATCGGAGGCGATTACAGGGATAGTGCCTGCAATGGCGAGGCTCGCTCAGAGGGCTCATTCCCCGAGGAACGCCTGGAAGCCCTGCGGCATCTTGCTCGTTGAGTGAAGCTGAGGCAAATGGTGCACAAGTCTGAGGCACTTAGGATGCCTGTCCGATGCTGGGATCTTAGTGAGACAGTCTACACAACATCTGAAAATGGCTTTAATGGCTGCGGTCATAAAGCATCCCTTATCAGGAGGGCAGAGGTGGAGGGCGGGGGGGACCAAAGAAAATGAAAACACAAAAGTAAGACAGAGATACAGGCAAACCTCGTTATGCGCTGATCCAACATCCGCAGGCTTGCATATCCGTAGTCGAGTAATTGATACCTGACCTCGGCATATGCGGGGGGTAAGGGGTTCAACAAAGCGTTAATTCTGCATATATGCAGGTTCGGGTCATCCGGAAATGACTTCGGAGGTCATTTCCATCGGCTATTTTAGGAAGAGCTGCCGTTTTGTGGTTCATTTGTGTTTTTAAAAAGCATAAAATAATGTGACCCCCCGCCCCCGCATTTGTGACCTTTGGTGAGCACTGCTGGATGCCTGGAGACCTACGGAGCACGATAGGGCATTTCTCAATTTCTCATTTCTCAATTTCTAGGGCCCCTTTTCACTTTTTGCCTATTTTCCACAGCTCTAGGAACTTACCCCCCCCAGTCCTATTGACTCAATACCTTGTTATCCGCTGTAAACTGCAGTAACTGAACCCCTGCGGATAACAAGGTACACCTGTTCTAACTACTAAAGGAACAGAGAAACTGAAGGAAACAACTGAGAGAAATGACAGTGTAACTTCTCTTGATTAGGTACAGCTCAGAGGGGATTCCTTGCGGCGACTTACTGTGGTAAGGAGTCGTGCTACCCTCCAAGGGGAGACATTTCCCCGCTCTCCCCCCCGCCCAATATTAGGTATAGTTCTAGAACATTTCAAACCGTGCAGACACATAACCCAAGTCTGATGCATAGAGACTACGGAGAAGAACTGTAATTTTTAACTGCAAGTCCAAAGCAAGAGCACGACACAATATCCTCGCTTTAAGCAAGTTAAGGAAGGCACTGATATTACGTTAGCATCTTCATTTGGCATGCAACTTTCCAGTGTGTGAGGCCCCCAAACCTAACTTCTCCGCTGATCTTCCCAGGGCCCTCTGTTTGGGGACCACCAACACTCTCCTCCTGGCAAGAGAGACCAACCGTAGCTGCAGTTGCACTTTGTATGGACAAATGCAATAACTGACATCACCAGGCCTGTCCCAGAAAGGAGACATTAGAAACGGAAATGAGAGACGTCCCCTAAAACCTTTCACTCCTACTTCCATTTCCTTTTGGCAAACGTTCCCTCTTTTCCGATCCTGGCTCTGGTCCCGCTCCCATCAACAACGGCAGTCCCATATTTTTCTCATTACAGCAGAAGGGCTTGCTTTTCGGTTTTTCAAATTTAATTTCTAACGGCATTTGGAGCAGTGCAGGATTTCTCTGCTACTGCCAAAAGAGTCTCCAGCAAAAACCACAAGGAAAGCAACAACAAGAACCCATCTTTTCGCCCAAGCTTTCTCAGCTTCCTAAATTTTTAGGTTTTAATTTTTGGTTTATTCTTAAATCGTTAAATTGTTTTTAGTTTCTGTATATGTTTTTTAACTTGGTTTATGCTATTGTTAACCGCCCAGAGACAAAAGTTTGGGGCGGTGTACAAATCTACTAAATAAATAAATAATAAATAAAGAACACCATCTCATAAGGAGCACTGTGGCAGGCGGGGCCCCTACTTATATATGGGCCTATCCAATTTTATCCACACAACAACCCTGCAAGGTAGACTATTTCGGTATGTATGTATGTATGTAAAATATTTCTATTTCACCTCTCCAGAACACTCCAGCTCAGGGCTGCTTACAACGAAACAACAACAAAACAATAAAATCGTAATAGAATAAATAATAACAAAACAAATGTTAAAGATGCAAAATGGCAAGATAACACAGCAGAGAAACTGAAATAACTTTGTAAAATTGTGAGCCCTTTGAAGACAGGGAATTACCCTTTTCTTATTTCTTTTTCTAGGTAAATCACTTTGTGAACTATTTCTAGAAAAGCAGTATTGCTTCTCGGCCCTTCGGCCAAGATAGTAAGTGTGTAGACATTATCCCAACTGCTGTTATACTGTAGTTTCTACAGGGACATTCGTTATGAATTAATAGTATCCCTCCCAGCAAATTACCCTGGCTGCCCAGATGAATTCTGTGTTAGCCATCTCTTATCTGATAGCAATGACCAAATGACTTATGCAGTTGCTAAGTTTTGTCTGGTTGCCATTAGAATTCGAAGTAAGAGTGTATCTGCATAGTTAGATTCTATCAGTTTCACGAATACCAGGATTAGTTTATTGTTTCCGTTTGAGTTGTATGTATATACTGTATTTTTCAGGTCAGCGGCCGTAAATAAACACAACTGAACTGAACTAGTAGTAATAATTAACAATGAAAATAACAACTGAATTACGACTGGAGACCCAGTTAAACCAATTTTAAAGTGCTTCTTTAATAAAGAAAGGTTTTTAGATTCTTTTCAAAGCTGGAGACGAGGAAGCACTTCTGGGAAGGGATTTCAAAGATGAAGGGCCTCTCCTAGACCCTGCCTCCAGACATCAGGGAGGAGAGCTGGTCTTGTGGTAGCAAGCATGCATTGTCCCCTTTGCTAAGCAGGGTCTGCCCTGGTTGCATTTGAATGGGAGACTTGATGTGTGAACACTGTAAGATATTCCCCTCAGGGGATGGAGCCGCTCTGGGAAGAGCATCTAGGTTCCAAGTTTGTTCCCTGGCAGCATCTCCAAGATAGGGCTGAGAGAGATTTGTACCTGCAACCTTGGAGAAGCCGTTGCCAGTCTGGGTAGACAATACTGAGCTAGATGGACCAATGGTCTGACTCAGTATATGGCAGCTGCCTATGTTCCTGTGTACCAGTTCAGGACATGACCGGCCTCTCTGGTATCGGCAGATTTAGATGACAGGTTAGGCTGAGAGACTGTCACTGGTCCACCCTTTGAACTTCACGGCTGAATCTGAATCCAGATCTCAAGTCCAACAGCCTAGCCAATACCCTGCTCTGACCCGGGTGAAGGAGAGGAGTTGCTTAGCAGTCCTCAATGTGCTCCCCATCTGATTCTAGGTTACCCTGGTGGGAACGAGGATTTCCAACCTGCCCCAGATTTCCCTGCTCTGCCCAGTAAAATCATATCCTGTTCAAGTAGCAAGGACTGAAACTTTGGTTTCCTGTCACATTTCCTCCCAGCGCCCCTCTGCAGAGGCCGGGGTCTCCAAACGCTCTCCCTGACACAGGCCTGCTCTAAGCCCCACCCAGTATTTTTAAAACCAAACCCTGCACTCCTGGGAATGTATTTGCCGTGTCCTAGCAACCACCGGGGAGGATGGACGCCGCCAAATCATTTTAAAACAATACTCGACTTCTCAATTCCGGATTATAGATCTCCGAGTCACTTGTGTTCATTCGCAGCCTTCTAGGTCCGACTGCTTGTTAACCCCGTCAAAGCAGAGGTCACCTCTGGAGAAGAGGACCTTCCTTATCTCCTTGGACTCTGACCTGCTATTCAAAAGGAGAGCCTGGGGAAACGGCAGAGTTACAGCGCATCCCCGGTTGCAGAGAAATCAGGCCCAATTTGCTTGTTGCCCAGGTAACCCTCCTCCTGCCTCAACCACCAGGCTGAAAAATAAATGCGCCGATCCCACTAGCCATCTTTCCCCGGGTCCATTGAACTCAGACGCTCCCCCCAGACCCAGAGATGTTTCAGGCAGAGACGCCTCCTTTGACGAGTTCCAGCTATCTTCAAAACTCAGCACCTGATTAGCCAATAATTGAACGTCCATCTCCTAAGGGGGATCCTTTACAAATCAATTTCCCATTTAGCCGGGACCATTTCACCGCTGAGCAGCATTCAACACAATTACACTTTCCAAATCAGATTTGAAAGGATGGCTTGTCGCTCCTGATTCCTTCTGCTTTTATTCTTCTCCACCTTCTGCCAGTGGTCCTTCTTCTTCCTCCTCCCCGCCTTCCCCACACAATCTTCCCAGAGCGCTGGAAAACAAAACCCAGGACAACAACGGAATCTGTTTACCTACCGATTTCGCTCCCCCTTCCTTGGCAAAAGGTGTTTTTTTTCCGGGGGGGAGGGTGGGTGGGTTAGCCTAGCTTCGCCATAAATGGCTGTGAAAACGGACTTCTCTCCCCAGTGCACTGACATCAGCGGTGTCGTCAGCCAGCCTGAGAAACGTGTGTTTGTTTCAGAAAAGCAGCGCCTGCTGCAAGACCCTCAGGGATGCTCGGCTTCTTCCCAATGCAGATGCGAGCCATGCAGGCAGCTTAAAAAGGAATCGTGCTGGCAAAGGAGGGGGCGGGAGAGAGCTGGCTGGCGGCCAGGCCACTGGAAGCAAACGATGCAGTGCATTTTAGGGTTTTCCACTGGGAAGCGTCATTTTTCAGGACACCGCTTCCACCCCAAGGAATTTAGCGCTGCACATCTTGCTAGCAAAAGGCATTGCAGATGCAGAGCAGCAAAGCACAGGTTCTATTTACTGGCATTTCCAAGTGGCCGGGATAACAGACCAAGCTTCCCTCCTCTTGTTTTCCAGAGCAGTCCTGGCGCTTTAATAGCAGCCACTTGGTTGCTGAGGTTAGGAGCAGACATTGTGGTGGGACTGATCGTCTTTGCTGTATCTTCCCTTTTCCTGGCAGTCCTTGAGAGCCATGTTTTCACCTCGGAATTGAGGCAGCTTGGGCTGAGAGATGGTGCCCTACCCAGAGCCAGCCCGAGAGAATTATAAACCAACTCTGCATAGGGGTGGTCGTGTGAATCCATTACTGCAAAAGCTGAAAGCACCTTCAAGACTAGACAGATTTATCATGGCCGAAACTCTGGCTGATGGAAGTTTATGAATCTTCACAATAAATCTTTGGGGCACTAGAAGATTTTTTTTTAATTTGGTATGAACAAGAAATCATGATATCCGCTATGGCTTTGCCTAATTCTAACTTCTAATAAAGTTGTTTTAAAGTTTTTTTGAATGCAAAACAAAAGGTTACGGGTAACCCTTTGATGTAGCCTTATCCCTCTGCTTTTCATTATGTGTTGTATTGCTTAATTACAACCTCAAATGTTTTGTGCTGCAAACAGTGGGCAGTTTTGTTAGTCATTTCATGGCTGGTCATGAGGAAGTATCATTGAACTCAACCAGAGAAGATCGTCACAACTAAGTCAATTTCAATGGGCCTTAGTCATGACTAAGTTAAGGGCCATCATCACTTCTTGTGGCAATAAACTGTACAATACTGAGCTAGACGGACCAAGGTCTGACTCGGTATACGGCAATTTCTTATGTACTGTTCAACAAGTCCATTTACTTTGGGGTAAGCCCAAGGAAACTGAATCCCATCAAAATATTAATTTCTTAATTTAATGGAGTCATTCGCCCTGAAGAACATGCATGCTTTGGGAAAATGTGGAAAACAGCTTGTTGATACATCTTTCTTGTACAGTTACATCTGACTGCCTTCCCCTCATTTGGCATTACAACAGAAAAACTGTTTACAACACTTGTTTGCAGGCAAATGGTGTATGCAGCATGATTCATAAGATGTAATGCAAGTGGACTCCTCTCCAAGAAAAAAAAAGTTTTCCATGAGGTAAGGCTTGTTTATATTCTCAAGAAAGTGGTAACATCCATCAGAGTAAAACAGAACAGGGTTAGCATCAACTCTCGCAAATCAGAAAGAGCGGCAAAGAGCACCACATCTGTAAACATCACCTTCTTTCAAAATGAAACATGCAAGTAAACAGTCAACACCCTGCAGTTCAATGACAAGCCTTCTGTCCTTGCACTCCAATCCTATTGTGTTTGTTCAGAACTGGGTGTCACTGAGCTGACTTCCACTGAGAGCTTATTTCCAAGAAAATGCATGTAAAGCTGAAGCCTTAGAGAAAGTTCCAGAGACTGCAAGTGTTCAGAGGTTCAGTTTAATTTATTTATTTATTTATTTATTTATTTATTTATTTATTTATTTAATTAAACTTCTATACCGCCCAAACTTTCATCTCTGGGCGTTGACTATGTAAGGATTAAATCTCTATCTATCTATCTGTCTATCTATCTATCTAACTACCTTTCTACCTACCTACTGTACCTATCTATCTATGAAAACATTAACAGATTGAGCATGCAGCAGACCCCATGGTTTTAGCAAGAAAGCCTTAGCATTTGTGTTCTGTGGAAATGCCCAGAAAATTCCACTGGAACAACCGGTCGAGCCAGTTGCTCCGACAGAACAAGCCCTTAATTTGAAGGGCGTTCCGTTTCAGAACGGAACATCCGCAACGGCTCGCTTCAAGTGAGAACGTTCTGAGCTTGGAATGTTCTGCACATCCCTAGTACGTATCCTACTTCTGGTCTCAGGAAGCATATGCCAAAATAGGCCATGCAATGCAAACCTATCAGTCTTGGCACACTCTACCCTACTTGCTGTACGGAAACATCTATAACCCAGATATGAAGTGAGGGTCAGATGGGTTCTGTACTTCCAAGTAGGGCAGAATATGCTGTGCTTGGTAGGTTCATATGACCTTCCCAATCCCAGCATATCCCTGCTGAAAACAGACGTAGAGAGAGTATTAGTCTTCCTGGTGCTCTGGAGGCTCCATTGAACCTCAGGTTCAGTGCTACTTGTGAACCCACCCTATGTGGGAGAACAGACAAACGTGCAGTCACCTACTTGCAGTCCAAACTTGGTGCCATGGGGCAGCCATATTTGTTCTTCATCATATGCCTGCCCCATTTTTATATGAAGCACAAAAGTCGAAGAGGGTCTAGTTTTTAGGACCAAAAGAATGAAGCAGGAATGGAAGCTGAACTCTGCCGCCTTCTTCAGTTTATGAATACAAATACTTTATCTCCCTGTATATCACTGCTGTCCTTTTCTCCTAGTAGTGGTGGCCCCTGGGCCAGCAGCTGAGTATGCTCTGGGCTAGCAGCAGCAGAGCTCGGGCTGTGGGCAAAGCAATGGTGTCCTATTCAAATCAGGCTCCATCTTAAAGCAAGCTAAACTGGGCTTCAGTTTATGCCATTCAATTCCAACAGAGCTCAGTGGAGTTCACCCACCAGTAATGATTACTGATCCTCAGGGCCGGCCAAAATGCAAGATCAACCTAAGCAGTTGTTCAGAGCAGTAATGAGTTCAAGAATACTACCCCTGGGGAATGAGCCATGGACACATCCATCCTTGCTGGACGGTCCAGATGGCTTATGTTAACAAAAGGCGCAGAGTGGTACAGGAGAACCAACGGGGTTGCATTCTTTCCGTCTTGCATAGATCATCCACCAGAATGACCAACTGCAGTTCCCAAAACCTAGCTGAAAACCAGACTGAAATGGGTTCAGATGAAATTGGTTTAATCTGAAAAAACCCAGATTACTATTTCCAAGAGAGTGATGTCAGGCAAGGTCCTTTGAGCCCAAGGATTCTGAAGATCCGTGTCGCCCAGATATAAAAGCTGCAAAGGCCTTTGATGTCATCATTAAGGCTGCTTTAAAAAAATAATACAAAACTCATCAGCGCAACAGCCCTATTTTTAAACCGTCACCACAGCAACAATGCCGTAAGGTGCTTCACACAAGGCTTCACCACAGACTGGATGAACGTACCCTTTCCAGGTTGCAGGGGAGAAAACAGACCTGCCAAACCCCCTGCCGCTAGTTCTTTGTGTCTGGACGGCTCCAGTTCGGAATCTGCACCCTGAGTAGTCCCTGAGCTAGTTGACAAGAATAAACCAATCTGACTGATCACAAGCTTGGGTACCCCGAGGGTCAGGGGATGGGGTCCCAGTTCAGTGGCAGTGCATCTGCTTGGCATGCAGAAGGTCCCATGTTCCATCCTTGGCAGCATCTCCAGGTAGGGTTGGGAGAGACTCCTGCCTGCAACCTTGGACAGCTGCTGCCAGACAGTGCAGACAACACTAAGCTAGATGAACCCATGGTGGTATAAGGGATCTTCCTATGGTCTTATGTTGAAAGATGGTTGAAAGACTGAACGTTTGGCACTGCGTCTTGGTGAATTCCATATCGGCATGGCATCAGGTGTGGCAAAAGATCTGACAGACGTCGGACTAAGTGATGTCTTGATCAGAGTCAAAAATCGTTGCTCCAGGAATAAGCAATGGGCGCTTTGATTGGTCACCTTTAAAATCACAATACAGCCTACTGCTGAAAAGCTGGGGGTCTGTCTGCTACTGAAGCAAGGACATCCCCCCACCCCCCGTTCAAAAGCAGAATAGCTAAGCCAGGGATGCTCAAACTTGAGTCCTCAGATGTTGTGAGTTACCAAAATCCCAGCCATCATGATTTGAATCAGTTGCAGTCCAACCATATCTGGTGATCCAAGCTCAAGAATGCCTGAGCTAAGCTATTACTGTTGCTCTATATCAGTCCTTCATAGCCAGAAAAAATGCCCGCAAACCGATTTTTGAATTTACAGTTCAGCACCGGACTTAAGGAGACCTCTTGTCTTTTTGCTGGCTGCTCTTAAAAGCAGCTCAGCACTTAATGGAGGTTGGGGGTATTCCACAGACTTATAGGATGCATCCAGGAGTAAAATCTATCATCCTCATGGAGGTGGTTCTAGGGCTGGCTGTCTCAGAGGCTCTCTGGAAACCCTCAGCTAAATGCCCTGCCTGGACTCTGCATTTGTTACATGATCCCTGCAACTTGCCAGATATCCTCCAAAGTAAACAACTCAATGCTAAGCAGAAGCTCTTTGGGGAAAAGTTACAGCCCCAGAAAAAGAGACTTTAGAAAAACAAGCCTTCACTGCTAATAAGATGCCCAGATACAGAACACATTAGCTTTCATTTCAGCCAAGGAAAGTCCCTATAATTTTTTCAACTATCTCCTAAAAAAATGTTTTAGGGGGGGGGGGGGAAGCAGAAGGTCCCATTTCCTGCTACTTGAGAATATAGTATGGCAGGAGAATTAAACTTCCCAACAATGGCTTGTTCGGAAAAATTACTTTTTTGCTGCTCTTCATGAAAATCACATTGGGATGGTTCGGATGCTGCTGCAGCGGGGCCCTTTTAAATGTAGGGAAGGGACATGGGGACAACATCTTCCTCTCTCCCAGCACAGCCCCATCTAATTGCATGGGGTGCGGTGGGGGTTTCCAATCTGACGTGTGGTTCATCCGTGCATGCTTTCAGAGCTACTTTAACGCTGTATTAAAACCATGCACCGAGGGGCTGTTCGCACAAACTGCACATGCGCAGTTGGGCGGCAACAGAATGACATCTCGACAGATGCTCCTCCCTGATTCGAGTTTAAACTCTTCACTTTTGGAGCCAATCTGCCCCATAAGGCACATGCACAAGCAAAAAGGAGCAAGTCCGCTTCAAAATCAAGGAGTTGAAACTCCCCATCTTTGGCGCCGACTCCTCACGGCCTTGTACATCTCGAGGGATATGAGACCAGAGGAGGAAGGGAGCAAAAATAAACAAACAGGAATCATGTGGCAGCTTTGCAAGTTTGAGAAGTACTGCTCTAAACAATGATGTCGGTCTGTCTGTTGTTCACCATATGTGTAAACTTCCAGGTTTTTGTGGCCGGTTACTATGGAGAGTGCCAAACAAGCAAACTTCTTAGTTGCCGCATAGGTTTTCAGTTGTCTCTTTCCTCAGTCCTTGCATCTATGCATAGGAATCCTTGCTTCCTTGGGCATGCTAGCGGGTGTGTGCGTGCATGCACACATGGGATGAAAACAGAAAGCCAAGTCAGTGGCTTCCTAAATTTGTCAAATAGTAAAACACTTTTTGTGAAAGTGCGGGGTGCACCCCCCACCCCAGCAAATACTACTGAACCACTTAGTCCACGAGCCAGGCCCATAAACTTTGGCCATTAGTAGCATCTGAGGGGACGAATGATTTTTGGCAATATCTACCCCCACCCAGAAGCCACCTAATGGCACAGCGGGGAAATGACTTGATTAGCAAGCCAGAGGTTGCGGGTTACAATCCCCGCTGGTGTGTTTCCCAGACTAGGGGAACCACCTATATTGGGCAGCAGTGATATAGGAAGGTGCTGAAAGGCATCATCTCATATTGCATGGGAGACGACAATGGTCAACCCCTCCTGTATTCTACCAAAGGCAACTACAGGGCTCTGTGGTCGCCAGGAGTCGACACCCACATGAAGCACATTTACCTCCACCCCACCCCAAGACGGAAAATAGGTGATAACGCTGTTGCACTTATAGGTGATAACACTGCTCATCTGTGTTATCACCTCTTCTTTAGCCCTACCCGCAAACAATTAGTTAAAACTGCAGTCAGTTCTGCACAGAGGAAAGGGTTAAGTCAGGGCTGCACAACTCAAATGCCCTAGAGGGCCGGAACCATCCACAAGTTGGTGTGCAGGGGCCACAGTAACATTATTAGTGCATTATGACATTATAATTAAATATTATTAGCTACTTGTGGCTCTATTTCCCCTGTCAATTGACCCATAGTTTCAACCAAGGATAGTGGCCAGAGAACAGGTCCTGTCCCTGCTCAATCAGTGGGGCCCCTAGAGTGCATGCCAGCCCCAAACAAATGCTAAGTCCTCTCCTCTCCCTAAATTGTTGTTGCTTTCAGGCTGCAATGCTGGGCATGCTTACATGGGAGTAAGCCTCACTGGGTACACCATGGAGCATATTACTGAGCAAGCATGCACAGGATGGGGCTATAAGGCAGTATCCAGCCTCTGTGTTGCTGCAGGATACCTGGGGGGCCAGTAAAATAGTCCCTGCGGGCCGAATCCGGCCCCCGGGCCTTATGTTGTGCAGGCCTGGGTTAAGTTAACAATGGACAAATGGTTGTCCTCTCTCCATGGAGTAATCTTTGGAGGACATTCCTGTCAATGTCCATTTCCATTTCTCTGACAACACTGATTACATTTTGAAGTGGTGGTTGTGTTTTTAAAAGTTTGCAAAGCTTTTAAAACACGCTTGGGAAATTTGGCCTCCGCAGGCTTGATGGTCAGGACAAGAACACACTGAAAACTGAAAGTCTTGCAATGCTAATCACCTCTTTTCCATTTCTAGTGTTGTCCCCCCAGGATGGCACGGACCACCCCAGCTGGTTCATGGACTGTCAGGTGTAGCACACTACTGAAGACCTGTAAATCCGAGGCACAGGTACAGCAAGGTCAGCCTCCAAGACAGAGATGAATACAGCCCACTTACTAAGGTCACCTTAAGTGGTGCAATGGGGAAATGCTTGACTAACAAGCAGAAGGTTGCTGGTTCGAATCCCCACAGGTATGTTTCCCAGACTATGGAAAACATCTGTATCAGACAGCAGTGATATAGGAAGATGCTGAAAGACATCATCTCACACTGAGCGGGTGGAGGCAATGGTCAACCCCTCCTGTATTCTACCAAAGACAACCACAGGGCTCTGTAAGTGCCAGGGGTCAAAATCAACTTGACGACACACTTTACCTTTACTAAACCCAGCTTATCACTCCTGTGTTTTAAAGTCCCTCAGTACTGTGTTGTTTTTGATTTTGTTTTTAATTCATTATTGTTGTTGTTGCTGTTTATTAAAAATATATTTAAATAATACAATGTTAAAAATATTTATATTCAGCTTTTCAAGAAAAAGGTTTTCAAAGCAAAGTTATCAGAACATGGTTCCCTGTTCTCAAAAGGGCTCCCTGTTCAAAGATAAACAGAAAGTAGGCACTGGCAACAGCCACTGGAGGGATGCTGTGCTGGGGTTGGATAGGGCCAGTTGCTCTCCCCTTGCTAAGTTTAAGCGAGTCACCACTTTAAAAGGTGCCTCTTTCCCAATTAACATTTTTATCCTCCCCTTTGGTGTCACTCTGTGATAATGTCACTAAACCAGGGCTGTACAACTAGACCAGACCCTGATGTGGGACTAAAACTCCCCCCATCATAGGAACATAGACAGATGCCAAATACTGAGTCAGACCATTGGTCCATCTAGCTCAGTATTGTCTACACAGACTGGCAGCAGCTTCTCCAAGGTTGCAGGCAGGAGTCTCTCTCAGTCCTATCTGGAGATGCTGCCAGGGAGGGAACTTGGAAGCCCCTAGATGCTCTTCCCAGAGCAGCTCCATCCCCTGAGGGGAATCTCTTACAGTGCTCATACATCAAGTCTCCCATTGAAATGCAAACCAGGGTGGAGCCTGCTTAGCAAAGGGGACAAATTCATGCTTGCTACCATAAGACCAGCTCTTCCATCCCCAGCCACTGGGGCCAACAGTCAGGAATAATGGGAGTTGTCATCTGCAGGAGGCCTGAAGCTGTGTATCTGTGCACTAGGCAATTTGTTTGTTGCAGTTTGTCTCATAAGAGCATAAGAACAGCCCTGCGGGATCAGGCCCAAAGCCTAGCTAGTCCAGCCTGTTTCACACAGTGGCCCACCAGAGCCCTGCTGTGGGTCTCCCAAGTGACTAAAAGTTTTAGCCACAATTTTAAGGCTCTCCAAGGGGCTGTGATGCTACCAAAGCCTCCCCACCAAAGAACACAGCCCAGCAGTTGCACGTCTCAAGGATTGCCAGGACGACCATCTTTCCAACGCCCCCTTGGACCCATCTCTCTGAGCTCTAAGAACTGTCTAATCAAAGAGGAAGTTTCTCGTTTTGTTTTCTGTGTGAAGCACTTGCAGATTTTTTCTATGAGGTGTCGTTCAGTATACAACTCCCCTCTGGGAAGTTGTACAGCCCAGGAACAGTTTTACAATGTGCTGAGCTGTTTTGTCTGCAGGCTCTTTAAATCTTTTTTCGGCAGCTATTATTTCACGTCTTGGGAGAGCCAGGGCCGTCAATGCGGAAGAGGCACGACAAAAAGGAAGGACGCTGCAGCTGTGATCTCTGCTCAGGCATGGCAGTTGTGGCTAAAGGCTACTTTAGCGCCAACTGTAACAGATGGACACAGCTTTCAAATAGCAGAGATTAGGCCAGCAAGTCCACCAGTCGGGAAGATGTCCTAGTGGTGCAGGAAGGAAGATAGAGCACGGAGTAGTGGTTAGAGCGTTGGACTAAGCCCGGGAAGACCCGAGTTCAAATCCCCATTCAACCATGACACTCACTGGGTGACTCTGGGCCAGTCATGTGTCTCTCAGCCAAACCTACCTCACAGGGTTGTTGAGAGGATAAAAATAACCACGTACACTGCTCTGAGCTCCTCGGAGGAAGAGCGGGATATAAATGTAATGAATGAATGAATGAATGAATGAATGAACGAATGTCTTCTTTGCTATGAACCACACCGCCTATTGAGAGCATCTGGAGTGGTTTGTCTGCAGTTGCCACCGGCACATCTGGTGGCTACTCAGGGACGGGCCTTCTCCATTGCTGCCCCGAGGCTTTGGAACACACTTCTGGCTGAAATAAGAGCCTCCCCATCTCTTACAACTTTTTAAAAGGCCGCCAAGACACAATTGTTCACCCAGGCTTTTAATCAGATATTGTTTTAATTGTGTTCTTAATAGTTTTTTTTTAATTGTTGTCATGTTTTAATCTTTTTATCTGCTGCTTTTATGGTTTTGTTGTAAACCGCCCAGAGACTTGCATTTTGGGCAGTATACAAATGTGTTAAACAAACAAACAAACAAACGTAGCTCTGCCGACAGAGTCTCCTGAAGCCACGGAAGCTGTCCCTGAAAAGACTACAATTCCCAGGATGACTTGCAGAAGACAAATGTGTGTTTGGGGGTGGGGGCAGGGGGGAGACAGTCTCCCAGCAGTCCTTTTGAAATATAAACAGTGCTCTGCTGCTCAGAATGAAAAGAGTTTACACAGTTTACACAGAAGCCTGTCTAATAAGCCCAGACAGGTGCCTTTGGATGGCTGATGCTTTGGCTCTGAATTGAAGTGTCTTTTCCACTCGCAGCTCAATAGCTGGTCGCCCAAACCATCAGAGCAGGGCTGCCTTTGAAGTACCTCCGAATCAAATATGGGCTGCTTCACACAGCCCTAAGAAATAATATAATACATTAAAAAAAAAAAAAAAGACAGATGGCAAGAGTGAGTTCCATGATTATGTCTAAACGATCATTACAGGAATACAAACAAAGAACCTACCTTCCACTGCAAGGAATGAAACCACTGATCCCTCAGGTAACTGTTTGCAGCCTGCAATTAAAAAGGGAGAGAGAGAACATAAATGCAGCCATTAGTTTCTACTAATGCTACACCCCATTAAGCCAAAAACACAAGCCGATCACTCACATGGTCTTTAAAGGCTGGAAACCAGCCCATAACGTCATTTGGTTGAACCCTTTCACCTGGCACATCTACTACTGGATTGCTGCTAGCTTCAAAACATGTCCTTCACGTACGCAAAGGACTGCTCTCTAAAAGCTCCAAGGAGTTGATTCTTCTGGCTCAGAGGTCGGTTCGCTTCGAAAGGCAGAAGTAAATGAGAGTGCACCAGCCTCCCTCTTTTATTTATTTATTTTTCTTAAATTCATTTGGCTTTCTGCTTGCCCATACAAGATGCACTGGAGCTGGGTCTGCTCAGAGGACTTGGAAGACCGTGCAAAACAATCTTAAGGATTTTGATTCCAAACAGATAAAAAAGGATAAGGCCTGCACTATCAGCCACCAAACTCAACACTGTAGTATCACTGGAGAAGGTATGGCGAGGAGGTTTAGTGCTGTGCTTCCCTTGTTTTCTATGCACATATAGGATGCTCTACACTTCTTATATTCATACCTATAGAAGGTTTCCTTCTGAACTTGCGTAACCTTAAACTTTTGTAACCCACAGATCTTGCTTTTCACTGAAAACCTTGTAATTGCCTTCATGCTCGTCTTCCTATTTTTATTTTCATTCTTGTATTTATGTTTTGACTTCATATATCCTTTTCGTACCAATTAGTAAGTATCGTATCATATATCCTTTTCGTACCAATTAGTAGGGTTTACTTAAAGCATCCTTCTAACCACCTGAAAAAGGGAGGATAGATAAGATATGCTCCAAGAACAATATCTTAATTAGAATGCCCTTGGCAGTTGTCCAAGTGTTTGGGTCCCTCCACTGAGAAGGTGAACCCATCAGACCATCTCCAGGTGTTGTTTATGAGTTCTGTAAAAGTATAAAAATGCAGCAGGACACCACAATAATTGGAACCTTGGTGAAGACCTAAAGACTCGGGAAAGTGCTATGCAGCCAGCTGGCTCCAGGGGGTTCATCCACCGTCATCTCTGGGGTTCCTGATAAGCAGCAAGGCCATATGGTATATCTTTGTTCTGTAATCCTCTTTCGGTATTATTCAGCTCTACCTAATAAAACCTCTTTGGCATTTACACTGGAGTCAGCTTATTGTCTTCAAATCTTAGAACCTGTTGGTCACCGGCTGGCCACCAGTGCCAATATAAACATCCTAGAGGATGAAGAAGGTGTCATACACGGAATACTCCATGATTTGTTAGCCATTGCAAAAACCTCTCTCAATGCAGTGCAGAAGGTTTCCAACTTTTGGTCCCCAGATGTTGGACTACAGCGCCTGTCAACCCCGGCCACAATGATGGCTGGAGGTGATGGGAGTTGTAGTTCAACATCTGGGAACCTCTGCACGACATTAAGAGAGGTAGGCAATAAAATACGAATTCTTGTGAACGTGATTCTTTCAAATAACTATCTTATAGAGACATTTTCCAGCTGAAGGAACGGGATTGGCTCTCCAGAATCACCTGACTCCCTGCAGTGTGCACCCACATGGAAATCAGTGTCTAACTCATGAAGTCTACACTCAGTGGTTTGCCATCAGAGGTGTCTGTGGCTAGAATTGTTGGGAATTAACTAATGCCAGGTTCCCAACCTTGTTAAACAAGTGTACCTTCTTTCACAAACCTTCAGCTGAAGTGCCCCATAATATGTGTGTGTGTGTGTGTGGTTGTCTTTGGTAGAATACAGGAGGGGTTTGCCATTGCCATCTCCCGTGCAGTGTGAGAGGATGCCTTTCAGCATCTTCCTCTATCGCTGCTGCCTGATATAGGTCTTTCCCATAGTCTGGGAAACATACCAGTGGGGATTCAAACTGGCAACCTCTGGCTTGCTAGTCAAGTCACTTCCCCGCTGTGCCATTAATTGGCTTATTCATGTATAAAAAGGTAAAGTGTGCCATCAAGTCGATTTTGACTCCTGGCACTCACAGAGCCCTGTGGTTGTCTTGGGTAGAATACAGGAGGGGTTGACCATTGCCATCTCCCGCGCAGTGTGAGATGATGCCTTTCAGCATCTTCTATATTGCTGCTGCCTGATAAAGGTATGCGGGGAAATGCTTGATTAACAAGCAGAAGGTATTCTTGAGTACGCCCACTGAAATTAATGAAACAAGTTTCTTGCTCTATTAATTTCCACGAGAATACCCAGTGCTAACTTACTGAAGCCTGTCAGTCAGGCTGAGGGGAGGAGTATGCTGAGCTTCAGCACGCAGCCAGCCAATCAGGAGCCGAGGGGGGTGCTCTTCACCCTCCTCCCTCTCCTTCTGCAGTGGAGACATCGCCGAGAAGGAGCAAGAAGTCCTCAGACAGGGAGCAATTGGTGCGGCTGCAACATGGGAAGGCAGGAGGGGTCCGAGTACCCCGAGAGCCCTTCCAGTCTCCCAGAGGTACTAGCACCCCCTGTCGGGAACGTCTGGACTACGGGAACACTGCAAGTTGCAGGCCTCTTGGCAAAGCGGGCCATATTGCCTGACTCATCCTCTGCCATCCTACAGTATCCCCCTCTGTTGACATCTGTTTTACTCAGGCGGACAATGAGAAATGCTCTGCACAGAGAATAAATTACAAAGAACACAGCCGCCTTTGCTGCTGGGCCCTTCTTGCACAAACCATTTCAACAACCCCAGTCTTCAACATCAACAAGAGGAGGAAGAAAAAAACATCAGCCGGCACCCAGCAGACATTTTTTTGCACGCAAGCTCCCTTTCATTCGGTGTGCAGCTAGCGACAGTTTCCTTGAGCAACACCAACCGGACTGCTTCTTCCCCAAAAGCTAGAGGAATGAATGTGCTTGGTCTAGTTAAGCCCTGCTAACTAAGCAAAGAGGCATCTTTCAAAGCGGTGAATCTCTTTATATTTAGCAGGCGGAGAGTAACTGGCCCTGTCCAATCCCAGAACAACATCCCTCCAGCTGCTGTTGCTGGTATCTGCCTTATGTTTCTTTTTAGATTGTGAGCCCTTTGGGGACAAGGGACCATCTTGATGAATTATTTATTTTTCTGTGTAAGCCGCTTTGAGAACTTTGGTTGACAAGCGGTATATCAATAATATAATATAATATAATATAATATAATATAATATAATATAATATAATATAATATAAATTTATAATAATTTATAAATATATAGAGAGAGGAGAACTGGTCTTGTGGTAGCAAGCATAACTTGTCCCCCTAGCTAAGCAGGGTCCACCCTGGTTGCATTTGAATAGGAGACTAGAAGTGTGAGCAGTTTAAGATATTCCCCTCAGAGGATGGAGCCGTTCCAGGAAAAGCATCAAGGTTCCAGATTCCCTCCCTGATTTCTCCAAGACAGGGCTGAGAGAGATTCCTGCCTGCAACCTTGGAGAAGCTGCTGCCAGTCTGTGAGGACAGTACTGAGCTAGCTAGACCAATGGTCTGACTCGGTATACGGCAGCTTCCTATGGTCCTATCGTAGTCGTAGTAATAGTCTACACAGCATTTGGATGTTTCCTAGGGATGCATCATGTAGGCTTTGGGCTTGCAATCTCCCCTTAGGTTTCTTGCTCTTCAGTTTTCCAACAAGAATTATTCCCCCCACCACCTCCTGATCCTTACTGTTTCTTCTAATTTTTTATTGATTGCTTTGGGCAATGTTCATTTTGTGACCAGGCTTAAGCATGTCAATGAAAAGACACTATTGAGGGAGGGAGGCCAAAAGCAATGCTGAACTTTGAACTGTGCAAATACAGTTCTGTTAAAAATTCACATCGTTACTAGGGAACCTGCAAGGTGTTCTTTAGCCTCTCTGCCTCTCTCTCTCTCTCTCTCTCTCTCTCTCTCTCTCTCTCACCACCACCACCACCCCTGATTTTCCAGAGTGGGGATGGGGCTGTAGAGCAGTGGTGGAGCATCTGGCTTTGCAAGCAGGCTCAATCCATGGTAGCATCTCCAGGTAGAGCTAGGAGAGATTCCTGCCTGCAACCTTGGAGGGCGGCTGCTGCCAGTCCGTGTAGAGTATCCCTGAGCTAGATAGACCAAGGGCCTGACTCAGTAGAAGGCAGCTTCCTGTGTTGCTCCTTCCACATGGCCATGGGATGCATTGAATTTCTGAATGGCCAATGGCCATTCGGAAATTCCGTACGTGTCTATGGCCCTTTGGAAGGAACCAGTGAGCATTCCCTGTCATTCATTGTAGTACATTCTGTAGGGCACCTGTTTTGCACACAGAAGGTCCCAGCTTCAATCCCCGGCAGCATATCCAGGTAGGGCTGGGAGAGACTCTTGCCTGGAACCGTGGAGGGCCGCCGTCAGTCCGTAAGACCACTTGAACCAGTTCCAAACCGGTTCAGAGTATCGAAAACTTGTTAGGACAAGTGTAAAGTAAAGTAAAGTTGTGCCGTGTCGAGTCGGTGTTGACTCCTGGAGACCACAGAGCCCTGTGGTTGTCTTGGGTAGAATACAGGAGGGGCTGACCATTACCATCTCCTGCGCAATATGAGGTGATGCCTTTCAGCATCTTCTTATATCGCTGCTGCACAATATAGATGTTTCCCATAGCCTTGGAAACACACCAGCGGGGATTCAAACCAGCAACCTCTTGCTCCCCAGGCAAGTTATTTCCCCACTGTGCCATTAGGTGGCTAGGTCACGTGCATGCTCCCAAACCGCTGTTTCCCAGTTAGGTAGGAGAAGGTGGGGAGAGTGTGAGGGAGGTGCTGGGTAGGACAGGTTTTCCTCCTACCTTGTTAAAATGCTGGTTGTTATATATAGAGAGATATAATTAATTAATTAATATACCGCCCGACTCCAAAGGCTCTAGGTGGTTAACAAAAAATAAACACACTCAGTGTTCCCTCTAACAGGGATTCCCAGATGTTCACTACAACTCCGAGCATCCCCAGTTGAAATGGCCTCTGGCTGGGCATTATGGGAGTTGTAGTCAACAACCATCTGCGAATCCCTGTTAGAGGGAACAATGAACACAATGAGAACAAAATAAAATCAACTCTTAGAACAATTTTAAACATTCAGAGCTTACCCAAAGCCTGACTAAAAGGATGTGTCTTAAGGGCTCTTTGGAAGGGTGGGAAAGATGTTAAGCCACTAACATCTATAGGGAGCACATTCCACAGCCCAGGAGCAACCACGAGAAGGCCTGCTCCCAAGTAACCACCAGAAGAGCTGGCAGCATCCAGAGGTGGACCTCTCTCAATGACCTTAATGTACAGTGGGGATCATGCAGAAGAAGGTGCTCTCTCTCTCTCTCTCTCTCTCTCTCTCTCTCTCTCTCTCTCTCGAACAAAGTCCTCAATTGTTTATGAAAGCTGGGTAGGACGGCACTGCCATACCCAGCTCCTGCCTCACACACGATTGCTCCCCCTCCTCCCACTAAGGATGTGCACAGAACTGGTTCAGAGGCCCTTTATGGGCCTCCGAACCAGTTTGAGCGACCGGCAGTTCTGCCGGTTCGAAGGCAGGGGGGTTCGCTGTAAGGGCGGGGGAGGGTGCACTTACCACACCCTCCGCTTTCCCCCCGCCGGCACTCCACTGCAAACTGTTCCGGCAGGGCGGCAGGGTACTTCCCTGCCTCCCTGTCTGCTCCTTGGACTGCCGCCTTGTCCACGCCTTACTCCGAACCGTTCGAACCGGTTCGGAGTAAGCAGAATGTGCATGCACACGTCGTGCTCGCTCATGTGCATGTTGGGTGTGTGCAATGTGCGTCCGTGCTCAGGTACTTCCGCTTACTTCTGGACCGATGAGTGGATGGGGCAGCAGGCAGATCCGCTGCTGCCCCACCGGACTGATTTGCAATGGAGCGCCGGAGGGGGTAAAGTGGAGGGAGCTGCAAGTGCAAGTGCACCCTCCCCCACCCTTAAAGTCAACCTCCCCATCTTCGGATTTCCCCTGCCCGGTTCTGTGCACATCACTACTTCCCACTTAGTAGTTTGCTCATACACAAGCAGAAACTGAGAACGGGTATGCAGCTCCCGAACTTGAGTAGGATACTTGTCCTATCCAGCTTTCGATTGTGTCAACTGCCTTCGTGCATAGACAGTACTGAGCTACATGGACCAATAACATGATTCAGCATACGGGGACTTCCTGTGTTTCTAAATCCCTATATTTAGCAAGCTGTGCATCTTGGGCGAGCCAGGCTGAGTGATAGGCTTTCCATGACCCAAGCCAATATTATCCCAGAAAGGATAATTTATATGCAAAGGAAGGAAATTCTGAAAGGTGGATATCGGGACACAAGCCTAAAATAGAAGCAGGTACCAAAAAAACAAAACAAAACAAGGATGAAAGGACAGGGGACATACAAACAATTGCATTCCTAATCGAGGCAAACCTTTGCCCTGGATTTTCCCTAGGAAAAAGACTGCCATGCGGTTCAGAAAATGGCAAGTTGCAGATTATCTGCAGCTATTGTTATGCTTATCAGGAATTTCTGCTTGTTTTTCCTCCTGGGCACACCTGATTGCCAGGAATAGACTAAAAAAAAAAAAAAAAAATAGCAACGCCACAGGGCAGAACTCACTTGGCCAAATTTAGAACCAGCTTTAATCAAATACTGAAAGGGGAAAGTGCGTCTTTGCAACTGGTCTTCCTTCCAAGCAACCCACAAGCAAAGCCCTACAGGTGGAATACCACCCATGGGCAGTGTTCTCTCTAGTTTTTTGTTCATCTGTAGGTGGAATGAGTTTTGTTCTGGGCAGCAGTATCAAGGCAAAGTATTTTTGCATATGCATTCAGAGTGGGGCCTCCCTGAGTCAACCTGAGTGGGATCTAAAATTGAGCAGAGATCAAAAAAGACATCCAAAAAGCACTTGCTTTCGAGGGAACACTGCCCATTACTAGAGCTGTCCCGACCATTCGAGAGAAGCATTTATAAATTGAATTAATAATAATAATAATAATAATAATAATAATAATAATAATAATAATAATATGGCTCAAGGGTCATACAGCTCAAGCACTGGCTGAAGGCCAACAGCCAGTAATGGGACAATAGCCAACCCATAGAAACATAGGAAGCTGCCTTACAACGAGTCAGACCACTGGTCCATCTAGCTCAGTCCTGTTCACACTGACTGGAAGGGGTTCTCCAAGGTTTCAGGCAGGAGTCTCTCCCAGCCCTACCTGGAGATGCTGTCAGGGGCTGGACTTGGAACCGTCACATACAAAATAGATGCTCCACCACTGAGCTATCACCACCTAAGGGCACAGCGGGGAAATGACTTGACTAGCAAGCCAGAGGTTACCAGTTTGAATCCCCGCTGGATAGAGGAAGATGCTGAAAGGTATCATCTTATACTACGCGGGAAATGGTAATGGTCAACCCCTCCTGTAGTCTACCAAAGACAACCACAGGGCTCTGTGGGCGCCAGGAGTCGACACCGACTCAACGGCACACTTTACTTTGCCACAAGGCTAGTTCTCTACCTCACTGCAACAGGGGATGATGGGAGCTGTAGTCCAATGACATCTGAGGACCCACATTTGAGAACCCCTGCAGTAAACAATACTGAGTTAGATGAGTTAATGGTCCAATTTGGTAAAAGGAAGCTTTGTATATTTGTACAAGTTATCCCAAGATTGTCTCTCTATATATGGCTATAAGCTATCACCTCATAACTCAAAACCATGAGCTCCAAAAACATACAATTCAAATTATTTGTATTACGGTCCTCCTTGTTTCTAAGTTTTTCAGCCACAAGTTTCCACAGGCAAATGAGAACAAGAAACCTTTTGGGGAGAGAGAGGAAAAGGAAACCTGTGATTTGCAAAGATGAGTGCGAAATTCTGATGCACTTTACCTTAAATTTTGGCAGAAGGAAAAAGCGAGGGAGCTGTGGTATTCTTTGCCTCACGTACCTTTGCCCAATTACCTTCTTTATTGTGTCATGACTTAAATAATTCCCCGAGTAATTGGTTTCTATTTTAGTGCTCTAATCCTGGACTCGCCTAGCAGTGGGACTGTATCCAACCGGTCCTGCCTGGATGGGAAATCCATTACTGTGCTGCATCCACAGCGGGTCACGCATCACGAATCCAGACGCAACAGCTCCGAATGAAAACATATGGGAGCGATTGTGTCTGTGTGAGGACGCCAAGCTGTTCCTCAAGGCTGAAGGGGTCCCTCCTTCCAGCCCTTGCAAGAGGGCTCCAACACAAACATACATAGCAGCCCAGAATCCATTCAATGCCATTATCAGTGTTGATGAAACAATATTGTGATCTCAGATCTTGGAGATGGAAACAATATGTGAGCAAAGCATTTCCCTTGCTGATGCCCGTTTCTCACGACTGCTATTAATTTGCTTTCGGAAAACAAGAAAAGAAAAAGAAACACGGCAGGCTGCGGCAGATAAAAATCTACCCAGCCTGCCAAATTCCCTTTCTACTTGGCCAGGAGTTTTGAATGCAAGGTTGCAGCCATTTTTCATAGTAAACAGCCTTTTAAAATCAGGCTAGCAATGAACATGAGAATACAGGATAAGAATTTGAAGCAGGATAAGAATTTGAAAAGTAGCACAGGTGGTATGACAACATGAAAATCTTTCCTTGTGTGGTCCACCCCACTTTATTATGATGTTGCACTATTTTCTTGTGTGGTTGCTGGATGTAATTCTGGGCAGGTTTGGAGTCTTGAGTTTTTCATTGCAGTTGGCATTTGAATGATTTATTCCCCTGCTAGCTGAGCAAAGAGGCACCTTTTAGGAACATAGGAAGCTGCCATATACAGAGTCAGACCATCGGTCCATCTAGCTCAGTACTGTCTACACAGACTATCTACACAGACTGGCAGTGGCTTCTCTAGGTTTGCAGGCAGGAGTCTCTCTCAGCCCTATCCTGGAGATGCCAGGGAGATAACTTGGAACCTTCTGCATACAAGCATGCACATACTCATCCCAGAGTAGCCTCATCCCCTAAGAGGAATATCTTACAGTGCTCACACATGGAGTCTCCCATTCAAATTCAAATGATGGTGGACCCTGCTTAGCTAAGGGGACAATTCATGCTTTCTACCACAAGACCATCTCTCACCTTTTAAAGTGGTGATTCTCTTACATTAGCAGGAGAACAACTTCCCTAATTCAATTCCAGTGGCTCTTGCTGGTGCCAGACCGCAGTTTGGCAGTTCCGTGAACACCCCTAAGATACGCCCCTGATTTTACCTGCCCAGTCAGACCACTGGGAGAGACTCTGATCTACACAACAACCCTTGCTGGAGTCTGGCCAGCGAGCACCAAGAAGACTTTTCTCAATGGTGCACAGTGTTACTTCGATTGCCAATGTACTTCTGGGCAAAATACAAGGTGCTGGTGGATCACCAATAAAACCATAGACGGCTTGGGACCAGTCAGGGTCTCTGCATGAGCCCCACTGCTTGTTAAGGTCATCTGGGGAGGTCCGTCTATAGCTGCCACTGGCAGGTCAGGCCTTCTTGTAAGGTTTCAGCAAGAATCTTTCCCAGCCCTACCTGGACATGCTGGAGATTGTAGCTAGAATGTTCTGCGTGCAAAGCTCTACAATCGAGCTAGTGCCCCATCTCAATAGAAATTATTTATAGGTAGCTGCCATCTGGTGGATCAGACCCTTGGTCCATCTAGCTCAATACTGTCTGCTCTAACTGGCTCCAGCTAACCAAGGTTTCAAGGCCTTTCCTCGCCCGACCATGGAGATGATAGATGCTGGCTCCTTATTACAGGCTGAGTATCCCTAATCCGGACATCCGAAATGCGTCAAAATCCAGAAATCACCACGGCGTGCGCCCGCAGCACCAACAAAACATTATTTTCACATGAAACTTGAATTTCATCTCCACCTAAAATGCCATGTTTGAGTCTAACATGACCAGCAACATTATTGTGTTGAAAATTTTCTTGCAATTAGTTTTCATTACATTTATAGCTACAAAACATTATTTTCACATGAAACTTGAATTTCATCTCCACCTAAAATGCCATGTTTGAGTCTAACATGACCAGCAACATTATTGTGTTGAAAATTTTCTTGCAATTAGTTTTCATTACATTTATAGCTACCCATAGTTATCATAAATTCAATGCTTATTTGTTTTTATACTTTAAATAAAACCGAAAGAAATAAAATACAGTGTACAGTAACCTTTTGTGTTTAGACTTGGATCCCATGCCCAAGATATCTCATTATAGTACGCAAATTTTCCAAAATCCGGAAAAGTCTGAAATCCGGAACACTTCTGGTCCCAAGCAGTTTGGATAAGGGATATTCAACCTGTATCAAGAAAGAAGTCCCCACCCCAACTGATGACCAATTTGCACAATCAGCAGAAATGTGGTAAAGCCCCTTCTGGAATGTAACACTTCCGGCTGAAGGGGCTAGCATGATTGAATATTCCAACAGCAATCTCTCTCTCTCTCTCTCTCTCTCTCTCTCTCACACACACACACACACACACACACACACACACATACATATACAGAGTTAAAGAGATGTGGATCCAAGTTTGAAAACTCTCTGGTCTAAGCCAAACTCTTTCGCCACCCACTGAAGATTGTACCAAAGATACAACGGTTTCCAAGGATCCAAAAGAATACCAAAAGGTCTTGGATGCTATTCCTCTCACGGCCATTTGCAAAAGTCTACTGGCATGTACCAAGGCTGTTCTTAGTGGATGTTGGATCAGTGTTAGTACATTCTCACATCCAGCAAACAGAGTCAAAATGATTTAACAGTGGACGCTAGAGAACGATTCATTCATGTTTACTATACCTGCAGCAAGACGGTACCCCCCGGGATCGTGAGCTGTAAACAATACTTGGGGGCATTCTCCCAAGAGAGCAACTGGACATCTTCAATTGAGCTGTAGGAAATTGCATTTTCCATGTACCCAGTTGGCTGCAAAACACAAACAAGAAAGAGAGAAAAGTGTAAGCACATCAAATAGATCCCCAACAAGGATTAAGTCAAGCGTTTCACAATTGTTTTCAGCTGACCATTTACCCAAATCAATGTAAAATAAGTAAGATTGTATTTAGGAATATGTCAGTCTTTCATGTCTACAGGGAGTGAAGAGGGTTGTGTCCACCACAAAAATCTTCATTGGTAAATATTATGCCAGTTGGAGAAAATATGCACAATTTCCCTTATTTTGCATAATTTATTACATATTTTAACTACTTGCATAATTTATTCTTGTTCTGCAAATCACTGAGGAGGCAAAGAGCTATACAAGGCGTATTGAAACTCTGTCACCGACAAACTGGAAACTTGCGTTTCTCAAAATTAAAGCCGAGATCTTCAGGAACACAATACCATATTATGTCCCTGGCAGTGGTGAAGGCCAGACCACTCAGGATTGCACAGTCCATGCCACAGAAGCCAGCGAGTAACAGCCAAACACGGTATCTTTCCTTTGCAGGGTACCTATTCTATAGTCTTCTATAGCAGCTTCCTATGTTCCAGATCGGCTTGGACAGCAAGAGAAATCTAGCCTGGAAAGCATTCTGCAGGGTTTGGCCTAACCCAGGAAGACAGTATTTTCTACAAGGAATCTGGCCCATTTTCTGAATAAGTTTGAAAATGCCAAGAAAGCTTCACTTGTAAGGTAAATAAACCAACCACATCCATTCCTTTACTTCCATAAGAAATTAATGCAGAGCAAAATCCTCGCTTCACTAAAAATGTTCTTTGCCACCTCTTTGCTCCTCCAATTTAGTTGTTCTAGTCTCTCCTTGCAAGTAAAAAACTGGGAGCAGGGGGAGAAACCTTGCTGCAATTCTCACCTTCTGTTTTGGTTCTGCTGTCCCAAAGCAGCAGCATCAAGCACACGGCAGATATCTGAACATTAACCTTGTCAGTGACTCCTAGACCTCCAGCAATGAATCTTACCCACTTGGCACAGATCAGCGTCTGATCAGTTAACCTGCTAACTGGGCAAAGATGCATCTTTTAAAAGTGGCGGTTCTCTTTATTTAGAACAGGGGGGAGAGCAACTGGCCCTATCCATCCCCAGCACAGCATCCCTCCAGTGACTGTTGCTGGTGTCTAGCTTATGTTTCATTTCAGATTGTGAGCCCTTTGGGACAGAGAGCTTTCTTTCTCTCTCTCTCTATGTAAACCGCTTTGGGGACTTTTTGTTGAAAAGGTAAAGTTGTGCCATCGATTCGGTGTTGACTCCTGGCGCCCACAGAGCCCTGTGTTTGTCTTTGGTAGAATACAGGAGGGGTTTGCCATTGCCTTCTCCCTCACAGTATGAGATGATGCCTTTCAGCATCTTCCTACATCGCTGCTGCCCGATATAGGTGTTTCCCATAGTCTGAGAAACAGACCAGCGGAGATTCGAACCGGCAACCTCTTGCTCCCTAGGCAAGTTACTTCCCCGCTGCGCCATTAGGTAGTAACCCAATTTATATCCAGGGCAAAAAAATCCACTATTTGTGTCAGTTGGCAGGGACAACTTCCGAGTTCGCAGTAAAGCCTCCCCATAAATTCATGATAAAACCTGCTGTGCGTATAAGCCCCAAGACATCAGGGACAACTCTAGAACAACTATGGGAGCAAAAGGAGGGGGGCAAATAAAATTATTGGGTTTTTTTTTTTTTGAGGATTTTGCTATACATTAAATACTTACAGAGTCAAGGTAATTAATGTTGTTAGTTTATTTATCTTACCAATGAGATAAATGCTTGCTCGACATTTTCATTTACTCAGAAAATGGGCCAGATTCCTTGGAGAAAACATAGTATTTTTGGATTACACCAACCCTTCCAATTTGCTTTCCAGGCTAGTATTCTCTTCCTGTTCAAGATCATGTGGCAAGCAAGCCGGGGGTGGGGAGAGGTCAGTACCTGGGTAGCTGAAATCTGCAGGGTGGATGGTCCTGCACCCTCTGCATGCACGGTCGCATCCAGCACAGTTCCTGGCCCGGAAGGAAGCTAAGGGGTTGGCCTGGCTCCTGGGAGGCTGGAGGAGTCTCCTTGTTCGAGGGTGGAGGAGGGAGTGAAGGAGGCTTCTTTAAACCAGGGATTCTCATCGTTGGGTCCCCAGATGTTACTGGACTTCAACTCCCATAATCCCCAGCCCCAGTGGCCTTTGTTTGGGGATCATGGAAGCTGAATTCCAATAACATCTGGGGACCCAACGTTGAGGATCCCTGCTTTAAACGACACCAGCCTTCTAAAATAATTAGTTCAGGTTATCGGTCATATTATGACCGTTTTGTCTGACACTTTTTGAGGAAGCGGGGGAACCAGAAATGCATGACATCCTTGCAAGCAGGTGCGAATCCCAAATTTTAAAAATAAAACGTCAGGGTTAGAGAAAACAGAATGTTGGTTTTCAGGCTGGTGCTGGGAGGTGTGACTGTTTTAACCTTTTATATTTGTTTTAATTGTTTTTATGTTATTGTTAACTGCCCCCAGGGACGAAAGTTTGGGCGGTATACAAGTTAAATAAATAAATAATAGTTGCTAAGAAATGCATTAATGTGATACACTTTCATCACACACACACACACACACACACAAAATACATTTTTATAATGCATACTGAGCAGCTGCAGTGAACTGGGGTTTCTGGAAAATCAAGGCCACAGTGACACTGGAAAAGGAGATGCTCAAAAACCTTTTAATTCTTTGCTTTCAAAAAAAGCACAAGCTCTAGTGGAAACACAGAGCCTAGCTCACTTTCCCTTTGAGCCCAGAAAACACAGCCATGAATTCTCACACAGAAAAATTAAGTGAACAAATTTTGGGGGCTGCAGATACACCCAACTGTTGAACGCATTCACTTTTTAGGTTTTGCAAGCTGCTATGCCAAGGGTTCTCAAAACTGGGTCCCAGATGTTGTTGGACAACAACTCCCATCACCCCCAGCCACAATGGCTGATGGGAGTTGTCATCCAACACACCTGGGCACCGAAGTTCGAGAACCTTTGTGCTATACTATCATTGCATGCACACAAAACTCCTGCTGAAACGCTTCTGATCCTTCTCCCCCATGCAATACTAAAACGATACTTTTTTAGTTTTTATTTTACTTTTTTTGAAATAAGATCAACACTTCCTGGCTTGAGAACCTAAGCTAAATTACATTTCTCAACAACACTTTTTGTCCTAAAATTTCATATCACATGCTGCTACTGAAAAACTACTCTGTGCACCCTTAAAACAAAGAGATTCTTATGCAGGAAACCTGATAACCTTGTGTTTATTCATTTACCCACGATATCATTCCACAGTTGTGATTGAAGTCCCAGTGGTTGCTCCTGAAGTTAATACATCCCCTGCTAACTGAGAAGAGAGGCAGCTTTTTAAAGTGGTGATTCTCTTTATTGAGCCAGGGGAGAGCAACTGGCCCTATCTATCCCCAGCACAACATCCCTCCAGTGGCTGTTGCTGGTGTCTGTCTTCTGTTTCTTTTTCTATATGCTACCTACTGGAGTGCAATCACCTCATTCAAAACCACAGACACAAGATCCTTTGGTGATCAACATCACAAACACTGGCGGTGTAGATTAATAGCACATACAAGGTCTGCTTTGTTTAAGAGAGGTTATCTAAAAACATGCCTAAAAAATTATAGGAACATCAGGAGACAGCAAAAATCATGAGAATACAGTGGGAAGCATTCTTCTCTTTCTAATGAGTACCATGAACTAAATGCAAACCTCAAAAATACTCCAGAGCTACAAAGAATTCAGGAAGCAAATTGGTCTAAGCCTGAGATCAATTTCTAGGAGGTAACAGAACCTGGAACAGAAGCAGTATTCAACTATGTCTATACTACAAACCAAATGTGGTTCAACTGTGGTCTGGGGGCTAGCATTGAAAGTGTTTTCAAGTGGCTTCTGAGACTTTAGTGAAAAACACAGAAAAATCCTGAAGATACATTTAAAGACATTTCCACGATCTGCTGAAGAGCCAAGCCATTTTTCAGTATAAATTTTAAAATGTTAAAGTTGCTTGCCTCTTCAGCAGGTCAAGTGGCTGCAATGGAAGCTATGGTTTCTCTTTTAAAACATTATAATTGGAGGGGATATAATTCAACAGCCAACGGGTAAATATTTGTAAATTGTTTTTATATTTGGTTTATAATGTTGTGCTTTTCTTTCAGAGCAGTAGTAGCTAAATACTATCAACGTGATAAGATGTTATATGTGGGTGTAACTATCATCTGATTTTTCTTTGAGTTTTGCATTCAAGAAATATGTGTGTTGATAGATAGATAGATAGATAGATAGATAGATAGATAGATAGATAGATAGATAGATAGATATGAACAGGAGGGAAATTAATGGAATCAAATGGGGAGACAAGTTTCAGAACACAGAGCAAGTGAACAAGCAACCTTTAAAGCATCCTCCGATGTGATAGCGGTAAGATCTAAAAAAGATAGTGACTTTCAAAGAACAGAACAGATATTATCATTGATAGACACATCCTCCTTGCCTAATTCTTTTTGGAAGCCATCAAAGATGGCGGTCGCCATCTCACATTGTGGCAGTGAAATCCACACCAATTACATACTGTGTGAAATATTTTCTTCTGTCGGTCCCACATCTACTGCCAACAGGTTTTACTGGATCACTCATGGTCCAGCATTATAGGAAAGAAAGCTCCCTCTATCCACTTTCCCTATATCAGGGGTTCCCAACCTTGGGTCTACAAGTATTGTTGGATACAATTCCCAGAATCCCTAACCACAATTTGGACACTGGGATTATAGGAGTTGTCGTCCAAAATCTGGGAGCCCAAGGTTCGGAACCTCATGTATAATTTTAACATATCTCTTCTCTCTCCTGCTTGCTTTTAGTCATATTTATTCAAGCTAAAAAATCCCAAATACTGTAGCCCTTTCCCAAAGGGAAGGTACGCCAACCCCTACAAGAACGTATTGATGTGGAATTCCAACCTCAATTCTTTGAAGAGAAGCAAGGGTCCCTTCACAACATGCATCAATGTAAACATGTGTGAGAAGAAGCAAACCCATCCACTCAAGTAGACAGGAAACTGCCTTATACCAAATCAGTCAATTGATCATCCATCTCAGTATTGCCTACACTGACTGGTAGCAGCTCTCCAAGGTTTCAAGCAGGAGTCTCCCCCAGCCCTTCCTGGAGATGCCAAGGAATGAACCTGGGACATTCTGCAAGTATGCAGATGCTCTACCACTGAGTTATGGCCCCATCACCTAAGGGGAATACCTTACAGCAGAGATTCTCAACAGTGGATCTCCAAATGTTATTGGACTTCAGCTCCCATAATCCTCAGCCCCGGTGGCCTTTGGTTGGGGATTATGGGAGTTGAAGTCCAATAACATCTGGGGACCCAACGTTGAGAATCCCTGTCTTGCAGCACTCACATGTAGCCTCCCATCCAAATGCAAACCAGGGCAGACCCTGCTTAACAAAAGAGAGAATTCATGCTTGCTACCCCCAAACCAGCTTCCCTCCCACACCTGTGGTTGTTTGCCATCCGTTTTACTGAAAAATGGGGAAGGGACCCACCTAACTCAATCAAATTCAGGACAACCACCGCAGGGCAGAGAATGAAAACCATGGTCTGAGCCCCGCCCCCTCACTCACAGAAGAGATGGGCACAATTATTCAGGTTGCTCTCTCACGGCTATGACTGCAGAGTAATGTTGAGTTGGATTCTCTGCCATGAAATCACTCAAAAAACTAAAGCCACCTCTGCAACCTGAGTCATTGGTTCCTTCTGATGCAGCAGCTACTTCTGGTGTTCAGGCTTGGCAACATCAGTTAGCATGAATCACCTTGCTTGATAAACAAGCAACCCGAGCCTCAGAGTATTTAGACTCTTGTCTTGGGAGTGGACATACTTCAAAACATATGAGAACATAAGAAAAAGGCCTGCTAGATGCCAAAAGCCCATCTAATCTAGCCCACGGTTTTTAAGAGAGTGCCTTCTTTGTCATTAACCCTGCCACCTCTTACGATCTTCAGGATTGGTCCGGTTATGGTTGCCACCAGCTCGTCTGGTGGCAACCTGGGCTTCGGAATAGACTCCCCACCAAAATAAGAGCATCTTCATCTCTGTTTGCTTTCAGGAAGATCCTCAAGACTTACCTGTTTTGGCAGGCTTTTCATAAGAATTAATTTTAATAATTTGTTTTAATAACTTTTATGCTATTGTTTTTTACTGCATGCTATGGATATTAATGTGACTTTTATATTGTTTTTAAATTTTGTACACCACCTAGAGAGGTATATATACCAGGCGGTATAAAAATATGATAAATAAATAAATGATCTAGCATCCCGCTTCACACAGTGGTTAGGCACTGCAGGAGAGCAGGGGAAGCACTCCGTCCTGATGGTGTTCCCTAGCACCTGGTGTTCAGGGGCACACTCTCTCCGATCCCGATGAAAATATCCAGCTATCCAGGTCCATAGCCATTGATAGCCTTTATCCTCCATGGATCAGTCTAACCGCCTTTTGAAATCACCACACCGATGGCCACCACCACATCCGACGCCAGCAAATTCCATTGTTTAACTACACATTGCATAAATGATTCCTTTTCTCTGTCCTGACTCTCCCAGCATGTAGCTTCAACAGATAGCCCCAGATTCAAATATTATGAGAGAGGGATAAAAACATCTCTCTCTCTCTCCCTCTCCAGTTGATCCACACCATGCATAACGGTATACACCCTTATCATGAATCCCCTCTACTTTCTGCAAATATCTTTATTTAGGGGGGTCAATAAATTCTCTTTCAGGCAATAAACTTACATACTTCCCAAGAAATGGTTTCTCTCTCATCTTGTTTTAATTATTTCTAATTTCATCTCTTTTTCTTAGGAAAAGCCAAGATTTCCTTCAGTTTCAAACATATTTATAAATCTTTGACATATAAATCTTTGCTGCTCCGAGGCCAAGGGACATTCCTGGCTCTCTGACAGCTGCATGCCAAAAGATTCCATAAATCATCGACTTGGAGGATCAGATGCATTTAAAATGAAAGGAACGTCAAGACCCAACTGGCACAGCCGGGCTTGCTCTGGAGTTTCTGGGAACTAGCAACAATAAGAGTCAGTTACACAAAATCCTGTTCGCTTGTTTCCATGGAAAGTTTAATAAAAGGGAATGAACAAACATAACCAGGACTATGAATGAGTCCTCTGCGTTGCTGGTCATCAACTTCTCCAGAACCGTGACACTCCATGAACAAACCTGTAATCTGCCAACCACATTTCTAGATTATTATTGCTTTTCTAATATCTATTTTGTCTCTCCTTCCCCATTTTTGACTTTGACTCTTTCAGAACTTTTCCAAGACTAAAACTTGGAAGCCACAGTCTCTGCATGGTTGCTCAGCAGGGCGAATCCCTAGGGCTCGAGGTCAGAGGGCTATAAAGTCATGCATGGTGTGGAGACAGTTGATAGAGAGACATTTTTCGCCCTCTCGCATAACACTAGAACCAGGAGTCATCATCTCATGAAACTGAGCGCCAAGAAATTTAGGACTGACAAAAGGAAGTACTTTTTCGAACAATGCATACTCAAACTAGGGAATTCTCTGCCACTAGATGTGGTGACAGCCAACACACAGCCTGGATGGCTTTATGAGGGGTCTAGAGGGCGCAGTGGGGAGATGACTTGATTAGCAAGCCAGAGGTTGCTGGTTCGAATCCCCACTGGCGTGTTTCCTAGATTATGGGAAACACCTATATCGGGCAGCAGTGATATAGGAAGATGCTGAAAGGCATCATCACATACTGTGCGGGAGATGGCAATGGTAAACTCCTCCTGTATTCTACCAATGGACCTCCTCCTCTGCCCTCCCATGTGATCTGATCCAGAGTAAAATCTGGGCAGTGCATTTGAAATCTGTGTAAATCCGGGTGGAATTTTGCATCCAAGTGGAGGAGCCAAAATCTGGGGGCTACCCTAAATTCCAGGGGACATGGCAACCTTAGTGATGGGGATTATAGTCCAACATCCAGGGACACACTGTGACTGCAGATTATGGGAATTGTAGTTGCAGGAGAGTAACAGCAGGAGAGAGGGCGTGCCTTCACCTCTTGCCTGTGGGCAACTCAGAGGCATCTGGTGGGCCACTGTGTGAAACAGGATGCTGGACTAGATGGGACTTCTTGGGCCTGATCCAGCAGGGCTGCTCTTATGTTCTAACAACATCCAGGGACTCAAGTTTGAGAAACTTTGAGTTAGGCTAGTTCCACAATATCTCAAACCTTGAAACTGGTAGACATATGGCTACTCGGGGACGGGCCTTCTCCGTTGCAACCCCTGGACTTTGGAATGTGCTCCCTGTTGAAAGAAGAGCCTCCCCATCTCTGGCAACTTTTAAAAAGGCGCTGAAGACACACTTGTTCACCCAGGCTTTTAATTAGATTTATAGTTTTAAATAATTTTAGAACTGGGTTTTAAAATGTTTTTAATCTTTTAATCATTTTTAATTTGTTTCATTTGTATTGTTTTTGTTGTACCCCACCCAGAGACACAGGTTTCGGATGGCATACAAATATGATAAATAAATAAATAACGAGCAAATATAGTCGGAGAATCCACTTGGGCTGACATATGTTGACAGCGTTCCCTCCTACTGACAAACCATGAAAACACCTTGGGGCCCCGTCTTGGTTTCTCTTCCACATTTTAAAAATGGGAACACTGAGAATTTAACCATAGATTGTCACTGTGAAGGTGAACGAGTTAAGGGTTACAATCAAAAGTACATGTTGCAGAGTGCGAGGAAGCATACGCACATTTCATATCATAACTCCATTTTATTTTATTTTTTTAAGTGCGTGCTCTCTCTTAACTGAATGGGAAGTAACTTTAATTACGGTGTCATCTTTTCTTAAAAACAGAAAGAAGAAGTCTTCTTAGACTGCGGTTTCTCAATCTGTTCTAGTGCTGTCTCGCTTGAGCTGCCCTTACACACACAGAGAAACACACAAACACACCCGCCTCCTCCAGTTCTTATTCATAGTTTCACAATGACTGGTTTGAATGGCAAGGAAGCCAAGCTGTTTATTCAGCCGTCTAGAGGGTCACTGCGATGCAGAATGTGCACCCAATATGGGAGTCAAAAGAAAAACACACACACATACTGTAGAAACATACGGCAGCGATTCTACTATCCCACAGATGTGTCGCTTCAGAAATACGCATGACACAACATGATCCCAACGAGGAAATGCAAGCATTCTTTAATGTGCAGAAACACAATTTGTGGTTTCCATTTAAAAGATTATCATAGGCAAAAGGAAGTGACCAAATAATTGGACAGGTGCCGGAATGTTAATATCAGTCTTGCAATCTGGAGCTGCTCCATATGTGCAGATAAATCACTTGATTTCTCATCATGGGAACATAGGAAGCTGCCATATAGTTAGTCAGACCATTGGTCCATCTAGCTCAGTATTGTCTGCACAGACTGGCAGCGGCTTCTCCAAGATTGCAGGCAGGAGTCTCTCTCAGCCCTATCTTGGAGATGCCAGGGAGGGAACTTTGAATTTTTTGCATGCAAGCATTCCGATGCTCTTCCCAGAGCAGGCCCATCCCCTAAGGGGACTATTTTACAGTGCTCACACATGTAATCTCCCATTCAATGCCAACAAAGGCAGACCCTGCTTAACAAAGGGGACAATTCATACTTGCTATCCGAAGATCAGCTCATCCTGTTTACCGAACACCTAGCCCCCATGCATACTTGCCCTGGGCTGTTCACACAATGGAGACCTGGTTTTGACCTGCATGTGTGAATGGGCCATCAGAAACCAGACGCTACTGGGAAATGCAGAAGTGGGATATGCAGGCAAGGAACCCACTCCCACTGCGACTCCCCAGAAACCTAAGAACATAAGAAGAGCCCTGCTGGATCAGGCCCAAGGCACGGTCAACCAGATATTTCTAAGAAGCCCACAAGCAGGAGATGAAGGCATGCCTCCTCTCCCACCACCGCTCCTCTGCAACTGGTATTCAGAAACATACGAGCTCTAAATCTGGAGATTGCATGGAGCCCTCACCTTTGAGGCTAAAGGTAAAGTGGGCCATCGAGTCTGTGTCGACTCCTGGCAACCACAGAGCCCTGTGGTTTTTCTTTGGTAGAAAACAGGAGGGGTTGACCATTGCCATCTCCTGCGCAGTATGAGATGATGCCTTTCAGCATCTTCCCATATCGCTGCTGCCCAATATAGGTGTTTCCAATAGTCTGGGAAACATCCCAGCGGGGATCCGAACCTTGCTCGCTAGGCAAGTCATTTCCCCACTGCGTCATTAGGTGGCGCCCTTAAAAAGGCCCCTTTGTAGTCCCCCCACCCCACAAAAAAAGGCCCATATGTGAGTGGAGATGTGACTGGTTAATTGCAAAGTCTGCTGTGTCCAGACCTTGATTTATAGCCTACGCACGAGTCTGATCACTTGGGCTGCCCATTTCTGCACCTTTGCAGAAAAGGAGAATGGAATACATTCAAGAAAAAAGCTTGAACCACCGGGACAGTCCCATACAGCCCATTCTAATGAGTGTGACTCCACATCTGATTTGCTGCTTTGCTTGTCTGTGTCAGCTCAGCTGCGGAGCACACTGGCCCAGTCCACACAGAGCCCAGACTGAATCTGGTCTTCCCATAAGGTCCCCTAGATTTGTATGAGGGGAGTGATGATCCTGTTTCCGATCTTGACTTACAATGAACCAGGAACTGATGCACTGCCCAGACAAGGTGATCCCGGCTTCTTCCAGCCCGAGCTTGCAAACAAACAAGGATCAGAAGCTAGAGTTCTTGCGGGGCTTGGTGCCTGTCTACCTACAGACCTGCCTCTCCCATCCAGTTACATCCCGTCCGGTTAGATGGCCCTCTTGTCGGTCCCTGATTTCCGAGAGGTTTGGGGCTCTCGGACCCGTAAAAGGGCCCTTTGGGTTGCTCCCCCACTTCTTTGGAACTTTCTTCCACTCCAGATTAGTTGAGCCCCTTCCTTATTGGTCTTCAAATCACTACTGAAGACTATTCTTTTTCGCCAGGCTTTTGCCCTGTAGTTCACCTATTTGTTTTTTTGGGTAGTTACTTTAGTTTTTGATTTAGAATGTAATTTTTAACGTTGCTTTGTTTGCATGTTTTTGTGCACCACCCGGAGTCTTCAGAGAGGGCGGTATATTAAATGTTTCTAATAAATAAATAATAAATTAGTTGCCCATTTGTTTCTGGATCCAATTCAAGGTGCTGGTGATGACCTTTAAAGGCCTTAACAGTTTGGGCCCTGGAAACGCAAGGGACTGCCTTCTCCCAAGGGTTTCTCCCCACCCAGCAAAGTCTTCAGAGGGGCCTTTGCTCCAAGTGCTGACATTGAGAGAGCCTAAATTGCGGTGCACACAGGACAAGGCCTTCACTGTGGTTGCCCCAGGCTCCGGAATGCTCTCTTCGTGAATGTCCACTCTTTGAAATCTGTGGCTGCTTCTAAAAAACAACTAAAGACCTTTTTATTTGTGCAGGCTTTTACCCCTTAGGGCCTGCCAGATCTCTCAGCTATCCTGCTTCTGTTTGTCTTTTTTTTTATGCTTGGCCTTGTATTTTAACTTTCGTAAACCACCTTGGGATGTCTTATGAAAGTGGTATAAAAATCAAACAATAAAATGAACAAACAGCTCTGCCTTGTTCTAAACCAGGATCAAAGCTAGAATCAAACCCCCCCCCACGTGCGAAGGGGATAGGTGAACTCAGGTGCCCAAGGTTAATGGACAATTAAAGCCCAATTCAGTCCGCTTTGTGGGGGTCTTCTTTGTATTCAGTACTTCTCTGTTCACCCAAAAGCTATTTTTCATGGCCAGAGGTTTATATATATCTACACACACACGTGTGTGTGTGTGTGTGTACGTGTGTGTGTGTGTGTGTATTGTTTTCTCTTTTTACTGTGTGTATTCTGTGTATATTGATATTTGATCTAAGATCGTAAATAAACAACAACAACATATATACAGCGAGGGAAATAAGTATTTGATCCCCTGCTGATTTTGTCCGTTTGCCCTCTGACACAGAAATGACCAGGCTATAATTGGAATGGTAGGTTTATTGTAGCTGTGAGAGACGGAATAACAACAAACAAACCCTCAAAAGCCCAGTGCCCAAAAGTCAGCGATGGATTTGCATTGTAGTGAGGGAAATAAGTATTCGATCCCCTATCAACCAGCAAGATTTCAGGCTCCCAGGTGTCTTTTCACTATATGCAGGTCACGAGATGAGATGAGGAACACCCTCTGTAAGGGAGTGCTCCTAATCCCAGCTTGTTACAGTACCTGTATAAAAGACACCTGTCCATAGAAGCAAGCAATCACTCAGCTTCCAAACTCACCACCATGCCCAAGACCAAAGAGCTGTCGAAGGATGTCAGGGACAAGGTTGTAGACCTGCACAAGCCTGGACTGGGCTACAAGACTATCTCCAAGCAGCTTGTGAGAAGGTGACTACAGCTGGCACGATAACTCGCAAATGGAAGAAACACAAAATAACTGTCAATCTCCCTCGGTCTGGGGCTCCATGCAAGATCTCACCTCGTGGAGTTGCAATGATCATGAGAACGGTGACAAAGCAGCCCAGAACTACACGGGGGGAACTTGTCAATGATCTCAGGGCAGCCAGAACCATAGTCACCAAGAAAACAATTGGTAACACACTACGCCGTGAAGGACTGAAATCTTGCAGTGCCCGCAAGGTCCCCCTGCTCAAGGCAGCACATGTACAGGCCCGTCTGCAGTTTGCCAATGCACATCTGAATGATCCAGAGGAGAACTGGGCGAAAGTGTTGTGGTCAGATGAGACCAAAATCGAGCTCTTTGGCATCCACTCAACTCGCCATGTGTGGAGGAGGAGGAATGCTGCCTGTGAGCCCAAGAACACCATCCCCACCGTCAAACATGGAGGTGGACACATTATGCTTTGGGGGTGTTTTTCTGCTAAGGGGACAGGACACCTTCACCGCATCGAAGGGACGATGGACGGGACCATGTACCGTCAGATCTTGGGTGAGCACCTCCTTCCCTCAGCCAGGGCATTGAGAATGGGTCTTGGATGGGTATTCCAGCATGACAATGACCCAAAACACACAGCCAAGGCAACAAAGGAGTGGCTCAAGAAGAAGCACATGAAGGTCCTGGAGTGGCCCAGCCAGTCTCCAGACCTTAATCCCATAGAAAATCTGTGGAGGGAGCTGAAGGTTCGGGTTGCCAAACATCAGCCTCGAAACCTTTCTGACTTGGAGAGGATCTGCAAAGAGGAGTGGGACAACATCCCTCCTGGGTTGTGTGCAAACCTGGTGGCCAACTACAAGAAACGTCTGACCTCTGTGATTGCCAGCAAGGGTTTTGCCACCAAGTACTAAGACATATTTTGTGAAGGGATCGAATACTTATTTCCCTCACTACAATGCAAATCCATCGCTGACTTTTGGGCACTGGGCTTTTGAGGGTTTGTTTGTTGTTATTCCGTCTCTCACAGCTACAATAAACCTACCATTCCAATTATAGCCTGGTCATTTCTGTGTCAGGGGGAAACGGAAAAAATCAGCAGGGGATCAAATACTTATTTCCCTCACTGTGTGTGTGTGTGTGTGTGTGTGTGTGTGTGTGTATAAAATCCCCCCCGCCATTTTTCTAAGGTATGTGTATATATCAACACTGATGGCCTTCGACAATTTACAATATATAATTGTCATTAATCCTCACAAAAACACAGCGCAAACAATAAGCTCCCCCGTATCAAGCAGGACGTCACCCCAGTATCTGCGAAACTATGGTGATGAATCCCAGCCCTTGTTCAAAGAAATCAATTGACGAACTTATCCACTGAAAATACAATCGTGTTGTGTTTTCTCCCCCTACCCTCCAGTCAAGCAAGGTCAGAACGGTAACATTCTGTGCCATACACCAACAGAGAAGGGCAGCCCACTCTACATGCATCGTTTGGATAAAATGAATTGTGTCTGGCTTTAGAAACCTGTCTGATAGATACACTCATTCATTCCCTCGCCACAAAGAAATGCCCTTTCTTTCTTTATGGCAGCTTCCACCAAACGACGATACTTGGGAATCTATGTATTTTCATTCACAATCAAATGCTGAGATGGAATTGTATTAGTAATTGTTAGGAATCACACTATGCTTTTCTAAGTCAACCCTATGAACAGAGATGTGGTTTCCCTCCACAAAATTCCCCCTCATTTTCATAAAATGTGCAGTATTTTTTTTTAATACTTTAAAAATTTCCTGCCCTAGATAAGTTTTTGATTGGATTTGGCATGTTATTTGACCCATTTACACAGTTTTTAAAAAACCCCACCTCCACCCTATTAAATTCCCCTCACTGCATCTCAAATGCTTTCCAAGTAGCCAAGCAGAAATTTTAGACATGGGAAATTTTCCATGGGAAAATAAAGTCTGGAACATTTTCCACTGCACATCTTGCCTATAAACTGAGCAGAAAGCTAGATGTTGAGAACTCACCAGCTGTTCAGATTAGGGTCAGCATTCAATGTGTTGGTGTTAAAAACTGCTGTCTTTATATGCTTCATATGAACACAAGAATGTGCACAGGCCAACCAGAAAAGCAGAATCTAGATTGATGAGCAAAGGAGACCTGCACTAAAAATTGACTGACTGACTGACTGATTGATTGATTAAGTGCCGTCAAGTTGGTGTTGAATCTTGATAACCACATAGATAGATTCTCTCCAGGATGATGTGTCTTCAACTTGGCCTTTAAGGTCTGTCAGTGGTGCATTCACTGCTGTCATAATCGAGTCCATCCACCTTGCTCCTGGTCGTCCTCTTCTCTTTCCTTCAACTTTTCCCAACATTATGGACTTCTCAAGGGAGCTTGGGTTTGCACATAATGTGTCCAAAGTTTGATAGCTTGAGCCTGGCCATTTGTGCCTCGAGTGAACATTCTGTACTGATTTGTTCTATGATCCATTTATTTGTTTTCCTGGCTGTCCGTGGTATCCTCAAAAGTCTTCTCCAGCACCAAATTCAAAGATGTCAATGCTTTTTCTCTCTTGCTTCTTCCAAGTCCAGCTTTCACATCCATAAAGTGTCACAGGAAAAACCATTGTCCAAACAATTCTAATCTTTGTAGGTGTAGACATGTCACAGCATCTAAATATCCTTTCCAAGGCCTTCATTGCAACCCTACCAAGTACTAGTCCGCGGCATTTTTCACTAAAAATACTTAACATTATTCAACATTGGGCTAAATTGGTTGATATATAAATTCATAGAATCATAGAGCTGGGAAGAGTTTCCAAGCCACTTGGCCCAACCCCTTTATCAAACCAGGAAATCCAGAGCTAGAGACCTACAACAGGTAGACATTCAGTCTCTGAAGACCTCCAGTGAGAGTCCATCAACCACCTAGGTAATTGGCTCCACTGTCAGACCAGTCTTACCGTTAAGGAGTTTCTCTTAATGTCCAACCAAGATCTGTCCTCCTGTAACTCAAGCTCATTAGATCTAGCAGAGGACAACCCATGGCCGTTCAGGTATCTGAAGAGTGCTATCATGTCCTCTCTTGAACTTCTCTTCTCCAGGACCAATTCCTCCAACCTTTCCTCTTAAGGCTCGTTTTCTAAACCCCTGACCATCTTCACCTCCCTCCTCTGAACTCTTTCGAACTTGTCTATACCCTTTTTAAAGTGAAGCACCTAGAACTGGACACAGTACACCAGATATGGTCTGAGAAGTGTTGAATGAAGCTGAATTATTACTTCTTTAAAATGACAGTTCTGACATTACCGCCTACTTTATTTAAGGATTTACTTCATTAATCAAAATGAATCCAAGTGCACACCTTAAAGTTGAATCCAACTTTATTTAAGCTGCAAACCTCAGTGCAGAATTTGGAGTTGTTCAACAGAGAAAGACTCTCAAAGAATAATATGTAGAAACTCTTTGGCCTAGTTTGGATGCACTGCTAACGCATGGTTGAGCAGCACATGAATGAGCTTGAGAAACCTGCAGAATGCTGTTAGATATTCCTCTTAGGGGACGGGGCCATAGAGCAGTGGAAGAGCATCTGCATGCTTGCATGCAGAAGGTCCCAGATTCACTCTCTGCATCTCCAGGTAGGGCTGGGAGTAGGGCCGTCATATTATGGCTTTCCAAATCTGGGTATCTAATTTGCATATTATGTAAACTGGCTTGAAAATCATTGTTGAGCAGCATAGTGAGTGCATGTTTTGCTCCATAACTTTGCTTCTCTACAGGGGCTAGAGCTCAGCTTTAAAAAAAATGAAATCTGAAATCTGGGTGAATCTGGGTACATTGAGCTGGTCTTGTGGTCGCAAGCATGACTTGTCCCCTTAGCTAAGCAGGGTCCACCCTGGTTGCATATGAATGGGAGACTAGAAGTCTGAGCACTGGAAGATCTTCCCCTCAGGGGATGAAGCTGCTCTGGGAAGAGCATCTAGGCTCCAAGTTCCTCCCCTGGCAGCATCTCCAAGATAGGGCTGAGAGAGATTCCTGCCTGCAACCTTGGAGAAGCCGCTGCCAGTCTGTGCAGGCAATACTGAGCTAGAGGGCCCAAGGGTCTGACTCAGTATATGGCAGCTTCCGATGTCCCTATGCTTAAAATCCAGGTGAAACCCGGAATTTCGGTGGGCATGGCAACTCGAGCTGGGAGAGACTCTTGTCTACAACCTTGGGGAGAAGCTGCTAGCCAGTGTAGACAATACTGACCTAGGTGGACCAATGGTCTGACTCAGTAGAAGACAGCTTCCTCTGTTCCTAATAATTATTTTTTGTTTATATGGCAAATTTCAAGCGCTCAAAGCACTTCTGCATTATGGGGATAATCATCTGGAAAGATTACCACAGCCCTGTAAAGTCGATCAGAATGATTATCTCCATAATGCAGAGGGGAGGCGGGCAGGGAGGGGGCTTGACTCAATGACTTGAGGTGTATTTTATTTATTTATTTATCAGGGAGTTCCCCAGCTTACAGCCACTATGCTATACCAATTGCCTTTTTAAAAAATGGAACACTTTGATTCTCAAAATCCTGGGAAAGACACTGGAATTGCTAACAACAGGCAATTTGATGTTGCAACAGGAACCACAACGTGGAGTCATTTCCCCCAAGTGCTTAACATTTGTTCGAAACATCCACTCCATGCATCAGTGCTGCTGGTAGCCCTCTGAGCTCCCGAGACATACTTCGTATCCTCGGCTTACAATCTCGTGAACATTCAAGAGAAAATTCCCAGAAAGAATTGAAAAATGTCACTGTCCACTTTTGTTCCTTGGAATACGTTCTCGACAACTCATCCCTCGAGCATCAAACTGCAACCATCTCTGCGAGTTTTGCAATCTCCGGAATGCAAAAAAGAAAAAAAAGGAGGGGGGAGAGTGTGGTTTCATGCCTGGTTTTCTATTTCAAACTAAACACTTCAGCTGTAGTTTTAGTATCTGACATGTGGCACCAGTTTCGCTCCATTCTACAGAATATCTCCTTGGAAAGAGTGGTTCAGCTCATGGAAGGAGGAGGAGAAAAATAGAAAAATGCAACTTTTCCTCCTCAAATGGACTTACATTTCTTTATCGCAAAGAAGATCACAGCCTGAATTGATGCAAGCTTCTTTACAAGTCTTGTGGAGGCTTCTGTGCACAGGATTGGAGCCCAATCCTTAAATACCACAAAATCCACCGTTTGTACAATGCTCAGTGGTCCATGACACACCTAGGGCAATCTCTCTTGCACAAGGGCACGTTTCCCATGAGCATTATCCTACAAACACATCCCAGCTTCACTGATGTGAATAGCAAAGCCCACTCATCCAAAAGCACCAGGTATCTATACTTGGGTAAGAGGAGAGCTGGTCTTGTGGTAGCAAGCATGACTTGTCCCCTTAGCTAAGCAGGTTCTGCCCTGGTTACATATGAATGGGAGACTATGTATGTGAGCACTGTAAGATATTCCCCTCTGGGGATGGAGCGACTCTGGGAAGAGCAGAAGGTTCCAAGTTCCCTCCCTGGCAGCATCTCCAAGATAAGGCTGAGAGAGATTCCCACCTGCAACCTTGGAGAAGCTGCTGCCAGTCTGTGTAGACAATACTGAGCTAGATGGACCAAGGGTCTGACTCAACATAGGGCAGCTTCTAACAAGTATTGGAAAGTGTATGCAAGGTTTCCTGTCCCTTTCAGTGGAATTGGGGGTGGACATGCATCTGCCCCTTAATAAAACCCACTGTAAAGTAAAGTGTGCTATAAAGTCGATTTCGACTCCTGGCGACCACAGAGCCCTGTGGTTTTCTTTGATAGAATACAGGAGGGGTTTACCATTGCCTCCTCCTGCGCAGTGTGAGATGATGCCTTTCAACACCTTCCTATATTGCTGCTGCCCGATATAAGTGTACCAGCAGGGATTCGAACCGGCAACCTTTTGCTTGTTAGTCAAGCATTTCCTCGCTGTGCCACTTAAGGTGACTCACTGACTCCCCTCTAATTTTAGTCAAACCATAAGCTGCCCATAGTTTTTGAAAAATGGTGGCTAAGGGGACATTGCAAAAGATAAAGCCCCACCACCACTTGAGCACTGCCATCCCCATCCGCCATGTTATTTGTGTTCCTTGACTTTTACGTGGGATTTAATTGCTCAACACCTGTGTGGTGTTGAAGCTCTGAAAAATGCCTTGAAAGAAGTCTCCACTCCCCACTGGACAACCCATCCCCTGTAGATATGCTCTAGCAATCACTCTCTTTTCCGTCTCTGTCCTCCCATGGAAAAGGGGCCCGAGAGCACAATTTGCTGGCGTCTTTTGGTTTCTGCTTAAGTCATTAGCGAGTGCTGGCTGCAGCGTCCCTCTGCGCCCCTTGCTTTTTTATTTCCTTTGGGTCTTGGGAGTCCGAGGGGGCTGAGGTGGGGGTCGGGAGCTGCCTCCACTCGAAAGTGATTCCACAACCATGGGAGGGCAAGCTGGCCCACTCATACCCACACAATGAAATACCTTCAAAGTGATGTATCAGAAAGCTGATACCGGACACCGTAAACACAATCTCTCCCCTTTCATCTTATCAGAGCAAGTAACAGATACTGCTGGAATGTGACCCTTGGGGGGAGGGAGAGGAGGGGGTGGGAGCAGCAAAATGTCATGGGGCTTTCCCTCGTATTCCTTTTGCAGTTCAGCATTGACTTTTACTTTTTAAAATATTTTAATTCTGGGGAGTGTACATTCAGTGGCTCAGTTCAGCAACTAAGTTTTCTGCTTGTGTAGAACCACTGGCTTCATACAGAGGTAACAGAAAACCATGGTTTGTACTGTCTTTACCTGAATCGAAGACTAATTTCCCCCCAAGTTCTTGGGCATCAGAATTTGAGGGTCTTAAATGTAGGGCTCCCTTCCTTTTGGGTAAGTATAAAGCTAGTGTGCCATCAAGTCAATTTCGACTCCTGGCCCTGTGGTTGTCTTTGGTAGAGTACAGGAGGGGTTCACCATTGCTTCCTCCCGCACAGTCTGAGATGATGCCTTTCAGCACCTTCCTGTATCGCTGCTGCCCAATATAGGTGTTTCCTATAGTCTGGGAAACATACCAGCGGGGATTCGAACCAGCAACCTTCTGCTTGTTAGTCAAGCATTTTGGGGTAAGTAGTATAATCTACATTTAACCCATATTTTTAAAGGGGGCTGCCTTAAATTCAGGGTCATCTTCTATTTGGGTAAATACAGGTAGCTAGGAGGATGAACAGGCAAGAATCTCAGCTTCAAAACAGCCACGGTTTGTCGTTATGTCTGAAGTAGGCCATTGGTTTATGGATTCAGTCCCTTGCCTATGGAAATTGAAAAAGGACGTCTCAAAGAGCACACATTTTAGCTGGAAGGACAGCTTTGTTTGAGATAAAGGATGAGCTTTGAAGCCAGAATCTCTTATCAAAAAAGCCTTTGAAATTATTGGGAAATTCAACTGCAGGGGGTGCAGGAGAAGTGAGTTTGTTGCTGATGTCACCAGGCAGTACCCAGTAGGTATCTGCAACACTTGCACAACTTCATGGCTTATAAGGTACTCATGGTTACTGTTCCCTTTTCCCAGCAACAAAGAATCAGAGTTGCATGCTGGGAAGATGTCATTTAGATACTTCCCCTGCCATAAGTGAGTAGCAGCTATATATTCCTGTGCCATAAACCCTTATCTTGAAAGGCGCTTGCTCTAGTGAATTTCAATGGGAATTACGTCTGCCCCGACTGTGTGTCATCTTGTGAGTTTTGGAGCTTATAATTTACTAGTAAAACAGGCCTGCAGTTGTAAGCACTCCTCTTGCAGAACGAAACGATCATGCACACGCCCTTCCCTCCTTGCTAGCGGATGACCAGAAGAGCCACTTTCTTTTGAGCATGTGATCGTGTTGCTACGAAGAACCTCTAAAAAGACAAATTCCAGGAGACAGGCGAAGAGATCTAGTGCGAAATTTCTTGTGCAAGTTTCATGGAAATCTGGCACAGGCTGAAATGCAGTGAGGTCCAACAAAATAGCTTGTTTGTTCATCATTCTATGAAAGTCCGGATTTCCTGCCTGTAAAAGTACTTGGAAAAACTGCCAAAGTTTGTCAGAAGGCATAATTTCCCGTGCTTTTCCAACAGGAGAGTTTTTCCACATTTTCTGGGAATTTAATTGATTTTTCCAGGGGTTTTGATTTTTTTCTGGTAGTGTGGGCAAGGACTAGAACCTACCTGCCATACGGCATGTTTCTGTCTTTTTTGGTTTGGTCTGGGAATTTCATGTGGATGAGGGAGTGAAGGAATGACCCCAAGCAGCTTTATCTATCTAAATTTGGTTTCAAATGGCAGGCTCCCACTTTTCCCCAACCATTAAGGAAAGTCTTTTCTTTTGGAACGGCATCCATTGGGAGGAATTCGACCAACCTTCAAACAATGTTAACTGTTGATCTAATTCAACATCAACCATGCCCTATATTGTATGCAGTCAAACCTGACAAACAACAGGATGCTGCACGCTTGGCCCATAGCAGATTCATGCTCTGAAATGCACCATGCTTAGGGTGTCGTTTTTCAAGAAGCCAGACACAAGGAGAAAGCCCACGGCCATCCCATGCAGGGTCTCCAGAGGTCTAGCCCAGGGATTTGCAGCAAGAGGTCCCCAGAATTCTGGATTCCATTGGAAGCTTATCTGGGATTTCTAAATGAGAAGATGGTAAACAACAGCAAGCACACTTCCCCAGAAGATAGGCTGCCAACCTTTCCTGATATTTCCCGGCAATCTTAAGTCAGGTTATTCAAGAGCACACTCAGTCATGCAAGGGCAGATGTGCTCATGTGGGCTAAATATGCACCCTGAAACATGCCCCAGAATCTGCTGGACAATTACAAGGCTAACAAAATTAGGCATATGGCCACTTTTTCGGTAGCTATAGCCATAAGAAAAATTTCAGGTTGATATGCCTATCCATCAGTAAGAGAACATCGCCTACTATAAAGGCCATATTTTTATACAACTCTTAAATGCGCCAGAAAAGTGCAAAATGCGTCAGTAACGGAATCAGAAATGATGTCCAAAAATTCTGATTCCGTTACCGACCACTGGTCCAGCTAGTTCAGGATTGTCTCTACTGACATGCTGGCAGGGTTTGAACCTGGGACTTCTGCATGCAAAACAGATGTTCTGCCACTGAGTTTGCAAAGGATTCCATCTAACTGGTGGACCTATGGTCTGATTTGCTATCTGTGGGCTTTATAGGTTTCATTTCTTGCAAAGGCAGCAGAAGTGGGAGAAGAGTGATAGGGCATTCATTTCGCTCTCCTCCAAGACTCTGGAGAGTTCTGCTCATCCCCAGGAATTCTTCCATACCCGCAAAATTTCAAAACAAACCTGCCTCGGTAGCCTAAAGGGGTGGCACTGGCCTATTTTATTTTATTTTTTTAGAAGAAAGTTGAGGTTCTCGGGATGCTCGTAACAAAGATATGAGACGGAATTTTCAAGGTCATTTCTCCATTTCCAAGCAAACTGGTAAGTGAGCTGCCAAATGTGGTCAGTTCTGCCTATAATTCAAAGACGGCCCTGAGCCAGGGGAACGGGGAGTGTCTGTGATTTATGAGCAATGAAAAAATTGCTGTGTGTATGCTTTAAAGACAATCCTCTTACCCTTTGCTATCATTTACTTCTTTCCTAGGAAAATGTCAAAATTTAAATGAGAGAGGAAGCAGGTGGCTGGGCTGGAGAATAACTAGCATCTATGTCATTTCCTGTTAGCGACCCTTTGCTTTACCAAAAATCGGCTTTTGTGCTGACACACGCTTCCTCTTGCCTTAACCACAAAAGGATACAGCTGAGAAATGCTTGAGCAGAGGGTTATATATTATTTTCTGGTTGTATATGGCAAACATCTACACAGAGCCCTTTTCCAAAATATTTTGTGCAGGAAATGACTGTTAGCGTCACAGCAGAGCACAATAGTAACTTGGGCACATTTTATTTCTGCTTCCTTCCGGCACTATTAAAGTTTGCAGAGCAATAATAATAATAAATAATAAATAATAAAAACTGAATGTATTTGCTTAAAGCCAATCCGATCTCCTTTAAGTAGTCCTAGTCCTCTCTCTTACCTGCTTCTATTTCTTCATAAACTCTCGCTTCGCAGGAACAAACTGCAAAACGGAGACCCTAGAGAGCTGGGTCTCATTCAGAGGAGGCAATACTGAGTGACATAGGCCAGCCGTTGAAAGGAACATGAGCCAGCTGGGATATTCAGTACCATCTGGGAGGATGAATGTTCATTGTAATTTTTGACACGGTCTACTCCCTTGGAGATGGCAAAGTAGGGATGTGCAAGAACCTGTTCGGCGTTCTGTTCTTAGACTGCCGAACCGGTTCGGAAGCCACACGTCCGAACTGGTTCAAATGCGGGGGCAGAGTGGCTTTAAGAAGCGGGGAGGGTGCACTTATCACCCAACCGCTGGCATGCTTCCTCCTCTGGCACTCTGTATATAAATAGTACGGTGGGGCAGCAGCGTACCTTCTTGGTGAGGGGGAACACGGCGGGGGGAACACCCTCCCCATCCTTAAATCCACCCCTGCCCCACCATCGGCTCAAAGGGAGCCGGTTCCGTGCACATCCCTGTGGCAAAGAGGTGATAGCATTGCAATGCTTTCAGCTGTCCATGTGTTGAAATGCTTTGATTATCCTGGCCATCAGGGCCCCGCAGTGGCCCAATTCATAATGGTGTTTTTAAAAGCTTTTAAAACATTCCAAGACAAAACACGACCATCAAATCTGATCAGAGGAGCGGAAGTGAAAACTGGCAGGAATGTCCTCCAAAGATTACTCCATGGGAAGAGTACAGCGGTTTGTTCATTGTTACCTGTGCCCTGACTCTGACCCTTTGCTCTGTGCAAAACTGACTGCAATTTGACCCTAATTGCTTCATCTTGGCTGGGGGAGGGTAGGGGAGGAGAAGCTGCCAAAAGTCATTATAGGCATTTGTCCTCTGAGCTGGGACCAATGGCCAGAATTTGTGAATCTGATTAATGGACTATGACTCCTTGTCTACTCCTATGTAATGCACACAGTGGGCAGAAGCACCCTGAAAAAGGATGGAGACCCAAACCAGGCAATGTTGACTCATGATCATGTCTTGTTCCACTTGGTACAGCTACCTTGACAAGGCTAAAGCAAACACCTGTTCCACACTGCAGCCAATCTCGACTCCTTGCGTGTTTGCACAAAAGCTTAGCAGGATTCCATACTAGAGTGACAAAGAGACCTCAAGAAAAACAGAGATGGGTGTACACAGACCATTCCCCAATTGTTTGTCAACAGAGGTCACAGCCAGATCAGAGGATGGGTGGCGTAGCTAGGTTGGAGGTAAAGAGGCACATCAGGGTAAGATTATGGCCAAGAAAACTTACAGATGTGGCCAGGCAGGCAGGAATACAAGGTCAGGATTAAGGCAAACAAACAACTGGGGAAAGGAACTGGCTGGCCAAAATATCCCACTAACAGCCTCGTCCTGTTTTTAGGGATGGAGAGAAGGTAGATCCAACCACTGTTCCCTCCGTGTGCACACACACAAGTTTTTGGATGTCCGCTCAGTTCAATTTAGATCCCGCTCAGGTTGAATCAGGAAGGCCCCATTCTGAATGCAGGTGCTTGCACAATGCCTTGGATACTGCCACCCAGAACAAAACTCATTCCGCACACAGATGAAAAAAAATTAGAGGGACCACTGGACCCAACAGAAGAAGATGATGCTCACGTGATTTCATCCCAAAGTATGGGGGAGGTAAGATGTTTACCTGCTCATTGGACAATCATCTGTGTAGAGCTTTTTATTGTCTTTCCCCTTGCGCAAAGGTTGAGATTAGCATCTTCTGCTAAGCTTTAAATATACCCTCTGAATTTGTTTTATTGCTTCTTGCACTGGACTAAATTTGGGCTGGTATTGGGATGTCGGTCTCTTTGGTAGCTTTTTATTCCATTGATACCTCGGCAATTAGGTAATTAGGCATTTAGGTTAGCCATCCCTGCCAACTTGGCAAAGAGGCACCTTTTAACGTAGTGATTCTCTTTATTTAGCAGGGGGAGAGCAACTGGCCCTATCCACCCCCAGCACAGCATCCCTCCAGTGACTCTTGCTGGTGTCTGTCTTATGGTTCTGTTTAGATTGTGAGCCCTTTGGGGAGAGAGAGCCATCTTATTTATTTATTATTTCTCTCTGTAAACCGCCCTGAGCCACTTCTGGAAGGGAGGTATAGAAATCAATCAATCAATTAACATAGGAAGCTGCCTTCTACCAGTGGTCCCTCTAAGGTGCGAGCATGTATATCCGCTCACACATCTTTAGATGTCCGCTCAGTTAATTTTAGATCCCGCTCAGGTTGAATCTGGAAGGCCCCATTCTGAATTCACTGCCTTGATGCTGCTGCCCAGAACCAAATTAATTCTGCGCAGAGATGGAAAAAATGAGAGAGAGAGAGAGAGAGAGAGAGAGAGAACACTGCCTTCTACCAAGTCAGAGCATTGGTCCATCGAGCTCAGGATTGTCTACATTAACCAGCAGCAGCTTTCAATAATACATCATAAACTTTGTTAGCTGACCCATAAAAAATTGTTCTCCGGGTGGCTGACAACACAGCACTAAAGCAGCAAGTAAACACACATAAAATCACAACATGATTTCCAAGGCTTCAGGCAGGAGTCTTTCGTAGCCCTAGTTGGAGGTGCCAGGGAGTGAACCTGGGACCTTCTGTGTGCAAAGACGGCCCCAACTCCAAAGGGGGATATCTTACAGCAGGCAGGGCTCAAATGCAGTGACCCAACCAAATGCCAACCAAGGTAAACCCTACTGAGTGAAGGCAAAAATTTATGCCCGCTACCACAAAGAATGGCTCTCATCCCAACGTAACTGGATAAGTACAGCAGACAATCTCCTCACATTACACTTGCGCAAGGCTTTTGCGCCGAATCGAGACCTTGTGTTCCAGACCACTGTTGCGCCAGCACGACCATGTTTGTGCTTGCGCAACAAGATGCACAATCTGTGGCACACCTCATATGTTTTCTTCCAAGTGGGCTACATAAAGGAGGAAGAGCTGGTCTTGGGGTACGGGTAAAGGTAAAGTGTGCCGTCAAGTCGGTGTTGACTCCTGGAGACCACAAAGCCCTGTGGTTGTCTTTGGTAGAGTACAGGAGGGGTTGACCATTGCCTCCTCCTGTGTCTATCTGATGTTTCTTTTTAGATTGTGAGCCCTTTGGGGACAGGGAGCCATCTTCATTTATTTATTTTGATCTATCTATGTAAAACTTTTGTTGAAAAGCAGTATATAAATATTTGTAGTCGCCGTAGTCGTAGTCAGAAACATAAGAGGAAAGACCTTCTGAGTGCTTCACTACTGGAACACTGACCCTTCTCCAGACATGTGCTAACATTTATTAGGGGAAAGAACAGATAGCCCTGGGAAATCAAATCTGGTGGATCAGGGTGTCACTGCGTCGGCCAGGGAGTCCTGGTTTCAGAGAATGTGGCAGGTCTAACCAAGGTGGCGGAGCGTGCCAGGTGAGTTACTTTTCAGAATAACGGCATGAGGGAGAGGAGGAGGGAAGCGAACAGACTGCATCGCTGGCAGCAGGGACCATCTGGACGAGGGGGAGGTGCTGGCACAGCAGGGCAGCGGGCACCACCACTGCCTCCCCTTGGTGGAGGCTTAAGAGGCGACCCACTGGTCGAGAAAGGATGCCTGCCTGCTGTGGCACAAGGTGCCGAGAGAGAGGATGCAAACCACTCTGCAGCAAATCTTTGCATTTCTGCACATCGGTTTCTGCAGCAGTTCCTTTGAGCTGCTGTCGAGCCAATTGCTTTTTATCATTGTTATTCTGCAAAACCACTGAGAGGAGCAAGGCATGAAAACCACACACACGCACATGCACCCACCCCGCCACTGCACTGAAGACAACTACGAAGGAGACAGATACCGGAATAGTGAAGAGACTATGCCATAGGGCAAGGGTTGTCAAGCTGGGGACCCCAGATGCTGGACTACAACTCCCATCATCCCCAGACACAATGGCCTTTCTTTGTGGGGTGTTCAGAAGATTCAGGAACTGGGGAAAGAAGCTGTGGAAGAATTGTGAACACAGGAAGCTGCCATATACTGAGTCAGACCCTTGGTCCATCTAGCTCAGTATTATCTACACTGACTGGCAGCAGCTCTCCAAGGTTTCAAGGAGGAGTCTCCCCCAGCCCTACCTGGAAATGCTGCCAGCGATTGAACCTGGGACCTTCTGCAGGCAAAGCAGATGCTCCCTGACTGTGCTACAGCCCCATCCCTTCGGGAGAATATTTTACAGCACTCACATATGGTCACCTACCCAAATGCAAACCAGGGCAGACCCTGCTTAACAAACAGGACAATTCATGCTCACCACCACAAGACCAGCTCTCCTCCCCAACATTAAGGCACAGAATCGATTTGATTTCAATCAAATTGATTTCAATCATGCTTTAAATCACAATTTAAATGATCTGCAAGCTCTAGTAATGGAAGTCAAGGAGCACAGTGGAAAAAATGGGACTACAACCAAATGTAAAGAAGGCTAAACTAATGACAAAGGGTACAGCAACCAGCCTCAGAATTGATAAGACAGACACTGAAGTGGTGGAGAGCTTCTGCCTTTGATGATCGACCGTCAACAGTAAAAGATCCAGCAGTCAAGAAATACACCGCAGACTAGCACTTGCTAGGGTTGCAATGAAGGCCTTGGAAAGGATATTTAGATGCCGTGGCGTGTCTATACCCACAAAGATTAGAATTGTTTGGACAATGGTTTCTCCCATGACACTCTATGGATGCGAAAGCTGGACTTGGAAGGAGCAAGACAGAAAAAGTATTGACGCTTTTGAAGTTTGGTGCTGGAGAAGATGTTTGAGGATACCACGGACAGCCAGGCAAACAAACCAATGGATCACAGAACAAATCAATCCAGAATTTCCACTCGTGGCACAAATGGCCAGGCTCAAGCTATCAAACTTTGGACACATTATGTGCAAACCCAAGCTCCCTTGAGAAGTCCATAATGCTGGGAAAAGTTGAAGGAAAGAGAAGAGGACGACCAGCAGCAAGGTGGATGGACTCAATTGCGACAGCAATGAATGAATGCACCACTAAGAGACCTTAAAGGCCAAGTTGAAGACAGATCATCCTGGAGAGAATCTATCTATGTGGTCGCTAATAGTCGACACCAACTTGACGGCACTTAATCAATCAATCAATCAATCAAACCACAGTTTAAATTACTAGTCACAAAGATTCTATTTCATCGTTTTCTTTAAAAAATACATTCTTGTTGTCCAATACAGCCTTAATACATATGTAGAGACAGATGTAGGTTTCATTTTTAGAAGGGAGATACACACTTCTCGTAATGCTGTTTCATTCAGGCAACCAGGCCTTGCATTTCGTTGTTGCACTGTGTGCATTTTGCACGCATGTACAGGAACTCCATTAAAATATTTCCAAATCGGGTCTCTAGGGGTTTCCCTTCTACAATGGAGGATACACTTGGAAAAAACTTCCTCAGGACTGCATAAATATGTTCTGATCACTTTTGGTTTCACTTTCTCTTCCCCTCCCCTCCCCATCCTGTAGATTTATATCCAGACTTCTCCTCTTTGCTCAAATCTCCTTCATCCCCCCAAAATCTTTGTCTTTGCACTTTTGAGTGGGGGAGGGAGGGCTTCACTCTGATCAGATCAGATCTGTTCTCTCTCATCCCCATATACTGCTGTTGACGTATTCATAGAATATAATTATGATTAATATTCACGGTGATACCTTTGACTAGGTTCTTTCTGAATTGGGTTTTAAAATATCAATTTAAATCAAACAAATATGATTTTTTAAAAACCACCATCAATTTTTATTAACCCTGTTAAGGCACCAATCATCAGCCCTACCGAGGCACCTGTGACTTTCTTGTTTGCAAGAGGACAAAATGAAAATATTCTACAGAAACCAAAGAAGAGTTTGCTCTTCCACGGTTTCCACGCTGCAGGGGGAAAAAAGAGCAGAGCATCAGACAAGCCTGCCACAGCCTGGTTGCTGGGGGACGCGGGGATCATTCATAAGCATGACGACTCCAGCCTGTGGCCTCCGAAACTCTGCAAACAGACATAGGAGAGAAAGCTGCTGGAAAAGTAATCTTGCAGTTCACAGCGAGGATCTTTTTAACTACAGTTGACTTTGGAAGGGAAAGCCAGCTCTTTACAAGACGCCAGCATTGAGCACGCTCTCGGGCAGGGGGGGGGGACCTTGGCTCTCCAACTATGGCTGAACTACAGCTCCCATCACCCCCTGCCACAATTTATTGTGCCAGAGGATGATAGGAGTTGTACTTCAGCAACAGCTGGGACGGATTTGTCATATTATTTTCTTCACATATACCAATAGTTAGAAGGCTGCTTCTCGGGTTCGAGTGTCGGACTCGGACCGGGAAGACCCGAGTTCGAATCCCTATTCAGCCATGAAACTCACTGGGTGACTCTGGGCCAGTCGTGTGTCTCTCGGCCTAACCTACCTCACAGGGTTGTTGTGAGGGTAAACATAGCCATGTACACCGCTCTGAGCTCTTGGAGGAAGAGTGGGATATAAATGTAAAAATAAATTTAAAATAAATTAAATTAAGATGCAAGAAACGAAAGGCACTATTTGCAATCATAATGATGAAGGGTGACATTCTTACATCATCTCTAAAGCGGGAGGGAGTACAGGTGTTTCCTTTTGACTGTCAAGCGGCCCTCTAGATGGGGTGATTGCTTGCTTGCTTGCCTCTTTATTTACTTAACGCTCATATCCCACTTTTCCTCCGAGGAGCTAAGTACGTGCTTATGTACTAAGCACTGCTGCTGCAGGGGCTTGGAACCGATACATAAAAGGAGGCTCCAGTATGCTGAGAGGAGAGCTGGGCTTGTGGCAGCAAGCCTGAATTTTGCTAAGCAGGGTCTGCCCAGGTTTGCATTTGAATGGGAGACTCCATGAGTGAGCACAGGAAGATCTTCCCTTGAGGGGATGGGGCTGCTCTGGGAAGAGCACCTGCCTGCTTGCAGGCAGAAGGCGCCAAGTTCCCTCCCCGGATCGGGCAGAGAGAGAGAGAGAGAGAGTCCTCCTGCAACCTTGGAGAAGCTGCTGCCAGTCTGTGTAGACAATCCTGAGCTAGGCGGACCAAAGGTTCATCTCATGTCCCAATGAGATACATGCTGAGGTTTCAACTTCTGTTTTATTCAGCATGCATTCAGTCTCTGGTGCGAAGGTCAGTGCTGTTTACTTATGAGCAAAGGAGGAACAGAGTTGGGGACAGAGCTTCACATTTAACAGCAGCTGTGCTGTGTTACTGTACTAGGTCAGAGGGATTAGGGAAATAGCTGCCTGTTTGATTTGAGGGCTGGTTAATGTTCAGTGCTCAGATTGCCCTGGTGGTTGGCAGGCACCTTTCTCAGCTACTACCAAAGCCATCGCAGGACTGGGGATAGATAGACAGATAGGCAGGCAGGCAGATACACACACACACCCCTTGCCATTTGCGGATCAAACATCTGCAGTTTTGCAGCCGGGGAATTGACACCTGATCTTGGCAGACTTGGGGGGGAAAGGGTTAATTCCACTTACAGGTGGGTTCAGGGTGGCCAGAAATGATCTCTGCAGTCATTTCCAGCAGCCATTTTCAGCACAAGAGCCATTATGTGGCTCATGATTTTTTTAAAATGTTATTATTGTTTTTTGGCTTTAAAAATGGTGGAATCTCCACCAGCCAGCCACCCCAGGAACCTAACCTTCTGAGTCCCATTGACTCAATGTTGCAGTTCCGTTCTCCGCAGTTGTCTCGGAGAGCGGAACGCACGCAGATACCGAGGTTCTCCTGTATCTATTTCCGATTCTGCCCGCATTTCTATGCATCTGAGATTTATTTTGCAAGCAGTCTGTTGGTTTGTTTTCAGAGTGAGGAAATGGATTTTGACACATTTGTCTCCCGCAAGAAAGGAAAGCTGATCCAAACGGCAGGTGCAGTAGCTAGACTGCAAATTTGCAAGAGTGAACAAAGACGCTCCCGAGTGTAGGAGCAGGGCACTCTTTGGCCCTCCACTCCAGCTGCTGTGAACTATGACTCCCATCACCCCCCATTTACTGTGGCTGGGGATGATGGGAGTTGTAGTTCAACAGCAGCTGAAGTAACAAAGGTTGCTTACTCCTGTCCTAGTAGGTCTTCATGTGTCAATGAGCAAGAGAGCCTTTTCCTTCTTCCTCTTTGGAGACTTAAGAAAAAAGATGCCTAATGTAATCATGTATCCAGCCTAAGTAATAGTCAAGCTTCGGGCAGTTTGGTTTTTCCATGTCATTTGAACGTTATCCCCCGCTTTCTCCCTGGACTATGCTCCTACCAGCAGAATCTTGGAACTCAGAGCTCATTTTGTTCAGAGACGAAGTCTCCGTTCACTGTCCAGAGCACCTGCTTTGCATCTAAAAGGTTCCAGGTTCGATCCCTGACCACGTCTCCAGATAGGGCTAGCAAATTTATTGCAAAATGCCCAGAGACACAAGTTGTGGGCGGTGTATAACTATCTTAAATAAATAAATTCAGAAATCCAAAAACTTTCGGTTTAAAATGAGAGCTAAACAAGCCTTACATTTTTACTTGTGCCCTAAAAAGAATGGAAATTGCAAGTTAAAGTACCCCTCTTAACTTCCACGCCATAGAAGCCATAGACTTTGTAAAGTCTGGTATACGATGGTGGTTTTAGAAATGAGGCTCCATGCACCCACAATGTAGTGGGTGTCTTTTAGTTGGCCATTGGGATGGGGAAGGATGCATCCAGGAAGACATTTAACAGGTGCTGTTTCCCTAATCACTTCTTAGAGATGCCCCTGATGAATTTCTGCCTGATGAATCTCCGATCAAGGCAAAGTGTGGGTGCATGGAGACCATCTGAGCCTTGGGGGCGGAGGCCGGCAGGGATGCCATCTTGCCAGGGCCAGGGTGAGGTGCATGCCCGCAGGGGTGAGGCTGGCTTGCCGGGGTGAGTGGCAGGAGGGAAGGAACCCAGCAGTGGGCAGCAGGGTCAGGAGAGCAAGTCAGCCGCCATGTTTATTGTGGGCACTGTGACCTCAAAACATGCTACTGCACAGACTCAAATGCATTTTCCTGCCTCTTAAAACCCAACTCTGAGGATCAATGGCAAAACAACAATCCATTGGGTCCCAGGGGGATATCCAAAAGGCACTTTTCTGGCATGCCGTCTAAAGGCTGGAACGATGCAAATGGACTAGTGAATGTGTGTCCAGGCAGATCAGACAAATGGTTTTGATTTTATAAGCAAGAGGATGTTGAGGGCTTCTCATGTTGGGACTTTGAAAACACTCCCCAGCTTAACTATTCTGGCCTGATTGCCCCAGTATAATGAATAAATACCCACCTGAAACCCTGGAGAGCCAGTGGAGAAAATACTGAACTAGATGGCCCACTGCTCTGACTCTGTAGAAGGCAGATTCCGATGATTTCCTATCCTGTTCCAGTTGCTTTGCAGCACAAGGAACTTGCAGCAGTGACTGTATCCGCCCAGAAGAGTCGGATCAAGTGATGGGTGTCTCACGTCTCCTTGACACACATGATGCGTCGTTTAGGAGGCTCTCTCTGAAGCACTGATTAGATATCATGATTCTCAAAGTAGCGACGAGGTCCAGAAACTGATTTTGTCTTTGCTTTTTTTTAAAGTGAGCTCTGTGTTCCAGGATTCTGCTGGTATGACTATATTTTGCCTTCGAGGACATGTGGCATGTCTGTGGCAAAATCACTGTCATACAGGGCCCATAGGAAGCTGCCTTCTACTGAGTCAGACCATTGGTCCATCTAGCTCAGTATTGCCTACACAGACTGGCAACGGCTCTCCAAGGTTTCAGCGGGATGTCTTTCACAGCCCTACCTGGAGAAGCTGCCAGGGAGTAAACCCGGGACCTTCTGCATGCAAAACAAATGCTCTGCCAATGAGCTACGTCCCCATCCCCTAAAGGTAAGGATGCACAGTTTTGGCCCTCCGGCAATTCTTGAACTACACCTCCCATCATCCCCAATTATTGGCCACTGTGGCTGGGGATGATGGGAGCTGTAGTTCAAAAGCCAGAGTTGTACCACCGTGCCCTTAAGGGGACAACCTTGCAACAGACAGCACTCACACGTAGGCACCCATCCAAATGCAAACCAAGGCAGAGCCTGCTTAGCAAAGGGGACCATTCCTGCTGCCACAGGACTACCGCTCCTCCCTGCAACAGCCAGGGGAAGGCGGCCCACAGAGGGCCCTTTTCCCTGCCCCAGGTACGTGCACGGCATGCTCATTCCTACACAAAGTGTGTACACAGCACAGATCCTGAGAGAACAGCAGCTCTCCCGGCAATTAGGAGGGGCAAAGCAAAGGCCAGTCCCAGCATGCTCACAGTCAAACATTACCAGAAATGTGCAGGCGGTCAAGCTCTATTCTCCCTGACTATTTATCCAGCAAATACAGTAAAGCTCCCTTGCGGCCTCACCCAAGCTCTGCTATCAGCATCCGCGTCCTGGGGTGGGTGAAGTCGTCACTTTCCCCTACGTTGCAGACCTGAATCGCTGCAAATAGAGGTGCACCGAGGTCATTTTGGAGCCTGGACCTAAAGGCCTTTGGAGACCCACCCAACCCCCTGCAGATTAAGCATCTTTTTCTTTCTTTTTTTAACATGTAGGTTCCTTAGAGCACAAACCACACCACTAGGGCCCGGCCCCAAAGTCCAGGGGTAAGAGCGTCTCTGACTGCAAAAACCATGTGGGTTTCCACCAGCTAGGTCCAATCTCCCTCTCACACACACACAAAGGCTGCCACGCACTGACTCCCTGGAGGGCAACTGGGTAACAACCTCTTCATACGCAGTGTACACTGTACACTGGGTACAGGCATTCACATGTTATGCTGAACACAGGTACCTAAGTACGCTTCCCATCTGTGCCATGCGTTTGAAGGGCCTGCAGCCAGGTTCATCGCTTTTAAAACCAACACAGGTACAGTCATTCACATAAACATGTGCACAAGTGTGCAGCGTAGTGTCCGATTCGGGCTAAAGGAGGTCAGGGAAGGAATAGATCATTTGGGAGGATGGAGTCGATCTGAGCAAAGAGGGGGAGTCTGACTATAAATGCAAGGGAGCAGAAAGTGAAAGGAAGGGAGCAGAAAGTGAAACCAGAAGGGAACAAAAACTTATTCATGCATCACTTCTCGGCCTTTTGGCGAAGATCAAGTGTGTGCGGTATTCATGCAGTCCTGAGGAAACTTTTTCCGAGTGTATCCGCCATTGTAGAAGGAAAATACTTATAAGAAAATAAGAATTTTTCCCCCGCCACTTCCAGTATCACGCTGATTAGGGTGGAAAGAGGGTTTACACAGCCACCCCGTAACAGCGGTTTTGGAAGCAGCGCTGGAGGAGGAAATGCAGCAGGGGATGTAAGGACACCCTCCCCGCGCCTTAAACGAGTGTGCACAGACCCGGTTCCATGCACATCCCTAGTACCTACCTTCTCAAAACAAAATGTACATCTATCCCTGAATCTGTATTAAGGTTGACAAGAATGTACTTTGACTAGAAAATAAGTGTTTTCTACGAGAATGTACTTTACTAGAAAATGATGATTAAACAGAGTCTTCCTGACTAGTGATTTAAATAGTGACTTAAATCATTAATACCGAGTCCATCTGTGAAGTGATTTAAATCGTGCTTTAAATTGATTAGATTTAAATCAAATCAACCCTGCTATAAAGCAATATAAAACCTTTTTTTTAAAGGGGGGGGCTGGAGGAATGTGTAAAAATAATTTGCAAGGGGATAGGGAGAAAGGAAAAGGCTAAAAAAAGGAATGAGAATTCTCAACGAGACAGAAATATATAATGTTTTCTTCTCTGCAAGACGCTCTTGAAAATAAAATAAAATAAAATAAAATAAAATTTCCTGCCTTGAGTTGTGATGGCACCGGGTGTGTGTGTGTGTGTGTGTGTGTGTGGCTGACAGAAAACAAGGTGGGGTGGTTTTTTTTGTTTTTTCTGGAAAAAGCTTTTTTCCCCATTCCTCACCACCAAGCCTCCACATCTCATGTCCTGCCCCAAAAGCTTCTCAACGGGTTCATCTATGATCCAATATTTTTCTATCCTTAAAGGGGATTCATCTGTTGATCTGGAGCATTTAAAGCAGGTCACTTTCATCCACCATCTGTGCTCAGTTTTAGCAGCACACACGCACACACGCACACGCACCTCACCACAAAACACAGCAAGCTTGAAGCACTGGCTCATTCCAACAAGACGGCCACAGAAAGAGACCAGAGCATCTAGCGGATATAAACTGTATCGTTCCGAAGAAAAGCACATATATTAAAAACTGCCATGTTCGGTCAGAACAACCATCCATCTAGGTTCTGAACCTGGGCAGTGCTGGATGCTTTGGATGTTAGCAAGACCGATATCTGCGTGAATCTCTCCGCTCTGACCAAAAAAGGCCCATGCAATAGCTGTGTGTCTCTCACAGGGAACCCAAGAAGCTGCCTCATACCGAGTCAGACTCTTGGTCCATCTAGCTTAGGACTGTCTACACTGACTGGCAGCAGCTCTCCAAGGTGCCAGGCAGGAGTCTCTCCCAGGCCTACCTGAAGATGCTGCCAGGGAGCAAAGATGGGACCTTCTGGCATGAAAGCCTAAAGGTGCTTTGCCACTGAGCTATGGCCTCATCCCTTAAAGCAGGCCTGCTCAACTTGCGCCCCCCAGCTGTTTTTGGACTACAACTCCCATAATCCCCAGCCATAGTGGCCAATAGCCAGGGATTATGGGAGTTGTAGGCCAACATGTACAGGAGGACCGAAGTTGAGCAGCCCTGCCTCAAAGGAAATAACTTACAGTGCTCACATGAGGTCACCCATCCAAATGCAAACCAAGGCAGATCTTGCTTAGCAAAGGAGACCATTCATGCTCGCTGCCACAAGACCTGCTCTCTTCCCCACAAGCCAGGCATTGAAGCACTGTGGGCCTTGATCCCTTCCCCATCCAGCTTGTTATGTCAAGGCTGCAGCATGCAACATCACTACTACAATATGTATTTTTTAAAGGACAGATATGACACAGTTGGTATATCAGGTGGTACCGGCTTGCCTTCTGCGTGCCCCGTGCAGCAGAGACCTGGCTCTAAAAAAATATGTTTATTTTAAAATGTTACATTTTGCCTTTCAGTATTGTACCTGAGGAGCTTTGCAAACTGAAGCAGCTATCCTCATAATTACTTTTTTTTTTGTTACATCTGTAAAGTGCCACGTACATGGAGAATGCTCTGCTATATAATTTACCAATCATAATACCCATCCTTATTTCCCCACAGATTACTTGCTGCAATTTTGGGTTTGCACTGATACAGAATTACAGCAAGTGCTTTCTGTAGACGTGCTTCTAGGAAGGTTGACACACCCTTTCTCCCTATCACAGAATTCTTCATTATAACAACAACAACAAATATTTATATACCATTTTTCAACAAAAGTTTCCAAAGCAGTTTACATAGAGAAATAATAAATAAATAAGATGGATCCCTGTCCCCAAAGGGCTCACAATCTAAACAGAACCATAAGCTAGACACCAGCAACAGTCACTGGAGGTATTGTGCTGGGGGCGGATAGGGCCAGTTGCTCTCCCCCTGCTAAAATACAGAGAATCTCCACATTAAAAAGGTATCTCTTTGCCCAGTTAGCAGGGGTAGGTATTGCAAGGTCCAGGCAACCCCAAGTACGGCCCCTAATTGTTTACTGAGCCTGTGCACAGCTTTGGTTGAATCTGAATACCCTGCACAGCCTTGCTAGCATTGTGTGGAGACACCCATTCTCACCGTTCAATGCTGATCTTCGCTCAGTGCCAGGGGGATCCTCCAGCTATATTTGGACTACAACTCCCAGCATCCCCAAAAAACATCTGTAGGCTGCCCACCCCTGTTCCAAAAGATGGGGAAGCCTGATCTTTGTGAGATGAAAGGGCAGGAAAGTAATAATGCACAAGTAATGCACTGAAGTTTTCCTACTAACTTCACAACAACAACAACAAATATTTATATACTGCTTTTCAACAAACATTTCCAAAGCGGTTTACATAGGTCCTCTTCCCTCTGGTTCTTGCAGGCAGGAAGCAATTAATATGCCCCCCAACTTAAATTTTTTATATTAAAAAACACAACTTCCTGTACTTAGTTTTTAGCTGTAATACAAAGGAGACTTCCACAAAATTGGGAAATTATTCCTGATGTTTCTGGAGCAATTGCTTTTGATTGCTTGCACTAGCTCTCCCCTGCTTAACTGAGGGACAACCACTTTCACAGCTGCACACATTTCTCTCTCTCTCTCTCTCTCTGTCACACACACACACACACACACACACACACACACACACACCGCTTCTGATTATTAACAATAACATCCCTCCCCCACCCCAAAAAGAAACATTTCTGCCATCTTCCAAACAGGGTATTATAGATTCACAAATAAATCCTCTCCTTTTTATTTAAAAAAGCCAACTATTTCTGCTATCTATCTATTCCTTCTTCTCTATGTCATTGTGACTTGTAACCATAGAAACCACATCCTGCATTGCTGCTATGGAAACATTGCAGTATCTTATTCTTTTCTTTAGTTTGTAGTAATCCAAACAAGCAAATTATTTGTGGCCTCTTTAAAACAAAAAAACATGTCTTCTTCTTTGGACCACAAAAATTCTACACCTATGCACAGCATTATGAAATAATGAGAACGCCATTACCCATTTTAGAAAGCAAGAGAAGAAAAATGCATCTTGTTTTGTGTCTCCCCCAAACGATCACAATGTTCTTGCAAACAGAGGCCTGCCTAGATATCCGAGACAGAACAGTCTGGCAGTCGTAGCCTCCAACTCAAGGAATACTACAAATTGAGATTGCCAGCAAAAGAACCAAAGAACCATAATCACACATTATGTTCACTGCACAAACAATCGGCGTACAGTATAGTTATTCACACCTGATGTTCAAAGCACATCCAGCAGTACACTTCCCATCTGCCCCTGAACTGGAGGCCGCCTGTAACCAGGTCCACTATTAAAATGAACACAGGTAGAGTCACTCACACAAAAACACAGGCATGTTACAGCACGCATGTGCACAAAATTTGCATGAATGGATTCAAATTCAAATTGATACCATCGGACAGAGTGGAGATTTGTTCGAATCGGTTCAAATTTGAGCAAATTCACCCGGACTCTATTCAAATCGGGGGGAATTCAAATCAGTTGAACAAATCTCCACTCTGTTCAATGGTTCCAAATCAAATCCATTTGCGCTTGATTCAAAATTCAAATAGATTCACGAGAATTTCATGCGCATCCCGACTATGCAGGTACAGTGTAATGTCTGAGGAGGGGGCACATGCACACACGACAGCCTCAATATCTTGCTGCCCTAGGAGGGATGCTGCTACTGTAATAACACAGCATCGGAGGGCTGTGGGCCACCCTCCAGCCTCAAAGGCAGGATGCCTCTGAATACCAGTTGCAGGGGAGTAAGAGTAGGGGAGGGGGCACACCCTCAACTCCTGCCTGTAGGCTTCCAGCAGCATCTGGTGGGCCATTGTGCGAAACAGGATGCTGGACTGGATGGGCCTCCTTGGGCCTGATCCAGCAGGGCTGTTCTTATGTCCATTGTGCTCGTTAGCAAAAGGTACCACAGGCTCAAGAAGCCAGCATAGTGTAGTGGCTAGAGTGTTGGACTAGGACCGGGAAGCCCCGAGCTCGAATCGCCATTCAACCATGAAACCCACTGGGTAACTCTGGGCCAATCGTGTGTCTCTCAGCCTAATCTACTTCACAGGGTTGTTGTGAGGATTAACATAACCATGTACACTGCTCTGAGCTCCTCTGAGGAAAAACGAGATATAAATGCAAAATTAAAATAAATAAAAAAGAAGTGTAGAAATGTGGCATAGCTCAATGGCAGAGCATCTATTTTGCCTGCAGAAGGTCCCAGGTTCAATCCCTGGCAGCATCTCCAGGTATGGCTGGGAAAGACCCCCTCACTGTCCAAGACAACTTTGGAGCTGCTGCCGGTCAGAGTAGATAACACTGAGCTAGACGGACCAATGCCCTGGCTCGGAATACGGCAGTTTCCTATGTTCCTAGGCCTTCTGCTTGCCTCACATCCTCTAAGCCGAGTAGATGATAGAGGTGTTGTTGACCAGACTGGATGTCTTTTCACCTTTGACAGGAAGCATTCAAGCTGCAGTTACGTTAGAAATGTAAAGTTACCTGTAAATGAGATAATCAACCTCACGTGCAAAAAACCCGCAGTGGAAAGGCAGCTGAGTTGACATGCATCTTGCGTGATTAGCCCAAACATACTGCGCTGAAGTGTTCAGTTGGCGAAGAGCAGACAGGTTACTACCTTCCTCCACCCCTCAAATGTAACAGAAACTCACCCGCTCTGCCATTAACGGCTCACGGTTTAATAAACGCCTAATTGTTTTAAATGCCCTCTCCGCAGCACACCAAGTTCAAGCTTTGGTCATTATGCTTTACTAATGACTCATAAATTCCTAAACCATGTTGTTCTTGGCACACACTTTTGCATAATTACTTCTTTTCGGAAAAGCGCACCCTTCTCTGTAGGGTTTCTGGGCACGTGAGGAATGCTGCCTCGGCAGTTTTCCATTCAAGGGTGCCGAATCCAGATTGGCGTTACCAGACACAGTTGCTTTTTGATTCAAACTTATTTATTTATTTAGAATATTTCTATACCGCCCCAAACTTGCGCCTCTGGGCGGTTTACAATGAAAATCATTTAAAACATCAGATCAATTAACAATTAAAATCATTTAAAATCATTTAAAACATTAAAAACATTTGAAACCCAGAATTATTAACTTTTTAAACCATAAATCTAATTTAAAAGCCTGGGTGAATAAATGTGTCTCCAGTGCCTCTTTCAAGAGATGAAGAGGCTCTTATTTCAACAGGGAGCACATATCAAAGTCCAGGGGCAGCAATGGAGAAGGCCCGTTCCAAAGCAGCCGCCGGACAAACCTCTCCAGATGATCTTAAAAGGCAGTGGGGCTCAATTTAGAGCCTGAATTGCAACCGGCATCACCAGAGCCAGCCTTGTGGCAGCAAACATGAATTGTCCCCTTTGCTAAGCAGGGTCTGCCCTGGTTTGCATTTGAATTGGAGACTGCGTGTGTGTGAGCACTGTAAGATTAGGAGATGGGGCCACTCTGGGAAGAGCACCTACGTGCTTGCATGCAGAAGGTTCCAGGTTCCCAGTGGCTTCCCCAAGGTTGCAGGCAGGAATCTCTCTCAGCCCTATGGGAAGAGAGCTGGTCTTGTGGCAGTAAGCATGACTTGTCCCCTTAAGCTAAGCAGGATCTGCCCTGGTTGCATATGAAAGGGAGCCTAGAAGTGTGAGTGCTGTAAGAGATTCCCCTCAGGGGATGGAGCTGCTCTGGGAAGGGCATCTAGGCTCCAAGTTCCCTCCCTGGCAGCATCTCCAAGATAGGGCTGAGAGAGATTCCTGCCTGCAACCTTGGAGAAGCCGCTGCCAGTCTGTGTAGACAATACTGAGCAAGATGGACCTATGGTCTGACTCAGTATATGGCAGCTTCCTATGTTCCCATGTTCCAATCTTGGAGATGCTGCCAGGGAGGGAACTTGGAACCTTTTGCTCTTCCCAGAGCAGCTCCATCCCTTAAGGGACACATGTGGTCTCCCATTCAAATGCAACCAGGGCAGACCCTGCTTAGCTAAGGGGACAAGTCATGCTTGCGACCACAAGACCAGCTTCCTCCATGGGATGCCCTCCCACGTGAAGGCTGAACTAATGCAACTGACCGCTAACGCGCAGGGCAAGGCAACGGCCAATCTATAACGTGGGGGATGCTAAAAGGACCCGGGGAAACATTTCCAAAGCTACCTTCAGGAGGGAGCATTCTGCATTTCATCCTCTGCTACAATAGAGACAAATGTTTGTTTTAATTTCCCTCATGCCTCTTCTATGCAACATGGTACTGCTGTGTCAATAACAACGCCAGATAAGAGGACAGCACTCTGTTAGCTTTGGGTGTCAATTTACTCCTGGAATCAGCAGTTCTGAAGGACAGCAAACAGTGCTTTGCCTCCTCTTTATAATGTGGGTTCTCCGATGCCCGGGAGAGCAAGCGGTAGGGCTTCTTTTGAAAAGACAGAAGAGAAATCAATAATAATCACAATAACTCCCCATCTCGGTCCCCACTGCTTGATGCCGTAGGGAAGAGATTGCATTCATTTGGATCCTACTTTACTAAACCAGGCCTAGGAACATTGGATGCTGCTTTCTACCGAGTCACACCCTTGGTCCATCTCGCTCCACTGACCGGCAGTGGTTTCTCCAAGGTTTCAGACAAAGGACTTTCTCAGCCCTACCTGGAGACGCTGCCAGGGATTGAACCGGGGACCAGAGTTCCCTCTTAGGCGTACACTGTTTCGCACAGTGGCCCACCAGATGCCGCTGGGAAGCCGACAGGCAGCAGCTGAGGGCATACCTCTCTCCTGCTGTTACGCATGCAGATGTAATATTTAAGGCCCTGTTAATGATCATTTTTCCACCACTAGCTTTGCTTGCTGTTGGGTTTTTTTAAAACTGTATTTTACTTCTGATTGCTGTAAGCCATCTTGAGGATTTCTGTGCCACAGGAACATAGGAAGCTGCCACATATCGAGTCAGACCATTGGTCTATCTAGCTCAGTATCGTCTTCACAGACTGGCAGCGGCTTCTCCAAGGTTGCAGGCAGGAATACCCGGACTACTTGAGAGATTTGTTATTCACACTTTAAAAATGGAAGGTTGAACCGGATCTATTTAAAGGATCCTCCTCAGTTAAGCAGCTAAGGAAAACAATCTATGGAGAGATTCTAGAAGTGGGTTTCTTAAAACCTGATTTAGAACGTAAACGCTACAAACACCGCACTTCACAGTACTTGTTGCCACCCGATCACCCTATTGCTCTCTTTAAGGAGAAAAAAAGTCCCTTTCCATTTATGGGAAACAAGGTGGCGCTTATACCATCAAGCACTGCCACTTAATGCGGCTAAGCCATGGCTCCCAGAGGACCAGCAAGAGTGTCCTAAAATCACCTGCAAACAGAAAGCTAGTGAGCTAGGCAAAACATTCAGGGAAACCCACTCACATTTCTTAAAAGAGTGTGTGGTAGCCAAAAGACTGTGGCAGGGAGTAAGCAAGCTGTTAGAGTGGCCTGATTTGGAAAAACGGGCTTGGGAAGAACTAACCTCGGGTTTGAGCGATAGAACCTCCTTTTGAGGTCCCAGAAAGAAACCTTCAAGGAAACGGGACGGAACGGGTGCCCCCATACTAGGGAATTGGAACTTTCCCCTTCTCGTAATCAGGTTAGTAAACCTGTATGTCATTTATGCAATGCTCCTGCATAGGAATAGGGAGGGAAGACGCGACCAAGAGGTTCACGCAGATGAGACAGTAAATCTCTTCTGGAAAAGTTTGTATGGTTATGTGCAAAGAGACAAGAGTATCTCTTCTAAACAGCAATGGGACAAATTATGGAAATGGGCATCGGATGTAACCTCCCCCCCCCCCGCCCGATTACCTGATGTGCCTTGAAATCCCCCACCCCCGAGTTACAGTACTACCTGCATATACTTCATAACCTTGTGGGTTTCCAAATCCTTGTGTGTAAATCTTTGTAGATATATCATGTACAAGCAACCACTTTGTATATAATTGTGCTTTGGCAACGTACTGTATGCTTTGGTAGTTTGTTGGTTCAATAAAAAAATCTTGTCCTATAAAAAAAAATAATAATCTTGTCCTATCTTGGAGATGCTGCCAGGGAGGGAACTTGGAAACTAGATTCTCTTCCCAGAGCGGCTCCATCTCGAGGGGAATATCTTACAGTGCTCACACTTCTAGTCCCCCTTTCATATGCAACCAGGGTGGACCCTGCTTAGCTAAGGGGACAAGTCGTGCTTGCTACCACAAGACCAGCGCTCCTCTCCAAAGGAGTGTCAAAAGCTGGGGTATAAACCCTGTAAATAAATAATAAAGGAAAACCTCTCTTTGGGCATATCTCTACTCAACCAAATGCAAGGCATGCATAAGCGACTAATTCATCCCCGGCCTGACAAATTCAAAGCATCAGAGATCTAGGGCACCTAGAAATTTAACTGTGGTGCCTAGACTAGGATATTGAGAGGTAGGGCTGTATAATAAAATATTTATTTGTTCCAGGCAGTCCAGTTTCTGTTTTAAGTGTGTTACTTGCAAAAAGGATAAAGAGAATCCTGTTTACCTTCCATCACAATATCCATCCGTTTGGTAGTTTTGCCAAGTGTCCAGTGATTGGATTATACATTTTTGGGCTGGCTCCTACACCCAAAGAAAAACCCTGGATTAATCTTAGTGTTAGATCTATGGCATTTGCTCTTTTAGAGTCTATTCACATAACGGAGTATGCAGATTCTGCACTCCAGCTCCATCTAACAGACTTGGGTGCATCAAACTCCACTCAACAACCAGAAACAAACTGCAGTTTCAGAAAGGAAGCTGAATATATTCACGAGAGTCACAATTTGTGGTGTTTTTTCAAAACTGGTGAAGGCACTGGGGCCAAGTAGCAGAGTGAGAACTTGGTGTAGTTTTGTTTTGTTTTTAAAAGTGATTTTTCGCCAATCCTATTTGATTTGTAATTTATGGAAGAGCCTGTTTCTTCTCTTACACAGGGAAAATGACTTGTACTCTGAATTCCAAATCAGTCAAAACAATTACCCCCATTTCCCCAGTTATAATACTTTCCCACCCCTTTAACAAAAGTCTTAGCCCATGGTCTGTATAATACATGGAGATATACATTTTAGGAATGCAGAATACCTGCTTCACAGAGCTATTTATTGGGCTCAAACCAGCTCTGGAATAATTGGACCATCATCCCAGTCAGTGTTTTGCCTGCCTCCCCATCACTATGTACCATGCAAATAAATAAATGCAAGCAGCTCCTAACCCTGACAGCAAGAGATCTGATTTCTGCTCCCAGCCAAGGCAAATGATAGAATTTGTGCTAACCAGCAGTAGCTCTCCCCAAGTCAAACAGTTCAGGGGCAAAGAAAAGGGGAAGATAAACAAGTCCAAATGGGGTGGTGTGTATAACAAATGGAGGCAATTGGCTTTCCTCCGTTTTCTTGACAAGGTAGTGCAATACATGGGGACGTATAGCAAATTATGGGCAATCCAGAAAAACACAAAACCACAAGATGCATTTGCATCTCATCACAATGCCTCCTCGCTCCATTCTGCCACTTAACGGCTAGTCTCTGCCACCACAAAAAGTCCCCCATCACGCCTAGTGGTATCTGAGGACACAGCGCAGCCCTAAGCACTGCTCAGGATCTTGCAGGATCAAGCCTTCCCACCTAAAACAGGCAAAACAGCCAGCATTTCTGACATAAACCTGCCTGTCAATGAATCCGCTCGGTTGTTTTCCTCGGGGTGATGGCCTGGTGCTTTATTCCTGTGCCAGAAGTTAAGCGCAGGGTATTTTCAGGATTGTGGGATCATATTACATGAGGGCCTTATGGGATTGGAATATCTGGGATGCAGCTGATTCCTTGATCTGAGCTATCTGGCGCAACGACAGCAATCTAGAGTCCTGAGTGCTGAAAGACCGGTGGTCTCCACTTTAAACAAAAAAGCTGGGAACTCCCATTGCAGTTAACAGTGTAGAATTAAGATCATATGTATTCTAGCTCCAAAAACAGTCTGGCTTTACGTCAGCTGCTGCTCAGCCTGAGCTCAAGAGGTTTTGCAGAATGACTAATTTCCTTTTCACTTTTCCGGAAAGTGGGCCTTCTAAAAGACCTACTGAAAGGATTTTGTCTTTCTAAGTAGGAATCCAGAGCTGTTACTTCCTCCCCTGGGAATTTTGTGTGTGTGTGTGTGTGTGTGTGTGTGTGTGTGTGTGTGTGTGTGTGTACAGGGGGGATGCCTACTGCATGTGTGAATTCATGCAATACCGTGTAACAGTGAAAATTGTCTATTATCCAGTGCTGAAGAATGAGTAAAGTGCACAGCTAAGCACTGGAGCATGTGGTTTGCCTGCAGCTGGGCCCAGATTCTATCTATAGCATCTCCATTTAAAGGATAGTAGGCATTGTTCTCCGTAGAATAAAAGGGATTCCGAGATGTTGTTTACAAATTCCATAATTCCCAGCCAAAAGGCCATTGCAGCTGAGGATGCTGGGAGTTGATGTCAACCACACCTGGGGATTCCTGTTACAGGGAACTATGGTAGCCAGGATTAGAAAGCACTTGGAAGCTGGGAGACGATACGCTATGAAAGAAGGGGGTGACTCAGATGTCACACAGAACCTAGATTAAAGTCTGGCAGCATGCAATGTGTGCAGTATCTTTCAGCATCTTCCTATGTTGCTGCTGCCCGATATAGTACCAGCAGGGATTCGAACCTGTAACCTTCTACTTGTTAGTCAAGCATTTCCCCGCTGCGCCCCTTAAGGTGACATTTAGGTTACAATCCCACTTCCCATTCAGGTTACAATAAATAAACCAAGATCAGTCCTGATGTCCAACCCCACTGAAGTTAGTTTATTTTGACCAACTTACTTGACATAAGCTGCAATCTCAAACCAAGGTTCGATGTGAGTTACAGATCACGGTTTATTTCAATAGATGGGAAGTTCCCTACTGCTTTCTTTATCATTCTACTATAGCTATAGCTCAAAGATTTCTTTCTTTCTTTCTTTGACGAAGCAGCAGTGCATGTTTAAAAGAGCAGGTATCTGGGATTGTTATCAGTGGGGTTTTTTTTCTGTTTCATCAGCCTTAATCATGTACCTCTCCTGTTGTCAAGAGACCTGCCGTCTGCAAAAGCTGGTGCTGATGTTGATTCCAAAACAGTCAAGTTGTGTGGTTCCCCCCCCCCCACCCCTTCATGCATCACAGGAGGCTTTTTGCTGGTGTCCCTCGTCAGTCTGCAGCTTGCTTCAATTTCAGGGACACGTCACTCATTATATGGCAGCAAAGATATGTTCGCTATCATGTGTACATGTGGCAAGGTGCCACAGCCCGGTCTGGCTTCCTGGAACATAGCACTTAGGGGACATCTCTCGAACATCACGTTGCAGAGTGCACACACCACCATTTTATGGAGAGGGAGATAAAATCTGATGTGGGTACCCATAAAGAATGCCGTGCTTGAAGCCATCTTGCTCCGCCCCTGGACGGGGGAGATGACTGGTGGGTCGCTTGGTGCGGCTTGAGGTGTAGCTTTTCCCTAACTGAACTGAGCTGATGGTTTTGAGACCAAAACACACACACACACACGCTCGGATTTCCTGGTTCACAGTAGCTTTTCTTTCTTTCTTTTGTTAACTATTTATATAGGCTGCTTTCCTCACTCAGAAAAGTTTTCAAAGCAACTTACAATTTGAAACAGACGCAACAGGGACAAGGGAAGCTGCCTTATAGCGAGGCAGGCCATACATCCACCTGCTCAACTTTGGCCCTCCTGAAGATGTTGGCCTACAATTCCCATAAAGATAAAGTTGTGTTGTTGAGTCGGTGTCGACTCCCGGCGACCACAGAGCCCTGTGGTTACCTTTGGTAGGAGGGGTTGACCATTGCCTCCTCCCACGCAGTGTGAGATGATGCCTTTCAGCATCTTCCTATATCGCTGCTGCCCGATATAGGTGTTTCCCACAGTCTGGGAAACAGACCAGTGGAGATTCGAACTGGCAACCTCTGGCTTGCTAGCCAAGTCAGTTCCTCACCGCGCCATCTCTCGGTAGTGAGCGTGAACCCCGTGCTAAGCAGGGTTTGCCTTGGTGTGCATTTGGATGGGTGACTACATGTTACTACTGTTACGAATATTTACGCTCAGCAACCAAAGTTTACATGAAAAAATAAAATAATACATAAATAAGATGGCCTCCTGTCCCCAAAGGGCACACAATCTCAAAAGAAACACAAGGCAGATCCCAGCAACAGCCACTGGAGGGATGCTGTGCTGGGGTTGGACAGGGCCAGTTGCTCTCCTTCTGCTAAATGTAAGAGAATCCCCACTTTAAAAGGTGTCTCTTTGCTCAGTTAGCAGGAGTTTGCTATATGAAAGTGCTGCCTGCTGTGCGATGTTCCCCTTGGGGGCTGGGGCTGTAGGGCATCTGTTGTGCGTTCAGAAGGGCCCAGGTTCCCTTCCCTGGCATCTCCAGGTCGGGCTGCAAAAGACTCCTGCCTGTAAACTTGCAGAGTTGCTACCAGTCAGTGTCAGCAATACTGAGCTAGATGGACTAACAGTCTGACTCAGTATAAGGCAGCTTCCTACGTTCCTAAAGCAGGGCTACCTATCAAGCCAGAAGCAGTTTCATTTTACTAAAGAATAAAAGGGGGGGGGAGAGAGGACATTCTCTGCACTAAAAGCTTCTTACAGCACTCAAAACCCCCAAAGCCAGAACACACCAAGAATGGGAAGGAGAATTACTGGACGTGCGTCATTGGTTGTTAGGTTCCTCTTTTGTTGTCCGATGGCTTGAGCTTGCACACGGTGGGGACTTTTCCGAGCCTCAACAAAAACTGTAGTCATTCAAATCCATTGAGCTGAAAAACTGCCATCATCATCCCCCATGGAATTCCACTAATCAACCAATTGTGATAGGAAGAAACAACAGAGAGGAAGGAACAAGCACGACTACAGAGGCTAGCAAGGGACAACACCCCGCCATGTTTTTTAAAAATTAAGCCAATAAGCCCCTTCTAATCGAGCGAATGCTGTATGCCTTGGTTTTCTGAGGTGTGGAGCGACCAATTCAGCAAATAAGTGTTGCATTCGCACAGGGGTCCCCGAATCGAATAGAATCCGGGTCCCCAACAAGGGGTACTCGGACCCACTCCCACTGAGTTCTCGGAGCTCTCCTGCCTCCCCACGCTGCAGCTGTGCTGTTGGCTTCCTACCTGGGCATCACTGGCTTGAAGCCTCATCCTCCACCACGTGCCCACGGCCGAAGGGGAGGGAGAAGGCTGGAGGAGGAAGACCCTCCTGGAAGTTCACTCAGGCCAGCAACCTCTTGCTCCCTAGGCAAGATACTTCCCCACTGCACCATTAGGACCAGGCAGTAGCCAAACATTTTAACAGGCAAACACACACTGTCTACCTCATCAATCCCTGCAACAGAGATGCCATCAAAACAGGTATCATGCAGCACAACTGGAAGCAAGAGAGAACCTTTGGATCCATGCACCCAGGATCCGAGAGCACTGATACAAACGTCTTCTCTTGCTTCCAATTTCACGGCATCCCACTTTTCCCAACACCTGAAAGTTTTGAGTGAATGAAAAGAAAGCAGGAACTAAACACACCGCATTTGTGTGTCGCTGTTCACTGAAGTCCATTTCACTCACTAAATCATTAGCAAACCCCTGCCTCTCCAACAAATACAGCTATATGAACACATGTTCATTAGACACACATTACGTTTTTAACTATGCTTAAATCTTTGGTGTACACTTGAAAAACACAGCATGTGAATGGCTCTAAAGATTAACAGTAATTAGAATAAATTGAATGAAATATCCCAGGGAGGCCGTTGTTAAAAATCCACAATTCTGTGAGGTTTTAGAAAGGTTTTTCACCCAGTTTGCTTGGTTCTGTTTATTGATTTCCTAGCAATTTTGTACTTGACCTTGCCTAAACATTTATTAATCATTAAGAGAGAGGACGTGGCTAGCCCCTACAGTCCTAAAGATAAGCCACACGTGCCTTGCAAAATCCCACAAGCCAATGGAGGCCTGAGGTTAAGATATAGAACTTAAAAGAGGAGGACCACAGCTCAATATATGCTCTGCATGCAGAAAGTCGCAGGTTCAATCCTTGGCATCTCCAGTTTAAAGGATCAGGTAGCAGGTTCTGCGATCGATGCTGAGATTTTGGAAAGCCACTGATAGAGTACCCAATACTGAGCTAGATGGACCGACTCTAAGGCAGTTATTTGGGGCTCCTTCACACCCTCTGTTGCTAGCAAAAAGCAGAATAATTTAGGCAAAATATGTTTCAGTTAGAAAGCTGTTTTATACCAAGTCAGACCCTTGGTCCATCTAGCTCAGTATTTTCTACACAGATTGGCAGCAGCTCTCCAAGGCTTCAGAAGAGTTATTTCCCAGCCCTACCTGAAGATGCTGTCAGGAACTGAACCTGGGACCCTCTGCATGCAAAGCAGATGCTCCACCACAGAGCTGTGGCCCCCAATCTCCTCAATTACCATAGCGCAGAAAGCAGAATATATTAGGTGCTGGTCAAAACTCTGCCAAGGCTTCCAATCCAATGGTCTTACTCAGGGCGGCAGAAATCCACTAGTCTACTTGCCAGGGACGAGTGAAAAATGATGCCTGACGAGGGAAAAAAGTCCTGATGAGCAACATACCAACATAGCTTGACGAGTAAAATATTTTGTCTGGCTGATAAACTGAGCCAACGTTTCTTCATCCCTGGTCTTCCTTGTTTAAACATCTCCCAGTCTCTTTTTTTCTAGGAAGAAGCTCCTGTAACAGCTTATATATGAGTTTGATGTTCAAATTGTCTCAATTGATGCTGAAGCAGCACATAAACTCTGCTAAATGGGCAAAGAGGCACCTTTTAAATGTGGTGATTCTCTTTATTTAGCAGGGGGAGAGTAACTGGCCCTATCCACTCCCAGCACAGGACCTCCAGTGACTGTTGCTGGTGTCTGTCTTATGTTTCTTTTTAGCTTGTGAGCCCTTCGGGGACAGGGAGCCATTTTATTTATTATTTCTCTATGTAAACTGCTTTGGAAACTTTTGTTGAAAACCGTTGTTGTTGTTGTATTTAGCAGGGGGAGAGCAACTGGCCCTCTCCAACCCCAGCACAGCATCCCTCCAGTGGCTGTTGCTGGCGTCTACCTTTTATGTTTCTTTTTAGATCGCGAGTCCTTTGGGGACAGGGAGCCATCTTTTGTTATCACTGTTTTTCTATGTAAACTGCTTTGAGAACTTACATCGAAAAGTGGTATATAAGTATTTGTGGTAGTAGTTATCCTGACCTAAACCACTGCTGAGCAGAGCTGGTTTGGGGCTCCTCTAATAAATACAATATTGCATTGTACAGACAGACAGAGAGATAAATGTGTGCAAGGGAGCTGAACAAGGGAACTATGTAATTTAGGGCGGGTGTCGAGTGAAACTGGGTGTTGTAATATTAAGTTCTAATTGATACTGACCTATTTTCCTACTGCCTCTATTCAATATTAATCTCTCCAGTGAAGAAAGTGACTTGTGGAGAACACAAGCTTTTTCCGGTAAATGGGAGGAAGCCAAAGGACCAGAAAGGAAACTTTGCAATTTGTGTGTCTTGATTTCCAACTACAAACGGCACAGAATACAACAGCTCAGTCTCAGAAATGCCCTGCCTCTTACCATTTCCTTGAAATAAAGAACACACTGTAGACTGCCCTGTCTGGCTGCCTGCCTCACCCTGTCATCTTACGAGGAGGTTGGAAGCAGCAGGTCAGGGACTCAGCTGACCCCAGTCCACCAGTCACAGCCTCCTGCCTCTTAGATGAGCCTGATTCGAACTCCCTGGTCCGAGGAAGTTGTCGGGAACACGCAGACCTTCCTCATTACCAGCTCATGCTTCTGGTGGAGGCAGTCAAGCTTCCCAACTTTTCCAGAGCACAACTCCTTGCCAAGGGCTCAGAAAACCCACTAGTCTACTAGTCCGTGACGAGTGAAAAATGATGCCTGACGAGTGAAAGAAGTCCTGACAAGTAATGTACCAACAATAGCTCAAGGAACCATCTGAGGAGTGAAATGTTTTTGTCTGGCTGGTGAGCTGAACCACTGGCCCCTGTCCTTGCCCACAGTGCCACGGCCAATGCAAGGCTTCAAAGGACCAACTCCCATCCCTGGGAACCCTTGGCAGGACAGCCAAAGCAGCATTCACATGTCTAGCTGGCAGGAATCTGTAGTAAAACTCAGAAGTTCAAATCCCTCAAATCCCCGTTCATACAGGAACATAGGAAGCTGCCTTACACCGAGTCAGACCATCGGTCCATCCAGCTCAGTATCGTCTACACAAACTGGCAGCAGCTTCTCGAAGGTTACAGGCCACCCTACCTTGGAGATGCCAGGGAGGGAACTTGGAGACTTCTGCATGCAAGCAGGCAGGGGCTCTTCCCAGAGTGGCCCCATCCCCTAAGGAGAATATCTTACAGCGCCCACACATGTGGACTCCCATTCAAATGCAAACCAGGGTGGACCCTGCTTAGCAAAGTGGACAATCCAGGCTTTCTACCACAAGACCAGCTGTCCTCTGTACTCCCGTTCAGCATTCCTCAGAGTGCTAACATGACGGGAAGCCTCATCCTAGCTGTGCTGCTTATAGTGTGTGTGTGTGTGTGTGTATATATAAAATTTATTTTATTTCTATACCGCCCTTCCAACATGGCTCAGAGTGGTCAGTCCATCTATCTATCTATCTAAATATTCATCGTCTATAAATATCCGTCGTCATATAGTGACGTCACTGGTCTGACTAGGCAAATGCCGTAAGTGTGACTGTGCACATTTCCATGATGAGGATTATTTTACATTTATACCCCGCTCTTCTTCCAAGGAGCCCAGAGCGGTGTACTATACACCTGAGTTTCTCTTTCACAACAACCCTGTGAAGTAGGTTAGGCTGAGAGAGAAATGACTGGCCCAGAGTCACCCAGCTAGTTTCAAGGCTGAATGGGGACTTGAACTCGGGTCTCCCCGGTCCTAGTCCAGCACTCTAACCACTACACCACGCTGGCTCCTGCTGACTGCAGAAACAGCTGTGATCATACTGCACCGGAGATGGCCATGGTCAACCCCTCCTGTATTCTACCAAAGACAACCACAGGGCTTGAAATACAGCATTAACAGCCCCTGTCTTCACATGCACAAACATTCCCAAAGGTTCCAGGGCTTAGTCATGGCTCAGGTCAAGCCCTGGACTTGACTCTCACAGCCAAGAGGCGGTGCGTAAAACAGACATTCCTCCCAAGGCTTGCTACTGCGTCAGGAGAGCGGCAGGGCACCGATCCAGCGCTTGGCATTAAGCAAGCGTGCTATCAGATTTCCCACATTCAAAAATCCTACTGCCAGCCACGAGAAAGGGTTTCCTAAAGGCTTGGCTGCAAAGAAAGAAAGAAAGAAAATTAAACCCAAACCTCAAATGCATTCGTCATGCTACCGATATGCAAAGGTTGTTTTTACTCCCTCCTTGTCTGGCTCAAGCCAGAGCCTCATAAAGAAGCAACTCTGCAACTATGAAGCATCATGGTTTCCACCTCCAGTTCTTTTTGTGCAACATGACAGAGGTATAGATGTTATTATTAATTACTACTACTTACATTTCTGTCCTGCTCTTACTGAAGGAGCTGGAAGCCTCCTTTAGAACTATCAACCAACTAAAGATTTTTTTTTTAAAAAAAATCTATTTATCTATGGTTCTCAAATGTGGATGTGGTAGGACTACAGTTCCCATCATTCCCAGTCAAAGCCATGGTTGCTGGGGATGGTGGAAGCTGTAGTCTGACAGCATCTGCGGATACAAGTCTAAAAACCCCTGCATTAAATCGGGTAAAAGACCAATGTATAAACAAATTGTTTAGTTAAATGTGCATATTAACAAAATGCAGATGCTTTTTCAAGATACTGAAAGAAGCACTTCAAAACTAGTCAATTCATAAACCAAAGCAGCCACGTGGTCAGAAGGAAAGGCTATTTTTAATAGACTAAAAAAGCTTCAAGTAAATAAGTGTGTCCCCTTAACTCAGCCAGACAAACTAAACTGGCTCCAACTGAATAGTCATAAAGTTTTGATTGCCATTAAGCGTAATCTAGTGGCCCAGCGGGGAAATGCTTGACTAACAAGTAGAAGGCTGCCGGCTCGTAATCCCTGCTGGTACTAAATTGGGCAGCAGCGATATAGGAAGATGCTGAAAGGCATCATCTCATACTGCGCGGGAGGAGGCAATGGTCAACCCCTCCTGGATTCTACCAAAGACAACCAAAGGGCTCTGTGGGCGCCAGGAGTCGACTCCAACTTGATCGCACAACTTTACCTTCAGCTTATTAACTCACTTCATTTGTACTTGTCCTTCTTCCAAGGAGCCTAGGATGCAGTAGAGCAGGGGTTCTCAATCTTTTGTCCCCAGATGTTGTTAGACCACAGCTACAACTCCCATCATCTTTGGCTGCTGGGGGATGATGGGAGTTGTAATCCAGTCACAAAATTGGAACCCCGCCACTGTACAGACTGAAACACAGGAAGCTGCCATATACTGAGTCAGACCATTGGTCCATCTAACTCAGTATGGTCAACCCAGGCAGGAGCCTCTCTCAGTTCTATCTTGAGATACCAGGGAGAGAATCTGGGACGTACTTGATTCTGCTGAATGTATAAAGTGGGCATAAGATTCCACCCCCGGCCCAGCTGAAAAGCAGCTTTCTAAAGCTCGGAATGGATCCAGTTGCGATTATTATTATTTATATTTATCTCCCGCTCTTCCTCCAATCAGATATTGCATTTCTCTTTGCACGCATTACTGGACTTCGTCTTCTTTCATTTGTGCTGATTGGTCACTTCCTCCCCGGGCAATTAATATCTGAAGAGCAGACTTGCGTGTGACTTCTGCAGAAGCATGTGGGAGGTGGAGGAGCTCTCAGAAAAGAAGCCACACGTGCATCTGGAAAAATATCCACAGGATGGGACTTCAATTTGCAACACATCCATTCCCCAAGCATTTTAATAGCGTCTCTTTGGATCCTATTTATCACCACATGCAGTGCTGCATAATATTTCTATAGCTGGTTGTCAAGCTTTCATTACACAGCAAGTAAGCCAACATGCACGGAAAGATTCAGCTGTTAAGACTATACAGCCTAAAAGATCATATCTTTTGATACAGAACTCATGACTTTACTCGTCACAGGGAGGAACAAGAAGTATTCATGAGCGCTTCCTTCAGCAGAGTACATTTCAATATATTAATCTGACAGTGACACATACACACACCCTACAACCTAACTGAGTTCTTCGAGCAATTTGTTGGCAAATTGCCATCAACTGGAAATATTTGTATACGAGTTGCACTGCAGGTCTCTCTGCTTTAGGGATAACTGTAATACGTGCCGACTCTTATCCATAAAGTCCTAAAAAGCACAAAGCTTGGCATACCTTCAGGCAAGGGTTCTCAGAAGTTGTTAGACTTCAACTCCCAGGCACAATAGCCAAAGCAGAAGATAAAAAAACCAGGTCAAAGAATACTTTAGATCAGGAGAACAGGGTGAACTTTGCCTGGAGCCAAAAAAGCTAACAACAATGGCAGCAGGCAAACATGCCTAAGGAGAAAGTTCCATTACCTTGGGGACACCACAGAGAAGGCCCTGTCTTTAGTAGTCCCCTCCCCGCCCCCGACTAACTTCCAAAGGTGGAGGAACAAAGAGATAACCTGAACTGACAGGCATGCACAGACCTTCAGACAGATCATTCAGCACCCTTTCCTGCAGAGTTGGGAATCCATATTTATTTATTTAGTGTATATACCACCCAACTCCAAAGGCTCCTGCCAGTTATATGCTTTCCAACAGCAGTAGTATACTCCAGCAATAGCTACTGTGTGTGTGTGTGTGTGTGTGTGTGTGTGTGTGTGTGTGTGTGTGTGTGTGTGTCTGGTCAGTAATGCATACTACATTGCACTCTGTGGGTAATGGATTACTCCATTGTAATCTACTACATTGCACTCTGCACAGAACTGCCTTTATATGTAGCCCAGAAACGTCAGTTAGCAGGTTGCCCAACTTCAAACCTCCTGCAGATACTGAACTACAACTTCCATAATCCCCGACTATTGGCCACAGTAGCAGGGGGCAATGGGAGTTGTAGTCCAAAATCATCTGGAGGGCCAAAATTGTGTAGCTCTGAATTAGCTCAAAATGCAGCAGCCAGATGGGTCTCTGGCCTGTTCTTATGCACTTGCACGAGTTGCCAATGTGTGTGGGGGCAAAATACAAAGTGCTGGTTATTACTTTAAAAACCCTGCTCAGCTTAGGTCCAGGTTACCTCAGAGAGCACCTTCTTCTGCGTGATCCCCACCACCAGTTGAAGTCAATTGGAGAGGTCTGTCTCCAGTTGCCCCATCCCCGGGAGTGGCGGAGAAGGTTGGCCTTCTCCACCACTCCTAGGTTGTGGAATGAGGTCCTCTAAGAAATCCGGGATGTATTAACATTATTCGCATTCAAGAGAGCCCTTAAGACCCATTCTTTGAGTCTGGCTTCCCATAGTTTTTTAATTGTTCTATCTGGTTGTTGGTTGATTGATTGATTGATTGATTGCTATTCCCCTGCTAACTGGGCAAAGAGGCACCTTTTTAACATGGTGGTTCTCTTTATTTAGCAGGAGGAGAGTAACTGACCCTATCCATCCCCAACACAGGACCTCCAGTGACTGTTGCTGGTGTCTATCTTATGCTTCTTTTTCGATCATGAGCCCTTGGGGGACACGGTTCCATCTTGTTTGTTTGTTTGTTATTTCTCTATGTAAACCGCTTTGGAAACGTTTGTGGAAAAGCGGTATATAAAAAGCTGTTGTTATTTTAACTGCTGCTTGTTCTTATTTATTGTAAACTGCCTAGAGTTACTTCGATGGTGTGTATTGGGGCGGGGTGTGTGGAGAGCGAAGCAAGGCCAGGATTGTGACAGCAACCACCCACACCTCACATGTCCTTGACACATTGCATGATCTCGTCCCAAGGAATATAATTGTTGGATTGCATCGATATTTCATAAGCTACTTCTTGAAACACATTTAAGTGGCGATCCTCCTTCCATTTGCTTCTCTGAGACACAGGCAAAGGAAACTGTTTGAACATGTAGGCCTTGAGGTTAGACCAAAAGTTTGATTTGGGTCAGTGTGGATTAGAGGAAAGTGTCCAAGAACAACTGGCTGTTTTTACTTTATTTCAGGATTTGGCAATACAAACTGGACAGAGTTCAAAACCAGATTTACGCTCTGGCCACAGGAAGGCCGAGCGATCCAAGGCATCTGGAGCGCATTTGGGAAGTTAAGAACCAGCGAGATCTTCAGAAACCGTCTTGCTTCACATTCGGAACCTTCTCGGTTGTATTTCGACTCGACTGAGTGCCCAAGTTCACGCTGAAGATTTTGAGCACCACCCCAACAGAGGCAGACACACGCCCCAGCCAAGAGGCCCGTGTGGAAAGCACGGCCCACGAACAAGCCAAGAACTGTCAGATGACACCCATCTGTACTGGAGAGAGAGAGGAGAGGTCTTGCACCAAAGCTGTTCCCTTCCAATGAGTGCTTTTGGTCCTGGAAGCTTTCTTTAAAGAGAGCAACGTCCCTCCCAGCATGTACTGGGTGCTTTCCAGATTACACCCTGCAACGGAGTCACGGCGGATCTCTGAAGTGTGCTTCCACACTTCCTGTGTTGTGACACCACAGTCCCCTACGCAGAGAGCAGGGTGCCGTTCACACTGTCGATGCCTTGTCTCGAATTTAATCGCTGCGATATAGTGCTATGACGTTGTGTATCCGGTGTAAAAAGATTGCTGGGGTTTGGGGGTTGTTAGTTTCCGAAAGACTGCTCCCCCTGCTGTTTACGTTTCAAATGCGATTTGCCTGAACGGGAGCATTTTGCTGCTGTTGAGGAGCTAATCTGGAAAGCACCCTGCACTCAAGAATGCAACAAAGTTTGGCAAAAAATGCTTTTTTGCTCCCCTCCAAACCCAAGTGCTGACTGACTGGATAGGGCTACCATATTTTTGCCCTGGGCAGGGGCACCTTTTTAATGTGGTGATTCTCCTTATTGAGCAGGGGGAGAGTAACTGGCCCTCTCCACCCCCAGCACAGCATCCCTCCAGTGGCTGTTGCTAGTGTCTATCTTATGTTTCTTTTTAGATTGTGAGCCCTTTGGGGACAGGGATCCATCTTCTTTATTTATTATTTCTCTGTGTAAACCGCCCTGAGCCATTTTTGGAAGGGCGGCATAGAAATCGAATGAATGAATGAATGAATGAATGAATGAATGAATGAATGAATGAATAAATAAAGAGTACCCTCCCCACTGCCTCATTTAATTTATTTATTTATTCAATTATTTAATTAAATTAATTGATAGTATTGAGGCCAGGTCTACCAATTGTCTTGAATGAGGCAGCTGCAGGGACAGCGGAAAACCCAGCTGGGAGAGACTCCTGCTTGAAACCCGGGAGAACCGCTGCTAGTCAGCGTTGAATACTGAGCTAGATGGATCAATGGTATTGGGATGGGGCTGTAGTCCAGTGACGGAGCTTCTGCTTGGCATGCAGAAGATCCCAGGTTCAATCCCTGGCAGCATCTCCAAGATAGGGTTGGGAGAGACTCCTGCCTGAAGCCTTGGAGAGCTGCTGCCAGTCAGTGTAGACAATCCTGTGCTAGATGGACCAAGGTTCTGACTCGGTATGAGGCAGCTTCCTGTGTTATGAGTGACAGAGGCCAGGCCTACCCAGGAGGCCTGCATGTGGCAGGCACACCTGGCCTTCCCTGCCAGGGTGGCGCTGGCCACTGGCATGAAGGTGGCCAGGTTTATCTGTCAGCTTGCTTTCTTGAGCACTCTTGATGTTCCATTTAGCTGCGGCGTTTCTGCCGAGAATTACAGTAGTATATAAAATAAGAATAGACCTAGAGCTACAATTTAGAAGAAGGTTTAGCAGACATCTCTCCCCCCCCCTTTCTAATTTTAAAAGACAGTATTGCAGAATTAGCCACTTGTTAGCTAACACACGGGATCGTGTCAGCAAGAAAGTAGTTTAAAAATCCCCCATCTGAACCCTTCAAATTATCAATAATATTTCTCAGCTCTTCCCCCTTCTTATATCATAAAAGGGGCAGTGTAGGACATGGTGAATAATGCCCTCCTCTTGCCCTGAACCACAAGGGCAGAGATGCTGTTCCACAGAGAGTTTGTGAAATCTACCTTCAAGATACATTGAAAGCGTAGGATGGTAAAATGCATTCTGCGGTCAGGGACCAAAACATCTTTAGCCAGCTGGAATTTCAAAGCACCAGCCAAAGCTAAACAGAAGCTCTCCACAGGCTACAACATGGTTTCACCGGCTACCACAGGCTCCAGCTATTGTTGGACTACAACTCCCATCGTCCCCAGCCACAGGCCAGGGTTGATGGGAGCTGTAGTCCAACATCTGCAAGCAGCTGTGCAGCCTTGGGCTAGAATGTACTCAAGAATGGACTCCCATTTGGAAAAGGAAAAGAAGAAGCCAGAGGAGGCCACCAGCATAGATACAAACCCTTCAAAAGAGGAACTTTGGGGCTGTGACTTATTTTCTAACCCAAAGCTTCTGGAAATCACATGTAGTCATATGAAGCAACATTTTGCAGAACTACAAAGGTGGTTCACATCGCCTTTCGCTCTTCGTAGAGGAGACCCAACACAGGAAAGCTGAAATACAAAAACCCAGGGCAATGGGATGCAATGAATGTTGGATCTTGGGAGAGTGGGTTGAGAATAACCTTCAACGACTGAAAAAGGAAGGAGAGCTGGTCTCAGGTTAGCGAGCATGAATTGTCCCCTTTACTAAGCAAGGTCTGTCCTGGTTTGCATTTGGATGGGAGTGTATATGTAAGCACTGTAAGATATTTCCCCTTAGGGGACGGGGCTGCTCTGGAGAGAGCACCTGGATGCTTGCACGCAGAAGGTTCCAGGTTGCCTCTCTGGCATCTCCAAGATAGGGCTGGGAGAGAGACTCCTGCCTGTAACCTTGGAGAAGCTGCTGCCAGTCTGTGTAGACAATACTGAGCAAGATGGACCAAGGGTCTGACTCAGTAGAAGGCAGCTTCCTATGTTCCAAACAAGGCACAGCAGGAACCATGACACAGCGGGCGGGGAACAAAAGCACAATGCAGACACTAGAAGCTGACAAACACTGAGCATGATCCAAAAATCCATGGGGATTCCAATGCACATGCAAAGCCCTACACACAGGAGGACTGAACAGTATTCCAGGGAATACTCCATGCCCACAATGGAGTTGCCCAGTTACACTGCCCCATGCATGCCCCCCACTTTTCTGCCCCTGCAGATCCCATTTAGTAAAAGGGGACAATCCATGCTCACTACCACAAGACCAACGCTCCTCCTGTTTAAAACTAAGCCTCCCTGTCCAGAATAGCATTACACTCTCAATCTGTACCCTGCATTCCAGGGACCTGTACTCAGGTTCACTTTTACAATGAATGCAGGTACAGTCATTCACACAACAATGTGTATATGAGTGTACAGTTATCTGAATGCAGGCATTACTAAATGTCTGCATAAGGTCCCTGAGGGTCACAGCAAACCTGCTGCATCACAAGTGACGGCCTACATACTTCCAAAATATTTCCATAACCTCAGAGACTACTGGGTATTTTGCATTTTAAAATCTAAGCAGAGAATCCCAGAAAACCACATTCTGTGCCAGACTCAAAGGGATTTCTGTGATTTTCCTGCTCTTTCGCCTTTGTGAAACCAGTTAAATGAAGAAGTCCTCCATGACAGATTCTGAAGACTGTTTTGTTCCTCACAGTCTACTGAGCAAGTGTCAAGTTATGAGGAAATAGCTCTTCTTTACATATGACCAACTACCCACGGCATTTCTAGAACAAAAACGGACAAGCAAGAATTCAAAGCTGAAGAACAAGATCTCCTCCCTAGCTCCAAAAACACAGGGTTGTGTTTTTCCCCTCTCTCTCTTTTTCTTTTTTTGAAAGGAAGAAAGAAACAGCAGAGTGTCCTGCGAAAGGTTCAACTTCCAGCAAAATTTCAAAACAGGGCACTCGAGGCAAAACAGCAAGTAAGAGCTCGGATCAAGAGCGACGTCGTCGGCACAGCTGTGTTTAACGCTGGAGCTATCCAGGAGGCTTAGTTCCATTCAAAACAGGCCTAGGTGGAAGTCCTTAAAAGCAATTTCATCAGCAAGAACCTCTAGGGAGCTGTGCTTCCTTTGTCCTCATTTGCCACAGGCCCAGATGGGTCTCTTAAGGTCCCTTCCCATCCCCCCCAAAACACGTCCGTTATAGGATATGCTTGTCCCAAACATTTTATGCTACATACTCAAGAACACTAAACATGGATTAATGCTGATGAGCCACCTGCTAGACTCATAATCAGGGAGATTTTTAAAAGATAAGTATTTTTCCCCACCCAGTTCTTTCAACAGAAGAAAAATCTATGGCTTTTTGGCGGGGGGGCGGGGGAACTAAACAGGAAATATTGGAGGCTTGTGAAATGATGCACTGGAGAAAGCAGAGCGAAAGGTGGTTTTTCTCCCTCTCTCAAAATGGGTGAAATTGGCTGTCAAGAAATTCAGGACCCCAAACAAACGAACAACTTTCACATAGCCCTCAATTAATGGTGTCTGCTGCTACAGCAGGTGGTCATGGGCGCCAGTTCTGACGGCTTTAAAAAAGGTTTAAGCAAATTGTTGGAGGAGGAGAAGTCTTGCAGTGACTATTAGGCATCACTGCCATAAAGAAACTCCATGTTCCGTCAGCATCCGGCTGACCATTGTGGGAAATGGGGTCAGGACCCACCTGGACTCCAACACAGAGAAGGCCATGTCCTCTGTAACAGAGATTCCCAGATGCTGCAGACTACAATTCCCATCACCCCCAAGCAAAGGCCATTGCAGTTGGGGATGATGGGAGTTGTAGTCCACCACATCTGGGAATTCCTGCTAAAGGGAACACTGGAGAAGCCTCTCTCAGAAGAAGAGGGGTGGTATGGTCCAGCTGAGACTCCCGGCACTGATGCAAAAGGGCTTGCTGCTCCCCCGACCCCACCCGCAGTTGCTCCTTGCCCTGGAATTCTGGGGGTCCAGTGCCCCACTGTGAGGCTTCTGCCCTGCCCCCAGAGCCTTATCCGCCACCCCAGGACTCCTCCGGCCAGGAGCAGAGGCGACAACTGTGCTGAACTCCAATTCTGGAGGCAACGTGCTCGCCTAGCTGTTTGGGGTCTCCCTCTCAGGGGCCTGGCTCAGGAGGAGGGAGGGGACCAGCTTAGGCACCTGCGTCGCTTCCGGGCTGGTAGAGCTCCAGGAAGGGGTGAGGGTTCTGGCTCTTCAAAATCCTCTCATTTGTCCCCAGTTCGTCTGCTCTTTCCTTGAGCTCTTTCCTCCTGCCACAGCCTTGAGGCCGGATAATCAGGAGGCTGGGCTAGATGGTCTGGTCTGGCAGGTCTCTTACTGGGTTCTTGGTTGCGAATCCACTTGATTTACGTTTGGCTTCACCGGAAAAGCCTTGTGCATGTGACAAGAAATTTAAAATGGGGGGGGGAGGAACCCTACCCAACTAACCAAAATTAAAATGAGTCACTGTGTGTGTGTGCATGTCTGAGTCTACTCTGTGGTTATGTATCTGCAAAGGGTAAAAAAAGATGCCATCTTTCAGAAGCAGTACTAGAGATTTACTCTAGTAAATCTATATCTATCTAGCTATATATTTCTCTTAGGCGTACCTGTCGCTAATCCCATGTGTAGCAGCTCTCGCGAGAGTTCGCAAACAGCTGCCCGGATAGTGACGGGGAAGAAAACGGCGGTGGCATTTGTTTTTGGTTTTCTTTGGCCACCATTCACCGCCATTATGTTTGCTATCCGGCTGGCAAAGAGAACAGTGGTGAATGGCGGCCAAAGAAAGTGGCGGCGGCGGGTGGGTGGGAAGACGACAACGGAGGGGGGGGGAGATGGCTGGCGGGAGGGGGTGGGCAAAAAAGCAGCGGCAGGGGCAAACTATAGGTGCAGATGCTCTGTGCCCGGCCCAGCTCGTTTACTTTAAATCTACTGTTGAGATTTTCTTCTGTACTCTTCAACGCCAACAGTTCCTCCAACTTTTCACAAAGGACAGACCGACCACCAACTTGGAAGGTTCTTTTCTCATCGCTCAGAAGTGCAGGCACAGGACTGCAGCAAACGGTCAGCGGTGGAAACTGGTCCTGGTTCCTGCACATCCCGGTGCAAGCGGGGTGTTACAGTCCCCGTTCTGCTCCAGCATCAACAAGGAAATAAGACCCTTCCCCGCCCAGCCACTCTTCCTATGGAGCTCCTCGGTGAGAGGCACAGACTGGCACGTTTCTATGGCAACCGGAAAGGGGGGGGGGACTTGGCGCGCAAAGGCGTACAACTTCTGTAAGTCTCCTTCACGGATGGGTGGGGGGAGAACGCCCCTCCTTCTCGACATACAGATATCGCCAGAATTTCGAACAAGCATTGTCCCTTCATTAAAATGCATCATTTGCTCTAATGCAAAGAAAAAGAGATCACTCGCTTCGCTCCCAAGGGGGGAGGAAACGGAGAGGTCATAGACAAAAGCCAGGGCCTCCTATCATTTTCGACAGTGCTGCTATATCAGATTACACCTGGACTGGTCTCAGGATCTTTTAGACTGGAGGAGGGGGGGAAATACAATCTCAGAAGGAGGGGACCAGAAACAAAACAAACAAAAAAGCAAAAAAAACCCAACAACCCCAGTCTGTGTTGGTACCAATGGAAGCTTCCTTCTCAGGACTAATAGCAGCTTCAGGGGTGAAATTTGTCTTGGAACTGTGATGCAGCAGGAAAGGGTTAAATACGTCTTCCCTGTGTGCTACAAACCCAATTCTGATCTCTCTCTCTCACACACACACACACACTCACACACACACACACACACAGAGCTGCTACTCAACCTTAATGCATCACAGGGTCAAAGTACACATTTGATGTCGGGGTTCCCAACCTCGGGTCCCCAGAGGTGGTTGGACTACAATGCCCATCATCCCCAGCAAACATGGCCAAACGTTGAGGGTGATGGGCATTGTAGTCCAACAGCCTCTAAGGACCCAGGGTTGGGAACACCGGCATTAAATGTAATGTGTAATCTGAGTTATTGCCTTAGTGGGTCCCGAGCCGCAGGAGAACCGGCAGGCAGTGTTCACTCTAAGGCGTGCGAACGGCCACATGTTTTTTTAATGTCTGCTCAGTTCATTTTAGACCCCGCTCAATTTGAATCAGGAAGGTCCCACTCGGAATGCAGGTGCGCGCACACTGCCTTGATATTGCCACCCAGAACAGAACTCATGCTGCACACCGATGGGAAAAATTAGAGAGAACCCTGCTGGCAAGCCGGCCATCAAACACCACAGAAGTTGCCAGTTGTTAAAGCTGCCAGCTTTTTACCTTCCTGGTGAGATTCCTCTGCCTATCACAGCAACAGCCAGAGCTAATACAACAGACTGGAACCTCAGATGAAAACACAGAAATAAAATGGGATGGCGCCATGGCTCAGTGGTAGAGCATTGGGAGGGACCTTGGAGCAGCCGCTGCCAGACTGTGTAGACAATTCTGAGCTAGATGGACCAATGGTCTGACTCCGCATATGGCAGCTTCCTTTGTTCCTAACAGAAGCGCATTCTGTCCAGTAGGCATTCTCTATCTCCAAGGTCCGGGCTACCTTAGAGAGCGCCTTCTGCAAGATCCTCATCGCACAGTGAGGTCATCTGGAGAGATCCGTCTCCAGTTACCACCGATACGTCTGGTGGCGACTCGGAGCTGGGCCTTCTCTGTAGCTGCTCCTGGCCTATGGAATGCACTCCGGGCAGATATCCGTTATTTATTTATTTATTTATTTAGATTTATATACTGCCCTTCCAAAAATGGCTCAGGACGGTTGCCATCAAAATTTAGGCTCGTTGTTGGCCTTGAGGGTGATGGGCATTGTAAATGTTTAGATCCCTAAACATTTACTTGTTTGGCCTGGCCTTCCAAGGCTTTCCAATTGTTTTTAAGCATTTTAATCTGTTTTAAATTATTTATTTAGATTTCTATGTCACCCTCCTCGCCCATGACTCAGGGCGGCTTACAAGCAATAACATACACAGCAACACGATGGTTCTGAATTGTTTTTAAATTGTGTTTATATTGTTTTAAGCAGTGTGTTTTGAATGGAGTTTGTTTTTATGTCTTTTCAAGCTTGTGGTGCACCACCCAGAGCCTTTGGATGGGGACAGTCTAGAAATGTAATAAATAAACAAATTCATTGACTGTAGTACATTCCCTGGAGCATCTATTTTGCATGCAGAAGGTCCCAGGTTCAATCTCTGGCAGCATCTCCAGGTAGGGCCGGGAGAGACTCCAGCCTGAAACCTTGGAGAGCCGCTGCCAGTCTGTGTAGGCAGTACTGAGCAAGACGGACCAATGGCCTGGCTCAGTATATGGCAGCTTCCTATGTTCCTAACAGAAGAGCATTCTGTCCCTCGCACACACACACACAAACTGCCACAAACTGCATGGCCTTGAGGGTCCTTGCCACCCACCCCCTCTGCTCAGGTGGCTCCCAGATTTATTAATTCACCAGCAGTTAGCAAGGGCACCATCAGGGGGTGGGGATTTATCAGTGGGGTTAAGACATCCGATTACTGACGGTGCGTGATGAATTCCCAACAAAAAGAGATGGATATTGCCAGCAAAAACAACAAACCCGACTGCCAAGCCACAAGCCCTGCCGGGCGCATATTTTTAGCTGTCCATTCCTACGCCGTCCCCCAATTCACCTCTCCCTGCCCCCTCGTCCTGCTTTTTTGAGAAAATTCAAACTTGGCCAAGTCTGGCACCTCCACAATGACCTTCTTCTAGGCTTTGTATATTCTCAGTGGGTGACCAGAACCATAATAAGGCACCCTGGAGGAACACAGGTCCAGAGGGGTTTTGTTTCATTTGCAAACGCCACTGAGATCTCCAGAGGGTCAACATTCTCCACAGTGTCCAGCTTGGGTTTGCTTTTCCTCCGTTCACTGGGCTCTCTTGATTTTATGCACACTGCACCCATCAGCTCTGCTGAGTTTTGCATTCTGACAGCTTTCTGTCTTGCTCTTTTGACTAGAAGTCATTTGTAGGGGGACATCAGCAGCTTCAGACACAGTTTCACACACACACCATTTGCAGAAGGTCTGAGTTTGACTGTAAGTCAGATTATGGCATAGGAAGCTGCCTTCTACAGAGTCAGACCATTGGTCCATCCAGCTCAGTGTTGTCTTCAAAGACTGGCAGCGGCTTCTCCAAGGTTCTCCAGAGAGTCTCTCTCAGCCTTATCTTGGAGATGCTGCCAGGGAGGGAACCTGGGACCTTCTGCATGCAAGCAGGAAGATGCTCTTCCCAGAGCAGCCCCATCCCCTAAGGAGAATATCTTCCAGTGCTCACACATGGAGTCTCCCATTCAAATGCAAACCAGGGCAGACCCTGCTTAGCAAAGTGGACAATTCATGCTTGCTACCACAAGACATGCTGAGGCCCTAAGCCATAGCAACTACAGCCTTACAAAGCAGCTCAGAAATACCAGCCCCCCCGCCCCCCGTGCCTCACTCACCGAAGGTGAATGCTGCCTATAACTGAAGTTACAGGCGGGCAGTGGTCTAAACCAAGTTCTAATTTAATAACACTTCAATATAACTTACAGATATTTCTGGACAGATTTATAAACTCAATAGGTTTTTTTAAAAACTGTGTGGCCATAACAATATATTTTTGTCTTATCAAAACAATAATATCCACTTTAGATAAGACATAGAAGGCCCATTCACACATTATGTCCAACACTTGTACAAGTGTACAGTGTACACAGGAACAGATCTGTACACAGGTGCTGTCATTCACATGTTACGTTGAACGCAGGACAGATACAGAAATACACTCCTTATCTGTAGCATGCATTTGAAGGGTCTGTATCCAGGTCCACTTACACAGGTACAGTCATTCACACAATCACTTCTACCTTGGTTTTCCTCCTACCTTGTTTCCACGCACCGGAAAATTGGGAGCACACACAGCTCCCAAACCCAGGTAGAACGCAGTTTTTGACTGTGTGAATGACCTCTATTAAAGAGGCTCTATATGTACATGCAACCATTTGCATCCGAAAAAGAAGGTGGCAGGGAGAAGAAGAAAGAGAAACTTCTCTCATCATTAGAACTTCGGAACAGAACACCCAAGGACAGTTTTTTTGATGTCCACTCAGTAAATTTTGGATCCCACTCAGGATGAATCAGGAAGGTCCCACTCTGAATAAATGTGCGCACACACTGCCTTGACACTGTCGCCCCGAACAAAACTCATTCCACACACAGAGGGGGGAAATTAAAGAGAGAACACTGCCCAAGAAGCCTGGGATATTACCACACTGCTGCCCTCCAATATGTACACGTCCGTGCAAGCACAAATCCCATCGAAATGGGAAGCGTCTGTTGCCCAAAAAGCGTTTCCAAACTCCAGCAGGGTCTGCATTCCACTCCAGCAAGCTGCTGGCCTGCTGAAAACGAAAACAGAGACGCAGCCACGGAAACCTCGCGCCAATTGTGCTTTGCGTCTCCCTCCTCGCCCCTCGGACCACCCCACCCACTCCCCAACATTCGCCCCGTTTGCAAGCCAGACATTCCCCTGCTCAGTGCCAGAACGCCACACATTTTTGGCGGGGGGTGGGGGGGGAGGCTGGACTTCTGCAAATAGAGAGTCTCACTTCACTGCCAAATTGCTCCATTTTAGCAAGACGATGTAGGCAGGAAATCGCGACGGAGTTAGCCAGTGGCCCACTAGTGCAGAAACCAAATTAGAAAACTAGTGCAACTGCCACGGCCATCCCAGACTGGGTCATCTGGAGTTCACTGAACTGACGAGGCAACGAAAGCATCCGGGCAGGGGCAGGCAACCTAGGCTGTTTGTTGAAGCACCACTCCCATCATCCGTCATTTATTGCAAGCTGCCCAGATGCTTGTTGGGGGCAGTATACACAAAAACAAACAAACAGATCCTCAGCCACAATAGGCAGAACAACAGCTGCAAAGCTAACTTTGCCTACCCCGGTAAATAATCACCCGGAGATGCAAGCCCATACAGAGGCAATCAATCGTGGTCTAAAATTTGACCCAAAAGGCTCTGTAAGGTTTGCCTTGCGCTCTTGTGTTTTACAGATTACTTTAAATGCACAGCTCGGAGCAACTCACGTGTTATGCTCAATGAATGTACAGAGTACATTCATACAGATCTGTATATGCACACTTACAAATTATGTTCACATCAGAGGCTCACATCCAGACTAAATTACTCCCGATTTAGGATTTAGATGATTTTAGATTGTGAGCGCCTTTGGGGACAGGGAACCATCTTATTTATGTATTATTTATTTTTCTACATATACAACTTTGAGAACTTTCGTTGAAGAGCGATATATAGATATTCGTCGTCATCGTCGTGGCAAAGTAAAGTTGTGCCGTTGAATCGGTGTCAACTCCTGGCAACCACAGGGCTATGTGGGGGTTTTTTGGTAGAATACAGGAGGGGTTTCCGTTGGCATCTCCTGCACAGTATGAGATGATGCCTTTCAGCATCTTCCTATATCGCTGCTGCCCGATACAGTGCCCGATACAGGTGCTTCCCACAGTCTGCGAAACATATCAGTGGAGATTCGAACCAGCAACCTCTGGCTCACTAGACAAATTACTTCCCCACTGTGCCATTAGGTGGCTTAGTAGAGTACTCCAGCTGAAATGCAGTAGCCCTTTAGGGTACCTCCAGAGTGGAGATGGTCTTGTGGTAGCTAGCATGAATGCTCCCCTTTGCTAAGCAGGGTCTGGCTTGGTTTGCATTTTGATGGGTGACTCAATGTGAGCGCTATGAGGGGGAATCTTAGGGGATGAGGTCATAGCTCGTTGGAAGGGGCCTAGGGAGGCCTCTGAAGATGCCTCGGAAGGTCCGGGGTTCCTATGAGGCAGAGCTGCGAGACATTCCTACCTGCAACAATGGAGAGCCGCTACTGGTCAGTGTAGACCAGGCCTGCTCAACTTAGGCCCGCCAGCTTCTTTTGGACTACAACTCCCATGATTCCAAGCCACAGTGGCCAATAACTAAGGAGTATGGAAGTTGTCGGCCAATATCTGCAGGAGGGCCGAAGCTGGGCAGCCCTGGTAGAGACAATACTGAGCTAGATGGGCCAATAATGTGAATTGGTAGAAGGCAGCTTTGTCCGTCTCCTTTTGGGGGGATGGGGCTGTCGCTCAGATCATCTGCTTCGCATGCAGAAGGTCCCATTTGGGCAGCATCTCCAAGAGAGGGCTGGGAGAGACTCCTGCCTGCAACCTTGGAGAAGCCACGGCCAGTCCATGTAGACAATACGGAGCTGGATAGACCAAGGGTCTGACTCAGTATATGGCAGCTTTCCATGTTCCTATGTACTTCTGATGCTTAAACATTCCAAGCAACAATGAGAATCAAGAGAGGTGCGTTCAACTGAGTCAGAGAAACGACACATGATCTCTCACAGTGATGCCCATGAGAAACCAAACCAGCTCTCAAGCTTGCATTGGGGATGCCAGGAACCGGACCCTCTACCCGCATTCCCCCAAACAGGAGATGACCCTGAATTTAAGACAACCCCCTTTAAAAAGCAGAGGCTGAACCCAGGTTATAGCTGCATTTACCCAAAAGGAACAAAGCCCTGAATTTAAGAGGTGCCATCCCCCCACATTTCTAACGTCAAAGAACCGGGGAGGGGGCGGAGAGACACACCTATTATGGGATTCAAGTAAATGCAAGTCTCTATAGGCACAAAGCACGTGCCCTACCACCGCGCTTCACAAAAGATGCTCCAGTTCCTGCCCAGTCTTTACTCTCTAAAAGGAAGCTGTTGAAAAGGTCAAGCAGTGTAAACTTGTTTCTGACTTATTCTCGGCAGGCTATAAATCATCGGGACCCAGGTGCATTTCCGGAGTGAGCTATTAGGAGACAATACCACACAGATTCACACAACAGACCTAATCGGAGGCGTATCCGCGCCTTAACAGCAAGGTTTTGTGGCAGCTGCAGGGATGTTCTCCCCCTTCTCATGTCTGCGGGAATAAGGAAATAATACAAGCGAAGAGAAGAAGCTGGGATAGCTAGTGATAACATCTAATTCAGGGATTCCCAACAAGGGGTACCAGGACCCCTAGGGGTATTTCAAGGGCTCCTGGGGATGCTCAGAGGCCTCCTGCCTCCCCACATGGCAGCCACACTAATTGTTCCCCGTCTGAGGACTGCTGAAGCCGATACATCCTCAGCGATGTGTCTGCTGCAGAAGTGGAGGAAGGAGGATGAAGACCCTCCTCGTCTGCTCCCGATTGGCTGGCTACATGCTGAAGCTCAGCGGGACCCCTCCCCTCAACCTGACTGACAGGTTTCAGAAAATCAGCACTGAATACTCCCATTGGCGTCAAGGGGACAATTAAAACTTGTCCAATTGATTTCAAAAAGACTGCTTATGGGTAACTTAGAGCAGATGTGAGCCAGTGATTGAAATAGTCTCCTCAGGGGAGGAGAGCTGGTCTTGTGGTAGCAAGCATGACTTGTCCCCTTAGCTAAGCAGGGTCTGCCCTAGTTGCATATAAAAGGGAGACTAGAAGTGTGAGCACTGGAAGATATTCCCCTTAGTGGATGGAGCGGCTCTGGGAAGAGCATCTAGGCTCCAAGTTCCCTCCCTGGCAGCATCTCCAAGATAGGGCTGAGAGAGATTCCTGCCTGCAAGCTTGGAGAAGCCGCTGCCAGTCTGGGTAGACAATAATAAGCTAGATGGACCAATTGTCTGACTCAGTATAAGACAGCTTCCTATGTTTCTTGCCTGTCTTCCTAACTGTACACTTACATCTGTGTTTATAAGTACACACATACTCACTCTTAAATGTTGCCATTATGAGAAGGGCTACTTGACTTACACCCATATTCAGTTATTCATAAGCAGTCTTACTGAAATTAATGGGCCACATTACCTGTAACTTAACATAGCAACACAGGAAGCTGCCATATACCGAGTCAGACCCTTGGTCCGTCTCACTCAGTATTGTCTACACAGACTGGCAGCGGCTTCTCCAAGGTTACAAAGCAGGAGTCTCTATCAGCCCTATATTGGAGATGCTGCCAGGGAGGGAACTTGGAACCTTCTGCACGCAAGCATGCAGATGCTCTTCCCAGAGCAGCCCCATCCCCTAAGGGGAAGATCTTACAGTGCTCACATATAGTTTAGTGGGTATGTACAAGTATACACACTAAAAATCTCTATGGGGTACCTGAGCTAAAGGCTTGCGACAGAAGGGGTAAAGGTAAACTGTGCCGTCAAGTCGATTTCAACTCCTGGCGACCACAGTGCCCAGTGTGTTTTTCTTTGGTAGAATAAAGGAGGAGTTTACCATTGCACCTTCCTATATCACTGCTGCCCAATATAGGTGTTTCCCATAGTCTGGGAAACATACCAGCGGGGATTCGAACCGGCAGCCTTCTGCTTGTTAGTCAAGCATTTCCAACTGCGCCACTGAAGGGGTACATTTGTTTTTGGCAGCTCCTGACCTAATGCAGCAGTGATGGGCGGAACTGTGATTGCTGGAGAGAGTGCAACCTGGAGGATTAACTACCTTGCATGCTCTCTTTGCATCAGTAAAACTGAAAACCACTCTGTGCAGTGGGAAACTAATATGGATTAATAATGTTAAAAATCAAATAGGGGTTCAGGCTTCATTGGTGGATTCATCACCGAAAAATCCGGCGGCTCAATCAGTGGGGTCAATTTCAGTCTGTGGTGCTAAGGGTGCAAACGTTTATTTGGTGAGTTTCTGGAGTGTTATTGGAATAAGGAACGGAACAATAAATATCGCTAGATTTTCTTCCAAGTTTTCTAAATTGGGGACTTTGGTAAAACCATGATTGATATATAGGGTCGCCAACTGACCAAGGGGATAAAAGCCACCTGCTCTGTGCCTGTTAATGGCAGCATGGTCAACAAAGAGCATGGTGAGTAAGCAACGTTTCTCGCTAATAGTTCAAGTGGCTTCCAGGGGTAGGTAAGCTTCACCCACCAGCTCCTGTTGAACGACAACTTCCATCATCCCCGGCCACCATTGCGGCTGGGGCTGATGAGAGTTGTCATTCAGCAACAGCCAGGGGGTCGATTTGCCCACTCTTGGACTTGAGGTTTTCAACCAAGAATGCCTGTCTCCCTTTCAAGACGACACGTTCCAGCATTTTTTAACTTGGCAAAGAGGCACCTTTTAATGTGGCGATTCTCTTTTATTTAGCGGGGGGAGAGTCACTGGCCCTATCCACCCCCAGCACAGGACCTCCAGTGACTGTTGCTGGTGTCTGTCTTATGTTTCTTTTTAGACTGTGAGCCCTTTGGGGACAGGGAGCCATCTTATTTATTTGTTATTTCTCTGTGCACACCGCCCTGAGCCATTTTTGGAAGGGCGGTATAGAAATCGAATTAATAATAATAATAATAATAATAATAATAATAATAATAATAATAATAAATGGTCTGGTGGTTTTTATTTTATTCATTTAAAATATTTATGCCCCGCAGTGTTCCCTCTAAGGCATGCCCATGTGCTCACACGTTTTTTGATGTTCACTCCCTTAATTTTAGATCCCGCTCAGGTTGAATCAGGAAAGCCCCACACCGATTGCATGTGTGAACACACTGCCTTGATACTCCCACCCAGAACAAAACTCATTCCACACACAGATGGGGAAAATTAGAGAGAACACCGTTACCCCACTTCTCCAGTACACTACTGCTCAAGGCAGCCTAATTTTTTCTAATTAAACCTCTTGCACTTGGTTTAACTTATCAACGTCGAGGTACTAAGATGCAAATTTATGCAAATATAGGTTGTTTAAAAGGCAAGTACTTAATCAGTTAAACCAGTCACAACAGCTATGACTTCCATCTTCCTCGGTGGCCTTTTTTCATCTCTGTGCAGAATGAGTTTTGTTCTGGGCAGCAGTATCAAGGCAGTGTGTGCACATGTGCATTCAGAATGGGGCCTTCCTGACTGAACCTGAGCGAGATCTAAAATGAACTGAGCAGACATCCAAAAACTTGTGAGCATGTGCACGTGTGCACGCCTTAGAGGGAACGGTGATTGTGGCTGGGGTGATGGCGCTCTACTCCAAGATCTGGGGACTCAAGGCTAAGAACCCCCGAATTAAACAGGAAAATTAATTTCTCCTACAAAGAAAAGAAAATGTATTAAAAAATCAACATAGCATTTCTAGGGAGAAACAACGGAGCAGCTACTAAGCTTATCCGCAGGAAGTGCTCTAGTCTAAATGACCCAATTGTTTTTCTACCAAACCAATTGGTGGAATATTTGGTCAAAAATGCCTGACAAACCACACACACCCCAACACACACACACACCTCAAACCTGTCATAGGAACATAGGAAGCTGCCATATACTGAATCAGGGTGACCACTGGTCCATCTAGCTCAGTGTTGTCTTCACAGACTGGCAGCAGCTTCTCCAAGGTTGCAGACAGGAGTCTCTCTCGTCTCAGCCCTATCTTGGAGATGCTGCCGATGGAACTCGGAACCTTCTGCTCTTCCCAGAGCAGCTCCATCCCGTAAGAGGAATATCTTCCAGTGCTCACACTTCTAGTCTCCCTTTCATATGCAGCCAGGGCAGACCCTGCTTAGCTAAGGGGACAAGTCATGCTTGCTACCACAAGACCAGCTCTCCTCTCCCTTAAATCTGTGGGACTAGCTTGAGTGCATTCATTTAGAGCAGTTTGAAATCATCTTTTTTTTTTTTTTTTTTGCAGAGCAACAACAAAACTAAACCACCCCCTTGGAAAATTACTCCACATTTCCTTCCTTTATATTCAGTAAAGGCACACAGTGTCTCATCTCTACCCTCCACTTCCTTCTGGCATTGCCTATTGTATATTCCGTGCCATGTGCTAGTACTCCAGACTTTACAAACCCTAATTCCTAGAGGAATACAGTAAGGCAAGGCATCTCAAATGTATATCCTCAGATGTGGGACTACAACTCCCATCATCCCCAGCCACAATGGGCTTCAGGGACATTGGGAGTTGTAGTCCAAGAAGATGCAGGGATCCACATTTGAGAACCCCTGCTTTAAAGAGCAGGTTTCCCTGTGTGAAAGATCTCGATTTCTCAATCGAGATAATCTCTCATCTCGATTTGTGCCCCCCCCCCCCACCACCAACGTTTTGCAGAAGCATGAGAAGAATTTTGCAGGAGAGAGAGATGCCAGGAAAGGCCCATGAAGCAAACCAACCAGTTTCGATTTCATAATCTGGAGGGAATGAAATTCAAAGCCAATATTTCGCTGGTGAATCATCAAAGAGAACCACCACCAACTCTCTTCAAACTTACAAATGTCTTCTTGCCATATAAACACAACAGACATGAGCAGCAGCGACCTATTTTCTTAGGAGAAGTGCCATTTACCGGGGCGTCCAAGTGCATGTACAAGACCCTTCAAACTTACATTTGGCCCCAAGAACCAAACCCAGCCACAGATGCTCCTCCTCCTCCTCTTCTTTTGGCTGTGCATCACCTGGCGTTATCTGATTTTTCAACGCCTCTGCTGTTTTATTCATTCATTTTAAATAGTGATTCCCCGCCCCTCCAGTACGAATCTGCTTGGGGAGGCTCACAAGCACAACAAAGCAGATAAGACGACACAAAAACTGATAAAATTTAGTTAAACAGCTACCCAGTAAATCATTTAATCAGATTTACAGATTAAAAACTTACTGGAACAGACAAAGAATGAAAACGAAGATGGTTAAAAAAAAATTTCAGATGGATTTTCACAGGTTTCTGAAACACAGAAGTAGTCTATATATGTTGATTCACACCACTACACACCTCGGGGGAGAAAGAGCAGAGTCCCCCAATTATAACAGAGTTGAGGCCTAGGCAGCCTTCCCTCTAACACGGAATTCCAGATGTTGTTGACTACAACTCCCAGCATCCCCAGCGGCAGTGGCCTTTGGCGGGGAATTATGGGAGTTGTAGTCAAAAACATCTGGGATTCCCTGTTAGAGGCCACACTGGGCAGCATTTCGCCAGGACTCATGCACATCTCCCACTATTTTTCCACAGGAGAAACTCTTATTGCAGTGCAGGGCTGTACAACTTCAGCCTTCCAGCTGTTGCTGGACTACAGCTCCCATCAGCCCCAGCGGCCAGACGTCAGGAATTATGGGAATTGTGGTCTAACTGCTGAAGGCCGGCCAAAGGGTACAGCCCCATTCTAAGTACTAGCTGACATCCAGACTACGTTACTTGGTAGTAACTCCAGCCCTCAACACAGGAAAGCTGCCACATACTGAGTCAGACCCTTGCTCCAACTAGCTCAGAGCTGTCTACCCGGACTGGCAGCTGTTTGAGGTTTCAGACAGCATGCAGGCACTCTTCCACTGAGCTACGGGCCCCATCCCCTAAAGGGATATCTTACAGTGCTCACAAGCAGTCACCCATCCCAATGCAAACTAAGGCAGGCCCTGCTTAGCAAAGGGGAGAATTTGTGCTCGCTACCACAAAATCAGCTCTCCTTCTCAACCTTACAAATTGTTCTCTGGGCAGCTCTCTGGACAGTAAAATGAAATCTACACTTAAACACGCATCAAACACAAAGAAAACAAAATAAAAACTAAACTAAACTAAACTAAACTAAAAAACAAAACAAAACAAAAAGCTGCAATACATATTAAAAAAAAGACAAGAGCATTTTAAGAAGAGAATTTTTAAGCCTGGGCGAGTAAAAAGGTCTTCACCTGGCATCTCAAAGAGCATCGTGCCGGCATGACCCTAATATTGCCCAGGTTCATACGTTACTTGGGCACGCCAGCACTCCTCACAGAAAGGGGCAGGAAAGAGAGCTGGTCTTGTGGAAGCAAGCATGAACTGCCCTCTTTGCTAAGCAGGGTCCACCCTGGTTTGCATTTGAATGGGAGACTACATGCGTGAGCACACTGCAGAATATTCCCCTTAAAGGGTGGGGCCGCTCTGGGAAGAACATGAAGGTCCCAGATTCCCTCCCTGGCAGCAACTCCAAGACAGGGCTGGGAGAGACTCCTGCCTCCAAGCTTGGAGAGGCCGCTGCCAGTCTGGGTAGACAATACTGAGCGAGACAGACCAAGGGTCTGACTCGGTATAAAGGCAGCTTCCTGTGTCCCTAAGGTGAAGGAACTGCGCCGCCCCCGCCCCCGGCACACACACCCCTCCTCAACTAGCATGATGATGAAACCAGGAGTCCATCTGCACTGCGGGTGTCCACCACGCCAGCAGCAGCAGCAGCCGCCCAGCACCTGCAGGCATGCAGCGGGCGGATGGCAGCCACCGCCAGTGAACCCGATACCCTTCTGGATCGCCACATGAGCCGCGAGCTGCCGGCTCTGTGCCTCATACAGGGTCTCATTTTCAGGAAACAATTCCTGGCTCGCCGGGTTATGCGAGGGGTCCTCTTTCGCCAACTGAGTATTTGAGCCAGCTGAAGTCACCAAGGGCCCCTGCTAGCCCTGCGAGCTCAAAATTGCGAGGCTGTCTTGGGGAAAGAGTTCACACACACACACACACACACTCACCCTCTTCTTAACCCTCCAGATGTTGGACCATCCCACTTACAAGTACTGCTCTCCTAAACCAAGCTAAAAAAAACACACACAACTTATTTTTTAAAAAGGAAAGTAACCAGAGAGTTAAGAATGGAACATAGGAAGCTGCCTTGTACAGATTCAGCACTTTGGTCCATCTAGCTCAGTATTGTCTACTCCCGGGTTTCCTAACCTTGAGCCCCCAGATGTTTTTGGACTACAACTCCCATCATCCTCAGCCACAAAGGCCAGATCTGGGGGTGATGGGAGTTGTAATCCAACAACATCTGGGGGCCCAAGGTTAAGAAACCCTGGTCTACTCTACCAGGCCTGCTCAACTTAGGCCCCTCAGCTGTTTCTGAACTACAGCTCCCATAATCCCCAGCTACAGTGGCCAATAGCCAGGGATTATGGGAATTGTAGGCCAACATCTGCCGGAGGGCCACAGTTGAGCAGTCCTGGACTCTACACTGACTGGCAGCAGCTCTCCAAGATTTCAGAGAGGGCTCTCCCAGCCCTACCTGGAGTTGCTGCCAGAGACTGAAACTGGGACCTTGGACATGCAAGCATCCACATGCTTTCCCACTGAGCTATGGTCCCATCCCTTAAGAAGATCGTAGAGTGCTCACATCCACATGCAAACCAATGTAGACCTTGTTTAGCAAAGGAGACAATAAATGCTTGCTACCACCTAATGGTGCAGTGGGGAAATATCTTGCCTGGGGAGCAAGAGGTTGCCGGTTCAAATCCCCACTGGGATGTTTCCCAGACGATGGGAAACACCACTATCGGGCAGCAGCGTTACAGGAAGATGCTGAAAGGCATCCTCTCACACTGCGCGGGAGGCGGCAATGGTCAACCCCTCCTGTATTCTACCAAAGAAAAACTACAGGGCTCTGTGGTCGCCACGAGTCGACACCGACTCGACGGCACAACTTCACTACAAGACAAGCTCTCCGCCCCTGCGTTGACATTCCAAGAAGCAGGAGAGCCTCAAACTGTTTTCAGAATCCCATGAAAAGGACATAATAGTGTCTTTTCTATGTTACCGCAGTACCATGGAACTAGAACTCCGTTCTCATGGGTTCATTCCATGGGATCGCTTGCACAGGACGGGCTTTTAAATGGGGCCGCCGTGCCACGGAACTAACACATGGAACTGTGGCTCTAAGGATGCTCCTAAGAAGGACTCTAGCTATAGATGGCCATTTCAATTTGAATCGCTTTGTTTTGGGCTGCGGTGTATGGGATTTGATGTGGTGTCTAGAAGAATTTGCACAGCCACCTAATGGTGCAGTGGGGAAGCAACCTGCCTAGAGAGCAGGAGGCTGTTGCTTCGAATCCCCGCTGGTGTGTTTCCCAGAATATGGGGAAACGCCATATTCTGGAGTTTAGATATAGGAAGGTGCTGAAAGGCATCCTCTCATACTGCACGGGAAAATGCAATGGTAAACCACTCCTGTATTCTGCCAAGAAAACCACAGGGCTCTGTGGTTGCCAGGAGTCGACACCGATTCGACAGTACAACTTTTCTTTTACTAGAATTTGCAGTAAATGGAATTTGGAGTGTGGAAGTGCTGCTAGTTCAGACGCAAAATACAAAGCAGAAGCAGAACTCACTGTAATTAGTCTAATGATTCAAAGAGGAGCCCATTTACCTTTTCCCCCATGTCCATCACTAAGTGCAGTAATTTCGTCAAACATCCATTGTCTGGCTCCAAAATTTTGGCCCTGGCTCCTAAATCCAAAGAAGAATTGTCAAGGCTTGGCATCGGTGGATCAGAAGAGGCTATTTCATTGTGGCATGGGGTTGGCTTAGGGGACGGGTTCTCAAACCTGGGTCCCCAGATGCTGTTGGACTACAACTCCCATCATCCCCAACCACAATGGCCTTTTGTGAACACATTTCTGTTGGCTTAGGCGATTTCCAAGTGGCAAACAGGCACAAGTCAAGGGCAAACCTGAGCTATCTTGAGACCAGTGTTCTTGGTTAGTTGCCTTTCTGGGTCAGTTGTGAGCTTTCCCCCCACAACTCCTTTTCATCATCACAGCCCAAACCCACAAGCCCAACAAGAGGCACCCAACTCCTCGGATTAGCATGGTTAAGTTGCTAGAAAAACATGGTGTGTTTTCTAATAACAGATCTGCCAGGGGCACTAGATCGTGGATGAGATGAGCTCATATTCCCTCTCTGGCTGCTTTGCTTACCCACAGAGTAAAGAAATGAGCTCACTGTCCCGGAGGTCAAACCCTAGGAGGCGAAGTGCGATCTCTGCTTCTTCCATCCTAGACACACAAGGCATGGGGACAGGGCTGGGCTCAGTGGTGGAGCATCGGCTTGCAGGCAGAAGGACCCGGGTTCAATCCCTGGCAGCATCTCCAGATAAGCCTGGGAGATACTCCTGCCTGAAACCTTGGAAAAGCCGCTGCCAGTCCGTGCAGACAATCCTGAGCTAGATGGACCAAGGGTCTGACTCAGTATAAGGCAGCTCCCTATGTTTCTGTGGCAACTGGTACACCAATCATCGTTACAATTAAGTTGCTGGGCCCACATGTTTTCTTCTTTGCAGAATTAAGGTTTGAAACCCTCAGAATTGTTAAGTACCTCCTGTGTAGGACCTTAATATGGACGAGGAGAGCTGAATACTCTACACACCCTCCAGTTGCTGTTGAATGACGAATCCCATAATCCTCAACTACTGGCCACTGAAGCTAGGGAAGATGGGAGTTATAGTCCAACCTCAGCTGGAGGGCTGAAAGTGGTATAGCCCTGGAGTAGTCAATAGGGAGCGAGATGGACTAAATGGTCTGACTCAGTAGAGATTAGAGTTCAAATCCCCATTAAACCATGAAACTCACTGGGTGCCTCTGGGCCAGACATGTATCTCTCAGCCTAACCTACCTCACAGGGTTGTTGTGAGGAGAAACATAACCATGTACACCACTCTGAGCGCCTCGGAGGAAGAGCAGGATATAAATATAAGTAAGTAAGTAAATAAGAGGACAGCTGGTCTTGTGGTAGCAAGCATGACTTGTCCGCTTAGCTAAGCAGGGTCTGCCCTGGTTGAATTTGAATGGGAGACTAGAAGTGTGAGCACTGCAAGATACTCCCCTTAGGGGATGGAGCCGCTCTGGGAAGAGCAGAAGGTTCCAAGTTCCCTCCTTGGCTTCTCCAAGATAGGGCTGAGACGAGAGAGACTCCTGCCTGCAACCTTGGAGAAACTGCTGCCAGTCTGTGTAGACAATACTGAGCTAGATGGACCAATGGTCTGACTCAGTATATGGCAGCTTCCTATGTTCCTATGATCAGACAAACCCCAGGGCCTGATCCAGCAAGGACCATTCCTATATTCTTAGGATTCATTTAGCCCTGCTCAACTTTGGCCCTCCTGCCGATGCTGACATACAACTCCTATCGTCCCCAACTACAAGCCACCGCGGCTGGGGATGATGGGAGTTGTAGTCCAAAAGCAGCTGCGGGGGCTAAAGTTGTGAGGCCCCCATTTAAAACCCCTGTTCTTCAAGGAACACCTGTGCCTTGAATGTGGGTGGCGTTTCCACTGCTAAATAAAGCACATACGGCCCTTAGAATTCCAGTGGCCCACGCCACATTTTTGCTCGACTTCAGAGGAGCAAAAATGGTTCAACAGAAATGGATGCAATGTCCATTCTGAGCGATTATCAATTCCCTTGTCGACACAGTGCTGGATCCACAACTGATGACGTCAGCTGAAGTCCTCCCAAACGAGTGCCACAATAAATCTGCTAGTTTTCAAGGCACGAAAGAACACAGCTCCCACTCTGGAATTCAACCCAGAGAGACAGTCCGGGAACATTCTGCTAGCACCAATTACTCCAAATTTTCATTTATCCCCCACCACCATGGCCTTCCACCACTGCAGAAATGAAACTATGAACAATGCATCAATGTCCACTTAGCACTTCCTTGGGGGAAATTAATGGGTAACTTCATTGCATAACAACAATCACGTCCTGTCCTTAGCAATCAGAGGTGCAGAGTCGACCAGATTCGTGCGAGGAAAAATATACTTGCACCCTTTCGATCTTTCCCAGGAGGTTGGCGTAGATGCGCATGACTTAAGATCCTAGGGAGCTGCCATATACCGAGTCAGACCATTGGTCCATCTAGCTCTGTATTGTCTACACAGACTGGTTAAGAAACCCTGAGATAAGACAGATCTTTATTAAGGTACGTGACCCAATACAGCAATTACAGTTCAAAACAACACACAGTCAGTACAATCAATCGATCGAGTTAACCACATTTCAGTAAGAAACAAATTCTCCTCACAGGGTGAACATCATTACCTAACCGATTGAGGGAGCCTTATCCATTTCTTTGCAAGATACTAAGAACCGAGACCTCCCTACAAACCATGGCGAATGTGGTATCATCCAACTAGAAGCCACGTGGTTGCTATTGGGTGGGAGAGAGGCAGAATAAAACAGTGTATTTTAAAGCCAAGATTCATTCAATCTTGAATTGAGTGTGTGTTCCTAAGCCTGGGGACCAAGGATAGACTGGGACTTTTGTTGGTGTACTGATCACCCCGCTGCCCAACAGAATCCCTAACTGAGCTGATGGAGCCAGGTGTGGAGTGGACACTGGAGTTGCCCAGGTTGTTGGTGGTACAAGGACTTCAATACTCATTTTGGGACCAGGTTGTCGGGAGTAGCTCAGGAGTTCATAGCAAGCTGACTGAGCGGGTGGTGGCCTCTCAGCTCCAGGCAGTTTTGGATGATGCTGATGATCTAGACCCATTTCAAACTGGCTTTTGAGCGGGCTATGTGGTGGAGACTGCCTTGGTTGGCCTGTTGGATGATCTCCAACTGGCTATCGACAGAGGGAGTGTGATTCTGCTGATCCGTTTGGATCCCTTGGCAGCTTTCAATACCATCGACCATGGTATCCTTCTGGACCATATCAAGGGAGGTGGGATTGGGTGGCACTGTTTTACAGTGGTTCTGCTCCTACCTCTCTGGTAGATTCCAGATGTTGATGCTTGGAGACTGCTGCTCCGCAAAGTGAGAACTAAAGTATCGAGTTCCACAAGGCTCTTTAACATCTATGTGAAACCACTGGGAGAGATCATCAGGAGATTTGGTGCAGAGTATTATCAATATGCCTACGACACCCAACTCTATTTCTCCATATCGACCTCCTCAGGAAATGGCATAACTTCCCTAAATGCCTGCCTGGAGGCGAGGCAGTAATGGGCTGCATGAGGGATAACAAACTGAAGTTGTATCTGAATAAGACAAAGATCCAGTACAGAGGAGTCGGTACCAGAGAGATGGTTTGGATCTACCTGTTCTGGATGGGGTTACACTCACCCTGAAAGATCAGGTTTCCAAAATAAATTTCAAAACTTAATAGCATACTACTCTTCTGGTTAAGTGCAAAGAGAGGGGGAGGAAACCCAGAAAAATAAATATTAACAAAAGCACCAAATGTCCAAGGTTACAGGCAGGTCTCTCCCAGCCCTATCTGGAGATGACAGGGAGGGAACTTGGAACCTTCTGCATGCAAGCAGGCAGGCATTCTACTCCAAGTTACGGCCCCATTCTCTAAGGGAAGTATCTTACGGTGCTCACACGTAGTCTCCCATTCAAATACAAACCAAGGCAGACCCTTCTTAGCAAAGCGGACAACTCACGTTTGCTACCAGAACAGCTATGAATACCTGAAGGAAGAGAGGCAGATTCTGTTGTATTTTAGTCCCTTGTTTGGGGCATTTGCAGAGAGTGCAGCTAGCAGGTTTCAGAAACCAATGCCTACATATTTAGACTGCCATTGTGTTTGCTTTCTAAAACTTCATTTGGCCCAGAGGGAAACATTTCACTATGTCCCTGAGCAAGCAGTTATCAAGCCAAGAAATGTTTGTAAATATTAAATTGTTCTACTGGGACAGCAGGGAGCAACACATACACATTTGTGCCTGCTCACTAGTACAAAATGAACATGGTTATGAAAAAAGTGTAGGTCTGCAGAACGCTATTCCTGTCACCCACCAGCCCAGGCACCCAAAGTGAGGTTCAAAAAGAGAGTTTGCAAGGGTTCCTTTAAACTGCAAGGTCCTTGTGGGCTGTGCCCGCTCGTTTTGCTTTCTAAACTGTATAGATCTGCGAGGCTACACACACATCCCAAACTGTGTTCCCTCCAAGGCGTGCGCATGTGTGCGTACTAACATGTTTTTGGACGTCTGCTCAGTTCATTTTAGGTCCTGCTCAGGTTGAATCAGGAAGGCCCTACTCTGAATGCAGGTGTGCACACACACTGCCTTGATACTGCTGCCCAGAACAAAACTCATTCTGCACACAGATGAAAAAAATTAGGGAGAACACACTGACTCCAAATATATGTGGCAAAATAAAGTGACCATGATGGCAAGGCGGGGAAATGACTTGCTTAGTGAGCAAGAGGTTGCCGGTTCGAATCCCCGCTGGTATGTTTCCCAGACTATGGGAAACACCTATATCAGGCAGCAGCAATACAGAAGGTGCTGAAAGGCATCATGTCATATTGCGTGGGAGATGGCAATGGTCAACCCCTCCTGTATTCTACCAAAGACAACCACATGCCTCTGTGGTCACCAGGAGTTGACACCAACTCGAGCGCACAAAATCTCGCGATCTGTATGCAACTTCATTCCCGATGTACCGCGAAAGAGAATCTGAGGACCAATCTACATAGACATATATTCATGCGAAATCTGTCTTTTGAGAAAGACAAAGAATTGTCACTTTTAACAGCAATTTAAAAGACCACAGAGAAACAGATTTAGAAGAAGCAGGTGCTTACATCATGATAGAGAACAAGAGGCTAAAACTAAAGTGTATCTAGTTGATTCCATGGCATTCTTGAGAACTGTGTGGACTTCAGAGGTAATTGTACAGCTCTAATAGCTATCAATAAATTGTACTTAGCTCGGCACGAAGAACTTCCACGTCAACTATGTACTGAAGACACACCTGTTCACCCCAGTCTTTACTTGAATTTTTATTGATTTATTATTTTAAATTGGGGTGGGTGGGTGTGTTAAATGTTTGTTTTGAAATTTTATTATGTTATATTTGATTGTGAACCACCTAGAGACTTCTGTTATGGGTGATATATAAATGCATTAAATAAAAAACATATGGAGGATCAGGATTCAGATGTGGCTCAAGACGAGTGCCTAGGAGTATTGGAAGGCTGTAATATTGCCTGGGAGCAAGTTTCGTTGATCTCAGAGCAATTTACTTCTGAGTAAACATACCTAAGCTCATGCTACATGACAACTTTCAAAACTTCAGCTAAAACTGAGGTGCATACACACATTTTTTTAAAAAAATGAAAACTTTAAAACCAGCAGATCTACAGAGGGCAAATTCTTTCTTTATGCATTTTTTTAGTTACAGCATTTTTATACAGCATTTCTGCTTTGACAAAGGCACCCCAAAGCAGTTTACAATATTAAAACAAGGAAATTACATCTTAAAACAAGGAAACTACTCGTTTAATTTATTATTTAAATTTTAAGAATTGACATCATTCAAATAAAACTGACATTATTTAAATAAAGCACCCATCGGCAGAAGTCGAGAGGACCGGTAACATGTAATAACCTATATTGACTTGACTTGCTCTATGAAATGAAAATGAGAGGAACCAAAGATGTGGCCCTCGGAAAGAGAGCAACCAGGGGAAACACAGACAGATTAACTAGCACAGCAGGTTTCAGTTAGTTTTGTCAGATTAACAACCCAAAAAGAGAACTGTGAGTAGTGATCATGGAGTTATAAGAAACCTTGTGAATCATCAGAGCAGAAGAATCATCAGAGCGACTCACCAACTCACTAACGGTCATAAGGTCATGGGTAGGGATGTGCACGGAACCGGTTCGGAGGCCCTTTTACAGACCTCCGAACTGGCTCAAAAATCCATGGGTTCCAAGGTGTGGGGGGGGGATAGCTTTAAGGACCGGGGAGGGTGCTCTTACGCCACCCCCGCTGAGTTTTCCCCGCCGGCGCTGCGTTCAAAACTGGTACCACAGGGCGACAGCGTACCTCGTCACCCCGGTGCATCGTGGACCGGAAGTGCCGGTGCGTGTGTGTGCACATGTTGCGATCTCCACTTCGAACTGGCAGTCTCCGGTTCCGTGCCGAGTCAAATCATTGGTCTGCCGCCAGAGACTGAACCTGGGACCTTCTGCATGCAAAGCAGATGCTCCACCACTGAGCTACGGCCCCATCCCCGAAGGGGACCTTACAAAGAAACAGTGCTCACATGTAGGCCCCCATTCAAATGCAAACCAGAGCAGACCCTGCTTAGCAAAGGTAACAATCCATCCTTCCTCCTGCAAGACCAGCAATCCTCCCCAGTCAAGCCTGGGACAGCTATGCACCCCAGTGGTCCCTCTGATTTTTTTTAATCTGCGTGCAGAATAAATTTTGTTCTAGGCAACCGAATCAAGGCAGTGTGTGTGTGCACGTGCATTCAGAGTGGGGCCTTCCTGATTCAACCTGAGTGGGATCTAAAATTAACTGAGCGAACATCAAAAGACTTGTGAACACATGCCTTAGAAGGAACATCTAAAAAAAGGACATTGTAGACCTGGAAAAGGTGCAAAAGATAGCAACCAAGATGATCAAGGGCCTAGAGCACCTTCCTTATGAGGCAAGGCTACAACACCTGGGGCTGTTTAGTTTAGAAAAAAGACGACTGTGGGGTGACATGATAGAGGTCTATAAAATCATGCATGGTGTGGAGAAAGTGGAAAGAGATAAATTCTTCTCTCTCTCACCTAACACTAGAACCAGGGGTCATCCCATGAAATTGACTGCCAGGAAATTTAGGACCAGCAAACTGAGGCACTTTTTCACACAGTGCATAATCAACATGTGGAATTCTCTGCCACAAGATGTGGTGACAGCCAACAACCTGGATATCTCTAAGAGGGGTTTGGATAACTTCATGGAGGAGAGGTCTATCAACGGCTACAGGCCACCTCCAGCCTCAAAGGCAGGATGCCTCTGAGTACCAGTTGCAGGGGAGTAACAGCAGGAGAGAGGGCATGCCCTCAACTCTTGCCTGTAGGCTTCCAGCAACTTCTAGTGGGCCACTGTGCGAAACAAGATGCAGGACTAGATGGGCCTTCTTGGGCCTGATCCAGCAGGGCTGTCTTTATGTTCTTATGAACATTGGTACAAACCCCAACCCTCTCTCTCTCTACTGCTAAGTAGCCTACTATCTGTGGCTACTTCCGTGGCTAGGGCCATCTAATCCTTTCCCCTAAAGCTCTCGATGGCAGTGTACACCACAACATCCCAAAGCATTATGTTCCATACATTAATTACGAGAGAGGTCTTCAAATCCAATTTCTCCCAACCAATATCAGATAATTCCATAACATTTAAATTATATTCGACAAAGATACATTTGGCGTCCTCTTAAAGAAAATAATAGCTCTTTGGAACTCAAATTCAAAACTTTCCCAAATAACGTGGTCTACAAGACATGTTCCGAACTCTGTAGAGAGCCTGTTGCTCTAGTGTATGAAACAAAGATCAAAGTCTTCCAACGTACTTCCAAATCATTTCTGCATTTGCTCCTGCGTCAAGCAACAACCTGTTCCTTCCTATTAACAGCAGACATTTCACCTATTCATTTTGATTTATACAAGCTTCCTCGGGTTACCACAAGTTAAAATGCTTGCTTCTTTTGCTTAGCTGCTTCCTCAAATCAGCTGTTTCTTAAAAGCAGCCCCAAGGCCTATCTAGTCCAGCATCCTGTTTCCCGCAGTAGCCCACCAGATGCTTCTGGAAAGCCCACAACCAGGATATGAAAGCAGGCCCCGTCTCTCCTGCTGTGACTCCCCTGCAACTGGCATTCAGACACATCCTGCCTCTGAGCCTAGAGTTGGCCTAGAGACATCAGGATTAGTGGCCACTGATAGACCTGTCTTCCCAAGAAGGGGCTGTGCCCCTTTCAAAGCAACCCAAGCTGGGGGCCATCATCATCTCTCCATCCAAACGGGAAAAGACACAGTTTAAGAACTGTATGTTCAGCCTACGGCTTTTGGAAGATGCATCACGTCACTCCCTCGCCACAATGTCAGGAATTCCAGAATTCAGACGAGGAACCTCAGGGTGAAAGCTGGGACATGCTCCAATTATCCATGGTGGCACAACATTTCAATCTAGAACTTCCCCAATACAGCGCTGTTTTAAAGGCGAAGCATTGCTGAGGAATACTGAATACTCCCCAAGCCACACCATAGGAACATAGGAAGCTGCCATATACTGAGTCAGACCATAGGTCCACCTAGCTCAGTATTGTCTTCACAGACTGGCAGCGGGCAGCGGCTTCTCCAAGGTTGCAAGCAGGAGTCTTTCTCAGCCCTGTCTTGGAGATGCTGCCAGGAGGGAACTTGGAACCTAGATGCTCTTTCCAGAATGGCTCCATCCCCTGAGGGGAACATCTTACAGTGCTCACACATCACGTCTCCCATTCATTTGTAACCAGGGCGGACCCTGCTTAGCTAAGGGGACAAGTCATGCTTGCTACCACAAGACCAGCTCTCCTCCACCAGAAACTTACCTCCCCATAGTCTGCCCTCTCCAAGGTGTGAAAAGCGCATGCAACATTGCATCCCATGATTAACAGGTAATAGGAGATCTCTGGATTGGCCAGGCCTGGTGCAACTAGAGAATGCCCATCTCCGGCCAGAGTTTGGGTATGGCTGCTTCAGCCTGGCCTTGACCCCACAAGAGCCAGCGTGGTGTAGTGGCTAGAGTGCTGGACTAGGACTGGGGAGACCCGAGTTCAAATCCCCATTCAGCCATGAAACTTGCTGGGTGACTCTGGGCCAGTCACTTCTCTCTCAGCCTAACCTACTTCACAGGGTTGTTGTGAAAGAGAAACTCAAGGATGTAGTACACCGCTCTGGACTCCTTGGAGGAAGAGCGGGATAGAAAATGTAAAAAATAAAATAAATAAATATTCTTGAGATGCCTGATGTGTGTTTGATTGCCCCAGTGGCACAGCTCAACAAAATGGCTGTCAGTGACACAACACTATGCACAAGAGCTTTGCATGGGTGAACATAAACCAAGGAAGACATTCAAGAAATATCTTATTCCTGGTCCATCTCTAGACACACTTTGCAAAAAGGCTGCCATGAGAACAGGCAGGGGTGTAGCTATAACAGGACCAGGGGGGAGCGGGGTGGTTGAGGAGGAGACACAAACGACCCTGGGCCCATGAGGGACGGGGGCCCACCAGCTGGGAACAGCCCTCTCTTAGTTCTCCCCTCCCTGAGTGTGGGATGTTATTTGCATAGATATAAGAGGGGTTCTCAAACTTGGGTCCCAGGATGATGATGTGACCGTGACTCCCATAATCCCTGGGCACAATGAACAAATGGCTGTAGGCCTTCAGAAGGAAGGAAGGTCTGAAATAGGCCAGCAACATCTGGAAACCTGAGAACCCCTGGCAGAGGAGCACGAGAAAAGGCATCTCCATCATGTTTTGCTTTCCAACACGTTCATATAACGTATTTTACGGACTGTAAGACGCTACTGACTATAAGACGCACCTTAATTTTAATCCAGCTTTTCAGAGTTTTAACATATTAAACTGTTAAAACATATAAGACGCACCTGAATTTTGGCGGATATTTTTCGGGGGGGAAAGTGAGTCTTATAGTCCATAAAATACAGTAGTTCCTTCTGCAGCAAAGACCTGGCGCAGGGGAGAAAAAGAAGGCAGGGGTCCCAGAGCCCCTCTTCACTTCTTGCCCCAGGGCCCACGCCAACCTTGCTATGCCCCCGAGAACAGGACACCATGTACATGCACACGAGTCATTACACACTCCCAACTTAAACACACCCAAATGTGTACCACCCCACTGACCCAAGAGAAGTCCTTCATGCAAACCATGGAGAAAGATCCATCTTTCTGGGTCAGGGCCGCTGGGCTTGGGGTTGCACAGATCATACAAACATGCAAAACACAGGCGGGGAGGGAGAGAGGGCGGGTGGGGAGGGCAGAAACCGAGCACCGACACCACATCCAAAATGAAGTCACCACACTTGCAGTTCTAGTAAAGTAAAGTGTGCCGTTGAGTCGGTGTCGACTCCTGGCAACCACAGAGCCCTGTGGTTGCCTTTGGTAGAATACAGGAGGGGTTTACCATTGCCTCCTCCCGCGCAGTATGAGATGATGCCTTTCAGCACCTTCCTATATCGCTGCTGCCCAATATAGGTGTACCAGCGGGGATTCAAACCGGCAACTTCTTGCTTGATAGTCAAGCATTTCCCCACTGTAAACATGCCAAAGGTTGCTACTATTTTATTGGCATAGAACATTGTATGAAACTTCAGTTTGCCATTTAAGACTGGTCTTCAATCGGTGGAGTCATAAACTGCGGATGAGTAGCTACCTGACGTAGGACGAGGCATAACCACCTTCTGGAGAAGGAGGAAGAAATGGAAGGATGGGGTGCAAGAAAGGGAGAGGACAAACAGATGAAATAGGCATAGTAAAGGAAAGAACAGTAAGAGAAAAATGGAGGCTCCAATCCTACGCACACTTACTTGGGAGAAAGCCGTACTGAATCCAGTGGGGCTTCCTTCTCAGTAAACATACACAGGATTCAGCTGTCCGAGTGGGTTTCATGTTGCATGTTTGGGTTGCAAGTAGACTTGTAAAGGCTGAAGCCACTGATTGGTATCTGCCAACATGCCCCGTAAGAGGGATTCCCAGATGATGACGACAACAGCTCCCATCACCCCCAAAGAAAGTCCACTGCAGCTGGAGATGATGGGAGTTGTAGTCAGCAACATGTAGGAATCCCTGTTACAGACTACTGTCTGCCATAAAACACAACCTGCAAGACACGATGCAATCGTGAACAGGTACAACATATCAGATCAGCAAAATATTGAGGCCCCGGCCCCTGGGAACCTCAGCTGGGCAGGTTCTTGTCCACTGAACTGATGGAGCTGGTTCCGATTGCATCTTCCTCTGTTCATCTCAACTGAGTTGAACAATTGAAACACAGGAAAATGTTTAGTGGGTGCTAGGTACGCTTTATGAGGGTGGAGGTGGGGTCTAAAGGCTCCTTCATAATTCAATTTCCTGACTAATCCTCATTGAAAACCATGGTGGGACTCAAGATGGTGAACACAGTTTTCCTATTTGATAGCCAATGTCCGATCAGATTATACACCCTTCCCCATTACCAATCAGAGCCCAATCAAGACCCAAATCAGTTTTTCTACTCATGGTCAAAAGCAACTCACGTCAACATTACAAAGGTCCTGTCAATCCATCCAAAGCTCCTTCCCAGTTTTGAAATATCAGGTATCATTTGTAAATTTTTATCTCCTCCCACCACCATTCCCCCCTCCCTTTTTTTTAATTTCACAGAATATATCCGCTTATCTCAAAAAGGAAGTTTTTTTTAAAAAAGCCACTTAAAGCATACATTTTAGTAACTGGTACATGAGGAAATGTTTCAAAGGTGCCCAGTCAACAGATGCTACTGTGACCTCGTCGCTTTCATTAATAAATAAGTGTCCATTGGCTTTAAAAGAAAAGTCCTAACAATAATCCAACGAGGTTTGCTTCCAATTCTATCCAATACCTCAACTGGCTGAAGAAGATTTAAAAATAAAAAAAAGTTGGCCTGAGATTGAGACCACAGCTACATGTTGTCTCCATGTTGCTGTAAGTAGGTAAAATGATCGATCCTACAGGTCTATGTGGATTTTTGCACACAAATACACAATCAGCGTTTGGGGGTTAAGTTCACACATTCACAACTCCTTCACAGAGACATGGCCAAACAGCACTAGAAATGAGAGCCGTTTCCCAAGTTGTCTGCCTGTATTTCTCTAAAAAAGCAGCTTAACCTGTGATCGTTTTCGTTCACAGTGGGTGGACATTTCTAATGAGCAGGAGGCTGCTGACATTTCATTTGACAAGACGGCTGGTTTATGATATACAGAGAGAGCAAAGTCCACGCACTGGAATCCGAGAGAAGCCCTATTCACATTTATGCTCAATCTGTGTACCAACCCGGACACATGTACAACCATGCACACATTAGGTTCAACGCATGCACAAGGGAACCCTTATCTGCACCCTGCTTTTGCCAGGGCCTGTACCCAGTTTCAGGGTCAGGAAGACGAATGCACGTACAGTCATTCGCACAAAAAACAAGCACATGTGCATCGACACCTGTATGCACGTACACTGCAACGGCTGGGTAGGTCTAGAAATACGCTCAGATCTTTTCCTTCTTTCCCAAGAGGAGGAAGAGGAGGGATCACCTTTGCTCCACCGAGGAAACAAAAGTCCACACATTCACAGCCGAAAGAAACCCCTCTTTGGGCCGCTCTCAGAGCACATCTGTGCACAAATCCGCATGCATGTACAGTCATTTGCACATTATGTCCCACGCATGCACAACAGAACGCTTCCCTTATCTTCTGCACTCTGCGTGTGCACGGACCTATTACCCCCCCCCCATCACTTGCAACAGGGACACACATGCACAGTCACCCCTGGACATGTGCAGAGACACCTGTGGGCACGTACCACGCAACGTCTGAACGGGGCTCGGGGAAGACACAGCTCTCTCCCCCTTTGCGGGCCCCAGGAAGAGGTCGGGGGTGTGGGGATCCTGATCTCGGGGGGTGGGGAGGGGGTGTGAGAGGAGAGCCATAGAGCAGCTCGCCTAGGACTTACGGTTGCCGAGGCCAGGCTGTTGTCCGCCAGGGTCAGGTGGTGAGGCTCCCACCGCCTCAGAAACTTGGAGGTGAGGATCTTGCTCAGAAAGGTCCGGGGGTGCCTGATGACACAGACCTGGATGTCCCCCTCCTGCAGCAGTTTGTACCTCATGCCGTTGCAGTGGGTGCCCCTCCTGCACAGGGTGGCCCCCACCCGCGCGCCGCCGCCGCCGCCCCCCGCCGCAGACAGGTCGTCCAGCAAGGGCTTGCTCTCCTCGATCTGCCGGGGGTCGCTCCCCCCGCCGCAGCTGCCGCTGAAATCCATCGCCGGCCGGGGACGCCCCTCGCTGCTGCCGCCGCCTCCTCCTCCTCTTCCTCCCGCGGGCTCTGCCCTGCTCGTCCCCGACCGCCTCGGGAGGATCTCGGAAAGGCAGGAGGCGGCACGACGCACATGCAGGGCCGGGGGAGGGCGCTGGACAAAGGGAGGGGAGGGGAGGGGGGCGCCCGCCCGGCCCAGGCGGACCCCCGAGCGGGGAGGGGAGCTCTCGGCCGCTGCTGCTGCTGCTGCAGCCCGAAAGCGAAGTCGAAGACAATCCGGATCGCGCTTGGGGGGGGGAGACTCCCGCGGCTGCTGGCTGGGGGCGCCCCTGGGTGGTCCTCCTCGCGGGGCAGAGCCGTCGAAAGGGTCCCCCCCCCCCTCCCCGGCTGGGTCCTTGGGGCGGCGGCGGCGGCGGCGGCTCAGCGGACCCAACCCGTGTTGGCGAGGGCGGCGTCGTCGGCAGCAGCAGACCCAGGAAGCGGGAGACAAAAGGCAGGCGAGAAGAGGCAGCAGCAGGAGGAGGAGGAAGAGGTGGGGGGCGCCTCCCTGCTGCGAGCCCAGGCAGCGGGCAGGAAACTGGGGCCAGGCGGCAGCAGCGTCGTCGGCGGGCGGCTTCCTCCCTTCCTTCCACGAGACGCCGCGCGCACGTCTGGATGGGTGTGGATGCGTGTACGAGGAGGAGGAGGAGGAGGGCTGCGCGCGGTGGTGGTGGTGGGTGGACCCGGGGGAGGGGGGCGCGCGCGTGCGGAGGGGGGCTTCCCCTCCCGCCTCCTCCTCCGCAGCTGGTTGGGACGGGAGAAGCGGCGGCGGCGCGGCTGCGAGAGAGGCTGGCAGGAGCGGCAGCAGCTCCTCCGGGGCGCGCCTGATTGGGCGCCGCGGTCATGTGCGGCCCGCTCTGACGTCAAGGGAAGCCGGAGGAGCAGATTGCGGGGCGCGGGGGGCGGACCCGGCGCCGGGCGGGGCAGCAGCGCAGCGAGGGGGCGGCGGTGCTCTGCCGCCGCTGGAGAGCCCCGCGGCCGGGCCCGGAGGCGCCGCTTCCCGCCCGCCCGGCCTGGCAGTGCGCCCCTTCACCCCCTCCCGGGAATCTCCTCCAGCATTGCTGAGCCTTGCTCTCTTGAGCTCGCCGGCTGCTGCCTGCCTGGGATGCTCCCTCTGGCACGCAGGGCTGGGACCAGGGGTCACCCCCAGGAAACGGCGAGGCCGTCGGGCCCCGCAAAAGGAAGGACTTCTTTTTTTTCTCTCTTCCGTTTTTCCCCTGCAGAATGCGTCCGCGGCCTGCGGGATTCTCGGCCACAAGAATTGTGGTCGAGGCAGGCAGCCAACCGCCTGGGTGACTTGAAGAGGGGCGTGGGCAAATCTATGGAGGACCGTGGGGCGGCTGCGGCAGTGTTCACTCTAACAGGGCATCCCAGGTGTTGTAGACTACAGCTCCCGTAATCCCCAGCCAAAGGCCACTGCAACAGGGGATGCTGGGAGTTGTAATCAACAACCTCTGGAACTCTCTGTTAAGAGGGAATGTTGGCAGGGGTATTGCTATAATTGGGTGATGGCTACTAGTCTGGTGGCTACTATAGGCCACCCCCAGCCTCCGAGGCAAGATGCTCCTCAATAACAGTTGCAGGGGAGCAACAGCAGCAGGAGAGAGGGCATGCACATACCTCTTGCCTGTGGGCAACTCAGCGGCATCTGGTGGGCCACTGTGGGAAACCGGATGCTGGACTAGATGGGCCTTCTTGGGCCTGATCCAGCAGGGCTGTTCCTATGAAGCTGCCCCTGGAGAATTGCTCCTCTCTGCCCCTGCCACACACACACACACACACACTGTTTTCTCCAATACCTTTCATCCTATCAAGCTAGCCAGACCTCCAGCATTCCTTTCACAGATTGCCAATTCTGGCTGAAGCTATTCTTGCAGAATTCCCACCCACCCCCCATATCCCCCCCCCCAGCATTTTTCACACGATCCAGCCACTACAATCTCCAGCATGCAGGAAGGAAGCGGCCGTATACCGAGTCAGACCATTGGTCCATCCAGCTCAGTACTGTCTTCTGCACGGACTGGCAGCTGCTCTCCAAGATCATTACCGCCGGGATCTCTCCCAACCCTTACCTGGAGATCCTGCCAGGGAGTGAACCTGGGACCTTCAACGTGCAAGCATGCAGGTGCTCTTCTACTGAGCTGTAACCCTAAGGTTTGGGTTCTCAGACTTGGGTCCCAGATGCTGTTGGACTACAACTCCCATCATCCCTGCCACAATGACCTTTGCAGGGGATGATGAGAGTTGTAATTCAATGACATCTGGGACCCACGTTTGAGAACTTCTGGGTCGAACCCCGTGAGCACATTTGTTTTAACACGCCACAACCCCTGGTTTTTGTTTTGTTTTGCTGTTGTTTTTAATTCTCTTGTGGTGTGTTTGGTTATCTGTAGTTGTTATTAATTTTGTAAGCCGTCTTGGGAGAGTCTTCCCAGGAGGGCAGTATAAACATTTTATAAATAAACAAATATCCCTTCCAAAGGAGTCGTTTGGCTGGAACTGTTTCAGCAAGCCACCGAAAAAGGTCTCTGGAAGCCCAAGCAGGGAAATGGGTCATCTTTTAAAATATAATCACTTAGTATGGAGCAGCATGCTTTCAAGTTTTCCAGAACTCTTCATCAGTTTACACAAAGCAAAAAAAAAAAAAAAAGTGAGGGAAGTGAAGAGAGACAAAATAGGATCTGACAGAAAAGCTCTATCATGTGCCGTTTATAACAATCTTAAGGTGGCGTGTCGGAGTTCTGAGGACAGCATAATTTTTTAATTTTCATTTCATTTATTCCTCTATCACATTTCTATACCGCCTGATATAGACGTCTCTAGGCAGCGTACTAAGTTAAAACATAACAAGTGTAAAACAGTTAAAATTCACCAAACAAGTAAAAACAATCTCAGTAGATAAAAACATATTAGAAATTAGAAATTTCAGTTAAAAGCCTGGGAAAACAGGCATGTCTTGAGGGTCTTCCTAAAAGCAAACAGAGAAGGAGGTGCTCTTATTTCAACAGGGAGCGTATTCCCGAGCCGAAGAGAAGGCTCCGTCCCGAATCGGTCCCGAATCGCCACCAACCGAGTCGAGGGCAAAAACCGTTTGAAACAAAAGGGCCACTCTAGCCCTGCACTCTGCTCTCCTCCACACGTCCTCTTCCACTCCATCCTCTTGCTTTTCAAATGCAGCAAGCCCTGCATGGCTTTGCTTTCTTTTCAACTCAGAAAGAAATTTATAGCTGCTGTGCCCTGTTCTAAATTGTAGCTTTGGTTTTAGTTTAACTTGGTTGCCGAAATAACTTTATGGTATGCTGAGTTTTTCTTTTCTGTTTCTCTTTTATGTCATGTTTTATGTTATGACATGTTTTGACCAGTGGTCACAACAATAAACTTATTACTTACTTACTGAGAACCAGATGCCTCAGGCAATCACTTCAGATTGCCTCGTTATGAGGTTAGACCTCCAGAGAGAGCCACCTATTGGCGCAGTAGGGAAATGACTTGATTAGCAAGCCAGAGGTTGCCGGTTCGAATCCCTGCTGGTACTATATCAGGCAGCAGTGATATAGGAAGATGCTGAAAGGTGGCATCATCTCATACTGTGCGGGAGGAAGCAATGGTGAACCCCTCCTGTATTCTACCAAAGGACAACCATGGGGCTCTGTGGTCACCAGGAGTCAACACCGACTTGACGGCACACTCTACCTTTACCTCCTCCAGAGAAGATGTAGGTATTTGTTGGTCCATTAAAGAAAAAAGAAAAATGTTGGTCCATTTAAAAAAAGGAAAAAGCCAAAAGTGGGTAACACCTTTATTACAACCAACAATAATAAATACCTTTGTAGTGAGGAAGCTTTCAAGTTACCCAGAACTATTAAGCAGGCTGGGTGTAAACTGCACCGTTCCATTATAATCTACTTTGATTGCCTCCTCCTGAACTTCCAGACTGATTAACAGTTCTAGAGAATTCAAAAGTTGACTCACTGCTTCGTGATTTTTCTGTTGGTCCTAATAATGGAGTTGCCAGACTTTGGTCTTTGGGTTTTTTCTTTCTTTCTAATGTGGGTTTTTTCTTTCTTTCTAATGACCCCCCACCAAACTTGCATCCAGATTTTGTGGGACTACAGCTGCAAAGGCAATTATGGGTAGGGATGATGGGAATTGTAGTCCACCAACATTTGGGACAGAAACTGGGGGACTGCTATTCCAAGGGCACTGCTACATATGATTTCTGAAGGAAGTATGTTTTCCTTTCTTGTCTTGTTCTTTTTCTCAATGCACTTCATCTGTCAGATGGTGAGTTCAAGCTTTCTTCTCTATTGGTCTGCGGAAGATTGTGAGTCCTTATAGGCTGGGGTTACACAGCTTTGGCCCTCCAGCTGTTGTCAGACTACAACTCCCATCATCCCCAGCCACAGTGGCCAATCATCAGGGATGATAGGATTCGTAATCCAAGAAGAGCTGGAGCGCTGAAGTTGTGCAGTCCTGATACGGACAAGCATTTCAGCCCACCTTTTGCCACACACTTGTCTTATCACAGAATTCTCCTCGCTTCATGGCAAGATTATAGAAATCAGTATTTTCCAGCTGGTGTGGTGCAAGACACCGGCCAGTGTGTGCTCACTCGCTCTGAGTCATCTCCAAAAGTGGGGTTTTAACCTGCCCCATAACCAGGAAGGACATGCCCCTCCTGGTACATTGGGGAGCAATTGCTAAGTTTAAGCTCCCCACTTTTGGAACTGACTGACCCCAGGGCCTTTCCCAGACAGCAGGCTATACCGTGGCATTAAGGGGGGTGAAATACTGTGAGTTATGGGGCATATCCAATATTTTGAATTTGCCCCCAAACCCTATGCAAAAAGTTGAGTTTTTTACCCTGGACATAAATCGGGCTAAGCTCCAATGCGCAATGCCGAATTACGTATTCAGTGCTTGCAGGGACTTTGACTTAAATCTGGGAAATATGTGAATGCAAACCTGCGCTTCCAAAGTAAAATCACCATCTGTCTGGCAGGGCTGCAGGACCTAACGTGGGGAGTTTAAATCCCCTGGTCTTGGAGCTGACATGCACCAGAAGAAAAGCAAGATTAGAGAAGGTAGGAGACAAAAATAAACAAATATCCTTGTGTGGCACCAGGAGGCTGAATGAAGCATATCCCTAGAAGAAACAGAGTCTGCCCTTTGAATCTCCAGGCCATTGAAGATCTTTTCCATTTTACATCTGAATGTGAGATATAGGAATACCTCCTTGCTAAGTATATCCATCCACTGTTAGCTTGAAAGACGGGATATTCTCCCCAAGATAAGTTCTTTTTGCTGAAGGATACCATAAAATGCGGTAGCTAGGGTTTTATCTGGAGCTGCCCAATGGAAGCACATCACACCCATTCTGAAAGAGTTGCACTGGCTGCCAGTTTATTTCCGGGTCCCATTCAAGGTGCTGTTTTTGACCGTTAAAGCCCTTAATGGTTTGGGCCTGGGATACCTGAGGGACTGCTTGCTCCCAAGGGTTGCTGCCCGCTTGACGAGGTCATCTGAGGGAGCTCTGCTCCGGGTGCCGACAATGAGGGAGGTTCGGTTGTCGAGCACGCGGGACAGGGCCTTCTCTGTTGCTGCCCCCAGACTCTGGAATGCTCTCCTGGTGGCTATTCACTCCTCGGTCTCCATCACAGCTTTTAGAAAGAGTGTAAAATCTTGGCTTTTTGCCCAGGCATTTATTTGATTCTCTGCTGCTGCTCTTTGTACTCTGTACTGCATTTATGCTTTTGTTTTAAATTTTTAATCAGATTTGTTTAATATTTTCCACTTAAATATTTTAATTGTGTCTTTTCACCATCAAGGAGTCAGCGTGGTGTAGTGGTTAGAGTGCTGGACTAGGACCGGGGAGACCCGAGTTCAAATCCCCATTCAGCCATGAGACTAGCTGGGTGACTCTGGGCCAGTCACTTCTCTCTCAGCCTAACCTACTTCACAGGGTTGTTGTGAAAGAGAAACTCAAGGATGTAGTACTCTGGGCTCCTTGGAGGAAGAGCAGGATATAAATGTAATCATCATCATCATCTTGTTTTTAAATTTTGCTGTAAACCGCCTTGGGATTGTTTTAATGAAAGGTGGTATATAAATTTAACAATCAATCAACTAATAAAGCATGTTACATTTAGGACAGCAAATGTTCTTGTTCAAACACTGTTATTGTTCTAAGGCTCAAGGAAATGTTATGGAGAGCTGTGGACCATCACAGAGATGTTGGTATTTCATGATTCTTGTCATGATGTCATGATTCTTGTAACATCTTGTAATGCTTTTTGATCTCCCATGTGTAAGACCTTTCTTGTTGTATTGTGGAGTTTGCATAATGACAAGTTGCTGTGTTGCAATAAATGGACTTCTTGGATTTGAACTAAATATACACAACTATATGTTGTGGAGACAGAGGGGCTCTTACCCCTGGACTTCAGGGACCAAGTCCAGGGCTTCCACACCCCCTGGGTGCCCCCAAATAGTCTTTAGTCTGTCCTGGGTGGTGTAGTTTGTGCCCTCAAAAACCTACGTGTTAAAAAATGATGCTTAACTTGCAGCAAGTGGGGGGGCGGGGGCTTCAAAGGCCTTTAGATCCAGGCTCCAAAATTACCTAGGTGCACTTCTGCGTGGAGACAGTAAAGGTTTGGGAAACACCAGACACCATCAGTTTGGTCATCTGTTTGGACTTCTCGAAGAACAATTACCAGAAGACCACAACGTCGTCATGAACTTGTTTTTCTTTTCGTTTGTTTCTGTCCCACGTTTTGTTGCAACCCTTGGAGGAGATGTCAGAGGAAACGAGCAAGAGTCTGACTATCTCTTCTGTGGTGAGCCTTTTGACCAGTTTTCTTCCCCTAAACCTTACCTTAGTGAAACACCGGAAGCTGTCATAACACCCAATGTTCATAAGACCTCTTCCAGGAAAATGTGAGTCTCTCATCACTCATTTTTATAATATATATGTGAGAAGATGCAACTTCCTGGACTGGCAATGCTGGAAAATTTCAGATTAGATTAAGTACTTGTTGGTGGGGGCGGGAAGGTTGTGCTCACAGACTAACAGGAAGGATTCTAATATGGTTGAATATTGCATAAGCTTCCACGGGTTAGAACTCATGGCTTCAGATGCTGAGGAGTTACTGGAGAAATGCAGAGAAACGGGCAGTTGAAATCAGAGCATGGGAACAGGGGTTAAAGGGCAATCCTTATAGTGTGAAAGGAAACCAACGGCTCTATTTAATCCTTGTCCAAGACAGTCAAATGTTCCGACAAAGTCCCGTTCTGCTGTTTCCCGTTGTACATACAACTACCAGAGTGGATCTTTTCCAGTACAAATACTCTCAGGTCCATGACACTGTGACCATACAGGTTAAAATGCTCACCGACAGGTTTCCTGGTACTCTTACTTCTGATGTCAGATTTATATCCATTTGGCTTTGACTAAGGGACAACTCTGCCTGATATGAAGGGCTGATGGGAATTTAGTACAACGTAGATCACACTTCTCAATGCACGTACGTATGAGCCATGTTTATGGTTGATGGTGCCATTCGCACCACCAATAGATACACATACAGAATGGTTTGTACTGAGGAAATGTTCCGATTCAATGAATCCGTTCCAGGCAGTGGGGGGACCTTTACACCCAATAGGCTCCTTATATTGAATCAGACATTTGGTGGTCCTAATCTTTTGCTGTTTTTCTCAATCTTTCTCCAAGGGATGAAGAGTGATCTTCTTCTGAACTACCTGTGATCCTTTCCCCTAGATATGCCGTATATTGGATATGCTAGGGTAGGAGTTCCCAACCACTGGCCCCCAGATGTGGTTGGACTACAACACCCAACACCCCCCTTTGGCCATTGTGGCTGAGGATGATGGGTGTTGTTGTCCAACAACATCTGGGGACCAGTGTTTGGGAACCCCTGTCCCTGGGAATGACTATGAAACCTTTTTATGCAAAGCATATGTTGTATCAGACACTGGGCTATAATCCCTCCATAGTGGACAGGGTCGGGGGAAGTAATGGAAGGTAACGTGATCGACATTATTCAGCAGGTCAGGGACTAAAGTCAAGCTCTCTACGTATCCGGTGCCCCAACCACCTCCTTTCTATATGGTCAAGGTAGCTCCATCTTTAACACACTCAGAAGGGCCACCATCATGTTATGGAGCCGACTTAAATTATGGCCGGCTTCATCCAGACTGGAAAAACCTGTGGTTTCCCCAGCCTGAGATATGGAGGGAACTTCAAGCTGGCACTGCAGAGAGGGTCGTATATCTCAGTTTGTTGGAAGTAACCAAGTTGAGCCAGAAGTACATCCTCTGGCTGGACCTCCCAGCAAGGCCCTGAATGGTATCCCAGCCTGCCCTGTGCAGCGCTGCCTTTTTACAAGCAAACCTTATCTATCTATCTATCTATCTATCTATCTATCTATCTATCTATCTATCTATCTATCTATCTTAAAATATATATATACCAAACCCCTCCAGTTATACCCTATTGCTTGGGACGGCTCACAACAGCAGCATCTGGGCACCTCCGGTTGAGAAAGCCTTTGCTGACATTCATCTTTGTTACTGAGATGCACGTCGTCTTGGTCCCAAGTGTGCAAAAGATCCAGTTCTCCAAAAAGTCACCAATCGTGCATTTCCCTTTTAAGAGATATTTCTCGGAGCATTGATGCATAAAATGCTGGTCTGATTTATAGACAAGTCTATAGAGTGTTTCAGAGGAGGCCTTCCTTTGTGCCAAAACCCCCCCAGAAATATTGGCTGGTCTTGTGGTAGCAAGCATGAATTGTCCCCTTAGCTAAGCAGGGTCCACTCTGGTTGCATATGAAAGGGAGACTAGAAGTGTGAGCACTGGAAGAGATTCCCCTCAGGGGATGGAGCTGCTCTGGGAAGAGCATCTAGGTTCCAAGTTCCCTCCCTGGCAGCATCTCCAAGATAGGGCTGAGAGAGATTCCTGCCTGCAACCTTGGAGAAGCCACTGCCAGTCTGTGTAGACAATACTGAGCTAGATAGACCAATGTCTGACTCAGTATATGGCAGCTTCCTATGTTCCTTTTTATGAAGTAACAGTCTCTTATGGCAGAAAAAGCCATTGTGGACTCTGGAGAAAAGAGGACAAGAAAATCCTGGATATATATCCTGTGTTGTATATCTGCGGGGGGCTCAAGAGAGCCACAAAAAACATCAGAGTTGCCAAAAGAACACAGCAGAAAAGAGGAGATGTTACTTGTAATCAGGGTTCACACAGGGAATGCCTGGACAACTAGAAAGGTATAGTGCTTCTGAGCATTTTAGCAGCCAGAAGCATTCTTCCCAATGCAAACAAATTTGTTGGACGGAGAAGAAGGAGGAAGTGGTGAGACTGGATGGTTTATTTTACTTGTCGGAGTTAACAAATTCTTAGCCCAAAGTCAGAGGGAAATAAAGTGCTTCATGGTCTAGTAAAGCCTCTTGGTTAAAGGAGGGGAGCTGGTTTTGTGGTAGCAAGCTGGAATTGTTCCCTCTGCTAAGCAGGGTCCACCCTGGTTTGTGTTTGAATGGGAGACTACATGTGTGAGCAATGTAACATACTCCCCTCAGGGGATGGAGCCGCTCTGCGAATAGCAGAAGGTTCCAAGTTCCTTCTCTGGCAGCATCTCCAAGATAGGGCTGAGAGAGATTCCTGCCTGCAACCTTGGAGAAGCCGCTGCCAGTCTGTGTAGACAATACTGAGCTAGATGGACCAAACGTCTGACTCAGTATATGGCAGCTTTCTCTGTGGCATCTGCCATATGCCAGCGTGGTGTAGTGGTTAGAGTGCTGGACTAGGACCAGGGAGACCCGAGTTCAAATCCCCATTCAGCCATGAAACTAGCTGGGTGACTCTGGGCCAGTCACTTCTCTCTCAGCCTGACCTACTTCACAGGGTTGTTGTGAAAGAGAAACTTAAGTATGTAGTACACCGCTCTGGGCTCCTTGGAGGAAGAGCAGGATATAAATGTAATAATAATAATGATAATAATTTCCCTTTAAGATATTTGTAGCCACAGCTTTCTGCACCCTGCACCTGAACCACTGCTTCACTGGTCCATTCCCTGCATGGGAGGAGAGTTGGTCAAAGCATGACTTGTCCCCTTTGCTAAGCAGGGTCCATCCTGGCTTGCATTTGGATGGGTGATGGCGTACTGCCTGCTGTCAGATATTCCCCTTATGGGACGGGGCTGTAGCTCAGTGTACTCCAGCGAGAAGCCTTGGAGAGTCACTGCCAGTCAGTGTAGACAATACTGAGCTTGATGGACCAATCATCTGACTCGGCAGAAAGCAGCTTCTTCTGTTCCTAATACCCACCCTCCCAGTGGCTGAATGCCATTGTGGCCGATGATGGGAGTTGTACTCCAACAAAATCTGGGGGCCCAAAGTTAGGAAACCTTGGAGCGGCCAATGCTGGAAATGGATCTAGGGGTCTGATACAGTGTAGGCTAGCTTCAATTGCCTTGGACATGATCCTTTCTTTAACACTGATGAGGCCTTCCTTTTACACTGCACAGGAAATTTTCTGGGTCAGCTTTGCCTCTTTTTAATGTAGGTTCTTTCCTGAGTCAGAGATCTTATGAGGAAATAAAACGAAATGTTTCTTAGGAACATAGAAAGCTGCCTTCTACTGAGTCAGACTCTTGGTCCATCTAACTCAGTATTGTCTACACACTGACTGGCAGCGGCTTCTCCAAGGTTGCAGGCAGGAGTCTCTCTCAGCCCTATCCTGGAGATGCTGCCAGGGAAGGAACTTGGAATCTTTTGCATGCAAGCATCCCGATGCTTTTCCCAGAGTGTCCCCATCCCCTAAGGGGAATATCTTACAGTGCTCACACATGTAGGCTCCCATTCAAATGCAAACCAGGGTGGACCTTGCTTAGTAAAGGGGACAATTCATGCTTGCTACCACCAGACCAGCAATTCAATTCCACAAAACACATGCAGATGTGATTTAAAAATGGGGGTACTGGTGAAACCAACAGAAAAAGCTAAAACGAATAAATGAAAATTAAGTAGGGAGGGGGGAACTGATAAGGAAGCCTATCTGAGGAGATGCTCGGAGAATGGGCAAGTTATCCAGGGATAAGGAAAGAACTCAGTCAGAGGCCAACCCTTTGCAAAATCCAAGCTGGTGATGACAGGGGAAAGATGACCCTTTTAAAAAGACAACGATGAAGAGGGATTTGGAAAATTGGCATCTGCTTACCCACTAAACCAGAAATAGAGGCCAATTGTTATCATTGTTAAAAGATAAGATAGTGTGGATGGAAATAACACGTCATCTGTTACTGAACTGTTGTAGGATGATGCTGAAATAAGTTCCGGTGTGTAGAGCCTCTCTCTCTGCAGGGAGAACGGGATTAGCCCACTCTCCCCGCAGACGAGCAGGGAGCTTGCCCTGGGTGGCCAGATCGGCCACCCATGTGACTACCAGCTCCGTCACATAGCCGGTAGAGGCAGCACCCCCGAGAGGCTTGCTGTAGCCTCCCGCTCAGGGGTCTCCTCGTGCATCACCACGGCGTCTCACGATTGGGAAAACCGGGTCAGCGGAGCACTTAGTGAGGTTCCCTTTGCAACACACGACCGCAGGAAAGCAGGCTGGACTCCCTCCGTCCACTTCCCTGTGGTTGTGAGAATGGAGTCATAGTGTCTCAAGGGCTACCAAGGGAGAGGAGAGCTGGTCTTGTGGGAGCAAGCATTATTATTATTATTACATTTATATCCCGCTCTTCCTCCATGGAGCCCAGAGCGGTGTACTACATACTTGAGTTTCTCTTTCACAACAACCCTGTGAAGTAGGCTAGGCTGAGAGAGGAGTGACTGGCCCAGAGTCACCCAGCAAGTTTCATGGCTGAATGGGGATTTGAACTCGGGTCTCCCCGGTCCTAGTCCAGCACTCTAACCACTACACCGCGCTGGCTCGCATGACTTGTCCCTATAGCTAAGCAGGGTCTGCCCTGGTTGCATCTGAATGGGAGACTTGATGTGTGAGCACTGTAAGAGATCCCCCTCAGGGGATGAAGCTGCTCTGGGAAGAGCAGAAAGTTTCACTTTCCCTCCCTGGCAGAATCGCCAAGATAGGGCTGAGAGAGATTCCTGCCTGCAACCATCGAGAAGCCGCTGCCAGTCTGTGAAGACAATACTGAGCTAGATAGACCAATGGTCTGACTCAGTATATGGCAGCTTCCTATGTTCCTACCAATCTGGTGGCTACAGGCCACCAGGGCCTGCCCTCAACTCCTGCCTGTGGCTTCCAGTGGCATCTGGTGGGCCACTGCGTGAAACAGGATGCTGGACTAGATGGGCCTCCTTGGGCCTGATCCAGCAGGGCTGTTCTTATGATCTCCCCCCACCCCCCAACCCTGCTTGTCTGTGTAATAGCATGGGGTCTCTTCTGGTGACGTGAGAGAGGAAAATAAAATAAAAAGCCCTTGTTCCTTGATGGAACTATAACAATGAAGTGTATTGATTTAACACCACCAGCTCTTAACAGCAGAAACGTTACAAGTTCTAGATGTACATAAGTGTCCTGGTTTTAGGGTGATGTCATCATTCTTATAACTTACAGCAGTGCAGGTATTTTTCCAGATGTTGCACAGTTAACGTTCTTTCAGCCTTTTTTCTTTCACCACTTTGGGGTTCGGGTGCCTCGTCACAACCTTTCTGATTAGCCTCCCTTCTGAGGACTTTGGGGTCTTCCCCTGAACAGGCACTGACTTGGCCTGTGGAGAATAGATTCACCCCTGTCTCTGTTGGAAACTGCAGTGGGATCAGGGCCAGATTAAGCTAGCGTGGGGCCTGTAGCATATGTTATAAAAGGGCCCTAATTTTTTTTTTAAATGCACATAAATATTAAAACGTAAATTATTTACTTGCATAGTAAAGTAATTCAATTTTTGCATTTGCTATATTTTGGAGTATGGGAGACCAAGCCACAAACTCACACTTACTACAACAACAGTGAAGATTTATACACCATTTTTCAATCAGAATTCTCAAAGTGGTTTACATCGAAAAATAAAGAGTGGATAGATGCTTCTCTGTCTCCAAAGGGCTCACATTCTAAAAAGAAAAATGTGGTAGGCACCAGCAACAGCCACTGGACAGATGCTGTGCTGGGCCTTCTCTTAGAAGGCACATTTAGCAGGAAAGGGATATTTTCTCTAACATGGACCAAATCAAACAGGTAAAGTTTTAACTTTCATTCCCAGTTGGAAGCTGGGCGTGCGGGGCCCGCAAAAACGCGGGGCCCGTAGCTACATTTGCTACTACATTAATCCGCCTCTGAGTGGGATTATTTCTAGCCAGAAAGTAAAGGGTTAATCTTACCTTTAGAGGTGAAGGGATGTGGGTGGGAGGGGACTAGTATGTAAATATAGACTTGCTTTATGTCACGTAGGCTCACAGCCCAAGGCTCAGACAAATACCCCCCTCTCTCTCCATCCAAAACAGACGTCTAACTCAACGAAAGTCTTTTCTTATTTAAGTGAAGTTTCTTACAGTTCTGAATGGTGCCTCTGTGTGGTTTCTTCAGAATGCAGCACTGGAAACAGCCTCCACCCAAAGTCCCATTTCTCTCTGCCCCCCACCCCCAGAAATCTCCCCTGTTCAGAACCCTTCTCTCTCTCCAAGCCTCCAGCTGTTTGACTTACAGTAATCCACCCAACTGATTTTCTAACTCACACCTCTCTCTGTCTGCCCTCTCTGGAGGACGCACTGGATTCTGGGGATTGTAGTCCTCCACAAAACTTCTCAGCGGGCAAACTGGGGCACTTGCCCCACACCCCTAATGATGGGGCCCAGGAATTCCAATGTCGGAATCCCTGTTCAGTTGCTTGAAATAATTCAGATCTGTTGAAGCTCACCGGTGTAGTGGAGCTGGTGTAGCCACAGAGAAGTGATAACAGGGTTAGCATTAAATGAAGCAAAATGTTACAATTAAGAGCAGTCAAGACAAACCTATCATTTGCTGTGCACAATTAACAAGCTAAGGGAGCCTGTTTCACTCTCCTGGGAAGAGCAGGGCCTGTTCCCCAGCGGTAATGGGTTTTGGCAAATTATCTAAAGCGCATGTGTCTTCTCCGCAGCGTTTTGTATTAAACTTGCTTTCTATTAAACAAGTTTAAAAACAAAACAAAACTTGATGTTGTCGGACTACAGCTCCTATCATCCCAAAGGCCACTGTGGATGATGGAATGTATAGTCCCAAGCCATCTGAAGACCCATGTTTGAAAACTCCTGTATTAATCCTTCTCCAGCAATCCCCTGGTATCCTTCTGCATGAAATTATTTCTCACGTTCGTTTCTGGGAAAGACAGACTGGCACAGAGAATCGGGGAGATCCTGAAGAGGATCAACACTTCAGGGATAAAAGTAGGCTGTGGTTTTTACTGGACACCACAAAATGATTTCCGGACTCTGATCTCGGCGATGAATACTGTCAAAATGCCAAAATAAATGCCTTTTCTCTGGAAAACCCCATGATGTTTTGCTTCTCTGTTCTTGAGAACTGTCATCACTCTGTTAGTCTGATTATCCCAGAACACCCAAAGCTAGCCGATTGTAACATACTCTACACGAGGCTGACTTTGAAGGCAACCTGGAAACTGCAGGTGGTCCCAAGTCTACCTGCTAGGATTCTGGAAGGGGCTGATTGCCCAGCACTGGTTACGCCAATTTGCTGGCTATCTATTTCTTTCTTGGCTCAGTTTAAAGAGCTGCTCTTACCTCTCGGAGGCCTAAACCCTCCGAAAGCCCTCCTGCAGATGCTAGACCGCAGCTTCCATCATCCCTGGCCTAAATCCCCAACTCTGACCATTTTTAAAAAGCCATCAAAGACGCATCTGTTCACCCAGGCTTTTAAATTTCTTGTTTTTGTTTTTAACGAATGTTTTAATGTCGTTTTTATCTTGTTGTAAACCGCCCAGGCTCGACGTAAGTTCTGGGCAGTATAAAAATATGTAAAATAAAATAAATAAATAAATAAATAATGGCTTGGGACCAAGGGAACTTAAGGCCTGCCTTCACTCTGATCAACTTACTCAAGTCTTAACTTGGGCAACATAGACCCCTGCTCTTGGCCCTGCCCCTAAGTTGGATTCAGTGGGAAGGTACTAAAGTTGCAGCCTTCATGGTGGAGGCCCCACCACTGAGGGATTCCTTTCCCAGAGAGATCTGCCAAATCCCCACAGCTCGACTTCTACGGGGGCCTTCAACGCCTTATTCTGCAAGGCTTGTAATACCTGGTTTTAAAGCGATAGGAATTACTTTGCGGAATCATATTAAAGGACCAACTCATGTAGCATTCTCCATCTGCCAGCAAGCTGACAGCAAGGTATCTCTGAGATGCTCACAGGCAGACCATGAAGGTAAATGGAAACCCCCCAAAACCTCTCCTTGTTGCTTGGGCATTCAGAGGCATCCTACACTGCTTGTGTTGCTGCTCCCGACAAAGACAGTTTTATGAGTTATTAAATTTTAAAATAGAGATTATTTTTATATTTATATTATCTGTACTTTTGCATTTTAATTATGCATTGTTTTAATTATATTGTAAACCGCTTTGAGATTATTTCAATGAAAAGCGGGATATAAATTGAACATTGAACAAAAAGACCTGGTTGTTGGACTACAACTCCCATCATCCACAGCCACACTGGCATTGGGATGACCAGAGTTCTAGTCCAACACCCAAGGTTGGAAGTCCTCAAAGTATGCCTTTGCATATTTGATTACAATGTTCTGATTTCTGATACAAAACGCGACGATTTCCATCCAGCTGTTATCACAGGAAACGCCTTGCACGGATTCAGCTGGGGCCACAGTTGGGGAAGCAGAGCCTCATCTGCATCAAAGGACTCACCAGCCATTTGGTAGAAAAGCATCATGACCGGAGGAGAGCCAGTCCTGTGGTAGCAAGCATGAATTGTCTGTCCCCTTGCTAAGCAGGGTCTGCATTGGAATGGGAGAATACATGTGTGAGCACGGTAAGATATTCCTCTCAGGGGATGGGGCTGCTCTGGGAAGAGCATCTGCATGCTTGCATGCAGAAGGTTCCAAGTTCCCTCCCTGGTAGCATCTCCAGATAGGACTGGGAGAGACTCCTGCCTGCACCCAGGGGCATAGCTAGGGCCTGTTTTTGCCCCTCTCCCTGTTGGAGTGAGGGAGATAATGAAGAAAATAGGGAGGAGTGGAGCTGGGGGTCCCTGAGGAGCTGGGGAGGGGAGGATCCAGGTTCTTTGAACCCTTCCGCTCAGTTATAGCTACACCCCTGCCTGCAACCTTGGAGAAGCCATTGCCAGTCTGTGTAGACCGTACAGAGCTAGACGGACCAAGGGTCTGACTTGGTGTAGGGCAGCCTCCTATGTGAGTGCCAGACATGAGTGAGTGTCTGCTATTCATGCAGACTTCTCTTACTAGACTGGGGCCTCTCTGCAATGCCTTCAGCCTTGAATGCTGCATTTTAGCATGTAAACGTTCAGCTGAGTTTTCAGTCAACCAGTGTTTTCCCAGCCTCCTTCATCTGAAGGCACACTTAAATTAAGAACAAGTTGTTCTAGCAAGAACTAACCAGCCCACTTTCCTTTCACTGTCTCTATATCTGGACTAAATTTGGTTCAAATCGGGGGCCACAAGTTAGATCTCTTGTGCCTCAAATGTTCATGTGTCCACCATCTTGGGCTGGGGTGGATGACATCATTACAAACTGCACCATTGAGGTGTCCCTGTGTGTCACTCACTACAACTGTACCAGATTTGGTTCAAATCAGTTAGACAGTCCTCAGGTTAGTGCACTTGTGCCTCAACACATCCACAATCTTGGATCAGGGTGGATGGCATCCTCACAAATTAGGGTATTGGGGCATCCCTATGTGTCCATCCAGCTGTAGCAAATTTGGTTCAAATTGGTTAGCCTGTCCACAAGTTAGTACACTTGCGCCTCAAAGGTTTACGTGTCTACCATCTTGAATTGGGTTGGATGACATCGTCACAATCTACACCATTGAGGTGTCCCTACACATATGGTTCAGATTGGTTAGGCGGTTCACAAGTTAGTCCACTTGCGCCTCAAGTGTTAACACGCCCGCCATCTTGAATCGTTGTGCATGACATCATCACAAACTATGCCATTGAGGGGACCCTACAACTGTACCCAATTTGGTTCATAGTGGCCCAGGTGTTGCAAAGTTGATAGGGGGAGACACAAGGATGGACACACAGAATGCTGAGTGATCTCATAAGCCTACTGGAAAGCGAGCTAAAAATGGAGCACTGTCTCCCAAACACAGACACGCTCTACCTACCTACCTACTTACCTCCCTACACACACACACGGCAAAGCCACTGCATGTTTTTTGTTTTGTTTTAATTTCCACATCTTTCCTCCTCCAGCCTCGCACCCCTCACTGGTGTGCTGCAAGAAACTGGCGAGTGGTGCCATCTGACTCATTCTTTGTGTCAGCTTCAAAAATTGGAGAGTTTAAAGATGGCCCATAATGCACTGGGAAGGTCATGTCCCTCTTGGTGCACAAGGGAGTGAGTCAACTTCAAAACTTTGGAGTTTAAGTTCCTTGCTTTTGGAGCTGACCAGTGTTTCCTGTAACAGATTCCTAGTTGTAGTTGACTACTACAACTCCCATCATCCCCAGCCAAGTGCCATTGCAGCTGGAGATGAAAGGAGCTGTGATCTCCAACATCTGGGAATCCCTGTTACAGGGGAACACTGGCGCTGATTTGTTTCCTTATGCAACAGAAGTGCATTCTGGGGTGAATCAGTCCCAGAAGCAAGGAGTTTAACTTATTTATTCATTTAATTTATTATTTACTTTTACATGCCGCTCTTCCTCCAAGGAGCCCAGAGCGGTGTACTACATACTTGAGTTTCTCCTCACAACAACCCTGTGAAGTAGGTGAGGCAGAGAGAGAAGTGACTGGCCCAGAGACACCCAGCAAGTCTCATGGCTGAATGGGGATTTGAACTCGGGTCTCCCCGGTCCTAGTCCAACACTCTAGCCACTACACCACTTTGGAGCTGACCCGCCCTGTCATGCACCAGGAGCGACATGTCTTTCACAGTGCATTATCGGGCAAGTTTCCACTCTCCACTTTTGAAGGCGACTCAGAGCTCGTCCACGCCACCACACACTGACCAGTGACTCAAAGCACACCAGTTGGGAGATGCTGAACTAGTCGACTGGCTTCACCTGACCTTGGAGTGGCCATTGCACCATGTGGTTCCCTTCCTTAAGCAAATCAAGCTTTATTGGGATGAAGCCCACAACTCCTTTGCAGTCTTCTCCTCTGCTTGGCAGGAGGACCATGCAGCATTAGGCTTCGAACAGCATCGTCAGGCAATGGCAAATACTAATTGGCCCCAGACAACAGTAACTATGCAGCAGGCTGATAACTATGCATGAGGGCCAAGAGAACGATAAACTTGTTTTGACTTGTAGCAGGGCGTAAACATGTCAGAGGCGTGATGGAAGGCATCCAAGGCTGCAAGCCTCCACACCTCATGACGGCAAAACACGACGGCAAATACGAATCATTCAGCTGGAACGAATACATTGCTCTCGCAGTTGGGTTTTTTTGACGTCAGATACACCAAGGAATTGAATGGCACTGGGGTGAGGAGGAATCAGAAACCCTTTGAGGGATTCTGCAGTAAATCCTCAGACTTGGTGTAGCATTGCGGCTAAAAGACAGACAGCCCCGGTTCAACCCGTTCCTCTGTCACCAACACACAAGGTGATCTGAACTAGGCTTCTTTCACAGCTGGAGTTCCTCTCCACCCCATTTGCCATATGAAGCAGTGTTCCCTCTGACAGGTATTCCCAGATGTTGTTGACTACAACTCCCAGCATCCCCAGTGGCAATAGCCTTTGCTTGGGAATTATGAGAGTTGTAGTCAACATCTGGGGATCCTTGTTAGAATGAACCCTGGTATGAAGATACCTATGCTAACCTCTCTCACAAGCTTGTCATAAGGATAACTATACCGATCACATTATACGAAGACGAAGACGACTAATATTTATATACCGCTTTTCAACAAAAGTTCCCAAAGCGGTTTAAAGGTGAAGTTGTGTCAAGTCAGTGTGGACTCCTGGAACCCACAGAGCCCTGTAGTTGTCTTTGGTAGAATACAGGAGGGGTTGACCATTGTCTCCTCCCATGCAGTATGAGATGATGCCTTTCAGCACCTTCCTATATCGTTGCTGCCCGATAGTGGTGTTTCCAATAGTCTGGGAAACATACCAGCGGGGATTCGAACCGGCAACCTCTGGCTTGCTAGGCAGGTTAGTTCCTCACTACGCCATTAGGTGGCTGATTAGCAAGCCAGAAGTTGCCGGTTCGAATCCCCGCTGGTATGTTTCCCAGACTCTGGGAAACACCTATATCAGGCAGCAGCAATACAGGAAGATGTTGAAAGGTATCATCTCATACTGCACAGGAGATGGCAATGGTCAACCCCTCCTGTATTCTACCAAAGACAACCACAGGTCTCTGTGGGCGCCACAAGTCGACACTGACTCGATGGCACACTTTACAAAGCATCGATATAAATAAATCCCACAGTCGCTGTTCTCTCTTTCCCCCCTTTTTGATATGAACAAAGGCAGAACAGAAGCATTCGGACAAGTGCTCTGACCGCTCTGCAAAGTGCATCACATTTAACATTTCCAGACCACACTAAAGCCAGTATCTGGACACCTGTTTGCCAATCAATCAATCACCCATGCAACTTAGGAACCCACGGGAGGTCAACAGCATGATAACTAAAGAGAGCTGCCTGGTTTATATAAAGGGGGAAGTCCAAACACTTGACGGATCAGAGAGGTCCCGAGTGATTCATTTCTAAAGTACCAAATGCAGAGTCCAATGCCAACAGTGCTATGTTCAACAAGAGAGTTTTGAGCCAGGAGGACCTACATTCTGCACACAAAAAGCTGAATTATTTATTTATTTATTTATTTATTAGATTTATTTCTGAATTATGTGATCTATACAAATCACACAAATTTACATCATTGGTCTTGAGTTTTCACACTTCCCCCTACAATGCTTACTATGTTGCATTATTTATTCTAGGCGCTGTTACCCTGGGGAGGGGCAAGGCAAGAAGCTATGCAGTCCTTGCAATCTCACCCTGAAGCACAGGGAATCTTGGATGTCACTAATCACTGGCCACCTATCGACAGAACCCGATTCACAAAGCTGCTTGCAACCACTCCGAAACACAACTAAAACCCGCACAAAACAGGAAAAGCCACAAAAGAATACATTCAGAAGGGCAAGGATGTACATGCACAACATGAAACCATGAGAATTTCCACTAGGCCCAAATCATCCCATGAAATAAAAGGTGTTTTTGTACGCTTGTGAACGGACACCGGGGAAGAGGAACACACTTTTCTGCCACATCTCTGGAGCCATGACAGAGAAGGCCCCGCTCCTGCTAGGTGACAACTGGTCCATGTAACTTATTTAATTTCTGTCAGTATTGTTTATTGACAGGTGTGTGTTATATGCATTTTGTATGCTACGGCTATGGAACTATGTAAGCTGTTATTCAGAGAAGAGGAGGCACAGCAGTGGCTGCAAGACGGGGCCGGTAGCCATGTCCTGCACCTGCCTCTGCACCTCCAGGAAGCCAGGTGGGCAGCCAGAAAAGCCCTCTCCTGTACCCGCTGCCGCGGCTGCTGTGGCAGCAGGGGCAGGCGGCAGGTGGTGGAGGAGGAGGAGGCCGATGCAGCAGAGGCAAGAAATGGCCACCGCACCTAATGGCACCACAACTTAAAAACAACAGCACACACATACACACCCACACACAGGAGGGACCAGGGAGTGATGGCCAGGTTTTGCTGGTAGCCCCCAAAGTCCTTGGGCCGGCCCTTCTGTTATTGTAGTGTAAATTTGTGCAGGAGGGAGTTTGGTTGGGCTCAGGCCCCCTCTCCCCTAGCTGCGCTCCTGGGTGGAGAGAGGGTGAGCTGGAGGGTTGGGGAGTAAAGGAGTAGTGAGAGCAGGACGGAGACTTCTCAAAGGAAAAGAGGGGCTTGGGTAGAAGCAGGAGTAAGTCTGGCCTTTCCCTGAGCAGGCAAAGGGCTTTCCTCCAGAGAGCGGATTTTGAAAGCCCTTTGCCTGTTCAGGGAAAGGCCTGGAGTCCTCAGAGGGGAGGCGGTCTGGAAATGAAGCAACCACGCAAGGCACCCGAACCCTGAAAAGACACAAGGAAGGAATCATCGCTGTTCATCATCTTAAAAACGTCAGCACAGCTGTAAGTTAGAAGTCGTAAGTTTATGTATAAACCCTGAAACCACAACGCTTATTAACGACAAATACCTGAAACCATCTGCTCAAAGAACTCGTGCAACAACTGAATATGCCCAAGTGAGATAAAACCAGTTATTTCAGCGATAACAAGGTGCAAGAACATTTTATTTCCTCTCCCACGTCACCAGAAGTGATACACCATGATACAAAGCAGCAAATCAGAGGGGGAAGTGTGAGTTTGGTCTCGGATGTTTCCAAAGGAGGTCTGAGTGGTGGCAGCAGAGATCTGTTGTTAATAAGCGTTGCGGTTTCAGGGTTTATACATAAACTTATGACTCCTCACCATTGTATTTGTGTATGTTTCTTTGTAAACCGCTTTGTGAACTTTGCTTGAAGAGCAGTATATAAATATTCATAGTAGGAGGTGATACTTGGAGATAGGGTGACCCCTAGATAGACAGACTGTGACCCCTAGATAGATAGACTGCCCCCCCAAAACAGGAACATGGAGCAAGGCTACACTAGTAAATTTTAAGGCACTGGAGGATCCCAGCAGGAGAAAGAACTCCCCAAAGATGCCACTTACTGCTTGTAGTGTGAATCACTTCCCTGTGATGAAATTCTATACAACTGAGGTGAGCATCTGAGTTAGGGTGCCACAATCATGTGGGTCTTTTGCATGATAGTTGCCTGCACACCAGGGGCGTAGCAAGGTTGGAGTGGGCCCAGAGACAAGATTTTAAAATGCCCCCCCTCACTGAAGCTCAGCCCACTCCAACCTTGCTGCACTGAGCTATAACACCGTTGCCTAGAGGGAATATCTTACAACACTCCCATGTAGCCACCCATCCAAATTCAAACCAGGGTAGTCCCTACATAGCAATGGGGACAATACATTATCACTTCCACAGGACCAGTTGAACAGAGGTGTAGCAAGGTTGGAGTGGGCCCAGAGACAAGATTTTAAAATGCCCCCCCCCTCACTGAAGCTCAGCTCATGAAGTAAAGAAATCTTAAATGAGGCTGAATAGTGGTAACAAAAAGCAGAGTAAAATCTCTCTCTGTGTGTGCATGCCACAATAAAACATCATCCTAAATTATTTTTGTTTTGTTAATTGTGGATGATGCGAGTCATTGAATGGTCCTAGAGAAAGACCTGCTGTTCTGGTAGCTCCAGGTCTTCACACTCACATCAGTTTCGGAGGATGAACACAACTGAAGGAAGCCCGGGCGGCTGCGTGGCTGGTGGAGTCAGTCATGTGACATGCCTCTGAGGGGGCCCCCAAGGCAGGGCCCCCCCGGACAACTGTCTCCCCTGGCCCTATTCTAGTTACGCCCCTGCTGCACACTGGTGTAGATCCTCCCCGATCACTGTTCCTTCTAAGGTGCGCACATGCGCATGCACGCACCAATGTCCAGGCCCCCACGCAGCAGTTTCTGGAGGGCGCGCAGTCTCTGCTGCACCCACCACTGCCGCCCAACTGCCCGGCACCCTGTTTCCCCTAACCCTAACTAGGAAGCATTGCCACACTTCCCCCTTCTCCCCGGCCAGGTTGCCGCTGTGCCGCCGCCGCCTCCTCTTTCCCTCGCCGGGCCTCCTCCTCCTCCAGTTCCAGCGGCAGATCTCGCATGATGTCCAGACGGAGCAGCCAGAGGAGGACGGGAGGCACTCCCCCCCCATAGCCCGGTCAGACAGAGCCCAGAGAGACTAGAGCTAGGGGCTAGCCCCACCTCCTGGGGGCTCCCCCGGGCAGGGGGAAAAAAAAATCCCCTTGCAGCATCCATCTGTTTCCAGGAGGATAGAAAGGGGGAAACTGCAACTGGCGATTTCCTTTAGGCAGATTGTCATTTGCCAGTGCGGCATACTCTGGAATGTGGTGGAGGGTGCTTATCATTTATTTATTTATCTATCAAATTTGTACACTGCTCCCAAACATTTGTTTCTGGGCGTTTAACAATAGCATAAATAGCATATTAGCTCATGTTATGTTCCTGAGCCTAGTCCCAAAGAGTGACTAGCAGATTGGCTCCAGAATGATAACAGTACTGTTTCTTCAGCTCCAGTGTGGTAGAAACTCTTGTTTTGGACCTCTGTTTAAATTTGGTGAATGACTTCTTTCTTAGGACCATGATGCTGCTTGTTTATCAAGGAAATACCTATTATTTTGTGGATTATATGTAAAGGTAAAGTGTGCCGCCGAGTCGGTGCTGACTCGTGGTGACCACAGAGCCCCATGGTTGTTTGGGGTAGAATACAGGCGGGGTTTAGCATTGCCCCCCCTCTCTCTGGGATCCCACTGAAGTCCCCCAGGTCTTCTGCAGCTTCACTACAAACAAGATCCTATAACAGCTGCAAGCCACCAAGTTCAGCTTGGCGATGGTGCCCTACAGGAACATAGGAAGTTGCCTTATACCAAGTCAGACCATTGGTCCATCTAACGCAGTATGGTCTATACCAGGCCTGCTCAGCTTAGCCCCCCTTCCCCGGCTGTTTATGGACTACAACTCCCATAATCCCCAGCCACAATGGCCAATAGCCAGGGATGATGGGAGTTGTAGGTCAACATCTGCAGGAGGGCCAAAGTTGAGCAGCCCTGGTCTACACAGACCGGCAGCAGCTTCTGCAAGATTGCAGGCAGGAGTCTCTCTCAGCCCTATCTTGGAGATGCTGCCAGGGAGGGGACTTGTAACCTTCTGCATGCTCTTCCCAGAGTGACCCCCCCCCATGCTCTAAGGGGAATAGAGAGCCAGTGTGGTGTGGTGGTTAGAGTGCTGGACTAGGACCGGGGAGACCCGAGTTCAAATCCCCTTTCAGCCATGAAAACTAGCTGGGTGACTCTGGGCCAGTCACTTCTCTCTCAGCCTAACCTACTTCACAGGGTTGTTGTGAAAGAGAAACTCAAGTATGTAGTACCCCACTCTGGGCTCCTTGGAGGAAGAGCGGGATATAAATGTAATAAATAAATAAAAGAATATCTTACGGGCTCCCACATGTAGTCTCCCACCCAAATGCAAACCAGGGCAGACCCTGCTTAGCAAAGGGAGCCACTCGCGCTCGCTACCACAAGCCCAGCTCTCCTCTTACCCACCTTTAAGGTTGTCCCTGATCTCACTGATCAGAGATTACAGGGCTTTGGTTAGGGATATACACAAGGTTTGAAGGCAGCGGGGGTATTGCTTTAAGAACAGGGGAGGCTGTACTTACCCCTCCTGCAGGCGTCCGTTTTTTTAAAAGCCCATCGGAGCGGCAGCGTACCTCCCTGCCACCCCGTTGTCCCTGTTTTCTGGACATGACCAGAAGTCTCTGACATGCAGGCTCAGGTACGTCAGAGACCTCCGGACCTATCCGGAAAACAGGGGCAAGGGGGTGGCAAGGGGGTACACTGCCACCCCGATGGGCTTTTAAAAAACAGATGCCGGCGGGGGAAATCGGTAGAAGGGGTAAGTGCATCCTCCCGCACACTTAAAGCTACAAACCCACACACACACACCGTTGAACCGGCAGAACTGGTTCGGAGGCCCATAAAAGGCCTCCGAACCGGTTCCCTGCACAGCCCTCGCTTCAGTCTCCATTTCACCAAGAGAGTAAATGGCAATGGTCGTCAGCTGCTCTTCAGATCAGAAAATGCCAGAACTGTTCACCCAGAATGCTGTGCGTTTGGTGCTGAAACTCATGAATGCAGCTGCACATGCAGCAAGGATGGAATCTGAATGAATCGAGACATCACGCCTGATTCATTAAGAGTTCTGGGGAGGCTGCTGCTGCAACGTGATGTGGTGAGAGCACAGCCGATTCCTCTGAATGGAAAGTGTTCCGCGTGCTGTACCTGAAGGGGATATTTCAGACCGCTGCTCTTGCTTTCCAGCACGTGGGCAGTTATGCAACACACCTAACTGCAAGCCGGTTTCTCCTTCCTTTGAACTTCCACAACCCAGCTCCCCATGGATGCTTCTTGCTCCTCCCACATTATTGTGTGTGAATTGGAAAAGGGGTCCCCCCTACACACAATTTTTAATAATAATAATAATAATAATAATGATGATGATGATGATGATGATGATGATGATGATGATGATGCTATTTGAGCATTGGGCAGATCCTAGAACAATGATCACCATTAGGTCAGTGATGAACCAACTCCCACAGCTATAGCCTCATATCCTGGCCAGCTGCGCACACAAATGTTTGTGCACATTTCCCAAGAGGCAACCAGGACTGGCGATTTAGGCAGCTCCGGTCCTGTGGTACGTAGGAACACAGGAAGCTGCCATATACTGAGTCAGAGCCTTGGTCTATCTAGTTCAGTTTTGGCTTCACAGACTGGCAGCGGCTTCTCCAAGGTTGCAGGCTGGAGTCTCTCTCAGCCCTCCCTGGAGATGCCAGAGAGGGAACGTGGAACCTTCTGCATGCAGATGGTCTTCTCAGAGCAGCCCCATCCCCTAAGTGGAATATTTTAGAGTGCGCACACATGATGGTCTCCCATTCAAATGCAACCACAGGATGGGTTTACCATTGCCATCTCCCACCCAATATGAGATGATGCCTTTCAGCATCTTCCTAGCTTGCTGCTGCCCGATAGAGGTGTTGCCCATAGTCTGGGAAACATCCCAGCGGGGATTCAAACCGGGATTCAAACCGGCAACTTCTGGCTTTGTTAGTCAAGGCATTTCCCCGCTGCGCCATTTTCAAGGAGCCAGCGTGGTGTAGTGGTTAGAGTGCTGGACTAGGACCAGGGAAACCCGAGTTCAAATCCCCATTCAGCCATGAGACTTGCTGGGTGACTCTGGGCCAGTCACTTCTCTCTCAGCCTCACCTACTTCACAGGGTTGTTGTGAGGAGAAACCTAAGTATGTAGAACACTGCTCTGGGCTCCTTGGAGGAAGAGCGGGATAGAAAATGTAAATAATAATAATAATAATAATAGTAAAATGGCCGCTATTTTTCTCAATGGTGGCTGTTTGTGAATGAGACACGTGTAAGGAGGATGTGTGTCGACCAGAGGCACCTCCATGAGAAGATTCAGTCGCTTCTGGTTGGTGAACATCCTTCGAGAGAGAATTTCAAAAAGGTGCTGGTTGGAATCAAGAGCCAGCGATGCCACCTTCCCTCTCCCTCACACAAATACATCTCCGTCTCAAGGTGTGGAAAGGACAGCTGACATGCCATTTTCTATACAGCGATTCAGACTGTTGGAACCATGGAGTTGGGGGGGGGATTTTCTTGCCATACGCTCCCTATCAGGATCCCCCAGCCGAATGACTTCTGCAAGCTTCTATAAATAGCCGCACAGAGCTATTTTTAAGCCTTCAGCAGGAGTTGCAAAGCAAGACTGTGCTCTGAAATGCTAAATCGTGTCAGAGCGAGGATCTAGGCTACAGGGACTGCATTGCTGGAGCTTCCCCGCTCTCCACGTGCCGAGGGCTGCGGGGCGGCTTCCTCACATGTTTCGAGGGAGCTCAGACACAGCTTGCCTGTCCTCAGACAACTCCAGAGTCTCCCTCATTCATGCCCAAAGCCAGCTGACTTGCTACTTTCCATTCACTGGCTTCATTCACAGGCTTCTCGCGGAGAGGCGAGGCAGAGGCGAACACCTGAGCGGCCAGATCCACACCTCTGGTTCCACAGAGCTCTTCATCAGCAGATCACATTCCTTCAGCGTGGCAGTGTCCTGTCCTACAATTCATTTTGTATGAACGGAGGGATGAAAAATAGAAGCGACTTACCACCTAGCGGGGAAATGACTTGCCTAGCGAGCAGGAGGTTGCTGGTTCGAATCCATGCTGGAATCTTTCCCAGAATATGGGAAACACCTATATCAGGCAGCCGTGATAGAGGAAGATGCTGAAAGGCATCATCTCATACTGCGTGGGAGGAGGCAATGGTCAACCCCTCCTGTATTCAACCAAAGAAAACAGGGCTCTGGGGTCTCAAGGAGTCAACACTGACTTGACGGCACAAAATTTTCAAAATAAATTTTTAAAAATGTTTTCAAACAGAATATTCATTGTCTGGCATCTTACACACACCAAGTGCCAGCTTCATCCTGGTTTACATCCCAAAGTTTCGTATCATTTAAAAACAAACTCCGGTATCCCTGGAAGAAAGGATTTTACTCTAAGTCATGGTTTGGCTTATGGGTGATGGACAGACATCCTAAAGCAGTTCTGGGCCCCGAGCTGCTATCAACATTGCTGGACTACAACTCCCATCCTCTGCCACAATGGTCAATAGCCATCAATTATGGGAGTTTTAGTCCAACGATGGCTGGACGGCCTCAGGTTGGCCAGACCTCTTCTAAAGGGTGGTGGAAGCACATAAAAGGGCTTGGTTTTCAAGGCCGAGCCCGGGTGTTCAAGCCACACACATCTGCCTCCAAACTTCCATATTTTTGCTATTGCATTCCATATTGGTTTTGATATTAAGTAGATAGCAGCTCCGGGAATCACATCTCAGCTGCTTGTGTTATACACTTGGTCTTCTCCACCTCCCCAAAGATTTGCAGTCCAAGATGCAAAATATGTATTATTCCATAAATCGATTGTACAGTAGATTGTAGGCTGGCCGCAGCGGGGAAATGACTTGCCTAGTGAGCCTTTCAGCATCTTCCTATATCGCTGCTGTCCAATATAGGTGTTTCCCATCGTCTGGGAAAAATACCAGCGGGGATTCGAACCAGCAACCTCCGGCTCACTTAGTCAAGTCATTTCCCGCTGCACCGTTAGGTTTACTTGTTTTTATTGTTTTGTTGTAAACTGCCCAGAGGCTATTGTTTTGAGCAGTATGCAAATATGTCGAATAAATAAATAATATTTTACAAGGAGAATGGAACCAATGCATCACTACCACTGTGGAAGACCAAGAGTTGGATATAACATGTTTGGCTTCAACTAAGTGACTTCACATTCTCCTCTTTGGTTACCATTCGACTGGTCGACAGATCAAGATTTTTTTTTGAGAGTTTGCTACAGTTGTAGGGACACATAGGGAGCCTCAATGACAGAGTTTGTGAGGATGTTGTCCACCCCAATTCAAGATGGTGGATGCATGAACCTTTGAGGTGCAAGTGGGCTAACTTGTGAACCACCTAACCAGTTTTAACCAAATGTGCTACCACTATAGGGACACATGGGGATGGCTCAATGGCGTGGTTTGTGATGATGTCATTTACCCCAATTCAAGATGGCAAGTGGGATAACTTGAGAGGATGGTAATTTATCAGTTAAGATTATAGTGAAAGGAAAGTAGGCAGATTACGTCTTACCGGAACAACTTGTTAACCTTTAAGGAATAAACACAAGCAGAGGCATAACTATAATTGAATGAGGGAGACAACTGTTCCTGGGTCCATGAGGGAGGGAGGTCCCACTGGTGGGGAAACAGCCCACTCTTAGCTTTCCCCTCCTGCTCCCTTGACTTGTGGGCAAGCTTCTGGCTCCTGATCAGAGTGTGGGGAGTGTGTAATATTACTTGCATAGGAGCAAGAGAAAGGGCATGTTAAAAATGTTTTCTTTTTCACCATGTCCATATAGTTCTTTTGCAGCACAGAGAAGGTGGCAGCAGTCTTCACTTCTTGTCCCAGGGGGCTCAAAACACAAGAAACATTTCATGCAAGAAACAGCAGATGTAAGCAAACCATAAAATGTTTATTTGGTTAGTTCATCAAACATCTTTCAGACAATTATGTTTTGGTCTGCACCCTTCTATAAAATAGTTCAAGTTTTCAACAAACCTCCAATACATAAAGCAAAATGACTTTACCATACACAAATTTCAGATCAAAATACAACACTCTTTTTCTTACATCGTTATAAAACCAGGTCAATACAAACAACATTAAAAAAGATAAAACACTTTCACTGATCCTCAGTACAATATTATGCCACAATTTGCATAGTGGCAACAGAGCCCCCAGAGCACAATTCCTGTGCTTTAAATTAAAATAAAAACTAAACTTAAAAAACCCTTTACTTGTCCAACATTATACTGAACATGTAAACAAAGTGCTACGTAATCCAAGAACCATTTTGTATCCCTTTTTGCATTTTTAGAAGATGTAAACCTCAAAATTACCAATGAGAATAAAGGAATTTTAATTTTTTTAAATGGCCACCATGCATGATTATCCAGGAAAACAGATGGGTGGACAAGGGGCATGTGAAATGATCCTAAAGCAAAGAAACTTACATATTTTGGTCACAATCCAACATCCCGGAAACTCCAATTCACATACAGAAGTCCCTTCTCTTCTATGAGTGAAGACCAACATATCTTTTGTAGATTGGGTGGGATCACCCTCACCAAATTCAGTCCAAATTTATTTTATTCTTTCCCAAGGCAAATACTGGAGAAATCTGTTTTGGGGCTTTTGGAAGTGTTTTCACTTGAACTGGGGGAAACTTAGTAGGAAGTGCTAACTGGCTAGTGCCTGGGAAATCACTAACTCCCTTTCTCTCAAATTCCTGGAACAATTTTCAATTGTTCTTTAAAATTAATTTTTTATAGAGTTTTGGATGTACAATATGGTGAAATACCTTCTGTGAATACTGTTTAAGTGATACATCTGTCTTTACCCTATGAAGAGACGCATGCAAGCGCAGAGGATTCTTCTGGTCACAGAAAGAGGAAGCCCCTCCACCTGTAGAGTTCCGTGTGTGCACTGGAGCCACTAGATCATAGCCATTGTTTAGCTCCATGAATAAAAGATTCAGCATGATTTCTTGGGGTTACAACTTTTTAAACTGCCATTGTCAAAACACTTGAGAAGGATATACAAACAGCACAGACAACACTACTTATTCATTACTCATTAATATAATTACGTTCCATTGCAAAGCCCAGTTTTCACTAACTGATCACAAAGTGCCATTAACATTGCACATTTTCTTCTTCAAATGTAATACAAGTTAGCATGCACACATTCAAACTAGCCCAACCTTCTTAGATTTCCCTCCCCGCCCTTCAAGTCTAAGCTAGTAAGAGAACCAGCATCTCTTAAGCAACCAAATCAGGAAATAAACCCAACCACACACATATAGCCGGCAAGGGTTTCGTTCAGATGCCATAAAAGCAGGCAGATGGACAAACAAGTCTGACTTTGCATGGCAGCTTTCAGCCACACCACCACATTTTAGTTGGGTTTTATCACAGGTTGTGATGGATGTGATGGTGGTCTTGTGGAGAAGTATGGTGTCTGAACAAGCCCTGATTACTGAGCTGACAGAACGAAAGTGATGCTGGATCCACAGGTTAACACTTCCCTTACGTTTTGCAGATACTTGCAATCAGCAACAACAAAATCAAGGGGATCATTATGATTTTTGGCATCCTACAGGCTTTAGCATTGCAAATGGTCATGGCACTAGACATGCAACGCAAGAAGAGAAGCAACTAAAGAGAGGAGAAGCAACTAAATGCAACTCCATCTGTATTCCATTTTTAAGATCAGAACTGATTTAGTCTTTCCAATTATTTGGCATGCTGTTTAAATAGCAAGCCACTTTCTTAAATAGCATCTAGTGGAATCCACAGTCTAAAATAAATTGTGCATTAAGATGTACATTTATCGGACTTGTACCTCGAAACTTAGGTCATCACACTTGGTTCCAATTTCCCTATGTTAGTGCTCTGGGACTTCTCAGGTTAAGAATTAAGACAGTGATTACAACAGGAGCTATGGCAAAGAAAGAGTGTTTTCTGAAATTCAACAGTTCAGCTATAAACATGGGATGGGAAATCTTATGAAGATGAGTCATGTACAGTAACAACTTCTTGTTTTTCTAAGTTGCTTGGGTCACACAACGGCGATGAATCTGTCTTCCAATAGCAACACATCTGCAATTTCTCTACAGCTAGGATCTTGAAGCTGGATTTCATGCCTACCAATTCATTATGTTGACATTATGAATATATAAAGAAATGAACTTGGTGGAATTCTGGCAAACAGCAGCCCTTATCCAAGTTTTGTGAGATTGCATTTTCAGATTGCTATTCAGACGGATTTCAGATTGCATATGAATCCACGTGGGGCCAGGAGATGATAAACATCCTCCAACTTGGAAGAACAGGGGATTACCTCAAACATGTACAGATCCAAGCAACTTATAGCATGATGGAAAATATGGATGCTTTTTTTGCCCATTTATGTCTATACACTTCTAACACAAAAGAACATAATATTTTGAAAAATGCATACAAATTGTCAATACAAAAAATTCTTCCAAAGTTACAGAACTGTGCAATGTTGATCTGTATACCATGTGCTTTTCCTTGAAAGGCCACTTTGAGAAAAGCAAACCGCCGATTGTACATTTCTTTATATAAGCTGTGTATCTATTAAACATTGTGGATGTGTCAAAAGTGCAAGAGCTGTCTAAATTCCCTTTTGGCTTGGATATATACGAACAAAACTGTGCAATGCTTAACCAAGAAATCAATACGTTTTCAATTGATAAAAGAGGGGAAAAAACATTTAAATCTAAGAACTTCTATAGAACGCTGTGAGCACAATCCAAAGAAAATTAAGTGCACTTAAGTCCTATAAAAATCAATGCTGACGTGAACACATTGTTAAAAACGGTAAAAACCTTTTATCTATTTCAATGACGCTTAGAGGCCTGTAACTTTCTGAGTTGTACTTTTCAGCTTGATACAGAAGCAAGATCACAAATACAATGAATGCCATTTGTGTTAAGTGAATAAATATATTGAAGAAGGTCAGTTTAGTCCACCTCATCTGCCTTTTACTGATGGACAGAAACCTGGATGCAAAAGGACAATCTGCCCCTTTAAAAAAAAGGTAGTTCCAAAGTGACAAGAATTCCCCAGAGGTTAATACAGTAGATACAAACCCAGTCTTGCAAAATAGGTCCACAAGCATTGCTCCCCCACATCCCGCCCCCCGCTAGCCAGCCTGCCTATGTCTTTCTTGGACATGTTGCCTAAAACAAAGAACCTCCTGAAATTTATACGTCTGCCAACCGAGACTAGCAACTCAGATTAGGAGTGAGGTTTGTCACCTCCGCCTGAGCTGCCCTTGCAGAGAGCACAGAGTTTTTAAACAGCAGTCAAACACTGTTGCTCTTGGGTAGATGCGGCCCTTTCCAGAAGGGTGCACATACAGTTGCATAGCTTTGGAAGCAAACAATGAGCTAAACAAAGGGAGAGGAAGTGTTTCTCGTTTGCCGACTTCCTCTCCAGAGCCATACCCCCCTTGCAATAGCTGTGCCCACTGCGGGCGTGTAAGAATGTTGCCAAGAGGAGATTATTTAGCTCTATGGTACAGCGGGGAAGTGACTTGACTAGCAAGCCAGAGGTTGCCGGTTCGAATCCCCATTGGTATGTTTCCCAGACTATGGGCCCCCAGATGTTTTCGGACTACAACTCCCATCATCCTCAGCCACAAAGGCCATGTCTGGGGACGATGGGAGTTGTAGTCCAACATCATCTGGAGGCCCATGGTTAAGAAACCCTGCTATAAAAAGTTAAAAGCTAAGGAACCTACCCGATATAACCAAAGATGGAGCAAGAAAAAGCCTCTTTAAAAAGATGTGTTTTAGTTGATTTAAAAAAAAAACAAAACACCACTGAGGGAGGGCATTCCAAAGCTGAGGGGCTGCAACCAAAAAGGCCCTGTCTCTAATCCCCCACCAACCAGATCTCTGTTAGTGGCAGGGTCATGAGCAGGGCCTGAGATGATGAGCGGAGGGCCCTGGCAGGTTCATATGGGCAAATGCGGTCCGACAGGTACCCCAGCCCCAAGCCATGTAGAGCTTTAAAGGTTCAAGACCAGCACCTTTGATCTAGCTCGGACCGGTAACCAATGAAGCTGCCACAGGATGGGTGTGATACTCATAAAGCGACTTGCACCCACGAGCATCCTTGTGGCAGCATTCTGGACCAGCTGAAGCTTCCGAACAGTCTTCAAGAGCAGCCCCACAGAGTGCATTGCAGTAGTCCAATCTGGATGTTACCAAAGCACGAGTGACCGAGGTCAGGTCCAGCTTCTCCAAGAAGACATAAAAAACAGTTATGGAGTGCATAATTCTCCCCTACACAGAGGTCCAAAGAGACCTGATGGCACAGCCTACCCTGCTGAATTATGAGTGAGTACATAGAGAGGAACCTGACACTTCAGGGAGTGGCTGTCAGCCACCTGCAGCTGTGGACACAGGAGGAGGAGGAGGAGGAGGAGGGACGGGGAGGCAGCAACCTGGCCCCTCTTCCCCATCCCCGCCTTGATTCCACCCCATTCCAACCCCCATCCTGTCCATCTGGATGGCACTCAAGTAGGAGAAGCTCATTCTGATTTTTAGTGATTTCAAATGGTGTTTTCACCTTCTCCTAAGGGTTCGTTCCCTACTGCGGTTCCCCTAACCCCTTGATTCCCATAGATTCTGAGTTTTGCCAACCACGAGGTTTTCCTTGCAAAGAACCCTCACGGTTGGCAAGGGATGACAGTAATAATAAAGTTTTCAAGAGGTCCTGTATAAGAGGTTAGTAAATTAGCATACAATCACAACCTGAAAAAAACCCATCTTGGACTCTAATTTCATGCACAACTACGTTGAGAAAAGAACGATTCCTCATGTAATTAGCCAAGCAGGGATCACGATATGTTATTGTTCAAGGAAGGGTGGCTTTTATATTTAGTCAAATGTGTAAATAAGGAAAGAGTAAATGCTGATCTCAAGAGAAAGCTGCACACTGAACACGGGATTTTTCTCTGGTCCACAAAAAAACAGAGGAACACACAACTGGACACCATCAACTAATAATTAACATTCAAATAATAGATTGATTTAAACTTGTCAAGCATAGTGTTTGAGAATTCAGAAACATGTCAAAATAGCACCTTTTAAGAAAAAACAAACAAGACCCTTGATACCACACAGAACAAAACCTGGACGAACGGTACCAAAGAGATGAAGCAAAGGTTATCTTTGCACACATGCAATTATTCTGCTTTTTCCTGAGAAGCAAAGACTGGAAATTCCCATTTTAACTGGAACCTTTTTAAAAAAAATGTTGCTACAGTAGACTGTTAAAAATTCAAGTGAAGACAAAACAGATTTCACTGCTGCTGAAAGTCATTACAGTGGGAAACAGAATGCAGAATATCATTTGTAATATGAAGGACCTGGTTTCTTAGCTCTTACAGCTGAAAAGCCACCTGATGGCACAGCAGTGAAATGACTTGACTAACAAGCAGAAGGCTGCTGGTTCGAATCCCCACAGGTATGTTTCCCAGACTATGGGAAACATCTGTATCAGGCAGCAGTGATATAGGAAGGTGCTGAAAGGCATCATCTCATACTGCACGGGAGATGGCAATGGTAAACCCCTCCTGCATTTTACCAAAGGCAACCACAGGGCTCTGTGGGTGCCAGGAGTCGACACCGACTTGATGGCACCCTTTACCTTTACAAGCTGAAGACTGCTTAATCTGCCCCCATAAGGATTCAGACTGAATGGCCAGAGATTTGTAATTGATGTTCCTTGTATGCCTAGGAACATCCAAGGAAACTTGGTGATGTAAAAATCAATAAATCTCGTTTTACACACATTAGATTACCCAACATTAAAACTTAGAATCCAGTGACAGCGTGGTGTAGTGGTTAGAGTGCTGGACTAGGACCGGGGAGACCCGAGTTCAAATCCCCATTCAGCCATGAGACTTGCTGGGTGACTCTGGGCCAGTCACTTCTCTCTCAGCCTCACCTACTTCACAGGGTTGTTGTGAAAGAGAAACTCAAGTAGGTAGTACACCGCGCTGGGCTCCTTGGAGGAAGAGCGGGATATAAATGTAAAAACAACAACAACAACTAAATTTAGCTTGGTAAAACTCTGCACCAGAGATCAGCCTATGGTTCATGCCAGATGCTCTGGGTAGCGGCATGCTCAGAAGCAATATTAAAATGGTGAATGCTTACTGCATTTATCTAAATCCAATACTAGCCCCCCCAGTTTTCTGATGTTAGAAATCGGGGGTTGCTTTCAATTCAGAATCCTCTTCCTTGCAGGTAAATGCCCCCTCCTGCCGGCCTTTTAAGGAGAGGAATAATCCTAAATTTACAATAGTCTTCAATTTCGGTAAATACAGTAATAGAGAGCCTTAAGAATGGATATTTCTTGGTAGAAATCCCTAAACAAACAATTAGGTGAGGACACAGAACGGGTAACTATTGTTTCATAAGAACACCATTTTCTTACCAAAAATATCAGCTTGTTATAGGACCGTCAAAGGCCACAGAGCAGAGTTCACATTCAAGGTATTCAATGGCCAAACAAACTGGAATTTAATGGCTGGATTGCTGAGATCTATAATTTTAGCAACCTGGTGACAGATCCATCTATATGCCACTTTAGAAACTGCAGAACGCTTCCCAAGTGACGGTAAGAAATTCCAGCCTTCCTTTGTACTGTTAAGGCTTTGTTAGAATAATAAAGATATTAATGATCTCAACATTATTTAAAATGTTTGACAACTTCACGGTATTAGAGATAATAGATAAGCTTTTAATAACAGGCTAGTCTAGGATTAACTATTTCTAAATATGTGGCTTTTTAAAAAAAGTTGTCAGTTATACCCTACGGTTAAAAGCAATTGTCATCTCCAGTCACAGAATCAGACGGCTACGTTTTATTAGGCACTTGGAAATGGTGACACTATTCTTATTCCACAAGTTAAACCAACACTTTATTTAAGAGACAGTAATTAGCAAGAAGCCACTTAATGGCGCAGGAAGGAAGTAACTTGCCTAGGGAGGAAGAGGTTGCCGGTTCGAATCCCCGCGGGTGTGTTTCCCAGTCTATGGGAAACACCTGTATCGGGCAGCAATAATACAGGAAGATGCTGAAAGGCATCATCTCATACTGCGCAGGAGATGGAAATGGTAAACCCCTCCTGTATTCTACCAAAAGAAAACTACAGGGCTCGACACCGACTTGACGTGGCACAACTTTAACTGGCGAGAACAGCTACTGAGAGAAATTCAGTGGGGCCAACACAGATTCAGAAACACTGCAGCGGCTCATGCTTTATCAGCCAAACCCCAAAGGGAACAGCTCATAGAGCAGGAGTAGCAAACAACGGCTCTCCAGGTGTTGCTGAACTACGACTCCCATCATCCCCAGCCTCCATAAAACACGGCTGGGGATAATGCTTAGTAAAAGAGAGCTGGTCTTGTGGTAGCAAGCATGACTTCTCCCCTTAGCTAAGCAGGGTCTGCCCTGGTTGCATCTGAAGGGGAGACTAGAAGTGTGAGCACTGGAAGATACCTCCCCACTTAGGGGATAGAGCCGCTCTGGGAAGAGCAGAAGGTTTCAAGTTCCCTCCCGGGCAGCATCTCCAAGGTAGGTCTGAGCGAGATTCCTGCCTGCAGCCTTGGAGAAGCCGCTGCCAGTCTGTGAAGACAATACTGAGCTAGATAGACCAAGGGTCTGACTCAGGATATGGCAGCTTCCTATGCTGATGGGAGTTGCAGTTCCTCAACAGCTGGACAGCCAAGTTTGCCGACCTGTTAGAGAGGCCGACTACAGCTAAGGCGGCACGTTCATAACGTTCTGCTAACTATCAAGGCCAAGAATGTGTAGTCTGAAGGTGCCAACGGCAGTCAGTGACGACGACGGGGTAGGGGACGAACGCATAAAGCCTCGTCTATATCTTGGCATTGGGGAGGAGGGAGAAAGAGGACGACTTGATTAAGGGGACAGGATTTGGCAAAACCCCCCTATGGAGCACGACACAGTGCTGGGAGCACGTGGTATTTCACAAGTTCACACCCCAAGTCGGACTAACTTAACGACACACAAGTACGGACCAGCAACCAAATGTTGTGGTATATCCCTGGCGAGCATGGAGGGGAAAGGTTACCCACAAAGACTGGAGCCCCTGTTGTAACTCAGGGCTTGTCATATGCAGCATCCCACTCTGTCCCTCACATACAGATGGTTGCTTTTATATTATGGGGTGTGTGTGTGTGTGTGGGGTGTTAACCTCCCCACCCCACCCCACCGAGCTTAAGTGTGTCAAACTCTTTCTCCCTCTGAAACATAAAGCTGTGAAAAAGCTGGTGAGAAAAAATAATTTTACACACCTTTCCCCCTCAGAAGCAGAAGGGGCACCATTGTCTTAAGCGAGTATTCTTCAAGCCGAGAAACCTACCTCTATTTTTGCCCAAGCCCTCCTTTCCCCCATCATTCATTAGCTCCACTCACCTGCTTGTCTGTTAACTGCATTCTGAGTTCACAAACAATCCATCCCATTGACTTACATGGGGGCAGGTTTGAGGGTTCCCCCCCTCCCCTGGATTTTTTCTTCTTCAGATATTTTGAACACAGACATGTCTGCAGGTTTTCCCAAGTCTGCTGGTAGCCCCCACAACCTCTCTGGCTATGTGTCCATATGGACCATAATGTTTCCAGGTCTTTCAGAACCAGCTACAAGAATTCTTTAGGCATTCATTAGTCAGCCATTTTCCTACTTACAAACTGAGAGCAGCAATTCATTTTGGGCAAGTGCACTGACAGATGAAACCACCCTATTACAGACAGGTAAAATTTGAATACTGCATTGTACACAGAAACATTTTTGCTTATTGAAATTTGGCATGTCACAGACGCCTGCCCAGTTTTAAACACTGCTAACAAGACACATATAAGAAGGTAACTGTACCGATGGACGTTGCTGGACTTTGAACCCAAACCTCACCTCATAACTAGAGCGATATATTGCAAAACCAACCAACCAAACAAAGCTTCTAGAACCAGTCCATCGATCGTGCTTCTGCTCATATTGGCATTGCAGGAAGAGCCAATGTAAGAAATCAAGGAACACAATAATCTAGAATAATGTGCAAGGAGATTTAACATTTTAAAAAGTGGGGTATGTGTGTTGGGGGCGTCACGAGCAGCACAAAGATGCACACTGGTTGGAACGCAAGAATATAGTCTTAAAAAATGAGTACTACTGCCTCTTTATTAAAGCTCACATTTAGGGTGACTGAACCTGAGTTGTGCAACAAGTGAAATCCGTCAACACAAATTGCGTGGGACACAGCTGCACGTGTGGGCAAGGACTGGTAGGGGGCACAACGGAATGCCCTTCTTGCCCTGGTGCCCCCTTGGGGGAACATGTGCACTGCCATACAGGAGAGATGCCAATGTGCACCTCCCAGATTCTCACCCTCCTAGGTCCAGGGAAGAAGGTGCGCTCTCGCAGCAGCAAGCATGGGTTCTCCCAGTTGCTAAGCAGGGTCTCCACCTGGTTTGCATTTGGTTGGGCCAGTCAATGCCCAGGGTGCAGCTACAGCCACAGGAGAACAGGATCTGGCTAGTGGTTTTAAATAAGTTTAAAAAATAGTCAGCTGCCATTTACTATTTACATGCATGTCACTAGAATATTCCTGGGACAGCCCAATGTCCCACAGGTAATGCTGTTTTCAAGGCAGCTTTGGAGTATAAATTACCGGATATTATGGACTATAAGACTCACTTTTTTCCTCGAAAAATATCCGCCAAAATTCAGGTGCGTCTTATATGTTTTAACAGTTTAATATGTTAAAACTCTGAAAAACGGGATTAAAATTAAGGTGTGTCTTATAGTCCGTAGCGTCGTATAGTCCATAAAATACGGTAAGGGGGGGATCTTGCAAAAACCTTCACTTAAGAAGTTCCACCATGCATAATGTTTATTTACGAACAAATCCCACTATTCTTTGTGCAGCTCAACCTCTCTGTGCTCTTAACGGATGAGATCTGCAGAACCTGTGTTAAGACAGAGAGAAATTAACCCTTGGCATGTCTAGTGGTTTCTTAACATTATTGCAGACTGCTGCACTGCCTGTGTCAAGTACAGGCTTTCGGAAACAGAAAGGATTGACCAGAGAACATGACAAATAAAGGAAATGCTCATATTCACACCACCGGCTGCCACCAAAGAGTTCAGAGGTACCAGAAATATTGCAAAGAATGGCACGTAGCTCTCTTGACTCCACTCAACTCCACCGAGGGTTAGAAAGTTGCCTGGGTATTTGTGGAAAGACAACTGCCATTTTTAAAAGACAAACTGATTTACAATTGCTTTAGTTGAAAGCAGGATACATCTTCAACAGGCTTTGATTTGCATAATATACCACAACGTGTTTCGACTTCTACGGATTACACAGAATAAACTAAGGCTTGCTTTACTACCAACGTTAAGCATCAAAAACATCTGTGTAAGCAAAAACTAAGTAGTCATGTCATGGTTGGTAGTGCAGGCTACAAAAATGTTCAGGACTGGAGACAACTGCAGGCAAAGCCCAATTAAATAAAGACAACCCATAACCAAAGAACTGAAGGAATACGTTGGACGCAAGAGCAGCACAGGAGCCAGTGTGGTACAGTAGTTCACAAGTTGGACTAGACTGGGCAGACCCGAGTTCAAATCCTCACACAGCCATGAAACTCACTGGGTGACTCTGGGCCAGTCACTTATCTGTCTAACCTACCTCACAGTGATGTTCTGAGGATAAGCCGCCATGTATACCCCTCCGGCCTCCTTGGAGGAAAAGCAGGATATAAAATGTAAGAAAGAAAGAAATGTAAAAGCCCACACCAGTTGTGCTAACATTCCAAAAAAACAGGGTGGGCTGGTGATTGAAAACACAGCATGAGAGGTCAAAAGCTGAACCCTTTCCCCCCACCCTCTCCTCCCCAGTCGTCCTTCTTCCGGGGAGAAAGGGGTGGGCTCAGGAAGCAGAAGAAACCTACAGGAGGAGAAACACAGCTGGGGTGAAGCAGCTGTGACAGAGAAAAGCGGCAGCAAAAGGCTCCGCTTACAGCGGCACAAGCATTTATGTTCTGCTTCAAGTCACCTCCAGCACCACTTTGTAGAAACTCGGCAGTAACCTGACTCCAACCACACTAAAAGTGGCACCTTGTTTCGTTTGACCCCAAGATCACCGATGAGCACAAGATCCTGTTGCGGTCCCATCGCAGGCTGATGGCGCTGTGATGGCACAAGTAGCAGCCTCTCCTTGACACAGCAACAGCAGCATCCTAAGGATGGCAAACAAGGGAAGCTGGTTGCACCTGTGCTCTTTGTTAGTGGCAAATGCCACTCTATGAGCTCCTAACTGCCAGGTGCAGAGAGGCTCACCAGTTTAGACCAGGGATTCTCAACCTTGGGTCCCCAGATGTCATTGGACTTCAACTCCCATAATCCCCAAGGGCTGGGGGTTATGGGAACTGAAGTCCAATAACATTTGGTGACCCAAGGTTGAGAATCCGTGGTCTAGACTGTCCTCTAAACAGCTGTAGGTTACCAGGCAGGAGGACTCTTTAGCTGTCGCATCGCTCCCTTCTGCTGCTTGATCCAACAGCTTGCTGCAGGGCTGCTCAGCTTCGGCCCTCCTGCAGATGCTGGCCTACAGCTCCCAACATCCCCAACTATTGGCCACTGTAACTGGGAATGATGGGAGTTGTAGGCCAACAACAGTTGGAGGGCCACAGAGGTGCAGCCCTGGCCGACAGCCACCTGGAGATGCTGCCTTCTGCACTCACAACGCAGGAGTGCCACGCCACTCTCTCTGCAGCGACTGCCTCCCAGCCCAAACACTTCCTGCACAGCCGCTCTGAGGACAAGACTGCAGGAAGAGAGGATGAGAGGAGATCTCCTACTTCCGGTGTAAACATTGGAGAGTTCTATGTCCTGTTCACTTTTCAATAAAAACTTTTCATTTAATATTTAAAAACAACACCACCACCACGCAAACCTCTCCGACAGGTCAGCAAAATCAAAACAAGATCCCTCTGTTGCCGTTATCAGACCTGCAGGATGGAACGTCCGTTTCCTTTCTGCATCAATTAAAAAAAAAATAAAGTTCTCTCAATATGGTATGCTGACCTTGTTACTTTGCAAAGAAAAACATGGTCCATGCAAAGTATAAATTCACAGCAGCTGCTCCAAACAGTTGGGCTGCCCCACACTGTGACAAAGGTGCAAGAAATCCAGAGCAAAAACATCCTCAACATCAGGTGATTGTCCAGGTTCTGCCTGAAGACAGCAAGCTAGGAAGGATCCATGCCCCTGCTCCAGTGAACTGGATCCACTGCTGAACTGCTTTAACCACTGAGAAGCTAATGTTCAACCAAAATCTACCCTCCTGTAACTTAGGTCCGTTATATCTAGTTCTACCCTCTTGGGGAAGCACAGAAAAAGAGCAAGTATGAATTTCACAGGTAACTAGGAAGAGAGGAGAGGAAAGCATGCTTAATCGCCTCCAATGGATAAGGTCCCCTCCCCGCCACAACTCAAATCCACACACCACCTTTGTCAGTTGTGTGTCTGCTCTCTCTTTTGTACCTATATTAGAATTTTTGGTCCAGATGGGTGAGCTATAGTGCCTCCACAGAGAACTCAAAAGAAGACAGCTCACTAGGAAAGGACACAGTTGACCACTCCAAGCAAACATTTTGCAGAAAAGCAGTACAGCGCCTGAATTCGAGAAGATCAATTATCACACTTATCAAGAAGCGGCTAGAAAAGCATCTACCAATGGCCAAATAATTAATCTAAAAGAGCGGGTCCCCATTTGAGACCCCCTCCCCAAATCAAGCAGAACTCTTTTCCCTCTAGAGGCAAATCAATCTACTGATGGATTTCTCAGGGCTCATACTATTTCTTCAAAATCTTTGGAGATGTCTTCTTGTAAGTGTGACTGTATCCCCCGGCTGTTCCTTCATTCCTATTTTTTTTTTAAAAAAACACTGTTTGGATTAGGATGCTATTTTTATTTGTTTTATATTGTCAAGCTATAAGCCATCTTGAATATATTTCACAATGGAACAATAAATAAGTGGAGACCAAAGCCTGGGGCAAGGTGCATCTATCAATGAAAAACCCACCCTGCTCCAACGGCTTCCTCCAGTCAACCTTGGGATTGCATAAATGAGGAAGATCCCTCTTCCAGTCAATTTTCCCTACAACCATCTCTCAAAAGGGAGTTTAAAAGTTCTCTATAAAGGCAATTGGAGACTAGGGCAGGCAGTGAGGAGATGGAGTGCTCTGAGGGAGTAGGCTTGTTATTATTACTATTATTATTATTATTATTACACAAGCTTGCCCAAAGACAACCCAATTGCTTGGAGTGGTTGATAAATGAGATAATTGAGTGTTGGTATTTTATCATGCAATGAATAAAAAGCTCCCAGCCCTCAGGAAAGATCCCATCAGCCATCAAGAGGGAAAGAAGCAGAAAAAACTCATGATAGTTGTAGAGAGCCATTTGAGAGAGCGGTTTGCATTGTTTGGGGGCAGGGAGGGCATATGAGCTGAGCTACATGCTCTGCTGGACCGCCACCTTTGAATACAGATACATCAAATTCTGGATTGTGTAGGCATTCCCAATGGAACAAGTCAATTGAATACAATCTTTGATTACTTTGTTCAGCTCAATTATTTGATTAGAAAGGCCGTGATCCCAACCAGGACTTATGCAGTGAAACCTATGCACATTTACTCAGAAGTAAATCCCACTGTGTTAAGCGAGACTTACTCCAGGTAAGTGTGCATAGGTCTGCAGCCAGAGACTCACTGGATTTCAGAGGGCAAGTTAAGCACATGCTTAGCCTCTCTTTCCTTGAAATACACAAGACTTCAATATGCTTAACCTTTCGCTGGACTGTGCCCAAACTCCACAGATGTTGGAATGTGTCTTTTAATAGAATTCAAGACACTGTCGTCTTGTTTTGTATACCTCAAGCCTCTATTTCAACACAGGAGCCTCTCATACAACAACAGAAGTCCTCCTGGATTCACGGTAATGTAAACAAGAGCAATGCCTCCTTCCATAAAAAGGCATTACTGAGGTCCTACAGCTTTCCAGAACACAAAGCACAGGGTCTTACAACAATATGGGTTCCAAAACATCTAGTTCAAGAATATGGAACGTTCCAGCTGTGTTTCTTGCCCTTTACTTTCCCTTTTTCTTTAAGTGTCCTGTAGTGTTTCACTAGCAAAGTAACAAAATAAAATGTAAATAGTGAGGTAAGTAGTTTTCTACCAGCAGAAGTCCACAGGCTATAATTAATTAATATTTATGTGAACAAAACGTTACAAAAGACTGGGGGGGAGGGAACTTAAGAAAATTCTTCACTATAACTGCACTCTAAAGTTCAACAGTAGTCAGTAAGACTACAACTTAAACAGAGGTCATTTGTACACCAGCTTTTGATCCCGATATCGTTTCCCAGACTGAGTCTTAAGTCTATTACTTGCCAACGGTTTCCTTCCCTCATTCACCCTGAAAGGTAAAAAATCTTTCTTCTTTACCTCCCTCACTTTGGGTGTCAGAATACATAGTCATTGAAACTTTCAGCCCTGTAGCAGTCATTTTCAAGTTGTCTGGAGAGATACACCCTACAGTATTGCTCTCCGAAGATAGCAAGCTTTTGTGGACTGCGTACTTCAGGCATAGCAATGGAATGGCATTTCTTGAATGCTCAGTCTCCTTGCATGTAAATGAGTGGCTATTGCAGCATCTGATATCCACTCAGTGGTTGCTGCTGGTTCATAAATGACTCAGATTCCTTGAATCACACACTTTTTGTTTACGCGTGTGCAATCATCAGCCCCATACTGAATTGTAACCCTTAGCTCTGTTTAGTCCATTTTAAATATATATTTTAAAAATATTCTTAGGAATGAAAAAACACTGAAAAATGACATTATGTACAATTCTATCCCTTCAGGCACAGACCTTGAATTGCGAGGAAGGCCTTGAAAAAGAAGGTGCACTTGTCCAACTCACCACAGTGGGGTTAACAGTCTCTTTGGGCATACTAGTGAGATCAATTTCCATACAATATTCCTCATGTTAACTATCAATGCTATCCAAGTTCAACACAGCACAAGTATTCATAAAAATGCTCCTGCTGGGAAATGGACCTTGCTTATTTCCCACAGGTTTTTCCCCCTTTCCACCCAATTCCTCCCTATTTGAATCAAAATAATTGCTTTGCTAGCAAGTTTGTTATCTTTACATAAATAAATCTGAACCTTCTCCTTGACCATTTTCCAACGTATAATGACCGATACATCATCATTATACATCGAACACCCCACTTCTCAAATTGCTGATGCTTAAGCACTTAAGCAAGTATCCCCCCCGCGCCCAAGATGTTAACAGTAACCATACCAAAGCCGAGCATACAGTTTACGTTTCTGTTGCAAGATGTTTGTTTCTCCTTTACGTAAAGCTATGTTGATGCAGTGGAGACTCTCAGGTTCTTCCTGACTCTTCAGCTTCCCAAAGGCTTCTCAAGGAGAAGGAACATGAATGCGGAACAGGCCTTGTTGCAGCTGGAGGCGGAAAAGCTTGCAGTTCGCAATGCGCAGAGCTGCACACCCGGTGCGGCGGAGATCGGATGGAAAGAGCCGCTTCGTGTGGTGCCATGTGCCGGTGCTTCTTTTAAACTCTCGAACGTAGTCATAATTGGTACCTATCAAAAGACATGTTCTGTTATAGGGTGGAACATCATTTAAGAAGCAGCTTCGTTCAATAGGATACACATAATTTCCAATATAAATGTGTTAGCAAAGTGGAGGACAGGAGACCCTTGATTATCATGGAGGGAACGTTCCAGGAGAAGTCCGTGAACGTTAGTATTCAAATACTAAACCTAACCCTCTCCCTCTCCCAAATCAGGTTAGGTTCTGCACAGAGGTTGCTCTTGGGAGTTTCAAGTTTAAATACCCAAATCTATCGCTGCTTCTCAGCTGGGATGGGTCTTTAAGGTATAAACTCCCAGGAGGAGACTCTGTGCTTCTCAGCTGGCATGCGGGCTGCTCTTGGAGGTTTAAAGTTAAAAAACATCTCTCACATGTCGGCTGATAAGCAACGAGAAACTGGGTATTTAAAAGTTTCACATCTCCTGGAGCAGCCTGAACTCTTCGTCTCAGCTGGTGTGCAGACTGCTCCAGGTAGAGCAGTTTAGTTGATTGATTGATTGATTAAGTGCCATCAAGTCAGTGTCGCCTCTTAGCGACCACGTAGATAGATTCTCTCCAGAATGATCTGCCTTCAACTTGGCCTTGAAGGTCTCTCAGTGGTGCATTCATTGTTGTCGTTATCGAGTCCATCCACCTTGCTGCTGGTTGTCCTCTTCTCTTTCCTTCAACTTTCCCCAGCATTATGGACTTCTCAAGGGAGCTGGGTCTTCGCATAATGTGTCCAAAATATGATGATTTGAGCCTGGTCATTTGTGCCCTGAGTGGAAATTCTGGATTGATTTGTTCTAGGATCCATTTGTTTGTTTTCCTGGCTGTCCACGGTATCCTCAAAAGTCTTCTCCAGCACCATAGTTCAAAAGCGTTAATACTTTTTCTACGAAAGAATGCTAATATCGCAATTCATTAGCAAAATCACCATAAATGATGCATTTATGGTGGCATGAGCTTTCAATGGGCCAACTTCTTCAAATGCATCTTTTGTGAACTGACGTAACAGATACCTGTGCCACAATAAATTTGTTAGGCTTTAAGATGCCCCACACCTATCATTTTTGCTACTGTGATTGATTGATTAAGTGCCAGCAAGTCGGTGTCGACTCTTAGTGACCACACAGATAGATTCTCTAGCTACTGCTAAACAACTGGGGGTCAGAAACTCTTGCTAATCGACCAGCAGATCCCAGCCTACCCCCAACAACAAAACCCAGACATTTTTTGTTCAGCTTCTAACCTGTATCAAGGTCCCCAATCACATAAATGCTAGCCCCGATGGGAACAGCTCCATACACAAACGAAGAGCTAGCTGGGATGCACAAATTCTGATCATTCAGGTAGATCCACCTGTAAGGAAAGGCCACATTTAGCAGGGTAGAAAAAAACCTATGCTTTAAAAACCAGACAAAAACTCATTTTTAAAAAAAAAAAAATCAGTTCTAAGTTTCTCTTTTAAAAATAACTCAAGTCCCATTCAGACATTGGGGCCATTTACATGACCCAATGGGTGGGTAAAAGGCTTTACAAACCTTGCCTTCCTCCAAGATGAACAACCTGTCTTCGGTGGGAGCGTGGTGTGCACCCACACACGTTCAGCTCTGCAGCACGAAGCAGGGGAGATCGCTCTGAGGCTGGGACTCGTTATCCCGGCCTCCGAACATCCCACAGTGCACTAGGAAATTCCGCAGGGGACAGGCACTCTAGGCACCCATCTCTGTGCTCTAGGTGCCCAAATGCCGCCAACACATGATCCTGGGAGCCGGGTTAAGTTTGCATTTGCACCCTTAACTTCAGCTATGAGCCGGACTTCGGTACTGGGCTTGGCACCGCAGCACCTTTGGGATCTGTACGGATGCTGGCAGTTCTCACAGGCAGACAAGCCCAGCAGGCTTGGCTCATTATGTTGTACGAAGGCACAACATCTGTGCAGTTGCGCATATCTTTGTGTGAATGACTGTACCTCGGTTCGTTTTTAAAGTGAACCTAGGCATAGGCCCTTCAAATGCATGATACACAGAGGAAGGGTACTGCTGTACCTGTGTTCAACGTAACATGTGAGTCAATGTACCTGTGTGCATTGTATGAGCACTGAACACACTGAATGGGGCTCGAGTTTAAAATGAAGTCTCAACTTCATGCAAGCATATGCTCTCTGAAAGCCGAACTAACGACCAGTTTGTGAAAGGTTACTTCCACTGTAAATAAAGAACACTTGTCAGTAGGCAGGACTGTAGTTCATATACTTATATTATGGCTTCATACCAGGAGAGGGCAGGGACTAGCAAATAAAAAAGTCACATCTACTGAGCCATTTGGGCAACCTTTGCCACTATTTGCCTAGAAACCAGCTGGATCTAGACACACTGTAAGCCCTAGTGAATAGAAGAGGGACTTGCAATAAAGTATGGACGTTGGACTACTGTTAATGGAGCTATCATGGATACGTCAATGGAAAACTTCCATTTTGGACCAATCTGAGTAGATTTTTTTTCACAGTTGTGCATTGTACATAATGCTTAACTCCAATATTATTCTAACTTCTCTAGGTATCACTTTGTTTCTGGGTACAACTAAGAGTGCTGGTGTTGGAGATTAATGTCTTAAATGATAGTGTTAGAGGATTCCACCCCCCCCCCACACACATCATTTTTATTGCTTATTGATGTTGGTTTGTTGATTTTTCAATTTTGTAAGCTGCCTTGGGAAGTAACTGATACCCGAAGTTATATCTTGAACTTTTGGGAGCAAAGGTTCAGGATATCAAGTCACATGAATAAAAGCTAAAATATTCAGTCCAGCAGAGTGTGTCTATGGGTGCACAGCCTATAATCCCAATATGCCTAAACATGTGAGGACAGGAAATTACCAGTCTGGCACACAGTAGTAGAGACATATTTACATAAATATTCCAATTTAATAGCCCATATTATGTATCGCCCATATTATGTATCGCCCATAATCACTGTGTCTCACATATCAGAGTAGTCAATGAATATTGTAAGATAGCACCCTCTTCTGGTTAATAGAGGTATAAAATGCTCACCATAGCCAAAGTCAGTTATGACCAGCATTTCCTCGAACAGAAAATCCCAGAGGTTGTTGACGACAACTCCCAGGATCCCTAGCTACGATGGCCTTTGGCTGGGAATTATGGGGGTTGTGGTCAACAACATCTAGGATCCCCTGTTAGAGGGAACGCTGGTCATGACACAAACATGCTTTCCAAAACAGGAAGTTTAAAATTTGAGTGACATGTAGTTAAAAGCTAACTGTTAGCACGTCTAGCACTAGCAATAGTTTTTAGTAAGAAGTATTCATTCTACTATCTTGGTGTGGGGTGGGGGGATCAGATTATTAATATTTAATAATAATATTTACATTTATTTAGTGCATTTTTATACAACCCCAACCCAAGGTCTCAGGGCGGTTCACAACAAATGAAAACAAAACATTAAAATCAATTAAATATTAAAAACAGCTTAAAACAAACAAAAAAATAACCCAAAATTCAAAAAGTTACAAAGCTAAAAGGTCTGGGTAAAAAGATAAGTCTTTAGACACTTTTTAAAAGCATTTATTACATTTATATCCCGCTCTTCCTCCAAGGAGCCCAGAGCGGTGTTCTACATACTTAAGTTTCTCTTTCACAACAACCCTGTGAAGTAGGCTAGGCTGAGAGAGAAGTGACTGGCCCAGAGTCACCCAGCTAGTATAATGGCTGAATGGGGATTTGAACTCGGGTCTCCCCGGTCCTAGCCCAGCACTCTAACCACTACCAGCTCCATATCCACTCATGCCTCTTTTCCTGAATAGGGAGGGCCTGCAGGTGCCATGCAAAAAGATTCCTTTGCATGTAGAATGTCCCCGGTTCGCTCCCTGGCAGCTCCAGCTGAAAGGGACCTGCTAACTGGGTTAGCAGCTGCCAATCAAAGCAGAAGGTATTGGGCTTTGCAAGAAGTCGCTACCTTTTAAACTCGTCGTGATAAAATTCCGATTTACATGTCACCATCTCGTTGGACTGGTTATCGTCACGACTTCTCACTCCGCCGAAGACATAGAGCTCCGAGGCCACGCCGCATGCCACGGCCCCAAACCTGACAGAATGATATAGAAGAGGCAACATCAGCGTCTGCGTGATGTTAACATTCCGGTTTTCTTGACGCTAAGCAGAGTTTGACAAAATTCTGAGAATACGTCGAATTAAAGCAAAAACGCAAGTTTCTATTCATCTAAGCAACACATTTTAGACTCTTTACTGACCTCCTCTCTTTGAGTGGACAGATGGCCGTCCACTGCTGGATCCTCGGGTCATAGCACTCAACAGATTCAAAGAGCTTGCCATACGAACCGCCACCCATTGCATAGATTTTCTTTTTCATAGCTGCATAGCAACCAATCTTGAAAATAAACATTTCCAAAGCTGTCAGGCACACAACATTTTTGATGTGTTCTTTAAAAATCAAGTTATCTAGAAATATGCTTTATAGGAGAACCTCATTACTTGCAGGGGTTCCATTCCTTGGAAGTACATGGTGTAAGGGCTTCTGTTGGCTGTTGCTACATGAAGCATTAGCACTGGATGCTATATTCTGCTTCCCATGCTTAGCAGAGAGCCATTGTGAGGAATGAAGTCTAGTGTGTCCCCGTGGCTATAAAAGAATTGTGAACCAAGAAAGCTGCAATTCCAGTCCAAGCTCACTGCATGGAGCATAAGAACGTAAGAACAACCCTGCTGGATCAGGCCCAAGGAGGTCCATCTAGTCCAGCATCCTGTTTCACACAGTGGCCCACCAGATACCTCTGGGAAGCCCACAGGCAAGAGGTGAGGGAATGCTTCTCTCCTGCTGTTACTCCCCTGAAACTGGTACCCAGAGGCATCCTGCCTTTGAGGCTGGAGGTGGCCTATATCCCTCCGACTAGCAGCCGTTGACAGACCTTTCCTCCATGAAGGTACCCAAACTCCTTTTAAAGCCATCCAAACTAGTAGCCAACACCACATCTTGTGGCAGAGAATTCCACAAGTTGGTTATGCGTTGTGTGAAAAACTACTTCCGTTTGTTGATCCTAAATATCCTGGCAATCAATTTCATGGGATGACCCCTGGTTCTAGTGTGATGGGAGAGGGAGAAGACTTTCTCTCTATCCACTTTCTTCACACAATGCATGATTTTATAGACCTCTGTCATGTCTCCCCACAGTCGTCTTTTTTCTAAACTAAAAAGCCCCAGGTGTTGTAGCCTTGCCTTATAAGGAAGGTGCTCTAGGCCCCTGACCATCTTGGTTGCCCTCTTCTGCACCTTTCCCAGTTCTACAATATCCTTCTTTAGATGTGGTGTCCAGAATTGTACGCAGTACTCCAGGTGTGGCCACTAGGAAGGCTTCTCCCTCTTGATCACAACTCTCCATCAGCAATATGGAGAAAAATCCAGTCGGCCTTATAGGCCTGGAGAAAGGCTTACTGAAGTTTATTTGTATTACATACAAAAACACATATTCAGAAAATCCTCCAGCACAAGGCCAGAACATCTTCAGGATTTCTAAAGTAATATACGTGAAGAACCCTGAGCAGTTAAGAAGAGTCTTATATAAAGAAATATTATTTCTGCTAAGACAGGAATGTGGAAAACGAACACAACAGAAGTTCAAGCAACATTAAACCAAGTGCAGACTTTAGAAAAGATTTTTTTAAGCAATTAGCCCATGACACTGAACTCCTACCTTCCTAATCATGGTCAGATCTGGTTGCTTAGTCCAAGTCCTATTATAAATGTCATACGACTCTGTAGATATAAGCTCCCGCTCTCCATCTTCACCTCCCAGAACATATAACACTCCGTCAATCTCTACCAAACCAAAGTTGTGCCGTGCCTATTGGTGATAAGCAACACCTAGTAAGTTCACTTCAACAATAAGCAGAGGAATTGAACAGAAGTTATCCAGGTTTTTGTGAACTGCAATAAAATACAATGGGCACACACAGCTCTCATCAATGCAAGGGAAACAGGAGAACCCCAGTAACTGAAATGCAGACTTGCCTCATTCATTGGTGGCAAAGATTGCCATGAATTGGTATCTGGATCATATTTCTCTCCAGAGCTTAAAGTGACTTTGTTTTCATCCTGGCCACCAAGCACAAACAGGAACCCTTCTGAAAAACAGAGAGCGTACAAGAATTGCAAAGTGCTAGTAATACTGGTGATGCATCAATCTTGTTCAGGGGTACCTACCAACCTACTAACAGGGGGTGCTAGTACCTCTAGGGGTACTTGGAAGGGCTCCTAGGGGGTACTCAGTCCTGCTGCCTCCCTATGCTGCAGCCATGCTATTTGTTCCCCATCTGGATTGCTGGCTTGAAGCCAACACATCCACAATGAAGTGTCTACTGCAGAAGGGGAGGGAAGATCCTACTCCTTTGCCCTGATTGGCTGGCTGCGTGCTGAAGCTCAGCATACCCCTCCCACTCAGTCTGACAGACAGGATTCAGAATATTAGCCAGAGTACCCCCTTTGAAATTAATAGGACAAGTAAACTTGTCCCACTAATTTCAAAGGGAGTTCTCATGAGTAAATTTGGATGCGAGTCAGTGACTGGAATAGCCTGTCTCATAACGGTAACATTAAAATTTGTGTACAAGCACACACACTCACTTTTGAGACACATTGCTTTCCTTTTGCCATTTAGTCTTTTATGCCAACACAATGGGCCAAACTGTATATAAAATGGCATTTTGGTTTATTTCTACTAGTTTAATACAACGCCCCCAACCCACCCCATGAACAGCAGGTAAAATAGAACATCAATTAGGATCAACTTTGTTCTTTTGCATTCAATAGTACACCACGTAAGATTCCAGTGAAGTCCTAAAGTGGAACATTCCTGTATTAACTTGTTTAGCAAGTTTCTACCAGACACCAAGCAGCATTTCTAAGGCTGCAAGAATACCATAAAATCATATGTTTTGCTACCTATTTTAAGGAACTGGATTCCCATGAAGTTCTTTCTTGGAAAGCCACCAATATTATGTTTCATGCAACACAGAAAGGAAGGAGAGTAATTTTCCATTTGCTGATTTGTATAATGCATTTGGCAAGTTATGTAAATTAACCTACTATAGGAAAGGACCAAAGAGTTTGGGACATGCAAGCAAAGTGCTTCCATGTACCAGTGGGGGAGAGGGAAGGCAGGCATTGCCTACTTTCCCTTTTGGTAGCCGTCCCTTACGCCTCACGCAGGATCCTTTGGGGAAGAAATGAAAAGACTTTGGGCATGCAGGATTTCCCCACTAACATCCTTTGGGAATCTGGCCTATATACAAAGATGGGCAGCACCCCAAATTGCTCAAAGAACTTGGCCTTCGTTCAGGCAAGGAATCAAATCCACACATACCCCTTGATTTCTCCCCCCAAATGAAGAAAAGAGCTATTTTCTTAATTATTCCCACATTACTATTCCCTGCAATCATAAAATCCCACTCAACTTGGGAGAGGAGAGCTGGTTTTGTGGTAGCAAGCATGACTTGTTTCCTTAGCTAAGCAGGGTCTGCCCTGGTCACATATGAATGGGAGACCATGTGTGAGTACTCTAAGATATTCCCCTCAGGGGATGGAGCCGCTCTGGGAAGAGCATCTAGGTTCCAATATCCCTCCCTGGCAGCATCTCCGAGATAGGGATGAGAGAGATTCCTGCCTGCAACCTTGGAGAAGCTCAGTATATGGCAGCTTCCTATGTTCCTATGTAACTTTAAACAGTGTTGGGCTTGTATTTTCTTGCTTAAGAACAAATATTTACTTACCTGCTGACAGTACACCATGATTTATTCTGGGGATACTCAGGGGGGCTAGTTCTATCCACAGTTGTCTGTTAGGATCATAGAGAGGGCACATACATCGCATGACTGCCGATGGTTTCCGGGATCTGAATAAGGAGACAAGGCAGATGTTAAAAAAAATTAGAAGGAACACTGATGGCAAGTTTATCTGTGTGCAGAATGAGTTTTGTTCTGGGTGGCAGTATCAAGGCAGTGTGTGCACATGTGCATTCAGAGTGGGGCCTTCCTGATTCAACCTGAGCAGGATCTAAAGTTAACTGAACGGACATAAAAAACAACAACTTGTGAGCTCAGGCATGTGTGCACGCCTTAGAAGGAACAATGGTTTTAATAGCTTCTTAAGAGCTACTTAAAAGTGCCCAATTTCCTATATGATATACGCAATTTCAAATTTGTGTATAAAATATTGTAGAAGTCAGAACCATGTCAGTTGTACATAAAAATAAGCAGCTGCACTCGCAGGATATAGCTACCCAAAATCCCTGATTTTCTTGGCTATTTACACAGGTGATTGAACATATTTCAGACCACAAACTACTGCATTATGCCTCGAAAGCAACGACATCTCTGGGTGGTTCACTAGGAAGGAGAGCTAGGCTTGTGGTATGCAATGTTTGTGAATAATTTTATCTACCCAAGAATTGCTTCTGAAGAAGAACATTGCCTTAAAATGCATGAGGCAACACTGAACCAATTTTATGAGAGTGTACCAATAAAAACATATTGAGATAATTCAGCAGCACCTTGAGAGTTCTCCCCTGCCCCATTTTTTTTTTGGGGGGGGGCTTTAAGCTTACTAGGTTCTTCATGATAAGTGGCTGTTCTAAAAGAATTTAAAAGGCCTGTGTCGCACAAATACCTTTGCTTTTAAAAGGGGGTTGGGTGTCCAGTCTTCATGTATTATTTTATTTATTACATTTATAAATCACCCCATCCAAAGGCTCTGGTGTAGTGATAGCTTTGCTAGTGGGCTGGATTCCAGAGAACCACGAGAGGAGAGCTGGTCTTGTGGTAGCAAGCATGACTTGTCCCCTTAGCTAAGCAGGGTCTGCCCTGGTTGCATTTGAATGGGAGACTAGAAGAGATTCCCCTCAGGGGATGGAGCTGCTCTGGAAAAAGCAGAAGGTTCCAAGTTCCCTTCTTGGCAGCAGCTCCAAGATAGGGCTGAGAGAGATTCCTGCCTGCAACCTTGGAGGAGCCACTGCCAGTCTGTGAAGACAATACTGAGCTAGATAAACCAATGGTCTGACTCAGTATATGGCAGCTGCCTATGTTCCTATGAGAGGAAGGAAAAGGGCTCTGGTGCTTTCCCACAGTGCCGTGACAGACAGCAGTTTTCATGCTTCCAGAAGAACATCTTTGGATTTGAGCTCATTTTGCTTCAGCAACACCCTGGCACAGGGTATAAGCTCAGTCCTCCCACAAGACACCCTCCACCTGTGAACGTGCAGCTTTGGAGCCAACCCAGAGTTACAACTCATGACAAGTGTACTGAACACACAACCCGGACTTGCAATTCAATTTTGAACATCTCCACCCAGTCAAGTCCTTCCCAGACCAGGAGAGCTGGTCTTGTGGCAGCAAGCCTGACTTGTCCCTTTTGCTAAGCAGGGTCCACCATGGCTTGCATTTGAATGGGAGACTCCGTGTGTGAACACTGGAAGAGATTCCTCTTAGGTGATGGTGCTGCTCTGGGAAGAGCATCTGCACGCTTGCCTGCAGAAGGTTCCAGGTTCCCTCCCTGGCATCTCCAGAGAAAGAGCTGAGAGAGATGCCTGCCTGTGACCTGGGAGAAGCTGCTGCCAGTCTGTGCAGACAACACTGAGCTAGATGGACCCATGCTCTGAATTGGTAGAAGGCAGCTGCCTATGTTCCTATGCTCCACTTGCCACTAGAGACGTGGGTTTTTCGTTCGGAGACTGGTGTTGGGGGAAGTGGGTGTCTCTTTTTGTTTTTACTCTTCAGCAGCTGCAAGCACTGTATCCCAGTGCCCGGCTGCTGCTGAACATCTTTTAACTTCTAGAATGAGACAGGAAATGACCACAGGTCACTTCTAGACCATGAGACAGGAAATGAGACAGGGTCATTTTCAGCTGCATTCTAGACCAGGGCTGTACTACTTGCAGCGGTGGCAGCAGAATTCCCATTACACACCACTATTGGCCACTGTGGCTAGGGATGATGGAGCTATAGTGCAAACACAATTGGAGGACCCAGACTGTGCAGTCCTGTTCTAGACTTTTAAAAGATGGCGACCAACAACAGACATCTTTTTCAAATCTAGAATAAGGCAGGAAATGACCCTATGACCTAGTGCAAGGCCATTTCCTGCTTCATTCTAAGGCAAAAAAACCCAGTGAGGAGCATCAGCCAATACCTGAGAATGCTGTTAAAGCTGTTGTGACAAAATATGTTGTTGTTTTTTAAGTCACACAAACACACACACCACAGAGCAGGTGAATACATTTTTTGGTGGGGGTGCTGCTTTGGAGTGGGGTGGGTGTGCAGCTCACCAACAGTGGGTCTTCCTTTGCACCTTGCTACGGATCTTGCCCTCTCACCAGTCCATATCTGAAACGGCACTCCTGGGCAACTTACACTCTTTCTTCACCGCCAACCGTCACAATGCACTCCGAATAGCCTCTGGGTTTAAAAGAGGCTAGCATCGCTTCCCCCTGCTGTGGTGGAGTGAGTGGAATGTTGTTACATTCTTTGATGATCTCCCGTACCAAAGGCTCACTCATCATTTGCTCCCGCAAGTAAGTTGCGTCCAGGCCGGATACCCACACGGCTGACATTACATCCTTCATGTGAACCTGAAACACCAGAACGTAAAAAAACCAGATCATGAAGCCATTGTATTAGCAGTTGGCTTTAAGAAAAGCCGACTTCTCAGAATCCCTCCTCATATTTGACTCAGACATGCTAGCTTTGGAGTGAGGTGTGTGGGACAGCATCCCCCATTAACAACAGTGGGGGTATATTAGTAATAACCAACAGCACACCCATAATAGCATAGCAGTGTTTATCAGAGCATATGCAAAGCTTCAGCAATACCCAGGACTGTGTGCTGGGATTCTACAGCTGTGCAAAACCCAGTACCCTAATTACCTGCGCTTGCTTGCTTTATTTAATTTTTTAAAAATAAAGGTCCTAGCCCTTAAGGCTTGGAAGATCTGTCTGAAAAGCATGTAAACAATGCCGCTTGAAGTCTCAGAGGCCAGAGCGGGGTTTGAGTGGCTGAGGCAGTACTTGAGTGCTCCATATGGCTCCTTGCTCCTCCCCATGATTAGCAAAACCAGAATTTTGCAGATGAAGAGGACATGCAAAATAAGCTGTGCAAATAAAAAAATATGCATATCTGCTGAATCTGCTTAGTTTATATATGCCATAGAATTTGGTCTTCCTGGACATGGAATTTTAAAGTTTTCCCAAGTGAAGCACAGGTTACTCAGGTCATATGCATCAGTGGTCAAACACAACAGCCCAAATCCCGTAATGCATCAGAACCCAGAACCCCCCAGCACCAGGCGCTGAGAATTCTTTCTGCAGCACTCTTACGGAGCTCCAATCTACATTTTGCCCTCTGACCTTTCTTAAGTCGGAATCATGGGAGATCCACCTAATGACCGCCTCAAAAACGTGTCTTTCGTTTCCAACGTTCAGCTTCTCCAAAGACAGCACTTCTTTTAATTTCTGCGGACTCAGCTCAAGGAACTCCTCTGTACTGCTGACGTCCCGGAAGTGCGTTTCCAGGTATTCCGAGGCAAGGTAGTGAACGTGGAGCAGGCAGTAGTGCAGCGCAAAGTCCCGGATCCCTATACAGTTCTCTGCCACAATGCAGCCTTCCAGGAACTCACAACAGAGAGTTTTTAGGTCCGTAAGCAGCAACAGATCCGCAGCCTGCACAACATCTTGGATGGTCTCTTCACTTAGCCTGATCTGCAAAAGGTTTATTTTTGAAAAAGAAAAAAAAGAGGAGGGGTTTACAATGAAAGCAGTGGTCAAGCATGCCAACAGCCAGATTCCAAATGTGGGAGAGGGACACTCTTGCGCAAGGGCTCCCAACCTGTAGTGCTCCAGGTGTTGCTGAACTACAACTCCCATCATACTTAGCAACAATAAATGGCATTGTATTATGCATCATAGCAACAACTATGATGAATATGACAAATGTGTGTATATCGCTATTCAACAGAAGTTCCCAAAGCGGTTTACACAGATATAATCTAAATATTAATATTATTAATTATGTATTTTATTATTATATTTATAATTAAAGTATTATAATATTACTATATTTATTATATTATATTACTATATTTATTTATAATAAATTATATTATAAATAAATATAAAAATAATATAAATATAAATGGCTCCCTGTCCCCCAAACAGTGGTCCCTTTAATCGTTTTCATCTCTGTGCAGAATGAGTTTTGTTCCAGGCAGCAGAATCAGGGCAGTGTGTGCACACCTGCATTCAGAGTAGGGCCTTCATCTAAAATGAACTGAGTGGACATTCAAAAACTTGTGAGCGTGTGCATGTGCGCACGCCTTAGAGAAAACTGTGCCCCCAAAGGGTTCAGAGTCTTAAAAAGAAACCTAAGACAGATACTAGCCACAGCCACTGGAGGGATGCTGTGCTGGGGATGGATAGGACCAGTTGCTCTCCCCCTGCTCAATCAAGAGAAAAACCACTTCCAAAAAATAAGGGCTGGTGTACTGAGAATAATTACTCCTTTGAGTCTCACTGAATTACTTAACTTGTCCTTTTGATTTCAATGGGATCCCTTTGAGTAGTTCTCCTCAATATATCAGCCAACAATCCTCAAGGAAAGCTGTGTATGCACATTTAAGTACAGAAGGTAATCCTGTTGGATCAAATCAGGCCTACCTATTCCTGACTTTTTCTTTTTTCTTTTTTGCCAGAATCCCAACAGGTCCTAGGTCGCCTGTGGTGGATTACAAACCCCTTTCCACCTACTTTTCCCACAGGAGATACTAAGAGTATCACATTACGAGAGTTCTTGAAAAACAGTGATATGTAGAATTAACCTCCGTAACACAAACCTGACCACTGAAGATGTAATCTAGGATCTCTTTCATGATGTCAACCGATATCCCTTCAAGTTCAATTTTATACGTCGAGCCATCGTCCTTTGGAGGATTATAGTTCAGCTTTGTTCTGCGAAAAGAAAACATGGCCGATTAACAAAAAGTGAAGCGTCTGTGCTGCACCTCCGTCCTCCAAACTCACTCTTTTAACTCCTCACTGCCATCATCTTGGTCCTTGCCAGGAAAAACAAAGTTGACATGCAGCCCCACCTTGGCTAACAGCCCCGCCACCGCCCACCCGCCGCTTTCTCTCCGTGTCGTTTTCTGCAATGGCAACCTTTTTGGTAGTGAGGTATGGCTTTAGGCACAGGGGTTTTACAAGCCAGAACTCCACACCAATTCAAACAGATAACCAGCTTTTACTGTTTTGTTAACAACTACGCTATACACGGATTCTATAACTGCGGTTTCACGTATTCACGGGTGTCTAATTGACACCCGATTTCAATAACCATGGATATGAAAGGGATAAACCCCATGTATCCCTAGAGGGCCGGAAGTGACTGCAGAGGTCACTTCCGGCCGCCATTTTATCGGCAGGAGCCATAAGAACATAAGAACGGCCCTGCTGGATCAGGTCAAGGCCCATCTAGTCCAGCATCCTGTTTCACACAGTGGCCCACCAGATGCCTCTGGGAGCCCACAGGCAGGAGTTGAGGGCATGCCCTCATGAGCCCCTGGTGGCACAGTGGTAAAACAGCCGCCCTGTAACCAGAAGGTTACAAGTTCGATCCTGACCAGGGGCTCAAGGTTGACTCAGCCTTCCATCCTTCCGAGGTCGGTAAAATGAGTACCCAGAATGTTGGGGGACAATATGCTAAATCATTGTAAACTGCTTAGAGAGCTTCCAGCTATAGAGCGGTATATAAATGTAAGTGCTATTGCTATTGCTATGCCTCTCCTGCTGTTACTCTCATTCAACTAGTATTCAGAGGCATCTTGCCTCTGAGGCTGGAGGCGGCCTATAGCCCTCCGACTAGTAGCCCTTGATAGACCTCTCCTCCATGAAATTATCCAAACCCTTCTTAAAGACATCCAGGTTGTTGGCTGTCACCACATCTTGTGGCATTTGAAATGAGCCATTTTGTGGCTCATTTCAGTATTTTTATTTTTAAAGATCCACTATTTGGGGGTCTGTTTTGTGGGGGCATTGCTGGATTCCAGGAGACCCACAGAGCATGGCAGGGCACTTTACTTGGCCTGTTTGGGTGTTTTTTAGTGTCTGGGAACCTAACCCTCGTGTTCCCATTGACTCAAATACTCATTATTCAGTGTTTCATTACCCACAGATTACTGTGGGTATGGAACCCCTGCAGATAACGAGGTCCACCTATACAGCTCATTGCTGCCAACCATTATACCTCTCTCTTTTTGTCGTACACACACGACAAAAGCTTCTTACACAGCTTCTTACCAACAGTCCCTTAGAAACTCAAGGTCACTCCTCTAACCCAACTGACCTTCCAACTGTCACTTTCTCGTATGAACATTCCATCCCTCTCCACCAATCATCTCTGAGAACTTGGCTCCTCCTATTTATGTACCGTTGACACACCTTAACATATTAACCCCATACTGTCCATTTCACCACAGTGACCCAATCAGAAACAAAGGAAGGTCCCACCACAAGGAACGGGTTACAAGTTAGGGATGTGCACTGCGGGGAAGGGAGTGGCAAGGGGGATCTTTTAACTTAGAGGGAGAGAGAGAGAGAGAGAGAGTGAGTAGGTCCTTACCTGCTCTCCACTGCCGCATGTTGCTTCCTGCTGTGGCAGTGCTGACCATGCCGACCATGAAAATGGCGCCCACACATGCACAGACACCATGTGTGTGCTGGCGCCACAGACCGATTTGTGTGGTCAGCAACACCATGCTGACTACACAGCATGGTTACACAGACGTCATTTGTGTGCTGGCGCAGTGCGCGAGTTCTTGGGATGAGCGCCGCTGCAGCAGGAAGCTGCATGTGGCGATGGCGAGCAGGTAAGTACCTGGTCCAGCCAGATCCCTCTCACCGCTCCCCTCCCCGTGGCGCCAAACTGGTACGGCGCCAAACCAGAAAAGTCTATGGGAAACAGGGGGTTACGGGAATGGCAACCACAAGATGGCCTAAAAATAAAAGGGGGAAATACTCCAAAAACGCTTTTTAACCCACCCACCCACCCCAAATCTTGTATTATCGCCAAGAGTCACCAAGAAAAAGGAGGAGATTGAACCTCTGAACGCCTCAAAATCACTGAAAACCAGTGTTCCCTCTAAGGCTATGCGCACATGCATGCGCTCACAACTTTTTTCAGTTCAGTTCATATTAGATCCTGCTCAGGTTGAAGAAGCTTCATTCTGAATGCATGTGCGCACACGCTGCCTTGATACTGCCGCCCAGAACAAAACTCATTCTGCACACAGATGAAAAAAAATTAGAGGGACCACTGCTGAAAACCCCCCACCACTAAAAAACCCAACTGCGGATAATCAGGTCGCGGTTGGGAAGACCTGTCACAATTTCCCATTCGCATATATTCAAAACCGTGGTTGGTAAAACCGTGGTTGGCAGGGGATGATGGCATATCCTCCACCAAACTCTCAAAGGAAGGACAGAGCGATATGGTTGGCTCGGTAAAATTATTTATTTATTTATTTTAAATTATTTATTTATTTATTTATTTATTTTAAATTTCACTGCATGATCTCATGACCTCGTCATATCATAGCCTGGGAATGTTCACTGCAGAATACAACAGACCTTTCATGCCAGCACTTAGGAAAACAGAGCTAACCTTTTATGAGGAACTTATCAGGAACTGCTGATAACAGCCTTATCAGGAACTCTGATCTTAGCATTCTTCCTTATTCCAGACAGACAGACAGACAGACACACCCCCCATTGCTCAGGGTTTGTACAGAATTATTCTAATGCAAGGATAAAGTTTTCCAAATCCAATCAGACAGAAGCTCAAGGTTGTAAATCAACAAACAGCATAGTTCCAGGGTCTGTACCCTCAGGATCTCACAAAATGTACTTGCATTGCTAGCCAATTAATTTTTAACCAGAAAAATAATTTGTAGGAGCAGAAAGCATCCCACACAAGTTTCAACATCTCGGGGGATCAGAATTCGTCAGCAATGATGGAACAGGGAACAACATACATCGTACTAGTGTGGACAAATGGGATAGCCAGAAGAGGTCCAGACCCACTTAGCAAAGTCTGGATTGGTTGGCTGGTTGTGCCGTTGAGTCGGTGTCGACTCCTGGCAACCACAGAGCCCTGTGGTTTTCTTGGTAGAATACAGGAGGGGTTGACCATTGCCTCCTCCCGCGCAGTGTGAGAATGCTGCCTTTCAGCACCTTCCTATAACGCTGCTGCCTGATATAGGGGTTTCCCATATTCTGGGAAACACACCAGCAGGAATTTGAACCAACAGCCTCCTGTTCTCTAGGCAGGTTACTTCCCTGCTGTGCCATTAGGTGGCTTAAAGTCTGGATTAAGCAGTTTTAATGTACACTATCATCTCTAATAAGCTACTTTACCCATCAAATAGGCTCAAGATGAAGTCTCTGCTCTGATGACTTGATGCTAAAAACAAGAATATTGAACTAGACAGATGTTGGCCTTGATCCAGCAAAGCAATTCTCATATCCACACATGCTCTAGTGACAAAGCCATGCTGTCCCATTTTATGATGCCTGGGAATGTTCCCAGAATTTATGGGGGGGCTGTCGCAAAACCTCTGCAGTCCTTTGACAGCTATTCAACTCCTTTCTTGAAGCGGGTCAGTCAACCAAGTCCAATTTCAGTCATCTCAACTGCCAAGTCAAAATAGTTCTGTAACCCATTTGGAAAGGATAGGATCAGTGTTCCCTCTAAGAGGGATTCCCAGATGTTGTTGACTACAACTCCCAGCATCCCCAACTGAAATGGCCTTTGCTTGAGGATTATGGGAGTTGCAGTCAACAACATCTGGGAATCCCTTTTAGAGGCAACACTGGATAGGATAGGCAAGAGAAAAGTAGTACTGAGACAGGTTTCTTTTCCCATATTTATTTCCTTTTCACTTCTTTTGGGAGTGAAAATGACTAAAATAAAAACTGGCTGCTTGCAAGGAAAGGTCTTAATCTTGAAACAATGGTAAAGTGATCAACTTCTGAATAAGGGCAACAGCCTTTGATCCCCACAATATAAGGCTTACTGGAGGGCAGGAGACCACTGCCATGTCACTGACACTTCCCTACAACAAAACTGGGACATGGACCCTTAAGCAACTCCACTTGGAATAGGACATAGACTGCCTCAGCTGTTCCTGGGTCAGGGATAGGCAAACCGGTTGTTCAGCAATTGCTGAACTACAATTCTCATCCTCCACAGCCAAGGCTGGAGTTGTAGTTCAACAACAGCTGGAGGGCCAAGTCTGCACATCCCTTGGCCAAGACACAGCCTGAGAAAATACAGAAGGTGCAAAAAAGGCTTTTAATCATTTGCTTCCACTTTTTTTTTGTTTTTAGAAGTTATAAAAACTCATTTTATCCAAATAGCCTCCAGTCAAAACAACTAGAACTGGAATTTGATTATTGGCATGAAGCTATAGGATGCGCCAAGTTTGTTTAGGAATGTATATAAAGATGTATATAAGTTTTATAAAGAAGAGATGACATCTCCCCATCAGGAATAACAAACCACGCAGGATATGCAAGACACAAAGCAATAAGGAAGAGAAAATGTGTGCCGTATCAAATATGCACATCTAGGCTATTACGCATCTCTCAAGGCAACACTGACTGAGTCAGCATTTATGCTGTTGCCTAAGGGGATGGGGAGAAACCTGCAATTTCAACAGCAAGCATATTATAAAAGCAGAGTTATATACAGGAGAGAAAGCCGACATCTTAGAGAACTGAATCAAGATTCAAAACAAGACTGGTAGTCTTGAACACTGGGATAAAACCAAGAAGATAAAATTCAAGTGAGAGAAAGGTAAAGTGCTGTATTTGGAAAAAAGCAAGTGGACAACATAAGATGGAGGAGATCTGGCGTGGCGGCAGTACATGTATGAAAAAGAGCTAGTGTCTTGGGGGACCCTAACCTAAACATAAGCAGGAGTGTGGCTAAACTGCTGAAAAGGCCAATGCAGTCTGAGCTGCATTATCAGGGGCATAGTTCAAAATCGCCAGTAGTAATAGTTTCACTCTATTCTGAAAGTCACACTTCACTTATTCAGTTCTGTGCATCATATGAGTGCTGGCCTTGTGGTAGCAAGCATGACTTCTCCCCTTAGCTAAGCAGGGTCCACCCTGGTTGCATTTGAATGGGAGACCACATGCGTGAGCATTGGAAGATATTCCCCTTAGGGGATAGAGCCGCTCTGGGAAGAGCATCTAGGTTCCAAGTTCCCCCCCACCGGCAGCATCTCCAAGACAGGGCTGAGAGAGACTCTGCCTGCAACTTTGGAGAAGCCGCTTCCAGTCTGTGTAGACAATACTGAGCTGAATGATCTAAGCTGCACCACATTGTATCTGTTTACCATAATGTTTAGCACCAAACTATGCTTCTGCCTTTTAGGATCTAACATCAACAGTCAAGGATCCAGCAGTCAAGAAATACGCCACAGACTAGCACTTGGTAGGGTTGCAATGGCTAAATAAAGGATATTTAGATGCCGTGATGTGTCTATACCTACAAAGATTAGAATTGTTCAGACCATGATTTTCCCCGTGAAACTCTATGAATGTGAAAGCTGGACTTTGAAGAAGCAAGATAGAAAAAGTATTGACGCTTTTGAACTTTGGTGCTGGAGAAGACTTTTGAGGAGACTATGGACAGCCAGGAAAACAAATCAATCCAGAATTTTGACTCGAGGCACAAATGACCAGGCTGAAACTATCATGCTTAGGACACATTATGCAATGACCCAATTCCCTTGAGAAGTCCATAAGGCTGGGAAAAGTTGAAGGAAAGAGAAGAGGACGACCAGCAGCAAGGTGGATGGACTCGATTGCGTCAGCAATGAATGCACCACTAAGAGACCTTAAAGGCCAAGTTGAAGACAAATCATCCTGGAGAGAATATCTTTGTGTGGTTGTTAAGAGTCAACAGGGACTTGACAGCACTTAATCAATCAATGATACTGGCAGACTTGCCTCTCCTCCCTACTTTAGACGCAACTGGGGCAGACCCATATTTTTAAAAACAAGTCAGATGCCATGATAGGTACATACAGTAGAAAGCTGTCTTATACTGAGTCAGACCCTTGGTCCATCTAGCTCAGTATTGTCTACACAGACTGGCAGCGGCTTCTCCAAGGTTACAAGGCAGGAGTCTCTCTCAGCCCTATCTTGGAGATGCTGCCAGGGAGGGAACTTGGAACCTTCTGCATGCAAACATGCAGGTGCTCTTCCCAGAGCGGCCCCATTCTCTGAGGGAGAATATCTTACAGTATTCACATGTAGTCTCCCATTAAAATGCAAACCAGGGCAGATCCTACATAGCAAAGGGGACAGTTCATGCTCACGGCCACAGGACCAGCTCTCCGCACTTTTGCCCTGTTTTTTTTCCTCTGTCCGAGCAACATCGATGGACTTTATTGCCACTCAAATCTTTGTTGCAATTTCCATCCATACCCATTTTGTGTGAAGCCACCATTTTTTTCTCCCTACATAAAAACCTGTGAGCTGGAAGGGAGCTCTGTCCCTGCATTGACCCAATTAAGTGTTGCTTAACCGCATTATAAAAGGCAGCTAGACATCTTAAGAGTGGTGCTTATTTTTGAGAGCTGAACCCCCACCATCAGTTCTGGCCTTAGCTCATGAAAGTTTCAGGGAATATTATACTCCAGGTCAACACAAAGCACTTAAAAGCCAAACTCCTTTCCCATAAAGGATGGTTCTACAAAAGCAAGCATGTATTTTTTGCGCGGGGGGGGGGGGGAGAAGAGTCACACCCTAGCCCTTTGGCAATGCACATTAAAGATCTAAGACCACACCCTGCTTCAAGTGCCAATTTTCTGAAAACTTGCTTATGCCTTTGTTTCCAGGTGGCTGTGTACACAATGAGCAACTTTGGAAATTAAGAGAAATCAAAACAAATCTTTGCATAAAAACCAGGGCTCTATGTCCCCGTTTCTCCTCCCCCTCCACTCACAGTTTCTCTGCCTTTACATTTCCATTTTTACCCCAGCATTTCCTAAATGCACAGGGTGGGTAATGCCATCTTTAAAACCAAATGGCCCCATACACAACACCCATAAGAAGACCCTCTCACACCCCAACACTCACACTCTTCCATAGCTTATAGAGGTTGTTAACCATGACTGAGATCAGCAGGAGCACACATTCCTCAACAAATCCTCCGGTGCATTACTCAACAAAACGATAGGATTTTAATTCCACTCACACACTGACTTCCTCAGAGCTGCTGTTATTCTTATTCCAATCTTGTGCATTCCGGGAAGATTCAGTGCTGCCCAGTCATTCTGGCAAAACATCTCATGAACAAAATTCTCCAAGTTCCCAAGACACGGCACTCAAGACAATTACTTCTCTTTCCAAAGTTAACTGAAACTCATTCTTATTTACTAGCTTAACCCATGCAGAACATCTGCGCGCTAGTACCCGATTGCGCCCCCCCACCCCAGCCCCCTCACCTCAGGGATCTCTCCACCCTCACCTGAGCCACACTCCTGCTGCTCCTCCTCCATCCCGTTGCTCCACCCCTCCTCCCTCTTGGTTGCGGCTGCGGCATTACCCACGCCAACTGGCCAAGCCACAGCCCCCTCACCCGGAGACCTCCCCATCCTCACCCGAGCCCCGCTCCTGCTCCCCTCCGCAGGAGCAGCAGCCGTGGCTGACCAGGCCCTTCCTGGCTGCCACTGCTGCTCATTCCTCTCCGGATGCTGACGTCCCTCGCCTGTCTGCCTCCCTCCGGCAATGGCCTCCGTAGCCCCAAGTAGTAGCAGCATCGGTGGTTGACCGGTTGACCCTTCCTTGGTTGACCCTTCCTTGCTGCCATTGCCATGGCCGCTTGACCTTCACCATCACGGGATCCTCCTCCCTATCTGCATATGGAATCCCCACTGCCCAATCACCATGGCGCTTCTGCTTGGTTACCTCTGATTGGTAAAGCACTGTTTGGGAGGAACTTGCCATGTACGATGCTAGTGCTATTGCACTCGGCCTTCCCCACCCCGGAGACTTGGCAGGGTGATAGAAGCCCCCCCCCCCCCCGCCGCCTCCCCACCTTAAGACGCCCCATGGCTGCGGAGAGGATGGGCAACGATGGGGCACTGGTGACGGAGATGGCAGCGAAAACTCCTTCCATGGGCCCACCAGGTTCTACGTGAAAGCCGCATCCCCGCATTTTAATTGGCCGTGGCTGCAGCGGGAGCAGGACTTGTCACATACGACTTTAAGTGTATTATATATAGATGCTGTTTTCTGAAGTGAAGAGAACTGTTTTCCTTTGAAGCCTTTAAACGTTGTGGATCCCTAGCATATACCCATCCTTCTTTGAGCTTAATTATTTATGGTCTTTCCAAAAAAACAAATCCCAAACAGATATTGTGTCTTAAAACACAAATACACTTCTGATCAATATGCCCTTTGCAGGGCAGGAAGGGAGAACAAGGGCAGAACAGACTGACTTCTCGTATATTGAACGGCCAACATAAAACAGGGATGCTGTCAAATCACAGCCCTCAAATGCTCTGCTACACAAACGGGGTGCAATGTGCAGACCAAAATGGACGACACTGCATCCTTGGTGATGCTGAAAGGCATCCTCCTCTCTAGTTACCCTCTTCTTCATGGTAATCCCGAAAATATCAATACCCCAAGCAAAACAGTCTGGAGTGACTGCATGCCTGGGAGGTAAAGGTAAAGTTGTGCCGACGAGTTAGTGTTGACTCCTGGCGCCCACAGAGCCCTCTGGGTTGTCTTTGGTAGAATACAGGAGGGGTTGACCATTGCCATCTCCCGCACAGTACGAGATTATTCCTTTCAGCATCTTCCTATATCACTGCTGCCCAATATAGGTGTTTCCCATAGTTTGGGAAACATACCAGCGGGGATTCGCACTGGCAACCTCTGGCTTGCTAGTCAAGTCATTTTCCCGCTGCGCCATGGTACCCATCCTGTATCATACCCACACAGAAAGCAAGGAGTTAGAAGATCCTATTACATATGATGATGCTCAATCATGTGAATGCCACCACACACCCCATTGTTTTTACTTAAAAGTAGCTGTGGAAAACTCTAATCTGTATCAGAGGTTCATGAGGAACACAGGGGCAGAAGACCGTAAGAACAGCCCTGCTGGATTAGGCCCAAGGCCTACTTAGTCCAGCATCCTGTTTCACACAGTGGCCCATCAGATGCTTCTGGGAAGCCCTCAAGCTGCCTTATACTGAGTCAGACCATTGGTCCCAAGGTTTCAGGCAGGAGTTTCTCCCTGGGAGATGCTGGAGCCTGGGACCTTCTGCACGTTCTTTCACTGAGCTAAAGCCTCATCCCACTAAGGGAATATTTTACAGCAGACAGTGCTCACATATAGTCACCCATCCAAATACAAACCAAGGAAGGCCCTGCTTAGCAAAGGGGACAGTTCATGCTCTCTCACTCACTCAAAATTGCCCCTCTCTAAGCTGTTTTTTTACTTAAGGAGAAAAGATTTGGGTATGCATAGTCTTTCCCCCATGGGCCAACACACTGCTTGAACCATTTTAATGAGGAAAAAAGTGCACACACACCCCGAAGACAAACTTGCCCTTCTCATCTATGCAAACTACCAATCCAAACTGATTTCTGAACTGGCATTTAATGGCTATATCTAGACTTCCTATATTCAGTAGTAGTTTCACTAAAAATGTTTTTGACAAACATTCTAAAGAAATCCAAACAGTACTGAATCAACTTTTGAGCCTTGCATTCTAAGAACTTTTAATCCACTCCACGTCCCTCTGATTTGTACTAATCTCCCAAAATGTGGGGCTCAGTTTTATCCACTGATCATCATCTGACTGAAACTGAACCAGTGTCAGTTCAAGTAGTATTGTTTTTCACCATTTGAATACGATGCCTTTACTAATGCAACCATAGCATTTGCCATTTATAAACACAGAATTGTATTATTAAATTCTGGATCAACTGGAAACTCACTTGTCCCTCCCACTTTCTCGTTCTGAGTTATTCTATATTTCAACAGGAGGAGTTTTTCATCCACTCCTTTAGATTTTTTTTAAATTTCACTTTTGCTTTTGATCAAGTCTGTCAATAACCTATCCTCTAGTCAGGAACCAGTTAATGGAGAACAGCCAGCAAGCTACCAGTGTGGTCCTGGAAATTAAATCTCACTGCGTTGAAAAAAAAATTGCAGATTACTTTTACTTGCTGAAACACCCTCAAACTCATAGAGGATTGGTTAGCAGCTAATACGAACCAGACCTAAAACCATACAGCCATTTCAGCACTACAAAATACCCATATATTGCTGACTTAGTGATACACTCCCTTCTACATCTGAAAGGAAGCAGATCAAATTGTCTAGTGCAGGAATTCTCAAACTTGGGTCCCCCGATGTTGTTAGACTGCAATGGCCAAAGCCCGTTGAGGCTGGGGATGATGGGAATTGTAGTCCAACAACATCTGGGGACCCACATTCGAGAACCCCTGCACAAAGGCAAGAAGAACGGAAATGCCCCTGTGGAGAGGCGATCGAAACCATGGCCCATATACTTTTGAAGTGTTCAATATACCAAAACTTGAGATCTCAGTTAATCAGTCCACTGTTAAATGATATGAGGGGACAACCTGAGGATCTTGTTGTCGCATATTTATTAGCAGATAAAGATGCAACTATTTCAGACGTTGTGGCTAAATTCTGTTATGTGGTCACCAGATTAAGAACTTCAAAAGAACAGAATACAGCTTTGGGTTCCTTACTGTTAATTTTAAATTATGCCTATACACTTACACCTTACCAATGCCGTTATTTTATTTTTACGTGTAATTATTATTAATCAAAAGCTGCTAGCCATTTATGTGTAACTGACTTTCTATTAATATTTTTCCTTTTAACTATGTAAAGATTTTTATTTCTTTTTTGGTCAAAGACCGTAAATAAAGTATGATGATGGCAAGTCACCATGTGGCAAAGCCTGATCCAATTCTGAAAAGTCCACTTTTCCCACAAGGTATAAAGTTTCACACAAGGATGACCCCTTGTATTTCACACAAGGGTCGCACAAGCTATGGAATTCTCTGCCACATGATGTGCTGTGAACAGCCTGAATGGATTGGGGCGGGGGGGCGGGAAGATAAATTCATGGTCTATCAACGACTACTAGCCTGAGAGCTATGGGCCTCCTCAAGCCGAAGAGGCAAGATGTCTCTGAATACCAGTTGCAGAGCAGCAACAGGAGAGGGGACATGCTTTCATATCCTGGTTGTGGGCTTCCTAGAGGCACCTGGTGGGCCACTATGTGAAACAGGATGCTGGACTAGATGGGCCTCCTTGGGCCTGATCCAGCAGGGCTGCTTTTACGTTCAGTGCTAAATGCTATACTGTTTTGTAGAGTCAAGTAAGGTGACATCAGGGATTTAATTCCTAACATTTAATAGGAAAAAGCCAAGCTACTATTGAGAGATCTAGGCATTATGTCTCAGTACTAGCCCCATCTCTGAGTCACAATGCTGTAAAATGTCCTTCTAGACCTGGTACTGGCTGGGCTGGTAATAAAGTAAAGCACTTCTGCCAAACCTCCTCTTCATAAAACTAAAAACAGCGTCTAGACTCGGGCAGAGACGTCCCTTTTTTTAAAACAGGATGATGCACTAATGTACCAATTTGGAAGGATGATTTGCTGTCAGTCTGCAGCACTTTCTGAATAAAAGTAGAACTTTATCGCTATAATTCTGTTGTGTTACAGGAGCAAACAAGTTCTAAGTTGATCTAGCAGCCCTTGATCTCAGACTGATAGCGGGTCGGAAGGAAAGAACCTCCATGGAGTAGATCTCAACACTGCAACACATATCACGTGCATGTGCGCAATGACAGCAAAGTCCAGACAGACTTTCGGCAAGTTACAAGCAGGAGTTGCTGGTGGCGTCAGGCCTTTAAACTGCATTATGTGGCGTACTCAATTCCGTGGGGCTCCTAATTGAGACAGACATAATGGTGGACAACATGGCTTGACAAATCCCTGGTGCCCAGTAGTCCAAGATATTCAGAGGTAGAGTCATTGATTAACATCTTTATCTGCCACAGGAAGCCTTGTTTCAGTCCTGTTACTTCTAAAGGAGATAAGGAGAAGCCCATTTATCCTCCCACACTCCACAATGTCCCTCTCTAAATCAGATGATTTTGACAAGTGCCCACAGCCTGCTTCCTAAATCTTTGAGTTGGCTCCTGGATCAAAAAGGAAACTTGTCAAAGCCTGGTGGACAAGCTTCCTGAGAGACCGCTTGACCACCACTACCAATCTCCCCTTGCAATGCAAAGTGGCATGGGAACATGGGTTGCATATTAGGACACAATCTCAACTTGTGCAGGACAATAGTGAGGCTCAGTATGATGGAGAGCATTCCACAGGAATTGGAGATGCATCCAAAATATCCCCCTCCCCAGAACCCTCGGCAAGGCAGAGTCATCAATATGGAGTGTACACCCCGATGGTACAACATTTTGAAAACCGCTTATGAACCACAGTTCACAACAGGAAAATGTGGTTGCTGTGAATCTGAAGTTAGGATGAGGGTAATAAAAGCCAAGGAGCACAGTGGGGGTGGGGTGGGGAATGGGACTACGACTAAATGTCAAGAAGACTAAACTAATGACAACGGGTACAGGAACCAGCCTCAGAATTGATAAGAAAGACATTGAAGTGGTGGATAGCTTCTGCCTATTAAGATCGACCATCAACAGTCAAGGATCCAGCAGTCAAGAAATACGCCGCTGACTAGCACTTGGTAGGGTTGCAATGAAGGCCTTGGAAAGGATATTTAGATGCCGGGATGTGTCTACACCTATGAAGATTAGAATAGTTCGGACAATGGTTTTTCCCATTTGTTTCTCCAACAAATCAATCCAGAATTTTCACTCGAGGCACAAATGACCAGGCTCAAACTATCATACTTTGGACACATTATGCAAAGATCCAGTTCCCTTGAGAAGTCCATAATGCTGGGAAACGCTGGAGGAAAGAGAAGAAGAGGACGACCAGCAGCAAGGTGGATGGACTCTATGACGACAGCAATGAAGGCAATGAAGGCACCACTGAAAGACTTTAAAGGTAGGGATGTGCATGGTCCAGACCGGTCCGGACCAGCACCGAGGGGGGGGGTCTCCCTTTAAGGGCGGGGGGGGTAGAACTTACCCCTCCCGCCGCTCTTCCCCCTCCGGCGCTGTAGTTGAAAGCGAAGTTTTGGGGGCGGCAGCGTTCCTCGCCGCCGCCCCTGCCCCCGTCGTCGCTTGTTAATCTCTGTAATAGTAGCACGCATGCGCACGTGGCGGCGCGTGCGCGCACAGTGGCGACGGGCGTGCGCCGCCACGCGCGCATGCGTGCTACTATTACAGAGACTAACAAGCGACGACGGGGGCAGGGGCGGCGGCGAGGAACGCTGCCGCCCCCAAAACTTCGCTTTCAACTACAGCGCCGGAGGGGGAAGAGTGGCGGGAGGAGTAAGTTCTACCCCCCCGCCCTTAAAGGGAGACCCCCCCTCGGTGCCGGACCGCCGGACCGGTCCAGCTCCGAACCGGTTTGGAGGCCTCCAACATGGCCTCCGGACCGGTTCGTGCACACCCCTACTTAAAGGCCAAGTCGAAGACAGATCATCATCCTGGAGAGAATCTATCTATGTAGTTGCTAAGAGTCGACACCGACTTGACGGCACTTAATCAATCAACAGAACAGCAGAAGGATATGAAGAGAACAAAGGAGGAATTTCAAATCAAAGGCCCAGTGGGGACTTAATGCTACAAATACAGAGGCTGTTCTTGCAAGCAGCCAAGATTGGGCTAGGGCAGCTAAGCCCAGGCTTGACCGCCCGTGGGAGCCACCGGGAGATGTGTCCGCCGGCAGCACCTCAGTGGCAAATCTGGCTAAGAAGCTGGGCTCTTAAACGAGCTGAAGGGAGCAAGAGCTTTAATCGACTGGCTGCTTTCAGCTGGCACTGAAACACTCACGGCTGCCTGCTCATCGCTGGGGGGATCTGCCCAATGGACTGAGCTCACCACACTGCACAGAGCAGGGCTGATTGTGTGGGAGCCCAGAGAGCACTCCCACCAGGAGAATAATGATCACCGGGGAGAAGGCAAGACTTGGGAAGCCTTCCCCCTGTCCACCCAACAGATCGTGTGAACTGCCCCACAGTCATAAGCACATGAGGGCAGGAATGCTGCGTAATTAAATGAACTGTTGATACAATACCCGTTTTGCAGATAATATAATACAATACAACGGGATAATACAATATCCCGTTTTTGGGGATCAAACTGTAGCGCCATCAACTACCAACTTCCTGTAAGCATTCCTTCAAATGGTAGGCTGTCCTTTCTTTGCCAACTGTCAATCATTTACAGCAGTGTTCTCTCTAATTTTTTGCATCTGTTTGTGGAATGAGATTTGTTCTGGGTGGGAGTATCAAGGCAGTGTGTGCACACCTGCATTCAGAATGGAGTCCACCTGAGCGGGATCTAAAATTAACTGAGTGGACCTAAAATACCTTGTGAGTGCAGGCATGTGAGCCAACATGGTGTAATGGTTAGAGTGCTGGACGAGTGTGGAATGGAAAATGCTTTTTCAGAAAGCTGCTTTGTAACTGCTTTGTAGAAAGTGTGTTTGCAAGGCAGTGCCTCTGTGGGATGGAAAAGTACAGACCCAAAGAAAGTGTTCAGTCAGCTATCTGCCCGGAGCAGAATAAGTGGGGGTTTGCAGCAGCGGGGAGAGAGAGGCTCCCCTGAATAGTAACTGTATTGTTCTAGGAATGTGAAGGCTTCTCCTATTAATTAATTATCTCTCTGCTGTGAAATAGAAACTTCGAGCGCAAAGTCCAGCCTCTATGCAAGCATATGTACGAATGTAAGGAACTGATTGGTTCTTTGGGGCTGAATGTTGACGCCTAATTGTGTAGTAATGCCAAAGTATAAAAACTTGTGACCCAGGCAGCTGGGCACGTCTCTCAGGTTTTACCGTTAGGTACTGGGAGCGTCACCAGCGCTGGTTTTCAATAAACGGTGATTTTGCTTCCTTCAATCATCCTTTGTATGCCTGGTTTGTGGCTCTGAGGAATTTGTTGGCCCTCAGGTAACACTAGGACCGGGGAGACCCGAGTTCAAATCCCCATTCAGCCATGAGACTTGCTGGGTGACTCTGGGCCAGTCACTTCTCTCTCTGCCTAACCTACTTCACAGGGTTGTTGTGAAAGAAAAACTCAAGTATGTAGTACACCGCTCTGGGCTCCTTGGAGGAAGAGCGGGAGAGAAATGTAAAAATACATAAAAATAAATAAATGTGTGCACACCTTAGAGGGAACACTTACACCATGAACGGAAACATTCTGAAACTATCCAAAACTAAATAAAGGGGAAATATAGTTTGCCAAACGGCTTGACCAATCCAGTGCTTGGCTGAAGGAGGGCAGATACAAAGAGCTACCTTCCTTCAGCATGTCCAAGGGCTTGGATATGCCTGGCACATTTCAGAATGACAATCTCCTATGCAGTGTCAAAACCTTTCAGAAGTGATTTGACACATCATGTTGGGAGTAGAATGGAGAGAATACTCGTATTTCTCGGCCACAGCACCTCCTTGGGAATTCATCCCACTCTTTGGATCCTGTCCGAAGGGAATCAAAGGACAGTACAGAACTAGGGACTGTGGTCAAGCAGGTTCAGTGCTTGGGCACAGCTATTTGAGTTAAAAGTTATTTGAGTAACTTTTTTTAAACTCACAGGAGTTGCCTACTAGGACAGGCATTGTCTAATGTACTGTTAAGCACTTCCGGTGGCATTCGGAGGTTTTATGGATCCGCAAGTTAGCAGTTGATGAGGCAGGCTGGCTAGACAATTAAATTACTACTGCAAGTGAAAGTGTAATCCCAAATTAATATATCAGCTCTAAAGGTGAATGGATGAGACCTGGTCTTGTGGTAGCAAGCATGACTCAGCTAAGCAGGGTCCATCCTGGTTGCATATCAAAGGGAGACCAGAAGTGTGAGCACTGGAAGATCTTCCCCTCAGGGGATGAAGCCGCTCTGGGAAGAACATCTAGGTTCCAAGTTCCCTCCCTGGCAGAATGTCCAAGATAGGGCTGAGAGAGATTCCTGCCTGCAACCTTGGAGAAGCCGCTGTCAGTCTGTGTAGACAATACTGAGTGAGATGGACCTATGGTCTGACTCAGTATATGGCAGCTTCCAGTGTTCCTATGGATGGATGGATGAATTGTTTATTTTGATCATTGATCAGAAACAGAAAAACAAACATAAAAGAAAATTTAGCTCTAAAGGTGAAACCAAACATCACAAGGCGCATGAGGCTGCCAGCAACCACCGTCATCTAGTGGGGAGTACCTCTTCTGCAATGTTCAGTGGAATTTAAGCTGGGCCCATATTATGCATTTTCTGCCTCCCACCCAGGAGCAGTCCCTGAAAGGGAACAGAACACAGTAGTCTTATTAACTGCTGGTTCTATATGGAGCTTTTAGTGTTTTTATGACATTTTAATGGTTTCTTGTTTTGAATGAAATGTGTTGTATTTTAATCTTAAGCTTGCCAGAGGGAAAATATCAGTGTGTGTGTATGCATGTGCACACATGTGCCAACTGGGGTCTTCTGCATGCAAACATGAAGATGCTCTTCCATTGAGCTATGGCCCCATCTCCATTGAGGGGGCTACGGCCCCATTACAACACTCACATGTAGTCTCCCATCCAAACGCAAACTGAAGTAGACTCTGCATAGCAGAGGGGACAAACCATGCCTGCCACCACAAGACCAGCTCTCCTTCCCCAGACCGACGTATTTGTGTGCTTACAAAAATATGCATAAAAGTATACCATAAAAAACACTTCCAACCCAACACTACTATGCCCAGGCACAACAGAAAGGGTCATTCTTGCTAATAAAGACAGAAAAGAAGCTGCCAGCACATGTTTAGGAACAACTTGACTTTCATTAGCCAACAATGCTCCAAGCCGGGCAGATTTTTAAAAATTTGATTTATATACCACCCTTCCAAAAATGTGTGACAGTCATTCTTACTCACCTATTCATGTTCTTACATAAGCTCCAGAACCGATTTAAGTCCGATTAAAACTTGGAGGTGAGCAATGCACAGCCCCACATTGAGGCAATGACTAAGGATTTTAGTCATCCATCTCCAGGTGGGCTTCAGTAGAAACCAATGAAAATGCTCTAACAGGAAGAATAAGGCAGGGGCAGAATAGGTAGAGCCCACACCACTTTTGACCACACAGAAGATAAGACTTTAAGAGGCTGTTCGCACGTGCGGCCTAATCTGAGCTAGCATCGGGCCTGATCCCAATGAGGCAGCACGGCCTAGCCCCACTATCTACCCCAGTTGTTAGCCAAAATCAATAGAGTGAGGGCAACTTGCCCAAAACCAGTTAGTGAAAGCAGGTAATTTTACTAGAATGATAACAAATACAATCCAATTTTCATCCCCCTGATTCAAGGGGCTATCCGACCCAGCATAACAAAGGGCAGAATGGTCATGGATCCATGCACTTTCAGTGCACACACACGTCTCAATTCTGGACACAGTTATTTGAGGATGCACAACATGGGTGATTTTTGTTTAACGCAGAGAGGCTGCTGAAGCCATGAGAAAAACAGACAACGATCTAACAGGAAGAAGGCAATCTGAGAGTGTCATTATGCATCAGCACTACTAAGGGAATAAAGAAGGTCCAGGTTCCTCAGTAGCTATCTGAGGAGAGGTATACATAGATGACTAATCCACTGTGATTAATTTTACATCACTCTATGATTAATTTTTCTCACCCCAGGACAAGTGATGAGAGTACAAGAGAGAGAGAGTGTGTGTGTGTCAAAGTTCTCCAGCTTTGTTGCCAGGAGTTGTTGATTCTCTCTTTCAGCTCACTTCATTTTTGAATCATCCTTTGAAAAAGGTCCACAACTCAGAGCTGACGTGGATGTTTTCACAGAATACTTAATCATCAAAAGGCTTTTCATAAAAAAATTATAAAGAATTAGACATTTATATCCGGCCTTCCATCATGGAACTCAAAGTGGCACACACATGAGGTTCCCATTCAGGTGCTGACCAGACCTAAATTGGTTTATGTTCATGCACCCTCAGACTATGCCTTTTTGCCAGTGCCATGCAGTGTTCCCTCTAACAGGGAATCCCAGATGTTGTTGACCACAACTCCCATAATTCCCAGCCAAAGGCCATTGCAACTGGGAATGCTGGGAGTTGTAGTCAACAACATCTGGGATTCCTTGTTATTTATTTTATTTATCACATTTGTATGCCACCCCAAACCTTTGTCTCTGGGCGGTTAACAATAGCATAAAACAAGTTAAAAAATATACAAGAACTTAAAACAATTTAAAAATCATCCATGAATTAAAACCTTAAAATCTTAAAGAACAGAAAAAGCTTGGGTGAAGAGGTGGGTTTTCAGATGCTTCCTAAAAATTGTCAGAGAGGGACTATTAGAGGGAATGCCAATGCCATGGCTTCTTCCCAGATAAACCCGAAAAGCCTCACTCTGGGTCCTTTCCAATTTTGGGGACACCTTCAGTTCCAAGGTTGTTCAGCAGGGCAGGGGATGTGTGAGGGGAAGTCAACTACCATTACAATTGCACAGAATAGGCATGCCCTTCGCTCGTCCTGATGGTTTCCAGCAACTTTGCAGCTGGAATCTGTTTGCAAGTAATTTTGATTCTGCTCTGGTCCCATGGCTTAGGGTAATAGGCTTCTTGTCTGCTCCTGGCCTCTCCCTTCCTTAATTAGACATGAGGGCTGACATTACATTTTTCATCCATCAGCATTTCCTCATACTATCCAGGAGCACATGGCATGTGCTGGCAAAATGCCCTATTATGAAACATGACTTCAGCAGAAGGAGCCTCCCTGCACAGAACCCGCTAAGCATCGCACAGGAAATCCTGATGTTTTAATGGTTTCAAGTGTATAATTGATTTCACTGCAGAAATAACCCAGTTAATGTGAAATTATGTGTTGTTACCCTGGTTAGACCAGTCTTACCGGATTATGATCAATGTCGAAATCAAACCCTTCCTACAGCTTAACAGCATCCAAGCTACTTATTTTATAGAGCAACTGAGTAGCAGTTCTACAGATGGGAAAGTAGCCCTTTCACTATACTGGTCAACTTGGACTTTTAAGTCAGAGACTCCTTTCTGTCTAAGGCTGTCAATTTCCCCCGCCCCGGCATGGGTCCCTGTGCAGATGCAGTGAAGTTTTTAGAGCAGTGATTCTCAGAGTTGGGTTCCCAGATGTTATTGGACTTCAACTCCCATAATCCCCAACCAAAGGCGGCTGGGGTTCATGGGAGTTGAAGTCTAATAACATCTGGAGACCCAAGGTTCAGAATTCCTGTTTTACAGCATGTGGGAGGACAGAATTTGAATAAAATAAAGTAAGTAATTCACTGCTAAATTTATGCTTGTCACGAAACTATTAAAGGAACAGATGTTCTGGCAGGACAAGAGACTATTTGCAGGCCAATCTGCCAGCAGCATTTGAAATGGAAGCATTTCAGTTCGGCATTTCCTGCTTCTACCACCATCATGTGCATTTGCTCTCTCCCTCTAAGCTACCATTCTGTCTGACCAAAACACAACCTCTGCATGACTCAACATGAACATACTCTCCAACATACACACAAAAGCCATTCAATAGAAGATATCGCCTTACCCCTTTCCAATTATCTGGGACAGATAGGCAGACAATTGAGAACAACCATCAGCAAATATTTATTTGTGGGTCCGATTGTGGACGAAATGTACTGTGCCAGTGAAAAATTAAGTTGCCGAATAAAGGCTGAATAAGTCCCGCTGGACCTGTACAATCTGCTCATGTTTTCTGGATTTTGATTTTTTTTTAATTAAGAGATTTAATATACCGCCCAATCCACAGACTCAGGGAGGTGTACAGACAAGAACAGCATCCGAGATTTAAAATGAGAGAGAGAGAGAGAGAGAGAGAGAGAGATTTAAAGGGCAAATGCCTGGCAGAAAAGAAACGTCTTCGATAAGATCTTAAAGGCTGAAAGGGAGGAGGCAGACTGAATCTGTGGGCGGGGGGGGGGAAATTCCGAAGTGAAGGGGCAGCAACAGAGAAAGCCCTTCCACGGGCCCTAGTACTACGGAACTCTCTGAGACCAGGGACTGAAAGAAAGGCAACCTGAGAAGATCTCACAGGATGGGACAGGACTGGCCGGGAAACGCAGTCCTGAAGGTAAGCAGGTGCTAAGCCCTGAAGGGTTTTAAAAGGCAAGAACCAGTACTTTGAATTGCATCCAGAAATCAATATATTGAATATAGTGTTCTGCTTTTATAAATAGGTCATAATCAGTCATAGTTCAAGGTTACCTGTAATTGATTCCGCTATCTGTTAAAAGGCAAGGTAAAGGTAAAGTGTGCCATCAAGTCGATTTCGATTCCTGGTGCCCACAGAGCCCTGTGGTTTTTCTTTGGCAGAATACAGGAGCGGTTTATCATTGCCTCCTCCCTCACAGTGTGAGATGGTGCCTTTCAGCATCTTCCTCTATCACTGCTGCCCAATATAGGTGTTTCCCATAGTCTGGGAAACATACCAGCGGAAATTCGAACCGGCAACCTTCTGCTTGTTAGTCAAGCATTTCCCCGCTGTGCCACTTAAGGTGGCAGATAGCTGTTAAAGGTAGTCCACCTCAAGAATAACCCGATGACCTTCCATTTTTCCCAGGGGATCCAAACAGTGTCCCTTCTAACAGGGATTCCAAGATGTTGTTGACTACAACTCCCAGAATCCCCAGCTGCAATGGCTTTTGCTTGGGGATTCTGATAGTTGTAGTCAACAACATTTGGGAATCCCTGTTCAAGGGAACACTGGATCCAAATGGTATGCTTGCATGATACAATCAGGTTGAAGACCTGAGTAGTAAAAGGAGCACGGTCCTGCACATGGCAGGCAGAAGTGTATGGATGGATTGATGGTTCAATTTTTATACCACCATTCATAAAGCATCCCAAGGCAGTTTACAAAAGTTAATAGACAACAAAATTCCATAAAGTCACATGTAAAACCTTAAAATCAGTTAAACAGTAAAAATTATAATACTCCCAAAAAACCCACCAGAAAAAAAGACAACAGAAGCAGGAGAGCTGAGAGACCCAGCAGCCCCTGGGGGGTAAAAGCCTGAATCAATAAAAAGGGCTTTAGTTTTTAAAAAGCAGCCACAGATATCAAAGAATGGACACCTCACTGGGAGAGTAGAGCCCGGGGACAGAGAAGGCCTTGTCCTGCGGTCACAACAATTTAGCCTCTCTCATCGACACACAGAGTAAAGCCCCCCCACCCCCACCCTGTTGGGCGGGCAGAAACCCTTGAGAGCAGAAACTCTCGGGAGCAGGACTTTAAAGCTAATAACCAGCTGTATGCATAATGGAAGTTTGCAAATCATTTAGGAACATAGGAAGCTGCTGCATACTGAGTCAGCCCATTGGTCTATCTAGCTCAGTATTGTCTACACAGACTGGCAGCAGCTTCTCCAAGGTTGCAGCCAGGAATCCCTCTCAGCCCTATCTTGGAGAAGTCAGAGAGGGAACTGGGAACCTTCTGCTCTCCCCAGAGTGGCTCCATCCCCTGAGAGGAATATCTTACAGTACTCACACTTCTAGTCTCCCATGCATATGTAACCAGGGCAGACCCTGCTTAGCTAAGGGGACAAGTCATGCTTGCTACCACACGACCAGCTCTCAAACAGTCCAAATGAAGCAGACAAACCTGACTGAGGTCAATAGGGGGGCTTTTCATGTTGCATTTTTACATTGCAAGACTATCAAACTCTCAACCAACTTTATTTTCACAAAGACCTGGTTTAAACGCAAGAAGTTTAAAGAAGACTGGTCCTGTTGATAGTGAGGTCTCCAAGGTCATCTTCTGTGAGGAGGGAGACACCAAGGGAAAACTGGTATGGGCACTTAGACTCTTTATTGGTCCATGCAGTAGCAAACACAGTTCTGGTTGCCTTAGAAATAAACTTACGTAGAATTCTTAACTGATGTGAGAAGTGCAAACATTCAAAACCAAATACAGAGAAGGGCACACAGGTCAGTTCTCCAGGAACAGGGCATGTACAGACCCACTTTCTGTCTTCATATTATATTACCTTGTCAAACTTGTCCACAATCATGTCCAAAAGCTTGGGTGTCAGTATCTGTGGAACCAGTTTTCAAGAATAACTTATCACATTCTTCCCAAATCTTTGCAAGAATAACGTTGGACAGGAGTCTGCTTATCTAAAGAGGGATATCGACCATGCCCTACATCATATCTTCAGAAAATAATATCACCGGTCATGTGATCTGTCTTGCCCATACAGGAATGATTATTTGGAAACACTCGTTTGATGTTCTGAAACATATGAAAACTCTCACATTTTATAAATTTTTATTCTGTGAAGATGCAACTCACTGTGCAAATGTACTCATGAGGGGTCAGTTGACTTCACTCACACTTTCAAATAGTCGACTTGGAGCAGATAATTCATCAGTCATTTTCAGACTTCTATGTTCACACAACTGCCATCTCAATAATACAGCTGGTAGGCAGAAGGGAAATATTTTAACATTACTTGGTGCTACGCTCCTATGCTACAGGGGAAGCTAAAGCTTTAAATGATATCCGAGTTCTCTCCAAGGTTGACATTGCTTCATTTCAGAGCCTTTAAGTACCAGCTGGGTGACCATTTGTAATACACAACATCAAAGGTGCTGGCAACAAACCCATCTCATTTTCAAGCAAACTTCTAAAACTAATAAAGGAAGGTAATGACTAGCCTACGAACAGGACTATAAACTACCTGGTGAAATGACAGACATCAAACCACCAATACTTAATCAAGCTTACTTGTCATAACACCTCTAACAGTGCCAAAGCGCCTTTCATGGAGCTTATATGTAGAAGAACAACTGAATATTCACTGTGCATTGACCTGAAACCATTTATCAAGGCAGACAGAGTCAAGAACAAACTTAACGCGGAAATGCTGTAGCTTCTGTATTGGTCAGAGAACTGGAGATCACGAGTTCAGTTCATTTATTAGCATCCCATCAGGAGGAAACAAAATAGTTGCTCTCCAAGGGCGTCACTATACTGTGTAAATGCCAAGCAGCTTGCTATATTGATGCACATTGCTGTAAACATAGAATATTCAGTCAGCTTTTATACAAGCAGGTGTTGCTGCTTTATTAAATATATATATTCAAAGCAAAGAAATGGGAGGGAGCTGGAATTGCTAAAATTCTACGAAGACACATAAGAACATAAGATCAGCCCTGCTGGATCAGGCCCAAGGAAGCCCATCTAGTCCAGCATCCTCTTTCACACAGTGGCCCACCAGATGCTGCTGGAAGCCTACAGGCAGGAGTTCAGAGCATGCCTTCTCTCCTGCTGGTACTCCCCTGCAACTGGTATCCAGAGGCATCCTTACAACCAGTGTTCCCTCTAACAGGGATTCCCAGATGTTGTTGACTACAACTCCCATAATCCCCAGCCAAAGGCCATTGCAGCTAGGGATGCTGGGAGTTGTAGTGAACAACATCTGGGAATCCCTGTTAGAGAAAACAGTGCTTGCAACTGGTACTCAAAGACACACAAGCACCTTGCAAAACGCTACCTATGTGTAAAATGCAACACCCATGCAATCGATTGGGGGAACTCCCACCCAGTGGTCCCTCTAATTTTTTCATCTCTGCGCGGAATGAGTTTTGTTCTGGGTGGGAGTATCAACGCAGTGTGTGCACATGTGCATTCAGAGTGGGGCCTGCCTGATTCAACCTGAGAAGAATCTAAAATGAACTGAGCAGACATCCAAAAACCTGTGAGCACGTCCATGTGTGCACGCCTTAGCGGGAGCGGTGCTCCCACCTCAACCATTTACTGCCAAGACTTAGCAGCGTCCTGCTCTCCTTCTCCAGGAACAAAAGGACTTCTTAAGCATACGAGGACACATGGATCCTCCAAGAAGCTGCCTTCCAATTAAGCTGCCAGCCAATAATTTAAATGTCTTTCCTCCAGATGAAAACAGATGCCTTTTTAGCTTTGCAAATGAGCCAGTGCAGATCACATGGAACTGGGAACGTGGAGAACAGTGAGCTCAAAGCATAATGTTGATAAACAGACAAGGAGACTTCCTGTATCACTTGACACCCAAAGAGTGGAGGCAGCATGTGAGCCAGAGCGGGGAAGGAATTTGGCAACACTTTCCCCAACAGAGCCACCTAATGGCACAGCAGGGAAGCAACCTGCCTAGAGAGCAGGAGGCTGTTGGTTTGAATCCCCGCTGGTGTGTTTCCCAGAATATTGTTGCAGGGGAGAAACGGCAGGTGAGAGGGCATGCCCTCAACTCCTGCCTGTGGCTTCCAGCGGCATCTGGTGGGCCACTGTGCGAAACAGGATGCTGGACTGGATGGGCCTTGGGCCTGATCCAGCAGGGCTGTTCTTATGTTCCATATTCTGGATTTTAGATATAGGAAGGTGCTGAAAGGCATCCTCTCACACTGCGATGGAGATAGCAATGGTAAACCCCTTCTGTATTCTATCAAAGAAAGCCACAGGGCTCTGTGGCTGCTAGGAGTTGACACTGACTCAATGGCACAATCTTTCCTTTTCTTTCTTTTCCCCCAACAGCACATGCCTGCCTGCTGCGCTGGGCTGGGCTGGTCACAGCCTAACTTCTGTCTGCTGCTCTGAATCATCAAGCAAGCTGGCGAAGCAATGCCACAGCACGGTACATGCTCTCTCTTGTTTATAGCACAATGAGATGAATGTGCTTTTAAGGAGCTCAGGGAGTGAAAGGGCATGAGACGTAAGAGGGGGTCAGGATGACAGAAGAGGGCTCTCGGCATCCAGCACAGTGCATTTGTGGGCCTATTCAGTGACTTATACATGCACACTAATCAGTCTTTATATCGAATGTCCCTTTGTCTTTACTTTTTGAACATATTGTCTGTTTACTGTTGGGGAAAGATGCGGACAAAAGGAAGGAAAAGGACAGGGCAGGCGCGGGGAGAGCTGCTAACAGAGTGCTGCTCTCTGAGCAAAGAGGCACCTTTTAAAGTGGCAATTCTCTTTTAAAATCACCTTTTAAAGTGGCGGTCCTTTTATATTTAGCAACTGGGGAGAGCAACCAGCCCTATCCAACCCCAGCACTGCATGTTTTCAGTGGCTGTTGCTGGTGGTGTCCACCTTATATTTCCTTTCAGTTTGTGAGCCCTTTGGGCCAGGGGACCACCTAATTCCTTGCTTTTCCTATGTAAGCCACTTTTGCTGAAAAGCAGGATGTAAGTATTCATAGTAGTGATGGCCAGAACATAAGAAGAGCCCAGCTGGATCAAGCCCATCTAGTCCAGCATCCTGTTTCACACGGTGGCCCACCAGATGCCGCTGGAAGCCCACAGGCAAGAGGTGAGGGCATGCCCTTTCTTAGGTAGAAGGGAAGGACCTGTTTGGCTAACCAACTGAATTCCTTTATATTTACACTTATAAGCTATCTTTCCTCCACTGACTGTGGAGGGGTGAACAGTATGTTTTAGAACGGCACAATCTAATTCTAGAATGAAAAACAACTGGATTGACAAGAAATTCAGGCATGTTAAACTCGCTTTTGATAGGGACAGCTCCTCCTTTTAACCATTCCTGTGACACTCGCCATCCAGTTCCCATAAGCTTTTCTTCCCCAAAACAACCCACCCTCACACTAACTTTGCTTCAAAGCTTACATTAATATATGAACTGAATTTGTGGCTATCAACGGGCAAAAATCACAGCCTGGCAGCATTCAAACATCAGCTGTATGTTCACCCAGTGAACAGTTATAAACCCAAATAGGACTGTGAAGGCCTTATATAGAATTATACAGAATAGAAGCACTTTTCAGAACTCTGAAGTGTGGCATGACTTTTAACCAATCAGTTATTACGGTCAAAGACCAGCACAGGTTATAATACAGTAAAACAGATAATAATAAAACTATATTGGAAATTACTATAAAACAGATTATTATGAAAAACTATATTGGAAATTACTATAAAACAGATTATTACGAAAAGGTTACATATATTGCTAAAAATTAATATACTGTATTTACTATAAAATATACTATAGAATAAAAGTGGGTCACCTTAAGTGGTGCAGAGGGGAAGTGCTTGACTAACAAGCAGAAGGCTGCAGGTCTGAATCCCTGCTAGTACTATATCGGGCAGCAGTGATATAGGAAGATGCTGGAAAGCATCATCTCATACTGTGAGGGGGGAGGCAATGGTAAACCCCTCCTGTATTCTACCAAAAAAAACCCACAGGGCTCTGTGGGCACTGGGAGTCAAAATTGATTTGACGGCACACTTTACCTTACCTTTAACTAAAATAGACTTTTAACCATCCAGGGCAGGTAAGAGAGTGGGAGAAAAGTGAATTTTCTCCCAGCCTTTGAATGCACGTTTAAGAGGGTAACAAGACAGGAAAACTGTCCGAGTCAGATAGATTTTGACACAGGTAAGGTAAAGCTGTGCCGTTGAGTCAGTGTCGACTCCTGGCGACCACAGAGCCCTGTGGTTTTCTTCGATAGAATACAGGAGGGGTTTACCATTGCCATCTCCCATGCAGTAGGAGATGATGCCTTTCAGCATCTTCCTATATTGCTGCTGCCCAATATAGGTGTTTCCTATAGTCTGGGAAACATACCAGCGGGGATTCGAACCAGCAACCTCTTGCTTCCTAGGCAAGTTACTTCCCCGCTGCGCCATTAGGTGGCTTTTGACACAGGTAGCCTGCCATTTAAAAGAAAACAAACAAACAGCCAACCCCTGTGGCAGAAGTATCACCAAAAGGTCCAGGGGCTTGGTCCATAATTTGTAGAGCAAGATATGAGAGGATTCTGTGTGGATGCCTCAGGGTGTTTAGTGGGCAGAATGCACTTCCTCATTTGAAACAGACACACTTTACCCATGCTCAAGAACAGTCACCTTGCCGACTAGCACGGATAGTTTAAAATCTTTCCTAAACTTATGACATGAGAGAGGTGGAGAACACAATGTTGATTTTTGCCAACAATCACCAGTCATGATAGTTAGTAGAACTTCCATGGTCAGAGGTACTATATCTTGAGATATTAGCAGACAAAGAAAAGGACAATCAGGGCTGGCCATCACTTTCATGCCACACACATGAGATCACCAGAGAGGCATCTTGCTGAGCACTGTTAGCAACAGAAAGCTGGACCATGGCCCGGGAAACCTCATCACTCAGTGTAGGACAGAAGATTTATTCCACATATGCTCAAAGGATCCTCGTTATTACCTTATCATCATTATTATTACTTTATTGTTGAGACCAACGATAGGGCTCCACTCAGGAATCACTACTGAAGGTGCCTTGAGCATGTGTAAAAGGAAACTACTGCTGATCAACAAGTCACCTCACGAAGTCCTCATGCCAGGGCCTGATAGCAGGGGATGGATGAAGGACTCCCAGCTCAGAAGGGCTGGGATTACTAGAAAGGTTTTCATAAGTCCAGGCAGTATCTTCAATTTTAGACAAAAACCAAGCCTAAAATCCTAGGCACAACTCCTTCACTCCCTTTATTTGGAAAATAAGTCCACTCAGCTCAACGGGATCTAGAAACATAGGAAGCTGCTTTATACCAAGCCAGACCATTGGTCCATCTAGCTGAGTACTGTCTACACCAAGGATTCTCAACATTGGATCCCCAGATGTTAGAGGACTTCAACCCCCATAATCCCCAGCCCCAGTGACCTTTGGTTGGGGATTATGGGAGTTGAAGTCCAATAACATCTGGGGACCCAACGTTGAGAAACCCTGGTCTACACCAGGCCTGCTCAACTTTGGCCCTCCTGCAGATGTTGGCCTACAACTCCCATAATCCCTGGATATTGGCTACTGATGCTGGGGATTATGGGAGTTGTAGTCCCAAAACAGCTGGGGGGCGCTAAGTTGAGCAGGCCTGGTCTACACCGATTGGCAGTGGCTCTCCAAGGTTTCAAACAGACGTCTTTCCCAGCCCTATTTGGAGATGCTGCCAGGGACTGAACCTGGGACCTTCTGCATGCAAAGAAGATGCTCTGCTATTGAGCTACAGCCCCAACTCCAATAAAAGAGCACAGAAGTACATAGACGGGAAGAAGACTTCTCTCAAACATCCTGGGCCCAGACTGCAAAACACTTGAGAAGTGAAAACCACAACCTTGGATTTAGCTCAGAAGCATATAAGCACCCAGAGAAGCTCCTACAGAATTGGTATCATAGGTAGACAGGAAGATGCTGGCTACTGAGTCAGACCATTGGCCCACCGAGCTCAATATTGTCTACTCTGACCGGCAGCAGCTCTGCAAAGTTTTAGGCTGAAGTCTTTCCCAGACTTACCTGGAGATGCCTAGGAGCATGCAAACCAAATGCTGTACCACTGAGCTACAGTCCTCTTCCCTGTGAGTAGGGACCAAGTCCAGTTTTCTGTTACTAACTGTAATCAGCTAGTTGTTTCTGGGAAGCTCACACAAGTAGGATCTTGTGTGATTTTTGTTCTGTTTCTTTGCTGAAAGAAATCAACTCATTTCAAAACAGGAGTTCCAGTCTGGAGTCCCAGCTGCTGCTGGACTACAAATCCCATCATCTCCAGCCACAATGACTAAGGCTGAGGATAATGGGAGTTGTAGTCCAACAAAAGTTGGGGACCCAAAATTGGCAACACCTGCCTTAAGCATCCAAAGATTTTTCTTTTAAGATCAGGGCTTCCAGCTCAATCCAAGACAACGTTTACAATGAACATCAGAAGAGTCTGCTGAGTCACAACAAAAGTCTACCTTGCTTGCCACACACTGGCTAACCTTTCTGAGAGCCCACTGGTTGGCTGCTGATGGGAACGCAACACTAAAGTAAGAGACCCCTGGGCCCAAGATGGAGGTCATCTTGTGTCCTCAGTAAGCTTTGCCTTAGAATTGAGCTGAAAGCCCTGATCGGAATAAAAAAATGGATGCTTAAAAGGATTTGATTTCCTGCCAACAAAGAGAAAAGACAAAAGCACGAACACAGGATTCTGCTTGTGAACTTCCTAGAGACATTTCGCCAACCATCACTGGGTGGCTGAAAGCTCGCCCAGGGATCCGTCAGGGCTCAATTACTCTTTGGTTAACAGAAGGAACACTCTGTGCCTGCTCAAGGCACCCTCGTCATTATTTCAGACTGTTTGAGCTTGAAGGCAGTTTGACACTTTGTGTGTGTACGTGTGTGTACATAAATACACCACGAAAGAAAAATGTTATCTCAATATGTATTTCAAAATGGCTTGAGCTTGAAGGCCATTGATGAGAGAGAGAGAGAGAGAGAGAGTGTGTGTGTGTGTGTGTGTGTGTGTGTGTGTGTACACATACATAAACACAACACAAGATATATGTATAAACATCAGAGCAACTGAAAGAGGCAGAAGCCCAAACATCTTGCACGTTATATTTCTGTTTGTTAATCAACATTCCCCTTAGAGGATGGGGCTGCTCTGGGAAGAGCATCTGCATGCTTGCGTGCAGAAGGTTCCCAGTTCCCTCCCTGGCAGCATCTCCAAGATAGGGTTGAGGGAGACTCCTGCCTGCAACCTTGGAGAAGCCGCTGCCAGTCTGTGAAGACAATACTGAGCTAGATAGACCAATGGTCTGACTTGACAGAAGGCAGCTTCCTATGCTCCTATAAAGAATACCTAACCACCTAAAGATTCAGCGGGGAAGTAACTTGCCTAGGGAGCAAGAGGTTGGCAGTTTGAATCCCTGCCTGGATGTCTCCCAGACTAAGGGAAACACCTATATCCAGCATCAGCCATATAGGAAGATGCGGAAAGGCATCATCTCATCCTGCATGGGAGGAGGCAATGGTCAACCCCTCCTGTATTCTACCAAAGGCAACCACAGGGCTCTCTGGGCACCAGGAGTCAACACCGATTCGACGGCTCAACTGCTTTGCTTGCTGAAGGTCCCAGACAATAGTGAGCTTGGCTCTCCAGATATTACTGGATTTCAACTCATGGTATAGTGCTTAGAGTGCTGGAGTAGGACCAGGGAGACCTGAGTTCAAATCCCCATACAGCCGTGATGCTAGCTGGGTGACTCTGGGCCAGTCACTTCTCTCTCAGCCTAACCTACTTCACAGGGTTGTTGTGAGGAGAAACTCAAGAATGTAGTATACCGCTCTGGGCTCCTTGGAGGAAGAGCGGGATATAAATGTAAAAATAAAGATTAAATAAAAATAAAACTCCCATCATCCCCAACCAAAGGCCCCTGGGGCTCGGGATTATGGGAGCTGAAGTCCAATAACATCTGGGAATCGAAGGCTTAGCTAGCTAGAGACCAATGGCCTCAGTGGAAGGCACATTCCTCTGTTCCTATGGGATCCAGAAAATGTTTGCATGGAGTTCTGTTTGCAGCTGTAGAAGCGGTCCACACATATAGAGAACCCTAGCTACAGAATATAATCACATGCAACGCTATAGGTGGGCGCTCATAGGAAGTTGTCTTCTACTGAGTCAGACCCTTGGTCCATCTAGCTCAGCATTGACTACCCAGACTGGCAGCAGCTTTTCCAAGGTTGCAGGAGTCTCTCCCAGCCCTCTCTTGGAGATGCTGCCAAGAACCGAGCATGTAGGTGCTCTCCCCAGAGTGACCCCATCCCCGAAGGGGAATATGTTCCAGTGCTCACACTTCTAGGCTCCCATTCATATGCAACCAGGGCAAACCCTGCTTAGCTAAGGGGAGAAGTCATGCTTGCGGCCCCTAGACCAGCTCTCCTCTCGAGCCTCACAGGGCTCTCCCCAACAAGGACTACAACTCCCAGAATCCCCCAAGTAAAAGCCATTGCACCTGGGTGTGTGTATGTGTGATGGGAGCTGTAGTCCACATCATCAGGGAGGAATCCCTGCTAGAGGGAACACCGCTCCCCTGGGTGGGATGCACGGCAGCAACGGGGGCACTCTGTGCATGCCCCGGGGACAGGCACCCTCCCGAGCCTCCCAACATCTTGGAGCCCGAAGGAAGGCCGCCTGCTAGGTTACAACTAGGAGGGGGAGGAGGCGTGGGGGGCACCCCTGTGTCCTCTCCCTGCTGTGCTCAGGGCGGCTCCCAGAGCCAGCAACAGCTCCCGGCCAGGGGTGGAGATGGTGGGGTGACCTTCTTCTTCTCCTCCTCCCGTGGTGGTGGTGGGGGGGGTGGGCTGCGGCGGCTCACCTGATGTAGGGGCTGGCGGCAGCCAGGATGTTGGTCTGCACGGGGATCTCCTCACCCTCCAGCACCAGGTGGGCGTCGCAGAAGCGGCCCTCCTCGCGGAAGGAGCTCAGCGCCCGCAGCAGCCGGGCCGGGTGCTGGGGGTCCGACACGGCAGACATCCTTGGCGGCGGCGGCTCCTTCCTCTGCCCGCGCAGGCCGGGCCCCGCCAGCCTTGCCGCCCTCTCCGCTCTGCTCTCTGCTCCACCTCGCGCTTCTTCCTTCCTCCTCCGCCAGCGGCTGCTGCTGCTGCTGCTGCTGCTCACCGCCCGCTCTTGCTGCTGCTGCCCGGCGGCCGGCGCCCCGCCATGGCTCAGCCCCAGCAGCCCGGCGTCGCCCTTGACGTCATCTCCCCGCGCCGTCTCCGCCTCCTCCTCCGGGCGGGGCTCACCCAAGGAGGAGGGGGCGGGCGGAGGCGCCGGGGAAGAAGAAGAAGAAGGAGAAGAAGAAGGCGCCTGCTTTGCCGAACGGGGAATAGGCCCATCTCCTTCTCCTCCTCCTCCTGCTGCTGCGAAGAAGGAGACCCACCGAGGGCGGCACTCTGCATGGGGGTGGGGGGGGAGGAGGCGGCACGCTGCTTGCTCGACACCCCCCCCCAACGGGGGCCTCCCTCCCAGCCCCACCTCTGTGGCTGGCTCCCAGCATTCCCTGCTGGGCTACTGCCTTGCCCATCATACGCCCCACCCCCAGCCACAATGGGGGGACCCGTTCTCAAACTCAGCCCCCTCGCCCGCAGCCCCACTTAGATGGTGGTTAGGCTACTGCCATTCCCATCATCACCCCCAGCCACAATGGCCAGAGGCCATTCTCAAATTGGCCCCCCCACCCCTGCCCCACACATGGTTGGGGGGACAGTTCCTGTCATCCCCAGCCAGAATAACTTCTTGGGGCACTCTGCTGTCCCTAAGACCAGGGATGCTCAATTGGGGGTCCCCACATCCATATATTGCTGGACTACAATTCCTATCATCCCCAGCCACAGTGGCCAGAGGGCATTCTCAAACTTGGGTCCCCAACCCCACATATCGTTGGACTACCATTCCCATCACCCCCAGCCACAATGGCCAGAGGCCATTCTCAAATTGGTCCTCTCCCCTGCCCCACACATGGTTGGCGGGACAGTTCCTATCATCCCCAGCCGGAATAACTTTTCGGGGCACTCTGCTGCCCCTTAGACCAAGGATGCTCAATTGGGGGTCCCCAACCCCACATATTGCTGGACTACAATTCCTATCACCCCCAGCCACAACGGCCAGAGGTCTTTCTCAAACCTGCATCCCCAACGCCACATATTGTTGGACTACAGTTCCTATCATCCCCAGCCACAATGGTCAGAGGCCATTCTGAAACTTGGGCCCCCAGCCCCACAGATAGTTGGGGGACAATTCCTATCATCCCCCACCACAATAGCCACTTGGGGCACTCTGCTACCCTGTAAACCAGGGATTCTCAAATGAGGGTCCCCATCTCCATATATTGTTGGACTACAATTCCTATCACCCTCCTGCTACAATACCCAGTGTCTGCAGACCCAAGTTTGAGAATCCCTGGAGCCATACCATTCTGATCTATTCCAGCCACAATGGACTCCTCATTGTGGCTGGAGAGGATAGGATTGTAGTTTGCATCACAAACAATGCCATTGAGGTGTCCCTTTGTGTCTCTACAACAGTACCTGATTTGGTTCATATTGGTCCAGGTGTTGTGTGGTTGGTGGGACACACACACACAAACACATGGACACATGGAATACTGGGTGGTCTCATAAGCCTACTGGAAAAGGATTGATTGATGTAAGTGCCGTCAAGTCGGTGTCAACTCTTAGCTTACAGTAGGCTAATAATAATAACCAGCTCTTAGGAACATAGGAAACTGCCATATACTGAGTCAGACCATAGGTCTATCTAGCTCAGTATTGTCTTCACAGACTGGCAGTGGCTTCTTCAAGGTTACAGGCAGGAGTCTTTCTCGGCCCTATCTTGGAGAAGTCAGGGAGGGAACTTGAAACCTTCTGCTCTTCCCAGAGCGGCTTCATCCCCTGAGGGGAATATCTTGCAGTGCTCATGCAGCAGGTCTCCCATTCATATGCAATGAGAGCAGACCCTGCTTAGCTATGGGGACAAGTCATGCTTGCTACCACAAGACCAGCTCTCCTCTCCCGCGGAGGGGGAGGGCCAGGTGGCACCCACCGCAGCTGGGGTAATCCACAGGAAGGGCCCGGATCACGTCCAGAGTTGCCGCCACACGCCCCCTCCCCCTGGGGAGGGGGAGTTAGCGCCTCTTCCAGTCACGGCTTGCGCCCAGCCCTGCTGACCGCCCCAGCCCTCAGAGCCAATCCTTATCCCGAAGTTATGGATCCGGCTTGCCGACTTCCCTTACCTACATTGTTCTAACATGCCAGAGGCTGTTCACCTTGGAGACCTGCTGCGGATATGGGTACGGCCCGGCATGAGATTTATACCCTCTCCCCCAGATTTTCACGGGCCAGCGAGAGCTCACCAGACTCCGCCGGAACCGTGACACTTTGCAAGGCTCGGGCCCCTCTCTCAGGGTGAACCCATTCCAGGGCACCCTGCCCTTCACAAAGAAAAGAGAACTCTCCCCGGGGCTCCCGCTGGCTTCTCTGGGATTGGTCGTGTTACTGCACTGGACGCCTTGTGGCACTCGTCTCCGCCACTCTGGATTTGGGGATCTGAACCCGACTCCCTTTTGACTGGCCGAGGGCCACGGAGGCCATTGTCCGTCCCTTCAGAACGGCGCTCGCCTATCTCTTAGGACCGACTGACCCATGTTCAACTACTGTTCACATGGAACCCTTCTCCACTTCGGCCTTCAAAGTTCTCGTTTGAATATTTGCTACTACCACCAAGATCTGCACCCGCAGCAGCTCCACCCGGGCCCGCGCCCTAGGCTTCAAGGCCCACCGCGGCGGCCCTCCTACTCGTCGCGGCGTAGCCCCCGTGGCATGCACAGCCGGCGACGGCCGGGTATGGGCCCGATGTTCCAGCGCCATCCATTTTCAGGGCTAGTTGATTTGGCAGGTGAGTTATTACACACTCCTTAGCGGATTCCAACTTCCATGGCCACCGTCCTGCTGTCTATATCAACCGACACCTTTTCTGGGGTCTAATGAGCATCAGCATCGGGCACCTTAACCCGGCGTTCGGTTCATCCCGCAGCGCCAGTTCTGCTTGCCAAAAGTGGCCCCCTTGGCGGCTCACATTCCACACCCGGCTCCATGCCAGCGAGCCGAGCTTCTTACCCATTTAAAGTTTGAGAGTAGGTTGAGATCGTTTCGGCCCCAAGACCTCTAATCATTCACTTTACCAGATAAAACTGCGAGAGATGGTCACAAGCGCCAGCTATCCTGAGGGAAACTTTGGAGGGAACCAGCTACTAGATGGTCCGATTAGTCTTTCGCCCCTATACCCAGGTCGGATGACCGATTTGCACGTCAGGACCACTGTGGACCTCCACCAGAGTTTCCTCTGGCTTTGCCCTGCCCAGGCATAGTTCACCATATCTTACAGCGCTCACATGTAGTTTCCCATTCAAATGCAAAGCAGGGTGGACCCTGCTTAGCATTCATGCTTGCTACCACAAGACCAACTCTCCTCCCATTCCTGTGTTATTCATGCAAATTATCCCGGACTCAAGCCTCATGATGTTTTACCAGCAAAAATTAGTTCAACTGCTTCCAGCATCATTACTGCAGTGGTATGGATTTAAGATTAAGCAGGTCAGCGTAACAGGGAATTCAACAAAAACAAACACACCCTATGATTTGTCGGCCTGCAAGTGACAGTGTGTTGTTGGCTTCACCCTGATTATAATCTTCTGCATGGAATTCCTACGAGGATATTGGTCGGGGTACAACGTTGTAAGTGGTTCTATAGATTTCATCAGTCCCAATTGTGTGCTTAGCTGGAGAGCTTGGCATCTTATCCTGTATCACTGAAGTCACGTTTTTGACCATGTACACCTGTGGCGATGGGATCGATGCCAAAACCGACCCCAATCAAGCCGATCAGACAGGATAAAATAATAGGAGAGATGATGGGAAGAAATTCTGGGCTTGCAGTGGCGATGAAGTCTCCCCTTTGCTAAGCAGGGTTTGACCTGGTTTGCTTTTGGATGGGTGACTACATGCAAGCACTGTTTGCTGTAAAATATCTGCCTTCGGGGATGAGGCCATAACTCAGTATTGCCTACGCTGGACCCCAGGTTCAGTCCTTGACAGGACTGAACTGCGGTCCAGGTTCTGCGTGGCTTGGATCGAGGCCACACAGAGGCCCATTGGGCAGGTGCAGTGGCCTCCAAAATGGCCACCGCACCATTGGGGGAAAGGCCCAGGCTGGTTTTGGATGTATGGGAGAACAGTGGGGGGAGGGGGAACCTCCAGACCCCACCCCCGCCACCTCAGAGAACCTCCCCCCCAGAGGGGGTAAGTTTGAATTTTCTAAAAAATACTATGAACCCCCCAAACAGGGTGGGGGGCAGGTTCTGTCTGTGGTCGGACCGAACAGAGGGTGGTTCGGTTCGACCCCGAACCGTCGAACCAAACCGGTTCGATATTGAACACATTTGCACATCCCTATATAGATGCTGAAAGGCATCATCTCATACTGCATGGGAGGAGGCAATGGTGAACCCCTAGTGTATTCCACCAAAGAAAACCACAGGGTTCCAGGAGTCGAAATCGACTTGACAGCACACTTTTACCATTACTTCCTATGTCCCTAATATGTTACAGGAGTCAGTAGGGACAGTCCAAGGGTCATCCCGATCTCCAATTGGAGGCACGGAGAGAGTATCAGACAAGTTGCGGGAAATGAACAAAATGCTTCAGGAGGACAAAGGAAAACAGAAGTAGTGGAGGGCAGGGTAGCACCCATGGTAGTAGAGCCTGGCATTTGCTGCCCCCTCTCCCACTCCTCACGCTTGTGCCAGAGGTGACCACCTCACCCTGCCTCATGGAAGTAAGGCCCCTGGGAATCAGACTGTTCATTTCACGAAAGTGACTTGTGGATGTATTTTATTTAGCAGCTTTTTATACCTCCCCCCCCCAAGTCTCTGGGCGGTTCACAATCTAAACATTGCATGGTTCACGGATGCATTGCACCGGATCTGTCTGTGTTGATCCGGCTTTTGAGTTGAGCAAGGTCTTCAAGCAGTTAATCCAAAATGTCTTGGAGATCCAATGTGCCCCGTGGAAGTTGAGCTCAGATCTGTGCGACTTGAGCTCAAATCTTGACCTAGCCATGAATTCAGCAGGGATGGCCTTGAGTGAGTTGCACATGTAGAATCCAAGGGAAAGAGCTGTGGTCCGCAAGGACAAGGCAGTGGAGTGGAATCAGGAATATTCATAATTTAATGAAATAGATATTATGTACAGAGAGGCCAAAGGCAGACTGCTTTTCAGTACTCTTGCTGCTGGCTGGTTTTTTATTTTTTTAATCCACACCTCTACTCCACACTTCTACTGGCATACAAGTAACTAAACCTCCCTTCAAAAGCTGGCCTGGATCAAGGAATGGATTAACCAAAACCACCACAACATCTTGTTCTGTTTCCAATCTGCCTACCAAACTTTGTATATCAACGGCCAACTCTCAACATCGCTTAGTATAAGAGCTACAACAAAGGAAACTTTTGAGAACTGTGGTAATGTATCTGGAGTTTTCTTGTCTATTTCTGTTTTGATTTATGCAATATTGGCCCGTTTTCAAAATAATAAATACAGTCTGTATTTGCCTATTGCAGTTTCCCCAATCGTGGATCTGAGTATCCATGACAGGGAAATTGGGATCACCCTCACCAAGCCCGGGCCACACCCCCTTTGTGCATGATGTCAGATGCATGGGGGCATGGCCTCGAGCTCCAGAGACCCCAAGCAAGCTCCCTTGCTGTCATTTCAGGCAGCGCTTGCTGCCTGACAGCATCTATTTCCCTTTCTCTCCCTCGCTGGAGACAGAGAAAGGGAAATAAAGGCTGTCAGGCAGCAAACGCTGCCTGAAAAGGACAGGGGAGAACTTGCTCGGGGCTCTCCAGAGCCTGGTCATGGGGAGTTCACTTGGGGGTTTTCCGGAGCCCGAGCCATGCTCCGTGCATGTGATGTCACATGCATGAGACATTGCTAGAGGGGCTGCCAGGCAGTGCTAGACCCAAGCCACCATTCGGCTGGCTCCATGCCTGGGTTAAATATAGGTCATAATATTTACCCAAAAGGAAGAAGACCCTGAATTTAAGACAACCCCCCATTTCTAACATCAAAGAACTTGGAAAAAACCTAGTCTTGGATTCAGGTAAATACAGTACATCTATAGGGGGGCAAACCTTGATTTAAAAAAAAATAAAAAATCACGTAGTGGATTCATCCCCCAGATGGTATGGACCACCCCAGCGTTCACATGAACTAAAGGGCTGACTGGCTACTTTGTGACTTTTCCCTTGGCCCTAACAAAGGTATAATCTATATATTTAATTCTCCTGGGTGTGCCAGGGAAAAATAAGTCCCGGCAGCCCAGCTGATTGGCTGGGCTGCGGGGGTGCCTGATTGGCTGGCGCACCCAGGAGTCCCCGCTGGTGGGGGCACTCGGCCCACTAGCGGCCACGGTGGGGGCACTTGGCCCGCTGGCAGCAGCGGCTGCGGCAGTGGCACTTGGCCCGCTGGCGGCCGCGGCGGCGGCACTTGGCCCGCTGGTGGTGGCGGCGGCACTTGGCCTGCGGCGGCGGGCCAGGCGGCGGCGGTGGGCCCCAGCCCGGCCGCAGATGTGAGGCGGCGGGGGTGGCCCGGCCTGGCAGCATGGAGTTGGTGGCGGCGGGACTCGGCCCACCCACGCAGATGTTCTGTGCCCGGGCCCACTAGTATGTTATATATTGCTGTTTGCTTTTCCCTAATTGACCCACACAGCTACCTGAATTTCTGGTCTTAATCGCCCCCAAATCCCAGTCTACCTATTGCAATTAAATGGTGTGTTATCGCTTCCCCTAATAATTAGTGTGGCTACAGAGCCCCAAGCCACCTAATGGCACAGCGGGCAAATGACTTTATTAGCAAGCCAGAGGTTGCCGGTTCAAATCCCTGCTGGTATGTTTCCCAGACTATGTGAAATATCTCTATCGGGCAGCAGCGATATAGGAAGATGCTGAAAGGCATCATCTCATACTGTGTGGGAAATTGCAATGGTAAACCCCACCTGGATTCTACCCAAGACAACCACAGGGCTCTGTGGGCGCCAAGAGTTGACACTGACTCGACCACACACTATCTTTACAGAGCCTCAAGTACTCCTTACAAATTGCTCAGAGGACAACTGCTGACTCACACAGGTCCTAATCATGACACGACGTGCCATTGCAAGCATCCTGAAAGTTTATTGAGCATTGAAATATGGGCTCATGATGAAAGAATGCTTGTTTTCCTCCTTTCCCATGCAGAGGTGTACCTAGGTAATCTTGAAGCCTGGACCTAAAGACTTTTGGAGCCCCCATTCTTAACACATTTTCCATGTGACCACACCATCCAGGACAGACTAAAAAGGATTTGGGGGCCCCCAAGGGGGGAGTTGTAGGCCAACATCTGCAGGAGGGATGAAGCTGAGCAGGCCTGCATTAGACAGTCCTAGCAGGTCACCCAGGATGCCAATTCTTGGGGGTGGGGGGCCCTGCAGCTGCCTCTGCAGAAGTCAAGTGGGTAGGGTCCACCTCCCAGTTGATCTCCGGTTTGATTTCTCCCTGCCTCCCAATTGCTCTCTGACCCTGCCTTGCTCTACTCTGTTACTGCTGCGGCTATCCTACATAAGAACCTAGGAAGCTGCCTTATACCAAGTCAGACCATTGGTCCATCTAGCTCAGGATTGTCTACCCAGACTGGCAGCGGCTTCTCCAAGGTTGCAGGCAGGAGTCTCTCTCAGCCCTGTCCGGAGATGCTGCCAGGGAGCAACTTGGAACCTTCTAACTAACTTTAATCTTCCCTTTCCAAACCTTCCCTTTCTCCCCACCTAGTGACACCTAGTGGCCCTGAACTATATGTAACTATTAGCACAGGCCCCATCCCCTAAGGGGAGTATCTTACAGTGCTCACACATGTAGCCTCCCACTCAAACCCAAACTGGTTCTCGTGTTATGCGAGAGGGAGGAAAATTTCTCTCTATCCGCTCATTCCATATACCATGCATAATTTTATTGATCTCGATTATGTCACCCCCTCAGGTGTCTTTTTTCTAAACTAAACAGGTGTTGTAGCCTTGCCTCATAAGGAAGGTGCTCTAGGCCCCTGATCATCTGGGTTGCCCTCTTCTGCACCTTTTCCAGTTCTATAATGTCCCTTTCCAGGTATGGTGACCAGAACTGCATACAGTACTCCAAAAGTGGCTGCACCACAGATTTTACAAGGGCATTATGATATTAGCAGTTGCATTTCCAATCTCCTTCCTAATGATTCCAAGCATGAGCATGACCTTATTCACAGCTGCCACACACTGAGTCCACACTTTCAATGAGCTGTCCATCACGACTCCAAGATCCCTCTCCTGGTTCAGTCATGGAAAACTCAGACCCCATCAGCGTATATGTGGATATGGCCCGGATATGCACCACTTTCTCGGCCCCAATATGTACCACTTTCTCCAGTCAGCCAGGGCTCATGTGTGGAGTCATTCATTAATACAGAAAAAAAATGCGCTTTTATACATTGCATGGCAACTCTATCTTGGAGCCAATGCTGCAGTGCTTTTGCTACTTCTTAACTGGAAAAAATGGTATATTTAAGTATTTGTGGTACATAATGCAATTAGATGTTCATGTTTAACTGCTCACCTGGTGTATATATTTATGACTGAAGCCAAATAATTTCTAGGTATTGAGTATTTCTTTTGTATTGCTTTGGCCTTCAGCTTAAGAGTAATGTGTGTTCAGCTGAAATTATCTTTCTTCTATCAAAACATTTTGCTTGAGACTCCTTAGGGAATACCACATAAGAGAAGCTTGTGGTCTTTCTTTCTGCAGGGGGTCAAATTATGTTGTCGCTGCTAATTGTCATGTTCTTTGACTACGGAACTTAGAGTTCATGTTTGCTGAACTTTGATTATTGAGGTTCAGCATCACAGATGTTATCAACCACACTGATTTAACAATGGGGCTCTTTATAGCTTGATAGCAGGACTCTTAGCACAGGATGGATTGCAGTCAGGAATTCTCAACTGCGGGTCTGCAGATGGTGTTGGACTACAACTCCCATCATCCCCAGCCAAAGGCCATTGTGACTGGGGATGATGGGAGGGGTAGTGCAACAACATCTGCCGACCCATGGTTGGGAACCCCTGGCTTAAGTCCAAGGAAGTGAACAAAGAGGGAATCTGGAGGTTCCAGATTCATGGTTAATTAACTATACCCAAATACAACCCAAAGTTAACTCAGTTACTTCCCATACAGCATCATCATGTGCCTGTTTACTCAAATTGTATTCAATAGGATTTACAGCACAGAGGGGAAATGACTTGACTTGCAAGCCAGAGGTTGCCGGTCCGAATCCCTGCTGGTTTGTTTCCCAGACTATGGGAAACACCTATATCGACCCCTGCTAACTGGGCAAAGAGGCACCTTTTAATGTGGTGATTCTCTTTATTTAGCAGGGGGAGAGGAACTGGCCCCATCCACCCCCAGCACAGTACTTCCAGTGACTGTTGCTGGTATGTTTCTTTTTAGAATGTGAGCCCTTTGGGGACAGGGAGCCATCTTATTTGTTATTTCTCTGTGTAAACGGCCCTGAGCCATTTTTGGAAGGGCAGTATAGAAATTGAATTATTTTATTATTATTATTATTATTATTATTATTATTATTATTAAAAAAAACCAGCATGAGCCATTTTTGGAAAGGTGGTATAGAAACTGAAGGAAGGAAGGAGGGAAGGAAGGAAATATCGGGCGGCAGTGATCTGGTCTTGTAGTAGTAAACATGAATTGCCCCCTTTGCTAAGCACGGTCTGTCCTGGTTTGCATTTGAATGGGAGGCTACATGTAAGCACTCTACGATGTTTCCCTGAGGGGATGGGCCCTCTCTGGGAAGAGCACCTGCATGCTTCCATGCAGAGGGTTTCAAGTTCCCTCCCTGGCATCTCCAAGATAAGACTCCTGCCTGCAGCCTTGGAGAAGCCGCTGCCGGTCTGTGTCAACAATACTGAGCTAGATGGACCAGGGGTCAGACTCGGTAGAAGGCAGCCTTCTATGTTCCTATGGCAAGGAAAATGGTGCTTTGTGATTATGTTTGTCATTGTACCATTTGTTGTGTTTCTTTTTTGGCTGTAACTTATGTTTGCTTAAAACACGTTATTGTTTACACTGTTTGTTGCAAGCTGATCTGAGTACCTTTTGGGATGCAAGATGTGGGGTCAAAGTGATTTTCTTAAACAGATGGTTTTCGAGTAGGTGCAGGGTAACAACTCTCACCTGCTGAAATGGCAAAGCACGATTTACTTTTAAGCTAGTAAAGCCACTAAAACAAGTCCAGTTGAAGGATGTGCAGGAGAAAACCTTGTTTGAGATATAATTAACATATACATCAAAATGATATAAAGCCACGTTAGATCGGAAACGACATTTCTTCCACACAGGAGAGAGAACAAACCTTGCTTTTTGGAGAGCGAGCGAGCGAGAGGGAGAAAAGGCCACAGAAATATTCACACAACAGCAGAAGCTATCCCTAAACAAACTGTATCAAACTGTATTGTAGCACCTGAAATTTGGTATTTTGCTTTGGTAGTTGAACTTAAGCAGTGAAGCAGTGAAGTCATCCAGGCCGACTTGGACCTCAAGCTCATGACAGTTGAAGGACAGCTTTTCTGACAAGACCAATTCACAGAGAGCGTTGTGATTACATGCAGCAGGGGCAGAGGGAGTTTTGCGGGGGCCGGGGGAGAAACTTTGATTGGTTCCCTGCATCTGACATCAGGGACAGGGGGGCGGGGCCAGTAAAGAAAACGAGGCTGTCACAGCACTGGCAGAGTTTCATTTCCCCTGACAGCGGTTGGTGGAATTGCTGAAAGGGAGCTCCTTTCCCTGGGAAGGCGTCCCCTTTCAGCGATTCTACCAATTGCCGACAGGGGAAATGAGGAAATTAAACCATGCCAGGACTGTACAGCCCCGTTCTCTGCACTGGCTCCGCCCCCTTGTACCTGATGTCACATGCAGGGGAGGGGCCATTCCTCCTCAGCCAATGTGAAACGCTGGCTGGAGTGAAGAGGGGCGTGCCTTGTGTCTTGGGGTCCCAGCTGGTAAGCGCTTTGGGTGTGGGAGGGCTGAGGGTAAGGGGGAGGGGGGCCCCAGAGCCTTGAGGCCTGGGGACAGTTGTCCCCCCTTGCTCAACGGTCGCTACACCCTGACATGCAGCCTTGAAAACACGAGAAGGTTACATAAAACATTTGCAAAGGTGACTCACTTTGAGTGCAGCGCTGTAAACACCACTTGCTCAAGCAGTTCAGCATCCCAAGGTATTAATTCATGGCACGGAATCAGATACCTTGCAAATACTGCTGGAAACACCCTGTGGATACTCTTGCGTTGCCTACCGTGTGTGGAGAAAGGAGTTCAGACAGCCGCTCCCCTGACCACTGCTTGGCATCCCTGGATAGGGTGGGCCCAAGGACTTTGGGTGCCCCCAGGCAAAACCTGGCCTTAGTGCCCACCCGTAGGGAGGCGGAAGACATGCAGAGGCCCATTCTGCCCACCACACACCCACCTACTTGCCTGCCTGTGGCCCCTGCCACCTTTGCATCCAGCCCTGCTGCTCGCTCATGATGACATCACCATGGTGCGTCACTATACTGTGGCACGCAATGACATCATCATAAAACACTGTGGCACTTTGAGATCCAGCAAAGGCCTAGGCCAGCAGCACCAGAAGGAGCAGATGTGGCAGGGAGTGAGCAAGCAGGCCGGCCAGCTGGAGAGAGCAGTGGTGGGGTTGTGGGCAGGCAGCAAGTAGGCAGCAGGGCTGGAGGCGAAGGTGGCTATGCGGCGAGTGACCAATGGGCACAGCACTGCCCCCTACCGCTTGGCGCCCTAGGCCACTGCCTAAGTGTGCCTAATGGACAAGCCAACCCTGCCTCTGAGAGCAAGAGGCTGCAAGCACAGACTTCCCAGTGGCACCATGAGTGCCCAGGGAGGTGTTTTGAAGCTGCCTGGACCAAACCAGGGGCCCTCAGCCAGGGTGCTCAGCACTAAAGGCATCTCAGGGCGCAGCCTGCAGCTCACAAAATGACCTCTCCCCATATCAGTATTGCTGAAAGGAGTCGGGCAGTGAAAAGTTCAGGATCCCACATATCGGTAGGGCTTGCTGCGGGCATCAGTTCAGGACTCTCCCCTGTTACACACACAGTACAAAGGGCTTGCGGATTGTGTCTTTCTCCTTGCTATACAGTCATCCATCGCCAACTATGGTTTCCCCAAGTGCGGTTTAGACTAGTATCCATGACTGGGAAATTGTCACCAGTGTAGTCAACCGTGACCTTAGTTTGGTGAGATTTTTGGTAATTTGGGGGACCATCTCGATTTGGGGGGGCTTGGGGGTGATTTACAGGATTTCGGAGGTGATTTCTGGTGGTGGTCCCCCCCTCACTCTTCTTGCTGACTATTGGTGATTTAAAGGGATTCTGGATTATTTTTGGCAAATGTTTGGTCATTTTTTCTGGGGTGGTTTTTTTTTTTGTTTTTTTTTTGTCTTTTTGCGACCGCGATTCCCCTAGCCACATTTCCAGTGCCCTTCAATTGCCCGCCAACTGTGAGGTTTTCCCAGAATGGAACCCTCACAGTTGGTGAGAGATGACTGTACTCAGAAGTCAACGGCTAAGGGTCCAGCTAGACATTACGTGCAACTGACGCACCCAGGCTTGCTTCCCCGCACTCCAATTGCAGCTGCTATTTGCCCTGGGGAAAAGCCCTCATTTGGTGCCAATGAGAGCCTTTCTCCCAGGGGCAGGGATTATCCAACGTGGGTCCCCAGATATTGCTGGAGCACAACTCCGTTGGCCATTGTGGCCAGGAATGATGGGAGCTATGGTCCAGCGACATCTGGGGAGGGGATCCAAGTTGGAGGTCCATGGGAAGAGAAGGAGATCTAGTGTAGATAGGTAGGAAGACCCCACTCCCGTGCCCAAATTCCAAAGTGGGGGGAATTGCGCTATAATTCACAAGGAAAACACACAATTGTGCACTTCTCGTACTGTGTAGTTTGATCCTAAGATGCGATGTGATGATTGCTGTGGGAGCGTAATGCCCACAACTAGTGGAAGAGTTCCTGAGCTTGGGTCTCCAGGTGGTGTTGGACTACAACTCCCATCATCCTCACCCCAAGACCTTAAATAAAGACCTTTGTGGCGGGGAATAATGCAAGTTTGTGGCTGGGGATGATTTTACTTACTTACTTACTTAATTTATATACCACCCTTCCAAAAATGGCTCAGGATGGTTTAAATGGGAGTTATAGTCCACCTGGGGACTCCCCCCCACCCAGCTTGGGAACCCCTAGCCTAGACCATGACTCTAGCACAGGCACATGTGCTGAGGACTAGAGAAGAAGTAATATTTCCATAGCTTCCGCTTTAACTGCTGTCTGCTTTGTATGACAGACCGGCCCTTTACTCCTGCTCTGTGTCCAAATCTGCCTTGCACTCCGTCTTCAGATCTGTCTTGGGTATGAATATCCCATGCAAGTCCAGGTGAAGGTCAACATTGACAGTGGCGCGGGCGATTTCCTTGAATGTTTTGGCATCCAGGACGAGCAAGAAAGGGAGCTTCCGGGGTTCTGTGGTCACGATGTTGGACAAGATGATACCTGAAGTCAGAAGAGAAGAGAGGCTTGCACTTTTCCTTCAGGAAGGGGAAATGTTTGTTCTCACTTTGGGAGAGTTGCCCTTCCTCCAAGGGAACCAGGACAGCATCCCTGCTTTTCTCCCATCTTTGCAATGATTCTGTGATTCAGGTAATTTTGGAGCCTGGACCTAAAGGCCTTTTGGGGGCCCCTACTGCTTCTGGCACTGCCAATAGGTAAGCTGCAATGCATTATTTTTCACAACAGAACATGCTCAGGGAAAGCTGGAGACTCTCTGGGAAGCGCCTCTAGGTTCCAAGTTCCCTCCCTGGCAGCATCTCCAAGATAGGGCTGAGAGAAATTCCTGCCTGCAACCTTGGAGAAGCTGCTGCCAGTCTGTGAAGATAATACTGAGCTAGATAGACCAGTGGTCTGACTTAGTATATGGCACTTCCTATATTCTCTTCATATATTTACCCAAACCTACATTCACACACTGAAGTATGACTATCCTGTGAACCTACTTTGTACAACTTTGTACTGAAATTTCACAGAAAACCTTTTTACCTTTCCTTGGCCTTTACGCTTTTTCCCCCCTCTACATCCACTCTATGAAAGCATCTGCCACAATAAGGGCTTTTCTAGATGCTGACACACTCCAAAATCAGTGCAAATCAAGACTACAAGTAAAATTAGAAATCCACACAACGTACAAGGACATCACATAAAATTCTTAGTGCCATCTGCTGGCAGCCTGTGGCAATCCATGAGTAAATTGTGCCTTTTCAAACTCCTTGGATGAAAAACCCTCCACAGTGGCTGATGATGTTATATTGGCTTTGTAATGTCGCATTTTTGTAGTTGTGCCACAGCACAATTTGTGCAAACACAGAAACTGCACAATGAGAGTTGACCCCGAGTAATCCCATTTTTTCCAATGGGATTACCCTTGCACAACTCTTGTGCAATTTTTGCATTTGCACAAATCATGTTGTGGCACAACCGCAAACACGCAACGTGACAAGGCCGATGTAACTTTGTGTACCGGCCTTGGAAATACTCCACGAGTAATTCCATGGATTGCTGCAGATTGCCAGCAGATGGCACTGAGGCTATTATGTGACATCCTTGTACGTTGTGTGGATTTCTCATTTTATTGATTGTCTTAATTTGCATGGAGGTTGGAATATATCATTGTATGGAAGAGCACTAAATCTGTTCCTGTATACTTGTACTTTGTGTGGATTTCTCATTTTATTGATTGTCTTAATTTGCATGGAGGTTGGAATAGATCATTGCATGGAAGAGCACTAAATCTGTTCCTGTATACTTGTACGTTGTGTGGATTTCTCATTTTATTGATTGTCTTAATTTGCATGGAGGTTGGAATAGATCATTGTATGGAAGAGCACTAAATCTGTTCCTGTATACATCCAAAGTATTATTATAGTATGTGACATATGTCGCAAAAGCATTGCCAAGAGAAGAGGGAAGAAAACCAAGGGTGTCACCCTGGATCCCTGGGAGGAAGGGTGAGTCTCGCAATGTGAAAACAAACACAGAGAGAGTAACTGTTGACCAAGGAAAAGTGACATGTGTCTGAAAGCAAAGCGTGTGGGTGTCAACATTTCTAAAGTCAGCATTACTGGGAGGTGCAAACACACGTGAGCAACAGCTGAGCATTCACTTAATATGCTGCTCCTGCAGGATTGTGGAAACCAACCTTCCCCACCAGGCCTATAACCTGGCATAAGGTTCCTGGATATGTTCCTTTGTGCGGTTTTGATGCTAAGTTGTCGTCGGAGTTTTAATAGATGACAGGTATTATAGAATAGCCACCTAATGGCACAGCAGGGGAACGACTTGATTAGCAAGCCAGAGGTTGCCCGTTTTGAATCCCCGCTGGTACCTATATTGGGCAGCAGCAATATAGGAAGATGTTGAAAGGCATCATCTCATACTGCACGGGAGGAGGCAATGGGAAACCCCTCCTGTATTCTGCCAAAGACAACTACAGGGCTCTGTGGTCACCAGTTGACACCGACTCAACAGCACACTTTACTTTATTATGGAATACTGTTTTTAAGGCAGAAAGGCAATGTAGGAAATTTCAAATGGAAACTCTCTTATACTTGTATTAACATATCCAAAAGCATCAACAGTGAAGTCTGGTTACATGTGCAGATTTACTTTCATGTAGTATGCAACACTAAACACACACATTGTTCCTTGTGGTTGCAGAACTTTGGTGCTCTGAAGATAATGGACTCGAACCCGCATCATCCCTGACAATTGGTCATAGGGGCTGGGGATGATGGGAGTTGTAGTCCAACAACAGGAGGCAAGCCAAAGTTGTGCAATCCTGCTCAATCATTGAACTCAGGGGCTGACATCCAGACTAAGTTACTCCTGAGTAAAGGTAAAGTGTGCCGTCAAGTCGATTTTGACTCCTGGCGACCACAGAGCCCTGTGGTTTTCTTTGGTAGAATACAGGAGGGGTTTACCATTGCCTCCTCCCACACAGTATGAGATGATCCCTTTCAGCATCTTCCCATATTGTTACTGCCTGATATAGTACCAGTGAGGATTCAAACCGGCATCCTTCTACTTGTTAGTCATGCATTTCCCAACTGTGCCACTTACGGTGGCTTATTCCTGAGTAGTCCTATTGAAATTCAGTCCTCTAGCGTAACTCCAGTCCTGAATAGTACTAGTGAGTAATTTACACTGCCTGCCAGCCAGTGAAATTTACTTCTGAGTAAAGATGTGTAGGATTGAGCTGCACATCAATGAACCACTAAAGTCAGAATTCAGTCAATCGTGATGGATTTAAGCAGTTAATAGCCCTAATAACCTATAAGAGGGGTTCTTGAACTTGGGTCCCTAGATGATGTCGAACTACAACTCCCATCATCCCCTGCCACAATGACCTTTGGCTATTGAGACAGGGAATGATGGGAGTTGCAGTCCAACATCGTTGGGGGACTCGGTTTGAGAATCCCTGGCCTATACCCAAAGTTTAGATCACCCTCCAATACATAATCCTTCCAAAACATAAGCAACATCCGATGCTGGTGAAAGTTCCGATGCAACGGAGTTTGCTAGCTCTGCTCTTTTGCTTAGATAAAAACCGCCTTAATTTCCCAGCGTTTATTAAGCAATTCAGGAAGGGCCCTTTGATGTTAAGCCACATCTGCATGAAAGATCCAATGTGTGGATTCATTCCTTTCTGTGAAGCTTTGTTCCCTGGTGTGTGTCCTCAGTGGATTTCTGCTGATCGTGCAAACTAGTTCTAGGAGGAGGATTTGTGCCATTAGAAGCATTTAAAATCCAATTCCTAATTTGGAAAGGGAATTACCCAAATCCTGCAGGTAATTGCTGGATTTCACACACTGCTTGGAGTTGTGCCTACAGCTTGAGCCTGCCTCACACTTGAATCTCCCCCACTCCGCTATAAATCCCACCGGGCTCATCATTCTCTGTCACCGAAGCTACCTCACAGGGTTGTTGTGAGAGTCAAGTATGATTACGTCCATTAGCCCAGCATTGCAGGAAGTGTAGGACCCAAATTTGAGGGCGGAATGAGTGGACTAGAAAAGAATAAGTGCTAGAGCATATTTTACTGTCACGAAGCCTAAATAAGTGTCCATTCAAAAATCACATAGCCTTCCATGATTTATCCCTGCTTCTAATTACCTTACCTATCTCTGCTGTCTTCCTGGTGTCCATTTTTGATTGTGTGCCCCTTGGGGCAGGGACCTGTCTTCTCAAAACAATGAGTTCCCAACGGAATTATTTGTTTACACCATTCACATACAGGGGTGGAGTAAACAAGTAATAAGAGCAGTCCTTCAACAACTCCTCCCCTTCCCATCAACCAATGGCTATTCTCTGAAAGGCCCCTCCTTTCTTCTTTCTGCCCTCCTGATTGGTCAGTGAGAACATCCTCTTGCCCTGCAATGATGCAGGGCCTGTGGGATGTTTCCATTGGTCAGTGGGGGTGGCTTGGTCAGCCAGCGTGATGTAGTGGTTAGAGTGGTGGACTAGGACCAGGGAGACATGAGTTCAAATCCCTGTTCAGCCATGAAGCTCACTGGGTGACTTTGGGACAGCCAGTCATGTCTCTCTCAGCCTAACCTACCTCATGAGTTTGTTGTGAGGATAAACCTAATCATGTACACTGCTTTAGGCTTGGAGGAAGAGTGGGAAATAAATGTAAACAAACAAAACAGCGAAGGCGGCAGTGGCAGCAGGACAAGTCTGCTGGCCAAGTTGCATCATGTGGCCAACTATGTTGCCAGTCCTCATGGAGGCTAATGAGGTCCTACTCATTTTAATGGGATGTACACAGCTAGCTTTCTTTGGGCTGGGACACCCTTCCCCAAATTAAGAGGTCACTTACCATCATCTTCTTCTTTGGCATCAGGACTAGGCACAAAGACTGGTTCCGCTGGCCAGCAGTATTCCTCCTCCCAGTGAAGCTTTGTCTTCGTCAAAATGTCAAATTTAACTATCTAGGTGGACAAAGGAGGGCGAACACACTTCAGCTTCGTGCTACAGTTTCCCCACAAGTGCTCCTAATTCAGATTTGCATGCAAACAATTTCACTCCACTTGCGTGCATCAGACAATCTCCGAGCGTGCTTATTTCCATCTTTCCTCCCTTTCCCTTTTGCATCACGCCTATTAAATGGTAAGCCACGATTTTAAACTGCAAAGCATCAGGAGTGCACTGGCAGAAAGGTGATAATAACAGCAGTAAATATGATTATGATTATGATTATTATTAATTCAATTTTTGTACTGCACTTCCAAAAATGGCTCAAGGTGATTTGCACAGAGAAATAATAAATAAATAAGATGGCTCTCTGTCCCCAAAGAGCTCACATTCTAGAAAGAAACACAAGATAGACACCAGCAACAGTCACTGGAGGTACTGTGATGGGGGTGGAGAGGGCCAGTTACTCTCCCCCTGCAAAATAAAGAGAATCACCATGGTAAAAGGTGCCTCTTTGCCCAGTTAGCAGGGGACTCACACCTTAATAATCACACCTTATCCAAAATTCATTCATTCATTCATTCTCTCTCTCTAAAAGGTGTAGAAATATTGAATTGGCAAATGGCTATTGAGCAATATTGCTACAGAATTAGCCAACAAGATTTAAGATACAAGCTTTATGAGAAAAATAGGAATTCTGAAGTTCAAGTGCAACATCTGAACATGTTCAAAATTCAAACAAAACAATCAAACTCTGAAATGTTGCCAAAATGTGTAAATTTGTTTTTTAGCTCCAAGTCATGCTAGATGGCGTGGAATATGCATTTGGGCCAAATACACATTAGGGCTGCTCATGTGACCCAAAGCAGGGTCAGAGGGGCGCCCAGCCAGGATAGGGGAGCCAGGTGTGCACCCCTCCTGGTGGGAATGTGTTTGCAAAGAGCAAGGTAGAAGGAGGGGAGAGTGATCGTATGGGGACTAGGAGCTGGGTAGGATGAATGTGACCAACCTACATTCTGTCCCCAACATTTTACCAGGGTGGGCGAAAAACTACCCAGCGTCCTACCCAGCTCTCGCCTCCCACACGATCATGATCCCACGCTTTTAGCAAGGAGAACTGGACTTGTCTTAGCATACAAATACAAAAAAATATTTATATACCGCTTTTCAAAATTACCAAAGTGGTTGACGCAGAAATAAATGATATAAATGAACGAATGAATGAATAAAGATGGCTCCCTGTCCGCAAAGGGCTCACAATCTAAAAAAGAAACATAAGACAGACACCAGCAACAGCCACTGGAAGGATGCTGTGCTAGGGATGGATAGGGCCAGTCCCCCCCCCCGCCCCGGTCAAATAAAGAGAATCACCACTTTAGAAAGGTGCCTCTTTGCAAATTTAGCAGGGGTGCAAGCTTGAATTGTCCTGTGTGCTAAGCAGGACCCACCCTGGTTACATATGAATGGGAGACTACCTGTGTGAGCACCGTAAGGTATTCCCCTTAGGGGATGGGGCTGCTCTGTGAAGAGCGCCTACATCTTTCATGCAGAAGGTCCCAGTTTCTCTCCTTGGTTCTCTCTCCAGTTTCTCTCCAAGATAGGGCTGAGAGAGACTCCTGCCTGCAACCTTGGAGAAGCCGCTGCTAGTCTGTGCAGACAATACTAAGCAAGGCGGACCTATGGTCTGACTCAGTAGAGGGCAGCTTCCTGTGTTCCTGTGTTCCACACTCCCCTTCTCCTACCTTGATCTTTTCAAACACAGAGACGCCGATTGGAAGCGTGCCCGGGTCTCCTACCCTCTGATCTTGTTTAGTGTCAGGAGAACAGCCCTACTTCTAAACTACAAGGTTGATTTCAGTTCTGCTTCCATTTTTCGATCTTGGCCAATCAATATGGAACTAGGATGAAAAATAATGCCTGCACTATGTTTCAAGCAACACTCTAAAAAGGTCAGTGGCAGATTACTTGGAAAACCTTTAAACTCTAGCAAAATTTAGTTGTGGCTGAGAACTGAGGTCTGGCATAATTTGCACCAGGTTTTCCTTTCTTTATGGCCTACAGGCAGGAAGTGGCCCAAACCCACATCAACAAACATGAGTGTCTAAAGGAATTAATTCAGGAACTATAAGTTGCTGCTCAGCTTGTGATCTATTTGCTGCATTAAGCAGCAGCACGTCTTATTGTCCTGAGTTGCATCATTGCGTATAAGAGAGACAAAATAGGTCACAGACTCTAGAGGCAGAAGTGATGTGGCAGCCCATTCAAAGCAGTCGTCTTCTGTCAACAAGGAAGGAGATGCCACCTCCACCCTAGGCAGTTTATTCCATTCCATTACCGCTTTAGAGGTTACCTCCCTGTACTTAAAACCTTTAAAACTATTGTTTCTTACTATACTTGTGGACAACTGGATTGGCTACACAAGTGTCGTTCTTTTTGATAACAATAACTACAGGCATCCCTCGTCAACCGCAAGAGTTCCGTTCCGGCAAAACCTCGCTGTTGGCAGATTTGTGGTTGGCAAACAATTGAAATCAATGGGAATTGGGGGGTTAGGGGAACTGTGAGTCCAAAAAAGACCAGATAATCAAAGAAATTTTTTTTTTGCCAAAAATCACCTGGAATCTCTTAAAATTACCAAGAATAAGCAAGAGGAGTGAGCAAACTGAACCTCTGGAAAATTTTGAACCCCTCCAAATCACTCGAAGGCACTTTTGAGCCCCAAGAAACCACTCAAAATAACTTTAAATCATGTAGAATTGGCAGGGTCAGCAAGGGGAATGAGTGTGCCGTTGAGTCGGTGTTGACTTCTGGCACCCACAGAGCCCCATAGTTGACTTTGGTAGAAGTTAGGTGGCAACAACAACAAAGGATATTTATATACCACTTTTCAACAAAAGTTTCAAAGCGGTTTACAAAGAGAAATAAAAATCAATAAAGCTGGATCCCTGTTCCCAAAGGGCTCACAATCTAAAAAGAATCGTAAGACAGACACCAGCAACAGCCACTGGAAGGATGCTGTTTGTGGGCTGGATAGGGCCAGTAGCTCTCCCCCTGCTCAATCAAGAGAATCACCACTTTAAAAAGGTGCATCTTTGCTCAGTTAGCAAGGGCTGATAGGCTTCAATAGGTTTAGCAAGCCTGGAATCTACTTTGGATGGAACAGTCACATGTTATTTGACTGTGGCCTTCTCTAGATCCGGCTTCTCAATAGAAATCAGAGAGTCATCTTGCAAAAACTGTGAGTCAGGGGGAAAGAGACATTAAGTTTAAATGGGTTTCATTGTATTTAATAATAAAAGTGGATGATTTCATTGTATTTAATAATAAAAGCAGATGCAAATCAGCATAATGCCCTAGGTCTTGCACAATGTCAATAACATTGCTCCCTAACAGGAAGCATGCCTTGAAAAAACATACCTGTGTGGGGACTGGACTCCATTTAACCTCTGCTGCAAAAATATATCTGTACTTCTTGCCATTGTAATCATAGTTGATGCGAGGCAATTCTATGCCTGCAGGTGAAAGAGAAGAATTCACAGTCATAAACAGAGAGAGAGAGAGAGAGAGAAAATATCCATGGCTATATGTTTCAAAAAATAACACCGAAACAATGAATTAGGAAGTTGCCTTATACCGAGTCAGACCTTTGTCCCATCTCACTCAGCATTGTCTACCCAAACTGGCAGCAGCTCTCCAAGGTTTCGGACAGGTGTCTTTCACAGCCCTATCTGGAGATGCTGCCAGGGACTGAACCCGGGACCTTCTGCATTCAAAGCAGATGCTCTCCCACTGAGCTTTGGGCCCATTCCCTCAGGGGAATATCTTACAGTACTCACATGGCATCTCCCATCCAAATACAAACCAAAGCAGCCCTTGCTTAGCAAAGGGGACAAATCATGTTCACTATCACAAGGCCAGCTCTCCTCCTCGTTCAGTTTTCCTTCTGAGGAGAGGAGAGCTGGTCTTGTGGTAGCAAGCATGACTTGTCCCCATAGCTAAGCAGGGTCTGCCCTGGTTGCATATGAGTGGGAGACTAGAAGTGTGAGCACTGGAACATATTCCCCTCTGGGGATGGAGCTGCTCTCGGAAGAGCAGAAGGTTTCAAGTTCCCTCCCTGGCTTCTCCAAGATAGGGCTGAGAGAGATTCCTGCCTGCAACCTTGGAGCAGACGCTGCCAGTCTGTGAAGACAATACTGAGCTAGATAGACCAATGGTCTGACTCAGTGTATGGCAGTTTCCTATGTTTCCTATGAATGGCATGAGAGTCATGCAAGTCTGCAGCTGTGCTCGCATCTGCAGCCATATTCCTCTACACAAGGGTGGGCAACCAGGGGCTTTCCAGCTGTTGCTGGACTACAACTCCCACCATCCCAGTCTGCTAAAAGGATTCCCAATAATTTCCATGGGGATTCCACAGGATCAGATACATGGAGGAGAATACCCAATGGGTAAAGTTAAAGTGTGCCGTTGAGTCGGTGTCGACTCCTGGCGATCACAGAGAGCCCTGTGGTTGTCTTTAGTAGGATACAGGAGGGGTTGACCATTGCCATCTCCCACGCAGTATGAGACGACGCCTGTCAGCACCTTCCAATATTGCTGCTGCCCAATATAGGTATTTCCCATAGCCTGGGAAACATACCAGCGGGGATTCAAACCAGCAACTTCTGGCTTGCTAGTCAAGCCATTTCTCCGCTGAGCCATTAGGTGGCTCTACCTAATGGATACCATTTGGCAAAAGTTAAAATTGCAGATAGACCCTATGATAGATCTTTTCCTGGACTTCAGGCTGTAGGGAAGTGCACTCAGGGCATGTTTGATCCTACATCCTATACCTGTGCAGAGAGGTCCCCAGTCCCGAAATCTGCATACATAGCAGTGGGTTCGGAACACAGGAAGTTGCCTTATACTGAATCAGACTGTAGGGAGCCCAGAACTGTCTACACTGACTGGCAGCAGCCCTCCAAAGTTTCAGGCAGGAGCCTCCCAGTCCTACCAGGAGACAGTGCCAGGGATTGAACCTGGGACCGTCTGCATGCAAGCAGATACACCTGATGGCACTTAATCAATCAATCAATCAATCATGGCCCATCCCCTAAGGGGAATATCTTACAGAGCTCACATGTAGTCTCCCATCCAAATGCAAACCAAGGCATACCCTGCTTAGCGAAGTGGATAATTCATGCTTGCTGCCACAGGACTAGTTCTCCTCTTCTAGGCTGGTCCTGTGCTCATGAATGAATCAATGAATGGATGGATACTTTTTTTATAGTCCATGACCGGAAAAGCTGTGCTCGTGTGATAGATACATCCTCTCTCCTGTCACAGGGGGAAAACACACTCCAAGCACACTTCCCCCTCCTGTCAATAAGCCAGGGAAAGGCAGGATCTGCAAACATTCCTAGACTTGTAGATCTAGACTGAACTTATTCCGTTTCTGAAAGTGCAGTTCAACCCCCTCCATCCACCCTCCCACCCCACTACCAACCTCTCACCTTCACATAACATTTCAGGCTGACAGTAGATGCTGCCATCTTTTTCCTTCACAGCAGTTGCCGTGGTTGATGGGAGTCGGACTAAATTGACACCTACTTCTGCATCCTGAAAGAAAGAAAAAGCATGTGAAAGAATATGGAGGGTTTTAGAGAGCAACTTTCCAAAGCCAAAGCGGCATTTTAAAGATAGAATCTGCACCAAGCCGCGTTTTACAGAATGAAAGTGTCCACTGAATATATTCATTTATTTAGAACATTTGTGCCTGCTCTTTTGATTTTACCAGAAATTCACGATTTAACTTCCAATATGAATACAAGACATTCTAAAACAATAATAATGAACCAGATCAACATTAGTATGAAACAGAGAGACGTTTGCTTAGTTTTAAGCAGAAGGACTGGCAAGACCTAATACACGAAACAGCTACAAATCTAGTGTAATATGAAAGACGGCAGCACAACAGGAAAGCAGTGGTAAAACCACACAGGGGCGGCCCTTTCATGAGGCATGGCGAGACAGTCACCTTAGGCAGCAGATGACTGGGGCAGCAACAGGGTGGTAAAACGCCCTCTTGCTGTCACCATTGGAACAGCAATTAGGACCAGGCTGCCCCTTGGAAGTTTCGCAAGGAGTACCTTTCACACTCCTTGCAAAGCGTGAAGAAAGCACAGGGAGAAAGGGCTGGCCCCCACCAGAGCAGGAGGCAGGCACCATAATACCAGGGACTGCCCTTGAAACCACATCATATAACTCAATCGCAGCACGAAACTCAACATCCCCGTTCATTAAAAGTGCAGGCAAATATGACTATTTTAACCTGGTGCCTACAGCACAGCTGGGTCGATGCCAGGGAAGCATCTCAAGGGGTTCCACAGACAGGGTGCCACCACCAAAAAGTCCCTTTCTCGTTCACTGCCTGCCCAACTGCAGATGGTGGGTGCACCTGGAGCAGGGCCTCCCAAAGCGACTTTAGCAGTTAGGCAGATTCACAAAAGAAACTTATATAAAATGACACTGCAGAGATGTTCTAATTTATTCTGTGCATTTATTCTGTGAATATCTATTTATTCTGTGTATTTATTCCATGAAAGTGTTTGAATTGTTTTTACTCTGTTTTATATTTGTTGTGTTTTAAATTGTGTACGCCACCTAGCGATACACCTATTGGGTGGTATATAAATATGATAAATAAATAAATAAATGCATTTTTGGAGGCATTTCTCATAAGGATAGGATACCAATATTACTCCGTCTTAGGATGTCCCAGTTTTCCTAACTAAATCATTGTAAATGGGTCCCCTTCAGGGGACCAACTGGGTCCAAGGAAGAGCTTGGCCAAGAGGATCACCCCAATTTACAGTGTGAGTCAGGTGAGTGGTGCAGTCAGAGCAGCACAGGGAATCAATGAAACTTGGTGATGCCACATGACATCAATAAATCGCAGCTGGGGATGATGGGAGTTGTAGTTAGAGAACCTTTGGTTGGCCACCTCAGTATATAGCATTGCTAGACTTACAGGTGATCCTCTGTGGAATGCAATAGATTGCACCTGGGGATTATGGGAGTTGTAGTCCCAGAACAGCTAGAGAGCCTCTAGTGGACCCCAGTATATTCCATTGCTAGACTTACATGTGATCCTCTGTGGAATGCAGTAGCATTCTTGCCAGCCATCCTGCTTAAAACTAAGCAAATATCGTGCCATGTACCAACACCAGGATTAGATGTAATACAAAAGGCAATCAACCCAGACATTAACAGGTAAAATAATATAAATAATCACACTAGCCAACAACGTGTTTGCAGAATGCCTTCCTGTATTGTGCGACTGAATTCTTAGACTGCAGGAGGAAAAACAGATGGAGAGGCGGAGCGAAGCCGCTGATGCAATCTCGCCATGAGGACAGAGCTGCCTCCATCCCATTGGTGCCGCCTTGTCGTTTCCAAGGCCTAGCCGTGAACACCGTCTCAGCTATTCCACAGGCTGGAACTTGTCGGACAGGTTGATGGGCAAAAAGGCATTTGTTCCACAAAACAATGAGGGAAAACAGGCCATTTCATGGCTGCTTCAGGTGTGAGGAATTGTCAGCGCAAAGACTAGCACTGATGTGCTGGGGAAACTCGGAAAGCCACATGGGGGCGTCGCTGATCTGGTGGTTCACGCTGCGAGCCCACTAGGGAGTCTTATGGCCAAGGGTCATGCTACATTAAGCCAGGAGTTTGCCAAGCGGAGTCCCCAGCTGCCATCCACTTATAACCGGCCTGCTCAACTTTGGCCCCTCCTCCTAGAGTTGCTATGCCTCCTAGAATTCTGGGTTTCACCCAGATTTTAAGCATCTCACCTGGATTGCCTAGCCCAACCGGATTCATTTTAAAAAAAAGGGGGGGGGAGGAGCAAAAAACAAAACAAAAAGCTAAACTCTAGCCCTTGTAGAAGTGGAGTTATGGAGGAAAATGTGCAGTCACTCTTCTACTCAACTGCTGGACTTGGATTACGAGAGGTTGCACAGGAGGCTCACTGGGAGGATTTCACTTTCACAAGTACAATAATCCCCCGAGGAATGTGGACTTGTTTGTTATCAGCAGGGGATCTCTATCAGACAGTTGAGAGGATAGTTGCTTTTGATGTAAATCACCACCTGCCTACCAGGCTGTGTATTGTAATGTTTAAGGACTTTCTTGGCTTTACATTCAATGCATGCCTACTTAGAAGTAAGCACCATTGGTTTCAATCAGATCTTCTCTTAAATGTGTGTACAGAATTAAAACCTTAATTAAAAAGCTGTGTCCCAGTACGCTGCTGCTTTCTCCCCCAACCCCCGCTGCCACTTTTTTGCCTGCCCACCCCGCCACATTCTTCCTCTGCCCATCTTCTTCCCCACTCGCCCCCTGCCTGCCATCTTCTTCCTTCCCCGCCCACCCTCTTCTTCTTCTCCCCCTGCCCACCCAAAGCCGCCTTCTTCTTCTTCCCCATCTGCCAACCGCCTGCCTCCATCTTCTTCTTTTGCACCGCCCGGCCACCCCCCGGCCACCCCCTCCGCCATTTTCTGGCTGCCCACCTGCCCGACTGTTCACAGTCATTACCCAGGTCAAAAACAATGAACCTATTTCCCAGTTACCTTGTCATACTGCAGAGGAACCACAAACCGTTTGCAGGATGGGGTGGAGGTCAGCCTGACGTTATTCTCCACGTTACTATCCAGATTCTTCAGATAGAACATTTGGTACAGGCTGTTGTCAGTATAGGAAATGACATCAAAAACCAAATGGTTGTCTTCCTCATATGCGTTCACGTGGTGGAAGAGAACCATGGCATCAGTATAAAACTTGGCAGGCAGGTCTTTTTTGGTTCTTTTGTCAATGAGATGAATCCAGGTCTGCAAGAAGAGAAAGAAACACCAATGGCTGGAGGAGGGGGCAGGGGGAACTGAAGATGGTGTCTTACATCGAAACATCTGCTATTTTGTTACATCCGGGGTTTAGTTTTCAAGTTTTAAACTTTTGAATGTTTTTAAGCTTTTAAACTTTTAACTTTTATTGCGCACTAAAGAAGGTCATTGAAAGAGCTTTATCTATATATATAATTAGCTAAGACATAACTGTGGCTAATCCCATGTGTGGCAGCTCTCGCGAGAGTTTGCAAGTGAGCTGCTGGGAGGGAGAGAGGAAAGCTACAGCAGCAGCGGTGAAGATAAGGACAATGGGCAGGACAATGGGCAGGCAGGCGCCAGGCAGGTGGGTGGGGAGAGAAAGTGGCCAGGGGGAAAAGAAAACAGTAGCCAGGGGGAAGCGGGGGGAGGAATGGGCAACCAGCGAGTGTGGGGGGAGGAACAGACAATCAGCAAGTGTGTGTGGGTGTGAGAACTGATGACCGGCAAGTGGGTGGTGGGGGGAAAGAACAGGCAACTGGAGAGCAGGGGGAGGGAAGAACGGGCAACCGGCGGGGGTGGGGAGGAACAGGCAAGCCGGGGAGGGGGGGGAGCCAAAGGCTGAGTGCACTAGTGCACAGATGCTTTGTGCAGGTTCAGCTAGTTTATTATATTTGTATACCACCCCAAACTTACATCTCTGGGTGGTTTACAACATAAAGCAAATAAAAAACAAAAACATCAACACAATTTAAACGCACAATTCTAAGTGAATAAGTGCATCTTTAAAGACTTTTTAAAAGCTGTCTGGGAGGCTCGTATTTCAGCAGAGAGCACATTCCCAGAGTCTCGGGGCGGCAACTGAGAAGGCCCGTCCCTGTGTAGCCACCCGTCGAGCCGGTGGCAACTGCAGATGAAGCTCTCCAGATGATCTCAATGTGTGATGGGTCTCATAGCAAAGAAGACGTTCTCTTCAATACCTCCGCATGTATTTAGAAGTTCCCCAGGTACCTCAGAAGGTATTTAAATCTACAAAGGTGATTGCCATGACTGTGGTAATGTGCTGACAGAGGTTAACGATCAAAGCATGCATGAATCAGCCTGCAGATTGGATCTATCTCGGTTCTTGGGGAAACATGGGTCTTGGCACCCGCGGGATAATTTGAGGGTGTGGCGTTTGGAAGGAAATGTCCATACTAATTACAAGTAATATGCATGGATGGAGAAAGAGAACCACATAACACTAATAGGCAGAGTTCATTAGTTTTGAGCTGGTCTTGTGGTAGCAAGCATGACTTGTTCCCTTTGCTAAGCAGGGTCCACCCTGGTTGCATATGAATGCAAAACTAAGTGTGTGAGCACTTAGGGGTTGGAGCCGCTCTGGGAAGAGCACCTGCATGCAGAAGGTTCCAAGTTCCCTCCCTGGCAGCATCTCCAAGATTGGGCTGGGAGAGACACCTGCCTGCAACCTTGGAGAAGCCGCTGCCAGTCTGAGTAGATAATACTAAGCTAGGTGGACCAAGGGTCTGACTCAGTATACAGCAGCTTCCTATGTTCCTATGTAGTGTGTTGCTCAGCAATAAAGATGCCTACCTTGTCGTCCTTGTGGAAGATGAGGCAAGAGGCCCAGTTCACCCCTCTAATGTAAGCTGTTGCCAGCTTGAGTATATCCAGTTTGAAGGGCTGCTCTATAAAGAGGATGTAGTTTTCTGAAATGCCAAAACTGTGATAATAGCTTGGGTGCAGAAGGGAGCGGGAGGGGATGGAGCACATCACTTCCAGGTGTTTCAGACAATTCTTCTTTCCCTTTTTTCCACTCGCTAAAATTAGATTTAAAAAGAGTTGGAATTACAGTATACATTTCCTAAATCATTTGATCTATGCATGAAGGTTGAATTACACAGAGGGGATACAACCCGCTGGCTATTGACACAAATGTGGAAGCCGCTGGGGGTCTCATGGAAGAGAGTGGGGTTACATTAGTGCCAGCTGTCAGATAACATGACTCTTTGTTTGGTTCTTATGTGCAAAGGCCTGCATTGGCCTCGAAAATGGGGCACAGGAGGCGAAATTTCATAAAATTAGTGGAGTTCGCAGTTTCGAGGGAATAATATTGTCCTGAGTGACAATATGTAGGGATGTGCTCGAACCGCAGTTCAAGTACTTTTAGGGAAATTAGAAACTGCATTTTAAGAAAAAGGAGAGCAGGTACCTACCTCTGCTGCCCCTTCCAGCTTCCCGCTGGGTTGGCACGTATGGTAAAATGCATCATGTGCTGTCAGCTCGCACATGGCTTCTGCACACGTGTGGGTGCCATTTGCGTGGTCAGCATGGTGTTGCCGATCACACAAATGGCACCCGCACATGCGTGGACGCCATGTACATGCCAACAGTGTGTGGGGGTTTGGGGGGGATATGCACTGCCCCAGCAGGAAGCTGGAAGACGTGGCAGAGAGCAGGTAAGCATCTACTCTCCTTTTTCTTAAAGTTCACTGTCTAATTTCCCTAAAAGGGCTGAAACCGCACTTCGAACCATGGTTCAAGCACATCCCTAACAATATGGACATCCCAAACCTGAATGAAACACTTCATATGAGTTTGCCTTATACAAAGTTCAGTTCATCGGTGCATCTCATAGACAACGTCAGATCCAACACAGTCCTATGTCAGAAAATGCCAGATTAATCCTATAATCAAATCAACAGGTAGACCCATCTCCTTCAAAGTCCACAAACCTAATGCTATCATCATTTACTACCACCATGTGGAATTTCAAAGATTTCTGCCCAGTCATTCAGGAGATATTAGTAGTAGTAGTGGATTTCCCATTAATCCCTTTAAGATACCAGACTTAAGTCAGATCCTTCTAACTGAAATCCAATACAATTTGACTATCCAACCATTTTAAAGCATTCTCATTCTGATCCCAACAATTTTCATATCAGATCGGATTGTGTTGGATCCGACAATTTTTCACACGCACAGGCCGAACATCTAGCCCAATATTCTACTCTACAGGCTTCGTATGTTCCCAAGGCTGGTTCATTCATGCACAAAGCCCCATTCCACACATGCATGCTTCCCTTAATGCAGCATCATCCCAGATATATACATATGAACCAGTCTTCAGTCGAATATAATCCTAATGACCCATCTACTGACCCTAAGTATTTTTTTCCTACATTGAAATCCACTTAGTTTTTAGAGCATTTTTGGAACTAAAATGTACAAACATAACATTAATAAGTAGTTCACATCAATAAAGAGCTCAGGAATCCCAGCAGAATTTGTCTCTTACCTGGTGCAGAAGGAGGGATCTTAAAGACGACATATTTTGTCTTCCCCTTATCAACTATGGAGGTGCCCATATTGAGAATATTTCCAGAACTGTCGTAATGGGGATGAGAGGTTGCTAAATTGATGGCTACATACTTAGTGTAGTCGACCTACCACATGACATCACAGAAGACAGAAACAGAACAAGGATGGTGGAGTATGCATTAATGATGGTAATCCACATCAGGCTGATGAACATGTCAACAACTTCAACAAGAAGACCAATGACTAAAACTTTTGATTCAAAGGTAAACTTGCTTCAGGCACTTCCAAGTGTAAAAGAACTCAAGTCCAGTTTAAAAAAAAAAAAAGACTATGGGAGCAATTCCAGATGCAAAGATACAGCAGCCTGGGAATTTTAGGATTTGCCCTAAGTCCTTTATGCTGATGTATCTTGGAACATGCCACTAGCAGGGAGCCTGTTGACATCAGGAGTATGTCGGTGGTAGATGTGGTGCCAGCATCTCCTCAGTTCTGGCACAACTCCCCTGATGCCAGGAGTGCAGACAGAGGGAACACTTGAGGAGCAATTCACACTTAAACTGGGGGAGTGGGAACTGTTGTAGGTGGAGGAGGTGACATCTTGATGGCAACTCCCTGGTGTGTGTGTGTGTGTGTGAGAGAGAGAGAGAGAGAGAGAGAGAGAGCGCTTCTCCCATGCCTGGCTGACACAGAGAGCATCATAATTTATTTTATTATTTATAAATATGTTACATGTATTTGATTCAAATAAATTCGACTTGAATTCGATTCGAGAGCCGTTTGGCACTTTTAAAAAATCATTCAGGGCACCTGATTGGTTAAAAAAAAAAAGCACCAAAGCACAGTCGGACTGATTCAAATCAAATTTTTGGATCAGATTATAATTTAAAAACTCATTTTATGCACTTCTCTAGTTAAAAGTCTGTATCTACCTGGGTTATAGTGCCACAAACAGACTAAGCCTTAAGTGGCTCAGCGGGGAAATGCTTGAATAACAAGCAGAAGGTTGCTGGTTCGAATCCCCGCTGGTACTATATCGGGCAGCAGCAATATAGAAAGATGCTGAAAGGCATCATCTCTTACTGCGCAGGAGGAGGCAATGGTCAACCCCTCCTGTATTCTACTAAAGAAAACCACACATGGCTCTGTGGGTGCCAGGAGTTGAAATCGACTTGACGGCACACTTTATAGTGCAGCAAGACCAGGGAGAGGGAACCTTGGCTTTCCAGCTGGGAGAAGCAACCCAGCTCTCCAAATACAACTCCCATCATCCTCAGCTGCAATAAATTGTAGCTGGGGATGATGGGAGCTGATGGGGATCATGGGAGCTGTAGCACAGCAGCAGCTGGAGAGCTGTATAAGGCAGCTTCCTATCTTCCTTTGAGTTCTCTAACTACTCTAAAGTTCTCAGATAGGTTCTAGCAAAGGTATTTATCCTTCCAGGCTATTTGTGCCCATGCCCTGCACCCCAATTTGCCTTGCCTTCTGTGCACACAGAAGCCGAGTCACCTAATGGCACAGCAGGGAAAGTTCGAATCCCCTGCCGGTTTGAATCCCCGCTGGTATGTTTCCCAGACTATGGGAAACACCCGTATTGGGCAGCAGCAATATAGGAAGATGCTGAAAGGCATCATCTCATACTGCGCAGGAGATGGCAATAGTAAACCCCTCCTATATTCTACCAAAGACAACCACAGGGCTCTGTGGTCGCCACGAGTCGACACCGACTCGATGGCACTACTTTACCTTTACACAGAAGGTATCCATGCTCACCTTTTCCAGAGTCTCCAGAGTCTGCGGATCAATCTTTCTGATGAAATTTACCTCGCTGGTTGCATAGTAATCCTCACCGTTTTTCATGATATTGATCAGGCAGTTGTCTGTGAACTCTGGTATTGTGTGGGATAGATAACAGAATGCCCTATGTTTGGGGGGAAAATCACACCAGAGGGATAACCGTTCATACTGGAAATTGTTATTTTCTGAAAGAAAGAAGCTGGCAAGGCTGCAGGAGATGTTCTGACCCTTGGACAGCACTCGGAACCAAAGGTACTTTGGAGCACAAAGCTAGGGGTGCATTAAAAATCCCCACTTGTCCAAGAGCCAGGCCCACACATTTTGGCCTTTGGAGCCACCTAATGGCTCAGCGGGGTACTGACTTAACCAGCAAGCCAGAGGTTGCTGGTTCGAATCCCCGCTGGTATGTTTCCCAGACTATGGGAAAACATCTATATCAGGCAGCAGCGATACAGGAAGATGCTGAAAGGCATCATCTCATACTGTGTGGGAGATGGCAATGGTAAAGCCCTCCTGTATTCTACCAAAGACAACCACAGGGCTCTGTGATCGCCAAGAGTCAACATTGATTCAACGACACACTTTACCTTTACTTTTACCATCTCACAGGGGATGAATGCTCATAGTAATTTTTGGCAATGTCTATCCCACTACAGATGGAACATAGGCAATGTTGCTCTTACAGTTTTCTCTGTGTTATGGTCCCTACTTTATCCTTACCCTCACACGATTAGGGTAAAATTGGAGTCATTTTTGCATAGAGGAAACATAGGTTAACAATGAATACATTGTTTATTCATTTATTTTATTGTTAAATTTGTATACCACCTTTCATTAAAACAATCCCAAGGCGGCTCACACAAAAATTAAAAACAAGACTATAAAAATGACACAATTAAAATATTAAGCTAAAATATAAAACTAGTCTGACTAAAATTATTTAAAATACAAGCATAAGAACTGTACAAAATACAAAGAAGCAGCAGTAGAGACAATCATATAAAAGCCTGGGTAAAAAGCCAAGATTTAACACGCTTTCTAAAAACTGTGATGGAGTACTGCCATCTCTCCATGGAGCAGCCTCTGAAGGACATTCCTGCCAATTTTCATTTCCATTCCTCTGACAACATTGATCAAATGTTAATATCGATCAAAAATTTAAAGACATTTTTGTGTTTTAAAAAGCTTCTTAAAACTTTTTAAAAAGCTTTTCAAAAAGCTTTTTAAAACACCCTTGCAAATTTGGCCACTGTAGACACAATAGTCAGAACAATAAAAAGCATGATAAAACACTGAAAGCTGCAAGTACTGCAATATTACCACCTATTTCTTTCTCTAGGGGTGTAGAGCTTCTCAAAAATCATGAGCATTCGTCCCCCGCCCACCCAAAAGGTACCAACCACACCAGCTAGTTCCTTTTCTAACTCCATCACTGCTTTTTTAAAAGTCAGATCTCCCTCTACTGACCGATTCTGTAGTAACACCCTGCAAAGTCTTATTAGCCAAATGTGTTTGAAAATCTCAAGACTCTGATAACTAACTATTGGATATCCACACGACAATGCGGGCAATACACACCCACAGCTCTTCGAAGCACTGGAAGGGTTGATATTGGTTCTGATCCCTTTTTCTATAGTATGTGCATTTCCACCCAGCCTTATTGTGTGCAGCAGAAGACTATTTCTGTGGAGCATCAGAAGTGACTCCGCTTGTAATTACTATTGTGGCATTAGCTGCGATCCAAATTCAGAAGCTTGATGACTTGACAAACAGAATGCAGGAGAAAGGAGTCTTACTGCAGTTTTCTTAATGTAGCAGTCATTCCTCTTAATCCCATGAAAATGAATCAAAGAGTGGAATTGACTAAATCAGGGATATTGGACTTCAACTCCCATAATCCCCAGCCCCAGTGACCTTTGGTTAGGAATTATGGGAGTTGAAGTCCAATAACATCTGGGGACCCAACAATGAGAAACCCTGGACTAAATGACTGGCACACACACAAGACCTGGCTGGGGCGGAGCTATAATTGGGTGGATGGGTTCAAAGAACCCAGGCCGCCCAACTCCCACCTGTCTCGACCTTCTCCCTGAGCTCCGTTGGCTTCATTTCCCAGCTGGCTTCATTGTCAGCTGCATGTTCTCTCCCTCACTGGCTCTTCAAAGTATTGGCCACACCCTCTGCAGGGCTGCCAGGGAGAGGGTCGAACATGAGCCCACTTCCCCCTAGGTCTGTGCATGGATCTGGCCAGGTCAATTTCACTCCCAAGAGAAACCTTGCACATTTCTTTAAATATACAAGTGTGCACCTGGGTATATATACTCAACCTTCCATGTTCTTAAAAAAATCAAACGCTTTTAAAAGTGCAAAAGACATTGGCCGCCATCTGCAGTGAGCATGTTATTTATTTTATTTTATTTTATTAGCAAATTTATTGACCGCCTGACTTCCATAGTCTTACATAAATTAAAACAACGAAAACAAGAGAAAAAAGGGGGAAACAGACACACACACATACACATAAGAAACTAAAAGCTTGGCAAAATAAATAAGTTTTCAGAAGCCTCTTAAGGGACAGACGAGAGGGGGCATTACAAGTCTCCAGAGGCAAGGTGTCCCACAAGGAGGGCGCTGCAGCAGAGAAGGCCCTGCCACGAGCCTGGCCCCACGTACCTCCCCTGGGCCGGAAACTCTGAGAAGGCCCACCTGAGATGACCTCACAGGGCAGGTCAAAGTTGGATGGGAGAGACGGCCCTGAAGGTACACAGGCGCCATACTCTGAAGAGTTTTATAGGTGGTAGACTGTGTTTGAAGTGAGAAGTCCTGTCTGTGACCATTGAGTTGTGATGGGTCTTTCACACATGCAAGGCACCCCATGACTCTGCAGCCACCGAATGATGAGGAAGCATGTGTGGACCAAGCCTATTTAGTAGGTAAAATATAATGGGCCCTCTCTGCCATCTTGCTAGTTTGTGCTGAATTTTGAAATGCTGCCCCCCCCCATCTGTGGCTAATCACCTTTGGGGCGGGATTGAAGCTGGGGAAACAGCTTGATCGGGGGGTGGGGGAGAAGGATTAGTCTCAATGGGCCCTGTGACAGGGATTCTCAGATGTTGTTGTTGTTATGCTGTTTACATACAGTCTACCAGATGTTATTGACTAGATTTGGTACTTTAATTATTGGGCCCTTTCCAAGGGTCTAGGATAACTAAAGAAAAATTAAAGATTAAACTAAAGTATTCATGCTGTCTCGCGGGCCTTCTGTAGTTGATGTGTTATCATATTCATAATCATTATTATTATTTCTTGTTTACACAGTCAGACAGGTATTATTGACTGGTTTGTTTTATCCAGACATCGAGTCCTTCCCAAGGACCCGGGATGCCAGAATTTTATTGTCAATTGTTATAGATATCGTCGCAGAATATAGGCTGTTCCCAGTAAAGCTGCTTTTTGTAATTGGCTGATGGTGATTTCTGTGGCCCCTATGGTGTTGAGGTGCTCTTCAAGGTCTTTTGGAACTGCACCCAGGGCGCCAATGACCACTGGGATTATTTTGGTCTTCTTCTGCCACAGCCTTTCAATTTCAATTTGTAGATCTTTGTATTTGGTGATTTTTTCTATTTCTTTTTCTTCTATTCTACTATCCCCTGGTATTGCTATGTCGATTATTTTGATTTGTTTTTCTTTCTTCTCGACAACAGCTATATCTGGTGTATTGTGTGGCAGATGTTTGTCTGTTTGTAGTCGGAAGTCCCATACTATTTTTGCATCTTCATTTTCAACAACTTTTTCAATTTTATGGTCCCACCAATTTTTGGCTACAGGTAGCTTGCATTTTTTTTTGCAGATGTTCCAGTGTATCATACCTGCTACCTTGTCATGCCTTCATTTGTAGTCAGTCTGTGTGATCTTTTTACAACAACTGATCAGGTGGTCTGCTTCTTTACAAAGGCAGCACTTGCTGTTTGTTGTTGACTTTTCTACTTTTGCTCTTATTGCATTTGTTCTTAGTGCCTGTTCTTGTGCAGCCAGTATTAAGCCCTCTGTTTCTTTCTTCAAGGTGCCATTCTTAAGCCATTGCCAGGCCTTGGTGATGTCTGATTTTCCACTTATATTGTGCAAATATTGACCATGCAGTGGCTTATTTTTCCATTTTTCTGTTCGTTTCTTGACTTGTTCTTTCTTGTAGGCCTGCTTTGTTTCATTGGTGTTGAATAGTTTCACATTATTGACCATTTGAAGTGCATCTTCTTCACTGTCCTTGATATATTCTGCAAGGCCTCTTTTCTCCTCCTCCATTGTTTGATGGACTTGCAGCATTCCTCTTCCACCTGTGATGCGAGGGAGGTATAGCCTATCTACATCACTGCGGGGGTGCATAGCATGTGGTGCAGAGCATGGGTGCAGAGCATGTGGTGCAGTAGCCTTTAATGAGGCTACTTCGTCAGTCGGTCTTTAATGTGGCTGCTTTGTCTTTCATGGGGCTTCTTTGTCTTTAATGTGGCTGCTTGGTCGGTCGGTCTTTAATGGGGCTGCTTTGTTTTTAATGGGGCTGCTTTGTCGGTAGGTCTTTAATGGGGCTGCTTTGTGGGTCGGTCTTTAATGGGGCTTTTTGGTCGGTTGGTCTTTAATGGGGCTGCTTTGTCTTCAATGGAGCTGCTTTGTCTTTAAAAATTCTGTATTTTGGAAGTTCAATAGTTCAAAGGTTCATTAATTCCTAAGATCAGTAGTTCGAAAGTTTTAAGGTTCGAAGGTTCAATAGTTCAAAAGTGTGAAGGTTCAATAGTTTGAAAGTTCAACAGTTCGAAAATTCAAAGGTTCGAAGGTTCAAAAGTTCAAAGGTTCAAAGGTCCAATGGTGAAAAGGTTCAAAGGTTCAAAGGTTCAATGGTTCAAAGGTTCAAAGTTTATAAGGTTCAATAGTTCAAAGGTTCAGAAGTTCGACTGTTCAAAGGTTCAATAGTTTGAAGGTTCAATATTTTGAAGGTTAAATAGTTGGAAGCTGCTTTGTCTTTAATGGGGCTACTTTGTCTTTAATGTAGTCAAAAGCAGCTTCATTAAAGACCAAGCATCCCCATTAAGGACATTCAGCCCCATTAAAGACTGACCAACAACGCAGTCCCATTAAAGACAACGCAGCCCCAATAAAGACCAAGCAGCCCCCTTAAAGACCAAGCAGCCCCCTTAAAGACCAAGCAACCCCATTAAAAACCGACCAACCTAGCAGCCCCATTAAAGACAAAGCAGCCCCATTAAAGACAAAGCAGCTTCCAACTATTTGACCTTTGAAATATTGAACCTTCAAACTATTGAACCTTTGAACAGTTGAACTTCTGAACCTTTGAACTATTGAACCTTAGAAACTGAACTATTGAACCTTAGAAACTGAACTATTGAACCTTAGAAACTGAACTATTGAACCTTAGAAACTGAACTATTGAACCTTAGAAACTGAACTATTGAACCTTTGGACCATTGAACCTTTGAACCTTTGGACCATCGAACCTTTGGACCATCGAACCTTTGGAAGGTTCAATGGTTCAGTGGTTCAATGGTTCGAAGGTTCAAAAGTTCAGTGGTTCAGTGGTTCAAAGGTTCAAAGTTTATAAGGTTCAATAGTTCAAAGGTTCAGAAGTTCGACTGTTCAAAGGTTCAATAGTTTGAAGGTTCAATATTTCAAAGGTTAAATAGTTGGAAGCTGCTTTGTCTTTAATGGGGCTAATTTGTCTTTAATGGGGCTGCTTGGTCACTCAGTCTTTAATGTGCTCAAAAGCAGCTTCATTAAAGACTGACCAACCAAGCAGCCCCATTAAAGACCAAGCATCCCCATTAAAGATGAAGCAGCCCCATTAAAGACAATGCAGTCCCATTAAAGACAACGCAGCCCCCAAAAAGATAACACAGCCCCAATAAAGAAAAGCAGCCCCCTTAAAGACCGACCAACCAAGCAGCCCCATTAAAGACGAAGCAGCCCCATTAAAGACAAAGCAGCCCCATTAAAGACAAAGCAGCCCCATTAAAGACAAAGCAGCCCCATTAAAGACAAAGCAGCTTCTAACTATTTACCCTTCGAAATATTGAACCTTCGAACTATTGAACATTTGAACATTCAAACTTCTGAACCTTCAACTATTGAAGCTTCGAACTTTCGAACTATTGAACCTAAGAGACATTGAACTATTGAACCTTCGAACTATTGAACCTTCGAACTTTTGAACCTTTGAAATGCTGAAACTTCGAACTGTTGAACTTTCAAACTATTGAACCCTCAAACTTTCGAACTATTGAACTTTCGAACCTGTGAACCTCAGTATTGAACTATTGAACCTTAGAAACATTGAACTATTGAACCTCAGAGCTTTCAAATCTTTGAAACTTCGAAACTTCGAACTATTGAACCTTCGAACTGTTGAACAGTTGAACTATTGAACCTTCGAACTTTCCAACTATTGAACCTTTGAACTTTCAAATTTTTGAACCTTCAAACCTTCAAACTTTCGATCTATTGAACTTTGGAACTATTGAACTTTCAAAATACAGAACTTTTAAAGACAAAGCAGCCCCGTTATAGACCAAGCGGCCCCGTTATAGACCAAGCGGCCCCGTTATAGACCAAGCGGCCCCGTTATGGACCAAGCGGCCCCGTTATGGACCAAGCGGCCCCGTTATGGACCAAGCGGCCCCGTTATGGACCAAGCGGCCCCGTTATGGACCAAGCGGCCCCGTTATGGACCAAGCGGCCACGTTATGGACCAAGCGGCCACGTTATGGACCAAGCGGCCCCGTTATGGACTGACTGACAAAGCAGCCCCATTAATGACTGACTGACCAAGCAGCCCCATTAAAGACAAAGCAGCCCCATTAAAGACCAACAAAGCAGCCCCATTAAAGACAAACAAAGCAGCCCCATTAAAGACCGACCGACAAAGCAGCCCCATTAAAGACAAAGCAGCACCCTTAAAGACCAACCGACCAAGTAGCCCCATGTAAGACAAAGCAGCCCCATTAAAGACCGACCGACAAAGCAGCCCCATTAAAGACAAAGCAGCCCCATTAAAGACAAAGCAGCCCCATTAAAGACAAAGCAGATCTATTGAATTTTTGAACTATTGAACCTTCGAAGCATTGAACCTTCAGAACTGTTGAAGTTTTCATCTATTGAACCTTTCAATGTCTGAACCTTAAACCTTTTGAACCATTAGAACCTTCAAACTTTCAAACTATTGAACCTTTGAACTTATAAATCTTTGATCTTTCTAACCTTTCAACTTTCAAATCTTTGAACCTCCAAACCTTCCAACTATTGAACCTTCGAAATATTGAACCTTCGAACTATCGAACCCTTGAACAGTCGAACTTTTGAACCTTCAAATTATTGAAGCTTCGAACTTTCAAACTATTGAACCTTAGAAACTTTGAACTATCGAACCTTTGAACTATTGAACCTTTGAACCTTTGAACTATTGAACCTTTGAACTATTGAACCTTTGAACTGTTGAACCTTCGAACTGTTGAATTTTCAAACTATTGAACCTTCGAACTACTGAAAATTTGAAACAGAACTGTTGAAGACAAAGGAGCCCAATTAAAGACCAAGCAGCCCATTAAAGAGTGACCGACCAAGAAGCCGCATTGAAGACAAAGCAGCCCCATTGAAGACAAAGCAGCCCCAATAAAGACCAACCGACCAAGCAGCCCCATTAGGGACAAAGCAGCCATATTAAAGACAAAGCAACCCCATTAAGTATTAAGCAGCCCCACTAAAGACAATGCAGATCTATTGAACCATCGGACTAGTATTATTATTATTATTATTATTATTAAACATACTTGTATACTGCCCAAAATGCAAGTCTCTGGGCAGTTTGCAACAAAATAATAAAAACAATTAAAAAGGTTAAAACATTACAACAATTTAAAATTTAAAAGGTTAAAGCTATTAAAAATCAAACAATTAAAATAACATCAAATTAAAAGCCTGGGTGAACAAAGGTGTCTTAACTGTCTTTAAAAAAGTTGTAGGAGATGGGAATGCTCTTCTTTCAGCAGGAAGCATATTCCAGAGCCTCAGGGCAGCAGTGGAGAAGGCCTGTCCCTGAGTAGCCACCGGATGAGCTGGTGGCAACTGCAGATGAACCTCTCCTGATGATCTCAATGGGTGGTGTGGTTCATAGAGAAGATGTTGCTGACTACAACTGCCATCATCCCCAGCCAATGGCCAGGGTGATAAGAATTGTAGTCAACAACATCTGGGGATCCCTGTTAGAGGGAACACTGGTAAGGTAGCCCCATCTCCCCCGAATACTATGACCCTCATCCAATCTTTCCTCTGCACTTGCTTTTGGGGAAAGGAAGTGATTTTGGGAATCCAACCACAGATCACTAGCCACACCGTGTCTGGGCCCTAATGAATGCTACGACACACAAAGAAAGGGCCAGGGAAAGGGAAGAGGTAGCCAAAGCAGAAGGGGAACATGTATCTTGCATCTAGGCAGAACAGGGAAACAGAAAAGAGAATTATTGTCTCGAGGAGGGAGAAGCTACTGCTTACTTGGCAAATATGTTTTTGCAAGGATCTGGATAAGCCATGGTTCCAAATTCAGACACCACAATTCTGTTTGCTTCGATGTTGCAATTATATGAATCACTGCGGAGGTATTTGCTTCTATAGAATACTTCACCTGACAAGAAAAGAGCCAAAAGGTTCATATTTCCATCTGTTACAATCATGGGCAGGATTGAACATCATCACTAACTTTACACATGGGATTTAATATTCTTGGTGTAAAATAGAGGCAGTCTGTTCAGCTTTGGTATTAGGAATTACAGACAAGTCATCATGGGGAAATAGCTTGACTATCGAGTCAGAGGTTGCTGGTTCAAATCCACCCAGTACCGCTGCCACCACAGGGGGAGGCCAGGGAGGCCTGTTCAGCTTGGCTCACCCCCCATCCCAGCAGCTAGAAATGGCTCACTCCCCATCCCAGCAGCTAAATGAGGAATAACTGAAATAAAGGATCAAGGAAGGAACAGAACAAGGACAGGCTGAAACAAGAAAGGTTGAACAATATTAAGCATGAGGAACACTGTCTGTGGAAGGCAACGTTGCTGACAGTACTGTCTTAGGAATAGCGTCTGCTTTATATAGGGCTTGAGATAACGGGCAGCCAATCAGGCTGTCCTGACTCAGCATTTCTATTTCCTCTCCTGTGAGATCTTACACCTGTGTGTCTCCCACTGAACCTTTCTCTTGAGACATCTTCTTAACACAGGTGAAATTCCGGCTTCCTCCTGATCAGACTCCTCAGCCCTCATCTCTGCCAGCTGTTCAGATTCCCCTGTCTGCTGCCGTTCCACCTCAGCTTCTGAGCCTATTCTCCCAACCAAGTCCTCCCGCTCCTCCTCTGGCTCTTCTTACTCAGAGGTCTGGGCCATGACAACGCCCCTCTCTTGGGGGAATCCCCCAGTGCAATGCACAGAGGCCGGGACAATGGCCTCAGATCAATCCACTCTGCTCTGTGCTCCCATCCAGCAACCAACATCGTCTGGGGGGAAGCAAGGTTTGGTGAGCCTTTTCCCTGCCCACCTGGTAGGTCATCTGAATGGCCCCAATGTGAATTATATAATGCAGTTATTTATTTGAAGTATTAATAGACTTAAGATAAAATACATCTTCTCGACAGTTAGACTCAGACTTCAGCTTGTCTGCTCAGTTCTTTTATAGTTAGCATAGTTTGTGCTTACAGGATACAGGATACTCTATTGCGGTCATAGACCAATACATAATAAAACGTACATACTTGCATAAACTCAGCAAAATAAATCACACGTTGCAACACAATATTAACAGGTTAAACCTAAGACAGTTATAGTAAATTCTGCTTTAACCCACATATTGGTTTTTACATTTATTTTATAAACTGTATATGCTTAATTCTTTATGACCTGTTTTTATACATCCTGTCTCACATTTATTCTATTTGCCTCGTCCATAACTGATCATGTTATGATTTTTAGCCTTTTAACCTTTTATTGAGATGCTTCTCATGTGCTTCTCTCATTGCATGAGACACACAGTGGCTTTATAAGCTATGTAGTTTGTAGTTTTATTGTAACCAGTATTTTATAAATATATAACACAATTTTATTGTAGGGCAGTAAATGGTGAATAAAGATATTTTAGATTGTGATGTATCTTTAGCATTTGACATTTTTTCCATGCCCTTGTATGCTTTTATTCTTCTGGTCTGGGACTGTAATAAAGATTGATTGCATGGAGAAGGTCCTAGGTTCACTCCCTGGCAGCATCTCGAGGTAGGGCTGGGAAAGACTCCTGCCTGAAACCTGGGAGGGATGCTGCCAGTCAGTGTAGACAATGCTGAGTTAGATGGCTCAAGGGGTGGACTCAGTATAAGGCAGCTTCCTATGTTACACCTATTATTGGAATCACTATAAATTAATATGATCCTAAAAACAACTTGACCAACATCCTAAAGAGGTGGCTGGGCTTAACTAGGAGCAAATCAAATGAAAATTTCAAAAGGAATTGAAACTGCCTCCCCCCACCCTCAGCAGTGTGTTGTTTTTGGTTAATCCATTCCTTGATCCAGGCCAGCATTTAAATGTTGCTTTAAATTCGATTCCTTACTTTTATTCCAGTCCTGGAGGGACTGAGCAGAGAGGAAGAGAGCTAGCCTTGTGGCATGTAGTAGCAAGCATGACTTGTCCCCTTAGCTAAGCAGGGTCTGCCCTAGGTGCATTTGAATGGGAGACTTGATGTGAGCACTGTAAGATATTCATCTCAGGGGATGGAGCTGCTCGGGGGAAGAGCACCTAGGTTTCAAGTTCCCTCCCTGGCAGCATCTCCAAGATAGGGCTGAGAGAGATTCCTGCCTGCAACCTTGGAGAAGCCGCTGCCAGTCTGCGTAGACAATACTGAGCTAGATAGACTAAGGGTCTAACTCAGTATATGGCAGCTTCCTAAGTTCCTGTGGTGTGGAGGTGGGGCTAACAAACAGCCAGCAGCATGAGCATTGAAAGCAGTCTGCTCTTGCCACTCTGTAAATAAGATAGATTTCATTAAATAAGATCAATTTCATTAAAATTAATATTGCTGATTCTACTCCACTGCCTTGTCCTTGCGTGCCACAACTCTTTCCTCTGGATTCTATGCCCTGCGAGCTTCTGTGTCACAGTGGCCTACTTTTCTACTTGGCATCCAATGGAAATTCTTCAGATTGGCATACTTTCTTGGGGAAAACTAGGCAGCTTGCTGCCGGTTTTGCTGAAGTCTGCTCCCCTGACATTTAACACAACAACAACATCAATGGCCAAACTAAGCAATGCCAGCCCAGTTTAATACAACATTGTAACTTTTAGGACACTGTAATGAAACCCAACTAGCAGATGAGCAGGTGTCTCACTGCTTTTTCTGGTCTCCTCTCTCCCTCCCTTAAAACAATAATGAATCAGAGATGCCGATTGTGTTGTTGTTGGGCAGAGAAGAAGAAATGTTTGAAGAGGAATGATGTAGCCCTGTATGTATTGTGAATAAACTATATATTTGCTGGAAATTTTGGTAATAGGGCAGGGGAGGGTGATAAGAATGTTATTGTTGCTTATTTTGATGTTTGTTTTTATATCAAGGCTCAATAATAATAGAAACAGTGACGTTCTCGTTCTCGTTCTCTCTCTCTCTCTCTCTCTCTCTCTCTCTCTCTCTCTCTCTCTCTCACCTTCCTTCTTTTTAAAATAATATTTACCTTCCCTCCAAGAGCTTTTCCACGATTCAAGTGCGAACAAGAGCATATATCAACCAAATGCGGGAAAAGCTAACCGGAAAAAGAAAGCTGGGTGCTGCCTTCTACCGATTCAGACCAATGGTCCGTCTAGCTCAGCACTGTCTATACTGATAGGCAGTGGCTCTCTGAGCGGCGGTGTTCTTTGGACTGTTCTTCAGGGACAAAGTCTGGACCTCAGCACCAGGGGAGGCCTCAGGAGGATGCTCCTAATTGCTCCTGGAGGGCCTCGGCCAGCCGCGCCTGCCGTGCACGCTGGACCCGCCCGCCGATCTCCTGTGCTGTGCGGTGGGGATTGAGAGCTGAGCGGGCCCGCTTGTGGCCACTAGGCCACTCGCACCTGTGAGGGCACCAGCATCGCAAGTGCGTGATGTCACATATTTGCGACCAGAGGTGTACTAACCCTTGGACCTTGGGACCCTGGTCCATGGCCTCCAAGGTCCTGGGGGCCTCCAAATGGCTGGGCTGGGCCATCCTACAGACATCCCGTGTCTGCCCGCCACAGCTAACCTACATGCTGTTTTTGCCCTTAAAAAATAAATAAATCCAAACTGCCGTGCGGGCAGCACCCCAAGGGATGGCTGCCGGGTGTATGTGAGCTGAGTAGTGTGTGTGAGCTGAGTAGTCAACCTCCCACCGACAGACTAAGGCATTTTAACTAAGGCTTCTGGTTGGAACAGCAGCAAGAGAGGTTCCTGTTGGGGAAGACACTGGAGAGGAAGTAAAAGCAGCCCTTCTAACTCAAAGAAAAAGAGATTTCAAATGCCCTCCCTCAGCCAGCCAATCGGATTTGTGGTATTGGCTGCAATAAAAGGGAGGGAGAAGCAAGCCCAAATGCCCAGGGAACTACTGGAGACAAGTTCAAGAGTTACCAGTGGCTTGAGATCTACCTAATGACAGTCCCTGATCACTGGGCACAACTTTCTAGTAATCATTAGCCCAACATTGTTCTTAGAAGTTAAGGCTGCAATCCCATCCACGTTTGCCGGGGAATAAGCTCTTTACTTCTGAGTAGCCATGCATAGGATTGTGTTGCAAGTGCTCAAATCAATGTAACTGCATTGGAACAGACACATACAAGAAGGACCAGTAGTTCTTCTGGTCCCATATACCATCTCCAAAAGTGGCCAGTTCCCTACCTCTGGGAAGCGTACAAGCAGAAGCAGATGAGATCGCTTTCCCCTGTCATCTGTCTCCATCATGTGGTAAGCCGAGGTATACTGTCCAGGACCATGCAGCTTTCATTTAGCTAATGTAGCCTTGGATAGATCTGGGGCCCCCATGAAATGATGCACAGAAGTTAACAAGGACCCCTTTCCATTTGATTGTTGGAGGGTCTTTATCCAACACCTGGCATTCATCCAGACATTTGTGATGGGCAGAAATAGTGTGGTGAGTTTGCCGGGGGCTGCTACCACTGGTGCTCCCCCCGCTGTCTGCATGCAGGCAGACCACTCCACTTGTGCTGACATCACATGCACGATGACACGAGGTAGTGGTGGCCAGAACCAGGAAGCAGAAACACGTGCCCCTTCCCCACTCAGAGCTTGTGAACACTTTGCTGGCTGGGTGTGGAGTGGGGGCAAGGGGGAACCGTGATGGCCCCTGGACTCTGGTGACCAAGGGACAGTTGTCCCCCCCCCTTGTGCAGTGGTAGCTATGCCCGATAGGCAGTGGAGACATCCTTTCTGCATGCACCAACACTGCAGATTTTATTCGGAAGGATGCAATCTACGAGCCACAAACGTACCGTTTTTGATTGTGAAACTGTGCAACAGAGCCATGCCATCAAACCAGTGGTTGTACTTGCTCTCCCCGATCGTATGCATACCGGGGCCATTGCGAAGAAGAATCCCCTCCATCCAGCTTGGGATCTCACCTGCAAAAGCAACGGCTAGGAGTTAGAGCATTGGCGGTGGCATCAGGGACAGCGGGAGCGCGCCAGTGCCTGCCCCGTGCTAATATGCATGCGCATCAGTGCATGTGCACTGGCCACACCCCTTACATATGTCATATCAAGGGGCGTGGTGACCAGCAGGATGATGGAAGAGATGCCCGTCTCCTTGCTGCACTTGGCGCCTCATTCACATGCTCTTTCGGACTGAACTCCAGTGGTGCACAAATGAAGCCCTGTGCAGTATTCCCAGTGCAGGGATGGACGAACGACTCCGGTGCCCCCCTGAAGGTGTGGGGGGAAGTGGGGGCAAGCCTCTGGCATTCCCCAGAAATGCTCAGGCCCATAGCGGATAGGGGATGCTCAACCTCCCCTGCTCAAGGGTGGACACGTGCCTGGCTGGCCTCATTAGTCATTCCACACATGGCCCCAATGCCTGGCCCCAGACCACAGCCAACTGAAGAAGACAATCCTTGGATGCAGGAGAAGGCGCAGTGCCGAGAAAGGCAACCAAAGTGACCAGGGGGCTCGAGCGACTTCCCTATAAAGAAGGACTACAACACCAGGGCCGCCACAGTTTAGAAACTAAACCCAACAAGTTAGGACATCGGCAGTGGCATCATCAGTCAATTCCAAAAGTATTTTTAATAATACCTTTAATAATAATACTTTTAATAATAATCTTTAATAAAGTATGATTAAAAACTAGCTTTACTGCGCAGAGCATCTGTGCTGCTAGTACCTTATTGCCTCCCTTGCTCGTCCCTTCTTTCGTCCTCTCTACCCCTGCTGTCTTTTTCTCTCCTTCTCTCTCCTCCACTCGCTCTTCCCCTCCCCCCTCCTCTTTCTCTCTCGCCCCCCATTCCTGAGTTAACAGAGCTTGTTCATCCTGTTTCCTCATCTAATGCTCACAGTGCTGGAGCCTCTGCCCACTATCCCTCTAGATGACTCAACCCACCCCATGACCCCCTTCTTCTCTTGCCACTTGGTACCTCCTCCCCCCACTTCTCCTTTGGCACACTCACCCCAACTTGATCGCCTTGGTACACTCCCTTCTCCTTCTCCTCCTCCTCCTCCCTCTCAGAGTCCCTGTTGGTACACTCCCCATCATCTCTCGGAATGAGCATGCCTCTTTTCACTCTACCCCTGCCTCCTCCTTTTCCCTCTCTCTCCTGTTTCAGCACACGTGTGCAAGACCGTTGGTGGCCTCTTCTTCCTGAGGAGCTGTGCGAGCGGTCTCGGCCCCAGCCCACTTGGCTACCAGCTCCCTCCTCCCTCTGTCAATGGGCCAAAAATAGCCCAACCTGTCATTAGGGCAGCAGGAGGTCCCACAGAAGGAGCTTTCACCACCTCCACTGCCATCCCCGCCTTGGTCTCCCCTCTCCGCCACCCACCGATTGGTAAAACACTATGTGGGTGGGGCTTGCCACATATGTCCTTAGCCAGATAGATAGATAGGTAGGTAGGTAGGTAGGTAGGTAGGTAGGTAGGTAATATGCTAACTGAGCAAAGAGACACTGTTTAAAGTGGTGATTCTCTTATATTTAGCACGGGGAGAGTAACTGGCCCTATCCAAATGCAGCACAACATCCCTCCAGTGGCTGTTGCAGGTATCTGCCTTATGTTTCTCTTTAGACTGTGAGTCCTTTGGGGACAGGAGACCATCTTATGTATGTATGTATTTTTCTATGTATCTATGTTAGCTTTGAGAACTTGGGTTGAAGAGTGGTATTTAAATATCCATAGTAGTAGTAATATTTTAATATTAGGATACATTGGCTCTGTTCCGACATTACGTTGCATCTCTGATATGTTTCCCAGACTATGGGAAACTCCTATATCAGGCAGCAGCAATATAGGAAGATGCTGAAAGGCATCATACTGCATGGGAGGAGGCAATGGTCAACCCCTCCTGTATTCTACCAAATAAAATCACACGGCTCTGTGGGCTCCAGGAGTCGACGCCAACTCGATGGCACAGCTTTACTTTATGGTACAGGGCCCCCAAATGCAGAATACAGATAGGATACTATGGTACATGTGTTGAACATAACATGTGAATAACTTCTACTTATATGCAGAAATGTGCTGTACATAGATTATGTGTGTGTTAGGAGCATAGGAAGCTGCCATATACAGAGTCAGACTCTTGGTCCATCTAGCTTAGTATTTTCTACACAGGCTGGCAGCGGCTTTTCCAAGGTTATAGGCAGGAGTCTCTCTCAGCCCTCTCTGGAATAATAAATTCCAGCTCAGCTGAGTTCCAGTAACAATGCCAATATTAAAGGCACACAATTTAATGAAGTGTCAAGTGCAACAGAATATATGACAGCAATATTGCCAAGCCATGGCTCATAAAAAGAAGCAATAAATGTGGGCCAAGCTCCAAATGACTGAGAGACCAGCTCAGTAAACCCAGTGGGGCTTTAAAGTTACTGTGCTAGAACAGGGAAAACTGCTTTTGAAATGGAGGGGAGTAACACAGGAAGCTGCCTTCTACCGAGTCAGACCCTTGGTCCATCTAGCTAAGCATTGTCTACCCAGACTGATAGCGGCTTCTCCAGGGTTGCAGGCAGGAGTCTCTCTCTCAGCCCTATCCTGGAGATGCTAGCAGATAGGGAAATTTTGGAGCCGGGACCTAAAGGCTTTTGGAGCACCCCCTCCCCCCGCTGCAAGTTAAGCATCATTTTTTAACACATAGGTTATTGAGGGCACAAACCACACCACCCAGAACAGACTAAAGAAGATTTTTTGGGGGGGGGCAGGGGTGTGGAGGCCCTGGACTCCAAAGTCCAGGGATAAGAGCACCTTTGGATGCTGGGAGGGAACTTGGCACTTTCTTGCATGCAAAGAAGGTACTCTAGGGAACGTACTAAAATGATGACATTTAATGGCATTTTATGGCATCATTTATAAAATGATGGCATTTTAGGAGAGGAGAGATGGTCTTGTGATAGCAAGCACGACTTGCCCCCTTAGCTAAGCAAGGTCTGCCTTGGTTGCATATGAATGGGAGATTTGATGTGTGAGCACTGTAAGATATTTCCCTCAGGGGATGGAGCCGCTCTGGGAAGAGCAGAAGGTTCCAGGTTCCCTCCCTGGCAGCATCTCCAAGAGAGCGCTGAGAGAGATTCCTGCCTGCAACCCTGGAGAAGCCGCTGCCAGTCTGTGAAGACAATACTGAGCTAGATAGACCAATGGTCTGACTCGGTATATGGCAGCTTCCTATGTTCCTATGTTCCTATGGCAGGGAATGCCCACTGAAAAAACCTGGTTCCTTCCATATGGCCATGGAATGCACTGAATGCATGTATTCTGAATGCACAGTGGCCATTCAGAAATTCCATGCATTCCTATGTCCTTCTGGAAAGGGGAGCATAGGAAGCTGCCATCTACTAAGTCAGACCATTGGTCCATCTAGCTCAGCATTGTCTACACAGACTGGCAGCGGCTTCTCTGATGTTCCAGGCAGGAGTCTCTCCCAGCCCTATGTGGAGAAACCAGGGAGATAACTTGAAAGTCCCCAAGCCTGCAGGTGCTCTTCCCAGAGTAGCCCCATCCCCTGAGGGAAATTTCTTACAGTGCTCACACACGTCGTCTCCCATTCAAATGCAAACTGATGTCACGATGTTCCTCCCTTGCAGAAAGCAAAGCCTGCCACTGCTCACAGCCTATGGAACTGTAGTTCCCAACAAAGTTGTGGCCCTGACACAGTGGAATCTTGGCATCTCACATACACAAGATGGTCCAGTGTGAGTTCACCGCTAATCAAGTCATGCTATGCACATAAGTATGTTAGATAAACACAGCTCTTTCATAAGGCATTTATGCGGGATTAGATCAAGTCATTTTATAATAAACATGTTGCTGTTGTAAGAGGGTAGGTAGATCTGGGTTAAATATTAGGACAAACATTTTGGCTTCAATTTCAGTTAGGTAATGGGGGGGGGGGGAGTTGTTCCTGGCTTTTAAAAAGAATTCCAAGGGAGTAAAGCACAAGCGTATGGTATCTGTATCACTATAAACCTTACAATGCGGCTAGGTAATGCAATGCAGTTATGCTTCTATTTTGGCTACATTTTATAATATAAATCCATATCACTAATCTTTGTAAGCTATGCATATTGTTTATGTGCATAGGAATGAACTGGGGCTTTTGCTCAGTGGGGCTGAGAATGAGTGGTGTGTTTGCCCAGTGGGGCTGAGCAGTATTGCTTCATGATAAAATGTCTGCTTAGCATGCAATAGGTCCTAGGTTAATTCCCGGCATCTCTAGGTAGGGCTGAGAAAAATTCCTGCCTGAAGTTCTGGAAAGCTGCTACCAGTCAGGGTAGACAATACTGAGTAAGCTGTACCAATGGTCTGACTCAATAGCCAGCAGCTTCCTCTGTAACTGCATCACAAGCTTTCCAGTGCACACTACTGAATTTCTCCATGCAGCGTGCTCTGAAACGTTTGTGCATGGACCACAGTAAGAGAACAGCAGACTTGAGGATTGCAGCTGCTGTGGAATTCAGCTGTACAAGGCAGTTTACAGTATGATGAAGAATGTTTGCTAATGTTCTAGGGATTATTGTTAGGGGAAGCAAAGAGACACCTCTCTGCAAAGTTCTAATTTAATGGGTCAGGAGGAAGAGACTGCATGTCTGGTTTTGTTCGCTTTTCATGAGCTGTGGTGGTTGATGCTACTGGGGCATCTGAAAAGGACTGGAAGAAGCAAAGACAAAAATTAATATAAAATCAAAGGAATGTCCTTGTTCTTCCACATGGAGGTGGGATGATGGTCCTAGGGAGGGCTTCAGATCCAGAACATTTTGTAAAGTTCTGGCCTGAAATAAGCCAGTTTTGGCCCATTTTCCCATTTTTTCCATCTCTCCCCCCCTCCCAAAAAAACCTCCCCCAAATCAGAGGAGTTTCCCATAGCTTTGAAAAAATTAACACAGAGTCCTGCCAGTGTGGACCATGTGTGCCAGATTTCATAACTGTATGCCCATGTGTGCCAGATTTCATAACATGTGTGCCAGATTTCATAACTGTATGCCCATCCATTCAGGAGATATAAGGGGGAAAGGGGCATGCTGTTACACCTTTCCATGAAGGAAAAGGGCAGATTCTTCCACCTGCTGGTGGAATGATGGTCCAAGGAGGGTCTTCAGTTTCAGAAGTTTTGGTAAAGTTCTAGCTTGAAACAAGACAGATTTCACCATTTTTAGCCATTTTTACAAAGATTTTCCCCCAAATCACCAAAATTCAGGGGATTGACCTGAATTCTCTTAACATTCACTATAGAGGCCCCTGACCTCCTTCCCTACATGTGGCAAGCTTCAAGACTATAGGACCAAGCAGTACTTTTTGGCAATTTCCTTTCAATTTCCCCATTTACCACTATGGGAGAAAAGCCTAATTTAAGTCAGAATTTGGATTCGGATTCTGAATCTGATCTGACATTGCCAACACTCATAGAATCTGAATCTGATATTGTCAAATTTCGGATCGGGGCAAATACTCCCGGTGCCCTGTCAGGTTCAGTTGTCTGCAGATCTATTGCTAAAGGGGAAAGCAACAGTAGTTTCACCTGAACAGCAATTTAGTGTCAAATGCAAACTGGAAGCAAAATGTGCCCTAAACCCTCATTTCATTCAGTCTGACTGAAGTGGATGGCCAGTTATCCAGGTTCCAGGGCATCTGAATGATGTAGGGTTGCCATATTCTGGCTCTCCAAAACCGGATGCCTAATTTGCATATGATCTAAATTGGCTTGCAAATAGTTTGCATATGCAAATCAGTAGGGGACTAAGCAATCCAGGTGAGATGCTTAAAATGTGGGTGATACCTGGAATTCTGGGGGGAGGGGCATGGCAACCCTATGAATGAGAGCACCTTGTGGAAGCCGAGTAGATCTAGGTTTGGCTAGTGCCTGGACATTTCTTGCCATGCTTTAAGGAAATGGCTCAGAGTTCTGCCTTGGCGATTCAGGAAGTAAGAAGAGGCCGGGAGGAGGGGGGGGGGGGAGAAGTGCGCTAAATGTCAGCCAGGAAAAGTGAAAGTCAATAGGAGAGGGGGAGAGCACCACCAGATCAAGACCCAAGGCTTCAATCACACCAGAAGCAGAGTTCTGGTCTTCCATATTTTGCTAACCAGCTTGGTGCAAATAGAGACTGTGCAGAAGAACTGGTGGGAAGAGGGTGTTCCCCCCACCCGCACAGGAGGAAAGAGCTCCTCTCTCTGCCTGCCCTCCTCTTCTGGGCTTTAAATTTAAAAGATAAGAAAAGAAAAGGAAGAATATTGTTTAACCCACTGAGTCAGTTTCAGTGAATCCACATTTAGTTAATTAATTATATAACAACAACAACAACAACAACAACCAACAGTATTGATGATAAAATTCTGGCATCCTAGGTCCTTGGGAAGGACTCGATGTCTGGATAAAACAAACCAGGCAATAACACCTGTCTGACTGTGTAAACAAGAAATAATAATAATATTTCTATCCCACCCTTCCCTGCTTGGGGAGGTTCACAAGAGTAACACAGTAAAAGGTCCATCTTCCTCTCCTTTTATTTCTCCATGTAAACCGCTTTGGGAACTTTTGTTGAAAAGTGGTATATAAATATTGATAGTAGTCATGGTAGTCATCATATAAAATTTAACACAATAAAATAGATCAAGCACAAGGTAGAACAAAAACATTTTAAATAAGCCAAAGTAAAAACAAAAAACCCACCGAGCTGTAATAAAAACCCATCAGAAAGCCTCTCTGGACAGTTAGGGTTTGAGATATTTTTTTTAAAAAAAACCAAACTCAACTTTGTAGTCCAAATCATCAAAGGATGCTGGGCGGCATGTATGTGGGGGGAGAGAAAAAGTCTACAATCCAATCCAATCCAATCCAATCACCACCACCTTTGCTTTCACCCTGCATCTCTCCTCTTTCCAGGGGCTCTCCTTCTGGGCTCACTCCCTCAAGGAAGCCAGCCTTTCTCTGCCACACTGGAGGGGAAGCCAACGACCTGTACTGACCCTTGAACTCCCGTGAACTCACCAGAGACTTCGGCTTGGATGGGCTCTGGGTGCTCCTCTTTATTTTGTCCAAAGATTGCTTCCATCACGCCTGCAGGGCTTGCAAATCCTGTTCGCTTCCTGGATGGTGCTGGAGCTGGTGCTGTTTGTGATTTGCCTCCCCTGCCAAAGGCTAGAACACACCGTTCACCCCCCCCCTGTTATTTATGTGCTTAGGTCAAAGGCCAAAGCACGCCTCCAGGCAGCTGGCAGAGGCTGAGAGTTCCCCCACTCGCTTTATAACAGCTCAGCATTAATCTTCCGCACTCCTGCAGCACTCCTAGCCTGCCACTAAACGCTTTCTCCAGCTCACTAAAAAAAACAAAACACAGCTACGCGCACGCATGCACACACACACCCTGCCAAATCCCTCTGACTTTCAGTTACAGCTTTTAGAATAACTTAGCTTGGAGAGTTTGCTTGATCTCATATGCCCGAATTTATTCACCTTTATTCAAGCTTTATTCACTTTGTTCAAGGCTTAAATTCCTCCTGAGGATCTATGTGTTTAGACTTTGTATTCTGAGAAACATCAAAGTATACATGTTTATCAAGGACCCTCAGTTAACTGGGCAAACAGCATCTCATTTAAAGATGTCGTTTTATTTAAAGATGCTTTCTATATATATAATTCTTGAAGGCGTACCTGTGGCTAATCCCGTGCATGGCAGCTCTCGCGAACATTCGTGAGCAGAAGCACCATGGTGATTGGACAGTGGGGATTCCATATGCAGATAGGGGGGAGGAGCCTGTGAGAGCAGAAGCACCATGGTGATTGGACAGTGGGGATTCCATATGCAGATAGGGAGGAGGAGCCTGTGATGGTTAAGGTCAGTTGGAATGCAACTGTTACTGGTCAGAAGATGTTCTTGATTGTAGAGGAGAGGAATATAAAAGGATAGTGAGCAGGGGTCTGCGAAGTGAGGGGTCATGAAGGAGGAAAGAGCTCCTCCAGGAGAAGGAGGCTGCCGTTGTGTGAATTAAATGAGGAAGCAAGATGAACAAGATTTGTTAACTCAGGAAGGGAGAGAGAGAGAAGGTAGAGGAAGAAAGACAAAGAGGAAGAGTGAGTGGAGGAGCAAGAAAGAAAGAAAAAGAAGGGAGAGGAAGAGAGAAAGAAGGAAGGAAAAGGGACAGGCTTGAGCCTGTCAGTGGCCTGAGGGGAATGAGTGGCCATAGTGGCAGCAGCAAAGAAGGGCCTAGTCAACTGCTGCTGCTGCTCCTGTGGGGAGGAGCAGGAGTGGGGCTTGGGTGAGGGTGGGGAGGTCTCTGGGGATAGGGGGCTGCAGCTTGGCCAATAGGTGCCAGCAACACTGCAGTCGTGACCAAGAGGGGTGAGGGGGGTGGAGTAAAGGGATGGAGGAGTGAGCAAGAGGGGTGAGGGGGATGGAAGCAACCAGATGGACGAGGGGGAGCAGGAGTGAGGGTGGAGAGATCTTTGAGGTGAGGGGGGCTGTAGCAGGGGGTGAGGGTACTACCAGTCAAGGGTACTATCAATCAAGTACTAGCACACAGATGCTCTTCGCGGGTTAAGCTAGTTTTAATATAACTCTTATATTTAGCACAGAGAGGAGAGCAACTGTTCCTGTCCAACTGCAGCACAACTCTAACTCTAACAGCATGTTTCTGTAATGGATGCCAGTTATATTTAAACAACAACAACAACAATTTGGGATTTAGCTTGCGTTTCTTTTTAGTTTCTGCTCTTTGGGGACAGGGAACCGTGTGTGTGTGTGTGTGAGAGAGAGAGAGAGAGAGAGAGAGAGAGAGAGAGAGAGAGAGAGAGAACTGCTTTTTTAAAACATTGTTGTTGTTGTTGCTGTTGAAAAGCAATATATTTGTAATAATAACCCCATACTCCAAATCAATGGAGTGGTGGAATTGACTAGACCAACTGACCTGCTCTGGGCTAGTCAATTTTTACTCCCAACCAAGTTGGGTGGAAGAAAAGAAACTATGTTGTTGAAAAGAATGTCTGGGGGGTGGGGGGTGGGATGTTGAAGAACAGTCGAAGGAGAAAAAATAACGTCCAGATATATATATATATTTTTTTAAATGAAGTGTTTTCAAAGTTGTGGGGAAATTTCTGTGTAGGGATGGGCTGGCATTGCATACCTTCTGATGCTGGTGTCTCCTTTATGCTACTTTTTAGATTATGACCCCCCTGTGGGGCTACCTTCTTATTCCTTTTGCTATGTAAGCCACATTAAGGAATTTATTTATTTTTTTAAAAAAAATTATATAAAAATTCTTAACAACTGTAATGGTAATCTAATTACACAATCAGCCAATACCAGTTACTCCCTTCTCAGCCTAACCTACATCACAGGGTTGTTGTGGGGATAAACATGACCATATATGTCACTCTGGGCTCCTCAAGAGGAAGAGTGGAATATACATGTTTAAAAAAAAATTGTGAACACCAACACTGTTCTATCAATGATTTTCTTAAAAAATATTTTTAATCATTAGTACAGAGTAGTAAATAGTGCCTATAGCAATAGAAAGTAAAACAAAGGTTCTGTAAGTTTCATCAGTCTACAAATCATAGATAGGCTCTCTGCGCTTCTCCTTGGTGTTACTATTGCTGTCATTTATTCATCAATGTCCTTTTGTTGAAATGTTGCATTATTGCTGCTTTGTGGTGTTTTTAATCCTTTTTATTATTAATAATTTTCCAGACAGGATGAACAATCTTAACAAACATTAAGATAAAGAATCATGGCGGATAAACAATTACATTTTTCAGCTTCTCTCTCTGTAATTCTCTTAGATGTAGCCATTGCTAATCCCATGTGTGGCAACTCTCGCGAGAGTTCGCTTGCGAGGGGTGGGGGAGCGGAAAGTGACGGCGGCGGGTCACATAAGGCCAATGGACAGGCCAGAGAACAGGCAGGCAGGCAGGCGGGGAGAGAAAGCAGTGGCAGAAGAGGAAGTGGCAGTGGAGGGGGGAAGAGAAAGTGGTGGGCGTCTGGAAAAAGCAGCTGGCCAGAGGGGAAAAACATTGGAGGGGAGAAGAGGGGAGAGGAGGGGGGGCTGAGAATGAGGGAGAACTAGAGGTGCAGATGCTCTGCACCCGGGCCAGCTAGTAGTATAATATTTCTCTCTCTCAACTTTATTATATTATTATTACATTACATTGATTGATTGATTGATTGATTGATTGATTGATTGGAAAGAGGTTACTTCCCCACTGTGCCATTAGGTGGCTAGAGTTGCATAAACATGCTTCCCTTGTGCTACCGGGGAATAGTCCTGGATCTCAGAAGGTCCCCTATTTGGGTTTTTTGTGTGTGTGTGATTGTTTTAAGACTGTGAGCCCTTTGGGGCCAGAGAGCCATTATTTATTTATTTATTCATTTCTATCTTTGTAAACCGCTTTGGGAACTTTTGTTGAAAAGTGGTCTATAAATAGTTGTCATATCCGTCATATTCAGAAGCACCTATATCTTGCCTGCTCTGCCATTCTACACAACAGGACAAGTGTCCTGCCCAGCTTTGGAAGCTGTGTACACTCCTGCTTTCTAGTCGTGTGTGAATTCAAAGCTAGGTTGGAGGAGGGAAAGTGATTGTATGGGAGGCGGGTGCAGGCTCCGAGGGCATTTCCCCTCCTTGGTAATGTGCAGGGTAGGACAACAGAGTCTGGGCCGGCCTCCCATATGATCACTTCCCCCTCCTCCTACCTAACTTTGAACCACCAGCTTGGATGGTTTTAAAAGGGGCTTAGACAGATTCATGGAGGACAGGGCTATCAATGGCTACTAGTCTGGTGGCTGTGGGCCGTCTCCAACCTCAGAGGCATGATGCAGGGGAGTTGCAGGGGAGCAACAGCAGGAGAGAGGGCATGCACATACCTCTTCCCTATGGGCTCCCCAGAGGCATCTGGTGGGCCACTGTGTAAAACAGGATGCTGGACTAGATGGGCCTTGTGCCTGATCCAGCAGGGCTGTTCTTATGTTTTTATGTTCTTAACTCTCATACGACCGGAAAACGAACATAACAACATAAGTACAGCCCTTCTGGATCAGGCACAAGGCGTATCTAGTCCAGCATCATGTTTCACATAGTGGCCCACCAGATGCCTCTGAGAAGCCCACAGGCAAGAGCTGAGGGAATACCCCCTCTCCTGCTGTTACTCCTCTGCAACTGGGATTGCAGGGGAACACTCTCCCCCCCCCAGATTCATTCAGCCCCCTCCTTAGTTGCTTTTAAAGCCCTTCTTAAGACCTACCTGTTTTGCCAGGCATTTGACCTTTAATTTTTTTTAAAAAAACAACTTATTGGTATTTTTGTTGTTCATCACCTAGTGTCTTTGGAGGAGGAGGTATATAATAAAATTTTAATAAATACATAAATGAAATAAATAAGCCCCTTTTAAAGCCATCCAAGCTGGTAGCCATCACCACGTCCCATGGCAAAGAATTCCATAGATTAATTATACGCTATGTGAAAAAGTACTTCCTCTTGTCAGTCCTAAATTCCCCAGCCTTCAGTTTCATGGGGTGACCCCTGGTTCTAGTATTATGAGAGAGGGAGAAAAATTTCTCTCTGCCCACCCCTCCACTACATGCATCAAGAGCGTGCGCAGCGCCCAAAGCTGGATAGGATGCTGGCCTTCCCACTTAACCATCGTAAGAACAGCCCTACTGAGTGGCCATTTTTCCAAACATGGACGCAAATACCAAAGGCTCAACTCTTTGCTTAAAGAAAAAGGGGGAGGGGGAGAGAGGAAGTGAAAGCAACTTTTTCCATTGACAATTACTAGCATTTGCCAGAGGTTTTCAAAAGAAAACCACAAACACTTCAACTTTGAATGCATCCAAAAAATGACACTGGTTGATTTTTTCCCCACTGCCCTCACCCCGTCGTGAAACCTGCATTGTATATACAAAGCATGAGCTTTATGTTTAACATAAAGACTTCTTGTACAATTGTCGCATGCCACCAAAACTCATCCGATTAGACTTTGGAAATCAGAAGCTTAGTTAAGCCCCTCACTTCTTTTCCCAGAATGTGAGTAAATCCCCAACTAATATCTGAATAAGCAATTAATGTACACGACTGAGACCGCTAAATGGCAATGTTCACAGTAGATGGCTCTTACTGTGTACTACTCTAGAGACCAGGAGTATTTGACTACATCTTTAGTTTTTTGGAGCCAAGCTACACGTGACATTTAAAACATAATTAATCCTGATGGTCTTACCCCCCCCACCTTTAGTAAGTAACAGTCAGAGACCCTTGTGGATTGGGACCACTGGCTATTTACTCTGGAACCAGTAGCTTCTCTTGGCTAAGAGTGCTTTCAAAAGTGATGAAGCGGTGAACCAAGCAGTGATCATAGCTCAGCAGTAGAGAGTAAGGCTGTTCTCACTAGGGATGTGCAGAATCGGTTCGATCACAAACTGGACCGCCGTGAACCGGGCCAGTTTGAGCAGTTCAATTGCAAACCGCTTTGAGCTGGTTCATTGAACGATCTAGCTCAGTATTGTCTACTACATTGACCTGCCTACTTTCCTTTCACTATAATCTTAACGGATAATTGCCATTTCCACAAGTTAGTGCACTTGCACCTCATCTTATTTATTTATTATTTCTCTGTGTAAACTGCCCTGAGCCATTTTTGGAAGGGTAGTATAGAAATCAAATAAATAAATAAATAAATAAATAAAATGTTCACGCGTCCGCCATCTTGGATCGGGGTGGATGACATCACAAACTACAGCAGTGAGGTGTCTCTACGTGTCCCTACAACTGTATCAAATTTGATCCAAATCAGTCCAGGCAACCAACACACACACACACCATACACACACACACACACTTCAAGTACCTGAGCAGGGAGCAGATTCCTGTGCCCGCCGCAGAAAGAGACTTTATACATTTCTAATTCTGTTCACAACAAACAGCAACATTACCGCTGGCCATTTACCTTTGAACCCTCCATTTATGTAATAGTCTTACAAAATGAAGCGGGCACAGCTGTTTAAAACATGGCCATTTATCAAGTTCAGTTATAATTGCCCAATCATTCAGTAGTAAAAGCAGGGCTTGGAACTGATAGCTCCTAACCATCTGAGATAGAGGCCAAACTTCCCATCCTAGGGTTAGGCACTCCTCACCAAAGACACAACGTGAAAATGGATAAGTTAAGAAGATTGCTGGTATCTCATTGTGCCAGGAGATGCAAGGTCTAATCTTAATCTTTGTTAAATATTGCCCAGGAGCAACAACATAAAAGTGTGTTTAATATTTTGAGCATTGAGCCTTCCCAGCTCTCTTTCTAACTCAAGAGAACACCTTCCCTTGCTTTGTGGCTGCTGCTAATTAAACTTGATCTTAGCTTAGAGCAGAGGTTCTCAAATGTGGGTCCCCAGGTGTTAGACTACAACTCCCATCATCCCCAGCCACAATGGCCAGACCGCTGGGGATGATGGGAGTAGATGGAGATGATAGGGATGATGAGAATATCTCCCAAACTATGTTATGTTATGTTATGTTATGTTATGTTATGTTATGTTATGTTATGTTATGTTATGTTATGTTATGTTATGTTATGTTATATATTACATTTATAAACTGCCCCATCCAGGGGCTCTGGGTGGTGTACAACTATAGAACCTCGGGCTTACAAAATTCCCTTCCTCTAGTATAATATAGAAGCCAAGAGTGAGCTGAGATGTCATATGGAAATGATACTCATTTTCCATTTTTATACGCAGAAAGAAGATCCATAGGAAGCTGTCTTATACTAAGTCAGACCATTGGTCAATCGACTGTATTTACCTGAATCCAAGAGACTAGGTTTCCCCCAAATTCTTTCATGTGAAATGTGTGTGTGTGTGTGTGTGTGTGTGTGAAATTCAGAGTCCTCTTCCTTTGGGGTAAATACGGGCACAACCTATATTTAACCTCTAATTTTTAAGAGGTTAAAAAGAGGTTTGTTGGCTCTGAATTTAAGAGGTTTGTCTTAAATTCAGAGTTGTCTTGTATTTGGGTAAATACTGTAGCTCAGTATTGTCTACACTGAGGCTATTCTCATGACCGCAGGGAAGCAGGCTAAGGGAGCCAGCCCGCTTTCCTGTGGTTGTGGGAACAGCTGGGAGTTGTGTGGCTCCTTAGCCCACTTAAGCCCCACCCCCCAAATGAGGTTAGTGGAGCGAGTGCCGCCTAGCGAGTGCCGCCTAGGAATGGTACAGTCAATCAGGTACAGTATGGCAATACACAATCTCTGTTGCCCCTTCTCACTGCTAGGCAGCACCACCACCACCCCACCTTCTCCCCCCCTTTCCACACTGTTCTCTTGGTGTCTGAGTCTTTTTAGGTTCCAGACCTCCTTACCACAGTCACCTGTGAGGGTGGGCCATGTGGGGGAAAGGGTACAGTGTTCAAAAGCACCAAACCGTCCCTCTAGGGGTGAGTGCCACCATTAGGCAGTGCCACCCTCACCTCCTCCTCCTTCCTCTCCTGTCCACTCTCTCCAAACCACTCTCGGTGCTTCTGGACTTTCCAAGTCTTCTGGGTTCCTTCCTGGGCTGCTGGGCCATCTTCCCTGGCACCATGGGCTATCTGTACAGCACCTTTGTCTTGGGGGCTAGGGCCATGGGGCCCCTCACCAGTGACTTTTCCCAAATGCAACCCCTGGGTACGGTTCGAGGTCTGCTAAGTGGAGGCAAGGGCCTCAGCCCTGACTCCAACCTTGACCTCCTGGCCTTCCTGCCACTTTCAGTCATTCATTCAACATCTTTGGGGTGCGCACCCACTACCCAGCTGTTGTGACAGCCATCCTCAGGACCCTGAATCGACCAAAGAGGACTCTTCTGTGAGGGTATGCTTAATTTTCATTACTCCATTACCACGCCCCCTCCTGAGAGGGGCTGTGTGGAGGAATGGTACAGTCAATCAGGTACAATATGGCCATATACAAACCCTGCCCTCTTAGGGGCAGCCTCGTTCCCATTTTCACCGCTAGGCGAAAAAAACCCCATTTTGGTGACCATGAGTTGTGATGGTGCAGCTCCATGCCGCGGTGACTTGTAAAGAGGCCCCCGCCAGGAGGCTAAAAGAAGCCTCCCTGCCTCAGGGGTCTCCCCAGGATGCCCTGCGCACTTGCCCTACTGGCTCCATGATGGAGCCGCTAATCGTGTGGGCGGCCGATCCTCCCGCCCAGGGCTCCATTGGTGCTCGTGTGCAGGGAAAGCGGGCTTGGCCCACTCTCCCTGCCTAACCCCATCCGGCTCTCCACACTGTTTGTGTTGAGAGCCTCACTGACTGGCAGCAGCTTCTCTAGGGTTTCAGACAGGTGTATCTCCCAGAACTACCTGGAGATGCCAGGAATGAATCTTGGGATCTTCCGAACTTAAGTAGATACTCTACCACTGCTGGGTCATTGACCGTAATAAAGATTCATTCATTCATACTCTACCACTGAGCTACAGCTCAGCTACAGCCCCATCCCCAATGGGTCTCCCATCCATGCACTGACCACACCAAGACCTGCTTAGCTTCAAGAAGGCGACTGTATCTATAACTTCACTTGTTCTGCTGTGTCTGCAGGCTTTCCTCCAACTGCTGCACATTGCCAAAGCCTCTTCTCCACTGGTTCCTGAAGCAAGCATGTTCGTAAACTGATTACAAGGATCTTTTAAACAGGAAACCTTCAGTATGTTTATCAAGACACATAATTAGGGTGCTTAAACATATGGCAGATCTCACTATCGTGCATAGTGATAGAAGAGCTCCAACTCATTCAGGTTATTTAAGGTCAAGGCTGCTGCTCAGACTGGCAGAGCTCTTCTGCTGCTCCTCCGCATGTGGCCTCCTCACAACTCCTCGATTGCATCCAAAGACAAATCAGCCACATTTCCTTCCACCCAGCCCCTTCCTGATGCTGTTTTTTATCCCCTTAGCAGGGAGTTATTCACACATGGCTTCATGCCGTGGGGTATCTGAAGAGCGATTCACAGACATTTGATTCAAGAGATTAAATGGGCAGTTCACATAGGGTCGGCTCCTCTCCGCAATCCCTGCAGATCTTTTTCTGTGTGCGTTCCCACTGCTTGCTCTGGGTATTTTATCCAACCAATCACAGGCAAGAGACCTTTTGTTGTTGTTGTTAGTTTGACAGAGGGAACGAGAGTAACACTCACATTTACGCAGGGTTCCTTTTTGCTCGCTCTCTCCCTCCCTCCCCCTCCTCCCTCCTCAGTACCGACTCACCATGGCCAAGCAATCCCCTCCCTGCCCTGCCCTGATTGCATATACAGAGGGAGGATACAGAGGGAGGCGGCAGCGGCTGTGGGGGGAGAGAAGAAGGAGCCCCCCTCCTCCCTCCCCTCTACTCCCTCCCTCCTTCCCTCCCTTCTTGGGGTTGGTCGGTGTGTGAAGTGTTTATGAAGACAGGTGCGACTTAAAGGTTAGGGTTCTTCCCCTCTCCCTGGCTCTACATGTTCACTGCTCTGAGGAGGCCAGCCCCTCTCCCGGCCTGGATCATCATTGTTATATTATCTCCCCTCCTCCTCTTGCTCCGTGGGGGCACAGCGGTGGTGGCAGCAGATCCTCTGAGGAGGGAGGGGGCAGTCCCCCTCCTTCCCAGCCCCCTCGCTTGGCTTTCAGTTGGATTCAGATGACGTTTTGCTCAGTGCTTGGGAGGTGGGAAGTAATGACAGCTGGCACCCAAACTGGACTCTGTGTCCCCCGCCCTGGCGCCAGCATTCTCAACCGCAAATCACTCAGAGCAGACCTGACCATACCCAACACAGCTGTCAAACTCATCTACATTTAGTTTTGAAAAAGCTGAATTATTACTTTAACCTCATCACACATCTCGGGAGAAGCTGCTGGGAATACCAGAATCCTCAGTTGAATTTTTTTTTTTAAGCTGCCTCAAATAGAGGACTTTTTTACCCCAGACATAATTCGGGCCAAGCAAGAAAGCACAGTAATTCTTAACAGTAATTTGGGGGGAAACAGAGTCCTGTCTGTACTGGTCCCTGATAGCCTGCAGAGACATTGGAGTAAATACAGCTAATATGTGGACTGGCACACTTCAGTCTGGAGGGGATTAGAAGTAAAAGCCCTGTCTCTAAAGCCTCCTGATTTAAATGATACCCAAGTTCTTTCTCACCACAGCAGATAAAGGAAAGGAGGTGGATGATTAGACTAGGGAGGAAATGGGCAGGAGAAGCTGCAGCTGGCCCAGTACAGATGCAGATTGTAAGGCACATGTCTGGCGTGTGAGGTTTCAAGCCCCATTTCTTTCTTGCAAAACCCAAGTTGTACTTTGCTGTCCTACAATGACCCCCACAGCGGTTCTTAGCCTCGGTTATCACCTTCGGCCACTGAATGTGAAAAACCGAAGTTCAGGTTGCTTTTTGTACCCATAAGTCAAGATAGCTTATCAACGGAAGGTTTATTTCAGTCATCTTACCAATTAAGATCAACACCTCCCTAACCTTGTGACAGGACTAGCTTGAGCAGCTGACTCAGCTTATATAAATGTGGAAGAATGTATATTGTGAAACAGCCTTCAAGAAATAAAGCCCTTATTAGAATTATTGTGTCCCTTATTAGAAGGGACACAATTCTGTGTTGTGTCTTGAAGGTGGAAAACCTGGGAAACAGTTAGTTGAATGTGCATTGCACAAGGAAGGTTAGTGCAGAAACATAGGAAGCTGCCTTATACTGAGACAGACAGTCCATCTAGCTCAGTATGGTGCACCTTGACTGGCCTCATCTCTCTGTGGTTTCAGAAAAGTTCTTTCCCAGCACTGCCTGGAGATGCTGCCAAGGAGATGCTCTTCTATTGAAGCTGCAGTTCCATCCCTTAAGGGGAATAGCTTACAGCACTCACCTGTATTCTCCCATCCACATGCAAACTAAGGCAGACCCTGCTTAGCAAAGGGGACCAGTCATGCTTGCTATCATAGGACCAGTTCTCCTCCCTATCATCACTGACAACACAATCCAGTTCCCATTGGCTCAGCTCCTGGCTGCTGACCTGGACATTGGTTGATGGTCCAGGGCTGACCTGAGGGCCTGGCGAATGAGAGAGCAACTGCCAGTACTGCTGCAGTGCTGAGTAGCACTCCAAGGTGACTCTGTTGCCATCAAGGTCAGCCTCCTGCAAGCCCTTGTGGGGGCTTACCTTAGCCAGAGCAGGGGACTGAAATGAAAGGCAAGAAGTGAGGCAAAAAAGCTGGAGTTGGCTTTAGAAGGAGCACCCAATACAGCTGTTGCACCAGCAAGTGCCTGGCTGACACTGAAGAGTATAGGTACAATACAATACAACAAATATTTATATACCGCTTTTCAAATAAAGTTACCAAAGTGGTTTACACAGATATAAATAAATAAAATGGTAAGAAGTAGGAACATAGGAAGCTGCTAGATACAGAGTCAGACCATTGGTCCACCTAGCTCAGTATTGTCTATATAGACTGGCAGCAGCTTCTCTTGTGCTGCAGGCAGGAATCTCTCTCAGCCCAGACGATTTGGAAGCAGAAACATAGCATGCTCCCTTCTCTTGAGTCAGACCATTGATCCATGTCGCTCAGTATTGTCTACACAGAATGGCAGCGGCTTCTCCAAGGCTGCAGTTGGGAGTCTCTCTCAGCCCTATCTGGAGATGCCAGGGAGAGAACCTGGGACCTTCTGCATGCCAGCATGCAGGTGCTCTTCCCAGAGTGGTCCCATCCCTTAGGGGGACATCTTACGGTGCTCACACATGTAGAGGCTATTCTCACGACCAGCCGAAACTGGGCTAAGGGAGCCCAGCCTGGTTTCGGCTGGTCCTGTGCTGTAACTGATGCTGTGTGTCTCCCAGCGGCAAATCTGCATAAATGACCCCACCCTAAACAAGATTAGTGGAGTGCACACTCCACTAACTCCGTTTTTCTGATCGTGTGTTGCCACGGTGTGGCTCCGTGCTGCCGCAACTCACGAGTAGCCTCCCAGCCAGGGGGCTACAACAAGCCTCCCGGTGTCAGGGGTCTCCCCAGAATGCCCCGTGGACCCGCGTGGGTGATTCTGGGACTTCCAGGGGCCAGGAGGCTCCTGAACCCCGCCGCCCCAACCCGCTCCGTGACGGAGCCTGTAATCGTCTGGGCGGCTGATCTGGCCATCAAGCCCACTCTCCCCACAAACCCCATTCAGGCTCTCCACACTGCTTGTGTGGAGAGTCTTTATGTCTCCCATCCAAATGTAAACCAGTGCAGACCCTGCTTAGCCAAATCATGCTTGCTCCCACAAGACCAGCTCTCCTCCGGTGGCCGGTCGAATCAGTATTGCCTGCCCTGTCTGGTAGCAACCCTCTCAGGGCTCAGGTCCCTTTCCCAGCCCTGCCCCTCTCACCACTGGGGATCAGACTTGGGATCTTCTGCATGCAAAGCCTGTGTGCTTCCACTGAGCGATACGCCGTCCTGGCTATGGGAACATCATGAGAACATACCGGGAGTCCCCCAGCAAAACAATGCATTCTTGTGTGTCGGGATGTGACTCGCTCTATAAGGCTTGACCTCAAAATGCCTTCATCCTCCGATGCCCTCTTGAGCCGGCTGGCTGGCACGGGAGCTGTGAGACAGGCCTTGCCTAGAGGGGCACTATTCATTTCTATGGGGCTACAGAGAGCAAGCAATTTCAGGGTCGTGGGCCTTAGGTGTAGGTCCTGAAATTGACTATGCCCTGCTGTAGTCACCTAATGGCACAGCGGGGAAGCAACCTGCCTAGAGACTGCAGGAGGCTGTTGGTTCGAATCCTCGCTGGTGTGTCACCACGAGTCGACACCGACTCGACGGCACAACCTGGCAGGCAAACTCACCCATCCAAGGAAGGGGCCAGTTCTTGTAATGAGAGTCTGGATATAAAGAAGAAATTTGCGGTGGGTTCCTCTAACATGGGGTGAGCCCAGCACTCTTCTGGCCAGCAGCTGCTACACCACTATTCTCAAAATTCAGAATTTCTCCATTGATAAATGTGATGAATTAAGTGTGGTTGTACAGGCTGACAATGGATGGATGACCATTTGAGGTGCTGGTCTTGTCCTTTAAAGCCCTACACGCAGGTGTGGAGGGAGGCCAGCGGCAGACTGGGCTCAGCCCGCCACCACGGCCCCCCTAGCCCCACCCCCTGCCTCAGACACAGGGAGCAGTTAGCCACACCCCCTGCATCTGATGTCAGATGAAGAGGGCATGTCAGGCTGGGGAGAGAGGGAAACGGAGCAATGCTTCCCGGCTGGGGAAAGGGGGAAACGGGGTGCCAGGCAGTTGGGCGGCAGTGGTGGGTGCAGCAGAGACTGTGCACCCAACAGAAACTGCTGTGCGGGGGCCTGGGGGTGTGTGCACATTCGCACCATAGAGGGAAGAGTGGTGTTGAACATCCCCACCAGCTACTTCTTGAGTGTGTGTGTGTGTGCATCTTTGTTAGTGTCAGGGGCATAGGAGGAGGCAGGTGTGGCACTCGGCAGTAGCAACGGGGGGCTGGTGTGGTGCCCACCAGCAGCATTGGGGGAGGGGGTGCCATGGGAGGAATGGTGGTTCCACACACTCCACTGAAGTCCAGGGAGATTTGACCCCCTTGCTCCAGGGTGGTTACACCACGGATTAGTATCAATGTCAGTCAAGGAGACTGAACAACAAATAGAAGAGAGCAGTTTCGTAGAGAGAAAGCACCCCATGAACATAATGCCCCCACTGATTTCAACAAGGAATCGGAGGATGTAGACATTTCACCAGTAATACTGGGCTTTTCAACAGCCGTATGAGCCTTGTCTTACAACTGGTGGTACAAACACACTCATCAGAAGCGTGAACACTGGATTGGCAAGAGAGAGTCCTACCTGCTTTTTCTGTACATCTGGGGGGGCTGTCTAGTCATAAGAACATAAGAACAGCCCTGCTGGATCAAGCACAAGACCCATCTAGTCCAGCATCCTGTTTCACACAGTGTCCCACTAGATGCCTCTGGGGAGCCCACAGGCAAGAGGTATGTGCATGCCCTCTCTCCTGCTGATGCTCCCCTGCAACTAAGATTGAGCGGCATTGTGCCTCTGAGGCTGGAGGTGGCCTATAGCCACCAGACTAGTAGCCATTGATAGACCTGCCTTCCATGAATTTGTCTAAGCCCCTTTTAAAGCCATCCAAGCTAGTGGCCATCACCACATCCTGTGTCAGAGAATTCCATAGATTATGTGCTGTGTGAAAAAGTACTTCCTCTTCTCAGTCCTAACTTCCCTGACCTTCAGTTTCATGGGGTGACCCCCTGGTGTTGTGAGAGAGGGAGATAAATTTCTCTCTGTCCACTCTGTCTACTCCATGCATAATTTTATACACCTCGATCATGTCTCCCCTTAGTCACCTCTTTTCCAAGGTAAAGAGCCCCAGATGCTGTAGCCTAGCCTCATAAGGAAGGTGCTCCAGGCCCCTGATCATTTTGATTGCCCTCTTCTGCATGTTTTCCAGTTCAACAATATCCTTCTTAAGATATGGTGACCAAAGCTGTACTCAGTACTTCAGATGTGGCCGCACCTTAGATTTGTATAAGGGCATTATAATGTTAGCATTTTTATTTTCAATGCTCTTCTTTTTCTGTCTTTTCTGTCTCTTTCTGCTTGTAAAGGGTTATATATTCGGCAAGGCATACTTAGCCATACATGGTCATACTTCATGTGTGCAGTGGTGATGTTATGTGCGCTGACCAATAGGTGCCCATGATCAGTTGCAACACTATTGGCATCAGAAGAGCAAATCAACTTTTCCTCCTTTTATGTTAAAAATCTGCAGGATTGTTTTATTGCAACTCGTCCTAGGATGAGAAAAATTTTATAGGCAGTGAAGGTTCTATAACATAGTTGTCACTACTTCTAAACAGTTAAATCTCTCTTTGCCTATTGATCTTTCCCATCATGGAAACTCTAAAAAATTTATACATGTGGCAGCATCAGAATTCTACATGGCCCACCCCTAATATCATTCACATTGTTGCTTATGGATTATTCCTTTAATCCAGGGCTCCATAACTTTGGCCCTCCTGTAGAATTTGGACTACAACTCCCATCATCCCTGGCTGTTGGGCACTGTGGCTGGGGATAATGGAAGTTGTAGTCCAGCAGCTGGAGGGCCGAAGACATGCTGCCCTGCCTTATTCCTTTACCATCTCCACTCTTAGAATACAGAAAATGGTTGTGTGCCTGCATTGATATATATGCCGTGGGTCACGTTAGATCGTACACGTGGAAATGTACAATCCTGATGCCTCACCTCTGATGCAGAATCTGCTGCCTATTAGAATGAACCACATCTTTGTGTTGAATGAGCAGCCAGCCACTAAAGTACAATAGTATATTTTTTCTGGCTGACTTTATCACAATGGCCATGTGGCTGGTGACTGCATATATCAAAGTAATCTCCTCTGCTCACCTGAAAGCTATAAATTCTAGCCCAGTGTGTACACACGGCCTTGTTTTGGAGCTGGACACATGCACAATGGCCTGTCTCAAATCCACTGGTGCTTCTTTGTGTCAAACCATTTATCTGTGTATTCACAGAGGCAGTAACCTTTGTTTCTTGGGTGCACACTGTCCTGTGGGGTATTGCCGGTCTTATCCAGGGAAGGAGGGCAAAAAGGGAGGATGATGGATGTTCTAGCAGAATGACATCTCAGATCTCTGCAGGCAGGGTCAAAAGCAGTGGTGGTTGGGTGGGTTACATCACTTCCAATGTGGGACGTTGAGAACCATCGAAGGAAGCATGTGGCTCCTCATCGGAATCTTCTCCTCTCTTCTTGTCCACTCAGCCACAGAGGAGTTACCCCTTACAGAGGAGATCCCTTGTTCTAAGTATCAAGTTGCTTTCAACCATTCATGCTATGAGTTTGTGAGACTGCAGCGCACTTTCACCAGTGCCCAGAGCTGGTGTGAAAGAGGAGGTGGGCACCTGGTCTTTATTGAAGATGAAGAGACTCAAAAATTCTTGCAGGGACACATTGCTGAAGACAAGGAGTGGTGGGTTGGAATAACTTCCAGTTCCTCTTCCAATGATACAACTGAAGGTAGGAGAAACGATGCCCTTGTTCTGTGTAGTACTGTGGGGGAAGAGAGAGGAAACATCCAGACATTGCTGGTAGGGATGTGCAAATTAATTTGAATTAGAATCGATTCAATTTGAATCTTAGTGATTCAAGGTATTCGAATGCATTTGAATCACCCCTTAAAAGGGCAATTAAATTGTCAAATTTCATCTCAAATTCAGTTTGAAAGCTGTTTGGCACCTTTAAAAAACCATTCAGGCTCCCTGATTGGTTGAAAAAGGTGCCAAAACAGGGTTGAATCAATTCAAATTCAAATTTGATTTTTCAGACCAGATTTGAATTTGATTTGAACTTGGAACAAATTTTCAGAATTCAATTCAAATTCAAAACGCATCAAAAAATTCATTTTGTGCACATTTCTAATTGCTGGCGGAAGTGATGCCAAATCTTCTGAGCACAGTTGGGGTGGCCTGGGCCATCTGGGGGAATGAATTCTCCTTGCGGTTTTTATAAGGTCTACACCCCTAGAGATGAAAAAGAGGTGACAACATTCCAAGACTTCCAGCTTTCAGTGTGTTCTCATGCTTTTATTGTCCTGACCATTAGGCATGCAGTGACCAAATCTGCACAAAAGCTTTCAAAAACAGGAAAAACACTATAAAATTCCAACAATGTTGTCAGAGGAATGGAAACGAAAATTGGCAGGAATGTCCTGCAAAGATTACTCCATGGAGAGAGTGTCCCAACCCTGACACTAACCCTTTCCTCTTTGCCAAAGTGATGGCAATTTTATTGATTGTCTATTATTGATTGGCAATTATACCCTGATCGTCTAGGGGTAGAGATAAAGAAGAGAATTTGTCCCCCAAGATGGTATTGATGGCCAACATTTGGGCTTGTCTCAGGGACGATCTTCACCATTGCCACAATGGGGCACTTTTGTGACTCCTGCTGGAGGCAGAATCCCATTCTGCAAACTGCAGAATACAGAACAGCTCTGCCCCGCTTTATAAAACAGCAGCCATCACTTTAAATGCATTGTCCTTCCATATGGTTTTTCTTTTCTTTTGCAAAGATCAGATGTTTGGGTGGGGTTAGTCAGCATCAGGACTGCAGAACGGGACAGGTAAGGGGTAAATCCTTTCCCCTCTGTGCTGTCTGCCCAGTGAGAATTACATCCACCCCCACCCCAGGGAGGTAGAAAAGTAGAAAAAACTTGTACTCGTCCCTGGAAGAAAAACATACAGGTGCTAATAGCAGCTTCATTTTCAGGGCACTGGTTTTGGGAAGAAGCCTTTGGGGGAGGCCACAGTGTCAGGGGAGAATTTAGACACCACCCCCCATGCCACCACCCTGAGCCTTATGAGTCGCCCTCCCCATGCTTTGGGGTGGTTCACAAATGGGACAGTGGCCAATGATGGCAGGCGGGCCCCAGGGTGCCAGCATCACAATAAAATTAAAGTTGTGCCATCGAGTTGGTGTTGACTCGTGGCGACCTACAGAGCCCTGAGGTTGTCTTTGGTAGAATACAGGAGGGGTTTACCATCATCTCCTCCCGCTCAGTATGAGATGATGCCTTTCAACATCTTCCTATATCGCTACTGCCTGATATAGGTGTTTCCCATAGTCTGGGGAACATACCAGCGGGGATTTGAACCGGCAACCTCTTGCTTGCTAGGCAAGTTACTTCCCTGCTGTGCCATTAGCATCACAATAGGAAGCATGATGTTCTCCTTCTTCACTTGGCAAGAAATCCAGTGGAGTTCAGTGAGACTTATTCCCAGGTAAGTGTGCCTAAGATTGCAGCCTTAATGGAGTAATGTGGTTTTATTGTTGAGCTTATCTTTTTGTAAGATGCCCTGGGATTCTTTGGGATATAAATCTCTTATAGACATGAATAAAGAATACTGATGAATGAAGTAATGCGCCCAAACCCTGTGTTGCTTTTGTTCAGAAAGCATCACTTCCTTAGATACACTGCCCAAGTAAAGATGACCTAAACAGCAGCGCAGGCATTTGCTGGAACATCAACACTCCTGTATGGCTTCCTTTCAGGCTCTATAATCTGGCTGGATACTTCCAATGTCACCTACAACAAGTGGCATCAAGACCCCCCTCCACTCCTCATGTCAGCCTGTGGCTACATTCTGAAGAATTCGGCCTATGAGTGGGCTGTGACAGAAAACTGCAGTCAGGAGTTCGACTTCATTTGCGAGTTTGGTAAGAGATTTAGAATCCATCTGGGTGCGGGTTCCAAGAACGTAGGAAGAACATAGAGGAATGTAGGAAGCTGCCTTGTATTGAGTCAGACCTTTAGTTCATTCATTCATTCAATTTCTATACCGCCCTTCCAAAAATGGATCAGGGTGGTTTACACAGAGAAATAATAAACAAATAAATGGTTCAGGTTATTTCAGGGTCTGGAACTAACGGTGTTATGAGGCCTCCCTTGTTGCAGAGCCGTTCAGAAGCTGAAGAAAATGTCATCTGATGAACTTCACCTGATTTAACACCCCCTCTCAATCATGCGCATAGCGAGCTTCCCTGGGGCCTGGGGACAAAGAGCAGGAAGGGGGCCCCTATTGCGCCTGCACCCCAGCACTCCAAGCCACGCCCCCTGCATCTGATGTCAGATGCAAGGGGGCGGGGCAACCTGCTTGTCTCTTCTTCCTCTCTGCTGCAGTGTTGAGACTGTAAATCCAAGGGCGCTATACAAAACAACACTTCCATTCAGAAGGGAGGAGGGCAACACAGCCCTGACCAAGCCATGCACAGTTGCGAGGGGAGCCATTGCTTTGTGTCCTCCAAACAAAAAGAGCCACACTAGCTTCTGACGGCCCCCCTTCCTCCCCACTGGTGCAGAAGAGAAAGGGAGCGGATAAATGTGCACGTTCCCTGGGCTCCAATTGTTCAGTTCGAATGTGAGAAATATCGGTGGGGCAGCAGGAGGCGGGTGGTGGGCAGCGGGGCAGTGGGGTGGCAGGGCAGCAGGTCGGCCCCCAGATCACTGGGAGGCCCCCCAGGAGGTGTCTGCTTGTGGGCCCCTTGTGGACCCTTGACCCTCTGGGCCCAGAGATATCTGCTCTCCCTTGTCCAACGGATCCTATGGTTATGCTCCCGATAGTAATGTGCATTACTTCAATTGTGTGAGCAGCCTTGCATATATGCCCATTCAAGACTTATGCCTTACCTGATAGTTTTATTGGGTCATCTTTCACCTCTCTAAAAAAAAGAGAGAGAGAAGCAAGCTCACGGTACTAAGCTCCTCTTAGATATTTGGCAAGCAAAAATTATGAAAAAGAACTGTTTTTACAAGAAACTGAAGATGCATAATCCTCACACAAGACCAGTCAGTGTTAAACACACTTTGTAAGACTTGCCTCATTCATGACTCAAGGCTATTGTTGACTCAACCCAGGTTAAGGAGGTGATTAAGGCTTCATTCACACGTAACATGGAACCACAGGTCCAATAGACTCATGGTTCTGTCCCCCCCGCCCCGTTCTCCTGTCCGAACTCAGACATACTGGAGTGCGTCCTCTCTGCAGGCAGCGAGACTGCGGAGAGACTGCGGATCTGGCTGTTCAGGCTTCTTTCTTGACTGAAGGATAGCTTGCACAGCCAATCTCACAGGAGTTGAGGGAGGAACTTCTTCAACTCTGGTTCTAGGGTACAGAGCCTGCAGTTCTGAATTCGAACTGTGGAATCTTGGGTTGTGTGGAACCTCAGTTTCCAACCCGAGGGTTCAGATTGGAGTTTCAAATCTGACCCTTGGATTCGTCGCCGCACCAAACTCAATTTGCCCACATTTGGACGCAATGTCCGCAGAACCGCTGGCCCATTCAACTGCGGTTCTGCATTACATGTGAATGCAGCCAAAGAAAACAAAAAAACCCAATTAGTGTCTCTAATTGGCACAAGAAGGATAAGCCAGCACCTTTGCAAACTGCTTGCAGGGAAATGATTGTGTTGTCCTTTGCTTTTCTGCCAGCTGGCCCTAGAGCAACAAATATCAATCAAGCCTAAGTGTTGGGTGGATGGCTGGGGTATTGTTTTTTGGTCAGATGGCAACCCTATTAAAATGAATAAGAATGGTGATTTCCCCATGATTTCACTTTTATCTCCACACATGAGATTTTCTGAATCTCATGTGCACCACCTAGAGGAAAAAACCAAAAAGCATCCTTCTAGAAGTGCTTTTGGGGTAAGGGAGGTTTATGAGGAAAGTATGGTTCTATAATATTAATTTTTAAAAAGTTAAGAATACTTTATTATTAGTTTACATTTTAAACAAGTATTTATATTATAGCTCTGTATTAGAAATATTTATCTGTACATGGATTTAACACAACAACTTACTCGATTATCCATTCAAGGAGCAGAGCTAGAGATGTCTTGTACCTCCAATGGCTCTCATATGTTTGATACTAAGAAACAAAATGCAAGTACTAAATAAGCCATCTCTGTTATATTATCCTTAGCAAGTGTATAAGTTATCGATTACTTCTTTTAAAAAGCTAACTTATGGTTCCACCACAAGAACTAAGTAAATCTCCAAGCTTCTTATTCTCAAAGGCAATAGGGATGTGCACAGAATGTGTGACGGCCGGTTCAATGGCGGGTGGTGGTGGTTACCTTTAAGGAGCAGGGAAGGTGTTCTTGTAATCAGCCCATACTCTTATGTGCTGGTCAGGTGGACAAGCTCACAAGGGCCATCTTTGCCTTAAATGCCCCAGGCCCCCCAAAGCCTTAAAAGCCTGTCTTGCCAAACAAGAGTAGGAATATGCATGGAACCGGGCAGGGGAGTTTTTTAAACAAATTCAATTTTTATTGATTTTAACAATAGCAATATTATCATTCATTAAAAATACACACACACAAAAAGGGGAGTGGACTTCCCACTCACATTTCTTCGTGAATCAACAACTATAAAATTTACCCTTGCTATAATAATAGTTCAAAACATAAGTTCAAACCCTTACAAACATAATTAATCTAACCAACCTGCGATTTATACTAAATTTCAAACCCTGCTGTCAAGTCCATAGTAGGAAAGTAATTCTTTAGATACAACAAAAATGGTTTCCAATCTTCTTTAAAACCGGGCAGGGGAGTCTTGAAGTGGGGGGGGGAGGTTCTGCTTTAAGGGTGGGGGAGGGTGCACTTACCCCTCCCTCTGCTTTCTCCCCACCAGCGCTCTGTGTTTGAAAAGCATATCTCCCTCCCTGCTGCCCTGTTACCCCCTTTAAAGGACATAGATGGAAGTATCTGATGCGCCTGTGTGCACTGGACAGGGGTGCACGCACATCACACACACCTAATATACGCACCCACGATGTGCCCTCGGACGTGTCCAGTGTGTGCAGGTGCATCGGATTTTTCCACCTACTTCCAATAAAGGGGGGAAAGCAGCAGCAGGAAGGTACACTGCTCCCCTGGTGGACTTTTAAAACATGGAGAACCGGTGGGGGAAAAGCAGAGGGAGGGGTAAGTGCACCCTCCCCCACCCTTAAAGCAGAACCCCCTGCCTTCGAACCAGTGGAGGCCCATAAATGGCCTCTGAATGTTTGAACCGGTTGTTTGAACTGGTTCAGAGGCTGTTTGACCCGGTTTGAACCACTGTTTGAACAGGTTCAGAGGCCCGAACCGGTTCTGTGCACGTTCCTAACCAAGAGCATTCAGCAGTATGGAATGGGGATTTGAAAACAGTCAGCATCCTCAGTTTGGGTAGGGTTTGTTGCATGTCAGTTAGACTGTCCCTACTTTTTTCTGTGAAATGTTGACAAGTATCCATCAGTGTTCCCTGTAAGAGGGATTCCCAGATGTTGTTAAGTACAATTCCCATAACCCCCAGCCAAAGGCCATTATAGCTGGGAATGCTGGAAGCTCTAGTCAACAACATCTGAGAATTCCGCTTACAGGGAAGACTGGTATCCATCAGGCTTGACTTTGTTAATAAGAGTTCACTTCCACCTCCTGTTTCAATAGAATCGGGCCACAGTATTGCCTGTGACAACTTCAACGCCACGGTGCAGTGTGGATCCGGAGAAGTCATTCAGATTGGGGACAGTTTCTATGGACGGAAAACCCCTCACTACTGTGTGCTGGAGACACCTTTGCAGTTTGATGTGGAGGAAGAATGCAGCTGGATCAGTGTCAAGGATGAAGTTGCAGGTGATGCTTTAGGGCAGAAATATCCATCCTGCCTTGGGTCCCTAGATGTCCTTTGACTACAGCTCCCATCACCCCCAGCCACAATTGCTGGGGATGATAAAAGTTGTAGTCCAAGGACATCTGGGGCTTCCCTAGCTTGGGAAGCCTTTTAACACACTGTTGACGACAGGGGCGTAGCTAGGAGAGAGAGGGCCCATGTTCACCCCTCTCTCTGGCGCCCCCCAGAGTGAGGGAGATAATGAAGAAAATAGGGAGGTATGGAACTGGAGGGCCCTCAGGAGCTGGGGGCCTGTGTTCTTTGAACCCTTTCGCTCAATTATAGCTACGCCCCTGGTTGACGACATTAAAACATCCCGTTAATCAAAATTGAGCTTGTGAGATTAAATCCCAGCATCCTCACCATGCGAATCTCATGAGCTGTCAAATCAAACTTTGCAGGACAGTGTCACGGACTCCAGGCATGTCAGGTTGCAGCTGATGGGACGTTCTTTGGCGATCCGTGTCCAGGTTTGGGGAGCTACCTCTCTGTCCAATACCACTGCATGGAAGGTAAGCATTCGTGCTCCTAAACCACATAAGAGGGATCAGCTTAAAGGGAAGCATTTTGCTGTGACAAAGTCATCACATTTTAATTAGTGAAAGCCAGTGCCAGACAAGCAATAGTTTTCCTTCCAGCAGTACATGCAGAGCTTGCAAATAATGACAGTTACGTGCACAGACACTGTACTGGCACCTGCACATAGCTGGCAGTTTTATTTTATTTATTTGCTACATTTTTATCCCACACAATCTACCTCTGAGGAGCCCAGAGCAGGGTACATGGTTCTGTTTATCGTCACAAGTGTTGGAAATTCTCTGTGGTGAGAGAACCCCTTTCTCATTATAGCAGAGTGCACAGAGGCACAACACAGCGGAAATTTAGTTAGGCATGCGTGTATGCTGAGAGTAAAGTAACCTGGAGCCAATTCATAGTTTCAAATCAATATATAAGGCATTTATTAAGGAACTCCATTCTAGATAGGAAAGTGAGGAGTTAGGATCTCTAATCTATCTATCTAGCTGGATGCAGATGGATTCTCCATCCTCTCTGCACATATGGTGCAGGGAGAGAGGCTTGCCATGTTGCAAGGTAGAAAGGCAGGTAGGGAAGAGAGAGAGGAAGAAGGAAGTTGAATCCCTAAGAGTAGCATCAGAGCAGTGGAGAAGGGATGACCAATGTCTTGACTCTCTAGCCCTCGGACTTACTAGTCTGTCCTCCACTGTCTGAGACAAAGAGACAGCGCAAAGTCCTTTAACTTCCAACAACAAGAACCCTATGAGGTAGGTTAGGCTGAGAGGGAAGTAGTGACTGGGCCAGAGAGTCACCCAGTGAGTTTCATGGCTGAACGGGGATTTAGATTTGGGTTTTTTAACATGTAGGTTCTTGAGTGTACGAACCGCACCACCCAGGACAGACTAAAGAGGATTTGGGGGCCCCTAAGGGGTGTGGAGGCTCTGGACTTCAGCCCCGAAGTCCGGAGGTAAGAGCGCCTCTGCTGGTCCTAGTCCAGCACTCCAACCACTGTACCACATTGGCACGGGCAGACAAAAATGCAGACTGCCACAAATAGAGCTATGAGAATCCAAGACATTTTTTTAAAATGACATGGAAACCATTTTCATCCATTGTGCCTTCACTTGTTTTTATAGGCATATAAAAGCAAAGAGGCACCTTATCAAGTGGGGGCTCTTTTAGAGGTAGCAGGGAGAGAGCAACTCTCCCTATCCAACCCAGCACAACATCCCTCCAGTGGCTGTTGCTGGCGTCTACCTTTGTGGGTTTTTCTTTTTGTTTTTAAGATTGTGAGCTCTTATGGGATAAGCCCCATCTTATTTCTTTTTCGGCTTAAGCCACTTTGAGATTGTTGTTGTTGAACCATATTACTATTATTAATAATAGTAATAAATAATAATAATAATAATAATAATAATAATAATAATAATAATAAAACCATGCCAAGATTCTTCATTGTAAGACCCAGGAGCAGCCCTCATTTATCCGAAGTGTGACTCTCTTGCTGCCTGTGGACGTTAACATACAACCACAGGTGCAATGGACCCGCAGTTTCTCGGGCCCCCCTTCCCCCGCTCTCCTGGGGTCTTGCTGACTGCAGAGAGGAGGGGGAACTGGCTGTGCAGGTTTCCCTCTTTCATGAAGGACAGCTCGCATAGCCAATAGGAGCCAGAGTGAAGGAGGGGCTTCCTCCTTCAACTCCGGTTTCAGAGGGGTGAGACTGAATTCAGATGTAACGCTGTAGCTGCATAACCACAGTTGGAGGGAGCGGAACCGAGTGAAAACCAAAGGTTCGTTTCACAGTTTGGGGAGGGAAACCATGGGTCCATTTTTTTGTCCAAACTGTCGTTCCCTGCATTCGGACGTACAGCTTCAGAAACTGGAGGTGAAGGGAGCTCTGGTTTCCTATTACATCCAAATTCAGCCTCCGACTAATTGTGTATTGGTCCTGTGTGAAGTTCCAGACAAAGCTGAATACTCTGCACAGTCTTCTTGGCACCAAGCAGAGGTGACTATCTCCACCATGATGGAACGACTTCCCACCCAATTACGTGTGTGGGAGGGTGCTTTCAGTGCATACCCTTCCTGTCGAGATGCCATGTCTGTGTGGCCCTGCAGAGTCCAGAGGAGGACATGGCACCCCTCCTGTTCCCTTCAGAGGACAGCAGGGCTGAGAGGGGTCCAATCTGTTTGGGTCCCAATGGGGTTGAGAGTGCAAGGTAGGGAGAGCTGCAGGAAAGGATACAGCTCTGGGGAGATTTCTACATGTTGGAAATTCTCTGTGGTGAGAGAATTCCTTTCTCAATATAGCAGAGTGCACAGAGGCACGACACAGCGGTAGATTAGTTAGGCATGCGTGTGTGCTGAGAGTAAAGTAACTTGGAGCCAATTCATAGTTTCAAATCAATATAAAAGGCATTTATTAAGGAACTCCATTCTAGATAGGAAAGTGAGGATTTAGGATCTCTAATCTATCTATCTAAGTGGATGCAGTTGGATTCTGCATCCTCTCTGCACAAATGGGGCAGGGAGAGAACCTTGCCATGTTGCAAGGTAGGCAGCCAGGTAGCAAGAGAGAGAAGGAGGAAGGGAGTTGAATCCCTGAGATTAGCAATCTACACATCAAAGGGATAGCATCAGAGCAGTGGAGAAGGGATGCAAATATCTTGACCCTCTAGCCCTCTGATTTACTAGTCTGTCCTCCACTGTCTGAGGCAAGAGACAGCGCAAAGTCCTTTAACTTTCCAACACTTCCTCTCGATGTCTCGTGACTCAGTTCACAAGATTCATTTTCTCTCTCAGCTTTTCAAAGCAGGGTCTTGGTAGTGGCTTAGTGAGTATGTCTGCAAGCATTTCATTTGTCAGGCAGTAGATCAGCTTGATTAGTCCTTCCTTCTGCAGACTTCTCACTACATGGTACTTCACATCAATATGTCTGGTACTCCTCTTTACATCTTCTTGTTTGGAGAGTTGAATGCTGCTTTGGTTGTCTTCATACACTGGTATGGGCTGTGGTACCTCTGTACCTAGGTCCTTCAGTAGTTGACACACCCATTGTATCTCGTGACAGCCCTGTGCAGCTGATACATATTCCGCTTCAGTGGTTGATGATGCTACTATGTCTTGTTTTCTGCTTGACCAGCTTATCGCTCCATCTCCATAGAAAATTATGTAACCGCTGGTGGATTTCCTGTCTGTTATATCTCCACCCCAGTCTGCATCTACATATGCTTCTAGTTTTGGTTGACTGTTAGCTGGCAGCTTGAGCTTAAAGTGTGCAGTACCCTTTAGGTACCTAACAAGTCTTTTCATTGCATTCCAGTCCTTGACTGTTGGTGATGCAGTCTTTCTACAAAGTAAGCCAACTGCTGTGCTAATATCTGGCCTAGTGAGTGTACTAATGTATAAAAAGCTTACCCAATGCTTCACGATATCTATGGTTGTCAGATAGTGGCTCAGTTTGATCTTCTTGCTTTATGTAGTTCACTTCCATTGGAGTTGGTGCAGGATTTGCATTTTCCAGTCTGAGCAAGTTTATCAAGTCTTTGATTTTCTGTTCTTGGTTGATCAGGAAACTTCCATCTTTCTCTCTTTGTACTTGAATGCCCAAGTAGTGTGCAATGTTGCCAAGTTGCTTGACTTCCACTTCTTTGTTCAGATGATTCATTATTTCCTTGTTGTCATCTGGATTTTCATAGGCAAGAATCAAATCATCAACATACGCCAAAATATAAGTCCACTTGCCATCTATGCATCTCGTGTATAGACAGGGATCTGCGTTGCTTCTTTCGAAGTTTGCTTGAAGCAGCATATCATTTAGTTTTGCAGTTTTGACATCCAGGTGTTCAACATGCATTCCTTTGCTAGCAGCAATACTCAACAGAGTCCTTACTGTGATATGCTTAACCACTGGTGCAAAGGTTTCATCATAATCTTCTGATTGTGGTAGCTGGGATATTTCCTCCCATGATGAAGGTTCTGGTTGTTCCACTGTTCTTGCGAGGTAGGACAGCCTCGGAGCTGGAACACCTCTGTTTGAGCGCGTTGATTGCCCCACCTCACCCTCTGTGGTCTCTTCCATTACCTCAGGTGCGTCTGGTGGATCGCTGGGGGTCTCTGTGTCAACTGTGGTTGGATCTGGATCTGCTGTTTCCTCCTCCTCAATTCCTCTGAGATCAGGAAGCATAATCCAGTCATCAGGGTGCTTGGTCTGGTTGCTTGCTTCAGTGTACGCCCCCTCTGAAGGTGTAGCTCTTTCATTCTCTTCGAAACACACCGCTCTGCTTATGGTTATCCTGTTGGTGTCAGGATCCAGAATTCTGTAGGCTTTGGATTGTGCTGCGTAGCCTACAAAAATCCCTTTTGTGGCCCTAGCCCCTAACTTAGTCCTTTTTTCCTTTGGGATGTATGAGTAAGCCGTGCTCCCAAAGACACGCAGGTGCGTCACAGAAAGCTTATGACCATGCCAAAGTTCATAAGGTGTTGTTTCTATAGGCTTTGTGTGCATTCTGTTTTGTATGTATGTAGCAGTCATGATGCCTTCTCCCCAGAATTTCTGTGGGAGGTGTGCATCACCAAGCATGCATCTTACCATGTCCAGTAGAGTTCTGTTCTTTCTTTCTGCGATTCCATTTTGGGGTGGGCAGTAAGGCACCGTAGTTTGATGCACAATTCCATGTTCTCTCAGGAACTGCTGTGTGGCGTTGGACATATATTCTCCTCCATTGTCTGTGCATAGGATCTTTGGCTTCCAGCCAAATTTGTTGCTTGCCATCGCTACATAGCCTTTTAATTTCTCGAGCATCTTTGACTTTTCCTTTAGTAAATAAACACACGTGTATCGTGAGAAATCATCTGTTATAGTTAGAAAATATTTTTGATTACCTATAGTTGCTGCTAGTGGTCCAGATATGTAGCTGTGGATCAGATCCAGGGGTTTTTCACTTTTCCTTTCACTCTGCTTTGGAAATGGCTGGTTTACTGCTTTGAACTCAAGACAAGAAACACAGTAAGTTACAATGTCACATGGTACAAAATCAATTACATTGGCTAATCCTTTTTCCTTCATGTTCTGGATTGATTCAAAACTTCTGTGTCCTAGCCTCCTATGCCATAATTGTAAGCAGTTTCCATGCAGGCACGATTTGGCAAGGTTCACTTCATTAGGCTGGGCTGGTCTTTCTCTGTCTGTATTTGACTGCTCTTCCACATGATAAAGACCTTTGAAATTAGAGCTTACAAGGCAAACTTCTCCATTCTGGTGAACAACACATTGTCCACCTTTAATATACAGTTCATAGCCTTGTTGCTCTAGCTTGGATATTGAAATCAAGGAGCTTGAGAAGTCAGGGATATACAAAACATCTTTAAGAAAAAATGGTTTAACAGATCCATCCAGCAATTTGCAATACAAAACTCCTTCGCCTTTCTTCTTGGCTTTAATTGTAGTATTATTGCCCAAATAAACAGTCTCTTCAGGAATATCAAACAGTTCAGTATAGAAACTTAGATTTTTAGAGATATGTACAGATGAACCTGAATCTAAGGTAAACTTTTCATTGTCTTGTGTTAGATTAACATTATAATTTCTGTTTAAATATCCTCCTGTATTAAAATGATCCACATTTCTTTCAGTAGAATCAGTCCTTCTTGTCTGATTAGAACCCTTTGTTTGATCAAAAGCCTTTGTCTGATTCTTGGGACAGTTCGCCACCCTGTGGCCAAATTCATTACACAGAAAACATCTAAAGGCTTTACTCCCGGTTGGCCTCATTTCAGCAGCAGTTTCCCGCCTCTCTCTGGGCTGAGTTTCTTTGGCGGCAACGTAATCAGCTCTCTTTGTATGCAAATATGGGGGCCCCATGCAGTTTCCTCTTGCAGCATTCCCTCCCCATCTCGGGTTTTGGCTGGAATGACCCACTGTAGCTTTAAGAGCAAAGTTATTTGCCAATTCACTTTCACAGCGTGAGCTCAAAAGGTTTCTCCAGCTTGTTTCTGAGCTTAATGTCTCCACAGCCTTTTCAAAGCTTAGATTGGTGTGGGTTTCCAATTGGCCAATTAAACTGCTATAGCTGGCAGGCATACTTAGGAACAGAGCTTCCAACTTCTGACTCTCTGTAAATTGTTCCCCTGCCTCTTTAAATTGAAAAAAAGAAATCTTCCAACATTCCCACAAAAGTAGAAAAGCAGTCCCCTTCTTTATATTGGAGATCTTGCATTTTCTTGCATAAATTAAAGGTGTATGCCCACCCTTTTTTCATATGCAAGGAATCTAGCTTGTTTAGCATTTGCTTTGAGGTTCCAAGATCACAAATACTATAAAGCAGATCTTTACTCACGGAAGCTGCGACCATCGCTTGAGCATCTCTGTGAAACCATTTCTCTTTGAAGGTTTTCTCAGCATTTGTAGATCCATCTGGCGGGGGGGTCCTCTTCAACAACATTACGCAGTCCTTCTGCTTTCAGTGCGATCCTCAATCTGGTCTTCCATTCCAAGCAATTGTCTGCATTTAGAATAGTTAGCCTGAGTTTCCCTTCCAGGTAAGTCGCCATCCTCACCGGCTCCAAAAGGCAGTTGCTGTAGATTAGCAATTCAAAGTGTCCACGCTAGATCTCAATGGATCTCCTGGAACAAACCTAATTCTCTAGTTGCAACACACGCAGCTCAAAATACTGGGCTCCCATAACCTGTTGGAAATTCTCTGTGGTGAGAGAATTCCTTTCTCAATATAGCAGAGTGCACAGAGGCACGACACAGCGGTAGATTAGTTAGGCATGCGTGTGTGCTGAGAGTAAAGTAACTTGGAGCCAATTCATAGTTTCAAATCAATATAAAAGGCATTTATTAAGGAACTCCATTCTAGATAGGAAAGTGAGGATTTAGGATCTCTAATCTATCTATCTAAGTGGATGCAGTTGGATTCTGCATCCTCTCTGCACAAATGGGGCAGGGAGAGAACCTTGCCATGTTGCAAGGTAGGCAGCCAGGTAGCAAGAGAGAGAAGGAGGAAGGAAGTTGAATCCCTGAGATTAGCAATCTACATTTCAAAGGGATAGCATCAGAGCAGTGGAGAAGGGATGACAAATATCTTGACCCTCTAGCCCTCTGATTTACTAGTCTGTCCTCCACTGTCTGAGGCAAGAGACAGCACAAAGTCCTTTAACTTTCCAACACTACATTGGGTGGGACAGGAAACAGGAAGCAAGGTCAGGAAGGGGACTGGAATTAGGCTTTAAGCCCGGTCAGTTCTGCACTGGGGCATTTAAAGACAAGGCAGCTGATGATAAGGAGCTACTTCTGCATATGAGAGCCGGGCATTCTCCAGGAGAAGGAACTGGCTGAATGCAGCAAGCCAGGAGGAGGACTCAGGTGACAAACTAACCTCCTCCCCTGGCTCTTCCTGAGGCTGACCTTTTTAATGACTCCCGGTTATTCTGGAGTCCAAGAAGAGCCAGGAGCCCACCTTGTCCCCTGGGAGTCTGACATTTTACTTGTGTGGACTGACAAAGTGTCATCCAAACTGGCAACAGTACAAAAACAGCTGTTGAAGAAACATGTATTCCAGAGCGGTTTTTTGAGGGGGGGGAATTTCTTATGGAATATTTCCATTTGACTGCCTGAGAGAGGGGGGTACTCTTGCCGACGCCTTAAGCAAGATTTTTTTGAAACACATTGGAGTAATTTTTTTTTTTTAATCAGTTGTCTTTACATTGTTGTTGGAACCATCTCAGCTGATATTGATTCCCTCTTGCATTCCATCACCCAAACTAGCCCATTATGTGCACAGCATCTTTATCGGCAGGCAAAGTTCAACATGTACTTTTTGATGGAAGCTTGGGCTTATAACAACTATTCTCTGTGTGGTTTGACAGGACTGAGGCTGGCTGTGGCTGAGACAAGCTTCATCTTTGAAAATGTCACCCTTTCGTTGCAATGGCTGCTCTCGCCTTACACTGGCAACCTCTCCTGCATTATCAGCACGGGAGATGGAAACACGATTGATCCCTACTACCCGCCAAGGTAAGCTGGTGCTTTCATGGCCCATCAAGCAGGAAGCTTAAGGCCTTGCTTGGACTTTTTTATTTAAAAACAAGGAAACTCCACACTTCCTCGGTGTTCCTGATGCTTTAAAAGAAACAGTGGTCTGGTAAGACAGCCAGTTGTATAGTGTCAGCTGGACTTTCGAAATTGAGTGAGTGTTTCTGGGTTCCTCCCAAAGCCACCTAATGGTGCAGCGGGGAAGCAACCTGCCTAGAGAGCAGGAGGCTGTTGGTTCGAATCCCCGCTGGTGTGTTTCCCAGAATATGGGGAACTCCTATATCGGGCAGCAGCGATATAGGAAGGTGCTGAAAAACATCCTCTCATACTGTGTGGGAGATGGCAATGGTAAACTCCTCCTGTATTCTACCAAGAAAACCACAGGGCTCTATGGTCACCACGAGTCGACACTGACTCGAAACCTTTCCTTTTCCTGAAGCAGGGCCAGATTATGACATGCTGAGACCCTAAACTATGTCAATCTTAAAAGGACCCACAGCTGTACAAAATGTGTTGGACAGCCACACAGCATGCCCCCCCCCCGCCCAGGTTTGCTCATGGTTACAGCAGTGTTCATCTGAAGAGGTGAATCCTGCCTGTAAATGTGATGGCGGGCATTGGTCTAAACTGGGCCCTGGTCTAATAAAATTCCAATATATCTTACAGTTATTTCTACGCAGATTTATGAACTCAATATGATAAGTGATTGTGTAGCCTTATACGCACATATTTGTCTTCTCAGAACGATAATGTCAGAACCTTTCCCCCCTTCTTTATTTGTCAACCATCGGGGAAGCTGCCTTATGCTGAGTCAGACATTGGTCTATCTAGCTCAGTATTGTCTACACAGACTGGCAGTGGCTCCTCCAAGGTTGCAGGCGGGAATCTCTCTCAGCCCTATCTTGGAGATGCTGCCAGGGAGGGAACTTGGAACCTAGATGCTCTTCCCAGAGCAGTCTCCCACCCAAATGCAGACCCTGCTTACCAAAGGGGACAATTCATGCTCGCTACCACAAGAGCAGAACCAATTATGTACAACTGGAAATTGATTCCTATTTTGATATTCAGAGGCCCCTCTTAATGTAAGGCCCCAAGCCATAGCTTACTGAGCTTGCACCTAAGTCTGGCACTGTCCCAAGGAGACACTCCAGAGAGCTTTCACAGGTCATTTCTCCACAACACGGCTATCCTACGCATTGCATCTGTGTGTAGTGTCGGGCCCAACACATCTCCCAGCATGCCCTCCTGTGGGGGAAAATGGTATAACTTGCAGTTTATAAAAATGAAAATAAAGTTAAATAAGTCATGTAGTGTATCATGGCTGTAATACTGTATTTACCTGAATCCAGGTTTCCCCCCCAAAATTCTTTGATGTTAGAAATCAGGGGGCCTTCTTAAATTCAGAGTTATCTTCTTATCAGGAAAATACAGGTATAACCTGTATTTAACCTGTATTTAATTTAAAAAATAATAATTTTAGATTCAAAGTCATCTCTTAGATTCAAAGTCATCTTCTATTCAGGTAAATATGGTACCCATATTCATTGCTCCTGACTATTCAACCTGTAACAAGTTCCATTTTGTATTTTAAGCTTGGCTAGCAACGTGACTCATCACTACGCTTCTCCTGGCGAATTCACCATCTTTGTGGAATGCACAACCAGCGAGTGGCACGTGACAGCCCAGAAACTGTTGGTGGTTCAAGACAAAATGGATGAGCTTACCGTATTGAGCTGCTTTAGCAAGTATGAGGTTGGGAACAGCTCACATTGCAGGACCCTTTATGAGGAGACCTTGTGGATTCAAGTGGAACTTAACGGAGGTCAGACCTTTTTTACAGTTCAATTTAGTTTGAACCATTCGCTTTCATTGTGCATGAGATGACGCTCTGCTGAGCCAATCAGAATCATTTCTCCCAAGAAAACTTTATCACAAGTGTTAATTTTTATGAAGCAAGATAGATAGATAGATAAAGTTTATTACAGCCATAGACCAGTTAATCTTTACATTTTACAAATATTCGATGCAAAATATTCGATTCGAAGCAAAGCTTGGCCATCCATTTGCTAGAAACCAGTGGGTGGGGAGAGTAGTAGTGCCAACACATACCTGTCAACATGTCCCTATTTTCCCATTCAGGTGAACTGGAAAATAGGGATGTGTTGGCAGAAACGAGTGACATGTGGCATATCTCCTGCCATTTGTTGTTAATGATTTACTGCCAGAGGGGGATATTTGATTGGAATACTGATGGTGAGGAGTGGGTGCTTAACCCTTTCCCTACAGACTATGTGCCTGCCTTCTAAAAATGCTCTCAGCCGCTTTTCTCCCCAGGAGAGAAAAGATAAATAAGTCTGGTGTCTTTCCCCCTACAGATGGAAAAGTAGCTGGGGGCAGGAGTTGATATTGATCAGAAAAACAGCCCAAGGGGAAAGGGTTGGCATCTGCTTTCCTTCCCAGGGAAGAAAAGATACATAGATCCAATCTCTTTTCCCTTACAGATGGAAAAGCAGCTGGGTGAGTAGATGGGGAGTTGGCATTGATCAGAAAAATAGCCCAAGGAGAAAAGTTTAAGTGCCCCTTTCCTTTTTGTCATGGCTCCTGTTCAGACCACCTTGCAACAGCATTAAGTAAGGAAGAAGCACCGTTGGCAGATATCCCATGCAGGGGCAGTGTCAAGGGTTGGCCAAGTCAAGTCTTGGCCAAGGGCTTGCAGCTGACTCTTGAGGACCCAGAGTGTGTATGTGTTGGGAATCTCTTAGGCCAACCCTGCCTTTTACCACCCGTTCCCCTTTCACAAATGGGAATCTCTCCCGTTTGCCTATGGAGAGGCAGGCAGGAGAAGGCACCAGTGGTGTGGGATTTCTCAAAGTCTTTCGCGAGGTCCCTTGCAAAATCTCTGGAGCATTTAACAGACTTCTTACAAGGATTTAAAGACCCTCCTCTTTGAAGAGGTGTTGACTTGTGGTCTGTAACCCTGATACAGACCACAGTGCTGGACTAGGACCGGGGAGTGCTGGACTAGGAGTGCTGGACTAGGACCGGGGAGACCCAAATTCAAATCCCCATTCAGCCATGAAACTAGCTGGGTGACTCTGGGCCAGTCACTTCTCTCTCAGCCTAACCTACTTCACAGGGTTGTTGTGAAAGAAAAACTCAAGTATGTAGTACACTGCTCTGGGCTCCTTGGAGGAAGAGCGGGATATAAATGTAAAAATAATTATAATAACTCTGATTTCACTTGGGTTCCTGTTTGTAGCTCTGTGTTTTATCTTGCTTTGCTGCCTGTTTATTTTTCTTTCTTGCTGTATATTATTGTATTGGAATTATTGTTGTGAGCCACTTCAAGCAGCGTTGTGCTAGAGGGGTGGGATCGAAATATTCTAAATAAATAAACAAGCTACTTCTAGTTCCGATTAGGGGAGAAGAGCCTTAAGTCTTGCAGAGTCTTGTAGGGAACATGAATTGTCCCCTTTGCTAAGCAAGGGTTTGTGTCTGGATGGGTGACTCCATGTAAATGCTGAAAGATACTCCCCATAGGGAGTGGTGACTCCTGCTTGAAACATTAGAAAGTGGAGAGGAGAGCTGGTCTTGTGGTAGCAAGCATAACTTGCCCCCTTTGCTAAGCAGGGTCTGCCCTGGTCCCATATGAATGGGAGAATAGAAGTGTGAGCACTGTAATATATTCCCCTTAAGGGATGGAGCCACTCTGGGAAGAGCAGAAGGTTCCAGATTCCCTCCCTGGTGGCATCTCCAAGATAGGGCTGAGAGAGATTCCTGCCTGCAACTTTGGAGAAGCCGCTGCCAGTCTGTGTAGATAATACTGAGCTAAATGGACCAATGGTCTGACACTGCATAAGACACCTTCCTATGTTTCTATGGATTTTTTCTTTTATTTTAAAGTAGTTTGGGGGATAGCATCAGCTTGATCATACTTTTTCTTTAATTATTTATTTTTCAGAAGCAGGTAGACAAATTCGATTAAAATAACACACACACACAGTCCATTATAAATAAGTTCACAAATAAATATACACATGCTACAAAATAAGATCATTCTGTGATTAAATATACAACCTTATGTAATTTTTCTTTAATTAAATCAAGAACTCATTTGATTCATGAACAAAACCAGGTTGTTGTTTTTTAACAATATTATAAAATATAAATACTTCTATAATCACACTTCTTGTGTTTCAAGAGAATACTGCATGTTGGAATCCTACCTGACTCCCCAAAGTATTGACTTTTGCAGCCTAAGTCTGCCTTCACTTATATAGCGAAGGGATATGGAAGAGTTATACATATTACACATGGAAAGTGATTTTAAAAATATTTTGCTTTTTAAGGCAGTGGAGTGATCTACACAGTTCTGGCAGAGAACGAGACCTTGATGCAGTCCTCTGTGAAGGCAGGAATTGTTCCTCATAATCTGACCCTGGATGCCACTGCACAGCATCTTGTGGGTCCCGGGGTACATCGCCTTGAGATCACTGCCTCCAGCAACACCACCGAATCGGAGATTTCAGAAAGCCTCACTGTGCATTTCGTGGAGGGGATCTCCGGTCTGCAAGCCACACTGGACTCTCACTCTGTGAAAGTAGGAGAAGCTTTGGAGATAACAGTCCCAGCACCCCGCGGGGGCCCTGAGAAACTGCGGTTTGAAGTGATTGGGCTGAATGAAACGTTTTCCTACTTGAAGGATAGTCCAGAAGGAGACGCCGAAATTTACAGAATTCCAGTGGAGTCCGAAGGTACAGTATAGTACAATACAGTACAGTACAGTAGTGCTGCACAAAAATACAAGTACAGAGTTTTGCCTAAATGGGTCTTGCCTACAAGTAAGCAAATTACAAGCTCGAAGAAGAAGAAAAACTTTTACAAGAGTCAACCTTGCAGGGGAAAGATCAGAGTTTTAGGCACCCTGGTCAAAAATTAACATGGTACTTCCCAGAAGCACCGTTCTAGATTTCAGCTGCTTTGGAGGTGGGAAGGGAATTGTCAAGGGTAGTCCAAGGCACGGAGAGGGAGAACCAGCCATGCACTAGTGCGGATAAATCGCCCCCTTTGCTAAGCAGGGTCTGCCCTGGTTTTCATTTGGATGGGTGATTACAGGCGAGCACCACTGTTGAGTCCTTTTCCTTGGCTCAGGGGAAGAGCATCTGCTTTGTGCGCAGAAGATTGACATGCTCTTCCTGTGCGCCCTGCCAGCCCAGGCTCTGGAGACTCTTCTCCTTTTTAAAAGAGAGTCTCAGAAGTATGCCCAGGGAGAGGGTTTTATTCCACCCTTCAGGCTCCTCTGGACTTGCTGCTCGGTCGCTCGCTGGTCCCGTCTCCACAGCAGCCTTCATCATCTGCTGCCTCTTGCCTAAATAGCCCTGTGCATCCCTGACCAGCCTCAAAGGCGCGCCCTGGCCCCGCCCCTTCCTGTGTTCCATTTCCCATTTCCCTTCCTCCCAGCTGTCCCGTCTCTCCTCCAGCCCAGCTGCCACCACCTGCCGGCCGATTGGCCCAGAGAGGCATTCCAGCATCACTCTTCTCCCCTGCATTGCGGGTTGGCCTGGCCCGTTTCTCCCCACATGCCATGGACGGGAGAGGAAGGACGTTCTTGTGCCTTGCCACCATCTTGCTGTCTCCTGCTCCTGTCTGAAGCAATGGCCTCACCCTGCCTCATGGAAGAGCCGCCTCAGGGCAATGTCCCCAACCAGTCAATGTCTTCCTGCAGGGCGGAACAACTTGGGCCCTCCAGCTTGTGTTGGACTACCATTCCCATCATCCCCAGCCACAATGGCCAATGAGGGATTATGGAAGTTGTCGTCCAACAACTAAAGTGCCAAAAATTTGCAGCCTTGCCTTACTGGCCTTTCTGCAAGCTAACCAGTATTTGAGGTACCATACCACCCTTCTTGTGTTTGAAAGGAAAGATGGCTGCGAGGAAAGGAGTGTTCCCACATAATCCAATATCTCATCTGAAACTCTCCTCAGCATTGCCTGTTGCATCCACCCATGTGATGGAGGTCTCCTACTGCTCCGATGACCCCAGGGAAGAAATTTACCTGTGGGAAGAAAATACCCTTTTAGTTCCCTGAGCAGCCATGGTGGGAGAAGAGCTGGTCTTATGGTAATAAGCATGAACTGTCCCCTTTACTAAGCAGGGTCCACCCTGGTTTGTATTTGAATGGGAGACATGTGTGAGCACTGTAAGATATCCCCCTTAGGGGATGGGGCCACTCTAGGAAGAACACTTGCATGCTGGCATGCAGAAGGTTCCAAGTTCCTTCCCTGGAAGCATCTCCAAGACAGGGCTGAGAAAGACACCTGCCTGCAGCCTTGGAGAAGCTGCTGCCAGTCTGGGTAGATAATACTGAGCTAGATGGACCAAGGGTCGGACTCAGTATATGGCAGTTTCCTATGTTCCTCTATTCCTATACCTGAAGCCTCAGAGGGAAAAACCCACTTCATAGAAGCACCTGCACCATTCAGGGACTGAAAGGGAATTTCAAGGATGGAAATATGCCTTTGAAACACAAGCTGTGCAAGGCAAGGAAGCTGGCTGAGTGCTCCTCATGTGGCAACAAGGGCATAGTACAGCCTGTTCCTGGGAAAGGAGAGGGGGGGAGAGGGGAGGGCAGGTGGTGAGGTGGCCTGACAGACATTTTGGGCCTCGCAACCCCAACCTGACACACATGACAACAGCTGGGAGGGGCTGAAATGCCTGGGAGGGGCAAAATGCATTTTGGATACACATGCATGCAGTGTACAGGGATTGTATGTGCATTGAGCGTAACATGTGAACAGGCCTTCTGTAATGTGTGACTGCCTTAAGTAGAGACCAAGATGGCATTTTGAGACTAGGCCAGTGGCGAAAGTTTTCTGGGGCTGTCTCATTGTTGGACCCATTAAGAGCTGTTATTGCAACCTACGAAAGTACTTTCCCCCCACCCTTTCCTACCGCAAATTAATAGTTTTTGTTTCAAGGGCTGGTAAAACAAAGATCCACTTCATAATACTCTTCAACGCTTTGCACTTGTTTCTCTTTGATAATGTGTCCTCTGCAGGCACTTTTCTGGTCAGGCTGTTTGCTACGAATGACTTCTCCAACATGAGCGTTGACATTGGAACTGTCACTGTCTCAGCTAATAGTTCTCATACAGAAGGTAATATCCATAATGCTGATTCATTACTGCATAACATCAGATGATTTAACACGGCAACGAGCTTTTTAGATTTAAGCTTTTGCCTCCCTCCCACCCCAGTGGTTTATACATACTGTTGCAAGCTCCCTGCTTCCAAATGGTGAGAAATTTCAGGGAGACCACTACAGGATTGCTTTGGATAGGAGAGCAGAGGTTTCTTTGGACAGGAGAGCAACGAAGTAATACCTGTTATAGTTAGGGATGTGTGGATCGGATTCGACTCAAATCTGGCCGATTCAAATTCAAATTAAATAAAAAGGGCAATTTGGTTTGATACGAATTGGCCAGATTCAAATTCTAATCTATTTGAATCAATTTGATGACAGTTTAGGGACATTTTGGCACCTTTTAAAAACCATATAGGCACTCTGATTGGTCAAAAAAGGTGCCAAAATAGGTCAATTTGATTCAAATCCAAATCTAATTGGCCAGTTTTGATTCAGATACGAATTGAATATGAAAATTTGATTCATGCACACCCCTAGTTATAGTTACAAATATGCGATCAGCAAATAGTGAAAGCAGATAAACAGTCCAGCATATGCCTCAAGAGCATGTTTGTTTATTTCTAAATGAATTTAGTAGACACTCACTGACATGTAGGTCCAGGTGCACTGCTAAAGATATGATGCATCCATTCACCCACCTGGAGATATAATTTCTAGAAAAACTGGGGAGGGAACACTAAGGACATCAATCTGAGTGCTGAAATAAAAGCTGATAATATCTATCATTGAATCCATGAAAAACGTCTTTAAATTTTCCTTTACTTGAACTGTCAATTTTCATTAGTTGTTTTTGCATGTTGCAAACTGCAAAGCAAAACCTGGCAATGTTATGTGAAATAGTAACAACTTGATCTAAAAGTCGAGGTAATGTTAATGTACAGAACTCATAAGTCCTGCCTGGATAGTTCTTTAATAGGGTTGAGAGGAACTTCTGTCGAATTAAGGGCAGTGCAGAAGAACGTGTTCTACTGTCTCAATTTCCTGCTCATTATATGAGCACACTCGTTAAAGAAAAGGCATCTTTTTATAACGACCAGCCAACAGAGTTTAGGGGAGTACATTGAAGCAAGCTCTCCAGTAAGCGCTCTGCACTGCTTCAGTGTCATGAAATTAGTTAAATAATTAGCTAGTTTCAGACCAACCATTGGCCATCCCAGGCCTGGGCATTGAGAAACCGCCCAGAGCCATTGAATGGGGTTGTATAGAAATATGATAGATAGATAGATAGATAGACCAAACTCCTCTCCTTCCAAAGCTCCACATCCTGAAGGCACTGTTTAAGTAAGCTTTTTCATACTCCACGGACAACAGTGTTTCTATGGATAGCCTGTAATTCCAAAGCTTGTCAAGAGTACTTTCTTCCATTGGGAGTCTGAGGTATCCAACCATTTTAACGATATTAACTTGATGGGAAATAAACCAGTTTAAGCCAGACATTAAAACAATTAAGCCAAGCTCAAGTTTCCACCCTTGGCAGTCTTGCTTCCAATCTCAAAGCATTATTGAAGACACACTCATTGTGTAACGCGAAACCAGAGTTAAACGGGGCAGAGGTTGGATTTCTTGTACATCCAAATGCACGGAACCTCTATCGCATTCCAAAAAGCGACCTGAGGTTTTCCTCGCCAAACTCCAATTTGAACCCTTGGGTTGTTGTGAGTTTTCCTGCTCGTACCTGGGCTTTGCATATAGGAACATTCACCACTATACTTACAGGTATAAATTGACTTCTACCACTCTGATACCACTCTGTCTTCTCCTTTTTATTAAGCAAATCCTCTTGAGGACAAAGGACAATTACACAGGAAAACTGTGAGTATTTATGAGAACCTGAAAAGACAGTGGAAAAAAAAGGAAAACAGAATAGTGATGAAAGTCCTCTTGAACATATTTTGTAGGGCTTAACTAGCCAGCATTTTTAGCATGCAATCATTGAAAGCATTGGATTTAGGTCTCAGAGAGCTGGGTTCAAATTCCTGCTTATCCATGAAGTTACTAGACAGCCTTGATGATGTCCATGCCACACAGATAGGGCTGAGAGAGATTCCTTCCTGCAACCTTGGAGAAGCCACTGCCAGTCTGTGAAGACAATACTGAGCTAGATAGACCAATGGTCTGACTCAGTATACGGCGGCAGCTTCCTATGCTCCTATGTAAATGATCAGACATCCTCTTGCACCTGGGCGCTACTGCTCTGCTCACTCCCTTTCTTTCTGGCTTAGGCTGACAAAGGGAAAAATAGGATCTACATTAAGCCCAGTCGGCATGCAGGCCTCTTCACGACCCTTGTTCTTGGCTGGCCTGATGACAACAGCAGCTCTCTCTACATTTGGTCTTGTGGTATGTGTGACATGCGTCGTGATCTTCTTTCTATCCCAGAGGAATCTCCTACCATTAGTGCACTGGGGCTAGAATGCTCACTTCCATAGGGAAAGGGAAGGGGGGGAAATCATGCTCGGATTCAATGATTTTCACTGTTTTTCAAATGGGGGCTACATATAATTATTGTGGGTTGTGTGTGTTTTTTAAAAAACCTCTGTTTACTTTGTAATGACGTGATAAACCAAAACTATTTATAGACTTATTGATTCAAAAGAATTTTATATTGGTTTTATCTTTGTGTGTGTGTGTGTGTGTGTGTGTGTGTGTGTGTGTGTGTGTGTGTATAGATAGATAGATAGATAGATAGAATAGTCTTTGAAGAAAGCGAAAAAGAGACATTGTGTGAAAATGGTTTACAATGTTTGCTATTAGAGTATTTCCTTCTTCACTGTTTTTCAAATGGGGGCTACGGGGGCTACAGCTTCAATGTAAGAGACCTTTCCCACTTTGTTGACCTCCACACAGTCCTGCACTTTCCTAGGGACTGGAAGGGCTGCTTAAGATAGTGACGATGAAGACAAATATTTATATGCCGCTTTTCAACCTAAGTTCCCAAAGCGGTTTACAAAGATATAAATAAATAAATAAATAAATAAATAAAGTGGCCTCCTGTCCCCCAAAGGGCTCACAATCTAAAAAGAAACATAAAAGGTAGACACCTGCAACAGCCACTGAAAGGATGCTGAGCTGGGAATGGATAGGGCCAGTTGCTCTCCCCCTGCTAAATATAAGAGTATCAACACTTTTAAAAGGTGCCTCTTTGCTCAGTTAGCAGGGGATGGAGAAAGAGAGCCCTCTCTTAAGAGCTCGATGAGAAAGCACCGGGAAGGACTACACTTCCCAGCACTCTGTGCATGCCTTCCAAGATGGCACAGGGGCTCAAGAGGGCTCCATTTCCCTTAAAGGAGCCCCTGGTGCTGGGCAATGCACAAACACTGCACGGTGAGAATGGTTGCCTCCATCCTGCAAAGAGGACTGAACAGAGTATTCAGCTTTGGCCAAAGCTTCACACAGGCCCAATCAACAATTCATCCGGGAGTCACACTTAGAGCCACTACTGCCCCCAGGCCTTATGATGAAGAATACTGTTCCAAACAAACTCCAATTGCTCACATTCACTGCGGAACCTCTGGCCCCTTCAACAGTGGTTCTGCATTACGTGCGAATGTGGCCATAGAAAGCATATCTACCATATCTGGGTTGGGTACAATGTTCCCTCTAACAAGGATTCCCAGATATTGACTACAAATCCCAGAATCTCCATCTGCAATATTATTATTTCTTGTTTACACAGTCAGACAGGTGTTATTGACTGGTTTGTTTTATCCAGACATCGAGCCCAAGGACCTGGGATGGCTGAATTTTATAATATTATTAATATTATAATATTTATTATTATTATTATTATTTATTAATTAATTAAATTTCTATACCACCCTTCCAAAAACGGCTCAGGGTGGTTTACACAGAGAAATAACAAGCAAATAAGATGGATCCCTGTCCCCAAAGGGCTCACATTCTAAAAAGAATGGGGATTATGGGAGTTGTAGTCAACATCTGGGAATCCCTGTGAGAGGGAACACTGGTTGGGTGATTGATTTTGAGGTTTATGAGAGATGAATCTGTGTGTTCTGTTTTATTTTTTTAAAGCAACCCCTCACTTGCGCAATGCCTTTTGCAGGGCACTGCTGGCCTGAATGGACAGAATGCATCCAGCAGCACTCGATCCCCACAGACCTAAGGGAGATCCAGATCCCACCTGCCTGCTTGCCTCCTCCCAGCTCTGCAGTGACGGTGAAAGTGGTAGTCAAAAGCCCAGCGAAGGAAGCCCAGCAAGACGAGCAGTGCCTCTACATTACAGCAAAACAGGAGCTGAACCCTGTCATCCGGTGTGCATGGAATTTGTGATTCCTTCTAGCTCTTGTGGTTCTGAAAGCCATAAAGGAGGTTGAGGCTCATGCTAGAAGAGAAGGGACAACTTCTCTGATCCCTCTTCTTGCTTTAATAATTGTGCTTGCTGGTTGGACCAAAGCCGGAATCTGTGTGTGCCACAGAGTGGTGCTTCCATTGTCAGTGTGTTAATGATTGACAGTGTTGGGAGCCGTTGTGACCATTTGTTCACAAGCTTTTTGCTCTCTGGGTCACAGTCTTGTAGACCTCAGAGTACAATGTGACCCTGCTTCCAAGCTCCTATGAATATGATACCTAAATATTTCTTGTCTATTTCCCCTGTCCAGAGTTCCCGGGACCAATACTGAGAGTAAGTCTCAATTTAGACATAATGCCAAACTCTGGTTAAAAAAACACACCTTAGGCTTGTTCACCTGGCCGTCAACAGGATGGGGGTTGGGAGCTGCCTGGAGTGGGGGCCTCTGGACTTACCCTGGGGCCTGGACACAGCCGCGCAAGTGCCTCCCGTCCCAACCAGGGTTCCTTCTAAAAGGATTCCCAGATGTTGTCGACTACAACTCCCAGAACCCGCAGCTGCAATGGCTTTTGTTTGGGGATTCTGGGAGTTGTAGTCAATGACATCTGGGATTCCCTGTTAGAAGAACCACTGCTCCCAACGTCCTGGACTGACGATGTTACGGGACGCATGCCCAACATGGTAGACCAACGCTCCCTGAGCTGGCCCTGGGAGAAAGGGGGAAGGGCTTGGGGACAGTGCGGTCCATGACCCCGTGGGGGCTGAGAACACTTCCGGCAGGAGAGCGGAAGACCCATTAAGGGCTTACCTCCATTTAAGGGCTGCTCAGGCAGTGATGAGGGACAGCAGCAGCAGAGGGTAACAGAGGCTCCAGAAGAGGGCTGGACGCTGCCCTGTGACCCTGGCGGTGAGAACTGGCAGGGAGAAGGGGACTAAGGTGCTGCCAACCTCCCCCTCCCACAGAGGGCCGCTGAGAGTGGGTTCAGGCCCCAGTCGAAGAAAAAATTGTAGGCCCACACCGCGAGGCCCCCCTGCTACCCCCACGAGCCCCCCCCCCCCCCCACTGCTGCTGCTGGTGCCATGAGACTGAACTGCCGAACTTTAAAATATTTCTAGCCGCCATGTGCTCGGCCGGGGGGTGAGCCGAGCAACCCCCTGTGGCGGAGGCAGGCAGAGTGGGAGCAGCCGCTGAGCCGGACTGAGGCCCTTGAGAACTGTGAGGTGCTCCAGCACACCCGCACAGTTTGAGAAGAGTGTCGACGCTCTATTCAAACTGCGCAGGCATGCTGGAGCGCCTCGCAGTTCTCAAGGGCCTCTGAGCCTGGTCAGGCTCAGCGACCGCTCCTGCTCTGCCCGCTGCCGACACAGGGGGGTGCTCAGTTCCTCCACCACCCCCAGCTGCACACATGGTGGCGAGAATTATTTTAAAGATCGGCGGCTTGGCCTCACAGTGGTGGTGGCAGCAGGGCAGGCCAGACAAAAACATATGCAACATAGTCGGGCCTCAGGTTCCCTTCCAGGCGGCCAGGCCCCAGTCATTTGTACTGGCTTCCCCTCCTTATTGGCCCTGCTCCCACAGACCAACGCTGAGGCCATCTGGAAGCTCAAGAACAGGGCTAAGGAGCAAGGGGCAGGCTTCTCAGTAAGAGCGGCACCCAGCCTGGTTAGGAGAGCCGGACACACTCCCGATTTATGGCCTTGTGCTTACAACCATTAAAGTCAGAACCGAGGCAGGGAGAAAGCTAGTGAGCAAGGCAACAGCTGGATAGGGCATGCGCATCCTACGCAGATTCCATCCCCAACTTTTTCCAAGATAGGAGGCAGGAGTGGAGGGAGGCCAGCACCGGCCCGGGTTCACAGCGGCCACCTAGCCCTGCCCTCTGCACCTGACATCTGACACAGGGAGCATCTAGCCACGCCCCCTGCATCCAAATCATGCCCCCACGTCTGACATCAGACACGGGGCCATGTCTGAGGCATGAGGTGTGGCCCTTGATTGGTGGCGGCCCGGATTCTTTGAGCCCGCCCACTCAATGGCGGCTCCGCCCCTGATAGGAGGAAAAAGCCGCCCTATCCATCCACTTGCTTGCACACGATCATTCTCCCTGCCTCCTACCTTAATGTTTGAAAGCACACGACTGACAAACGGGTACTTCTCCTACCCTGCCAGTGGCTGTGCGAACAAGCCTCTCAACTATTAGGGCCATGTGTCAGAATTCGGAGAATCTCAGCTTGGGCTATCCCAAAGTATGAATGCTCGCCAGGTGGCTCAATGCAATGGAACACAATGGACAGGCCAGCATCCCGTTCCTTCCTTGCATTCCCTCGTTCTTGCTAAAGTTAGTTTGTGCTTTCCTTTTAGCTGCGAGATGAACTGCAAGCCGGTGAACGCCACAGAAGATGTTGTGCTCACAGTCTCCGCAGGGACAGACTCAAAGGCAACCCTTTACAAGTGGTATTTAGATCATTCATTCCGCAGAAAGGTGAATCCATTGCTCATGTCAGATTCCATCCACATGCATTCACTGAAGAACAGTAATATCTCCATTGTGTGCAGGGCACGCTAGTGTTGTGGGGGAGAGTTGATCTTGCGGTAACAAGCATGAATTGTCCCCTTTGCTAAACAGTGTCCTCCCTGGTTTGCATTTGGGTGGGTGACTATATGTGAGTGCTCTCTGCTGTAAGATATTCCCCTTTGGGGATGGGGCTGTAGCTCAGTGGAAGAGCGTCTGCTTGCATGCAAAAGGGCCCAGGTTCAATCCCTGGCATCTCCAGGTAGGTCTGGAAAGGACGCCTGCCTGAAGTCTTGGAGAAGCTGCTACCAGACAGTCAGGGGCGTAGCAAGGTTGGAGTGGGCCCAGAGAAAAGATTTTAAAATGGGCCCCCCTCACTGAAGCTCAGCTCATGAAGTAAAGAAATGAGGCTGAATAGTGGTAACAAAAAGCATAGTGATATAGATATAGATATATAACACCTATGTGCCACAACAGAACGTGATCCTAAATTGTTTTTTTAAAAGGTTTTGTAAATTGTGGATGATGCAAGTCATTTAATGGTACTAGAGAAAGACATGCTGTTCTGGTAGCTCCAGATCTTAACACTCACATCAATTTCGGAGGATGAACACAACTGAAGGAAGCCCGGGCGGGTGAGCGGCTGGAGGAGTCAGTCATGTGACTTGCTTCTGGGGGGCCCCCCAAGGCAGTGGGGCCCCAGACAACTGTCTCCCTTTGCCCTATTATAGTTACGCCCCTGCAGACAGTGTAGACAATACTGAGCTAGAGGGACCAATGATCTGACTCGCGATGAGGCAGCTTCCTATGTTCTTATGGGTTGTACAAGTGAACTGCAAGTGTACCACAAGAAAGAAAGATGTCAAATCATGAGCCCAAAGTCCCAAATTGCCTTGTCCTTCAAGGCCTCAAGCAGCAACCTAGAAGGTCTCTACTTGCAGGCCACCAAAGCACATTGGAGTTACTAAACTACTGAGAGCTCATTATGAGCAACTTATTCCAATCAAGGCCCCAAAACTGATTATATGAGAGAGAGAACAAACAGTTGATCTAGAACTATGTGAAATGTGCAGCCATTCTAATTCCGATCTTAGAGGACAGTTTCTTTGAAAGACACAATGGAAAGCTCATGGGAGAAGCTTCTATCGTTTTTTATCCATACTAGCTGAACCCGCACAGAGCATCTGTGTGCTAGGACTTTGTTGCTCTCCTTGACCCCCCCCGACAGCTCCTGCTTTATTGCTCAGTGTCAGCCACCCACTCTCACTCGCCCCCTCCCCACCGCTCACTTGCTCACTCACTCACCCTCCCCACTGCTTGCTCGCTCACTCACCCCCTTCCTGATGCTCGCTTGCTCACTCCCTGCTCGCTTGCTCTCTTGCCCCCTCCCCACTGCTCGCTCGCTCACTCACTCACTCGCCCTCTCCCTGCCACTCACTCGCTCACTCATCCCCTCCCCACCGCTTGCTCACTTGCTCACTCACTCCCTGCCGCTCTCTCTCTCATTCCCTGCTTGCTCTCACTCATCCCCTCCCCGCCACATGCTCACTCATGTGCCCCCTCCCCACCGCATGCTTGCTCATTCACCCGCTCCCCACCACTTGCCTGCTCACCTGCCCTTCCCCACTGCTCACCCCTCCCCGCTGCTCACTCACTCGCCCCCTCCCCACTCACTTGCTTGCCCCGCGCCTCCCACTCACTCACTCAGCCCTTCCCCACTGCTAGCTCACTTACTCGCCCCTTACCTAGTCCTCTTCCCTATCTGCATATGGAATCCCCACTCCCTAATCACCGCGGTGCTTCTGTTCTGTTATCTCCGATTGGTAAAGCATTGTGTGGGCGGGGCTTGCCACGTATGGCCTTAGTGTGTGCGCTCTCTCTCTCTCTCTCTCTCTCTCTCTCTCTCTCTCTCTCTATATATATATATATATATATATAATGTTTGATTTCTGTAGCCCAGTCATCTCCCTTCATGCTGTAGCTTGAATGGCTTCCGGCAGAGCTCTCTGACTTTGCTTCAGAGCAACACGATGACGCTGGTATTGAACAGCTCTTTTCTGCAAATGCAAGGAGAAGCCTTTCGAATTAAAGTAACAGGTAGGCCTGTGTGAATAGTTAAGTATTTGATTCAGTTTTCAGAATCAGAACTTGGAGCATGTACTATTTGATTTGGATTTGGATTGCCCTTCTTGCAGTCCGAATATTCGGTCATCTGAATACTTGTCTGTAAGATATAATGTGGAGAATAACTGAAATGCCTATAGGTTGTTTCCCCCCCATTTCTTTTCAAAATTGGGTGAAAGCAACAGTGTTGGTAGCCCATTAAGTGGTCATGAAGGCTGCAAAATTTAAGTTAAATAAGGGCAGGGATTCTCAAACTTGGGTCTCCAGATATTGTTGGACTACAACTCCCATCATCTTCAGCCACAAAGGCCATTGTGGCTGGGGATGATGGGAGCTGTAGTCCAACAAAAATGGAGGATGGTTCCTAAAAAATAAACTTCATATTTTTGAACAAAAAAGCCTTATAATTTCTTTTTGTTTACCAGTGGGATGACAATATATATCTTTACTTGGGAATCCTTCTTGACACGATGAACATTTGGCTTGTTTGGAAGATCTGCAATATTAATTCTGGGATAAATATGGAAATGTACAACTGCTACAGAATATATTATTCTTTAGTGAATGCATAAGTGTGATTGTAATCCAGAAAAGTCAATGGGTTGGTTCATCTGCCACACGGAACCATGGTCAAATCTTGGTCCTGTGTGATGTTTTTGAGCTTTGGGACTGTGCCCTTCCCCACCCCATCTGGCATCCCACAGAATTCTACTTCTGACTGAGGTTTAAAACAAACCCAGATTGGTTGCAATGTCTGAACCTCTGAATCTTGTTTACTCTAACCGACTTCCATGAAATAAATCAAGATCTTAGACCCACTTCAATCCTCGGGTTCTGATCTTAATTTATTTCAAGGATGTTGATTAGAATAAACCATGATCACTTAGTCTGGACATCAAAGCCAATATTGGTCTGTATCTAACTGCAGTTGGAAGCAATCTTTCAGTTATTTTGGAAGTTTGTATGGGGAGGTGAACAGGAAGCACACGCTCCCGATAGAGATGTGCATGGAACCAGTTCTGTGCACACCCAGGAGGCGGGGGGTTGCTTTAAGGCATGGGGAGGGTGTCCTCATCTCCCCCACCACATTTCCCCCACTGGTGCTGCTGTGAACATTGCTGGCGTGGGGCGGCTGTATACCCTCTTGCCATATGCCCACGTGCCTGCCACTTCCATGATCATGCTGACCAGGATGGCAATAGGGTACACAGCCACCGCACACCATCAATTCTCACAGCAGGGCCGGTGGCGGAAATGCAGCAGGGGAGGGAAGAACACCTTCCACATGCCTTAAAGCAACCCCCTCCCTGCCTCTGAACCAGCTCAAACACCAGTCTTTCAAACTGGTTCGGTGGTCTACAAATAGACCACCAAACCGGTTCTTGCACATCCCTAGCTCCCAAGGCTTGGGGATGTCATGCACAACCAAGATTTAATTGTAGTTCCACATGATAGGTCAGTTCTCACAATCCTGCAATGTTAGTCATGATGCCGAAAGCTGGGAGGTGGAGGTGTGCACAGTCCCATGAAAGCCAGTAGTGATTGGCTCCAGTATCAACTGGATGCTACCCCCTGCCAGACATTCAGCCATGATCAGCAATCTAAGATCCAATCCACGGTGCCAATCATGGTTGAATGTTCAGGAGGGTATGGCACCTAGCCGACACTGAAGCCAGCACACAATTATTTGATCAGTTTTCATGGGAGCATGCATGTCTTCGCTTCCCGACTTTTCATGGCTTAACTAACCTCGCCAGATCGTGAGAACCGGCCTGATATCTGAACCAGCCCAATGCTCAATTTAGTGCAAATTCTGGCATAGCATATGCCTCGCTCTTGACCTATGCTTCTTTCTAAACTTCCAGCAATGAGTGAGCATAAATATGGTGAAGAAACCTATGTGGTCAGCACCGTGCCTCCTCCAGTAGTCCCAGCATGTACTATATCTCCTAAAGAAGGATCTGTGGTCACCAGCTTCTCCATCTCCTGCCGCTCATCCTGCCCGGAGAATCAGTGCCTTCCAGCTGACACTTCTCAACTCATGTACTGCTTCTACTTGGAGCCAAGTAAGAGTCAATGATAGCCAGTGACACTGCCTGACATCCCATTTAATGCTCCTGTCACTCTCTCTGCTCCTTGAGTGTCAGCGTGGCCAGGACAGCCTCAGAGTTTATGGCCACTGTGGAACAGTACTACTAATTTTGAGGCTGGTTGCTTTCACAAGCCTCTCATTGGACCAGCTACCACTAGGGAAGTGCGCGAACCTGTTTGGAGGCTATTTTACAGAACACTGGGCGGGTTCGAACACTGGAAGTAGCACATGTGCACGTCAGGCACGCAATGTATACACGCGCACTCCTGATGTGTGCATGCACTCTTTCCGGTCAATTCCGGTCCGAGGAGTGGATGGGAGAGCAGGGAGGTACGCTGTCGCCCCGCTGGACCAATTTTCAAGCAAGAGCCAGAGGGGGAAACATGGGGGGTAAAGTTATCCCCCCACCTTCAAACCGGCCCCTGCCAGTTCCATGTACATCCATAGCTACCACACGGCCCCACCAGAGTCCCAGGGCTCCTTCCAGCATGAGCCCTCCTCCTGGACTGGCTCCCCATCATCAGTCAGTTCTTTCTTATATAGTCTTTGACAGTCGGGGCAAATCTTGCGAGATTTTGCCAGCATGCAAGATCTTGGGCCAAAATCTTGCGAGAACTGCCCCAGACCTGTGAGATGATGCCACAGTCTCGCAGCAACTCTTCAAATTTCTGCCGAGGCCAACTGGACGTTCCCTGGATGAGGGCTTTGTCTATATTCTCCCCCATCAGGTCAGAGAAGTCCAACGAGGCCCTCGTAGGGGAGGTCTGGTCTTTGGAGATGTCTTGGCCTCCTGAGACCTCCTGCCCTACATCATTTTAAACTTAAATGTTTCACATAATATCATCTTTAACCTCTCCCACCTAGTATAAGTGGACTTAGATTTGTCTAAAATTAAGGAAAAGAATCCACCTTTCTAAAGCTGCCCAGAGACTTAAGTTTGGAGCAGGTGGTCGCTAAGAGTCGATACCGACTTGATGGCACTTAATCAATCAATCAATCAATCAATCAATATGGTAAATAAATGATTTTTAAAAAAATTATTTACACTCAAAGATGCTTTAATTTTTGAGGATAATTTGTCTTGTATCAAGATTTCCAATATGTGTTTGTAACCATTCTCTTATTCTTGGTCTTCCTTTTCCCCAATTAGAAGCAATTATAAATTCTGCTGCTATTAACAACACAATTCATTCCTTTTGCAAATTTGACTCCTTAGTTTCAGTTAAGCCATGCAGTAAAAATATCTCTGGTTTATATGGCACAACATATAAACCTTATGGTTGAATGGGGATTTGAACTCGGTCATCTAACTCCTGTTATTCTTAGTGAGCGCAGACACCACTAAAGATTGGTTTCCCACTCTGTCCACTAGAGAGAGCTGGTCTTGTGGTAGAGGTAAGGTAAAGTGTGCTTTCAAGCCAGTTTCAACTCCTGGTGCCCACAGAGCCCTGTGGCTTTCTTTGGTAGAATACAGGAGGCGTTTACCATTGCCTCCTCCCACGCAGTATGAGATGATGCCTTTAAGCATCTTCCTATATCACTGCTGCTCAATTTGTTACCAGCGGGGATTCAAACCAGCAACCTTCTGCTTGTTAGTCAAGCATTTCCCTACTGCACCATGAATAGTCCCCTTTTCTAAGCAGGGTCCAAACTGGCTTGCATTTGAATGAGAGACTACATGTGTGAGCAGGGTAAGACACTCCGCTTAGGGGATGGGGCCACTCTGGGAAAAGCATCTGCATGCTTGCATGAAGAAGGTTCCAAGTTCCCTCTCTGGCAGCATCTCCAAGATAGGGCTGAGAGAGACTCCTGCCTGCAACCTTGGAGAAGCCGCTGCCAGTCTGTGTAGACAATACTGAGCTAGATGGACCAAGGGTCTGACTCAGTATATGGCAGCTTCCTATGTTCCTAATCATTTTTCTCCTGCCCCTTTCAGATTCCCTCCTGCACTGTGGGCATGATCCTACTCTAACTTCTGTTTACCTTCCACTTGGAGAAGAGAACAAGAACTTTCTTTTACGAGTCACTATCATTGTGAGCAATAGCTATGGTGACACTGTTCATACAAATGCTACGGTCAGGGTAAGTGTAAGCGCAATATTGCTTTCTTTACTCACTTTTCACTATGGTCTGGGCCTAAACTTTGCAAGCACAACCATCTGTTTAAACATATTACAGACAACCATCTCTTAAGGTTGTGTGCCACAGGCATACAGTCCTTACAGTGGCAACTGGGCCTAACTCAGGGCTTCTTTAAATCTGAGCCATGGGTTTTTGCTATCCATGTGGCAATTGTGTTGCAATGATGACCAAGTGGTGAACGATGCATGACTGATGACCCCCCACTTCACTGAAATTTCTTTGAGGAAAAGAGTGCATGGTGGATAGGATTTGAACTCAAGTCCAGAGTCAGCCCTGGTTACACAGGGCAAAAGAATTACAAACCTCATAAAGGTAAAAGGTAAAGTTGTGCCGTTGAGTCGGTGTTGACTCCTGGCGACCACAGAGCCATGTGGTTTTCTTTAGGAGCGAGAACAATAGCATGTCCCTGTTCCAGCTGTACAAGTCAGTATCTTCTGTCCTTAATCAAGAGACCAAGGAAGAGAGTGTTAATTCATCCCTAAGAACAGATATGCGGAAAGAGGTCAGTCCTTGTGGGTCATCTCTTGAAAACACTTAATACTTTATTCTTTATGAATTTTCATTGCCATCTCCCACGCCGTATGAGATGATGCCTTTCACCATCTTCCTATATTGCTGCCGACTGCTATAGGTGTTTCCCATAGTCTGGGAAATATACCAGCGGGGATTCAAGCCAGCAACCTCTTGCTCCCTGGACAAGTTACTTCCTCACTGTGCCATTAGGTAATTTCATAGAAATGAACAATATCAAACTACATAATGTTTAAGAGTGTCCTGATAGGGATGTGCAAAAAATCCAACACAATTTATTCAAATTTGAATCGATTCAACTGAAATCTGCTTGCACAGAATGGGATTTATTTGAATTGATTTGCCTGCATTTTAATTGATTCGAATGAATCTCATTCTGTGCTAGCAGATTTGAGTCAAATTTGAATCAATTTGGTCAAATCTTTTGTACATTCCTAGTCCTTGATGGTTATGGAATGAATAGCTGTTCTATGAGCATTCTTCCTTCTTTTTTAAGGTTCAACATCAAGATATAAGCAGTGGTAACCAGACCTGGCAGGCCATTATATCAGAAAAATCAAACACCATCTTAAAAGGAGAGAACAATAGTATGTCCCTGTTCCAGCTGTACAAGTCAGTATCTTCTGTCCTTAATCAAGAGACCAAGGAAGAAAGTGTTAATTCATCCCTAAGAACAGATATGCGGAAAGAGGTCAGTCCTTGTGGGTCATCTCTTGAAAACACTTAATACTTTATGAATTTTCAGCAATAATGCATAGTTTGTTATGTAACAAGAAGTTCTAAGTAAAACCCATGGAATCTGCTTTCTGTTTATTGTAACTCATACCAAGACCCACTCTAGCACAGCTGTGGATTTTCTTTGTATCCAACGGTCAACACATGGGTTACAACAGGGTGTAGCTGATAGTTTGAGTGGCTGCTATCTTGAAATAGCATTGCAGAATAGCAAGCAAGCAAGCAAGCAAACAAACAAACCCAGAACCCCCTAGGAACCCACCCATGGGCTGTGAATTTGATTTTCATCAAGAGTAAATGCAGTTATTAGAGAGAGAGATATACAGTATAGAGATATGTTATAGTATAGTATACAGTATATTATGTTATACAGTATAGAGATATGATGGAACAGTTATTAGAGAGAGAGATATACAGTATAGAGATATGCCAATCTCATAGGGCTTCTTCCCTGCAGAAAGAAAACTAAACATTACTCAGACTTTAGGATTTAAGTCTCTTAATGTCATTGGTGGATCTGCTGTGATGTCACAGTGGGTTCTAAGGTTTCCAAGCTCTCTGCTGCCTGGCCTAAGGCTGTCCCGTCCCTCTGCAACATTAGAGCATTAACTGAATAGAATCCACATGGGCCATGATGCTTTTGCATACAAAGCCCTACAGTGATATCAGAGCGGAACAACTGATGGAATTAAAAGTTGGGATGGGGAGAGGTTGAGGAAGTAATTGCAAGGTAGAGACGTCAGGCAAGAAAGACGATGTGTATCTTAGAGAACATCTGGAGTTGGAAACTGGGAATTCGGTGATGTTCCCTTACTGAGGCTGTGTGCTCACAATGAGCATGATCACAATTAAAGAGTTAACCACAATTGGTGAACCCCGCAGTTAAATGCTAGGAGTGGATCCTAATTAGTAAATTATATTAATGCTGGTTAACATGAGCAATTTAACTGGAATAGCCTGGAAATTCCAGGTCCTCATGACACACTCCGTGGGAACATTGTGTTCTCATATATCATGGTTAATTATTTAACCACAATCGTGCTCATCGTGAGAATGTGGCCTGGATTGCATAGTTATTGGTGTGGCCACTTAGGAGCAAAGCAGTTGATTTAATTTAGTTTCACTTTCCATTCTGGTTCTTTGCAACTATGTCCAGGTGGGAACCAGTAGAGGGTCTCCCTTAGTCCTAATAAAGTTGCTCATCCTTTTTGCATTGAGTGTGTGTGCTTGTGGAATTATCACAACAGACTTTAGGGGAGAATGAAAATATGGCTGATTCTACTTAGTTCTAGCAGATATGGCTTCACTGCCTGCACCAAGAATCATTGTGTTGCCATGAAAGCCATGTATAAATGGGACTTGTACTCTGTTGGCACATTGAGAACAAGGGCGTAGTCACAATTGGGCAAGAGGGGTCAAGTGTCCCTGGGCTGTCGGGGTCCAGGGGCCATCAAGACATCCCTTGACAGAACACCCTTCCTTGCCCAGTGGGTGAACAAAGTGTTCGCTGGCTGGAAAAGTGACACACAGGCCCTCACTCTCACTCAGTGGTGAGCATTTTATTCCCAGCTGAGTGTTCTTTCTCTCCCTCTGAACCACTCATGAAATCCTGGAAAATAGCCAATGTAACTCTGATTTTCAAAAAGAAATCCAGGGGGGATCTTGGAAATTACAGGCTGGTCAGCTTAACTTCAGTGCTGGGTAAATTGATGGAAAGCCTACTTAAGGACAACATTGTTAAACCACATAGAAGAATGGGCCTTGGTGAAGGAGAACCAGCATGGTTTCTGCAAGGGAAAATTTTGCCTCACTAACCTTTTGGAGTTCTTTGAGAATGTCAACAGGCATGTGGATAAAGGTGATCCAGTTGACATAGTATGCTTGGACTTCCCAAAAGCTTTTGATAAAGTTCCCCACCAAAGGCTCTTGAGTAAACTTAGCAGTCATGGGATAAGGGGACAGGTTCATGTGTGAATCGGTAACTGGTTGAAGGACAGGAAACAGGGAGTAGGAATAAATGGACAGTTTTCACAATGGAGGTTGGTAGAAATTGGGGTCCTCCAGGGATTGGTACTGGGACCAGTGCTCTTTAACTTGTTCATAAAAGATCTAGAAACTGGGGCAAGCAGTGAAGTGGCCAAATTTGCAAATGACATTAAACTATTTAGGGTAGTGAAATCCACAACAGATTGTGAGGATCTACAAAAAGATCTCACCAAACAGGGGGAGTGGACAACAAAATGGCAAATGTGGTTCAATGTAAGCAATTGTAAAGTGGTGAATACTGGGGCAAAAAATCCCCAGCTTCACATATATGCTGATGGGATCTGAGCTGTTGGTGACTGACCAGGAAAGAGATCTTGGGGTTGTGGTGGACAGCTCATTGAAATTGTTGACTCAGTGCATGGCGGCTGTGAATAATTACATGCAAGGAATCATCAGGAAGGGGATTGAAAATATAAATGTGAATATTATAATGCCCTTATAAAAATCTATGGTGTGGCCACATCTGTAGTACTGCGTACAGCTTTGGTCAGCGTATCTTAAGAAGGATACTGTAGAACTGGAAAAGGTTCAGAAGAGGGCAATCAAGATGATCAGGGGCCTGAAGCAGCTTCATTATGAGGCTAGGCTACAGCATCTGGGGCTCTTTACCTTGGAAAAGAGGTGACTAAGGGGAAACATGATCGAGGTGTATGAAATTATGTATGGAGTGGAATTTAGTTGGAGTTAATTGTTCTTTTGAAAGATGTAAGGAAACTGGTATTTATGGTCTAAAAAGCAATGCTAGAAACTCTTCATTATTATGAATGGAGGTGCCATTCAAGGGAACGCAGTTGCTTCTCAGGAAGGCACAATATCCCTGTGATTATACAGTCCAGAGGCAGGTAAACAGGCCATTTGTAATTGGAGCCAAGGTCATCTCAGATTTTCTTGCCTAAAAAACCATCTCCCATCATATACAGTAATTTAGAGGAAACAAGGTCTGTTAACAACCAGCAGCACTTACCTGGTCTTCACTTGCATCTGTTTTTTCCTCCCTTAATTATCTCTCTACCTTCCAAGCTAAGAGAACTGATGCTGACAACCCTGTCCACTGTGAATGTAACATCCATGCAAACAGCTCTTAAGATGTCAGAGGTCCTTAAGGACATAACTTACAGGAGTGAAGAGCTCTCTTCCTCAGCTCAGGTGAGCAACCCGGTGATGTGAACTCCTTCACTCTTGAATGCTGTCTGGCAGGTTGGTTGAGAGAGTGTTGACATAGGAAAAGGGAGGAGGGGGAGGGGGAGGGGGGAGAGCTGGTCTTGTAGGAGCAAACATGAATTCCCCCCTTTGCTAACCAGAGTCTGCCCTGGTTTGCATTTGAATGGAAGGACATGTGTGAGCATTGTAAGTCCCCTTTACATCCCTTAGGGGATGGGGCTGATCTGGGAAGAGCATCTGCATGCTTGCATGCAGAAGGTCCCAAGTTCCTGAGAAACGGTTGTGGGTCAACAAAAATCAAGGTAGGAGGATAGGAAGGTGCTAGGTATGGACAGTGCAGTCAGCCAACATAATTTACCCAACATTGAAGATAGAGGAAAGGCCTGTCCTGCCCATCCTACTGACATTGCAGTTAGCCCATGATTTGGAATAAGAAAGGAGTTAAAGAATGGCTGGTGGTTTGTTACAGAGGGTTTCCTGGTGTTCTAGGGCAAATGGCACATACCTCTTTTCCTGTCCAGGTGGAAGCTGGTGCAACTCTGAAGGAAGTCAGTGAATCCTTGCTGATCGTGAATACTGAAGATGGTCAAGAGGACCAGGAGCGCAAAGATGCTGCCAGCTACCTGTTCAATGCTGTGAGCAATGTTCTTGAAGCTACGGTGCAGAACAAAACAGAAGATGCTACTACCTCCAAGAATGCACAGGTGGGGTGTTTTTTCATCTAAAAGGACAAAGACCCATGGGAGAGAAAATACTGATGTATTGTAGAATGGACTTGTATAGGCAAGAGATTCTGATGAGGTTTGTTCAGAGCCAACTGTGATCTTTCATATATGCGTTTCAACTTCTGCTCCTCATAATGTTGCCATCTATCCATGGATTCAATTAAAAAAAAACCTGACATGCTTGTTCAGCAGGCAATTCTGAGCTTAAAATGCCCCTTCGAGCCTGAATAGCACAAAGGGAAAACTTTGAGAAGGTCAGAATGAGGATTGGGTGAAATAACACAATAAAATGCTGTTTTTCCTCATCACCCATAATACACAGGCATTCCTGTGCCTGTGTAACATTGCTGCCAAAGAACAGAATGGTGTCTTCTGTTGCAGACTTTGGTATCACAGCAGCTTCTGACCACCGTTGAAAACCTCCAGAGTGCCCTTCTGATTGGGAAGCTGCCAGACAATGAACCCACAGTGCTAAAAGCTCCATCTGTGGTGATGTACATCAACAGGTATCCACATCTCTTGCTTTTTTGACTTCTGACTTTCCATCTAGACTCTCTCCAGGTGAAAATGTTGACAGCTTTGGTGATTAAGATTTATGCAGTCCATTTGTCCTACGAATTTCATCCAAAGGAAATAAAAGCTGACTTTCCTCTTTGGCTTGATTGTTGAGCCAGTCTTCCTTCTGTCCATCTGTCCATCCTTTTTATTTTTAGGGATTCCATAAAGGACAGGCCATAAAGCAGTAGGGGAAACTCTTAATTCATGTGGCTTAGTCTCATGGGATGCTGCAGGTTATGTGCCCTGAGCCCCGCTTTCTTGTTTCCAACTTCTCGATTCCCATGGTCTCTTTTTTTAATCTTTCTCTGGAAAGGTTACAGACAGACAATGTAGACAGCACATCCATCAATATCTCCAACTCCAGCTCCGCCGCCTTCACCCTGCCGTCTGCCTCTTCTCTCAGCATCTCAGGAGACAGTGACGAGACAGTGGACATAAGGGCAAGTGGCCTGCAATTTAGTCTGTGATTTGTCTTGGGCTGGAACTCTGTTTTTTTCTGTTCTTATAAAGAACGTTATTGCTTTTAATAAAAATACAAACAACCAAACAACAATAGAGATTGTCCAAGCATCTCCCTTCCCTATTGTAACCCATCCAATAGGATGGCATGGTGCATGGAAGGCAAGTAACATGTTTAAAACAATTCCAATTTACTGGGCAATCCCAGATTGCCAAGGCATGCACATTCCTGCAGAGCATATTGTGGGAACCCAGATGATTCTACCAATCCCCATTTGACGCTGCACCTGACCGACACTTAACTGGGATGTGAGGTTCAAACTCCATTGGCCAATCAACTTTACCTGGACGGCAGCCATAAAAACTGGCAGTCAGCTCCAAGCCTTGGCTGGAGCGCCATCCCTCTTTGTTGTTCTATCCAGCTCTCCTGCACTTCTGGAGCTCTCCAAGGTCCTGAGTACATTTACTGCCGTGCTTCCCCAGGAGCTGTCCGACGTCTGTGACCCTCCTGAACATACAGGCAAAACAGATTCCTTGCATTTGGATCTGGGGTTTTGAGTGCAAATCTGAGCAGATTTTTGGGTTGTTTTTTTACAATTATGTTACCTCTCCTTGTAGATGGTGAGCTTCTCTGTGAATCCCTTCCCCTCAAGCTACAGCTTTGATATCAACGGAGCAGTGGGAGGCCTAACTCTCACCAGCCTGGATGGGCTTGTCATTCCAGTTAGTAATCTAACAGAAGACATTGAGGTAAGTTCTCTGATATGCTAGCTTTCCTGAAGCAGGATCATTCAGTCATGAGAAATCCCACATGCATTCCAAGAAGAATGCATTCCCACAGAGTTGGCCTATGGGAGGAGAGTTGGTCTTGTGATAGCAACCAGGGTCCACCCTGGCTTGCATTTGAATGGGAGACTACATATGAACGCTGTAATATGTTCCCCTTAGGGGATGGGGCTGCTCTGGCAAGAGCAGAAGTTTCCAAGTTCCCTCCCTGGCATCTCCAAGATAGGGCTGAGAGAGACTCCTGCCTGCAACCTTCGAGAAGCCACTGCCAGTCTGTATAGACAATACTAATACCAATGGTCAGACTTGGTATAAGGCAGCTTCCTATGTTTCTAAGATGAACTTTCAGAGAAAAACCTAAGGCCCATTCTCACAACCAAAATGAGTGCAGCAGGAACATCCAGCCATGATTTCAGAAGCCTGCATGCTCCTGAGAGCAACAACAAAAAATATTTATATACCGCTTTTCAACAAATGTTTCCAAAGCAGTTTACATAGAGAAACAACAAATAAGTAACTAAGTAAGTAGTAAGTAAATAAATTGGATCTCTGTCCCCAAAGGACACAATTGAAAAAGAAACGTAAGATAGACACCAACAACAGTCACTGGAGGTACTGTGCTGGCGGGTAGATAGGGCCAGTTACTCTCCCCCTGTTAAATAAAGAGAATCACCACAAACTGGTTGTGTGTCAACAAAAATCAAGGTAGGAGGATGGGAAGGTATAAGACAGCTACCTATGTTCCTCAGAACTATACCACATAATTTTTCTGAATGTCAGTCATCCTTTCATCACTGCTTACCTGTGCAATGGTAAGGGGAAAGATTTTACTCCTCATTTCCGGAAGTGTTTCCACAGATGTCCCAGGACATGGTCTGAAAGCACATGGCACAGCAACTTTTCTGAACTTTGCAGGCCTGAGGCTGTTCAGTACCTAGATGGTAAACCATCCTCAGATGTGGGAAGCCTATGTACATCTCCTGGAAGAAAGGCAGGATTTAAATGAAATAAAAGAAGCACACATTCTCCCTTCTACTCCCCCAGTGTCCTTAGTTATCAGTCCTTATTTGAAAGCTTCTCAGGGCTTGAGTGCATTTCCAGAACTGAATCACTGACTTTAAATGCAGATAATGCTGCCGAGAAGTTCAGCCATCCAAGAGGAAAGAAGGGTGTTGAATCTGGGAAATTTCAGTGCTCTCCAAGTCAACGTGACCACTGCAAATGTCTCTCTCGTGATCCACCTGGAGCTGAATGAAGATGTCCCACTTCTGCTGTATTTGGGATATGGCTATCCTCCTAATGAGACCGATCATGATTTGATAACACACCTTCCTCAAAACAGAAACAGTAGAGGTAACTTTAGCCCGCTGTCCGAGGCCTTGTTGCTTGCTCTGTCAACCAATTGGTTGTTTAAGGGGCGTTCCAAACAATTCTGTATCTGCTGAGGTAAAAGTCTCCTAATAGTCCTGAGCTGACATCCAAAGGAGCTGGTGCTGTAATACCATGCACTGGGGCTAATACATTTGAACCAGCCTCTGCAACAATGATCATGTTTAAGTCCATGCCTAGGTTCACCTCCTAATTTTTGAATCTCAAGCCTGTTAAAGGGACAAGAGTCAGGCTGTCCTGTCCTGGTTGCCAGTGAGGCAGAGACAGGTCTGCAGGATTTTGGAGAGGGTTAAGGAAAGTTGTCTCAACACCAGCCAGAGATCGAGCCGGTTTAGACAACAAATGGAACCATGGGACCTCCCCCCACCCTGGCCCCACTCTCTGGTCTGAGTTCAGACCTTCTGTATTCAGCGGGACTGCAGAGGGGCTGAAGAGCTGGCTGAGTGGGTTTCCTTCTTTCTTGAAGGACAGCCCGTGCAGCCAATAGGAGCTGGAGCGAGGGAGGAGCTTCTTCCCTCAACTCTGGTTTGGGGAAAGGCAAAGGAAAGGCAAATCCCAATCCCTCGTCTGGATGTAATGGAGGCACCGCCAGTTATCAGTGGCATAACTCACTACAAAATGAAGGTAATAATTGGAGTTATGGGAGGAGAACCACGGGTCCATTTCCCCCCTTTTAACTCCAGTTCCCTGGGTCCAGTGAAACCAGAGGTGAACAGGCCTAGAGTTTCATGTTTTGTCTGAATCGAGCCATAGACTGAGCCTTTAAATACCCCTTCTGGGCTCCGCCTCCTTGCCGGGAGAAGGGGAGTCTTAAAGGGGCAGCTTGATAGAATATGGCACTCTTCCTCCACTCTGCCTGTTCCTGATTGCTGGGACAGGCATGGAGATATTGGGAGGTGTGGTGGTGTGGAAGAGGCCAGCTCTGTAGAGAACTCTTAGAAAACTCAGTACTTTCACAACATCCAGGGCTGGTGCTACCTCTTCAGTGTCCAGTTCAGGATTGCCACCGAACAGGGGCTGTAACAGTCGGGGGCCATGGCACAGGCCAGGTTAGGATTGTTTGTTTGTTTATTTCTTTGGCCAGTTGGGCCATGAGCAGCAACTGGAAGGTAGGTTGGAGCCTGAAGTCAACAGAGAACCAAGAGCAAGGAACAGAGCAAGAGCTGGGGACAGGAAGCAAGCCAGGAGTTAATCCTGAAGCCAAGGGTCAGAGCTGAGCAAGGAATTCAAAGCCAAAGATCAAGCCAAGCAGGAGAGGAGAGCTGGTCTTGTGGTAGCAAGCATGACTTGTCCCCTTAGCTAAGCAGGGTCTGCCCTGGTTGCATATGGATGGGAGACTTGATGTTAGAGCACTGTAAGATATTCCCCTCAGGGGATGGAGCTGCTCTGGGAAGAGCAGAAGGTTTCAATTTCCCTACCTGGCAGCATCTCCAAGATAGGGCTGAGAGAGACTCCTGCCTGCAACCTTGGAGAAGCCGCTGCCAGTCTGTGTAGACAATACTGAGCTAGAGGGACCAAGGATAGGGCATCCACTTTGCACGCAGAAGGTCCTAGATTCAATCAATGGCAGCATCTCCAGGTAGGACTGGGCAACGTTCCTTCCCAAAATCTTGGAGACCAGCTGCCAGTCAGTGTAGACCATATAGAGCTAGGGGGGGCAATGGTCTGACTCAGTATAGGGCAGCTTCCTATGTTCCTATGCAACATACCAGGAACAAGGAGAACTTAAAACTGAGGAAAAGCCTGGGTTCAGGCAGGAAGCCTTGATATCCTTTCTGTCTAGGAAGGATTAGCCTGGCAGGGGAAAGTCAGACCTGGACTTGAGAACAGCATGCTCTGGAACGGTTGGTGTAGTTAACATAGTTGTCACTTGTCGCAGTGATATTCAGGTTCTTAGGTTCCCAGCCTTAACACAGGTACTGGATATATTGATATATTAAACCCCCTATATTGTTTAACCTGGTCATTCCTTCTTAGTTCTCAATTAAATCTGACCTGTTCCAGATGTGGTGTACTCCTGGATCCTTCACCCAGAAGACCTCATTTTTGGAGAAGGGGTTTACTATTTTGTCGTGAGACCTGAAACAGACTTGGAACCCAATGCCTTCAACAGCGTAAATGTGTCCATCACTTGCTTTGTATCTCAGTGTGTTTTCTGGGATGAGCACCAAGGGAACTGGAATAGCTACGGATGCCGAGTGAGTAGAGAGATACCAAAGAATGATTCTATGGAGGTGTTGGGGTTTGTTATATTGCACAATATGTTGCTCTGTAAGAATGCAAAGATATCAACAACTGCCCTATCCTGGTGGTCTGTGAGGCTATGTCAGTCCACAGGACCTTGGAGAGGTCCAAGGAAGCAAGCTCGCTCGGCATCAGTCAGTCAGCCTTTAAAGGTTAAGTTGTGCCGTGGGGGTCGGTGTCGACTCCTGGCACCCACAGGAGGTTCCCTGTGGTTTTCTTTGGTAGAATACAGGAGGGGTTTACCATTGCCTCCTCCCGCGCAGTCTGAGATGATGCCTGTCAGCATCTTCCTATATCGCTGCTGCCCAATATAGGTGTTTCCCATAGTCTGGGGAACATACCAACAGGGATTCAAACCAGCAACCTCTTGCTCTCTAGGCAAGTTACTTCCCCGCTGTGCCATTAGGTGGCTTCTAGTCAGCCTTTTAAGTGTGCTGTCAAGTCAGTTTCGACTCTTGGTGCCCACAGAGCCCTGTGGTTTTCATTGGTAGAATACAGGAGGGGTTGACCATTGCCTCCTCCCATGTAGTATGAGATAATGCCTTTCAGCATCTTCCTATACTGCTGCTGTCCAATATAGTACCAGTGGGAATTTGAACTGGAAACCTTCTGCTTGTTTGTCAAGCATTTCCCTGCTGCACCACTAAAGGTGGTAGTTAGCCTTTAAGTACCTTTAAATACCTTAAGAGAGGAGAGCTGGTCTTGTGGTACGAAGCATGAATTGTCCCCTTTACTAAGCAGGGTCCACCCTGGTTTGCATTTGAATGGGAGACTACATGTGAGCCATGTAAAATATTCCCCTCAGAGAATGGGGCCACTCTGGGAAGAGCATCTGCATGCATGCATGAGTGCCTGCAGAAGGTTCCAAGTTCCCTCCCTGGCAGCATCTCCAGATAGGGCTGAGAGTACCTCCTGCCTGTAACCCTGGAGAAGCCGCTGCCAGTCTGTGTAGGGAACACAGAGCTAGACGGATATTGTTGAATCAGGCCCAAGAGCTATCTAGTCTAGCACCTTGTTTCCCACAACAGATCACCAGATGCCTCTGGAACGCCGACAAGATGAAGGCATGCCCTCTCTCTGGCTGTTGCTCCCCTGCAACTGGTACTTGAAGGTGTGGAAGTCGTTTCTCTTGCTTGACCAAACCGAAGCCATTTTGTTAGCTTGATGCTAAAGCTGTTGGAACAGAAAGGCTTTGCAAGGAGAAAAGCAAGACAATGGGCTCAGCACTGCAGGCAGAAAATAGCTAGCTTGGGGTTTTGACTTGAAATAGATTTCCGGGAAATGGTCCCTGGAGATTTGAGTAACGCTTTAGCAGACAGTGATGGCAGCTACACTTTGCAAAACCCTGTCTGGAGCATTCTGATCATGCATGGTAGAGATGGTCTGTCACTGTAACTTTCTTGTTTCAGTGTACACGTGTAAATGCCCAGCTAACTGAGTGAAATGTTTAAGCAACTTGAGACAATTATGTAACTTCCTCTTTTGACCAGACAAGACAGTTTTCTGTAGTTTCTAAGTGGTCTTTGGGGTCTGATCAGGTCGGTAACCTGCACGGGCTCTCTCTGACTCATTTCAGCTGAAACTGTCCTTGTATCAATAAAAGCAATAACGTGGATTATAAAAACATAGCGTGAAGGCAGCATTTCTTCCCCAAAGGGTTCCTGCCTCTGAGCCTACTATAGCCATAAAGACTAACATCCATTGATGGACATCCTCCATTGCATGGTGTGGAGAAAGTGGATAGAGAGAAATTCTTCTCCCTCTCACATAACACTAGAACTAGGGGTCATCCCATGAAATTGATTGCCATGAAATTTAGGACCACAAACGGACCACAGTACTTTTCACATACCACACATAATCAACTTGTGGAATTCCCTGCCACAAGATGTGGTGACAGCCAACAACCTGGATGACTCTGAGAGGGGTTTGGATAACTTAATGGAGGAGAGGTCTATCAATGGCTACTAGTTGCAGCCAGCATAGCATAGTGCTTAGAGTGTTGGACTAGGACCAGGAAGACCTGAGTTCAAATCCCCATTCAACCATGAAACTCACTGTGGGTGACTCTGGGCCAGTCATGTATCTCTCAGCCTAACCTAGCTCACAGGGTTGTTGTGAGGATAAACATAACCATGTACACCACTCTGAGCTCATCGGAGGAAAAGCGGGATATAAATGTAAAATAAAAATAAAATAAAATGTTGATGATGATAATTAATAATAATAAAAATAATTAATGGGCAACCTCCAGCCTCAAAGGCAGGATGCATCTGAATACCAGTGGCAGGGGAGTAACAGCAGGAGAGAGGGCATGCCCTCAACTCCTGCCTGTAAGCTCCCAGCGGCATCTGGTGGGCCACTGTGTGAAACAGGATGCTGGACTGGATGGGCCTTGGGCCTGATCCAGCAGGGCTGTTCTTATGTTCTTATGATAGATTTGTCCTCATAGAGACACCTCTTCCTTGGCTTGCAGGTTGGTCCCAAAACAACTCCCAGTGGCACCCAGTGCCTTTGTAACCACCTGACCTTCTTTGGGAGCTCCTTTTTTGTAATGCCCAATACCATCGATGTCAGCAAAACTGTGGAGCTCTTTGCTACCTTTGTGGACAATCCAGTGGTGGTGACAACCGTGGGCTGTATCTTCCTTGTGTACCTGCTGGTTCTGATCTGGGCCAGAAGAAAAGACATCCAAGATGATGCCAAAGTGAGTTGTCCATTAAATTACTCCTTCGGGATGGTCCATACCATAGTGTATTCCATATCCTATGCATGCAGTGCCTTATATTCATGCTTGACAATATTGCATACTGTTTTTTCACTAACAGGCATTGGTTCAGTAATAAAGTGAGATTATGTTTGGGGTTGTAATTGTTATCCCCCAGATTAATTAGCAGAGCACTAAAGAAGCTGCCCACTCTAGTTACAGAGCAGAATGCAGAGTATAGTTGTTGCAGCTATCTAGAGAAGACACATGGAGATTCTTGTAGAACTAAATACTAAGTAGATTTATTGGTGAAGTACACTTTGGATAGGAAAGATCTAATCCTAATCTATAGAACTACATAACGAATTGGCAGGGAGAGAGGGAGATGTTTCCATCTGCTCTCTAAGAGGAAAGGAAGAGATTCTGACTCTGCACAGAGAAATACCTGAAGAATCATATCAGGCGTCATAGAGTAGAGACAGGTAGAACAGCTAGAGAGACCCTTACTCACTGTCTCTACTCCCAATGCCCCTAGTGGTCATTTGGATAGCTGGTGCAAAAGGTCGATGCACTGGAACTCCAATAGATTATTTCCCCTCCCGTCATTTTATAGGCTGGTTCTCATGACTGATAAAATCAGGATAGGAGCTGGGCTACCCAGATTTCCATGATTGTCAGAACTCACAAATTTCTCTCCAGCCCAGGTTGCTCCCAGCAGTGCTACTCAGCTTTTTTCCATGAGTGGAAGAGAGCAGAGGCCTCTTGCCCTGATTCTCCGGACGTGATAACTATCTCACTTCTTCTACCCAGCCACTGGCACCCAGGATGCCCTCCCCTGCTTGGAAACCATGGAGAGCTGTGCACACAGTGACTGCCATCAATGGGCACACTAGCAGAGCACACTTTATGGTCCTGAGGTTGGAGGAGCTTTGGCAGGGTTGCCTTCACCTCTTGCTCCTTCATGGCCAATTCCAGTCTGCTGACAGCACAAAGCATGCTGGGGTGGCATCTGGGCCCTTGGAGGACCTTCCATGGAGAGATGGGGCTTGCTGTTGCCAAGTTCAGCAAGAGAGCCCTCAACAGCCTTGCTTGTGTGTTGGCTGGGCTTGCAGAGCCAACCTGAGGGGATGCGCATCATGTGTTGCATACAGTGACATGTGGCCTAGGCTCCGACCCACCTCAAAATGGCCATGTGAACCAGCCTAGTATCTCTTGCATCGCCTTGTTTTCATTTGCCGTATGTATGTTTCTCCTAATGCTGCCACAATTCTGTCTAGGTGAAGATAACCGTCTTGGAGGACAATGACCCATTTGCTCAGTATCGCTATCTGGTGACTGTTTTTACTGGGCACCGCCGTGGAGCAGCAACAACCTCCAAGGTACCAGTGGAGTCCTGCAAACTCCCCACTTCTCCAGCCAGTGCGAAACTCTAGGACAGCCCTACAGGGTTGAGCTTCCTGTGGATAAGTGACTATTACTACTACTACTACTAGTAGTACTACTACTACTACAGATATTTATATACCGCTCTTCAACCAAAGTTCTCAAAGCAGTTTACATAGAAAAAATAAATCTTACATCAAGAAGATGGTCCCCTGTCCCCAAAGGGCTCACAATCTAAAAAGAAACATAAGGCAGATACCAGATGCCAGTCTGTATAGTCAATATTGAGCTAGATGGACCAATGGCTGGACTCAGTAGAAAGCAGCTTCCTACCTGGCAGCTGTACCCAGCTGTTTAAGGGAGCAGGAGGGAAATCCCTCTTACTCAGCATGAGGCTTCCACACGATCATTTCCCTCTCTTCTCACCTAGGTTTTTACTCACACACGATAAAAGATTGGGAGTGTCCTTACGTCCCTAAGATGCCAGAATGAAGCCGATGATTGTCCATCTTTGTGATTCCAGGTGACTCTGACCTTGTATGGCCAGGAAGGAGAGAGTGAGCCCCACCACCTGGTGGATCCTGACGCACTTGTCTTTGAGCGAGGAGCCATGGATGTCTTCCTGCTGTGTACCCTCTTCCCTCTTGGGGAACTGCAGAGCATCAGGCTCTGGCACGATAACTCTGGAGACAGCCCGTCCTGGTATGCAAAGAGATGAAGCTGCCAAGGGGTGCTCTTGACACTGCCACCATCTGCAAAATATTTGTCTTTCCCTCTCCTGAACTTTCTAGGAAGGGATTTTTCTAGTGGACTAGGCAAAGCCAGTACGCTACACTTTACAAAATCGCAATGCAAGTCAAGCGAGTCATCAAGGGGGACAGAGGACTGAGCCAAGCCAAGCCAAGCAGGTTGAGGTCAAGCTGGTGTACTGAGGGCAAGAGTCAGACAAGCTGAGGTCAAAAGCAGTCGGGGGTGAGAACTAGAGGACAGGCTGTAGGCTAGGCAGAAGATCCAAGAGAGAGCCACATAAGCTGTTGCTCCAACAGAGGCCTAGACCACTGCAGGCGTTTGCATGTTGTAGCCCAGGTTGGAAGGGAGGTAAACACCCTGCTGTTTAGTGTCTAGCTCTGGCAAAGTAGCTCATGGCACCTTTCCCCCACATCCATACTTCCTGGGTGTTTGTCCCATTCTAGCTATCCGTTTCTGCTGGTTGCTCGGCCAATGTATGCCTTCAAGGGTTTTTAAAAAAATATTATTTAAAGTGGACTGAGCTTTAAAAGTACGCGCAATATAAGCCAAACAGTTGTGCTCACTTATGGTAGCCCCTTTCTCTGTACTGCCTACCCATCTCATGTGTTGGGGTACCACCCCCTGCTCACTCTATTTCCCCTTGAATCCATCTTACACAAAACACTTAAGCCTTGACGTACATGACAAGATGAGATGGGATAAAACAGATTATAGAGAAGGTTGACTTAGAAGTGGGGTGGGTAGGTGTGAGTGCAATCAACTTGTCAAATTCTGAAAGTCCTAAAAACAACAGCCTCCATAACTGATATTAGGGGAGTGGGATTCAAATAGAAAGAATCTCTTTTCAGGATTTTTGCCAATAAAATTCAAGCTAGGAATATTTGCTGGGGGAAAACCCCCTCCATATCCTGTCCCATCCTGCAGACAAGAGCCCACAAGGTCCAGAAGGCAAGGCAAGGGAAGGGGAAGTGGGTTTCAGCACCACAGACAGCTCTCCGGGATTAGTTGCTCTGAAAGGGAACCTGCCTGCAAAAGCTGTGTTGGCTAGGATCTGCAGTTGCATTATCTTCTGCATTAACAGCAATAATGTATGAAATAAATACTGCCAATGACACTCAGATTTGCTTATGGGTGTGTTGTGTGAAAGCGTCCTTCCTTTCTCTTATTCTTCTACAGGTATGTGAACCGTGTGCTGGTCCATGAGATTGCCACCAACAAGAAATGGTATTTCCTCTGTAACTCTTGGCTGGCCATTGATGTTGGAGATTGTGTCCTTGATAAAGTGTTCCCCATAGCCACTGAGCAGGACATGAAGCAGTTTAGGTAAGTAAAGGTGATGTCAGAGGTGACTTTTTAGAACAGCTTGATTGATTTGGAAGCACTTTTGCCATGTACTTTCCTGCATTGACCAGGGAGGTTGGACTAGGGAGCCTTCAAGGACCCTTTGAACTCTAAAATTCTATGATTCTGTGCTTAGAATGTACATTGTCCTCTTCTCGGGAAAGCTCAGAAAAATTAGTTCTGAAAGTTTGCAGCGTAGTTTAGTCTGAACTAGGGAAAAGCTGGTTGTGGATGATACCAATTGGCTAGCACCTGTCAAGTCACCAATACACCTAATCCAGACCAGTTTTGCAACTATTTTTAAAATGTGTGTGTGTTTAAATAAGGTGAAGGATAAATGTATACATGAAGAAATATAGGTATGCTACTTTGTTTTTTTTAAAGGCAGACAGCTCAACTGAAGCATGGGGGTGGAGAAGATATATATGCCATGGGTGTCATTTTGCTAATATGTATGTCAGTCCTGCAAACTGAAAAGCTGGATTTGCACTGTGAGTGAAGAACCTGAGTGGCTGTTCTTTAAATTAGACCACCTACTTCTATATAATACCACCACTTACTTTGGTCTTGCTTGTTAAGTGCAAAATATGTGGCATTATTGGATTATAGGGAAGAATAGTCAGAAGCTGGTCTTGTGGAAGTTTGCATCAATTGCCCCCTTTGCTAAGCAGGATCTGCTCTGGTTTGCATTTGAAAGATGACTTTCTTTCCTCCGTTCTTTCTTTCTTTCAATTTATGTACCGCCCTTCCTAAAGTGACTCATGGTGGTGGTTTACATGAAAATGTAAATCACATAATAAAACAATTAAAACAACATTTAAACCAGATTAAAACTCATTAAAATTAAAATTAAGAATAGATATCATTAAAAGCCAGGCTAAAAAGATGGGTTTTTAAGGCTCTCCTGAAAGTGGAGGAGAGATCTCCTGAAGGTACATTTGAGCACTGTGAGATATTCCTCTTACAGGATGGGGTCATAGCTCAGTGAAAAAAGCATCTGTTTGCCTGCAGAAGATGCCATGTTCTCTCTCTGACATCTCCAAGTAGGATTAGGATGAACTTCTGCCTGAAACCTTGGAGAGCCGGCTGTCAGTCAATGTAGGGCTAGACGGACCAATGGTCTGACTTGATATAAGGCAGCTTCCTATATTCCTGTGTTCCTAAGAATACTAAGGAATTTAGTGCAAACTCCAAATGTAATAGGTAAGTTAGGAACATAGGAAGCCGCCATATACTGAGTCAGACCATTGGTCTATCTAGTTCAGTATTGTCTACACAGACCGGCAGCAGCTTCTCCAAGGTTGCAGGCAGGAATCTCTCTCAGTCCTATCTTGGAGATGCTGCCAGGGAGGGAACTTGGAACCTTCTGCCTGCAAGCATGCAGGTGTTCTTCCAAGAGCAGCCCCATCCCCTAAGGGGAAGATCTTCCAGTGCTTACACATGTTGTCTCCCATTCAGATGCAAACCAGGGTGGACCTTGCTTAGCAAAGGGGACCATTCATGCTTGCGACTCCAAGACCAGCTCTCTTCCCACAGTTCTGTTTGAACTGGTGTCATTGAGAGAAACAAGCCACAGGGCTAATTTGCAAAACATCTCCTGGAAAGTCAACCAGTGCAAGAGACAAGTCCTCTTGAAACGCATGGGAATCGCACAGGAAGAATTTTACCTTTGCCAGGAATAGCCGGCAAGTAGCCTGTGGCCCCGATAAGATCCTCAAAACAGTTTTATCTGGCCCTCTCACCCTCCTAAAGTTTTCAAGATGTAAGCAATAGAGATTCCATATTTCCTTACACATCTTTTGAGCTTCATAAGCATGCAAAACCTGGAGAAGGGAGCCCAACCCGGATTTGTACGCTTGTGTGAACCACTGAGATTGCACCCGATCCCAGTGGCTGCACAGTGGCAAACCCGCCAAATTTAGCCACTTAGTTAAATGGGGTTAAGGGACCGTGCACTCCCATGACCTCATTTTTAAAATTGAAGCTATTCTCACAATTGCTCGAAACCGGAGAGCCCAAGCCCGCAAATGCAGAAGTTGGCTATCCCTGCCTTGGTATATTCCCAGCACAGAGACAATTTTGGTGGTTCCTACGGCTGCAGAATGCAAGCCTTAAAAATACCCGGCGCGATCCAGCCAGACGTCTTGTTTGCTTCCCTCTAGCAACCTGTTTTTTATGAAGACCTCCAAGGGTTTCCGCGACGGGCACATCTGGTACTCCATTTTCAGCCGCTCCCCGCGGAGCTGCTTCACGCGAGCCCAGCGGGTGTCTTGCTGCTTCTCGCTGCTGCTGTGCACAATGCTGACCAGCATCATGTTCTGGGGGGTTCCCAAGGATCCGGCTGATCAGAAAATGGATTTAGGTAATGACATACCAGCTTGACGGCTTACGTCAGGAAGTGGGGAGTAATGGAAGCTAAGATGGTTTGCTGGACAAATAAGGTGGCTGTTTTTTACTGAATAAAACAGTACAGTCATCCCTCACCAAACGCGGGTTTCCCAGTGGCGGTTTTAGTATCTGCTTGATGAGATTTTTTGGTAATTTGGTTGGGTGTTGGGTTTTTGGGGGGTGGGCTATTTCTGTATGTCAGGGGGTGATTTCCAGGAGTCAGGGGCTGATTTCTGGGGGTCAGGGGTGATTTCCAGGGGCTCCCGAGTGATTTTGGGGGGTTCCGAAGTGATTTTGGGATTCAGGAGTGAGTTTGGGGGCCAGGGGTCATTTTCAGGGCTCAGGGGGAGATTTTTCTATTTTAAACTGTATTTTGCAATCTTTTCATAGCCATGATTCCCCTAACCCCCTGTTTCCCATTGGTTTTAATGCCTTGCCAACCGCAAATTCACCAACGGTGAGGTTTTCCTGGAATGAAACCCTTGCAGTTGGTGAGGGATGACTGTACAACGATGATGAGATACACATCTTCCAAACTCCACAAGCTTTCTCAAAGACCTAGTTAGTGTGTAATTAAAAACATAAAACAGATGTTCAAAGTTAGCAGATGTTTTGATGTGACACATCAGCTTTGGTGCTATACACTAGTGGCTGAAATGTGCCCTTGAATACAATAACTCAGCATCATGACTCAGCAAAAATGACAGCAATTAGCCAATCCTGTAATAGTACCAGTGCCAAGCAATCCTTTTACAAAACCCTCAATGTCTCATAATAAGGAGGGAGAGAGTGAAAATACACACCTTCTCTCAATAGCCAATGAATTCCATCACTTCCCTCATCTCCTCTTTTACATTTATAGTAGGACACAGCGGTTCTGTGTGCATGGCTTCCTTAATTCTCCATTTCCTCACATCCGCCTCCACACCCAAAATTTATATCTTTGTATTCACTGCTTTGCCACCTTAAGTGGTGCAGCGGGGAAATGCTTGACTAACAAGCAGAAGGTTGCCAGTTTGAATCCCCGCTGGTACTATAATGGGCAGCAACGATATAGGAAGATGCTGTAAGGCATCATCTCATACTGCATGGGAGGAGGTAACAATAAACCCCTCCTGTATTCTACCAAAGGCAACCACAGGGCTCTGTGGGTGCCAGCAGTCAAAATCGACTTGATGACACACTTCACCTTTACCTTTATTGATGGCTTTACCTTGATGTCTTTCTTTAACATGCATTGCCCACAGTTTTGTTCCATCGGTATGCTGTATGTCTGCCATACAGACATACTGCACAGTTATCTCTGCACAGATTTATGAACTTGATATGATAAATTATTATGTCACTAAATACATATATATGTTTCTTATTAGAACGATAATGCCCCAAACAATCTTTTTTTCCTTTCTCCTTCCCCCACCGCCCACAAACCAATTATGCAAAGCTTGAAATCGAAACATTCAGAGGCCCCTCGTAATGTGAGGCCCTAAGCTACAGCTTACTTAGCTTGTGCCAAAATCCAGTTTGGGTCCAGACGGGGTGCTGGGAAGGGGGGGGATGGGCGGGGTGCTGAAAACCCATTAATTCACCACCTGGGGCAGTGGTTTCCCACTGCAGTCCCTGCTTCCAATTAAAGCTGCCCACCATGTGCCTGGGGATTATGAGGTGTCTTTTCTGAGCCAGAGGTCATGGCTCGATCCAACATCTCCCATTTGGCAAACCGAACGCCTCTTTTCTACCTGACCTTGCCAGGGAAGATCGAGTTCACGTGGCAGGAGGTGATGATTGGCTTTGAGAGCTCCCTCCTCATGTTCCCCATCAACCTGCTCATCGTCCAGATCTTCAGGAACATCCAGCCTCCACTGAACAAAGAGGCGAAAGAGAAGAAGCCAGGGAAAAGTGGGCGAGTGTCTCCCAACCTCACTCTGACTGCTCCCGCTCCGGCGACCCAGAATATGTCACTCACTCCTGAGGCCGTGATCAAGGCAAGTCAAGCCAAGCTGACAGACTCAGACAGTAGGGTGGTTCACACAATGATTACTAGGGTAGGAGATCCCTCCTACCCTCATCCGGGAGCTGTGAACACTCCCGATTTGTGATTGGCTGTGAGTGTGAAATAAGTTCAGAAGCAGAGAGCTTGGGCATGTGCGAAGCCCCAGCTGGGTAGAAGAAAATTTCCTCCTATCTGGTTTCAAAGCTGGGGGATGGAATCTGGAGAGGGCGTGCCCATCCTACCCAGCTGAGATTTGTTTTACACTCACAGCCAATCACAAATTGGGAGCATTCACAGCTACTGAACTAGGGTAGGAGGCATCTCCTACCCTAATTACATCTAGTAATCATCGTGTGGACTGCCCTAATGTGTGGCTGCAGATGTCCCACAGAACCGTGGTTTATTCCAGCTCGGTGGCAGAGCATCTGCTTTGTATGCAGAAGGGCCCAGTTTCAATTCCTGGCAGCATCTCCAGGTAGGGTTGGGAAAGACTTTTGCCTGAAACCTTGGAGAGCTGCTGCCAGTCAGTGTGGACAATACTGAGCTAGATGGACCAGTGTTACAGCTTGGTATAAGGCACCTACCTATGTTCCTATGTAACTGGTTCGTTTGTAGGTCTAAAGCCACACCAATCAATCCACTGTGGTTTATTTTGAGCAGGCAAACCATGATCTGAACTTAAGGTCTGAAGTCAGCTTGTTTGAAGATAGATAGGAATGACTCAACAAAACCTTAATAATGCTACAAATTATTTTCATCATGTGTTGTTTGATGTTATGTTTTTTTGGTTGTATTTTTCAGTGTCTGCAGAGTTGCACCAAGGGATTATGGGAATTGTAGTCCCAAAACAGCGGGGGGGGCCTAAGTTGAGCAGGCCTGCTCTAGGGAGTGTACTAATATGAATGACAGGGGATGCATCCTGCAATGCACTGGTTTCTTCCGAATGGCCATAGGAATGCATGGAATTTCTGGATGCCATTAGGAAATTCAATGCATTCCATGGTCATTTGGCCACAGCAGCATCTCCAAGATAGGGCTGAGAGAGACTCCTGCCTGAAACCTTGGAGAGGTTTACAGAGCTAGATGGACCGAGGGTCTGACTTGGCAAGCAAATATAGGAAGGCAGCTACCTATATTTCTATCATTACACAAACTTTGGAAGATTATTTTTGTTGGGAATTCTCTCTGGTAAGAGATACTCTTTTATTCCAGCAGAGTGCACAGAGGCAAAACACAGCAGAGTCTGCCCAGGCATGCGTGTCTGCTAAGAGCCAAAAGAAACTTGGAGCCAGTTCATAGTTTCAAGTCAATATGAGGAGTCTTTATTGGAGAACTCCATTCTAGATAGGAAAGTGGAGAGACAGTATCTCCAATCTAGCTAGCTAGCTGGATGCAGACAGATGCTGTCTGCATCTCTGTGCACACATGATTCAGAGAGAGGCAAGCGTGTGTGTTAGGGAGAAGAGAGAGAGGAAGGGAGGCAGGCAGGCAGGAAGTCCCTGAGAGTAGCAATGTACATATCAAAAGGATAGTGTCAAAGCAGTAGAGAGGAGGAATGAACAATGCCTTGACCCCTCTAGCCCTCTGACTCACTAGTCTGTCACCCTCTGTCACTGAGGCATGAGACAGCACAGAGTCCTTCACTTCCAACAATTTAAAAAATGCCCCTCACCCCCACAATAACTGCTACATGTTTTTTTTTTAAAAATGATCGTATAAAATTGCTCACATCACTTTGGCAGTGTGTGAGTGGTGGTGGGGGGAGGTTTCTTGGGCATCTAGATCCTCAATGGAAGTGGAAACATTTCTCTCCCCCCCCGCTGCCCCTCATCTTCCTGTATCTGATTCCATTCAGGACATAAGGCGGATTGCCAACTCACTCTTCAAAACCCTGAAGGCTCCGCTTCCTTCCTCGGAACCCGATTTTGGAAAGTCGACTGACATCAACAAACTTTTGGCCCTGGTTGAGGACATTATCTGTCAGCAGAACAGGGTTGGACAAGAATTTTACAATGAGAGCAAGAAGAAAGATGACCCAATTATTATCACTCTCGGCTTGGTGGATTTACAAGGTAAGTTACAAGCTTTGGTTATAGCCGGATTCCGGTAACTGAAAGTCCAGGACTGAATGCCAACAAGGGTGTACAGCCCCCGCATCTGTTTTTTCTCACTTTGGGGGTCTGTTTCTACACCATTCTGCTGCATGGCTTACATGACAGGATTCTCCCTAGTGCTTGTTGGACAAAATGTATGTTCAGAAAAGGCTGTATTTTGGGAGAAGAGGGCAGGCAGAAGAGGAACCTTAGCTACGGGGGGGGGGATTCTAATTCATTGTCATGAGTTTGTAGTCAGATTAATCTCTGCTAGTGGAGCAAAGAGGCACCTTTTAAAGTGTTGGTTTTCTTATATTTAACAGGGGAGAGCAAAAGGCCCCATCCAAGCGTCCCTCCAGTGGCTGTTTCTGATGTCTACCTTGTGTTTTCTTTTAGACTGAGCCCTTTTGGGACAGGGAACCATCTTGTTTATTTAATAACTAGACATTAAGCCCGTTACATTAATGGGCGCTAGAAGAGTTGTGTAGAAATGTTTGCAGGTTTAACGGGTTGCTATGCGGACCTACGACACAGAGACGGTAACTACGTGCGCACGTAGTTGTGTGCGTAGGTTCCGTTGCTGCGCCCGCACATGCCACGCATGCGCAGAACACCTGCAAGAGACACGGGCGCAGGTACCTTAGGGTTTTATTATATAGGATAGTTATTCTTCTGTGTAAACCGCTTTGAGAACCTTTGTTGAAAAATGGTATATAGCTATTCTAAGTAGCAGGGGCATAGCGGGGTGAGGGGCTTGTGTTCGCCTCTCTCCCCGGAGGCCCCTTGGAGTGAGGGAGATAATGAATAGAATTGGGAGGGGTGGATCTGGGCAGCCCTCAGGAGCTGGGGCCCCTGGGTTCTTTGAACCCACCTGCTCAATTATAGCAACACCTCTGCATAAAAGAAGAAGTAGTAGTGGTGGTGGTGTATGGCCTCTCACTATGGCTGTATCTAAAGGCAAAGTTGCTCCAATCTGGATCCCAGGATCTTGTTGGACTACAGCTCCTATCATCCCCAGCCATGATGGCTGAAGGACAACAACTCCCATCATCCCTAACCAAGATGGCCTAACTTTCACCTCCAGTTTTGGGTTACGTATGAATGCAGCCTATGTCTCTTAATGTGAGCTAATGGCCAAGACTCTCAATCATTATGGATGGTTCTAATGGATTTCAGCAGAGATCTTTCTAAGAGGCAGAAATAGAGATCGTGCTTTACCAGTATGAGAAAATAGGGACTTTTTCTGGTAAATGGGGACTAATTGGAGCCTACATGACCCCTTTTGGCAAAATGGGACAGAGGCCATTATATTCGTTCGTTCGTTCATTCGTTCATCCATCCATCCATCTATTTTTATACTGCCCTATGTAAAAACTCAAGGTAGTTTTCAATTTAATCAAACAAATAAAACCTAAAATCATGTAAAAACAAATTAAAGCTACCATCAATAAACTTTAAAACTTTAAAGCATGATTAAGTAAAAGCCTGATAAAACAGGTATGTTTCCAAAAGTCATTTAAAAAGAACCAGAGATGGGAGGATTCTGATTTCATTTGGGAGTGTGATCCAGAGCGCCGGGGCAACCCTAGAGAAGGATGAGTTTTGGGTTGCCACCGCATGAGTCAGTGGCAAAAGCAACTGGACACCCCCCCCCCGAAAAAAGATCCTAATAGGCAGTGGGGTTCATGAAGAAGAAGGTGCCCTCTTAAATACCCTGGTAACATCCAGATCTCAGTAACATCCAGACTTTTGCAATGCACCCCAGCTCTGAAGATCATTTGGAAACTTTTAAAAAACTTTGGACCATTGGAAAGGTTTTTGTTTTTAAGTAGAAGTTAATATATTTTCTTCTTTCCCTGGAGAAAAGACAAGAACCCCGACTCCAGAGAGGGGAGTGGGGGAAAGACTGAAGGACCGGGGCTACAACCGTTGCCTCTACCTGCAGCTTCAGCATGTGGAGATGGAGATGGAACTTCTTGGGCCTCACAGATTCCAGAACCCCCAAAGCTACTCCCAGGCTGTACGGCAGGTTCAGCACATGAAAGACCTGTTGGAAAGCCAGCTGTGCTCCGCTGCATCAGTCAGTGAGAGGTAATTGGCATTTCCCCGCTGCGCCATTAGGTGGCAGCAAGCATGAATTGGCTCCTTTGTGAAACAGGGTCCACCTTGGTTTGCATTTGGATGGGATGCTACATGTAAGTACTGTAAGATATTCCCCTTAGGGGATGGAGACAGAGATCAGTGGAAGAGTATCTGCTTGCATGCAGAAGGTCCCAAATTCAATCTAGGGCATCTCCAGGAACAGCTGGAAAATACTCCTACCTGAAACCTCGGAGTAAAAAGTGCTGCTGCCCATCAACATAGACAATACTGAGCTGGATGGACCAAATGTCTTGACTCAGTAGAAAGCAGCTTCCTATGTTCCAAGATGCTCCTTCTGCACTTCACCAGGTGCAGTTCACCAGGTGCTGCTTTGATGCCTTCCATGTGTCACAAAATGCAGTTACCTAACTTCCTTGATTCACCAGGGGATCACCTGCTTCCAGCCTTCCAGGAGATGGAAAGAAAGAAGCAACACCCAAAGGCCTGCCCAGGTGGTTTGTCCTCATTGGTTGGTTCCTGGTTGCCATTACCAGTGGCGTATCTGGATTCTTCACAATGTTGTATGGCCTACATTATGGCAAGGAGAACTCCATCAAGTGGCTGATTTCCATGGCCATTTCCTTCTTTGAAAGCCTTTTCATCACACAACCTTTAAAGGTTAGTTCCTGTTAAAAAGTAATCCTTTAAACTTTTTTCTACAGCTTTTCTGTGTCAGATCTATCTCTGGATTTCCAACTAATGTTTTCCAGGTTCTGGGATTTGCTGCTTTCTTTGCTTTGGTCCTGAAAAATTTGGAGCAGGAAGATGAAGAGAACACATCTGTTGATGGCCCACTATCTGCCCCAGGTGACTTCTAATTTAATGGCGCAGCGGGAAAGCAACCTGCCTAGAGAGCAGGAGGCTGTTGGTTCGAATCCCCACTTGGTGTGTTTCCCAGAATATGGGAAACTCCTATATAGGGCAGCAGCAATATAGGAAGGTTCTGAAAGGCATCATCTCATACTGCATGGGAGAAGGCAATGGTAAACCCCTCCTGTATTCTACCAAGAAAACCATGAGCTCTGTGGTCACCAGGAGTCGGCACTGACTCTATGGCACAACTTTTCCTTTCCTCAATAATGGTCCTTTGTAGTCTAGAATTTCTCTTCTCTGCCTTTGAAATGTGGGACCAATCAGATTTTGGCAGGAGGGACAGAAAGAGATCAAGAAGGAGTTACAGTTTGAATTTAGAGACCGACAGAAGCAGAGATCTGACATTTTGTGAGGAGGGAGTTGCTAGATAGACTAGGTAGACTAGAGCTGCTCTGGAGTAGAGGTATAGGCATCTGTATTGTTGCTTTGTGGAATCTGAGACAGGATCCATGATTGTGTTACCCACTGTAGGACTCTGTTACCAATACGCTCTGCTTGTATATGTGCAAATCAGTAAACATTGCAATGGCACTCTGTCATTAATGCTGTCTCATACAAAGGAAGCCAAATCATGAATTGGTTTATGCAAAACATTTATGCTTTCACTTTTAATTAAAAAAAAATTGAAGGTCACTTCCAAAGAGAGGCATAAACAAAATAAAATCAGTTGCAAGCTCAGTTAAAATCAGTAAAGCATAGCATGAGAAAATAAAAAGCAATCCAGACCTATAAAAAACACCACCCACTAAGCCAACCTCATGCTTCCTTATAAACAGGCTGCAAGGTAAGCAAAAGCCCCCTACGTGCACACACGCCGTGCTACACACAATATTTTTAACACATGGGTTCTTTAGGGCACAAGCAGCAACTGGACTCACAAGAATGTAAGAATAGAAAACAGGTTTATTTATGCAAATGTGCACTAGCAGAAACATTTCAACACACAACTTAACACATCCCCACCCCACATATTTCTTTCCCCCCTCTGCCTCTAAAGCACCTGGCACAAGTCATAGTCACACTCGGTTGCCCAGTGCAGTGTAGGACAGCAGCAAGCACAGCCACGATAGATTTGGGGACCCTCCCCCAGGGGGTGTGGAGGCCCTGGACTTTGGCCTTGAAGTCCAGGGGTAAGAACACCACTGGACCCGAGTTCAAATCCCCATTTAGCCATGAAACTCACTGGGTGGCTCTGAGCCAGTTGCATATCTCTCAGCCTAACCTACCTCACAGGGTTGTTGTGAGGACAAACATAACCGTTGTGAGGACAAAGATAACCATAACTCGGGGCTCCTTGGAGGAAGAGGAATTTTATCTAAATGTAATATATATATATAAATGGATGGATTGCCTCTCACCATAGCAAGGCAAAATTAGCACTTATCCAACCCAAATAGGACACCTGCCAAGCCTCCTTGTAATCTCAGAAATGCGGAAATGTCTTTGCCTGCAAGCAGCATCTTTACTCCACTCCAGCCTCTTCCCTGCTGTCAGAATCTATTTTTAGCTCACTTTAAGCACAACACTTTCTCTCTCTCTACCCCTTTCGATAGCCGTGATCGGGTATTGGATCATTTCTTGTGCTTGATCTCTTTAGCCTTTTCTGTGCGCCAGTTCTCCTGCCCACAGTCCTCCTAGGTCCTACGTAAGTCTCCATTATTTTGCTTTCCTAAATATCCCACCTCTCTGCCGAGATTGGTTTGCTCATTTTTAAAATGTGTAAAATGTGTGTCCTGTCTTCCTTCTTCCCCAAGAACCCCAAAGTGAGTTGTGTGCAAATACAAAGTTGAGCAGGCCTGGAAAGGGTCTTTACCTGTATATAACAAAACCTTAAATACAGTGCAATTCTAAGCAGGTTTGTGCAGAAGAAAGTCTCACTGAGTTCAAGGGACTTACTCCCTTGTAAATCTGCTTGGAATTATATTGTACCTACAGGACATTAGCAACTTTGTTATTGGAACCAGCCCCCACCCCCCAAAATGTTCTCCCCTCTACTGTTTCAAGCTGATACATTCCAGACTGGTAAGAGGCTATCATGTCCTGTTCTTGCCCTCAGGTGACCCTCTCTTTGGAGCCCGTCGGGACAGCCGAAGCGACATCTACCAACCTCCACCTGCTACCGACATTGAGAGGATGAAGAATAACCGCATCAAGGAGCAGAAGGCATTTGCACTGATTAGAGAAATATTGGGTACTGATGGGCTTGCCTGCTGAAAGGACTGGGGAGGAGAGGGAGGTTCAAAACAAGGTGGTCAGGCCAGCCTTCTATAACCTGATCTAGCAAGCTCATCTCTGCCCACTACAGCCCAGCTCAGGAAATGCATGTTGCAACATTCACAGGGAAACACTCAGGCTTCCCCAACCTGCCACCCTCCACAATAAATTGTGGCTAGGGGTGCTGGGAGTTGTAGTTCAGCAACTTCTGGAGGGCCACAGGTTGGGGAAGCCACACATGCCATCAAGCCAAGAAGCAGCATTGCCTTCCTAAATCGCCTGACTGCAGGGCCTTTGGGGGAGGACAATTGCCCCAGGCCCCACACATCAGTTTTTGAAATGATCTAATCAAGTCTATTCATTCAAGGCAGTAAAACCAATCAGTTAGAATATAACTCCAGGATCAAGAGTGATTTCAGTATTTTGGATTATTGGCATATTGCACAAAAATTATGCATAATTATAATTATAATTAATAATAATAAATAAATAAATAATATTATTAAACAACTTTATTTGTTAGCTGCCCTATAACTAATTGTTCCCTGGGCGCTCACAACACATACAATAAAAACACATAAGACATTAAATCATAACAGACAAAAAGGGAGAAAAGAAAAGACAGAAAACAATACAAAGCTGTTCAAAAGCTCATTTTAAAATTAGTTGAAAATCAGATTTGATAATCAGAATTTAAAAGGCCTGGGTGAATAAAAAGGTCTTTACCTGGCATCTAAAAGAACAAAGTGATGAATCCAGGTGAACGCCACTGAGGAGACTATTCCATAAATTCTGCATGTGGTGAAATGTAAACTTCTTGCACAAAAATTGCAGAAACTGAGTTGTGCGTAACTCTGCACAATGGTTGTATTTGTTCATCAGTGCTCATGCACAACTGTGCAGACGTTACGTTCCACCACATGTATAACATTGTGCAGTAAGTATGTCAGTCAGAGAAAAGGCTGGGCCCTCAAATGAATATTCTGCCCCCAGGCCTCTCAGTCTTAAAATGACTGCCTCGGTTTGCATCAGGATGAGGCCAGGACTGTGTAAGATCGTCTTAGCTTGCAGTGCACAACTTCAGCTTTCCAACTGCTGTTGGACTACAGCTCCCATCATCCCAGACTATTGGTTACTGTGGCTGGAGATGCTGGGAGTTGTAGTCCAACAGCAGCTGGAGGGCCGAAGTTGTGCACCCCTGTCTTAATCCAATGTATGGAAAGTGCCTTCTCATTGGTATGGACCTGGCAGGCAGCATCTGCTTTGACTTGGAAACTTAACATTCCTGTCTTTTTTTCCAGCCTACTTGGGGTTCCTGTGGATGTTGCTGTTGGTTGCCTATGGGCAGCGAGACCCAAACTCCTATTACCTGAACAAACACATTGAGAATAGCTTCACCGATGGCTTCCAGGACATCTTCAGTTATCAGGATTTCTTCAAATGGGCCAGAACCACCTTAGTCAGCAATTTATATGGCCCGTATCAAGGTATAAAAACTTTTATGTTGAGTGAAGACATCCTAAAACCTAAAACAGAGTTGGGCCAGCTGTTGCCAGAAGTTGGCCAGAAGCCTGCCAGCTGTTGTTGGATTACAACTCCCTATACATTGACCATTGTGGTAGAGGATGATAGGATTTGTAGTCTAATGATCCTTCCTTCCTTCTTTGTTAGGGAAATAGGAGTGATACAAGCATGTTGGTTGGCTTAGGACTACCAGGTTACCTGGGAGAGTGCCGCCTTCTACGTGATCCCCACCACACATTAAGGTCATCAAGAGAGGTCCATCTCTGGGTGCTGCCAGCTTGTCTAATGGTGACTCGGGAGTAGGCCTTCTCTGTAGTCGCTCCTGAGCTGTGGAATGTGCTCCCTAGAGGCATTCATAAGAACATAAGAACAGCCCTGCTGGATCAGGCCCAAGGTCCATCTAGTCCAGCATCCTGTTTTGCACAGTGGCCCACCATTCGTGGTTTATCATCTTTACCAGCCTTTAAAAGAGCCCTTAAGATTTTTTTTTTAATGCCTGACTTTTCGTAATTGTCGAATGTTTTAAATTGTTCTTTTAATAGCTGTTTTGTTTTTATTGTATTTATTTGTGCGAACCGACTAGAGTCTTTGGAGTCAGGCGGTATTAAAAAATTAATTAATTAATTAATGTCCTTATTTCAGTGCTGAAGCATGGGAGAATTTGCAGTCAAGGGACATAAATTGTTTGCAAGGAACAAATTTAATGTGACAGCACTGTGGATGGTTATGGAACCATCCACATTTTCCAACCCTCCTGTTCCTCCCACCCTTCCATCCCCAACCAGGCTTCATCACAGATGGCAACTCCAAGTTGGTGGGCAGCGCCCGGATTCGTCAAGTGAGGGTGAAGGGGGACACCTGTCCCATTGCTCCAAAGCTTCACCAGACGGTCCAAGAATGCCACGCTTCCTATTCCTTTGACACAGAAGATATGGCAGACTATGGAGAACGCTGGGACGTCTCTTCCCACAATAACTCTTCGGAGCTCGGCTTTGCATGGCAGTATCAGAGTCAGTCCTTACTGAGAGGGCATCCCATCTGGGGGAAACTGGCCGTCTATGGAGGCGGGGGATATGTGGTGCATTTGGGGACAGATTCCCACAATGCTTCCAGGTAGCGTATCTCTGTCGCTTGGGTGCTATGGTGGTGTCCTCTATATTACTGTGATGAACAGTAACAATGCTATGCAATTATATGGGACCGTTGAGTATTCAAGAACTTCATATACATTGCATATGTATATGAAGGCTTGGGTCCAGGGTATTTAAGAGAGCGCCTCCTTTGTCATGAACCCTCCTGCCGATTAAGATTAGGGAGGTCCAGTTATGGTTGCCACTCAGGACCAGGTTTTGGTAGTTACTCAGGACCAGGCCTTCTCCGTGGCTGCCCCAGGGGTCTGGAATGCACTCCCTGTCAAAACCGGAGCTTCTCCATCTCTGGCTGTTTTTTTTTTTTAAAGACCCCTTTAAAAGGACACACCTGTTTTCTCAGGCTTGTAATTAATTAATTAATTTCAAAGGGTTTGTTTTATATCATAACATTGTTCAAATCATTTTAACCTGTTTTATATTTGTTGTATTTTAACGTGTGTACACTGCCTGGGGATACACATATCAGGCAGTATAGAAATATGATAGATAGATAGGCAGGCAGGCAGGCAGGCAGGCAAGCAACAGGATGTGGCTGTAAATCATTACCTCCTCCCACACAGTATGAGATGATGCCTTTCAGCATCTTCCTAGATCACTGCTGCCCAATACAGGTGTTTCCCATAGTCTAGGAAACATACCAGCGGGGATTCAAACCGGCAACCTCTGGCTTGCTAGTCAAGTCATTTCCCCACTGAGCCATTAGGTGGCTTCTCTAGGGGTGTATACCTTGTCAAAAATCACAATGAGCATCTGTCCCGCTCCCCTGATGGTACCGACTGACCAACTCAGCTGGCTCATGGGCAAGTGGCAGAACATCTGCTCTGCATGCTGAAGGTTCCAGGTTCAACCCCTGACATCTCCTGACATCTGTGAAAGGCCACTGTCTGAAACCCTGGAAGAAGAGGTGCAGCAGAAGCACTTAACACCCTGCCTCTGACCCAGGCATCTCTTGGGCCTTACTTAAATATAAATGTTGCTCTTCCAAAGTGTCAAATTACTATTTGGCAGAAGGCTGGTCTTGTGGTAGCTAGCAAGCATGAATTGTCCCCGTTGCTAAGCTGGGTCTGCCCTGGTTTGCATTTGAATGGGAGTCTACATGTGTGAGCACTGTAAGATATTCCCCTCAGGGGACGGGGCCATTGCTCCGTCAAAGAGCACCTGCATGCTTGCATGCAGAAAGTTCCAAGTTCCCTCCCTGGCAGCATCTCCAAGATAGGGCTGAGAGAGACTCCTGCCTGAAACCTTGGAGAAGCCGCTGCCAGTCTGGGTAGACAATACTGAGCTAGATGGACCAATGGTTTGACTTGGTATATAGCAGCTTCCTATGTTCCTATGGAGCCAGGTAGGTTTCCCTTGGGAGGATATTCTATAGCTGTGGCACCACGGCTAAGAGAACGCTCCATCTTGTTCACTTTCCTGTCATATCACAGATGGCAGAGGAGCACGGAGAAGGCCAACGTGTAAGTATGTTGGATAACTGACTGGCTGTGTATTCTTTGGGTTTGTTCTTGGCCAGAATTCTCCAGTACCTTCTTAATAACACCTGGCTGGACACCTTTACCAGAGCTGTCTTTGTCGAGTTCACTGTCTACAACGCCAACGTCAACCTGTTCTGCATTGTCAGCCTGATGTTTGAAACCAACGCCCTAGGTGAGATTGCGATGTCTGCTCCAGTGTTTTGGGCAAAGAGGTGGTTGGGGCTACCATGGCGTGTCCTGTAGAGTCAAGCATTCTCTGCTTTGATTTTCACAGGGGCCTTCTTCACATGGGCTGAGTTGCAGAGTATTCGGCTTTATCCATACACGGATGGCCTGCATATCTTTGTGGTCACAGCAGAGGTCATTTATTTCCTCTTTGTCATCTACTACATGGTGGGGCAGGTAAGACCCTGCACGAGGCTTCTTGACATGCAGATAAACTCTGGGGCTCTCTGCCTACCATTCTAGTGGGCTGCTCATTTTTCAGTCCTTTCCAAAAAAACAAAACAAAAAACAAAAAACCCAGCAGCTTCACAGATCGGACAAGTACACTCTTGTCTACTAGTCTGCCCCCTTTCCCCATCCTTACCTGTGTCTGAGGGTGCACATTGCACAATCTCCTCTTCTGGAGGCTGGAGCCAGTTGCCTGGCTTCTTGCCTCTTGCTACTGCTACGGCTTTAAAAGGGCACATCCATTAAAACAACTATGATTCCCACAATCCACTGCACCAGACAGGACGAAGGACTTTAAGAGGGAAAATTTGCCTTTTAAAATCAGAATTAGCAGCCAGGTGGCTCCAAGAGAGGTCCTGAGGTCCAGCTAAGGTAGCGGGGTTGAGAGAGGGCAGGAGGAAAAGTAGAGGAGGGGAGTGGGGAGAGGAGGGGAGTGGGGAGCAGAAGAGAGGAGGGGATCAGGAGGGGAGTGGGGAGATGAGGGGAGCAGAAGAGAGGAGGGGAGTGGGGAGCAGAAGAGAGGAGGGGAGTGGGGAGCAGAAGGGTCTGACACAATGTCGGTAAAATGTCGGATCCATTCTGATCCAGTGTCATGGCCCAGACCTCCGAGTCAGAAGAGTCAGAGGAGGAGCAGGAGGACCTGGTCGGGAGAGCAGGCTCAGAAAAACAGCAGGAGGACTTGGCTGTGAGAACAGACTCAGAAGCTGAGGTGGAACAGCAGCAGACAGGGGAATCTGAACAGATGGCAGAGATGAGGGCTGAGGAGACTGATCAGGAGGAAGCTGGAATTTCACCTCTGTTAAGAAGACGTCTCAAGAGAAAGGCTCAGTGGGAGACACGCAGGTGCAAGATCTCGCGGGAGAGGGAATAGAAATGCTGAGTCAGGACAGCCTGATTGGCTGCCGGTTATCTCGAGCCCTCTATCAAGGAGATGCTGTTCCTGGCACAGTACTGTCAGCAACGTTGCCTTCTGCAGACAGTGTTCCTCGTACTTATAATTGTTCAACCTGTCTTGTTGCAGCCTGTCCTTGTTCTGTTCTTTCCTTGCTCCTTTATTTCAGTTATTACTCAGTTATCGTAGAGCGGGGTACCTAGTTTAGTTTCAAGGGACTTCATTTTGTTTATTTTTGAGAGTCATTCTTCACTTTTGTTCTTGCAGCTAAGCTGCTACTCTAATCTACAGAATTTCTATTTTGACTCCCAGAGCTGGAGGGATCATAAATCCTGTTGGGTCAACCGTGCCAACAGATTTATGACATCTGACTCTGATCGTTTGGCGGGGGTGAGGTCCATGGAAGCCTTCCCTACAGTTTCTCTGTTGGGTCGGATTTGAATGGATCCAACATATTTTGCCGTGCACAGGCCTAGTGCCATAACCTCTAGGGACCTAGCATCTCCTAAAAGGAAAAAATAGAGACTATGTTTTAGCTGGGACAGATCAAAGAACTGCAACTGTTCCTAGCCAATAGGAATCTTCAATGTATTTTGCAATCTCAGGCACTGTTTCAACACACCTTTATTAAGGTATGCCATTCCTATAATCCTGGTCTGACCAATGGTGGTGGGAGATTTGAGAGAGTGGCTTGCTGAAAACCAATAACCAGTTTTGAGCATTAAAACAACAACAACAACAACAAGCTGAAAACTGAACCCGATTCCTCCAGCTCATAACTTATGCTCTTAACCAGCTATCCCAACCTATCTCATTATACAAACACCATGAATATTGGGAATCTATTTGGAATATATACACCTTGAATAGCTTGTGGAGCAGAACACCACATGCCGTGTGGCTTAATTAGAAGCTCTTCTCATAGCTTTGTCTCCATGCTAATTTTATACAAGTCCAGTAGATGTTACCATCAGGAGTCCTGCAAAGAAAAAGTTGTAAATGGCATTGTGGGGTAGAGGCATAATCTGCCTTTCCCCCATTACTCAGATTAATGGGTTATTTAGAACTAAAACCCTTGTTCTCCCAGGGGAAACTCATGCGGGCGCTGAAATGGAATTATTTTCGGAGCAAATGGAATCTGCTAGAGCTGACCATCATCTTCATCAGCTGGAGCGCTCTGCTGGTGTTTGTGAGACGGACTATCTTGGGTTTACGAGACATCAGCTATTACCAAGAGCATAAAGACGAGTAAGAAGAACTCACCATCCCGGCAGTTTCTGACATTTATTATTTATGTTATTTCAGCTGCGTTCATACACTCACAAGGACCCTGGTTTAAAAGTTAATCAGGATCTGTGAGACCAGCAGAGCTGATTGTGTGAATACAGAATTTCAGGGCAATCCTGGTCAAACCACCCCAGTTAATCCTGGTTCTCTATCCAGGATAGAGAAAGGCTGCTGAGCTGGAGTGGAGAGCTGGGATTGTGGAAGCAAGCATGACTTGTCCCCTTAGCTAAGCAGGGTCTATCCTGGTTGCATTTGAATGGGAGACTAGAAGTGTGAACACTGTAAGATATTTCCCTCAGGGGATGGAGCCGATCTGGGAAGAGCAGAAGGTTCCAGGTTCCCTCCCTGGCATCATCTCCAAGATAGGGCTGAGAGAGATTCCTGCCTGCAACCTTGGAGAAGCTGCTGCCAGTCTGTGAAGAAATACTGAGCTAGATAGATGAAAGGTCTGACTCAGTATATGGCAGCTTCCTATGTCCCTATGAGTGGTTTGACCAGGATTGCCCTGAAATTCTGCATTCACACAATCAGCTCCACTGGGCTCACTAATCCTGATTAACTTTTTCACCAGGACCTTTGTGATTGTGTGAATGCTATCTACAATGCTTCATGGTTCAGCAGCAATTTGAATCTGGGTCTCTGCAGTCCTAGGCTTGGGACTGGGGTATCTATCAGGCCACATTCTTCCATATGAATCTGCTAGGCCCTGTTCTCAATCCTGTCACTGACACAGATTGGCTGGCAGGGACCAGGGACAAGGACTTCTCAGTAGTGGCCCCTGTCTTTGGAATGCCCTCCCAGAGGTGCTTCATCTGTCTCACTCCATGAGTACAGGAATACCTTGTTATCTGTGGGGGTTCCAGTCTAGTAGATTACTGCGGGTATCAAAACTGCAGATAATGAGTCATTGAGTCTATGCGAACGTGGGGGTTAGGTTCCCAGACTTTAAAAAATACCACTGCAACATTGCCCCCCAATGCAAAAGTGGGACAAATAAAGTGCCCTACCATGCTCCACGGGCCGTCAGGAATCCAAAGATGCCCACTCCCCAAGTGCAAAAGTCCACGATGTACAAAGGCAGCCCCATATAAAGCACACTACAGTAGTCAAGTCTGGAGGTTACCAGCATATGTGCCACTGTTCTGGTTATTTATCTCAAGAAACGGACACAGCTGGCATATCAACCAAAGCTGATAGAAAGCACCTCTGGCCACTGCCTCAACCTGAGACACCTGGGAGAGGTTTCAATCCAGAAGCACTACATACCTGTTCCTTCTGGGGAAGTATGATCCCATCCAGAACCGGCAGATCAAAATTGTTTCCTGAGTTCCAACCCCGCACAATAAGTACCTCCATCTTATTTGGATTCAGTCTCAATTTGTTATCCCTCATCCAGCCCGTCACCACCTCCAGGCAGGCATTTAGGGAGGTTATACCTTCTCCTGATGATGTTGACACGGAGAAATAGAGTTGGGTGTCATCAGCATACTGATAATACCCAGCATCAAATCTCCTGATGATCTTTCCCAGTGGTTTCATGTAGATGTTAAAAAGCACTGGAGATAGTTTGCAGCCTTGGGGGATGCCATATAAAAGTTTGTGTTTTGAAGAACAACAGACTCCAAGAGACACCATCTGGAATCTGCCCGAGAGGCAGGAGCAGAACCACTGCAAACCAGTGCCTCCCATTCCCAACCCCCTCAGATGTTCCAGAAGGATGCTATGGGTCAATAGTATCGAAAGCTGCCAAAAGATCAAAAGTGACCAACACAGTCACACTCCCTCTGTCAATTCCCCATTAGAGATCATCCATCAGGCCGACCAATGCAGTCTCCAGCCCGTAGCCCACTTGAAAACCAGTTTATGGTTAAATGAACCATTTAACATTAATTGATTGTGGTTACTGCTTCATCTCAGGTTTGCAAGCTTCAATCAGACAGCCACTGTTGATGCAGTTCTTGGGTATCTGATTGCCTTCTTGGTGCTTCTCTCCACCGTGAAACTTTGGCATCTCCTGAGGCTGAACCCCAAGTTGAACATGATCACTTCAACCCTGAGGAGGGCCTGGGGAGATATATCAGGATTTGCTACTGTGATCATCATCATGTTCCTTGCCTACTCTGTAGCTGTGAGTTTCGTCTGTTTATATGGTTTCATCTGTGCCCCAGTAGAGTTGTAACTTGTCCATAGTTTGCATGGGTTATTTGTATGTTGGAGAGCTCTTTGTAAGAAATCTGTTATGGGGAGATTTGGCCATATTAAGGCAGAATGGTACATTGTTTGAGGAAAAAATAGCTTGTAGAAGTCGGCTAAGAGCGACAGTAATTATTAAGGCTCTCGCTCAACTAAGAAATCTGATTAGATAAATATTAGTATGAGTTGGTTGATTGCTCAGTTAAATTTGCGTAAGATTGCATATGAATACAAATGAGCAAAAAAAAAAAAAAAAAAAAACCCAAACAATTTTGTTCAGCTGCTAGCAGAATCTTCCCTTCTGCAGCCAACTTTGACCATTCGGGGAAATGGGCAGCTATTCATCTGGTAGAGCAAGCCCAGATTAACTGACACCCAAGCAACCTGGGTGCATAATTTGGGATCAGTTCCCGAGAGTGATGCAATGCTGTAAAGTATCTCAGAGAACACAGAGAGTCAGGAACTCAGACCTTGTCAACAGGAAGACATTTTTATTATAAGAACACACAATAATCAGGCATTGCATATTTGCTGCTAAAATAGATGTAACAGAAAGGTTCTGAGGGCTGAGACTTTTGAGTTTATTTTATTTATTATTATTATTTCTTTTTTGCAGTCAAACAGGTGTTATTGACTGGTTTGTTTTATCCAGACATCGAGTCCTTCCCAAGGACCTGGGATGTCAGAATGTTATCGATATTATTGTTTGTTTGTTTTTAAATTTATATACCACCTTTCATTAAAACAATCCCAAGGGGCAGTTATATGTATCGCCACAAAATGTAGGCTGCTCCCAGTAAAGTTGCTTTTTGTAGTTGGTTCAGGCTGATGGTGATTTCTGTGGCCCCGATGGTGTTGAGGTGCTCTTCAAACTGTTTTGGAATTGCATTTAGGGCGCCAATTACTACTGGGATTATTTTGGTCTTCTTCTGCCACAGCCTTTCAATTTCAATTTGTAGATCTTTGTATTTGGTGATTTTTTCTGTTTCTTTTTCTTCTATTCTGCTATCCCCTGGTATTGCTATGTCGATTATTTTCACTTGTTTTTCTTTCTTCTGGTGTATTGTGTGGCAGATGTTTGTCTGTTTGTAGTCGGAAGTCCCATAATATTTTCACATCTTCATTTTCTGCAAATTTTTTAATTTTGTGGTCCCACCAATTTTTGGCTGCAGGTAGCTTGTATTTTTTGCAGATGTTCCACTGTATCATTGCTGCTACCTTGACATGCCTTTGTTTGTAGTCAGTCTATGCAATATTTTTTTTATTATTATTATTATTATTATTATTATTATTATTATTATTATTATTATTATTATTATTATATTCAATTTGCAGACCAACCTGATATATGGCTGGAAATTGAACTCTTACAAGACTCTCTTTGATTCAGCGGAGACCATGGTCAGCCTTCAGTTGGGAATCTTCAACTATGAAGAGGTACAACATTGGCCTTGCAGAAGCTTTTCTGATACCTGAGGTTGCATCAGTTTTAGCTACAAGCAACCATTCTTATTTAGCACCATAAATGCACATAGTGCTTGACAAAAGATAAGAGGACCAGTCCCGGCCCTTAGAAGATGACAGTCTAAGGTTTGACTTGGGATAGAAGAGAGGATGGGAAAATGGAAGCAGGGATAACAGGGGAGGAATATGCATTTATTTTGGGTTAAGTTACCACTGGATTTGGGACTAGGGGGATTGTGCCAAAAGCTTCACGGAAAAAGTAGGCTTTGAGGAGAGATCTGAAGGAAGATATGTGGAATCGTGGAAGTGTTCTGGTTCCAAGTGTGCACGGAACCAGCACCTGCCGGTTCAAAGGTGGGGGGATCTCTTTAAGGACAGGAGAGGGTGCTATTACCCCTCCCACCGCATTTCCTGCATCAGCACTGCCTTTTAAAACGATTCCAGCAGTGTACCTCCTTGCTGTGTTGCTTCCTTGGCACATGCAGCAGCTACTTCTGGTCAATTCTGGTCTGAGGAGGCACCAAGGTGGCAAGGAGGTACCCTGCCACCCCGCCAGACTGTTGTTCAAGGCAGTGCTGGCGGGGGAAATGCAGCAGGAGGAATAAGATCGCCCTCCCCATCCTTAAAGAGATCCCCCCCACCTTCGAACCAGCCGAACCGCTGGTCTTTCAAACCGGTTTGGAGGCCATAAAGGGCCTCCAAGCCTGTTCCATGCACATCTCTAGTTCCAGGCACGAGGAGGAGCAAGGGTGAGAGGTGGAGTCGTTTGAGGGAATAGGAGAGTTTTGGATGGCCGAAGGTAATGGAGCTGGAAGAGGGAAGGTCATGGGTAGAAATGTGTTGGGAGAAGGGCGGCCTCTGTGTGAGGCAAGGTGAGGCGGTCGCCTTAGGCAGCAGCTTATGGGGCACTAGTGAGGAGGCAAGATGCTCTTCTGCCCCTTGAATTTTTTAAGGAGGGGGGGGAGAAGGGTGCACACAAGAGGGGCAGCACTGGCACTATGCCTCAGACACACAGAGGCCTTGAGCTACCATGGTGTTGGGATATGAAGGGATGGACAAAGCCATGGTGGGTGGCTTTGTCAACACAAAGGCCTGGTGCACACAGTCATTTGAATCTAGGTTTCATATGGGTTTCCAACATTAGTGTGATGGTGTGGACCCACGCCAGCTTCAGGAGCTGTGCACCCCCTTGATTTCCTGCCATGTGTTAGCAAATAATGAGGGAGGAGGGGCAGGGAGTGATTGTCTGTGAGACAAGTGCTGGGTGGGATGCTTGTCCTTGAGCGATCATGGGAACCACCTTAAAGAATTTGCACTAGATCCCTGGAACAGGCAGGAAACCAGTAATAATACCGATATGAAGAATTTATGTCTGCATTATATAGCATAGATAGGTGGACCTCGTTACCCGTGGGGGTTCTGTTCCTGCCAGTTTCCGCAGATAACAAGACCTTAAGTCAATGGCAATTGGGGGGTTGGGTTCCTGGGACCAGGGACACCTGAGTTCAAATCCCCATTCAGCCATGGAACTCACTGGGTGACTCTGGGCCAGTCACTTAACTCTCAGCCTTATCTACCTCATTGGGTTGTTGTGAGGAGAAGCGTAACCATGTACACTGCTCTGGGCTCCTTGGAGGAAGAGTGGGGTATAAATGTAAAAATAAATAAGTGAAATAAAAAGCAGAAATAAGTGAAATAAAGTCCTGTGTTATGCTCTCCAGCTATCCAGCAATGCCACCCACTCCAAATTCTGCCGATTGTCCACCAAAAATCACAGGCATTTTTTTAAAACAACAACAATGAAGAGCCACAAAATGGCTTCTTGGGGCAAAATGGTGGCCGGAAATGACCTCGGAGGTCATTTCTGGCCACTTAGGAACCACAGATGCACAGATTTTAACCCTTTTTGCACCCACATATACCAAGGTTGGGTCTCCATTGCCCAACCATGGATACACAATACCACAGATGTCAGGTCTGAATGTGACAAGGTCCGCCTGTATAAAGGAGCACCCTATTCAGGGTTGAGCCAGAATGCACTTCAGCAATGCTTATATGAGACACCAGCTACTTGCAAGTTTTTAAATGTTTCACAAGTACTGTCCCTAAAAATAATGTCCCCTCTTCTCAGCAAAACATTTTCTTTATATACGTTTTTCAGGTCTTGGACTACAATCCTGTTTTGGGCTCCTTCTTAATTGGTTCCTGCATCATTTTCATGACATTTGTGGTCCTGAACCTTTTCATTTCCGTGATCCTTGTTGCTTTCAGTGAGGAGCAGAAACATTATCAGGTCTGTTCACATATGTACGATATGGATTGCACTCTTAACAAAACCAGTGTCTGCTCTACAGATAAGACTTTATGTTAATCAATGGGATGTTACACTGTTTTAATTACGTTCGGCATTTTGAATTCGCACTGGGGGACAAAACAAAGGGTGACACTACTGAGCACCTATAATCTTATGCACCTTGTCACTGAAGGACTGGGAAAAGCAGGGAAAACTGGAAAAGTCAGGAATTTCATTTAGAATCACAAAATCTACGTAACTTTTATTAAATGAAAGCTGTTGCAAGGACTGAATAAGGCAAAGGATAAATGATATTGCAAGTCAATAAAATTGCCAGCCGCTCAGATAGCAGGAACAATAAAAGCTTTCAGACCTAGCATACTAAAATGTACACTCATTCAGCTTCCATTCACTCAGGGCTGAATCCCCTGTTGAGCAAAGAGGCACCTTTTTAACGTGGTGATTCTCTTTATTGAGCAGGGAGAAGAGCAACTGGCCCTATCCATCCCCAGCACAGCATCCCTCCAGTGGCTGTTGCTGGTGCCAACCTTATGCTTCTTTTATTTTAATTCAATTCAATTCAATTCAATTCAATTCAATTTATTTATTTATTTATTTAAAATATTTATACAACGCCCCTCCAGTGCAATACTGCTCGGGGTGGCTTACAACAATAAGATAGACACAGATACAAGTAATAAAACTATTTTATTTTATTTTATTTTTAAAAAGTCAGATTAAAAACAACTATTAGGTTCAAATTAAGACTGAAAATTATAAAAAGCTAAAGAACCTACCAGATATAGCAAAAGAATGATGATGTTAAAAAGCCTCCTTAAGAATGTGTGTGTTAAGATGTTTTTTAAAAACACTGAGGGAGAGAGCATGGCGAAGCTCTACAGGGAAAGCGTTCCAAAGCCAAGGGGCCACAGCCGAAAAGGCCCTGTCTCTAGTCCCCGCCAACCAGATCTCTGTTAGTGGCGGGGTCATGAGATTGTGAGCCCTTTGGGGACAGGGGACCATTTTATTTATGGATTGTTCATTTTTCATTTTGAGAACTTTGGTTGAAGAGCATTATATAAAAAAATTCATAGTAGTAGTTGTAGTCCAGGTTCACTGGGCATGGAAAGGGGCAAGAGAAGTGGCTATAAAACAGGCCAAGGGTTTAGTTTAGTTGTCATTTCCTTTCAGATGGTAGCTTCTCCCAATGGCTGTTTTGTTGGGCTTGTCTCTTATCATTCAGCTGTAGGTAACTTGTCTTCCTGATATCTGTCCAACTCCCAAGAGGACGGTCATCTGCTGGACATCTTTTCCCTCATAGAATGCAACTTCTCTCCGGCTTGGTTAGGGCTTTGGCTGCCCAGCTGTCATTTAGGTCACATCATCACATTATTTAAGGATACTGTTTTCTTCACCCGATTCAATAAAATTGATGCTTTATTGCATGTCCTTGGCATGATACTCACGCGAGTGGAATTTTCCTCTCAGGCTTGTGAGACTTCACCAGTTCTGCTTTTTAGCTGCAAAGCACAGATACAATCCAGCCACACCCAGGACGAGCTCTCTGTAGAATGTCTCCAACCCATTTCCCCTACCTAACGATCTAGTAATATATTCAACACACAGGGGCTATTCACATGACCGCTCTCGCAGGCAGGTGGGGGGAAGGCACTTCAAGGAGGGTTCCACCTACCTTCCCCCAGATGATCGTGTGCAGCCCCTGCAGCATGCAAGAAAGCCGCACACCCACACAACCTGTGCGGCTCCTGTGTGAACAGAGTTCACACAGCTGCAGAGCAGGAGCATTCCCGCCTCTCCTACCTTGGCTGAGCACTCCTCCTACCCTCATCAAGACTGTGTGAACTAGTCTAATGTAATTCTGGCCCTGCCGGAAAACCGTCTCTGTTGCTGTGTTACAGTGTGGGGTCCTCATAGAGTAGGGCCCTGGGTGGATGCTCTCCTAGACCATCCACCCCCTTCAGACAGCCCCGGATAGCTTGTTTGGATGAGGTCCAATTTTAGCAACTTCTTTGCCTGTTCAGCTGGAGGTGATTTTTATTCAACCCAATTATCAAGAAAGCTGTTTTGTAAGGATGTGCGAACAGGTTCAACATCAAACCTTCAACATCAAACCTGTTTGGTCCGATGGTCCGATACCCTGGTTCAGTATCGGACCGGACCCGCTGCCCCCGAACTGAACCAAATGGGGGGCGGTTTGAGGGGGTGCAGAACCAAATTGGCCTGGCCTGGCCGAACTGGGCCAGCTGGTTTTGTGCACACCCCTACTGTTTTGCATATAGGGCTAAAATGTCCTTGATTACTGCTCATCTAGCATTCTTTGAAAGGTTAACATACTTTGAAGGAAGCCCTCCAACCTATTTAGGGTTGTGTTTCATTGCTGATAAAAAAAATAGTCCAGGAGATAAAGATTAGATTAGAATCTGAGAGCCAGCGTGGTGTAGTGGTTAGAGTGTTGGACTAGGACCAGGGAGTCTGGAGTTCAAATCCCTGTTCAGCCATGAAACTCATTGGGCAGTTCTGGGCTAGTAACATCTCTCACCGCTTAACGAACCTCACAGGGCTGTTGAGAGGATAAACATCACCATGTATACCACGCTGGGCTCCTCATTGGAAGAGCAGGATAGAACTATAAAAAATTTTAAAACAACAACACAGCTCAGTCACAGTCACTGAATGGTACTCCCTCTTTCCTTCTGCAAAATGGGAATGGTTTATAGTCAGCCACAGAAGAGAGGTTTCCTCTGAGGAATGCTTTCTAGAATACACACTACCACAGGGGTAAAATGCTTCGGCCTGGCAGGATTGTATTGAAAAAGATCCCCAGAATCTCAAACTCCTACAACGAGAAAATACACCTACTTTTTTGCCATGCAAATACAACGCTGTAGCACTATAATGCAAAGATAACATCCAAAAGAAGGCATCAGAAATGTGAACGGCACCTCGCTGTCAGCGCAGAGATGTGGTGTCACAACACAAGAAGTACGGAAGCACACTTTGCAGATCCGTAGATCTGGAGATCCGTAGATCTGGATCCGTAGATCTGCAGACACTGCTGTAGGGTTTAATCTGGAAAGCACCAGGATGAATCAGGAAACAGGTTTAGAAAGCGCGAAGAAGCCACAGAAAACCCGATCTTGAATCTAAAGAGTGATCTATAACTTTAAGTAGGACCTATTGAGATCTTCTTTTTCTTACCTGTATTATTGTGACTGCGAATCCTATACAACCAACAATGCATTGTTATATACATATTTGTAGCATCTTGAAACCTTTTCTTTTCCCCCCCAAGGCTTCCGAAGAGGAAGAGATCGTAGATCTACTGCTGATGAAAATTTGCAGTTTCCTTGGGATTAAATGCAAAAATGAAGCAACCTGTAGCATGCCAGGGGAAGACCTGGTGAGCAATTAACAACTGGCCGCCCAATGCCTGGTTTCCCATATCAATTTATGTCGCTTGCAGCTGCCTTTAGACAACGTGGCTCCCATGTTTGAGAAGTGCCCCAGCAGAACACAGAACGGAGGCTTCAACCCACTCTGTATTAACTATATTTGGAATTGTGACTTTACAGCTGTATTGACAGATTTGGCATGAATGGTGAAAAGAATCATAAAAATGATGCTTAATTATGCGTACTACCTTATTCCACTCTTATTCCATGATATAAAATAATAAACATGGTGCATCTATATCTTCTTGTTTAAAAACATGATAAAAACACCGTGTATCAGTTTCATTTGCAAAATGCTCTGTTTGGAAATACTGTATATTTAGAGGCTGAATCAGTACGGTTTGGTTGGCAAGTAAACAAGAGGCCTTAAAACCGATGAATACAATTATGAACTACTGTACTGCGATATAAATATAATAAAATAATGTCACACTGCATACGAACAGTGCTGTATTGCATAAAATGTGTTGCTTTGTGGTATAGGGGCATCCTCCACCTGTAGACACAAGTCACACATTATTCTCCCCTTTGCTGGTCTTGTGGTAGAAAGCATCCCCTTTGCTAAGTGGGGTCCACCCTGGTTTGCATTTGAATGGGAGACTCCATGTTAGAGCACTGTAAGATATTCCCCTCAGGGGATGGGGCTGCTCTGGGAAGAGCATTTCCATGCTTGCATGCAGAAGGTTCCAAGTTCCTTCCCTGGCCTCTCCAAAATAGGCCTGAGAAAGACACCTGCCTGCAACCTGGGAGAAGCCGCTGCCAGTCTGGGCAGACAGTATTCAGCTGGATGAACCTAGGGTCCGACTCGGTAAAAGGCCGCTTCCTATGTTCAATTCCTGGCATCTCCAGAAAGCCCGTTATGGGACTGGGACAGACTGAACTAGAAGAACCCACGGCCAGCTCCAGTGGTTCAGTTTGCATTTCACACAGGAGGACTGTGGCTCAGAAGGAGAAGAACATCTGCTTTGCATGCAGAAGGTCCCAGGTTCAAGCCCTAACATCTCCTGGAGAGCTGCTGCTGCCAGTCTGTGCAGACAATACCGAGCTAGTGAGAGAGAGCTGTGGTGGTAGCAAGCACACAATTGCCCCCTTTGCTAAGCAGGGTCCACCGTGCTTCGCGGCATTTGAATGGGAGCCCACATGGGTGAGCACTCCCTGTAAGAGATCCTGCGGCTCCTCTGGAAAGAGCATCTGCATCATGAAGTTCCCTCCGAGGTAGGGCTGAGAGAGACTCCTGCTGCCTGCAGCCTTGGAGAAGCCGCTGCCAGTCTGTGAAGACACCGCTGCGCTAGGCGGACCAAGGGTCTGGCTCGGGGCTGGGCAGCTTCCCTTGCTGGAGCAGCTCCGCCTCCTCCTCCAGCCCAGCCGGGCCTCCCCTCCCCGCCTAGGCCCGCCTCCTCCTCCTCCTCCCCTCCGGCTGGTGTCCTCCTCCGGCCCGGCCGCCTCTCTCTGGAGGAGCAGCAGCAGCAGCAGCCCCGCGATGGCAGTGGCGGCGGCGGCGGCGCGCGCGTGGAGACAGGCCGGGGCGCTCGGAGCCGCCGGCCTGCGTCGTCGCGCCTTCCTCGGCGGGGGCTCCCGGCTGGCTTGGGCCGGCAGCGGCAGCAGCCCGCAGGCCTCCGCCCCGGCCCGGGGGCTCCGCGCCAGCCCCGCGTTGCTGCTTGCCGGTGAGTCGCGGCCCGGGGGCGGGGAGGAGGAGGCGGCGGCGGCGGCGGCGGCGAGGGTAGAGCTCACCCCTCCGTTGCAGCCTTTGTGCTTGATTAGTGGGTGCGATCTCAATGTGGCAACGTCGTGTGTGTGTGTAAACGCGTGCCATGCAAGGGGCACAATCCGGCGCGGAGCTCGCTCTGCTGTGCAAGCGCCCCCCGCCCGCTTTTCCAATGCGCGCACAAAGCGCCGAGTCCTGGGATGCTCTTGCGCGTCGCCGCTGCTGCGCGCGGGGCTGTGCCTTGACGCCGCAGCCGCCGGCCGGCCCTTCTCCTCCGAGGCCTCTCCCAGGAGGCTCCCCGGGAAACGTGGCGCGCTTCCATTCGCAGCCTCGGGCGGGCCGGGCTCCGCGGCGCCCTCCTACGCGCCACTGCCGGGGCCGGAGGGCCGCTGGGTGGAAGCCGGCGGGGCTTACTCTCGAGTCGGCGGTGGGAGCAGGCCCCCGGGAGGAGCAGTGCGGGGACTGCCCTCGCGCAGCCGTGCAAAGGGTTGCTCTGTGTGTGTGTGTGTGTTGTGTGTGTGTATTGATGCTGTGTATAGCATTTCTGTATTACTTGCGCGGTAGTAGTGTGGTATTGTTTGGACGCAGGGGGTGTGTGTGTGTCAGTGTCCAGGGAGAGGCTGTTTTAAAGCTGCGAACAGAACTTCGTCCTACAGATATTACCTGGGTCCGGAAGGATGCAGTTAATTAAAATTATTTGGGGTATTTTGAATAGGTGGGAGCCAAAATGTCTTGCCCATTATATTTCTGTTTGGTTACTAGGAACATAGGAAACTGCCATATACTGAGTCAGACCATTGATTTATCTAGCTCAGTATTGTCTTCACAGACTGGCAGCGGCTTCTCCAAGGTTGCAGGCAGGAATCTCTCTCAGCCCTGTCTTGTTGGAGATGCTGCCAGGGAGGGAACTTTGAACCTTCTGCTCTTCCCAGAGTGGCGGCTTCATCCCCTGAAGGGAACATCTTACAGTGCAAACACTTCTAGTCTCCCTTTCGTATGCAACCAGGGTGGACCCTGCTTAGCTAAGGGGACAAGTCATGCTTGCTACCACAAGACCAGCTCTCCTCTCCTCTAAATTGTGTGTGTGTGTATTAGGGATGTGCACAAATCACAGTTCGTGCACCGATTAGAAGGGCAGTTGGGGCACCTTGAAGAGCGAGGAGAGGAAGTCCGTACCTGCTCCTCCAGCACTCGCTGGCTTCCAGCTGCGACACCACGCATCCCAGCACTCCTTGTGTGGTCCCCAGAGCCCTTGGCATAGCAGCAGCACACAAATGGCGTCTGTGCATGTGTGGCGGCCATTTGCATAATCAGCAACCATGCTGGCCACGCCAAGGGCCGCCACACCTGTGTGGCAGCCATGTGCGTGCCACTGCTGCACCAGAGGTGCTGGGAAGCGCAACGCCACAGCAGGAAGTAAGAGAGCGGTGGAGGTGGAGGTATGGACCGGCTCTCCTCGCTCTTAACAGTGTCCTAACTGCCCTTCGAATCGGTGCACGTATCATGATTCGTGCACATCCCTAATACCAACACACACTCGCTGTTGCTTCTGAGTACGTTTACAGAAAACTAGCTCTGCAGTTTGTATTGCATGGCTTTCCAGGGTACAGAGAGTGTGGGTCGGTACTCAATTCTTGGTGGGTGGCCAGAGCAGGGTCCGTGGGTGTGATCCTGCTCTCTCCTCTCCCATCACCAAGTGTTGAATATCCAGATGTTATGTTACCAGCACAGAGGTAGGCTTTCAGTGGAATAAACTATTCATCTCAAAAACCATCATGTTTCCCTTTATACCAGGGCTACTCAACTTTGGCCCTTCTGCAGATTTTGGCCTACAACTCCCACCATCTGAAAATCCCACGTTGTGCATCTGGTGAATGGTCTATGGTCCATGAAAGCTTAAGCCACAGTAAAGTTGTTTTTAAAATGCCACAAGACTCTACCAGGCCTGCTCAACTTAAGTCTCCCCCCCCCAAGTTGTTTTTGGACTACAACTCCTATAATCCCCAACCACAGTGGCCAATAGCCAGGGGCTGTGGGAGTTGTAGGCCAACATCTGCAGGAGGGCTGAAGTTGAGCAGCCCTGCGCCTGAGCTATTGTGAATAATTAGATGCATTCTCCTTGTGCAGGAGAACTCTACACTGGATTTGTACCCATGGGTGGTGTGTGTACTGGTGGGAACACTGAGATTAGGTCGCTCGTGGGGAAGATAGCTATCTTGAGAAGTAATTTGGGGAGTTAGGAGGAGGCTCAGAGAAGATGGGGGTGGAGGAGATGACATCTTAGAGTAGGACTAAGGACCTTGTGGATTTGGAGGTTGTATGCTAGCAGAAGAGGGTTGGTTTCAGCTGTACATGGCTCACCTTTGCTGTCACTAAAATTATTGACGTCCCGCAATTCTGATTGTGCGCTATTGTTCTGGATGTAAGAAGAGTCGTGCCGGATCAGACCAAACGTTCATCAAGTCCAGCATCCTGTTTGCCAAAGTGGCCGGCTGCTTGTCAACACAGAGGTTCCTCATAGCCAGTGACACGTGGCCGTTCCATGAATTTTGTCCAATCCCCTTTTAAAAAGCCACCTAACTTGTTGCCCGTCGTCACATCCTGGGCCAGCACATTCCGTAAATTATGCAAGGTGTGAAGAAAGCCCTTTATTTTCCTCTGTCCTGCATTTTTTGCCAACCAATGACTTCCCAAATTCTAATATTTTGATAGATGAAGAATAACATTTCTCTATCCACACCTTGCACAGCATGCATCTTTTTATAAACCTCTTATCATATCCCTCCTTAAGAGGGGACTAGGGTGAACCTGCCCCCTGCCTTTTCTCCTAATTTTGTTAACATATCGGTACCCCAAATCAACTCCCCACTTTTGTTGGTGCCCCCGACCCTGAACTTTTAGAGTGGCTACTGGCTTGTATCTGCTTTCTAAACTAGAATCTCAAACATTTTAGCCTCAAGAGCCATCTTATTTATTTATTATTTCTCTGTGTAAACAGCCATTTTTGGAAGAGGGATATAGAAATTGAATGAATGAAGAAAGTCCCCAATTATTCTGTTTGCCCTTTCTGCATCTTTACCCGCTCTGCAGGGTCTCTTTTAATATGGGACAACCAAAACTCAGTTCAAGGGTGGCTGCACTGTAGCTTTGTATGAGGGTATTATAATACTGGCAGCTTTTATTTTAAACCTCTTTCCTAGTAGTTGCTTCCATGGGGAAACTTTCCAATTCTAGACTTTCCAGAAAATCCATATTATCTTGACCCTCCATATATAAATAAGCATCTAAATAAGCAAAATAAATACAAACACACCTGTTCAACCATGCTTTTTGTAAATTAAAAAAAAAATAGTTAAATTTTTAAATTGTTCGGTGTTTTTAATTGGTGGCTTTTAATCTTTAAGGCTTTATTTTAATTTTGCTGTGAACTGCCTTGAGATACCGGTTGTAGTTCGTATATAAATATGCTAAAATAAATAAATAAATAACCCACGTCTTGTTACTCCAGTGTCTAGAACTTTGTACATGTGTATATACATACATGTACCATTAATGGCATAGACACCTTAAATCTTTTACCTGCAACATCTTACAGTAACTCCCTGTCCCCAGCACAAGTGTTTTGCCACTTTGGCCTAGAAATAAAAACAAAAACAACCATTAGACCTCTGCACAGTACTGAGCTATGTGCAATTCAGTGCTGGCATTGGGGTGCTTTAACAGAGGCCCGTCTTAAGAGCTCTTGGGTGAAAGTACTGGAAAGGGCTACACTTCCCAGCATGCCTTCCAAGATGATTCAGGGGCTCCAGAGATCTCCATTTCCCTCAAAGGAGTATTTAGCTTTAGCCAAACCTTCATACTGGCCCAATAAACAATTAGGGTTGATGGGAGCAGTGTTCCCCCTAACAGGGATTACCAGCTGTTGTTGACTACAACTCCTAGAATCCCCAGGCAAAAGTCATTGCAGCTGGGGATTCTGGGAGTTGTAGTCAACAACATCTGGCCTCCCTCCACTCTTTCATGAAATATGCCAATCTCAGTCCAGACTTTGGGTATTCCCAAGCCATCCTATAGTTCCAGTGCCTTTGCTTTGCAGAACTTCTATAGAAATTGGAGAAGTGATGGATTAGACCTTTTCCAGCTACCTTGCACAAGTGCATCCTGCAGATTCAGTTTTTCTGCTAGATCCGGTCAAGGGCTGCCATGATTGCTGATGTGCAAATAAGTGAAGCTTATGAGGGGAAAACAGTGAGCCTAATTTTTTTACTACTACTAGATTAGCATTACCACCTAATGGCGCAGCGGGGAAATGACATGACTAGCAAGCCAGAGGTTGCAGGTTCGAATCCCCACTGTTAAGTTTCCCAAACTATGGGAGAAACATGTGGGAAACATCCCTTCCTTCCCAGACTATAGGAAACACCTATATCGGGCAGCAGCGATATGGGAAGACACTGAAAGGCATCATCTCATACTGTGTGGGAGATGACAATGGTAAACCCCTCTTGTATTCTACCAAAGACAATCACAAGGCTCTGTGGTCGCCAGGAGTTGAAACTGACTCAATGGCACACTTTACTTTACTTTACTTTACATTATCATCACAGGTGGCCCTTCTTATTCACATGGGTCCCATTCTCGCCAATAACCGTGAGTATGGGAACCGTGAATAAACGAACCTTACCCCTATGGGGATCTAGGGGTTAGGTTCCTACACACATGGGGAATGTCTTACAGCATGCAGTCGCCCATCTAAATGCAAACCAGGACAGGCCCTGTGTAGCAAAGGGGGCAATGCGTACTCACTTCTGCAAGACGAGCTCTCCACCTTGGAAGCTCCCCCCGCCACCTTCTTTGCAAGAACCTTGGGAGACACCAAATGGCAGCTTGTACAAAAATTCACATCGACAGAATAAGGGATTTTGACATCAGGGTTCCAGGAGAACTTTTTTGCAGGGCAGGAGGGCAGCAAGAGAGACTGCTTTGTCCAGGAAGAAAGGGACAGAAATGGAAGAAAGGAAGAAACGGAAGAGCCATGCAAGAAGAAGTGGACAGAAATTAATGAGAAAGGAAGTAAAAGTAACCCTGAACACTCAAAAGAAAGATTTGCAGTACAGGAGAACCTTGTTATATGCGGATTCTGTATCCGAATTTTGCGTATTCATGGGTGTCCAATTGACACCCAATTTCAGTATTCGCAGATATGAAAGGGTTCAAACCCATGGATCTGCAGTTCCTAGAGGGCTGGTAGTGACTGTGGAGGTAACATCTGGCCACCATTTTGTCCATGGGAGCCATTGTGTGGCTCATTTCAGCAAACAAAAACAAAAAAAAGTGGGAAATCCACAATTTTGGGGGCCATTTTGGACTTGGGCGGGGGCATTACTGGACACCAGGAGACCCACGGAGCACGATAAGGCTCTTTATTTGGCCCATTTCAGTGGGTTTTTAAAAAAATGTCTGGGAATCTAACCCCCACGTTCCCATAGACTCAATTACTGATTATCCACAGTTTGATTACCCGCAGTAATCTGCGGAAACGGAACCCCTGTGAATATGGAGGTCCACCTATATTGGCAGAAAGAGATTTGCAGTTTTGGCCGGAAGGGAGGGAGAAGTCAGTCCAAATGGCCAGAGAGCTGCTTCAGCTAAGCCCAGGAGTGACCACCCCTGCCCCACACAAACTGCGTGGTGGCCAGGTTCCACCCCCCCCACCCCACTTGCAAATTGTTTGTTAATGCCTCGCAGAATGGAACATAAATGGTGATGGGTGTACAGATGGTTCTTGGAAGAACTTCTTCGTCGAATGCTTATCTGTGCAGCATTAGCTCGACACCCATTTTGTTTTAAGGTAAAGGTCAGGCTTTGGGGCTGCTCCAAGTGGAGTTACTTATTATATTTTGCTGCGGCTATAGTTTGCATTTAGCAGGTTTGCTGGCTTAAAAGGGTTGTTCCCCTTGATTTTAGTTCTCTCTGCTACATCCTGAACCTGTTACACAGTATGGAAATCCCATTCAAGTAATCACACTTTACTCAAGTTCAAACTTAAATTGTTGTCGGCCTTCTGGTGACTTTTAATTTTTAGGGACCTTTTAGGCATCTCCTTACTTACTTACCCTGAAGTAAGTCCTACCGTGTTCATGGGATTGCTTCCTTGTAAAGTAAAGTAAAGTAAAGTGTGCCATCAAACCGATTCCAACTCCTGGCACCCACAGAGCCCTGCGGGTTTATTTTAGTGGAATACAGGAGGGGTTGACCATTGCCTCCTCCCGCGCAGTATGAGATGATGCCTTTCAGCATCTTCCTATATCGCTGCTGCCCAATATAGTACCAGTGGGGATTCAAACCGGCAACCTTCTGCTTATTAGTCAAGCATTTCCCCGCTGCACCACTTAAGCTTCCTTGTAAGTGAGTTCAATACTGCAGCCTTAGTACAGTATTGCAGCATTGCATTGCTAAGGATAATTATAATGCTAGGAGGTACAGTCGATCATTGACCAGGCACAGCAGGGCTCAAGAAATCCCCTAGTCTACTTGTCTGTGATGAGTGAAAACTGATGCCTGATGAGTAATGTACCAACATAGCTTGAGAAAACAATCTGACGAGTAAAATGTTTTGGCTGGTGAACTGAGCCAACATCTCTTTACCCTTGGGGCAAATTCATTTTGTGTGGCTTACACTTTCAGAAAAGTTCAAGAAATTAAATATGTGTAATCGAATTTTTTTTATTAACATGCTTGCAAAAGGGAACTAAAATAACAGTTTTACATTTAGAGGGATTCAGTGTCAATAATTAATTTGGTTGACTAATTACCGTATATGGTAAATTTGAGAAATATCTTCAGCTTCTCATGGATATGATGTTATTTTTGAACTATTGATCTGATTATTGAGTGTAAAAAAAATCTGTTAAGAACAGTAACAGTTAAGATATGATTAATATATTCAGAATTTCTTCTAAAAAATATTCCCCCCTCCAAAAAAAACCCAACCCCTTTCATCGAGCATATTCCAGTGTAAAAGGTAGTGCATTCAGCTAATTTAAGTGGCAAGATTGTTTATGCAGTATTTGATATATTTAGGTAATTGTAACTATTTTTCACAAACAAACTCTTCAAAATAGATAATAGGTTTCTATAGCACAATGAAATGTGCATCAGATTGCAATGTTGGTTACTTTCAAACCAAATTTGATTACATTCCAAATTTGGCACACATTCAAATGACGATAAAATCTGCTTGCACTGGGGATAGTTAGGCCTTTATTTCTCTGAAACTGCGTGAGTCAGGCAGTGTTTATAATGGCTGACATCCTGACTAAATTAAGGAAATTAGTCTGAAAACCAGTCAGTGTATCCAAGGATGCACACACAAGATCATTTTACATCAGTTAATTAATTTCTGTATACCTTTAACTCAGGGTTTCTCAAACCTGGGTCCCTAGCTGTTGTTGGACTACAACACCCATCACCCCCTGCCACAGTGCCCAAAGGTTGCTGTGGCAGGGGATGCTGGGAGTTGTAGTCCAGCAACATCTGGGGACCCAAGTTTGAGAACTCCTGCCTTAACAACTCGTCATATATGCAATTTCTGCTAAAGAGAAGAAGGCTCTCCCTCACTTTTTTCAAGGCTTTGCGAGTGAAATGGACTTTATGGTGCAATAATAATTGCACTACAACTATTATTTTACAATTGCAAGAATAATTGGCATTTATGTATTGCTTTTGAATGCTCAAAGTACTTCACATTATCTTCAGATCACTGCTGAAGGATAACCATCTTGTTATCTTTATAACAGTCCTTGAAAGTATTACAGACACAGGGGGGAGGACCACCTAGTGATCATGGCAGATGCAAGATTCAACCTGGGGGCTTGATGATTTGGAGCTCAGTCTCACATCTCCGCTGGTGTGTTTCCCAAACTATGGGAAACTCCTATATTGGGCAGCAGCGATATAGGAAGGTGCTGAAAGGCATCCTCTCACACTTCGCGGGAGGAGGCAATGGTCAGCCCCTCCTGGATTCTACCAAAGAAAACTCCATGGCTCTGTGTTTGCCAGGAGTTGGCCAGAAAGCCGGGCATGCCGATGGCGGTAGGTTGGCCGGCCGGAGGTGCAGATGCTCTACGCCTGACCCAGCTAGTTAGATAATTAATATTGGCATTGCTCTACTGGATGATGATATTGTTTGGGGTTCTTTTTGAAAATCCGTTGACCAGTGCCACATCAACTCTCTAATATGCTCCGTTGATCTTGGGTACAGAACCAGGGGGCAATGCATTCTCACCCACACTCCATTAATGTGGATTGCACCAGACATGAATTCAATGTATAGAAGTGCAAAATCCAGTGATGTAATTCTTTTGGAGAGTTCTAGAAGCGGAACTCGTGTAGAATCGTCTTCTTCTCCTTCCGGTACCTTGCTCTCTTCCAAAGGTGCTGTGTGTGCGCATGCGCACATGCACATGTGTCTTGAGTGGGTGGGTGGAGGTGCTAATCTGCAATCCTTAAAGTTTATTTGTCATGCTATTCTGAATATGTTAAATCTGTATCTTTCTGCTTTATTATTACTTTATTGCAGGGATGGGCAAACTTGGTTCTCCAGCTGTTGTTGAATTACATCTCCCACCAATCCCAGCCACATTGGCTGGGGATGATGGGAGTTGTAGTTCAGCAACAGCTGGAGGGCCAAGTTTCCCCACCCTGGCTTTAGTGGGTGGTCCCCCTCTCTGCCAAAGGATAAAGTAAATGTGCATGTGAACAGGGTTTCTCAAAAGTTTTGATACTGTGACTCCTTATAATCAGGGGTTCTCAGGCTATGGGTTGGGAGTGGGACTCCCCTCCTGGGGGGGTCGCAAGCAACTTTAAAAGGGGTCACAAGTGAGGTAGGGGCCTTACCTACTATCTCATTATCACCCTGCTCCACCACCCGCAAAGCTGAGAGCAGGCACAGCAGTGGTACTTCCAGGGGCCAAAAGAGTTACATCCTGGGAGATGACCCCCTGGGGGCTCCCAACCCATGGTTCGAGAACCCTTGGCACACATGAAAGTGTTTAAAGTGTGGCTTGGATTTGGAATGTGAATGTTTTATGGAGGAATTTCGTTCTCATTTGAGGATTCTGAGCTAGGCAGTTGACACCAGTGACTCAGAGGCAAAAACCATGCTTAGAAAGAAAAGATATACTGAAGGCTTTTTGCTGAAATACCCCAATTGCTTTGTGTTAGCCCGTAGATTCACAGACAAGCATGAGTGGATATCCCTTGAAAATGGCATTGGAACCGTAGGAATCAGCAATTTTGCACAGGTACTTTCTCTTTCCTCTTTGTGTTTTCTTGCAAATTTTACATCTGTCAACCTGCTATTGGCCTTGATCTTTGGAGTCTTTATTATTCTAATTGCCTCTTCTGCATACACAGCCAAATTGTGGACTTGGAACTCAAAGCATGTCTAGAGAACACAATTGGTTGCTTCAGACCCACCCCATCACTTTGGCAGTACGCTTATGACTCAATGAGAATTGTGGCCCAGTCCAAGCCTTTATGGCTTTCTGTTGTTTTAATTGTGGATAGTCCTTATTAATGTCAGCATTTATGGAAGCAAAACGTTCCTTGTATTTGGGGCAAGGAAACTCCCAGGTGTGTGCTTACCTGCACACTTGAAGGTTTGACACAGGTATGCCCTTGAAACTGGCACCATGTTGTTCTAGAACCTAAAAAATGGTGCTAATACTTCAGAAATGTTTCCAGTTTCCACATAGGAAGCTGCCTTATACTGAGAGACCACTGGTCTGTCTAGCTCAGTATTGTCTATGGACTGTCAGAATTAGTGCTGTTACTCAGTTAAAGAAACACCAGTTAATGAAATCTGCATATGTGCAAAATGAAGTTCCAAGCAAGAAACATGTGTTGTTTTCAGGCCACATTCACCTGATGAGAAGAATTGTGGTGAAATAGTAGGGCTGTGCAGTTTCGCGTGGTTTGGTCCAAATTCAGTTCAAACTGGTTCAAAGTGGTTCAAAGCAGTTCGCAGTCAAACCACTCAAACCAGCCCGGTTCGAACTGGTTCAAGGTGGTTCAAAGCGAACTGGTTCAAAGTGGTTCGCAGTCAAACCACTCGAACCAGCCCGGTTCGAACTGGTTCAAGGTGGTTCAAAGCGAACTGGTTCAAAGTGGTTCGCAGTCAAACCACTCGAACCAGCCTGGTTCAAACTGGTTCAAGGTGGTTCAAAGCGAACTGGTTCAAAGTGGTTCACAGTCAAACCACTCAAACCAGCCCAGTTCGAACTGGTTCAAGGTGGTTCAAAGCGAACTGGTTCAAAGTGGTTCGCAGTCAAACCACTCGAACCAGCCCGGTTCGCAAGCGAACCGATTCTGCACATCTCTATTAAATAGTTAACAGCAATTGGTGAGCTCCATACGCTACTGTGGAGTGGGTTGTGAGAACCCGGATTTCCTGGGGAATCTTGGTTAAATTGCTGAAGTTCACCAGCATTTAACTGGGTTCAAATCTGTGCCTCTTGGAAGAGATTGCTTGCCACCTGCAGTTGTTATCACTGCTGCCACTTGTATTTTTGTTTAAATCTGCCAGACTAAATGACCTTTCAGTTTATCAAAATATGTGTCATCCCCCCCGCCCCCACAACAGGTAATTAAACCAATTAGGCAAGTAAACATTGCCGCTTTAATCAACATATTGGTGACAGGATCGCAATGCAGGACAATGTTTCCTGCGTAGCTGGTTTGGCAGAACTACTCCATGGCTGCTTTTCAGAGTTCGATTTTTTTAATGACAACTTAAAAATCGAACATTTTCCACCTCTCGTTTTGGAGAGTAGTCCTTGGGAACTGAAAAAGGAGTAATGCCTCACAGCCTATACAGGCGGAGATACACATTGGGGGCCTTGTTTAAACTCTTGTTTAAAATCCGGTGGAGTCGAACGTTTTGATAGCTTTTTCGTTCATAAACTGTTCCGGGACGCCTGTGCTTTCATTTCAGGAAGCGCTCGGAGACGTGGTGTATTGTAGTCTTCCAGAAATTGGAACAAAGCTGAACCAACAGGGTAAGTGTATGTGTGGGTTCCTCTCCCCCCCCCCACCCCCATTTTAATAAACCTTTGCCAGATACTTTGACTTTCAAATCCAACAATAATGTAGTCCTTGGACTGGGACCGCAGGAACTGCATTAGGTGCTTTCAAGAGCTGGAACCTGTTAGTGGAATTTGACCTGGTTTCCTTTGCCCTCCCCGCCTCCCCTTGCTATCTGACGTCACACCACCACCTGCTTTTAAAATGCATTTTATTTCGGAAAGCGGCTTATCGTAGAGCGTGGGCAGCCACTGTGTGAAAGAGAGAAGCCTTGCTTTAGGTGTGATCTTGGGATCTAGGCTTGTGTACGTATCGGTTAGTGTTATGAGCCCATTCCAGTGGTCAGCACTTTCCGTGGGGATGAATGCTCACTGTGATTCTAGGTCTGCACGGCTAGAGATGGAAAATAGGGGCTAGCATTGCAATACTATCAGTGGGCTGCCGTGCTTGTATTGTCCTGGCCAGCGGGCCTGTTAGAGTGTTAGACTAGGACCGGGAAGACTCGAGTTTGAAACCCCATTCGGCCATGAAACTCACTGGGTGTCTCTGGGCCAGTCGTGCATCTCTCGGCTTAACCTACCTCACAGGGTTGTTGTGAGGATAGAAATAGCCATGTACACCACTCTGAGCTCCTTGGAGGAAGAGCGGGATATAAATGTAATAAATAAATAAATAAATAAAAGGTTTGAAAGCGCAAAAGTACATTTTAGCATAATCCTTTGGGGAATAGCGATAAAGAAAGGGTGACAATGCAGAGAAAGCTCGTAAGTGCAACAAAGCTATCCCCTATTTTCCATCTCTGGGGGTTGGGCGGGCAAGACTGTTTATTATTTATTTGTTTAAAATATTTATACTCCAGTACACAACTGCCAGGGTGACTCACAGCATTAATAAAACAGATGCAATATAAAGTAAACAAAATAATAAGATTAAACAGGATAAAAGACCAGGCTAAAACCATATTTAAAAGTATAGATTTTAAAAGTTTGAAATGAAAAGTTATTAGTAAAAAGCTAAAAACTAAGAAACCTACCAGATATAAGCATTCTATGAGCATTCATTCCCTGAGGTGGTACCGGTGGCCAAAATTTGTGGACCTGGCTCAGATAAAGAGACGTTGCTTACTGTATCTGCTCTTGAGTCGAACTGGAGCCTGCATTTAAAGATGTGTCTGATAGTTTAACCCAGTGGTTCTACTGCTGAACCTGCACAATTTCTCTGACTACTTGTAAGGGGTAATTTGGCCACTCAGAAAACAGATCAATATTTAGTTTAACATTAGTAATCTTTGTAACCATTGCAGATAAACGCATGCAGTTTTAAACTGACTGATTTTCCTTTCTCCGGTTTTGTATTTCAGATGAGTTTGGTGCTTTGGAAAGCGTGAAAGCTGCTAGTGAACTTTATTCTCCTCTTACGGGAGAAGTAACGGAAGTCAACACTGCCCTTGCAGATAACCCGGGACTTGTCAACAAGTCTTGCTATCAAGATGGTAAGAGATTGCACTTTGCCTCTCAGAGGATTTCCATCTCTGAGGTCAGCAGAAGGCCAGGAAGGCAGCGTTGGAACTCCCCTTTACTGTATGATGCTTGTGGCAGTGAGGCCAATTGGTGGAACTGGTGTGGCAGCACGGAATGTTCGGTTGCTGAGAGAGCTAAACAGTTTGCAGTCTGACTTCAGTGAAGGAAACACTGTCAGTTTGGCTGGAATTAAAGCCCCTCAGCATGGCTGAGGCCTGTGATGTCCTTTACACATCACAGGGGCACTGTGGGGGGTGTTTTTCAGTGGCTTCACCCCAGTTTATTTTATTTTATTTTATTTTCCACCTGTATATCCTGGCTCTTCTGCCAAGAACAGAAGGTTATGTTTATCCTCACAGGAGCCCTGTGAGGTAGGTTAGGCTGCAGGATAAGTGGCTGGCCCAGAGTCACCTGGTGAGTTTCATGGCTGAATGGGGACTTGAATTTGGGTCTCCACTCCTCTAACCACTACACCATGCTGGCTCCCCAACAGTAATATCATCGTATTTATATAGCACTCACAGGGCTTCAAATGGTCTTTGTGGATTGTGGCTGAGGATGATGGGAGTTTTTATTTATCTGTCTATCAAATCTATTTATACATTTATATTCCGCTCTTCCTCCAAGGAGCCCAGAGCAGTGTACATAGTTAGTTTCTCCTCACAACAACCCTGTCAGGTAGGTTAGGCTGAGATGGAAGTGACTGGCCCAGAGTCACCTAGCGGGTTTCATGGCTGAATGGGGATTTGAACTCAGGTGTCCCTGGGCCTAGTCCAACACTGTAACCACTACACCGCTCTGGCTCCTTGTAGTCCAACAATGTTTAGGATCCTCTGCCTTACAAGAAACCTGTGGAGTAGGTCAGTAGTACTGTCTCAGTATTGCAGGTCCCCATTTGGGGCCTAAAACACACTCTCTTAACCACTGCAATGGGCCTCAGTGTTGTAGAATCATAGTGGTTTGAGTGCCCAACTTTAGTCAGTGAAGCATTACAAATTATTTTCCAAAATTTGTATTGCCAGCGTGAACAGAAACAACCAGAGTGCCAAGGAGCTATAGTATACATTGTTTTAAAACTGCATTCTTTCCTGGCTCACAGGTTGGCTTATCAAGATGACTGTGGATAACCCTTCAGAATTTGATGAACTGATGAATGAAGATGCTTATGAGAAATACATAAAATCAATCGAAGAATGACCTGAATGTTTAAAGTAAACCAATACAAGCTACTTACTTCAGTGTAGATTGTCCTTAATTAGTGGTGTACAGAAAGTCCAACTCTGAGCAGTCCATCAAGGAAATATACCAGGAAAATGTGCTGCCATTGAATCAAGTTGTACTTTTCTCTGAACTGTCCATAAGTGACTGCATATCAGAACATTGGCATCTCTTTTGCACACCTTCTGCTAATCACTGGATTCCCCCCCTCCTCACTTTAGCCTAGTAAGTGTAATTATATGATGTCAAAGTTTGAAGTTCATAATTGCACCTGGAGTAGAATAAACTTTGTTCCTAAAATAAATCCCAAGTATTGATAAAGTAGGATTATAACATGCAACAGCCTTAATTTCATAGCAGACAGGTTTTCTTTCCCCCCAGTTGTGCAGATTTCTTCAGACCTCTTCCACCCCGGTACACCAGTCTGCTTTCAATCAGGTATTGTCATATTGAAGCTGTTTCGTTGCCTTCTGAATTTGTGAAGGCTTCTGTTGATTGGAGCCAGAACTTCATGTTTTGAATTGAAAACTGCTGAGATGTGAACATTTTTCTACCGTTAAAGCTTACTGCTCTGCAGCAGAACAGATAACAAAAGTTAATAAAAAATCCTGACTTTACCGGATGTGTTTACTGTTCCCTTTTTGTGCTCCACAGTAGCCTTTCGTTGGGATTAATGTTTAATGATGATTTTTTTGTACTGTTCTGAGATGTGCAGGATTAGGTTTCTAGCTGAACCGAGCCAAAATGTTGCAATGCATTGAGCTGGTTGGAGCGTCTGCATTATGTCCTAAACTAGGGGGTTCTCAACCTTGGGTCCCCAGATGTTGCGGGACTAAATCTCTCATTGTCCTCACAATTCCTGGCCATCATTACCTGGGAAATTTTGCCAGTGAAAATTTTGCCAGAAATTTTGCCAGCACCACGCCAAACCAACATTTAAGTGGGATTGGTAATCTGGGATTTAATCTGCTTCCCAAATCCTGAGGTCCGAAATGGTACAGTCCACCCTTATTCTTCTGGGTATAAAAGGTAAAGTGTGCCCTCGAGTCGGTATTGACTCCTGGCGACCACAGAGCCCTTGGTAGAATATAGGAGGAGTTTGCCATTGCCTGAGTATGAGATGTTGCCTTTCAGCATCTTCTATATCTCTGCTGCCCGATATAGGTGTTTCCCATAGTCTGAGCTAGATAGACCAATGGTCTGACTCCGTATATGACAGCTTCCTATGTTCCTCTGGTCCCAGGTTCGATCCCTGGCAGCATCTCCAAGTAGGGCTGGGAAAGCCTCCTGCCTGAAACGTTCTTGTCAAAATAGTCATAGGAACAGAGGAGGCGACTTTATACCGAGTCAAACCCCTGGTCTATCAAGCTCAGTATTGTCTGCACAGACTGGCAGCGGCTTTTCCAAGGATGCAGGCAGGAGTCTCTCTCAGCCCTATCTTGGAGATGCTGCCAGGGAGGGAACCTGGAACCTTCTGCATGCAAAGCAGATGCTCTACCACTGAGCTAAAGCTGCAGCCCCACCCAAGACGGGATAGATCCTTCCATCAGGACATAATTGTAATCCATGTGTTCAGGTAAACCTTAAACTAAGGAGGGGGGGAAAGGGCATTGTGATGAATGGCAGAAGAAATTCCAGATTCAGGATGTCCTTTCTAACATTAAAGAAGCTTGAACTACATTATTTTATTTTTACACGTGTATCCCACTTTTCCTCCAAGAAGCCCAGAGCAGTGGATATGGTTATGGTCATTCCCACAACAACCTTGTGAGGGAGATTAGGCTGAGAGGTCAGTGCCTGGCCTTGAGTCACCCAGTGAGGCTATTCCCATGATCACTGGGAAGCAGGCTAAGGGAGCTTCGCCCGCTTTCCAGGGATCGTGGGAACCAACGGGCTCGCAGATGAGCCCGGTGCGCCCAAGGTGGCTAGCCTGCCTAATCACCCCTCCCCTTAGACGAGGTTAACGGAGCGAGCTCTCCACTAACCTCATCTTTTTGCTCGTGTGGTGCATGGTGACACATGAGTAGACCCCTGACTGGGAGGCTGCAGCCAACCTCCTGGGCTTGGGTGTCTCTCCAGGATGTCCCGCACACTTGCATGGGGCATCTTGGGACTTGCGGGGGCTACATGGTCCCCAATCCCCGCAGCCCCCGCCGGCTTCATGATGGAGCTGACAGATGTGTGGGTGGCCGATTTGGCTGCCCAGGGCTGCACTCTGATCGTCTGCAGGGAGAGCGGGCTTAGCCCGTTCTCCCTGCAGACCCAACAGAAGCTCTTCTCACGGATCGTGAGAAGAGCTTCAGTGAGCTTCATGGCTGAATGGGGATTTGAATCCATTTCCCCGGTTCTTAGTCCAGCACTCTAACCACTACACCATGCTGGCTCATTATTATTGCACCAGCATTGCAACAATCCTGTATGACAAGTCGGGATCATCCCGTCTTCTGGGCGTGGGATGGAACCAAAGCGAAGACCCTGAGGTTGTTCACGTGACCAGCCCTACCCTGGTCATGTGGTCTTGTGGTAGCAAGCATGACTTGTCCCCATAGCTAAGCAGGGTCTGCCCTGGTTGCATATGAATGGGAGACTTGATGTGCGGGCACTGCAAGATCTTCCCCTCAGGGGATGGAGCCGCTCTGGGAAGAGCAGAAGGTTGCAAGTTCCCTCCCTGGCTTCTCCAAGATTGGACAAGATTTTTTTATTGAACCAACAAACTACCAAAGCATACAGTACGTTGCCTGAGAGAGATTCCTGCCTGCAACCTTGGAGAAGCCACTGCCAGTCTGTGAAGACAATACTGAGCTAGATAGACCAATGGTCTGACTCAGTATATGGCAGTTTCCTATGTACCCGAACAGGGCTGGTTGTGAGCAGCTCCAGGATCACTCCCAATCCTGGCACGCCACCCTCAGGTAGCCCTGGTTTGAAACCTGGGCTAAAAGTGAGGTGGGAGGATGTCCATGCCATTCTAACCTCATACCCAGGTCATGTGGGCACTTGGACTGACAGCAGCCATGCTTACCACAGAGCCAAGGTGGAGGAGCGTCCCGGCAGCTGGGAGATATCCCTATGCCCCACACTGCTCGCATGGTGCATTGTGGGATATCTTCCTTCCCTCAACTCTTGTATGGTATGCTGCTCACTGCCCTGCCCCTCTTGTGGGTGCCTGGATGACAGGGCCCTGTTTGGACCCCAGATCGTGGGGGGGAAGGTAGGTAGGATCCTGCCTCCCCCTCCCCAGCCAGACCCACCGAACTGAAAGCAATCAAATACCTAGCTGATAAGAAGATTCATTGTAATATTGGTAGGATAGCAAAAGGCAGAAATGCAGTAAAAGTGACCCTATGGGTAATGATACAATTGACAAAAAAACAAAAACAACAGACTTGTAGAGCTCAAAGTTTTGAAAACTTCCTCAACCAAATGAAAAATCTGGTATTCTTACCCTGCTTTCTTACCCTGCATGTGTACCCCTGCTAGGAAGGGGTACACATGCCTGCAAGGCTCAAGTAATCTAATTGTGCTGACCAAAGGACTAAGATCTCTGAATAGAGCCAGACTGCCAGCATTAGCAGAAAACCTTTTAGAACTGTCTTGAGTTTTATTTTTACTTATTTATTTTACATATATACCCCACTTTTCCTCTGAGGAGCTCATTCATGCTTATTTTTATCCTGACAACAGCCCTGCGAGGTAGGTTAGGCTGAGAGAGAAGTGACTGGCCCAGAGTCACCCAGCTAGTATCATGGCTGAATGGGGATTCGAACTCGGGTCTTCCCAGTCCTAGTCCAACACTCTAACCACTATGCTATGCTGACTACAAAAGGTTCTGTTTCTGCCCGGTTCATTCCAAACTACACAGGACTCATGCAATATTTTATTGTAAAATATTGGTCATGTGAACAACCTCAGTGGCTTATTTAAGGCCAGCTTACCTTAAGTGGCACAGCAGGGAAATGGCTTGCCTAGCGAGCATGAGATTGCTGGTTTGTTCGAATCCCCGCTGGTATGTTTCCCAGACTATAGGAAACACCTATATCTCGGGCAGCAGCGATACAGGAAGATGCTGAAAGGCATCATCTCATACTGCGCGGGAGGAAGCAATGGTCAGTCCCTCCTGTATTCTACCCAAAGAAAACCACAGGGCTCTGTGGGCGCCAGGAGTCGAAATCGACATGACAGCACATTTTACATTTAGTGAGTTCTCAGCTCAACCTGAACCTTAAATTAAGCCATGATTTCCTTCCTAAGTGCAAAACACAGCCTGTGTCTGGCTTGGTAACACTTTGCTTCTGGCTTAATTAATTGTTTCCATTCCATTTCCTTTCTAAATTATCAAGCATGTGTCAACACACCTTGGGGTTTGTTGTTTGTCCTGGAGGGAAAATATTTTCTCAAGCCAGCGGTGTGTGAAAAAAGATACATTTTTGTTTGGCTTCAGTGGTAAGGAGGATGGAATTGTTGTTTTTATTACGATGTGTTTACTGCTTTTTAACAAGAAATGAAGCACAACAAAAACGATTCCTATCAGCCAATAAAATGGTGGCATCAACTGAACTCAACAACCAGAGGTTTCTGGCCTAGTCCATTTCAAGGACAAATATATGCAAAGCCCTTTGAATGGAAGGAGAAAAGCGCCGTATGAATAATGCCTGCATAATATGAGAAATTGTGACCCACAGTTCAGCTCAGCCATGTCATTAGACTAAAAACCATGTCATTAAGCCATGTCATTAGACTAAAAACACTTATTCTGAGCTGCTGGTGACCACTGTGCATGATGGCTGGTGGGCCATGTTGTGCAGGCCTGATTATAAATATTCGGTGCTAGTAGCAGTTACTAGCATGATTATTTATCTGCAGTATGAATATGCTACCAAATAGGCAATTCCCCCCCTGCCCGGCTGCAGCCTCAGACCTTGAAAAGCAAAGGTTTACATAATATAAGAACAGCCCTGCTGGATCAGGCCCGAGGCCCATCTAGTCCAGCACCCTGTTTCGCACAGTGGCCCACCAGATGCCTCTGAGAAGCCCACAGGCAAGAGGTGTGTGCATGCCCCCTCTCCTGCTGTTACTCCTCTGCAACTGGTATTTAGAGGCATCCTGCCTCTGAGGCTGGAGGTGGCTTATAGCCCTCACACTAGTAGCCACTGATAGAGCGGTCCATGAATTTATCTAAACCCATCTTAAAGCCATCCAGGCTGGTGGCTGTCACCATATCATGTGGCAGAGAATTCCATAGGTTAATTGTATGTTGTGTGAAGAAGTACTTCATAGTCTGCAGCCTGTTTGTATTGTCCTCCGAGCCTCTAGATCAGCGATTTTCACTATTTTTCAAGAGAGGGCCACTTTGGCAAAAGATTTCCCGCTGTGCTCGCCTCCACACAGTACTGCACTCTTCTCATTGCTGGGAGGGCTCTTTAAGAGAGAAGCAGCCTTCTCTTGAGAGCTCTAGGAGGAAAGGGCTGCACCGCCCAGCAAAGATGGTGGAGGGGCTCAGGGGGCTCAATTTCCCTTCAAGGACACCCCCTACTCCTTGCCAACTTAATAGTCTCCATCACCGTTTTTAGGAAGCCTGTCCAATCGTGGCTTTTTACCCAGGCTTTTATATGATTGTCTCCACTGCCGCTTCTTGTATTTTGTACTGTTTTTATTCTTGTGTGTTTTTTTAAAATCAGATTTGTTTTTATATTTTTTTAGTTCAATATTTGAATGTGTCTTTTTAATAATCTTGTTTTTAAATTTTATCGTGAGCCGCCTTGGGATTTTCTTAATGAAAGGCGGGGTATAAATTTAACAATAAATAAAAAATAAAATAAAATAAAATAAATGGTTGCTTATGCACGGTGCCAGGGGGATTGTGCAGAGTATTTGGCTTCTGCCGAAGTGTCACACGGCCAATAAATAATTAGGCTGGAAGCCACACTTAAGGTTGATACAGAGCTCCCCCACTGAAGACCAATGTCAGGTTTTTAAGCATATGAAAAACCCATATCTGGATTCTTTTGGTTGGTTTGTGGCCACCACTAGTCCTCAGGCCTTACAATGAAGAGCACTGAGCTAGATCAAGGATTCTCAACGTTGGGTCGCCAGACGTTTTTAGACTTCAATTCCCATAATCCCCAACCAATGGCCACTGGGGCTGAGGATTATGGACGTTGAAGTCCAATAACGTCTGGGGACCCAACGTTGAGAATCCCTGGTGTAGATAATAGTCCGCCACATACATAAGAGTGAGTGTTTCACTCCCTCCTGTAGAGGGTGCTGGTGTGTTATCAAGCAACAGGTTTGTGCTAAGAGCATCATTTCCAATTTCCCTTTTCTTTTGCCAGTTTGAGTAAACCACACAATCCAACAGATGGCTATGTGTGTGAAGCCTATTGACCTCCATAGGTTTAAGGATGTTTATATTGGGTTGTGGCATAAGGCTGTATATAAATGGTGCCTTTTGAGAGATGAGAGTGGTATTCTAGAACAGGGATTCTCAACATTGGGTCCCCAGATGTTGAGAATCCCTGTTCTAGAACTACTGTATTGACCCGAAAAGAAGACAACTCTGAATTTAAGACAACTCCCTTAAAAGGTGGAGGAGAAATACACTTATACCTGCATTTGCTCTAAAAGAACAGGACCAATGTTCCCCCCAACAGGGATTCGCAGATGTTGTTGACTACAACTCCCATAATCCCCAAGCAAAAGCCATTGCAGCTGGGGATTCTGGGAGTTGTAGTCAACATCATCTTGGAATGCCTGTTAGAGGGAACACTGAACAGGACTCTGGATTTGAGATGACCTCCTGATTCCTAATATCAAAAAGATTTTGGGGGAAACCTAAGTCTTGGATACCGTAAATAATTATTTGTAGTACATATTTGTATTTTTCCCCCTTTTCTGTCATGAGTTATGGTTTTGCAGGTAGCACTTCAGGCGGTACCAGGGGAAAACCAAGATTAGCCTTCCCAACCAGAAGCATGACCAGCAATTTTGTCACTGTCATGGGCAACTATTAGGTAGTGTCCACGGTGAGTAGCAAAGCTTTTTTGGAACTTTGGTGTTTTGTTTTGAAATGTGTTGATAGATGTAAAGATAGATGCCACATATGTAATCCTTTTACAAGCCAAAACAGTGCCAACACTTTATCACTCAAGAACATTTCCTTCCTTTTGAAAGCATCGCTTCAGAATGAAATTGACTAGACCAGAAATGTCTGGTAATCCGGTCCAGTTAATTTCATCATTTCACTGGCTGATAGGACTCTAGCGGGAGAGGCTGCAATTTGGAAAATGAAATAATCAGGCTTCCCCCATGAGCCCCACATTCAGTGAGGCTTTCTCTCTCTCCTGTTTTAGTTCTACAGTCATCAAGTGAAACAGTGCTGGCAGTAATGTTTTAAGGCTCCTAGGCCATTTGGAGAAAAATCCAAGCTTTGTTTCAGGGTTATCAGATTATTGAAGACGTTTTGTGATGGGCATGCTGAAAAAGAAAATGTGAAGACTAACCATGGAATCCTCCATGGCTCCTCTATACCAGGGATTCTCAATGTTGGGTCCCCAGATGTTATTGGACTTCAGCTCCCATAATCCCCAACCAAAGGACTCTGGGGCTGGGGATTATGGGAGTTGTAGTCCAATAACATCTGAGGCTTCAACATTGAGAATCCCTGCTCTATACAATGATTCAGCACATATCTATAACATAGGAAGGGATCAAGCCCAAGGCCCATCTAGTTTGCCCTGTTTTGCCCAGTGGCCCACCAGAGGAGAGGAGAGCTGGTCTTGTGGTAGCAAGCATGACTTGTCCCCTTAGCTAAGCAGGGTCTTCCCTGGTTGCATATGAATGGGAGACTTGATGTGTGAGCGCTGTAAGATATTCCCCTTCTTAGGGGATGGAGCTGCTCTAGGAAGAGCAGAAGGTCCCAAGTTCCCTCCCTGGCAGCATCTCCAAGGTAGGACTGAGAGAGATTCCTGCCTGCAACCTTGGAGAAGCCACTGCCAGTCTGGGTAGACAACACTGAGCTAGATGGACCAAGGGTCTGACTCAGTATATGACAGCTGTTCCTATGTTCAGCTGTCTCTGGGAAACCCACCAGGAGATGAAGGCATGCCCCCTCTCCTGCTGTTGCTCCCCTGCAACTGGTATTTAGAGGCATCCTGTCTCTGAGCCTGGACCTGTTCTCTATGAATTTATCTAAGCCCCACTTAAAGCCATCCAAACTGGTGGCCATCACCACATCCATGGCAGAGAATTCCATGTGCTGTGTGAAAAACTACTTCCTTTTGGTGGGTCCTAAATTCCCTGGCCATCATTTTCACTGGATGGTTCCAGCATTATGAGAGAAGGAGAGACATTTCTTTCTCTCCATTCCTTCACACCCTGCATAGGTGTTTTTAAAAAAAAAACAAAAAAAAACACCACCTTTCTGATGCTCTGCCTTGACCTCATACAAAACCAGTCTGAGGGAACAGAAGGTGTTTGCTTTGGGGCTCACATCTTCCCTTGGATAGTCTTAATTTTCAATCAGCTGCAAAACACTCACTGCATCCTGCTGGGAAAATATCAGACGCAGCTGACAGAACCATTATTTCCAAGTGGCTTCCCAGGGAGCATTCTGGAACAAATCGTGTGCGCTCACTCCTTGAAGGCTTAAAAAAGCAATCACTGGGAGTAAAAGCACAAAGGTACAGACAGTCTCGGTATTCAACACCCCACATCAGCCAGGAGAGATGGAGGGATGGATTGAAGACGAGGTGGCAGCTGCATTCTACTACTACAGATATTTATGTGCAGCTCTTCAACAAATAAGGGTCTTTCCCAGCCCTACCAAGAGATTAAACTTAGGACCTTCTGCATTCAAAGTAGATGATCTATCACTGTGGATCTAATGGTTGTGCCATCGAGTTGGTGTTGACTCCTGGTGCCCACAGAGCCCTGTGGTTTTCTTTGGTAGAATACAGGAGGGGTTTACCCTTGCCTCTTCCTGCACAGTATGAGATGATGCCTTTCAGCATCTTCCTATATCGCTGCTGCCCAATATAGGTGTTTCCCATAGTCTGGGAAACATACCTGCGGGGATTCAAGCCAGCAACCTCTGGCTTGCTAGGCAAGTTACTTCCCCGCTGTGCCATTAGGTGGTGGATCTGAGTATCTAATACCCCTAGTATTATAATTATATCGGTAGCTGCCTTATACTGAGTCAGACTCTTGGGCCATCTAGTTCAGTATAATTTACACTGACTGGCAGCAGCTCTCCAAGGTTACTGCTAGGAGTCTCTCCCAGCACTACCTCAGATTCCAGGGAGTGAACCTGGGGTCTTCTGCATACAAGCAAGAAGATGCTCTTCCACTGAATTATGGCCCTATCCCCTAGAACACAGACCCGGATCAAATTTACCAATTTCGCCTTATATACTCTTTGCCAGTTTATATAACACTTTTCTACAATAGTGCTGTAAATTCCCAGGACTTGCTCCCTCTGTATGTAAGCTTCCAAATGTCAAGTAATGTGACTCTAGGCAACAAACCATGTATGCACAGATGGAGAAGATGCTCAGATGTGCATGTAGCAGAGTTATCATTGCGTAGTTCTGAATTTTCCTTTCAACAACGACAACAACAAATATTTATATACCGCTTTGCAACAAAAGTTTCCAAAGCAGTTTACACAGAGAAATAACAAACAAATAAATACGATGGATCCCTGTCCCTGAAGGGTTCACAATCTAAAAAGAAACATAAGATTAACACCAGCAACAGTCACTGGAGGGATGCTGTGCTGGGGGTGGATAGGGCCAGTTGCTCTCCTCCTGTTAAATAAAGAATCACCATGTTAAAAAGGTGCCTCTTTGCCCAGTTAGCAGGGGTTCAAGAAGCCCTGGCTTGCTGGTTTTTACGGGGTTAAGTAGCAGGTTGGCACAATTTGGGACCCATCCAGCTGAATGTAGCCTGTCACTCATAGAGGTCATTCACACAATAAAAAACTGTGTTGTACCCAGGTCCGTAGGGAGGTCAGCAGCAGCCTGTGTTTGCCCGCCACCGCGGCCCCCTCTGCCCCGCCCCCTGCACCTGATGTCAGGGGTGCGCACCTAGTTTGAGAGCAAATTCCCTGCCAGCGCCGCATTCACAGCACGGCTCTCCCTGCTTTAAAATGGAGACGCATTCCCAGGCAGGCTGGGAAGCCGGCGCTCAGCTAAGCGCTGTCCGGGAATTTGCTCGGAAACAGGAGCCGCATCCCGCTTCTGAGCAAAGGCCCACCCCCTGTGTCAGATGTCAGACCCAGGGGGCGGGACAGGGCAGGGTCACAAGGCACGGCCCTTGAGGGATGTGGCCTGGGTTCTTTGAACCCGTTCGGGCAATGGTGGTTCCGCCCCTGGTTGTACCCGGGTTTGGAAGCTATGTGTGTTCCTACTTTTCAGTTGTGTGGAAGCAAAGCTAGAGGAAAATCTGGGTGGAAGTGACTGTGTGGAAGCAAGATAGGAGGAAAAGCTACCCAGGTTCTCTTCCTCCCTTGCTTCCACACAATCACTTCTACCCAAGTTTTCTTCCTCCCTTGCTTCCACACAACTGAAAATTGGGAGCACAGACAGCGCCCATGCTCGGGTAGAACACCGTTTCTGATTGTGTGAATGCTCTCATAATCTTGCAGCCTCAAGAGCTAACTGACCACCTTCCTTTTATTTGCAGACCCAGGCAGGCAACAAAAACAGGAGCCTGATTAAACTCCTGCCTTCGGTGCCTGCTGAGCTGCATTTGGCTGGGCGCACCATCGGTCTTGCAAGCTTTCTAAATGGGTTTTGTTGTGGAACAGCTCCAACGTTGCCTTGTGCCAGATAAGCAAAGAGTCGCTCCAGGTCTAACCGGGGAGAGAAATTAGTAGGGCTGCATCCTTTAATCAATTAATTGGTAAGAGTAATGTATCAAAGCCCTTTACTTTAATGTATCAAAGCTGAAAAGACAGCCCTGTTTGGGTAACACATGTTGGAAAAAGAAGACCAATTATTGTAACATAGATTAAATTTAAAATAAATTAGCATAAATTACAAGGATTTTCACATAAGGGCATTTATTGATTTTATCTAGCATATTTGTCTACTGCCCAAAACTCATGTCTCTGGGTGGCTTACAATAAAACAACACAGATTAAGAACAAAGTTGAAACATTAAAACAATTTAAACAATAATAGATTTTATAAATCTAATTAAAGGCCTGTGTGAATAAAAGTGTCTTAGCCTTTTTAAAAGCTTACAGAAATGGGGAGCCTCTTATTTCGGCAGAGAGAGCATTCCAAAGCTGCAGGGCATCAACGGAGAAGGCCTGTCCCTCAGTAGCCACCAGACAAGATGGACCTCCCCAGATTATCTCAATAGGTGGCGGGGTTCATAACGGAGAAGACATTCTCTTAAATGGGACTGTAGCTCAGCGGAAGAGCATCTGCTTTGTCTGCAGAAGGTCCCAGGTTCAATCCCTGGCAGCATCTCCAGGTAAGCCTGGGACGGGCCTTCTCCACTGACGCCCTGAGGCTCTGGAATGTGCTTTCTGCCGAAATAAGAGCCTGCCCATTTCTGACAGCTTTTTAAAAGGCTAAGACACATTTATTCACCCAAGCCACACAGAGGCCCATTGCGCTGGTGCGGCGGTCTCCAAAATGGCCGCCGCACCGGATGAAAGGCCCAAACGGCTGAACAAGCCAGTTTGGGAAGCAAGGGAGGCCAGCAGGGGGAGGGGGAACCTCTGTGGATCTCCCTGCTGCTGCCTCAGAGAACCCACCCAGAGGGGGTAAATTTAAATTTTTTTAAAAAAGAAATTTTTTTTAAAGAAAAAAAGCCCCCGAACCCCCCGAACGGGCCAGTGGGGTTTGGTGCGGGTTCGGACCGAACGGGGTGGTTCAGTTCAATCTCGAACTGTCAAACCAAGCCGGTTTGCACATCCATAACCAAGGGTCTGACTCATTATAGGGCAACTCCCCATGTCCCTATGCTTTTCATTTGTGAGCAGGGTCACCAAGAGTGTCAATGAAGCCTCCCCGTGTCAAATTAAATTAGTGCTAAGCCAATTACTGCCACAGCTTTGTAGACTAAGCTGTGGGCGGTCGCACATCTCCCGGTCTCAACCACAGGACAAGTGAGAAATCTTGCCCCCTTTTTGCTCGGTGGCGCTAAGCCAGCTGACCCCGAGGATAAAAGGTTCTCTCTTTCACTTTTCTTCCTGTTACAATCGGTGGGATTTACCAGGTCTCAGATTAGAGCCTGCACCACACCGTGACAATGACTTAATCAAGGCTGACATTTAAAGGGCACCCAAGGAAGGAAGGCCTCCACACACCACTGGGAACAGCTTTTTAACGAGTTGTGCTAGTAAGAACTAATCAGCCTACTTTCTTTTCACGGTCTCTACATCTGGACTTAATTTGGTGCAAATTGAGGTCCATAAGTTAGACCTCTTGCACCTCAAATGTCCATGTGTCTGCTGTTGGAAGTGCTGTCTCATGTCTCAGTGACAGAGGGGGACAGATTAGTGAGTCAGAGGGCTAGAGGGGTCAAGACATTGGTCATTCCTTCTCTACTGCTCTGACACTATCCCTTTGAGATGTAGATTGCTACTCTTAGGGACTTCCTGCCTGCCTTTCATTTCCTTTCCCCCTTTTTCTTCCCCCTTGCAACACACATGCTCCTCTCTCCCTGCACCATGTGTGCAGAGATGCAGAAACCATCCCTCTGCATCTAGCTAGCTAGCTAGATTAGAGATCCTCTCTCTCCACTTTCCTATCTAGAATGGAGTTCTCCAATAAAGACTCCTTATATTGATTTGAAACTATGAACTGGCTCCAAGTTTCTTTTACTCTCAGCAGACACCCATGCCTGGGCAGACTCCGCAGTGTTGTGCCTCAGTGCACTCTGCTGGAACAGAAGGGTATCTCTTACCAGAAAGAATTCCCAGCATCCGCCATCTTGGATCGGGGTGGATGTCATTATTACAAACTGCACCACTGAGGTGTTCCTATGTGTCACTCACTACAACTGTACCAAATTTGGTTCAAATCGGTTAGACACTCAAGTTAGTGCACTTGCGCCTCAAAGGAACATAGGAAGCTACCAGATACTGAGTCAGACCATTGGACCATCAAGCTCAGTATTGTCTACCCAGACTGGCAGCAGCCTCTCCAAGGTTGCAGGCAGGAATCTCTCTCAGCTCTATCTTGGAGATGCTGCCAGGGAGGGAACTTGGAACCTTCTGCTCTTCCCAGAGCGGCTCCATCCCCTGAGGGGAATATCTTACAGGGCTCACATGTGGTCTCCCATTCAAATGCAACCAGGGTGGACCCTGCTTAGCTAAGGGGACAAGTCATGCTTGCTACTACAAGGCCAGTTCTCCTCAGAAGGAGAGCAGCTAAGGGATTTGCCTGGCTTCTGGGAGACTGGAGGGGTCTTCTACCTACCTAGTTGCATTGGCTTCTTCTTCTTCTGGTGTAGAGGAGTGAGTGAAGGAGGCGTCTTTAATCAAGGGAGGCCTTTTAAAATCATTCTAAGCTATAGGACCATAATATACTAAGGCTGTATTATCTGACACTTTGCTGTAAAGCTGCAACCTTGGAGAAGCCACTGCCAGTCTGGGTAGACAATCCTGAGCTAGATGGACCAAGGGCCTGATCTAGTAGAAGGCAGCTTCCTCCTTCCAAATGGCCATGGAATGCACTGGATTTCCAAATGGACAATGGCTATTCCTTTGGCCCTTTGGAAGGAACCAGGGCTTTTCAGTGGGCATTCCCTGTCATTCATTTTAGTACATTCACTGGAGCATCTGCTTTGCATACAGAAAGTTTCAAGTTCCCTCCCTGGCAGCATCTCCAAGAGAGGGCTGAGAGAGACTCCAGCCTGCAACCTTGGAGAAGCCGCTGCCAGTCTGTGAAGACAATACTGGGCTAGATAGACCAATGGTCTGACTCAGTATATGGCGGCTTCTTATGTTCCTAACTTTTTCCTGGGGCATCGAACACTGCTACGAGGCCCCACCCCACACATGCTGACTCACCCCCAGGGACGGCCCTGCTCCCCAACATCACAAGGAGCATAGGAAGCTGCCTTTTACTGAGTCAGACCCTTGGTCCATCTAGCTCAGGAATGTCTGCACTGACTGGTAGCAGCTCTCCAAGGTTTCAGGTAGGGGTCTCTCCCAGCTCTACCTGCAGATGCTGCCAGGGATTGAATCTGGGACCTTCTGATGCAAGACGGATGCTCTGCCACTGAGCTATGGCCCTATCCTCACAAAGATGGTTTATAGGAACAGAGGTAGCTGCTGTCTGCGGAGTCAGGCCATTGGTCTGTCTAGCTAAGTATTGTCCACTCTGACCGGCAGCCATTGTCCAAGGTTTCAGGGAGGAGCCTTTCCCAGCCTTATCCAGCGATGCTGCCAGGGACTGAATCTAGGCCCCATCCCCAATCTCAGATCTGTAAACCCATACTAAGCACTCAGGAGTGGCACAGATTATATTGATCTGCAGCATCCTTCTGACCAAGATATTTGCTTCAGAGTTAAATAGGGTTTGAAAAAAAACCTATAATTATCTTATGCCCGATCAATCTCAGATCCATTTCAGAGCCCTTGGCACGACTTTTGAGGTCACAGCAAGAGAGAGTCAGAGTGAGAAATTACCAGTCACATTTTATATGGCATGCAAAATATGTGGGATCTGCCTACGTGACTCATGCTTTATTGGTTCATCTTTTATTTAAGAGTTACACAGAGCTGCAAGCTAGACACAGCCTCTCTCACTCTCTCTCTTTTGGGGTAGGTTTCTGGCTTCAGCCACCTTTGCTACGATGGCTAAGAAGGCAGACTTTGAAAGAGGTGCCCTTCACTTAGCCCTGCACATCTGTTACTTTTGCATCAAAGCACTGCAGACGCACATTTACAAGATCAGGCCCCGAGGAACTTGTATTCATAAAATTGTCTCGTTGCTCCAAAACAAAGATAGGAGATTAAATACAGACAGAGGAAGGGGACTCTCTGGATGAGCAAAGATTAGAGGCTACGGTTCATTTGCTCTGCCTTCCCCAAAAGGCTAGGAGGAAGGAAGAATGGTGTCAAAGTAATTAAGTAAGAGGATATGATAATTAAGTCATGGGAGACCAACCACTGAGGGTTTTTGTTTTTGTTTTTGTTTTAAACTACAAATCAAGAATGAAGATTCAAGCCTGAGGAGTCCTAATGGTAAAGAGAAGGAAAGGGTGCAGGGGAAGCTTGTTGTGGGGAGAAATGGGAGGGGCAGCCTTACGATCCCCCCCCCCCCCACAATACACTTTCTGTGCCTGTGTACTTCAAACTACGTTATGATTGTCTTTCAGGAGCAACTACGGACACTTCCGGAGGGGTTGCTCTGTTGCTTAACTCTTTTTGTGTACAGAGTTCACAGGATATCACTATCCAGCCGTTATCCACCAACATTTCCCCTGTGCATAAATCATAGGAACATAGGAAGCTGCTGTATACCGAGTCAGACCATTGGTCTATCTCACTCAGTAATATCTTCACAGACTGGCAGCGGCTTCTCCAAGGTTGCAGGCAGGAATCTCTCTCAGCCCTATCTTGGAGATGCTGCCAGGGAGGGAACTTGGAACCTTCTGCTCTTCCCAGAGCAGCTCCATCCCCTGCTGAGGGGAATATCTTGCAGTGCTCACACTTCTAGTCTCCCTTTCATATGCAACCAGGGCAGACCCTGCTTAGCTATAGGGACAAGTCATGCTTGCTACCACAAGACCAGCTCTCCTCCCAGATCAGCTCTCCTGGACCCCAGATGTTTTTGGCCTATGATTCCAAAAGCCATTGTGGCCAAGGATGATGGGAGTTGTAGTCCAACATCTGGGGGGGTTGGGTAGCCTTGGGCTACTGCACCCCACAAAGCATGGGGTGTGACTGCAAGTGGGAAAGCAATGACAGAACAGCTCTAAAAAGAACTCATCGAGGCGTGCCGTGTATTGCTAGTCATAGATTCATCACCAGCTGACTGTTTTTGCAAATAAAGAACTAGGCATGTGTATCATTTTAATTGCAGTTTTATCTCGCTCTTCCTCCAAAGAGCCCAAGGGCACATTCTTCCCACCCTCAGATTGCATCCTCAGAACAGCACTGTGAGGCAGGCCAGGCTGACAACTTGTGACTGGCCCAAGGTCAGCCCCCAAATCCAATCCTTAAGCCAGGGATTCTCAGACTTGGGTCTTCAGATGTGGTTGGACTACAACTCCCATCATCCCCTGCCACCATGGCCCCAAGGGGATGATGGGAGTTGTAGTCCACCACCATCTGGGGAGGACTCCAAGCTGAGAACCCATGCTCTAAAACCATACTGGCTTCTGGCTATAGGTACATATTTCCAAAGACACATATCCTTTTTTATTTGCCGGGGGGGGGGGCAGAGAGGAGTGGCTGTTCTTTATTTGCTAACATTATTGCTATTGTTACGATGAGGCACTAAAAACGTGGAAAGAAAAGAACACCAGATGCTTTCAAATGCGGTTATGAAATGGGGCCACCTGATTATAGCCAACGGCCATAATCGGCCAGGTTTAGCCTGATCTTAATGTTCCTTTAATGGTTGCTGATGTTTTTCTAAATGAGCCAGCTACCTGCAGGGGACGGGTGTCCAAAGCCAGGCCTCTGCAGGCCCCTGTGAGAAAAAGCAGCCTGCTTTTTGCAGCCTGAACATTGGATGTGGGAGAGCGATTTGCTGGCTGATGATGTCCCTTAAGGCACATTTTATTCCTCATAATCAGACTTCATCTGGAGTGTTGCATTTGGTGCCTTTTATTTGTTCCATGTTTATCAGTGTTCTCTCTAACAGGGAGAACAATACAACTCCCAGCATCCCTAGCTGCAATGGCCTTTGGCTGGGGATTCTGGGAGTTGTAGTCAACAACATCTGGGATTCCCTGTTCGAGGGAACACTGGTTCTCTCTAATTTTTTCCATCTGTGTGCAGAATGAGTTTTATTCTGAGCGGCAGTATCAAGGCAGCGTCCATTCGTAATGGGGCCTTCTTGATTCAACCTGAGCGGGATCTAAATTGAACTGAGCAGACATCCCAAAACTTGTGAGCACACGCACATGCGCACACCTTAGAGGGAACACTGCTGTCTCTCCCGTTCTTCCTCCAAGGAGCCCAGTGTGGCTCCTAGTTATTTTTATCCTCACAACAACCCCGTGAGGTAAGTTCGGCTGAGAGAGATGCAAGTTTCATGGCTGAACAAGGATTCAAACTCGGATCTCCCCTAGTGGCCCCACAGTCTAGCCACTACACCCGCCACGCTCAGCGGCTGCAATATTTTGGGCTGCCCTGTATTTAAGGACCGGACTGCAGGATGAGAAGATCAGGGCAGCTGATCAGGAATCTCTGCATCCATCTGCCAGAAAGTACATGTCAATATTTAATCAAGCAGCCTTTGTTCTGCATCCTATCCTAGATTAACATTTAATCTATGTTAAATGTATCAGGATATACATTGCTCCCAGCAGCAGGTGAGGCTGAGATGGAGTTCTAACAGGAGGGATACAAAGCAGGTCTTTGTAGAAACCAGCCAGGCCTGGTTTCTGAATGATCCGAAAATGAGACGTCAGGATGAAGGCAAGTGAAAATGGGAGGAGAGCTGGTCTTATGGTCGCAAGCACAAATGGTCTCCCTTTGCTAGCCTTGCCATGCCCCCCGGAATCTAGGGTAGCCCATAGATTTTGTCTCCTCCACCTGGCTGCAAAATTCCACCCGGATTTACACGGATTTCAAAAGCACTGCCTGGATTGCCCAGATTCTACTCTGGATCCAATCCCATGGGAGGGCAGAGAAGGAGGGGAAAGTGTACAAATCTGCCCAATGAATAAAATATGCAAATTAGTTGCATCATAATTTGCATAACATGCAAGTTAGGCCACCCGGATTTGGGAAGCTTGAATATGGCAGCCCTACAGCACAGCGGGGAAATGGCTTGAGGGCCAAGACAGAAGTTGCCGGTTCGAATCCCCGCTGGTATGTTTTGTTAACAATGGGAAACACCTATAGCGATATAGGAAGATGCTGAAAGGCATCATCTCATACTGGGTAGGATATGGCAATGGTAAACCCCTCCTGTATTCCACCAAAGACAACCACAGGGCTCTGTGGTCGCCAGGAGTCGACACCGATTCGACAGCACACTTTACTTTCCCCCTTTGCTAAGCAGGGCCTGCCCTGGTTTGCCTTTGGATGAGAGACTACTTGTGTGAGCACTGTAAGATATTCCCCTCAGGGGATGGAGCCACTCTGGGAAGAGCAGAAAGTTCCAAGTTCCCTCCCTGGCAGCATCTCCAAGATAGGGCTGGGAGAGATTCCTGCCTGCAACCTTGGAGAAGCCGCTGCCAGTCTGTGAAGACGATACTGAGCTAGATGGACCAAAGGTCTGACTCAGTAGAAGGCAGATGTTCCTATGTACAAGCAGGGGTGGGGGTGAAAGCACCTACTGCAAAGCAGCTTGAAAGGTCTCAGTTTTATTACTGCAGAGGATGATTCAGGAATTTTATAGGCCATTCATTCACTAGTTGTGACTGCATTTGCAATCTCTGCTTACACTGCTGCTCATAATAATAGTAAAATCTGCCCTTGGGGAGAGAAAATAGCGAAGGAATCACGGAGCCTAAGAGTTGAAGGGCAGCATTCAGTCCAGAAGCCCTGCTTCATGCAGAAAATACAGAGTTAGAGCATCCATAATAGCTAGCTGCCTAGCCTCTGTCTGAAAACCGCCAGCAAAGGAAATGGTAATACTGATGAACTGCTGTTATAATTAAGAAATCCATATACTACTTCCAAAAGAGCTCAGAAATGCTATGGACAGAGAACTGGAGTGCCAGTGAGAAGGACTGGCAGATTCTCCTGCATTCTACCAAAGACAACCACAGGGCTTTGTGGTCACCAAGAGTCGACAATGACTCGACAGCACAACTCTAACTGGGCACAGCGGGGAAATGCTTGACTAACAAGCAGAAGGTTGCCAGTTCGAATCCCCGCTGGTATGTTTCCCAGACTATGGGAAACACCTATATCGGGCAGCCGCAATATAGGAAGATGATGAAAGGCGTCATCTCATACTGTGTGGGAGATGGCAATGGTCAACCCCCCTTGTATTCTACCAAAGAAAAACCACAGGGCTCTGTGGCCGCCACAAGTTGACACCAACTTGATGCTGCAACTTTACTTACAAGCAAACTAGTCTTCAGAAAATCTGACCAAAGATGTGTCTGCCCTTGCAGCCAGCAGATAAGTCAGAGAGAATTACTGGTTTTCTCTTCAAACAAAGATTTTATCTTTAGATAAAAATACATTTTCTCTTTAAACTGAGACTGCCCTGAACAAACATGGTTTCTCGTGGCCACCACCATTTTGCACCATTCAACTTTAATGACAATTAGTAATTACATGTTTATAAATACTTTTTCACCATCGTAATAATACAACCAGTGGATAACGTGTTAGGTAGACGTTAATGCTGTCATAAGGCAAGATATATTACATTTGTAGTAACTGGCTTCAGAAAGAGTAAAAGGCATTAATAGAAAATGACATGAAATAATCTTTACAAAAATCTGAGAACTACAAACCAAACTTTGGAAGTACAAACATTACAGAATTCAGATACCAGTTCACGTTCAGCAAGTAAGACTCAACTATGAATAAAGTCAAGGTGGATGGAAATTGGTAACCAAAAACGGTGTGTAATCACAAACTGTGTGTGTTGATACTCTAAACAATTTAAGTTAGACTCCATTTTGGTTTAAGCCAGTGGTTCTCAAACCTGGGTCCCCAGATGTTGTTGGGACTACAACCCCCATCACTGCTGTCACAATGGTAAAGGCAGTTGTGATGGGGGGGTGATAGCAGTTGTAGTTCAATAGCGTCTGGAGACCCAGGTTTGAGAATCCCTGGATTAAACCATTCCAAAGGTAGAAAAATAGGCGGCCCCAATCCTAGAACCAGATGACTACAGATACTTATATAAAACAATGTCTCACACCCCAATCCTTTGCATGTTTACTCAGAAGCAAGTCCCACTAAGTTCATTGGCACTTACTTCAAAGTGTGCATAGGTCTGCAGCCGAAGACAATTTAGTAAGAGTTAAATCTTCTATTGAACACATTCCTGCAACTTTAGCTTACACGACTGAGCCCATCTGGCTAAAGTATGTTATTACTTTTTTTAAAATAAAAATAAATCATTTAAAACTCTTTGTCTAAGATAAAGGAGTTGGGTGGTATAATTAGTAACTTTAGCCGTCACTCCTACAGTGGACGATCACACAATCTGCAGTATAATTGCACTATAAATCCATATTATTAAAAAGGCAAGAATTTGGACTGAAGCAATGCATTTTGCTTCGGAGACAGGAACTTACCGAACTTTGCTGACGAGTTATTGTTTCAATATGGTGTCTGTTTGAGTTCTGATGTCACTATTCTCCTTCCTGAATCCTTTGTGGTAATAATTCTGCTCAATACAGAAACATTTAAAACTGAAGGCACAACCCAGCCTCATTGAGTTCAATGGCAGGGTGGGGGCGGGGGACGTAAGCATGTGCTTAACTCAGTGGCTGACATCCAGAGTAAATTACTCATGAGTAGCCCCCATGAAATTAATGAAGTTAGTCACTTGCCCCACTCATGAGTAATTTAGCCTGGATGTCAGTCACTGATCTTCGGTGGCGTTTATTGCACAATCCTATGCATGCTTACTTATAAATCCCACTGTTCAAAGGGACTAACTAAGAGTGCATACATAAGATTGCAACCTTAAATGTGCCAAACTCTGGCTGGATTATACACTAACTTTTTCAAGTTCACACTTTCTTCTTATTATTATTTTAAGTGAACAGATTATATTATTGCATAGAAAAAATCCCTGGAAAAAATATGCATCCCTTCTGGAAGTGGAAAGTATTTTTGGATTTATTTAATAGGACAAACCTCAGGCATTCTAATGGTGCACACTGAATGAAAAAGGGTTACCTATGCTCTTTGGAATTGCTAGTGTATCACTCTCCTAAAGACACGTATGCATTTTGCATGCTAACACTTAAGTCAATGACAAGACGCTACTGGTTTTGATGTTATCGTGAGCTCTTTACAGAAGGTTAGCTTAATGGTACAAAAATGCTTTTCTGGAAGGGCTCGGAAAAGACCATTTAGTGCATTTGCAGTGGTATATGTGATGAGTGGAACCAAGGGGTCAGCCTTTCACACAACATAGAGGTTGCACATGAGATACAGTTATGACACAAGTTTATTCAAGTTTTACTAAAGAGCCGTGCATATTAATTAAAAATGGAGCAGCAACACCCTTCAGAGAAAAAGTTCCTTTTTGTGTGTGAATGCTCAAAAGTGTGCAAGAGAGTTTAACCCACAACCCAGAGTGCCAACGCAGCGTAAGAGCGACACACATTTGTAACATACTGAGCGCAGAGTCATAAAAAACTAGAATTTGCCTCCATCTAGAGCACACACAGGAATACATATTAGAATTACATCTGCATAAAAGTTGCACAAATATATATTATACTATGATCTATGGTCACATTATTGTTTTCTAGGCTCATGACTAATGTGGTTTGTAGAGATGCACAAGAGACATATCTCACTGCAATATCTTTCAGTACAAGAAAAGGGGACGGGCGGAGGGGGAGCTTTAAGTCCTCTGGCTCCAGAACATTGTTCTGACCATAGGAAAAAATAAATGCTAGCAAATAAGTTAGCCTATGTTCATGATATAACCTCACCTCAAAGTAAAAGCCAGAAACGCGTTCTTAAGAATGAAAGAAACTGTTCATATCCGATATTGTCGTCATTATTCTTGGAAGGCACCGAAACAATCTGAATTTATGCAGATTGACGTCTGGTTTTAGAAGAATATCGACTGAGCAGATTTTTGCTGCAAGGTTTTTTGCTGAACCCATGCTTCAGCTAGCTGATAAAAGACCAGTGGTTATGATGCATGAATACACGTATTCATTTGGAGGTTTCTATGCAAGCGCACCCGAATAGCTATTCTATAGCAAATGGATGCCGTAATAACAAGCCGCCACAGCTACAACGAAAGAGTCACTTAAGTTAAATAGCATAATTATTACACCGCAACCGAGAAGGTCACCTATCTTTTAGTAACTCATTTTGAATTCAGACTCCTGGGATGCTATTACATGTAGTTTAATACGTGGCCGTGAGCTGTGTTACCTGAGTACTGCATTGGCTGCAATTTTACAAACTATATGGACCGAAGCAACTGGACAACATATTGCACATATCCTAAACATGGCACGTTTCATAAAGCTACATTTGCTTTTCACACCATCGGCAGTAAGCGGTTCTCATTTAGGCAGTCAAAAAGGATCTCCCAAAAGGAAAAGAGAACCTTAACTCAGTGGTTTCACTCCTGGGACAACTTTGGGGACAATTTCCCACAAGGACAGGTCGAATGAGGAAAGCCCCAGCGTCTGCCATGGAAACCCAACATATTGCAGAGGATTGTGGGGCATATTCAGTTCTCACAGTCCCATGTTGGCCTTTACAACTGCTCTGCATGAGCTAACCATGCACCCCACAACACACTCAGTGCCCCTCTGAGGTGGCACAGTGCAGTGGGATTGGCAAGGTGAGCAAACTTAGGAACATAGGAAGCTGCCTTCTACTGAGTCAGACCAGTGGTCCATCCAGCTCAGTATTGTCTACACAGACTGGCAGCGGCTTCTCCAAGGTTGCAGGCAGGAGTCTCTCTCAGCCCTATTTTGGAGATGTCAGGGAAGGAACATGGAACTTCTGCCCGCAAGCATGCAAGTGCTCTTCTTCCCAGAGTGGCCCTTTCCCCACAGAGCTCACATATGTCGTCTCCCATTCAAATGCAGACCAGGGCAGACCCTGCTTAGCAAAGGGGACAATTCATGCTTGTCGACACCGACTCAATGGCACACTTTACCTTACCAGCTCTCCTACCGCTGGCCAACATGATGGAAGCAATGTGGAAAGGAGCATCGTGTGGCTCCGGGGAAGCTATTTGCCACCTTAAGTGGTGCAGCGGGGAAATGCTTGACTAACAAGCAGAGGGTTGCCAGTTTGAATCCCCGCTGGTACTATAGCAGGCAACAGCAATATAGGAAGATGCTGAAAGGCATCATCTCATACTGTGCGGGAGGAGGCAATGGTCAATCCCTCCTGTATTTTACCAAAGAAAACCACAGGGTTCTGTGGGTGCCGGGAGTCAAAATCTTGACCAGAAGCTATTTAAAGGCATTTCTACCATCTGGTTATGTCAGCCACCCTCTTTTGGGGAAGCTTGCTGACATTACTGATTACTTGGCAACCCCTGATATGCTTCCAAGGAAACTCTGAATTCCCCGGAACACAATTTAAAGACCACTACTCTAAATATTGCTTTGGGGAAGATATTCTAACATTATTAGCAGAGGATGTCAGGGAAGTGCTGGTTTGTGTACAGATAAAGTTACAAGGGCAGCAAACAATTTCTCTAAAAAAATATATTGCATTTTAAAACACCCATGCCTCCCTGGTGGTGGGGAATATATATATATATTCTACCTTGGATATATATATATATATATATTCATTCATATTCTACCTTGGCAATATATAGCATCTCTACAAGCAAACTGTACACATTTGGTTTGCAAGGTGGGTGGAGTTTCCACTTATGGCAAAAGCAGGTTCAAGCCCAGCTCTGTAAAAAACTCTCGGTGTATATAAAAGTGCTTCTTGCCGCTCTGTGTAGGCAAAATCATTCCGTTCGTGTCTATCTATCACAGTGCTAGGTAACAACCTCAGAAACGTATTTGACTGTGTACACAGACTGCAGCTAGACAGAAAAGTGATTCTTGTTGATGTTACCGGTTCTCCGCCATATTAAAAGAAAACACTTTAATAAAATTCTGTACACACAAAACAGACTGTGTTACTGATATTATCCTACTGTTCAATTATCGTGTATATTTAGAGTCAGTTCTTTAGCTGTTTTGTCTGCAAGAGAAAATGTCCATTCAAAGAAGGGTTGGAGCCTACACAAGTTTCCCAACAAGCCAATGAAAGGACATAGGCTGTAGTTGCAAACAGAATTAGATTTCTCTTAGAAATCTACCAATTACACTTACCTAGAATCCTGAAAATATTTATGCACACATTCGACTTAAGAGCTAAGCATGTGCTCAGACCAAACAACATACGACTGTTACTGTAAACGGTTGCATGTTAGTCACCGTACATTCAAGAGGCCTGTCTACATCCTCCCCAGAGTGGCCCCACCCCCACGGAGCTCACACATGTGGTCTCCCATTCAAATGCAAACCAGGGCATACCCTGCTTAGCAGAGGGGACAATTCCGGATGCCAGCGTGGCATCCGGAACTAGAAATATGAAGGTTTGACTAGTGTGGAATAAAGTGGAACCGTTACTTCTCGTGACTTGGAAATTATGATTTTATTAATGCAGTCTAAAAATCGCATTTGCCTTTTTTGCTGCTGCATCAAATTGCTCCCTCATGTTCATCTCGTGATACAACAAATATTTATATACCGCTTTTCAACAAAAGTTCCCAAAATGGCTTACAGAGATATAAATAAATAAATAAAATGGCTCCTGTCCCCAAAGGGCTCACAATCTAAAAAAGCAATGTAAGATAGACACCAGCAACTGCTGGAGGGATGCTATGCTGGGGATGGATAGGGCCAGCTGCACTATTCCACACTAGTCAGATCTCATATTTCTAGTTCTGGCTACATCCCCAATCTCCCTTTCACATACGGTACTACTTACAAGCCAGATACCCCTCATTCTATACCTGAGCATTTGATCCCCGCCCCCTTAAATGCACAACTTCGCTTTTGTCTCTGCTGATTTCCATTGTGTTAGTTTCAGCCCAGTTCCCCATTCCATCGAAGTAATTTGGAATGTTACCCGTTCTCCAAGACGTTAGCTATCCCTTCCTGTTTTGTGCCCATGAAAATTAAGAAGATTCCTTCCACCCCTTCATCTAATAAAAATATTGAAGAAAACCAGACCCAGAACATAGCTCTTGTGGCACCCACTCAGAACCTCCTTCCACTTTGATGAGCCATTAATGAGCACCCTTTGACTACAAATTGTCCAATCTGTTGTGAATCCATGCAAGGGCGTTTTCTAGCCCACATCTGACCAATTTGCTAAGCAAAATATGTGGATTTCTATACAATGCTTCGCTGAAACCAAGTGAAATGACATCTGTGACATTCCCACAATTCACTAAACTAGTAATATGATTAAAAACAAAAACAGGAAAATAAGATTAATCTGCTGGAACAGAAGTCATGTCTTCCAAAACAACATATTTCCCTAGGCTTGCTATGGAACATTTAAGCCCATTGACATTTGAAAAAAAGTACTCAAAGTGTTTTAGAAACACCACTAATATGCGTACTTAAGCAGTAATACACCCACGCTTTCAAATATCACGGCCACCTTTTCCCCTTTCTGCTTCTACACTTGAAGCAGCCAGGTATACAGGAATCAAACAGGGAAGCTTTTCCTCTCACTCTGCCCTCCATACCAGGAACATCCTACCCGCTGCTTAATATCTTCAAGATGCCGTTAAAGAGATAGGAGCAGGAACGCAAAATAAAGATGGCAACACAACAGGGATGTAATTCAGCAGCCCAAATCATAAACATTGGCCTACAGGAGGAGGAAAAATCACTGAGTCGTCTCACGGAAATTAGGAGGATACGCTAGGCAATGCCCTTGCCTTTTAATTCCAACTAGCTGGGCCGGGCGCAGAGCATCTGGGCCTCTTGTTCTCCCCACTCCTTCCCCCCTCCCTCTCGATTTCCCCTCTGTTCTCAGCTCCCTCCCTGCTGCTGCTGTTTACATTCCCTGCCTGCCCAGCACCGCTGCTGCCTTCTTCTCCCCCGCCCAACCACCTGGCCGCTGCAGTTTTTTGCCCACCTACCTGGTGCTGCCACCTTCTTTCCCATTGCCTGTCTGCCCCCATTTTCTTTCCCCGCCCCCGCCGCGGTTTTCTTCCAACGCTAGCCAACTACTGCCATTTTCTTCCCCCGCCCACCTGCCACCATTCCCCCCCACTTTTCTTTTCCCCATCGCCCTCATCTGCAAGCCTGTCCGCTGCCGCCTTCCTCTCCCCTTGCCGGCAGCTCGCTCGCGAACTCTCGCGAGAGCTGCCACACATGGGATTAACGACAGGCACGCCTTAGAGATATATATAGACGGGGGGAGAGGGAGAGGGAGAGATAGGACAACTGTGAATAATTTTGCTCATCTTGCCAGCCACTGTTTGCTGGTTATTAATGAAAGAGTGCACCAGTACAACTCTTTGTGATACATCTGATGCTCAGACATAGATTTCAGTTCCCTGACCAAAGCAGTGCAACCCAATAACTATGAGAATGATTACAATCCATGAGCCAGTACATGTGCTGGGGTGGTTGATACCATCTGTGGGTACAAACAGGGCACAGAGACAATGGAGTAAGGGAGGATAATAATTCCCCAGCCGCCACTGTCTGGGAGGGCCATATCAAGGCACCCCCTCACCCTCGGCATGGCACCTCCTTGCCCCTTTCTGCACTCAGCCAGTGGATGAAGAGCTCACCAGCTGAGAGCGCAAGGCACACCCCTCTGCTCCTTAGCTGGTAAGCCCAGCCAGGCAGCGTTTCAATGAAACGCTGACTGGGGAAGATGGGAGAGGGTCCGTTCAGACTCTCTCCTGGGCAGTGGCCTCACCCCTGCATCTCATGTCAGATGCAGAGGTGGGGCCAATACTGGGGATGCAGCCCATCAGCCCCTACAGAGCTTCCCCAGTCAGCGGTTTGTGGAATTGCTGACAGGCAGCTCGTTTCCCTGCTTCGCATGCACTCATCAAGAAATGGCATATCTTCCCTAAATGCCTGCCTGGAGGCGGTAATGGGCTGGATGAGGGATAATGAACTGAAATTGAATCCAAATAAGAGGAAGGTACTGACTGTGGAGCCACCTAATGGTGCAGTGGGGAAATGACTTGCCTAGCAAGCAAGAGGTTGCTGGTTCGAATCCCCACTAGTATGTTTTCCAGAATATGGGAAACCCCTCCTGAAACCCCTCCAAAGAAAACCACATGGCTCTGTGGTCACCAGGAGTTAACAACAACTCAAGGGGACTATTTTACCTTTATTTTACTGACTGGGGTGGGAGGGTCAAGACCCGACAGATGGTTTAAATCTGACTGTTCTGGGTGGGGTTACATTTCCCTTGAAAGATCAGATACATAGCCTGGGAGTGCTCCTGGACTCAAAGCTCTCCCTGCCTCAACCTCTTTCTCAGGTTAAGGCAGTGGCCAGGAGCACTTTTTATCAGCTTTGGCCGATACGCCATCTACATACATTTCTAGAGGTAAATGATCTTAAAAGAATGCTACATATGCTGGTAACCTCCAGGATTGACTACTGCAATGCACTCTACACGGGACTGCCTTTGTACATAGTCTGGAAACTACAATTGGTGCAGAATGTAGCAGCCCAACTGGTCCCTGGGACAACACAAAGGGACCATATAACACCAGTTTTGAAAGAACTGCATTGGCTGTTGACGTGTACACAAATTGTGTACCCCAATGTCATTGTGATTTTTGACAAAGGTCTACACTCCTAGAGATGGAAAACAGATGATAGAATTGCAAGACATCTGGCTGTCAGTGTGTTCTCCTGCTTTTACTGTCCTGACCATCAGGCCTGCAGTGGTCAAATTTGCAAAGGTGTTTTAAAAGCTTTCGAAACTTGTAAACACACACAAACTACTATAAAACATAATTTACGTTGCTGGATGAATGGAAAAGAAAATTAGCAGGAACGTCCTCCAAAGAATACGCCATGGAAAGCTGTACAACAATTTGTTCAGTGGTACCCTAACCCTTTCCTCTGTGCAAAAATGACTGCATTTTTACCCTAATCCTTGGGGGGGGGGGAAGCAGAGAAAGCTGTAAGAGCAACAACAATGTGATCACCTCTTTTCCAACTCTAGGACGGGCAGATGTTGCCAAAAAGGACTGTAAGCATTTGTCCTCCCAAACAGTAACACTAGCCCAAATCTGTGTGCCCAGCTCATGGACTATTATTTTCGAATGGCTCCAGAAGAAAAAGAAGTGCTTAAACTATTCTAAGATATTTTGCCTTTAGGTCCTTCTCATAACTGCAAACAACTTTACCACCGGTAATATTTCTTTTACAAGAAAAGTTGATCTCAACACCTTCTGCTATAGCAAATACAACAGCAAATAAAATAAGCCCCGATGGTAACAGACAGTAGTCAAAGGTGAGTTTTAAATAGCAGCAATAAGGATGTGCAAACTTTACAACGTTTTTTATGATCATAACTTGGGACAGACTGGCACAATTTGTCAACCACTAGGCCAAACGCAGGCTACCTAAGTGGTGCAGCGGGGAAAGGCTTGAAAAAGAAGTGGAAGGTTGCCGGTCCGAATCCCCGCTGGTATGTATCGGGCAGCAGCAATATAGGAAGATGCTGAAAGGCATCATCTCATATTGCATGGGAGAAGGCAATGGTAAATCCCTCCTGTTTTCTACCAAAGACAACCACAGGGCTCTGTGGGCACCAGGAGTCGAAATCGACTTGACGACACACTTTACCTAGGCCAGACACACCTGCCATGGTTAGCAACCTTTCAAGCACTTGCAGTCCCAGGCGGGCAGCAAGTATGAAACTGGTCAAGCACCCCTTGTGCCACAGCTGTTGCCTAACACATGATGCTGACCTGGTCTAACTCCTCAACAAGCAGCTCCCGCTCCCCGCCCCCCAACCAGCTGGAGGACTGTAGCAGCATGCTTATTGAAAAACTCCAGCACAGAAAGCAAGCAAAAACAGGAAGGTTAGATGAAAAGAACTTGAACTTTAATTTTTGAAAAGGGCTTCAAAACATTCCATTCATTTTTCTCTCTTGTCTTAAGGCGCAAACAGGTAGGGAAAAAATACTTATTGTATTCACCCTAATATAACTCTGAATTTAAGTCGCGTCCCTTATAAAAATAAGAGATTAAATACAGGTTATACCTTATTTACCCAAGAGGATTCTGAATTTAAGATGACCCCCTGATTTCTAACATCAAAGGACGTGGGGGAAACCTAGTCTTGGAGCTGGGTAAATACAGTAGAATTTGTTTCATAAAAATCAAGAGACAGGCCATAGTCCTCTGGGAGCTTCTTCCGTGCCAGCCTCCCTAAAATGCTTTGTGCATCTCCCACACAGTGGATTATGTTCTCCAGCCTTCCACTGGCCCCATGCTCCAGCATCCATCTGGATATTGAGGAGGGGATATTTACAGGAGAGGAAATCCAACATCTATTGCAGTTCCCAATGGACAATGTGCCACCATTTCAAAATGTATTTGAATCATAAGAAGGCCTCTCTTCTTCAGACAAGGACATGGTTCACCCTGCAATGTGAACTATCCTATGCAAGTCAATAGGTTTACAAACTATACACATCCTCGGTAAAACAAGGGTTTGGATAAAAACACAGATCTGCTGCATTATCTCTGCATGAGCTTCTATTTCAAAAGATACAAAGACAGAAAACACCTGACAGACTTCTTACATCTGTCCCTGCCTCCACGCAACCCTAAATAAAAACAGAGCAAAACTAACTGCCATCACACAGGATTTCTTAAATAAAAAATCCAGTGACTTTAAAAAAAAATATTCTTTTTCCAGTGTCAAGATAAAAAATGATATGGATAGCATAAAACTAACAGCTATTTTAAACTGATTGTGGTTTTCCACCTTGGATCCCTTGTGGAGAAAGGTGGGATATAAATCATCATAAATATCACCCATCCAGTGTTTTGGATTGTTATTGACTTTTTCTAACTCCAGTGATTGTACAGCAGCATTTTATCTGCTGCACTCACATTATGTTCCATGAGAACGGAACACAGCTAACACTGTATGCACGGCATGAGAAATAACGTTTAGAGGACTGTCAATGCCCATGTAAAGAGTGCAAATTCTGATGCAGCCAAAGACAGATTGACGCACACACACAAAGTGAACACTTCCAGCAGACTTTCAATACAGAGATCAAAAAAGCAAGGCTTGGAAATAGGACTCAAAATCTTAGACAAGACCATCAGAATGGTTAGATGCGAATGCTGAGAGGCCACAACACTAGACATTTCTTTTAGGTGCCAGCATCAAAGTCCTGTGCACAGAGGGGCTGAAATCTCCCAATCCAACACCTAGGATTTGGAAATAGCCTTTCAGCCCTGCTTCAAACATCTTGGTAAAAGTTATACTAATAGGCCTTGGATTTGCCTGACTTTTCACTCTGTTACAGTTTGGCCTCTGTCCTACAAATCTCATACGACAAGCCATTGTTGGAAACAGTTTGTTTCATAGCAGAAAGGAAAAAGGAAGCAGCCCAGAGTGTAAGAGACGTGGACTTAGCATTACAACATCTTAAGTTTCCGGGCACTCTTGTGTACGTGATGTTTCTCTGAAAGCAGCTTTAAATATCTCTCCCTCCCCTCCCCTCTCCCTCCCCTAAATATAGTTCTCAAAATATAAAATATAAACCATCTGTATTTACTTGGAAACACACAAATCTGAAAATATCATCTGGCGGTGTATAAATATAATGAACACATCTCACAACTCAGAGAAAGTGAGTGAAGAACCACAGAGGAAAAGATACCCGTGAGAACAGCAGAGGAGGTCTCGTGGTCAAAGCCATGCCTGGCCCACTCGAGCGAGAGAAGGCCGAGGGGCAGGAGGAAAGTGGATCTCTCCTGATCCTGAAATAAAGTCCCCTGGGAACCTCTCAAGCCCGCAGAACCCTCAGCGAGGATTGGGCTATGTCAAGCTCAACTGATGGAAGAGAGGTCCACACCCTCTAGAGACTGTGGCTTCCAGTGCAGCTTGTGAACTGAAGCCATCAATACAGCCAGCCCTAAACACATTGAAGTAGGGGTGCATACAAATATGAACATTAAGACTTGCTGCAGTATTCCCCGCCCCCGCAGCCCAAGGCTGGCTTTCCCCCAGCTTTGCAGTGCATTAGACAGATGTACAGGCTGGCAAATCACTATTCGGTGGTCTGTTGCCCTCCCGCATACTCAAGCACACACTCTCTCTCCTTTTTTAAAGCAACCATGTGCACATTTAATGCACCATTAAGTGGACATTTACACAGTATCCCTTTAAAAAAAAAACCATAATCAAATTATTAAGCGCTGAAAAACTGTTTTGGGGAGGAGAAGGGAAGATGGGTTGTTGACTTGCCAGGCTCTAGCCAATAAGCACTGTGCAAAGCCCATTACTGCTGCCAAAGCACCGAGCCAGTTCCCCTCAGACTCAGTCTGGGAAGCCATACATCGAAACGTGCTGCGGATGGGCTTCCGCAGAAGGCTCACAGCTCAAATTATGTATGCATCCTGTACCTCACTGAGGCCCAGTTCTCGTAGACATGGTAGATCTGTGTCTAGGTTGTACCACCGGTCACAGGGCAGATGGACTCTGCTTGTGATGGAGAACCCTTTGCTGAAACAAGGATTGCCTCCCCACAGAAAGCCAAGGCGTCAGGGCAAAGAGTCTGCCCCATCCCTTGCCCTTGCAGGCCAGTTTTCAAGGTGAAAGGAATGTTGGTAGAGGGAGGTCGGAGGTTTAAGAGTGGTACAACCAGGACATGGGCCAGAGGTCTCCCACTTGCTTCCTGTTAAAAGAGGGGTTCTCAACCTTGGGTCTCAAGAGGTGGTTGGACTACCCTTCCCAACACCATTGTGGCCGGGGGTGATGGGAAGGGTAGTCCAACATCATCTGGGGAGCCAAGGTTGAGAACTCCTTAGGAGCAGGCTTAGAGCAGCAAGTCTGCTTGCATTGTTGGTTGGGGACAGGAGGCCACTCAGCGGTGGCTAGAGAAGCTTCTGGCATATCCCCGACTGGTAGGAGTGAAATCCAACAACAACAACAACACACGATGCAAATGGAAAGAAGATGAGTGCCCTAAAGTGGGGAATGGCGTGAGACTCCGTCTTCTGCACCATCCACTGGCGGGGCCAAAAGTCTCCTGGGAGAGGCGTAAAGAGATGGCCATCGCCCCCGCCCCGTCCATGCCGCAGCACTTAAAGAGCCCTCCTTCCTAGCCCAAAGGGGCGCAAGGGTTGCCAGCCACGTATCCAGGGAGGGCTCGCCCCCGCTGACATCTAGGAGGGCCCTAGGAGCGCCGGCTGGCAACCCGGCGTGCCCGCCCGCCTCAGATGAAGTGGATCCAGGCGCCGCCGCCGCCCGGCTCGTGGCCGGAGGAAGCGGCGGGCCTCTGCCTGCCGCGCAGCTTGTAGTTGTTGCCGTCGTTGTTGTCCCAGTACTCGGTGTCGGCCACGCGGTAGCGCACGGCGAACTCCAGCAGCGTGGTGCCCGCGCCCACGGGCAAGTGGAAGGCGAAGCGGTCGGTGAGGCCGCCCTGGCCGGCGACGGGCGGAGGCAGCGGCAGGTAGGAGGCCGGCACCTCGTTGCAGCTGGCCCAGCGGTTGAGCGTGTAGCGCACCGAGACGGCTTTCTCGTAGGCCACGTTGAGGACGCGCACGGCGCCGCGCAGAGCGGCCGCCTCCGGGCGGACCCACTCCAGCTTCACCTTCTGCTGCCGGACGCGCTCCAGGAAGCCCGCGGCGGAGCCCGGCTGCGGCGGGAAGAGCGGCTCCAGCACGGGCGCCGGCGGCCCGAAGAGCACCGGCTCCAGCTCGCCCAGCGCGGGCGGCTTGCGCGTCTTGAGCAGGTCGGCGGCGGCGGCGGCGGCGGCGCCTCCTCCTCGGGGCGAGGCGGCCAGCGGCTGGGGGGGCGGCGGCGACGGCACCTGCGGCACGTCGGCCTGGCAGAAGTGGCGCACGGCGGTGAGCTCCAGGCCCAGCGAGTCGGCGAAGCGCACCGTCTTGCGGCGCGAGGGGCTCTGCTGCAGGGCCGGCCTTAAGCCCCGCTCGCCGGGCGTCGGCAGCGACTTGGCCCGCCGGCGCAGCGTCGGGCTGGGAGGCACCGACGGCAGGGTGGGCTCCCTCCCGCGGGAAGAGGGCGAGAGAGGCGCCGGCGAGGCGGCAGGCGGCGAGGGCGAGCGCGGAGGAGGAGGAGGGGGCGACAGCGGGGCCGGCGGCGGCGGCTGCTGCTTTCCACATGCCGCCTCGCAGGTCACGGGCGGCGCAGGAGGCGGCGAGGAGGAGCAGCGGGGCGTCTGCGGGGCCGGCAGCGCTTCCACCGGCTCGGGCTCCGGACTGCAGCCGCCCTTGCAGTGGTCGGCCAGGCTGCTGTAGAGGCAGGCGCTGCAGCTGAAGTTGCGCGGCAGGTAGAGGCGCGTCGGCGGCGTGGGCACCGAGGCGTGCAGCGAGCCTGCCTTCTCCATGGCGCCGGCTTCTCCCGGGACGCGGCGGCGGCGGCGGGCGGGCGGGCTAGACAGTCAGTGCATGGTGCGAGCCAGCCGCGGACCTCTCCCGGCGCGCCTCCTTAGGGCATGGTCTGCTGCTCCGCGCTCGCTCGGCGGCTGGGCGCTCTGCGCTTCGTTCTTCCGCGCGAGGCTCACGCGGCTCGGCTCGCGGAGCCCCGGCCCCTCCGCGCCGGCTTGCGCGCTTCGGCTCGGAGAAGTTCCGCGGCGCGATCGCGCAGGCCAGGGGCTCAGCGCGGGTCCTGGCCGGCCTTGCCAAGGGCGCGCCGCCGCGGACCGCGACTTGTCCGCTAGGCTCCCGGTATGGCGGCGGCTCCGACGGTGCTGGGTGCTCGGGGGAGACGGTCTTGTGGAGACGCCGCCGCCGCCGCGGTGCCCCGGCTGCCGCTGGTGGTGACGTCGTGAGTCATGCAGCAAAATCTACGCATCCCGGGCCTCGTGTCATCTCTCCGATTCATCACCCCGCTGCTCTCCTGCTCCCCTCCCCGGGATCTCTGCCGGCCCGACTCCGCTGCTGCGCGGATCAGCTGGCGTCCTGCTGCTCATCCTTCGCCCTCCCCGCAGCGTCTCGCTCCCTCCTAATGACGCGGGCGGCTCGTCCGACCATCTTCCCTCCGCCTCCCCTTTAAGAGCAGGGAGGCGGCGGCGGCGGCGGCAGGGATTCCCCAGCAGCAGCGGCAGCAGCAGCCTCCAAATGCGCCGCGCCAGGCAGGCTTCCTGTTCTGATCTGTGACAGAAATAGCAGGATCCGAGCCCAGCAGGCAGGCGGCTGGCTTGCGCCCTGGATCTGGCAGTGCACGTCTAAAAGGAGGGCATCTCCGTTAATCCCGCCGACTGCTGCACTGGCAAGAGGCCGGCCGGCCCTCCGGCAAAACTGCCGCGCGGCTCCGACACAATCGGGAACAAAAGGCGAGGAAGAGGGAACGTGAGCTTAGTTGGTTCCATCCTTCTGCGTGTTAATTCTGTTGTGACAGGGTTCTATTATGAACCTGATTTTAATGAACTTTTTTATTAATAATAATAATAATAATAACAACAACAACATAATATTATTCAATATTATATTATATAATTATTAATATATTATTATATAATTATATAGTTATTAATATAATATTATATAATTATTATAATAATAATAAATAAGGTGGGGGCGGTGAGAAGATGCCACCTCAAGAAGCAGAGGGGACTTTGCAACCTACCTCATGACAACAACAACAAATATTTATATACCCCTTTTCAACAGAAGTTTCCAAAACAATTTACATAAATAAATAATCAGTAATTAAGTGAGAAAGATGGATCCCTGTCCCCAAAGGGCTGGCAATCTAAACAGAAACCTAAGATAGATACCAGCAACCGTCACTGGAGGCACTGTGCTGGGGGTGGAGAGGGCCAGTTGCTCTCCTCCTGCTAAATAAAGGGAATCACCACGTTAAAAAAGTGCCTCTTTGCCCAGTTAGCAGGAGGGTAACATTACATTTACATTAAATATATTGTATTCCTGATTTCCGAATTAGCTAAGGGGATTTCCAACGTTCAGTAATGGGGAAATTAGCCCTTGAACATAGGAAGCTCAGCTGCCATGGGGCGTAGCTAAAATTGAGTGGATGGCTTCAAAGAACCTGGGCCCCACAGCTCTTGAGAGCTCCACAGCTCCAACCCTCCCCATTTTCTTCATAATCTCCCTCACTCCAAGGGGCCTCTGGGGAGAGGGGTGAACACAGCCCCCACTCCCCTAGCTACATTCCTGAAGCTGCCTTCTACTGAGTCAGACCCTTGGTCCATCTAGCTCAGTATTGTCTACACAGACTGGCAGCAGCTTCTCCAAGGTTGCAGGCAGGAATCTCTCTATGCCCTGTCTTGGAGATGCTGCCAGGAACCTTATGCATGCACGCATGCATATCTCACAGTGCTCACACATGTAGTCTCCTATTCAAATACAAACCAGGGCAGACCCTGCTTTAGAGCCAGTGTGGTGTAATGGTTAGAGTGCTGGACTAGGACCGGGGAGACCCGAGTTCAAATCCCCATTCAGCCATGAAACTAGCTGGGTGACTCTGGGCCAGTCACTTCTCTCTCAGCCCAACCTACTTCACAGGGTTGTTGTGAAAGAGAAACTCAAGTATGTAGTACACCGCTCTGGGCTCCTTGGAGGAAGAGCGGGATATAAATGTAATAATAATAATAATAATAATAAATAAATAAATTAATTAATTAATTAATTAATTAAAAAGGCGACCATCCATGCTTGCTACCACAAGACCTCAGCAGTTACACAGAAGCAGGTGCGGCTGACTTCTGCAACCATCAAAGCTCACATTTTCTGATCAGTGCTTTTTGCTGCCCTGTTGTAGACAGAGGCCTCTGCATGTGCTAAGATCAGCTATAACAAAGTGCATCGGCAGGAGATAACGGTGATTCAAGGACATCCTTATTGCTTTACACCAGTGCAAAGATATTTTGAAATATTGTAGACATGGGGTCACTTGTCTTTCTGCCCATATCTCTTGAACATCTGCCCTAAGGGGCAGGACAACCTGTGGGGCAAAGCAGGTGCCCTGGTGACCCCCGCTCACAAGCCCCATTCCCTGGGGACATTTGTCATTTCCCCCACCCCAGTTCCATTATCTCTAAATTGTTCTTTTTCTTGCTCTGGCCACAATAAAACTTGGTTGGTTTTATTGCCTAAGTGCCTGTCAGTGTCTCTTTGGGAGTGTTTGCTATCCTGAGCAAGCTCAAAGTATTAGTGTAGACTGATGATCTGGCAAAGAATGTTGCATGCTGAGGTGTTCAGTTCATGAATATAGTACTTGTGTCATCCCACTTTCTGTGAAGAGAGAACCATCTATAGTCCTTATTCAGTAGTACCTGAAAAACACCATCAGATTTATCAGTAAATTGCAAACCACTTATGTAGGCACAACCTTGTTTGTCATGATCAGCTGCTGGAGGTGCATATAATTTAATAGGTGTATATAAAGGTGTATATAATTTGAGGCATTGCAGAATGAGATCTCAAGATCTCCTACAGTAACACTACTGCTCTGGACACAGAGAGGAGAGAGGAAGGGAGGGAGGGAGAGAGAGAGAGAGAGAGAGAGAGAGAGAGAGAGAGATGCATTAAAGTCAAATTATAGTTGTATTTCAGTGGCTTTTCCAACCAAGCTGTTCATGATGCCTGGATTTCTGTTTTTAGTTCTCATATCCTAAATATTTGCTTCTAAAAATGGACTATGTTGCAAACTAATTCAGTACAGGCTTGATGGATATTTCTTTATAATGTATCCCCTACACTTTTTTTGGTTGAGTCTGTCCTTCAAACCATGTCGTAGGGCACACATTCTCGACCTTGAGTACACAGATGTTTTGGACTACAACTCCCATCATCCCCAGCCACTGTGGCTGAAAGCTGCGGATGATAGGAACTGTGATCCACCAACATCTGAAGACCCACGTTTGAGAACTCTTGCCCTAGAGTCTCTTATAGAAGCGATAGATTATAGCATTAGATTTAGATATAGAAGCGATAAATTATAGCTCGTAGATTTTTCTATAGTGTCCTAGAGGAGAGCTTGGGCTGGCAACTTTCTGTTCATAATTTGCTTGGTCTGTTTTTATGCTGCTTCTGATTGGCTATAGCAAGTTTAGCAAGCTCTTAGAAAACCTAGAAACTAAGACCTAGGGAAATAAGAGCTGGTCTTGTGGTAGCAAGCATGACTTTGCTAAGCAGGGACCTTTGCTAAGCAAAGGTCCCTTTGCTAAGCAGGGACCACCCTAGTTTGAATTTGAATGGGAGACATGATGTGTAAGCGCTGAAAGATATTCCCCTTAGGGGATGAGGCCACTCTGGGAAGAGCAGAAAGATTCCAAGCACCCTCCCTGGCATCTCCAAGATAGGGCTGAGAGAGACTTCTACTTGTAACCTTGGAGATGCTGCTGCCAGTCTGTGTGGACAATACGGAGCTAGATGAACCAAGGGTCTGACTCAGTAGAAGGCAGCTTCCTCTGTTTGCGTGAAGGTCCTCAACCGTGATCTGCTACTAGCCTCATTTTCCCTTTCTCCTCTTAGTAATAGCCTTACAACTTCGGCTAGGACTTCTGGGCAGAGGTAAAGTGCCACCCTCTGGCCTCACTTACACCTGCATCTATCAGAAGATTAAGAGTTTCCCGAGGCACCGTATCTCAGTGTGGTCACCACTTTAAGGGAGTGGCTGTGATTTGGATTCTCTGACACTTGTTCCTATTTGAACAGACATGTGACGGTTTAATAGAAAAGTATATACAGATATAACCCGGTGAGCCTCAAGTGGTTTCACTTCACCACACCTTTGTCTGTGCCAAACTGCTTTGTTGAAACAAGTTATACAAACATCAGTCATGGTTAACGTGCACTGGACTGACCTTCCTGCAGAACACACTTGTGGAAAATTCATAAAGGAGAAGATGATGCCTGGAAATCTAAGATGAGGAGGGAAAGGACTAGTGGCGTTCTTACCCATGGACTTTGGGGCCGAAGTCCAGGGCCTCCACACCCCCTAAAGGTAAAGTTGTGCCATCGAGTCGGTGTCGACTCCTGGCGACCACAGAGCCCTGGGGTTGATTTTCTTTTGGTAGCATACAGGAGGCGTTCACCATTGCCTCCTCCCGTGCAGTATGAGATTATGCCTTTCAGCATCTTCCTATATCACCGCTGCCCAATATAGGTGTTTTGGAAACATACCAGCGGGGATTTGGACTGGCAACCTCATGCTAGGCAAGTCATTTCCCCCCTGCACCATTAGGTCCCACACCCCCTGGAGCCTCCCAAATCCTCTTTAGTCTGTCCTGGGTGGTGTGGCTGCCTCTGGCCTGCACTGTGCTGGGCCGCTGAGTGTAATTATGACCTGTGCCAAGTGCTTTAGAGATGGGGGAATGGGGGGAATATGTGGGATGGAAATGTGTTATGTGCTGAAATGTTTCTGCCAATGCATAAATATACCTGTTTTATATTCTTGTGAGTTCAGTTGCTGCTTGTGCCCTCAAGAACTCACCTGTTAAAAATACTGTGTGTGTCGTGGTGTGTGTGTGTGTGTGAGTGATGATGATGCTTAACTTGTAGCGGGGGGGGGGATCCAGCAAGGGGGGGCCCTCCAAAGGCCTTTAGGTCCAGGTTCCAAAATTAGCTAGGTGCACCTCTCAGGGACGTCTCAGGGCTGGAGTGGGCCCAGCGACAAAATTTTAAAATGGGCCCCTCGCTGATACACACACATTTCACAATATGTAGTCATGTGACTTGCCTCATGTGACTTGCCTCTGGGGGGCCCCTCGAGGCGTGGGGGCCTCCAGGCAGCCACCTCCCCTTGCCTAATAGTAGTTACGCCCCTGGCACCTCTGGAAAGGATGACGCACTAAAGATGGAGGTCTCTCACTTCCCCCATTTCTAGCCTACTTTCCAGTAGGCTTATGAGATCACCCGGCTTTCTGTGTGTGTGTCCGTATGTCCCACCCTATTGACTTCGCAACGCCTGGACCAATATGAACCAAATTGGGTACAGTTGTAGGGACACATAGGCACACCTCAACAGCATAGTTTGAGATGATGTCATCCACCCCAATCCAAGATGGCAGATACGTAAACTGTTGAGGCGTATGTGGGCTAACTTGTGAACAGCCTAAACGATTTGAACCAAATTTGCTACAGCTGCTGGGACACATAGGGATACCCAAATGGCGTAGTGAGTGATGATGTCATCCACTCCAATTCAAGATGGTGGCCACGTGAACATCTGAGGCACAAGTGACACACAGGGACACCTCACTGGCGTAGCTTGTGAAGATGTCATCTACACCGATTCAAGACGGCAGATGCATAAACTTTTGAGGCACAAGTGGGCTAACTTGTGAACCGCTTAACCAATTTGAACCAAATTTGTTACAGCTGCAGGGACACATTGGGACACCTCAACGTCAAAGATTGTGATGATGTCATCCACCCCAATTCAAGATGGAGGATATGAAAACTTTTGAGGCTCAAGTGCACTAACTTGTGGACAATCTAACTAATTTGAACCAAATTTGCTACTGCTGAATGAATACACAGGGATGCCCCAATGGTGTAGTTTGTGATGATGTCACCCACCCTGATCCAAAATGGCAGCTGCATAAACTTTTGAGGCACACAGGGACACTCAATGGTGCAGTTTGTAATGAAGTCATTCACACCGATCCAAGATGGCAGACACATGAACATTTGAGGCACAAGAGTTCTAACTTGTGGACCTCAATTTGCACCAGATTAGTCCAGATGTAGAGACAGTGAAAGGAAAATAGGCTGATTACTTCTTACAAGAACAACTTGTTTTTTAATTGATTTTTTAAAATTAAACATTTTATATTGATTTGTTTTTAACATTTTGTGTTGTAATTTGTTTCTCATGCTTTATGTCTTTTTATGAGTTTTTTTTTAAATGTTGTGTTGTAAGCCGCCCAGAGAACAAATTGTTGTGGGGCAGCTAACAAAGTTTAGTTTCGTTGTTGTTGTTTTGATAACTCTGTTTCAGCAGAAAAACATGTCAATGATTCAACAGTCCCACACCTTCACTGATTCAGTCTTGTGACAACAAATGAGTCACTCTGGTTTTTGGTAAGGCTTTCCAGTGATAATTATTTTTGTTTTATTTTCTTCTTCTTCTGGCTGTTCCAGTATACACATGAAAAAAATTATACCAGCTATAGCAGCATATGGGGTATCCAGATATCCCGGCATAATGTCCACTGTGAGAAACAAATAGAAAACGTATCCTATAATTAGAGAAAAAGGGGAAATTCACTATTTCATGCTGCCAAAATGCTGATATAATGAGGAGCATGAACGTCACACCGCAATTAGTACTAAGTCTTGCTCATACAGGAGAGGAGGAGGCTAGGACCCAGAAGGGCTTTATTCTAAGCACAACTCCTACTGTTTCGTGCATAGAGTGTTCTAGTGAGACATTCAAAACACCTTTCTGATTTTTAAAAAAGTTATCTGTGCATGTTGCTACTCACCATCTGAATAAGCCCCATGTAAGTAAGTAAGTAATAATTTTATTGTTGTGATCACAGGTCATAACATAACATAAAGGTAAAGTGTACTGTCAAGTCGATGTCAACTCCTGGAGGTTTTATGCACGGCAGATTTTAGTGCAGCTTTACCGGGAGGCTTTACTGCAAACTTAAAGCTGTCTCAAAAAACCGCTGAAAATAGTGGAGGTTTTTTTTTACTCCGGAGATAAATCAGGCTACACTCGGGCACAGTGGAAAGCCCGAATTGCATGTGTGGACTGCTCCCCAATAACTTGCAGGGACTTTGGGGGGAAATCTGGCCAATATGTGTACTTGCACCCTCCATTCTGGAGGAGATGTGAGCTAAAAGCAAAAACCTCACAGTAAAACTGCTGTGCATAAAACTTCCTGGCAACTACAGAGCCTTGTGGTTTTTCTTTGGTTTTTCTAAACAGGAGGTGTTTACCATTGCCTCCTCCCACACAGTGTGAGATGATGCCTTTCAGCATCTTCCTATATCGCTGCTGCCCGATATAGGTGATTCCCATAGTCTGGGAAACATACCAGTGGGGATTTGAACCAGCAACCTCTGGCTTGCTAAGCAATCATTTCCCCGCCGCACCATTAGGTGGCTTGGACTAGCATAGCATAGCATTAAAAAATAACATGAGAGAGAGAGAGAGAGAGGGAGAGGGAGAGAGAGAGAGGGAGAGATGAGAAAGAACTCAGCATACCACAGAATTACTTCAACAGTCTACAATTTAGGACACAGCATGGCAGCTATAAATTTCTTTCTAAGTTAAAAAAAGAAACTAAAGCAAAACCGGCAACTTGACAATTGACATAGGGAAACACATTGGCAAGAAGACAGGTCAAACATTCCGCATCTGAATCCTTACTTTCTGATGAAAATGTTTTAAATTTTAACTCCATAGCCAAATTTTGTTATATTGCTTTAAAGATGTATAATGAGAACCTATAGAGTTTTCTATAAATTGTCCTGCTGTTTGCATGCATGGATTGTTTGGTCTAGGACCGTAAATAAAACTTGACTTGACTTATCTATAATCTGTCCCAGCATTGTTTCCCTGATCACATCGTAGATGGGACAGTCTAAAAACATAGTGGGTAGTGTCCTCCAAAGTTGGAAGTTTGCAGAATCTCCCTTCAAGATATGCTGTGGGCATAGCGTCACATTGTGAAAGCCTTTCTCAGTGGTGCATGGGTAATGTTAGCCAGAAACTGTGAGAAGCTTCTGTATCTCTTATAAAAGCAGTACGAAAGTGAGAACTTTGAAGACTGCACCGCAGTGGAACCTCTACAGTTCAAGGAGCTGATGTGTAATATTCTCTCTGCTCCAAGATCTAAATTTCCCCCACTGGTGGCAGGGAGTACAACTGAAGGGTATGTCCCACGTGAAACTGAGGTGGCATGTTCTCCCAGGGTAGGGTTGTCATATTCTGGCTTTTCAAATCTGGGTTCCTAATTTGCATATTATGTAAATTGGCTTGAAAATTATTTTTGAGCAGAATAGTGACTGCACATTTGGCTCCTTAACTCTGCTTCTACTAGAGCTTAGCTTAAAAAAATAAATAAATAAAATGAAAGCTGAAATCCGGACAGATCTGGGTGGGCTAAGCAATCTGGGTGAGATGCTTAAAATCCGTGTGAAACCATGTCCAGGGGGCATGATCTATCCCAAAGTAACAAATTATTTCCACAAAGCAGATATAGATAGATAGATAGATAGATAGACAAGTGTGTGTGTGTGTGTGCGCGCACACACACACACAGCTCTTGTCCCCCACATAATACTGTCCAGCTGTTTTTGGAGTCCAATTCCCAGAAACCCCATCCAAAATAAACTGTGGCCGAGAATGCTGGGAGTTGCCTTCCAGAAACTGCTGGAGGGCCAAGTTTGCCCTCCCCACCTCCGGTATTTGCAAGGGAAAGTAGAGTAAAGGTAAAGTTGTGCCCTCAAGTCGGTGTCTACTCCTGGCACCCACAGAGCCCTGTGGTTGTCTTTGGTAGAATAAAGGAGGGGTTTACCATTGCCTCCTCCCACGCAGTGTGAGATGATGATGCCTCTCAGCCCCTTCCTAGATCGCTGCTGCCCGATATAGGTGTTTGGGAAACATACCAGCGGGGATTTGAACCAGCAACCTCTTGCTCGCAAGTCATTTTCCCGCTGCGCCATTAGGTGGCTAAGGGGAATTAGGGATACATTTTTAGCACCCTTGCCCTGTTCAGCAAGGATCTCTTGCTTTGTGTGCAGTAGTTTGATTTAGAAGCCAAGGATTTGTGTTTTGGATTACAGGTATATTAGAAGAACGACTTCTGGCATGTGAAATGACAGGCTGTGGACTGCACCAGTTGTCATGCTCATGCATACACGGTGGAGCGGCATTTGCAGTGGCAACCAGGGATGTAAGACTGAGCATAGGACAAGCCACACACCCACTTCCCCCTTTGTGCGCTTTATCAGTTCTTGACCGTGCGGGGAGAGGGTGAGTTTGCAGTGGCATTTAGGAATTCTTGCAAGTGGGGTTTACTAAACATATGCTGAGGAAACAGGTCCCCTATCAGTGGATCAGGGATAACAGAAAAACCACATCCTTGAAAGCCTTTTGAAATAGTTTGACAGCGGTGGCAGAGGCTGATAGGGCATCAAATGGGCCTGTGTGTTTCTAAGCCTCTTCCGATCTCCACTACTTTCCGGTGCTTGCCTATCCTACTCAAGGTGGATTTTAGTAAAGAGATACCAAACATGAAATTGACAAAATAGGTCTACTGTGTTTGTTAGACCAGCTTCTGCTAGGGAAGAGATTGATCATGCATGCATGCAGCGATTGATCCAATGAGTATTTATTTATTTCCTGTTCAGTTAATAACAGCTTCTTGTTCAGTTAATAACAAGTGTTGCCCCACAGAAGTTCCTGAGCATGATTTAAAGCCTTGTGCATTTTTCTGAAGAGGTGGGTATAAATATTTTAAACGAGAATACAAATGCTTGTGTTAAGTGCAATGTGATACATGCAGTTTTATGTACAATAATATCAATATTGCATATTGCAATTTGTGTGGTCTTGTGGTAGCAAGCATGACTTGTCCCCTTAGCTAAGCAGGGTCTGTCTGCCCTGGTTGCATACGAATGGGAGACTTGATGTATGAGCATTGTAAGATATTCCCCTTAGGGCATGTCTGTACAACAGGGCTGTGCACAACGCAAATGCCTTGTCACAACTTGTCATGCAGGGGCAAAGGTCAATTTTTAGCACATTGTTACATTAAAATTAGAATATTATTAGTTACTTGTGGATTTATTCCCCCTGTCAATGGACCCAAGAATAGAGACCAGAAAATAGTTCCTGTACCTGCTCAATCAATGGGGCCCCGGAGCGCAAGCCAGCCCAAAATAAATGCCAATGCCTCTCCTCTCCCTAAATTGCCGTTGCTTTCAGGCTGCAATCCTAGGCATGCTTACATGGGAATAAACCTCACTGGGTACACCATGGAACATATTTCTGAGAAAACATGCATTGGATGGCGCTATAAGGCAGTTTCCAGCTCCTGTGTTGCTACAGGATACCTGGAGGCCAGTAAAATAGTCCCTGCGGGCTGAATCCAGCCCCCGGGCCTTATGTTGTGCAGGCCTGCTGTACAACATGCCCCTTGGTCAGAGCCCATTGACACCATCTCTCTTTCCCCCAACACCAAGTGCCCTCTCACTTTCATTAATAGTTTTAATAATTAATGTTAATATAATAATGTGCTGAAAATTGACGTCATCCCTCACACACCAAGTAATGGTTGGTTCTGGCCCACCAGGGCATTTGAGTTGTGCCCCGCTGCCTTAAGGGATGGAGCCGCTCTGGGAAGAGCATCTAGGTTCCAAGCTCCCTCCCTGGCATCTCCAAGATAGGACAAGATTTATTTTTTTTTAAATTGAACCAACAGGCTGAGAGAGATTCCTGCCTGCAAAAGAGTGAAAGGTGATTATGTGGCAGGCATTGCAACTGATAACAGCAGTGTGGCTGAAAAACCGTTCTATAAGATACTTCTTATTTAATTGCCTAATTTGCAGAACAGCAGAGAAGGATAATCTGTTTTCAATAGCTACACAAATTCAGCCTGTTGGGGGGGAAGAAAAACAGATCTAGATCTTTGTTGTGTAAGTGGACCACATAGCTACTTTAAAATAAACATTGAATTATCTTACCATTACTTTAGAGTTGCCATCATCATCACTGTCTCCTGGACTAACTATAAAGAGTAGTAGCCATGGGCAGACCTTTCCTCTGAGGAACTGCCTAAACTCTGCCTTCCAAGCCCTCTAAGCTAGTGGTCATTACCACATTGCACCATCAAAATAAATAAATAAAATGTATATACCGCCCATCCCAGAACAATTCAGGGCGGTTCACAAAAGCAGCTAAAATATTATAATTTTCAGTTTTAATGTGAACCTGATAATTGTGGTTTTTAATATATATATTTTTTAAAATTGTAAATTTTATTACTCTTATTGCATCGGTGTCTATCTTCTTGTTGTGTGCCGCCCCGAGCAGTAGTGCACTGGAGGGGTGGGGCACAAATATTGTAAATAAATAAATAAATAATAGTAATAATAATAGTAATAATAATTAATAACACCTGTCAATAACACATGCCTGACTGTGTAAACAACAACAATAATAGTAATAATTAATAATACTACATTTTATTTGTTTGCTACCCCATAACAAATTGTTCTCTATCTATATATCGCCTCTTGGCCAGGGCATCCCTTACCCAAGCCCCTCTTTATCATAGAAATATAGAGAAGGGGGAGCTAGGGGTCAAATATCTATCTAGCTGTAGGGGTGGAAACAGAGAGGATGCTCTAAGAGCAACTCCTCACCGTGTGTGTGTGTGTGTGTGTGTGTGTGTGTGTGTGTGTGTGTGTGTTTGTTTTGAGGATTTAAGATACTAGGTTTGATGGTAGGAGTTCAATAAAATGGTGGTGGTGGGAGGCTCCTCAAAGGTTTAGGAGGGAAATTATCCATCCATCCATCTGTCTGTTCCCTTTGCCCTCAGTCTATCTCTCTCTCAGAGAGAGAGAGAGAGAGAGAGAGAGAGAGAGAGAGAGAGAGAGAGAGAGAGAGAGAGAGATGGCCAAGTCATGTATGTGTACATGTATCTATGTAGCTACATATTATGGTTGATTAACAAACAGAAATATAATGTCCAAGACATTTCGGCTCCCGCCTTCTTCAGTTGCTCTGAGGTTATATAATAGGATGAAAGGTACAGCAGCAGCTGCAGTGACAGTTACAGAATGGCCATGATGGAGTCTTCCGTTCAACAGTCCAGGATTGGCTGCTGCAGAGACGCAGAGACGTCGGGTGCTGTCCTCGAGGTGGAGGCCTCCTGGGGCTGGTGTCCCGAGTGGGATGCAGTGAGATTGGAAGCAAGAGAAATGGGTCCAAAAGTTCATGGATCCAAACGTTTTCTCTTGCTTCCAATTTCTCTGCATCCGATGGCATCTCTGTTGCAGTGATTGACAAGTTAGACAGTGCGCGTTCGCCAGTGTTAAAATGTTTGGCTCTGGTTGGTCAGATTCTTTTGTTGTAATTGAAGATTTCTGATTACAGAAGTGTGTATGTAGGTCATTTGTTTTTTTGCCCACATACTAAATATTGCATCCTGGTCATTTGCACTCAATCGCATCACCAGATCTGCAGCTGATGATTCAGGGATAGATACAAGGTGACACATCATTTTGAATGGCAAGGGGGTTGATCCTGGATTCCTGACTGATGGCTTCATTGCAGTCCTCACTAGCAATCTACATAGGTTTGGTGGCTGACAAAATGCTGCAAGAGGTGGTTTGCTGATTGCGTTAGAAAGATGTCCAGAGCTGGCTACAATTGGGTAGCTTTCTCTTATTGCGCCGTGATAATTGTCTAACCTACTGCACAGGGTTGTTGTGAAGAGAAACCTAAGTATGTAGTACACCACTCTGGGCTCCTTGGAGGAAGAGCGGGATTTTATTATTATTATTTATTTGATTTCTATACCGCCTTTCCAAAAATGTAAAAAACAACAACCCCCAAACAAACAAAACAAAAACATAACCATAAGAGAACATAAGAACAGTACTGCTGGTTCTATACAGCATGATCAGGCCCCCAAGGCCCATCCTGTTTCACAGATTGGCCCACCAGATGCCTCTGAGAAGCCCACAGGCAAGTGCGGAGGCTCTGCCCTCTCTCTGGCTGCTGCTCCCCAGCAACTGGTTGCAGGATGGAAATTGACCTGAAATTGACCTGAAGGATGGAAATTGACCCGAAGGATGGAAACTGACCTGCAGGATGGAAACTGACCACCCCAAAGGGATGCCTCCAACGTCGTTGAGGGCTATGTTCTCATTGGGGAGAAGAAGAGTCTATCATAAAGCGCATCCCCATGTTATGTTCCGCACTCCTACAACAAGTGTACAGCCTACACAGGTATCTTCCTTCACACAAACCCTTGTCCCGGAATAGAGACATCTGTACACTCGGATGTCTGGATCGGGCTATCGCATTAGCAACATCGATGGAGCGACACAGAAATATGCAGAGCGCGGGGTGCGGGGGACCCTGCCCAAGCGCGCGCCTGGGTCTTCTCGGGTTGGGGGAGTCTCTGCCCCGCGCCGACGCCCCCAGCTCCCACCCGGGTGGGTCCCACCGCGCCCGCGCCCGCCCGCTCTCTTTCGCGCGCGCGCCTCTGCTGTCTCTCCCCCGCGCCGGGCTCGCGCGCCCCAGCCGGCCACGCGCTCCTGGGCACCCGCCGCCGCCGCCTCGCTCACAACCGCTCCCGGCGTCTCTCGGGGCAACGGCTGGGGCGGAGGGGGCGCCAGAAGCGGGGCTGGCTGGGCCGGGGGAGGCTGGACGCAGCGGAGGCGGCTGCATCCCCGCGCCCTGCTCGCCGCGTCCTCGCCCTCGTCGTGGTGCTGCTCTGCCCGCCGGCGCCCCGGCCGCCCTCGCTCGCCTCCCCGCGGAGCTGGGGCTGCTGGAGGAGGAGGAGGAGGACGAGAAGGGAGCCCGAGGAGGGGGGAGGGACGCCCGGCCAGTGGGGAGGAAGACCTGATTATGGGGTGAGTCCGTGTGAGGAGGAGCCAGGCAGCCGCCGCTGGGCCGAGGCTGCCTCTGGGCATGTGCGGAGTGCCCTCGCCCAGGGAGCTAGTGGAGCTCCGCGCTCCAAAGGAGAAAGGGTGCCTCTGAGCATGTGCTGGCTGGGTACCTCCTCCCCCCAGGAGCTTAGAATCATATGGCCGGGTTGCCTCTGACCATGTGCTGAATGCATTCCAAGGACCTGGAGCTGAATATTTATTTATTTATTTAATACATTTATATACCGCTCAAAACCTAAGTTCTCTTACATATAAGAGAGGAGGGGTGCATATAAGGAGGAGGGTGCCTCTGACCATGTGCAGAGTGCCCTCTCCTAAGGAGCCGGAGCTCCACGCTCAGAAGGAGAAGGGTGCCTCTGAGCATGTGCCGAATGCCTTCTAAGGGACTGGAACTGAATATAAGGAGGAGGGTGCCTCTGAGCATGTGCGGAGTGCCATGCAGGAAGTGGCTGGAGTTTGACAGTCTGAGGAGAAGGGTGCCTCTGATCATGTGCTGAGTGCCTTCCTGAAGCCTAAATACATATGGATGAGGGTGCCTCTGTCCATGTGTGGAGTGCCATCTCCTAAGTAACTGTGAACTGTAAAATATCAAGACAAAGGTGCTTCCTGAGCAAAGAGCCACCTTCTGCAAATAGGATGGATATTTATATACTGCTTTCCAGCAAAAGTTCCCAAAGCGGTTTACATAGATATAAATTGTCACTGTTCGAGCTGACTTGGACTCCACTATTTCTGCAAGGTTTATGGAGGAGGTGTCCAGCAATCCTTCTTGAAGTATTAGGTTGGATCAGTTTCAATCTGTTACTCCTGAGGATGTGGACAAGCTGCTTGGGGCGCTGTGGCCTACCACCTGTTCTCTGGATCCTTGCCCGACTTGGCTGCTTCTATCTAGCAGGAAGATGGTTGGAGGTGGCCTAGCTGATATCATAAATGCATCACTGAGGGAGGGTAGAGTGCTTCCCTGTCTAAAGGAGGCAATGGTTAGACTGCTCCTTAAGAAGCCTTCCCTGGACCCCTTAGCGATGGACAGCTACAGGCCAATCTCCAATCTCCCTTGGTTGGGCAAGGTGATTGAGAGGGTGGTGTCCAACCAGCTCCAGGCAGTTTCGGAGGAAACTGATTATCTAGACCCATTTTGAACTGGCTTTAGAGCTGGCTATGGGGTTGAGACAGCCTTGGTCGGCCTGATGGATGACCTTTACTGGGGAGTGTGACTCTGCTGATTCTTCTGGATCTCTTGGCAGTGTTCGATACCATCGACCATGTATTCTTCTGGATTGCCTGGGGGAGTTGGGAATAGGGGGCACTGCTTTGCAGTGGTTCCACCCCTATCTCTTGGGTAGATTCCAGATGGTGGAGTTTGGTGACAGTTGCTCCTCAAAATGGGAGCTGTTATATGGAGTCCCTCAGAGCTCCATTCTGTCACCAATGCTTTTTAATATCTACATGAAACCACTGGGTGCTGGGTGTTATCAGTATGCTGATGACACCCATATCTTCTCCTTTTCGTCTGCATCATCAGGAAATGGCGTTCTTCCCCTAAATGCCTGTCTACAGGCAGTATTGGGCTGGATGAGGGATAACAAATTGAAGCTGAATCCAAGCAAGACAGAGGTGCTCATTGTTGGGGCTCAGAATTTGAGGGATGAGTTAGATCTTCCTGCACTGGATGGGGTTACACTGCCCCAGAAGAAGCAGGTACGCAGCTTGGGAGTACTCCTGGACCCAGGCCTCACCCTGGTATCTCAGGTGGAGGCCATGGCCAGGAGTGCTTTCTATCAGCTTTGGCTGATTCGACAGCTGCATCCATTCCTTGAAGAGGACAACCTCAAAACAGTGGTGCATCAGCTGGTAACCTCCAGGCTGGACCATTGCAATGCGCTCTGCATGGGGCTGCCTTTGTACGTAGTTCAGAAACTTCAGTTAGTTAAAAATGCGGCAGCCATATTGGTCTCTGGGGCAACCCGGAGAGACCATATTATGCCTGTTTTGAAACAGTTGCACTGTTTGCTGATGTTTCCAGGCAAAATACAAAGTGCTGGTTATTATCTTTACAAGCCCTGAACGGCTTAGGTCTAGGTTATACTAGAGAGCGCCTTCTTCTGCACGATTCCCAGCACACATTAAGGTCATCCGAGGAGGTCTGTCTCCAGTTACCAGCGGTACGTCTGGTGGTAACTCAGAGGTGGACCTGCTCTGTAGCTGCTCCTGAGCTGTGGAATGCATTCCCTGCTGAAATCCATACTCTGAATTCATTATTGGCCTTCAGGAGAGCTCTTAAGACCTATCTGTTTGGTCTGGCCTTCCAGGGTTTTTAAATTATCTATCTATCTATCTATCTATCTATCTATCTATCTATCTATCTATCTATCATATAGTTATAACCAACCTCTTGTATTCTGCCCGGAAACATATTGGCAGCCAGTGTAACTCCTTCAATACGGGAGTAATATGGTCTCTCCTAGATGACCCAGAGACCAGCCTGGCTGCCACATTCTGGGCCAACTGTAGTTTCTGGAATATGTACAAGGGCAGCCCCACATAGAGCACATTGCAGTAATCCAGTTTGGAAGTTACCAGCAGATGTACCACTGTTTTGAGGCCGTCTAACTCAAGGAATGGGAGCAGCTGGCGTATCAGCCGAAGCTGATAGAAGGCACTTCTGGCCACTGCCTCAACCTGGGACACCAAGGTTGTAATTGTTGTAATTGTTTTTAACTTCTTGTAACCTGGTTTTCCGGGGTTTTAAACTGTTTTGAATTTTTAACTGTTGATTGTTTTATGGTGTTTAATAGTCTGTTTTTAACTTTGAATTGATTTAAATTGTTTATGTTATTGTATGTAAACTGCTCTGAGCCATTTCTGGAAGGGTGGTATAGAAATTGAATGAATGAATGAATTTTATTATTTTTAGAAGTGGGGAGCAACTGTCCCTTTTCAACCCCCAGCACAGAGTGAGCCCTTTGGGGACAGTGAACCTCCTTTTTTGTTTTTCTGTGTAAATCACTTTGAGAACTTTTAAGGAAAAGCAGTATATAAATATTGGTAGTCCTGGCTGATCATATGTGGAGTGCCTTCCCCTAAGTAACCGGAGAGCTTAAAAAATCAAGATGAGGATTCTTATAAGCATGTGCGGAGTGCCTTCTCCTAAGTTACTAGAGCAAGGTGGCATATTTCTTTTGCTATGTAAACCACTTTGTGGCCTTTTTGTTGAAAAGCTGTGTGTGTGTGTGTGTGTGTGTGTGTGTGAGAGAGAGAGAGAGAGAGAGAGAGAGAGAGAGAGAGAGAGAGAGATGGATGAGTGGGAGAAAGGCCTGTAAGTGGAAAATAACTTGCAGGTGAGAGATGGTCTTTGACTCTCGCTTTCCAAACAAAAAGCAAAACGGGGTGTGTGGGAACTGGATGGAAGAAATCACTGTGTAGAGCAAGGAGCATTTCCCTGAAAAGTACAAGAAGTGTAGTATTTTTGCTTTCTGAAGTAGTGGCCACCTTCTGAGTCTGTACTTCCAATCACCAGCCTGGGTTAGAATTGCAGCCATATCCACCCTTTCTTCACTTTGATGATGGTGGGTCCAACAGGTGTGAGGTGGTTAATTGGCATTAAGGGAAGCCTAGTCCCTATCGCATGATGTTGAATATACGCCCGGCTGAAATGACGTGACGCTCTCAATGCTTGAGGAGGACAGGTCAATCAACAGCTACTGGTCTGGTGGCTATAGGCCACCTCTAGCCTCAAAGGCAAGATGCCTCTAAATACCAGTTGCAAGGGAGCAACAGCAAGAGAGAGGGCATGCCCTCATCTCAGGGCTTCCCAGAAGCATCTGGTGGGCCACTGTGTGAAACAGGATGCTGGACTAGATAGGCCTTGGGCCTGGTCCAAGAGAGTGATCCGGTTGGCGGGGACTAGAGACAGGGCCTTTTCTGTTACATAAGAACGTAAGAACAGCCCTGCTGGATCAGGCCCAAGAAGGCCCATCTAGTCCAGCATCCTCTTTCACACAGTGGCCCACCAGATGCCGCTGGAAGCCGCAGGAGTTGAGGGCATGCCCTCTCCCCTGCTGTTACTCCCCTGCAACTGCTACTCAGAGGCATCCTGCCTTTGAGGCTGGAGGTGGCCCACAGCCCTCCAACTAGTAGCCAATGATAGACCTCTCCTCCATGAAGTTATCCAAACCCCTCTTCAAGCCATCCAGGTTGTTGGCTGTCACCACATCTTGTGGCAGAGAATTCCACAAGTGGATTATGCATTGAGTGAAAAAGTGTTGTGGCCCCTCAGCTTTGGATCGCCCTCCCTGAAGATCTTCACCCTGCTCCCTCCCTCAGTGTTTTTTTAAAAGCATCTTAAAATGCACCTTTTAAAGGAGGCTTTTAATATCTGGTAGGTTCTTTAGCTTTTTATAATTTTCCGTTTTTAGCTTTTAAAATTACCTTTAATTTGAACCTAATAATGATTGTGGTTTTTAATCTGGCAACTTCTTTGTTTAATTTCGTTAATTTTGTTACATTTATTGCATCTTGTATTTATCTCATTGTTGTGAGCTGCCCCGAGCAGTAGTGCACTGGAGGGGCGGGGGTATAAATATTTTAAATAAATAATAAATAAATAAAATCCAGCCGGGCTGTTCTTATTGTGCATTGGACCAACTTCTGTTGACATACAGGATTATTCAGCAGGCAGGATCCTAGCGATTGAGGCAAAGTTTCTCAGTGTCACTCAAACTGTTTACAGACTCCGATACCATCAAAAGCTGGTCAACAAAAGGCATAACCATGCTCGTTTTGTTTCACTTTTGTGATATACGGTTTCCGCACAGCGCTATCTTAATGTTTTCCCTTCCAAACACAGGCAGAAAGCGTGTGACCTGCCGAGTCAGCAACGGTAATGACTTCCTCTGGACCGAACCAAAGTGAAATCGAATCTGAAAGCGCCGTTAAGAATACAAGAATTGTGGGCACAGAGTCACGCTGCACCTACCCGAATGAGAGGCGGGAGAGGAATCAGATTTACACGCTCCTCAACATCAGTAACAGTGTCAATGAGCAAGAGGAAAAGTCCTTGGAGTGTGTTGCTGGGACAGGATGGGAAGAAGCGGTGAGTGAGAACGTTATGCTATGAAATTATTATTAATAATTAATTAATACAGCCAGACAGGTGTTATTGACTGGTTTGTTTTATCCAGACATCGAGTCCTTCCCAAGGACCTGGGATGGCTGATAATAATACGTTTGTGGTTCGTTCTGGTTCGGCCAACCTACAAATTAGTTGGTGGCACGGGGGGCGGGGGGGCATGGGGGTGAGCAGCACACATATGGCCTTTGCGCATGTGCAGCAGCAGAAAGCTTCAAGGAGCAGCAGGTACGCAGGTAAGGACCCCGTGCTACTCACTTTTAAAGGTGCCACCTGCCAACCCTGGCTGCACTCGAACCACCAAAGCAGTTCATGGGTCGGTTGATCCTGAACAATCCAGTTCACATTTGTGCATGAATCACAGTTTGTGCTCATCCCTAATCCAGGTTTGAGAATGGATTTCTTGAAATGATCTGAAGGATTCTTTTTAACATAAACACAGTGTAAAAAGCCACCAAGCTTGTGGCTTGAAATTACTTCATGAATAAACATGCTTAATGAACCCCATCCCAGGTTTCATTGCAGTCTCTTTCGGTTTACTTACCGGTACTTATTTATTTTTTACTCTTGCTACATTTGTTTGGTTGTTTTCCCCCTTTTATTTTTTAGTTATTATGAAACTTAACTGATGGTGAATATGTTTATCTGTATGGAAGTCGAGACAAAGACAGCTTGAATAGGCGTGAGAATCTTGTCCTGAGCAAATGTCAAGCAAATAAGAGCAAGAGGAAAACAAAAAACAAAATAATCCCAACAAGACTGAAACATTGTATCATTAAGTCCTTTGAGAAAGAGACACTATAGTCCTCAGACAAGTAGATCAGTGACCTTTGCTGTTTTTCAAGTGGGTGGACGGGGGTGCACCTTGGCCAAAAACCCTCCATGTGAGAGTCATTTCCCATTTCCGGGGGTGGACAGAGGCCCGGTGCTGGGCAAAGTGAGTGGGAGCTGTCATCTCTGTATGGTGCCAGGAGGACGGTTGTGAGCCAAGCCTGATTTGCACTCTGTATATGCTCCGGAGCTAGTTATAACGAGAATGAGGTTTGTTCACGCTCGCCACCTAGTGGCACAAATTCTTGAGACAGTAGCCATGTAGGATCTGGAAACGGAGGTAGAAAGGCAGACTCATACTCTCATAGAGTTCAATGGGCTTTATTAAGGCAAATGGGTTCCCAATGCAATCAAGCAAATCAATCATATGAATCAGGCCAGTGAGATTTTTAAGTGTAGTGCATACAGTCCTAATTTAATAAATGTGTTGGGTGTGTGTATTCTAATGGCTAAGCTAGCTAGACAACCTAGGCAGAATTCTAAGAAAGAGATAAACAAGAAGGGGGAGGAAGAAGAAAGGATGGGAGGTCTGATTAGTGGGGAGGAGGGAGAGGCAGAGGCTGGTTGTTCCAGTGAAGGCATCATTACCTTATCTGGACATGGCCACAGGAAGTGTGCGATGCTAGAATCTGATACTGCTGGTGTGTGTTGCATCAGGCAGGCATGATGGGGTCTTGGACTGAAGACAGAGCAGAGTTAGCCTTGCTTCCCTGCCCCACAGAGGGAATCACCGGCAGACACTGTCTGTAGAGATGCAACTAAGCAGTAAACTCACAGGTTTGAGCAAAAGATTGCTGAAGCCATGCCTGAAGTGGTCCGTTATAGCAGTTTGAGCCTCTGATCTGAATGAAAGCAGAGCATCAACATCCGTTATGAATTTCAAAAAGTGTCAATAACCTGTGCTATAAACAACAGAGTTCAGGACATTATCATGTCCATTTCTCAAGGAGGGAACAAAGATTATGACCATCTCTGCTCTCCTTGATCAGGAAGCTCCCTGTCTGGAGTAGTTGCCAGCAATCTGCATGGTCTGTGAAAATGCTGTTTCACAGACCCAGAGGTGCCTCTGCCCAGGGAGGTGTTAGAAGTCAGGAAAGAGGGGGGCAATTGCAGTGAGGAAGGAATCGGGGGTCTTTCAGAGATAGCAGTCAAGGTGTGATGGCTGTCATTCTGAATCATTGTGTGCATATCTAAGCATTTCAAGTGAGAACAGTAATATATGTGAAGCAGGGAAACCTAACACAATCGACTGCAGCAATAGCAGGTTGCATCAATGTTGTAAATTTCTCCCAGAAGAAATGCAGGACCAATTCCTGCCTTTCCCAGAGCCATTAACACAGGAACAAAGCATAGGCCATTGGGCCTGATTTTCAGGAGTTAACCAGTTCACTCAAGGTTCAAATATGCCCTGAACCAAGGAATCTCTTAAGAGGAATGCCTGGTGCTAACTTAAGCCGAAGCCTGGCTCTTTGGGCCTGTAGTTCTGGTCCAGTTTGGGTGATTTTAGCTAAAACAGGACCATGCAGCATATTCAGCTTTGGCCAAAGCTTCATACAGAAGGCGCCTTCTTCTGCACGATCCCCACCACACGTTAAGGTCATCTGAGGAGGTCCATCTCCAGCAGTGCGTCTGGTGGCGACCCAGAGGCGGGCCTTTTCTGTAGCTGCTCCTGGGCTGTGGGATGCACTCCCTGCAGAAATCCGTAATCTGAATTTATTATTGGCCTTCAGGAGAGCCCTCAAGACCTCTCTGTTTGGCCTGGCCTTCCAGGGTTTTTCAATGATTGTAAATGTTTTAAATCTGCTGTAACCTGGTTTCCCGGTGTTTTTAAACTGTGTTGAATGTTTTAATTGTTAATTGCTTTATGGTGTTTTATAGTCTCTGTTTTTAACTGTGAATTGATTTTTATTGTTTTGTTTTCATGTAAACCGCCCTGAGCCATTTCTGAAAGTGTGGTATAGAAATCTAATGAATGAATGAATGAATGATTACAAGTCCCATCAAGAATTAGTCAGGGGGCTGCCCTTAGGGTTGATCAGGGCTGCCTCTGGCCGTCAGACCACTGAAGAACCCTCGTGGTGGATCTGTTTTAGCCACCATATAATCAATCGATAGCCACATATAATCATCTGGGAAACACAGGCTTCCCCCCTTGATTTGAAGGAAGGGGGTGCAGATCAGCATGCAGCATTTGGCACAACCATGACGCATCATGGTAGGGCATAGAGCCGAGTTGGCTTCTTTCATGGCAACAGCTCACATCTCCCTAAAACAGGGGCTCTCAGGCTTGATGAGCACTGAGATGATGTTGGACTTCAACACCCATCATCCGCAACTACAGTGGTCACAGGCCATTGTGGCTGGGGGTGATGGGAGTTGAAGTCCGCCATCATCTAGGAATGCAAGCTTGAGAGCCCCTGCTCTCTGGGAACTCTGCCTCTAAGCACATACATGATGTGGTCATGGGAAAATTCTCCGGCAGTGAAGCCATCAAGCAAGCCTACAAATAGAGTGTACATGTATATTGCTGGACTGTGTCTTGACAAGTAGACACAAGATGAGGGAAAAGAGGGCCTCTCTATAAAAAGTGGATGCTATATTATTATCATTAGGTTTTATTGTTTTGTTCTCATGATTTAGCCATTGGCTTTTATACTTATAAATGGCTGGAGGTGGAGGACTTTTAAAATCTGGTTCTTGACATTTCCAAGTCCTTGGCTGGCTGCCCAAGTGGTGGTTATTAAACAACTTCTGAGAACACTTGTAAGCCACCTAATGGCGCAGCGGGGAATGGCTTGCCTAGCAAGCATGAGGTTGCTGGTTCGAATCCCACAGAGTGCCCTGTGGTTTCCTTTGGCAGAATACAGGAGGGGTTTGCCATTGCCTCCTCCCACACAGTCTGAGATGATGCCTTTCATCACCTTCCTATATCAACTGCTGCCCAATGTAGCTGGAATGCAAACTAGCAACTTCTGGCTTGATAATCAAGTCACTTCCCCGCTGTCCCATTAGGTGGCTGTTCAATCATAGCTACACCCCTGCAATACCTACTATCTAAATTCCTTGACAATGAAATGTGCTTTTAGAGTTGTCTAGGAAATCATTCCAGCTGCAGTATTTTGAACAGGATACCTAAAAAAGCAAAGACTAATTTGACGACTACTTCTAGAGGTGGGCAATCTTTGGCACTCCAGCAGCTGTTGAACTACAACTGCCATCATCCCCAGCTATAATGGCTGGACAACAGCTGGCATGCCAAAGGTTGCCTGTCCCTATATTCTTTTGCAGCCAAACTGGCCTAAAGTTGCAATAATTGAGAGAGATCACTAGCAGCTTTTACTGCTTTGCCATTTTCAACAAAACATTAAAGCCATTGGTTAATTGTACTTTATGTCTTCACAACAAATCCACCCCACCCCCTTGCTAATGTATCCATATCTTTTTGCTCTCAGGTACAAGGCTGGGGTAAAACAGCTCCATTTGCTTATCTTCAGTTACAAAAGAGAGCCAGAAAAACAAGGACAAGTGAGTCTGTCAATGGCTGCCTATATTGCTTAGATCTGATGCAAATTATTGACAAAGGTTTGGAGCAAAACCCCCGGACGATAGATCAGTTGAAATCGGATTTCAAATTGAGTGCATGTTCTGCCACAGAGAGTATTCCAGAAAAACAACAGACTCTGCTTTATCCTGATACACACCCTTCTTCTGCGATAGATGATACTAAACAAGAAAGCTATTATGGTAAAACATATTATACTCAGACGTCCCAAGGAGAGAAGAAAAAAATGTCCCTAAAGGAGGTTCAGACTCCTCTAAGTGAAAGGAAGATTTTTCAAATGAAAGAGAGTCTACTCTACCAAGCAGAAAAGAAAGCGGTGCCAATAAAAGAGTATAATATCCTGCCTCCAGGAAAGCCCAAAAGCTTCGAAACCCTGAAATGCAAAGATGTAAAGAGCCACGAGGCTTCTGCGTCTAGTCTGGTCAGCTCTGAAACTCCTACAGCAAAGTCGTCGCTGGTGCTGCCACCTCTGAAGGATTCAGCTCTCAAAAACAGCCTGGATCCTTCACCAAAGAAAAGTAAGACCAGTGAAAAGCCCTTTGGTGCCGTCTCAGAGACACGTTCCTGCCTGCAGGTGTCTAAACCCAAAGAGCAGAAATGTGGAAAAGGAATAGACACAATGGGGGATGCAGTGAAGGAGGCCATAAAAATGCACGAGATAGCCTCTTTTGCCCCCAGGCTTCCCAAGACGTCTTTCCTCTCAAGGAACTCGGATCGGTGCTGCTGGCGCTGTGCTTTTTTACCAGACAGGAAAATGGCCACCCTGTCCAATTCGATTGCACTGAGGAGAACCAATCATCTCAACAGCATGCATTTCCTGCACATAAAAGGAGCTCAAGGCAGCAAAGCCGATGAGATTCGAGACCCTTGCGTCCGAAGCAGGAGTCACAATGGAACCAAACAAAGACACGAGCCCCCAACCCAGGAGATCCCACTGCTCTCTGGACTATTCCCTGCCGTAACGGTCAGCCGCCTTGCAATAACTGCTTTGCCTTCTAGGCTGACCTGACTTTTAAAAATTGTAGTTTCGTGCTGAGCTATTTATGGATTTGTTCAGAGCTTTCTGTGCGGTGGGAGGAAATACGGAAGGTCCGCCGTAAGGCAGAGTGGGCATTTGTTCATTTGCAGGGGGTGCTCTTGTGTTAGCGATGACTGCCACTGTACGAAATTAAAATGTCCATTTACTGCCTCTTACATTTATATTTTTGGTTGAACTTGCAGCCTCTGGCTTTCAGGGGTGAGCCTCAGGAAAGTGCAGTGAGGCCCTAGATAAGTTAAACCTTCATGTATTTAAAAGCACACCCACCCAGCTCTTCTTTAAGTGGCCAGACATGTGCCTTCAGCATCCCCACAGCTCACAAACTCAAGCAGCTTCAGATTGTGCTGTTGTTGGTCCATATAGCTGGTGGGGACCATTGGAGGACCACAGCATGGCTTATGCAGCCTGTCTTCTCCAGGGCTACCTATGTTTGCTACTGCACCAGGTTGGAGATGTGGGCACTCTGCCTAGACACGCCCTAAGTGTCTTTGACTGCCAAGCTTACAGAAGGTGGGAATCACCAAGCAGAATGCTGCCTGCCAGAGATGGCAAAACCAAGGACTTTGTCAAATACCCACTAGGCTGCCCGACAGGATTGGGAGGCTGCATTCTGCTTGGTGGGTCACAGTTTGTGTAGACTAGCTTTAAAGGGTTGACTAAAGCACGGATTCCCAATGTTGGGTCCCCAGATGTTATTGGACTTCAACTCCCATAATCCCCAACCGAAGGCCACTGGGGCTGGGGATTATGGGAGTTGAAGTCCAAAAACATCTGGGGACCCAACGCTGAGAATCCGTGGACTAAAGTATCACAGCTCATCATTTGCATAGGTTCTGGTACAGTGAAGAGCATAGTTTATGTGGAATACTGTATAGCCATATTCTGTTCTTTAGTGCCTGTGTGGAGAGTCTACCTGCTTTTAAACGCTGTAAAAAGTTTTTTTTTTAAAGTTTCCTTTCATTTTAATTTTTGAACAGTTTATAGCTAAGACTAGAAGTAAGCAGAACTGACGGTTGTATTTGTCTTAGTGTTGATTGTACGTACTCGGATTGGTTTACATTAGCTGGTCTCTCCCCCCACCCCACCCCCCAATGCCAAATTAGGTAACTTACCTTACTTCGTAGTCTAGATAGCTTCAGTGAAATACTTTTCTGTATACACAGTGACAGCATGTTGCTCAGTATTTCAGCCCAAGAAATTTTCCTGTCCTCTCCTGCCCTTTGGAATAGCAGGAAGGTAATGACATTTCTGGATATCCAATTGCAAAGGTCCCAGGTCATTCTAAAGCCATGATTCAGGGTCCATTTATATTTTATCATCTGCTCAGAAACCTGAAAGTTTTATTCTCATAATGATCTTGCGAAATACTTTAAGGGCATTCACACGTGCAGCCTAACCTGCATGTGTGAAGCGCCAGGATCAAGCCCAATGCTGGCTCTGCCTCTGCACCATGCCTGGGTATTTAACCTAGTGTTTAGTCGAGGTTAAGCGAACCAAGGTTAAGCGAACCTCGGCTGGGGATTTTCTGAGCAACCACCACCATATTAAATGGCTCCCCTCCATCATTTCCAGCAACAAGCTGGGGGGGGGAGAGTAGCCGTGCTTGTGCACTGGGGTACCCTGGGATGCGGGGGGGGGGGGCGGTCCTCCTGCTCCCAGCATCTTTCTCTGCCCCACCACCACTTGTGTGGATGTGCAGTGTGGCAGTGGGGAGGACGGTGGCCGCTTGTCTGCCTTCCCCACAGTCTGCCTGCCCACCCCCAGCAAGGTTGTCTGAAAGATCTCTTTATGTATGGATGTTGAATGAGACCAAATCTATCATAGTCCAACTATGATAAGCTATAAGCTAGTCCAGCGTTGGCAGCGTATGCCTTAAAGACCAAAGACCAAATAGCCTGATTCTACAAAAAGAGGGGTCTAATCAACCCAACCTGCGCAAACCTTCTATATGTAAGAATGTTGTTGGTTAGTTAACAAGCTGAGGTCTTGCCCCTGCAGAAATTTCTGGTCTATCCTACCGTGTGTGATCCAGTCAGTTGTGGAGATGGCTAGCAGAAATTTCCATCATCATAGTTGCTGCTTACAAAACAAAACAAAACAAAAAGTGCATGGAAGTTGCCATTTTTGTGATGATTGAGATGCCATGTTACATTTGACTTCTGAGTGAAGGCTAGGCCTGTTCTGTTTCTAAGAAATATATTGTACAAATTGGCCCTACCAGACTTCAAAGTTGGGTGAGGGTGGTGCGGGGACTAATATTCTCAACGGAAGCTGTAGAAATTGTATAAAAACATAAGTTGCAGCAGTGACCTTGTACATGGTGGCTTGGTCTTTCGTTCTTTAAACTGGCTTTTAAAAAACTTAAAAACTTTAAAAAGTATTTAAAAGCACCAACCTAGAAGAAAGAATGTCCCCTAACAGCTAGCCATTTACCTTGGAAGTTTATTAGCAAGAAAGGATTAAAGCAATTACGAGCCAGTTCTATCACATACAAACACTGTATGAAACCAGGCGTTACTTTCTGTGCACGTCTGGGACCCGAGGCATTGTGGGGGCCATCAGTAAACAGTGAGAACTCACTGCTGATTTGTATTTCTTAGAAGGCAAAATACTAGAACAAGTTCAGTTGGCAGAGCGAATGCCTTTTCTTCCAACGGCTGCATTTTCTTGAATATGACTGCAAGGTGAAGTCCTTTCTCCTGCTCTTACCTCCTTTCTTTTGACCTGTATTTTTTTTTTTAAATGTGGACACTGTTGATGTGCTTCCTTGCACCCTCACGTGTGCACAGATAAACACACTTATTTCTAGGAATGATAGGAATATGTGATCAAACGGAGGAGAAGACACTTAAACAAAAGTGTTGGATAGGGTGGGTATGGCAAAGAACTTAACGCATGGTACTATAACCATGGTGTGCCTGTAATCCATGACCTGAGACGCTTGTCTGTATGATCCTGTAAAATGGTAATGAGAATTTTACCACAGATAAGTCATGTGATGTGGTCATCTGTATCCCCCAGCCCATGCTGACTTTTGTGCTATAAAATAGTGGATTTCGGAACATGTCCCTATGTAGATGGACTGAATGAGTTGTGATTCCCCCCCCCCCATTTCAGTTTCAAATAAGTAGAACAAAAACGAATGCAGTTTATTTTAAACCTTTTGATGGTATAAATAAATAAGATGACAATTTTCTACGTGTGGTCCTTTACACCATTGACTAAAGTGAATAAAAATAGTGTTTGCTAAACAGAGAACTGGAAATGTAGAGACTTCTTTTGCGAAGAGGAGAGATATAAAATGATTTTCAATATGATCTGTCAACTAAGGAGCACAAGAGAGCTGAAAACTTGTGTTGAACATAAAATTAAATGTTAAGCTTCCTGATACCATAGTAAGGAAGTTACAAATGGGAAACTGACGTTATAGTGAACACCATGAAAAAATTGGGGATACGAGTTAAAGTGTGCCATCGAGTCGGTGTAGACTCCTGGCGACCACAGAGCCCTGTGGTTGTCTTTGGTAGAATACAGGAGGGGTTGACCATTGCCATCTCCCGCGCAGTATGACATGATGCCTTCCAGCATCTTCCTATATCGCTGATGCCCAATATAGGTGTTTCCTATAGTCTGGGAAACATACCAGCGGGGATTCGAACTGGCAACCTCTGGCTTGCTAGTCAAGTCATTTCCTTGCTGTTGCACTGTTAGGTGGCAGGATACGAGTTACTCCATGTTTATTTGCTTATAGCCAAAGAATATGATCGAGCCAAAGGCTGAAACCTTATAAGCACTGATCCAGGACAGGTATAAAGCCAGGTCTTCCCATTAAATGTGTATAGAATCAGACTGCATGCCCCATTGATTCCCATGGAGAGATTTAAACATGCTCAGCTCTCTCAATGAAATTAGTGAGTCTTAGGAGTGCATAACGTGCGCTTAACATTTTCTTTGTTCCTGTCCCTTAACAGGGATGGGACCGAAGCTCAGTGAAAGAGCATCTGCAGGCAGAAGGTCCCAAGTTCAATCCCTGGCATCTCCAGGTAGGGAGAGACTTCTACCTGAAGCCTTGGAGAGCTGCTGTTAACCAGTGTGGAGAATACTGAGCTAGATGCGTCAATGATCTGATTCAGCAGGCAGCCGCTCCCTGTGTTCCTAAATCTCTCTATAGATAAGACTGTAGTCCAGTGACCAAGCATCTGCTTTGCATACGGAAGTCCCAGGTTCAATACCTGGCAGCATCTCCAGGTAGGGCTGGGTGAGACTCCTGCCTGAAGCCTTGGAAAGCTGCTGCCAGTCAGTGTAGACAATACTGAGCTAGATGGACCAAGGGTCTGACTCAGTATAAGGCAGCTTCCTATGTCCCCCTAAACGCAATAGATGCTACTAGCTGTATTACTAGTTTTAAAATGGTGTATCTATTTAAAATGGTGTATCCATTCAACAACTTTTTGTTGCTCTTCGTGATGGAGCTTTTGTAATGCCAATCCTTTCCAGTGCATGCACGCACACCCTACCCTTTCCTCCTGGAATTGAGCTAGAACCTACTTTTTAAAAAGCAGCTTTCAGTGATTTCCCCCTTGCAAGTACTTTAATAGAGGTAGGAAAAAGGAAAAAAGGGTGTGCAAAATTACATCACAAGCATTGGAAGCTATTACAGCAGAATCTATTTCAGCATCTGCATCTGGCCCGAACATGAAAATTCAGCGTTGGCCCATATTAATGATCATAGTTTAAACCAAGAACTAAGTCGCTTAAAGGAAAGTTGTGCTGTTGAGTCGGTGTTGACTCCTGGCTCCCACAGAGCCCTGTGGATGATTTGGTAGAATATAGGAGGGGTTCACCATTGCCTCCTTCCGTACAGTAGGAGATGATGCCTTTCAGCATCTTCCTATATCACTGTTGCCCGATATAAGTGTTTCCCATAGACTGGGGAACATACCAATGGGGATTCGATCCGGCAACCTCTTGCTCCCTAGGCATGTATCTTCCCTGCTGTGCCAAATCATGACATTAGTCCCAAGAGCCAAAAATGTGCTTTTCTTGAAGACCAGCTTCTTATGAGAACTGCCAAATCATTTATTTTTAACCTAAAAGGGATTTCAAAAGCAGCATGTGATAAACAGAGTGGTGGTGGTAGTGGTCAGCTATTAGGAACATAGGAAGCTGTCTTATACTAAGCCATATCATTGATCCATCTAGCTCAGTATACACAGACTGGCAGCAGCTTCTCCAAGGTTGCAGGCAGGAGTCTCTCTCAGTCCCATCTTGGAGATGCCAGGGAGGGAACTTGGGACCTTCTGCATATTCTTCCCAGAGCAGCCCCATCCCCTAAGGGGAATATCTTACAGTGCTCACACATGTAGACTCCCATTCAAATCCAAACCAGGGCAGACCTTGCTTAGCAAAGGGGACAATTTGTGCTTGTTATCACAAGACCAGCTCTCCTGGCATGAGGGCAAAATATTATACTGGGTTATATTATGCGGGAAAGCTACCCAAGTCGGCCTCTAGTAACCGGGTAAAGAGGCACCTTTAAAAGTGGTGATTCTCTTATGTTCAGCGGGGGGGGGGGGGAGTGAAACTGTCTCTAGCTAGTCAACCCCTGAACAACATCCTTCTAGTGGTTATTGCTGGTGTCTACCTTATGCTTCTTTTTTAGATTGTGAGCCCCTAATTAATTTTTTTAATGTAAACAGCTTTTGAGAAATTCCTTGTTGAAAAGTAGTATATACATTTTAATAAACAATAATGACACTTAAGAAAAATCTAGCCAATATTCAGCACCAGTTTTGGATAGAGGTTGGGTCAAATGCATCGCGTTTTTGCTAGAGTTGCGATCTTCTTGATGTTAATTTAAATGCAACTTTCTTCTCCTCCCAGGAGTATGGCTGGGGGAAAGCTCCTCCTTTCACATGCAATAATATCCAAAGAAAGAAACCAAGAATAACCAACACTGCCCATAGCAGCATCCTTCACCAGAATATGGCGGCTACGTCCTTGAAAAACATGGCGTGGATAACACGGCCAGCAAGAGACCAACCAAAATCGGATTGCCGGTTTAATGAAGGAGAAACGCTTCCAAGCAACAAAAACCTCAGAGTCTCCTGCATCAAGCCTTATAACTATGCCCCCATGATGTCAGTCCATGCAGGGGGAGACCGGATGAGAGGCAAATTAGACTCTCTTCAGACATTCCTAGGAGAAAAAAGGAGCTTGCCCGTGAAGGAATATGAGACCAAGTCCTCACAAAGACGCCCAGAACCAAGAGTTCTGGGATATCATGAGGTCAGCCCGCCCAAAGTAATCCACAGTAACCCACCCAGCAGCTTGAGCTGCGTAACCTTAAATGCATTGCTGGTCTTCAGACCAGATGAAGAAGGTGTCATCAGCTTGCATCTGAAGCCCTCCTCGAAGGAGGAAGCCGCAACGGCAGTCAACGGAAGAGAGAAAAGGAGCAGCTCTTCGGACAAGATGGCCTCACATTACTATGAAATTAAAGAAGTAAAGCAGAAGAGTGAAAAGAGAATTGGTATGATTAACACAGAGAAAAAGCAAATAAAAAAATCATGTACTGCCCACTGATTTGTCTATGGCACCCAGAGACAGTTGGCTTTGCCTTCGACACTGTGTGACCCTTACTTTTCCTTCCTTAGAATAATTTTACATTAAATCTAGCTTCTTGTGAGTTCTATGCAGACAGTCCGTGTTGTAGGGTTGCCAACATGGCGTTGGCTAAAATCAGGATGTCTGGAGCAGGGCCACCTAGGGGCGGGGCTTGTCTTGGCCCCAGGTGGCAGCCACTGAGTGAGCTGACCTGTTGGTGGTCACCACCATTGGAAGCTGCTGCATATGGAGTCAGACTATCGGTCTATCTAGCTCAGTGTTGTCTTCACAGACTGGCAGCAGCTTCTCCAAGGTTGCAGGCAGGAATCTCTCTCAGCTCTATCTTGGAGATGCTGCCAGGGAGGGAACTTGGAACCTTCTGCTCTTCCCAGAGCGGCTTCATCCCCTGAGGGGAATATCTTACAGGGCTCACACATCAAGTCTCCCATTCATATGCAACCAGGGCAGACCCTGCTTAGCTAGGTGGACAAGTCATGCTTGCTACCACAAGACCATGGTGGGTGGCTGGTGGCGGCTGCTGTGCAGCAGTGGTGGAGGGGCGTGGCAGCAGTGAGAGCTCTCTGCACATGTGCGCAGAGACCTGAAATTGGCTGGATCTGCTTCCTTTGGGAGGAAGGTGGGTTGGGTAATGGAGTCTTGAGTCCCCAGATGTTGATGCACTTCAACTCCCATAATCCCCAACCAAAGGCCATTGGGGCTGAGGATTATGGGAGTTGAAGTCCAATAACATCTGAGATTCCAAGGTTGAGAATACTTGGTCTAAAGCAGGGTTTCTCAAAGGTTGCTGAACTACAACTCCCATCATCCCCAGCCACAAGGACAATGGGAGTTGTAGTTCAGCAGGACTACAGTTTGGGAAACCCTGATCTAAAGCAGCATTCTTCAGACACACCACAGACTCTATGCACACCCCCTAATTGTTTGGTCTAACTGGGTCTGTGTGATATGCTTTGGCCAAAGTTCTCTCTACTTATGACTGACAAACTCACCCCACTTGGTGTCCATGCCATCCTGTGGGCTTTCAAACAATATATTTAGTAGCAGAAAGCTTTGAAAATATTTAAAACATTGCACTAAAGCACAGGAGTACTTGTAAAAGGGGCTTAGAGAAATTCATGGAGGACAGGTCTAGCAATGGCTACTAGTCTGGTGGCCACAGGCCACCTCCAGCCTCAGAGGCACAATGCCTCCAAATATCAGTTGCAAGCAAGCAACTGCAAGGGCATGGCCTCACTTCTTGCTTGTGAGCTCCCTAGAGGATATCTGGAGGGCCACTGTGGGGAGGAAAAGGGTGCTAGACCTGATAGGCCTTGGACCTGTTCCAGCAGGGCTGGTCTTACGTTTGTATTGCTCTTTCAAGTTAAGAGCAACATGGCTACCCTTCCCCATCACAGTCATGCCCCATTTGTGAACTTTTTGCTTCTTTGCTTGAAAACAACACCAAGTTGTTATCCCTCCTTTCATAAAAGGAGGATGGGCTCCTACATTACAGCTTCTTCATTGGGGCTAGTGAAAGTGTGGTAAAGTGTGCCACCAAGTCAATTTTGACTCCTGAAGATCAGAGCCCTGTGGTTGTCTTTGGTAGAATACAGGAGGGGTTGACCATTGCCTCCTCCTGCATAGTTTGAGATGATGCTTTTCAGCATCTTCCTATATTGCTGATATGGTACCAGCGGAGATTCGAACTGGCAACCTTCTGCTTGTTAGTCAAGCATTTCCCCACTGCGCCACTTAAGGTGACAACTGAAAGTATAGTTATCCGGGTTAATCCCAGGTTAAAAAAAAAAAATTCTGGAACGACTGGGCAGATCCTGATCCCTTCATGTTATAGGCTTCTTTCCAGACCCAATAATTCTTTTTAGAAGTGGAATGTTCACAGAACATGAACACTGCCAGACATATAAATGCAATGGTGGTTTATCATACAGCACAGGCAGGAAAATACTTTGACTGTTAAGGCAGAAAGATCTTTATTTGTTCATTCGTCTCCAAGAGCACATTTCATCGCATACATGTGGGATCTTGGAAAAGCTGCATTGTGGTCAGTTTTCTTCATTCAGGACAAGAGGGTGGTTGTTTAAAGCTCACACTACTGACAACTATGCATGCAGTTGTTTGTGCAAACATCTAATGTACAGAGAACACGGAGTTTAATCACGTCACTGGTCAAAAGCAGAAAGGCATACTTGGACGCTGGGCTTTGTATGCTTGCTTACTGCACTAAGAGCACTAAAGAGTAACTGCTTGCACGCGTAACTATGTATTCAATGGTTTTTCTCCCATTTATAGGAACATAGGAAGCTGCTGCCTACCAAGTCAGACCACTGGCCCATCTAGTTCAGGATTGTCTGCACAGATTGGCAGTGGCATCTCCCAGGTTGCAGGTGGGAGTCTGTCTCAGCCCTATCTAGGAGATGCTAGGGAGGGAACTTGGAACCTTCTGCATGCAAGCATTCCGATGCTCTTCCCAGAGCAGCCCAACCCCTAAGGGGAATATCTTACAGTGCTCACATATAGTCTCCCATTCAAATGTAAACCAGGGCAGACCATGCTTATTAAAAAGGGACAGTTCATGCTTGCTACTACAAGACCAGCTCGCCTCCCTTGATTAGCTACCTGTTGGGGAGTGTGCTCCTGTTAAAGAGGAACATTTCACTCATGATTCCTCCATAAAAAACTTCCTCTGTAGTTTTGTATTCATAGTTTGAGAAAACTTTTCATGAAGAATGTAATTTGGATACAGCTGTTAAGTCGTGGGATGGGGCATTATAGCTCAAGCCGGGACTATGAAGAGCTTTCCTCTAAGTGAGGGGTTCTCCAACGGAGGCCCCCAGATGTCGCCAGCTGGCCATTGTGGCTGGGGATGATGGGAGTTGAAGTCAAAAACATCTGGAGAGCCCAGTTTGAGAACTCCTCTCTAAGTGACAAATGGCTTGGCACACCATTGTCATCAACTGTGGCTCTAATGGACAGATGAGGATGAACCACATTTTTATTTTTACATTTATATCCTGCTTTGTCCTCCGAGGAGCTATGTTTATCCTCACAACAACCCTGTGAGGTAGGTTAGACTGAGAGATACACTGAGGGAAATAAGTATTTGATCCCCTGGTGATTTTGTCCGTTTGCCCTCTGACACAGAAATGACCAGGCTATAATTGGAATGGTAGGTTTATTGTAGCTGTGAGAGACAGAACAACAACAAACAAACCCTCAAAAGCCCAGTGCCCAAAAGTCAGCGATGGACAAAACGGACAAAATCAGCAGGGGATCAAATACTTATTTCCCTCACTGTACATGACTGGCCCAGTGTCACCCAGTGAGTTTCGTGGTTGAATAGGGACTCAAACTCAAGTCTTCCTGGTCCTTGTCCAACACTCTTAAACCACTACGCTATGCTGGCTCATGGTTTTTGCTACCACCTGTTTCAGATACCGTGAAGGTCATAAAAATAGGAAGCCAACTGCTGAACAAGCCAGAGATCCATTTCTCAAGGAAGTGGAAAACCTGCATCTGGGCTGTTCTGTTTCCGACGGCACATAATTCACCCAGCTGAAGTTTCCTTCTGACAAACATTGCCCACCACACAAAGCAAATGAGTGCATCATGGAAGGGGGCTGTAAGCTAGCTTTCCCCCTGATGTGCCAGCTTTCTATGTGGAAGGGATTTTTTGTGTAGAGGAATCATTAAGCAAACTCCCACCTGCAACCTGAACTGGGGCAGCCTAGACACAGGCACAGGCCAACCCAACACATGCTTACCCAGAAGCAAGTCTATCTTGGTTCCCAAGAAGTGTGCACAGGCACACAGAGCAGGGCTCTCACTATGATGTGACTGCAAAGAGTCACCTTAAGGGAACAGAAGCAAGATTCTCCTACAGCAGTGTCTTGATTACAGGCAGCACACATGCAGGAAGAGAGCGTGCACACAAGGTGAACTTCAAAAGGGCTTCTCTTACAAGTTCGGCAAGACAGTCAAAACACAACACCCATCTTTGCGGGCATTTCAGTGGCAGGAACACAGTCCAACACCAGCTGATGCGATGGTTTAATTTAGATTTACGTTTTCAAATGCCAAGGCACCCAAACAGATAAGAGCAATTTTTGGAGTGGTGATGTGTTCCTATAAATTAGGAGCCAGACGCCTATGCCCTGCCTCCTCATTCCCTTGAGCCCCTCCCACCAGGCCCTGAGAACCGCTGGTTCCATGACTCAGCATTAATGCATCTGCTGCTGGAGCTGTGGATACACCCTTTGCTCCAACCTGTACAGGTATGGCAGCTCCAACAAGCAGCTAGGATCGCCCCCGGAAGTATGCCCAGGCAGTCAACAAAACCAAGGCAACTCTATCCGATTGTCAGGACTGTTCCTTGCCTCATGCAGAGGGAGGACAATAAAGCTGCAGTCATTCCAGCATTTCCCTTGCAATTAGTCGGACTGTGCAGTTGTGTCCTTCCAAAATGCCCTCTGTCTGGCATGATTGGAAGAATTTCTGGTATTCTTGTAGGGCCAAGTTAAATGGTTACATCCAATTATTAAAAAGGCCACATGTGCCTCCCTCAGCTGAGAGGTGCCAGGCGGGCCATTTGAACGTGGTCTGACTGTAGGAAATGTCAGATTTCTGATCAGACATTACCTGACCCAAAAATTGGGGGCGGGGGGGGGCCTTGCTGGGCCTGCAAATTTTTCTGACGGATTGGATTATTTCTGATGCTTTTTCGGCTGCACAGGTCTACAGCATAGACCTGCGCAGCCTAAAATGTTAATCAACTTTGTTAAATCTTAACAGAATTTTCAGTCGAGGGACAAAAAATGACCAGGTTCAAACTATCATACTTTGGACACATTATGAGAAGGCCCAGCTCCTTTGAGAAGTCCATAATGCTGGGGAACGTTGAAGAGAAGAAGAGGATGACCAGCAGCAAGGTGGATGGACTCGACAGCAATGAACTGAGACCCCCTGAAGGCCAAGTTGAAGACAATTCGTCCTGGAGATGATCTATCTATGTGGTCGCTAAGAGTTGACACCGACTTGATGGCACTTAATCAATCAAGTTAATTAAAAAAGCCTAAAATGTTAATTTCAGCCTAAAATGTTAATTGTTAAGTTAATTATCATGTAGATTTAGTAACTTAAAGTAGGAGCCAATAAAAGGTGTTTTGATTATTGGTTAGCACAGCAGGGCCCTCCCCCACCGCCATTGTTGGGTTGGGTCATGTCTGATCAGCAATCTGACATTTCCTACAGTACTGTCCGGCCAAGTTCAAATGGCCCACGTGGTGCTTCTCAGCTGAGACATGTGCATGTGGCCCATTTAAAAATTAAATATAGGAATCCAGTCACACATGCTACACGATTATACTGTTGCTTACAGAAGAAACCATTCCAATGTACTGTAATATTTTATCATAAAGGTGGAAGAGGCCTCTCGTCTCTCAGTACTATTGCAGCTAGAATTACTACTACAACAAGCACAACTGGTAGTTTAGTAGTATACTCTGTAATTGTACAGAAAATATAAAATTTATAACCAGAAGCACTGAGACACATTCCGAGCATGTGCTTCCCACAAGAACACACGGAGTGCCGTGGGTCTTTTGTGAAGGGCTTGGGGGTTTAGGTCTAACAAGGGATGATCTCCAGCTCAGAATAAGGAGCTGTGGTATCAGCCTCTATTCAGGTCAGTTGGCTCATGTTTACAGAAACTTACCTTCCTCTAATTCCTATTCTAATAGATTGTGTAACTTGTCTTACTTCTGGATCATACTAGGCTTGCTGAGAACCTGCATGAAATACCATTGTTTAAAGATTCAAGTCTGCCAATTACAGCTTACTAGCAAATAAGGATACACAGCAGGACTTTACAATTCCAAAATCCTCTTTTTAGCAAAGGCTGGAGCACCAGCTTATGTACCAAGCACCCTTTAATGAGCTTGGGTGAATCTTATACCTTGATTGTGCAGCTAAAGATGATTTGAGCAACACACTGGTTCTGTAAAGTGCCGTGGGGGAAAGGAACAATCTTTATAACATAGAGCAGGGGGTTCTCAAACTTGGGTCCCCCAGGGGTTGCTGGACTACAACTCCCATCACTTCCAGCCATTGTGGCTGAGGATGATGGGAGTTGTAGTCAAGCAAGTTATGGGGGATCCAAGTTTGTGAATCCATGACCTAAAAAATAAAAGGCTATCAGATTCTAACACAGGCCTGGCCTCTTTTAAGAAGGCAACGTGCTCCTGGAATCGGACATTTTCTGCAAAACCAATTCGAGCAGATTGATCCGATTATGAACAAGCTACTTTTTATCTTTTACACATATACTGTTGTATTTTTACTAGTAGACAAATACAGCCAAAGAGAGCCTGTATCAGATCTGCAGGAGAAAAAGCTAGCAGTGCAGCAGTTTTGGGACACTCAGCTAGGCAATTTGAGAAGAAGTCTTCTTTGAACTCAAAGTGAGTGCTGAATGTTCTCCACCCCTGCAACCCAAATGCATGGATTTAGTCACAGCAGCTATTCAAAATGAGTTATTGCAGCAACACTACACACAAGATAACTGGCTTCAAGAAGACCTGAAAGTCAAAGCTGCAGCACACGTGTTGGAAATAGCTCAGACACGTAGAACTAGCTACTGTTCCATTTCACACCAACCATCTCCACTGCATCAGCAATATACAGAGAGAGAGAGAGAGAGAGAGAGAGAGAGAGAGAGAGAGTTTATAGCATCAGAGGACAGTTGCCCATTTTGTCGAGGTAAGAGGGCCTCTCAGTCTCCCACCCCATCACATGAGTGCCCAGATGTCTGGCCCAAGCACAGACACAGACCTCCTCAAATCCACTTCAGGGTGCTGATTGGCACATTGGCCAAAAATGCACCAAGGCCACTGTTTTCTGAACTCCAGTTACCAGGCTGGATACCACAGCAAACCAGAACGCACAAACACAAGGAAGGCAGTGTGCTCCAGTGGAACTGGAGATCATAGGACACACATCCTGACAAAGGTTGACGTACTCCATCTAGGTAAGTCATGGCATGGGGGGAGCTTCACCCTTCTGATCATGGAGGTACACCAATATCTCCTTGGACTGGTAATTACTAGGACAGTACATGGCATTCAGTAGCAGAGACTGGTACAGACTGGATCCCGGTAATGACAGAATTGTGCATTCCATCACTGGGGCTTCCGGATCGCATCCAGCCAATCCAGCAGGGTGTGAGGCTTAACTGTCCTGAAGACCTGACATTCCCCAAAGCAAGTGTCTGACACTTACAGGGTGTGGCCTTTCCCCCTCAGTAATGCGCTAGGAAGAGGACGCAACACCATGACGTTGCTTCCTGCCCTGGTGCATGCTAAGGGGAGATGGAGGGAAAGTGGGCAATTTGAATCACAGCTGCTGCAGTTGCCTTCTGGGCAGTCACTTTCTTTGGCAAATGCTGAATCTTTAGGAAAGCTAAGCCCCTTTCGAAAGCCAAGCCACATCGGAGGCATCTTCTGCTGCGAACAATTCCAGTTAAAAATTGAGTTTTTCTGACATGCTCAATGCAATGCTGATACGATGTGGCACTGCACTGAATCCATTTCCGATACAGAGGTCATTTTTCCACTGGAATTATTCACAGCGGAAGATGCCTCTGATATGGCTTGCGCTGCGTAGGAACTGGTTATGGGACTGTTTCGATGCCCACTCCTAGGAGTTACCTAGAAACACCTGCATGATGCACATGTGCATGCACAGACACACCCTGTTAATGTCACTGCAGCCCCACCGTTGCCAGGTGCTCTGACAAAAGTTCTCATCCAAACCCTTCAGCTTCACCAGTTGCAAACAGCACCAATCAAGGCATCCTGAAGAACGTGTCATACAGGTCTGAGCAGCAGACGCCTTGCTTTAAACTGGAGATTCAGCCCAAGAGTGAGGAACAATACCAGCTGGCACATAAAAGTGCTTTGTCAAGGCAAGCCCCAGTCAAGAGTTCTCCTTCCAAATACGCCTCCAGGACAGACTGGGAAAGAGTCATACAAGCTTGCAGAGCAGCTTTGGGAGAATGGGTCCTGTGCACATTTAACCAGCAGATATCCACCCGCGGCTGAGAATCATTTCCCTTGAATACAAAAACACAAGCTAACTGGAGAGCAAATGGACGTGTGAGAGGTCGCCAACACCCACGGATGTCACACAGAGGTTCAGTCAGGTAAGGCCAAACACACACCACAAGAACCAGTTTGGAAAGAGCAGGCTTGACAAATCCATACTGATAGTCCGTTTCTGGCACTACTACCCAAGGACAGAAGCCCCTAAGATCTTTGGCCTTTGAAAGCTGCAGTGGATCTTGAAGCAGCCCTGACTGCAACAGGAATCTAACCAGTGTACTCACCACAGCTGTATATCCAAGCATTAGAAATCTTTGGTAAGGGCTGTAGGTGCACACATCTGTTGTCTAGGCCGGTAGGGTTGCTAGGCAATGAACTTGCTCTGAGCCTCTTGCTCTTTTGATGGCTGGCTTTAATTCTACATTTCCAGATCAGTTCTTCCACCACAGCCTTTGGAGTATAGATGCTTAAAGCCATAAAGTTCAGACTTGCTATCGGGTAAGACTGTAAAGCACCTAATTTCTGGACCGATTACGAACGGGCACCGTCCAGACTAGCTGGTCCTGACTAAGCACCACGGACGTCAGTGACACAAGTTAGCCATGACTAGTTTCACTCCCATTTGTTCTAGTGCGATTTAGTCATGACTAACTTGGTCTGAATGCTGCCCGGTGTTACCAGACGATTAAGTCCACGATCGCTCAAAACCATTTGCCCATTTTGAACACACAGTACAAGACTCAACATGGTGACTTCAAGACTGAGTTACTCCCCACTCGGAAATACAGAGCCTGACATGCTATATGAACGATTGCATCGTTCATATAGCAATAGGAATCCAGAAAAGAAAAACGGGATCTTGTACTTTGGCTGCATGAATAAAGAGCTTCAATAATCCAGTAGCCAACATGCTGCTGTACGTTTGTAGTAGGGATGTGCCCGAAATGTTTTGGAGGCCATTATGAAGGCCTCCGAAACGTTTCGGCACTGGGGGCGTTTCGTTGCCGATGGGGGGGTAGCGCTTTAAGGGCGGGGGAGGGTGTACTCACCCCTCCTGCCGCATTTCCCCCACCAGCGCACTGTCATTTTGAAGCCCCTCGGGGCGGCAGTGTTCCTCCCTGCCGCCCCGTTTTCCCCGTCGGCTGGAAATCGCGAGCGCGCGTGCACCCATCGTGCATGCGTGCGCACATGGCAGAAGGGCGCGCGCATGCACAACAGGCACGTGCGACTTCCGGCCGACGGGGGAAATGGGGCGGCAGGGAGGAACACTGCCACCCCGAGGGGCTTCAAAATCACAGCGCGCCGGTGGGGGAAATGCAGCGGGAGGGGTGAGTACACCCTTCCCCACCCGTAAAGCGCTACCCCCCGTCGGCAACGAAGATCTTCGTGCACATCCCTAGTTTGTAGTAGGGACGTGCACAGAACCGGCGGGGGGCAGTTCCAAGGCGGGAGGGGGAATACCTTTTTAAGGACTGGGGAGGGTGAAGACACCCCCACCCCAGCCATGTTTCCTCCGTCAGTGCTGCAGTTTAGAAGAGTCTGGTGGGATGGCACTGCCTCCTCAGACTGGAAGTACCTGGTGCACGTGGGTGCACACATGCTGCACTTGTTCACCGGGCACTTCCGGTCCAAGGAGGCAACGGGGCGGCAGACTCTTAAACTGCAACACCAGTGGGGGAAATGAAGTGGGGGTGGGTGGGAGCAACCTCCCCAGTCCTTAATAAGGTACCCCCCCCTCATTTGGAACTGTTGGACCCAACCACGATTTAACCTTTTCTAAATTTCAACTGGAGGTAGTCCACTCCAGTATAAGGAACCAAAAGAGAGAGAACGCACACACATGCACACAACTTGGGGGATGAATAAGGATTTAAAGAATGGTGGATTTCGATCCAAAGTTTTACAGTCCAATCCTGTGCATGTTTAGTCAGAAATCCAGAGTTAAATGAGGTTTACTCCAGATAAGCGTTCACAGGATTGCAGCATTAGACGACAGACACGACTCAAGGCTAGGAACTCTGGATTAATCTCTTAACATAGGAAACATACATTAACACAACATAATGAACATTAGTTTTAAACACACACACACAGAAAAAGTACCCATATCATGGCAACATTTGTAAACCAAACCATATATGGTCAATTACATTCAGTGTAACTCACTCCAATGTCAGTTTCTCTTAACCACAAAACTTACTCCTCAACGAGAAGGGTGTTCATGACTCAATGGCTTGTTTTATCAGAACCCTGAAATAAGGAGCACAATTCTGCACAGGTCTGTGTTTCTACAGAACTGAACTGTGACTCCATTGTATTCCAGGCCAAGTCAGCCAGCAGGAAATCATCCATAGCCGTTTGAGTCTCATTGCTAGTAAGAAATAAGTTGCCTAGGGTTTCAAAGCAGCTATCCATCGTCTGTGTCTCAGCACTACTCAGCTGGACTTTGCTCTCTGCGATTTGATTGGAGGCATCTCTCTCAGGAAGCTGCACTTCGGTTTGCGTTTCCGTATCGGAAGAGTCTGTGCTCACAGAGAATGTGGACTGCTTCAGAATGTTCCCCAAAGGCAGATAGGGGCTGTCTAAAAAGAAGTTTAGATCTGTCTGGGTCTGTGTGTCAAACATCTCCAAGCCTAAGAAACTGGGGTTACCTTTGCAGCCATATGACTGGGTGGCATTATCTGAAAATAAATCTGTCTGGGTTTCAATATCTAGCGATTCCAAGACTGGCTCTGGGTTCAGGTGGCCGAGTTCAGTCTCCTCCGTCTGAGTTTGAATGTTGGAGGCTGTGAAGAAATCCTCAATGTCAAAATCGATGCCCGCGTTTTGTGCAGGGCCAGAAGGCAGGGGCGTGCCAGTGTTCGAGCTGGCATCTGTCAGGAGGCTACGGTTATCTGCCTGACCGGCTGGATTACCTGAAAAAATGGTTTCAAGATCACTCAGTAACTCCATTGTCTGGGTCTGATTGTCTGTCGTGGCTTGCTGCGGGAGAATATTGTTCTGTGCGCTGAAGTGGATAATTGGCTCAGATTTTGTGTCCGGACTCAACAACTTGCAGCTTCCTCTTTGTAGCAAGTTGTGACCCAGGTCTGCCGCCATCAAGTTGTCGCCTGGGAGGGCCACTGGGGTAGAATCGCTGAACGAACTCACACTGTCAAATAGGTCACTGCACATCACAGCCTGGTCCATTTGTACTCTCCCATCAATGCCTCTCTGCGACCTATTGGTCTGAGTCTCTCGAGAGACCCCGCACGGCTGAAAGCAGGCCTGGGCAAATGTCTCTGTCTGAGCAGCTATAGATGAAGTCAGCTTTGAATCGGGTAGCAGCGTTTGTGTCTGAACGCTAATGGGCAGCACAACCTGCGAACTGAATGTCAGGTCGGTTTGAGAGCAGGAAGACACGGAAGAATCAGGAGTCCAGGTTGCAGAGGGGACAAAGTTCTGGGAAATGTAAGATAAGTCCGTCTGTACATTGGTGGAACAAATTCTGTTCTTGTAGCATATGGTCCCCAGGTCTTGCACTGTGTTATGAGACACAACTTTCCCCAAGTTGACCTGAATACCTGTGCTGACTGGCTCAATGCTGCCAGCAGTTTTGATTTTTGGAAGGGGAAAGTGGTCTTTAAATGCAAGTGTGTCGGCTTCCACCGCAGGCATCACAATTCCTACCGGCAGAGGCATCAAGTGAACAGTACTCATCACAGAGCCTGTGTCGTCCACAGCCACTACAACAGGCTTGACGGAAGAGTCTAGTGCTGATACAAAGATAGGCAGATGAGTAAGCTGCATGATGGGCAGTTTAACCAAAGCTACTTTGGGCTTTGGCAGAAGCAACTTTGGTGCATTTTTTGGCTGTGTCTGCATTTGCTTAGTGGTAGAGGAATGGCTGGAATCATCAGAGGACGCTGACAGAGAAGTCTCCAAGTCTTGAGTGCTAGTACATCTGGTGTGGACACTGTCAGAGGCTTCTTTCACTTTTTCTCCCAGCAACTGAACGGAGACTGAGGTTTCAGTTTTCCTTTTCTTACTAGGTGGATCCCTGCAAGCAAGAACACATTCTTAACATCTGAGTTCAGCACATAGTCTTCCGCCATCCCTTCCAAACCTGTTCTTCACTTGGGTCCCTGGATGTTGCTGGACTACAACTCCCATCACCCCCAGCCACAAGGGCCAAAGGTCACTGTGAGTGGGGATGTTGAGAGCTGTAGTACAACATCATCCAGGGAACCAGATCTGAGAACCCCAGAGTTCAGTGCATGTGAAAACAAGAAGTATATATCCCACCGCACCCCAGATTAGGACTGAGTTGCAAAGGACAGAATCAATGAAGATTTCCACTGAAAAATTCTTTCCCACCCTGCCACCTTCACCACAGCAACCGTCAACAAAACAGACCAATTAAATATGTTAGGGCAGTATTGAGCAGAAGACTTACTTGAGCTAGTTGCTGGGCCAAAAACCCCCAAACAAAAACACCGATATCTGCTAGAGTCAAACTCTGGGCCTCTTTTATTTAGCTTTAAATGCAAAATACATGATCTTGCACTAGATCAGCGCATTTAAATAGTCACGGGTGCCGACTCAGAACACAGCCTGTAACACTTACTACTGTTTTCTCAAGCTCAAGTTGTCAGCATCCATGAGAGTTTACTGAGCTAAATGTTTTGGTGAGGGACTTTGTGAATAGTCACCATGGTTTTTTCTAATGAACGGAACTGGAGGACGGGGTCATAGCTCAGTGGAGGAGCACCTGCTCTGCATACAGAGTGTCTCAGGCACAATCCCTGGCATCACCAGAGAGAGCTGGGAAAGAGCCCTGTCTGAAACAGGGAGAGCCACTGTCTATCAGTGTAGACAATACTGAGCTAGATGGAGCAATGGTTTAAGAACATAAGAACAGCCCTGCTGAATCAGGCCCAAGGAGGCCCATCCAGTCCAGCATCCTGTTTCACACAGTGGCCCACCAGATGCCTCTGGGGAGCCCACAGCCAAGATATGAGGGCAGGCCCTCTCTCCTGCTGTTGCTCCCCTGCAACTGGTATTGAGAGGCATTGTGCCTTTGAGGCTGGAGGTGGCTCACAACCACCAGACGAGTAGCCATTGATAGACCTGTCCACCATGAATCTGTCTAAGCCCCTTTTAAAGCCATCCAAGCTGGTGGCCATCACATCTCATGGCAAAGAATTCCACAGATTAATTATGCACTGTGTGAAAAAGTACTTCCTCTTGTCGGTCCTAAATTTCCCAACCTTCAGTTTCATGGGGTGACCCCTGGTTCTAATGTTGTGAGAGAGGGAGAAAAATTTCTCTGTCTACTCAATCCGCTCCATGCATAATTTTATACACCTCGATCATGTCTCCCCTTAGTCGCCTCTTTTCCAAGGTAAAAAGGCCCAGATGCTGTAGACTTGCCTCATAAGGAAGGTGCTTCGGGCCCTGATCATTTTGGTTGCCCTCTTCTACACCTTTTCCAGTTCTACAATATTCTTCTTAAAATACAGTGACCAAAGCTGTATGAAGTACTCCAGATGTGGCCGCACCATAGATTTGTATAAGGACATTATAATATTAGCGTTTTTATTCTGAACCCTCTTCCTAATGATTCATCCCATGGAATTAGCCTTTTTCACAGCTGCCGTGCACTGAGTCCACACTTTCAATGAGCTGTCCACCACAACAGTTCACTGAAAGGTTTGCCTCCATATATAAGCGGTCTTCCTATGCCTCCTCTGAAATTCAACAAGCAGTACCCTGGATTGCTAGTCAGTTCAAAGGGATAAACTTTACTGGTGGCAGCTTGGGTGTATGTGGGAAATCACACCTTGTGTTGTCAGAGAGATGCTTTTAAAAAACTAGGAAGAAGAGGAACTTTAGTGGCAGTGATCTTCAGACAAACATGTTCAACTTTCTGATTGCGTCCCTGCCACCCAGCCCCAAGTTAAGATGAAAATGTGCACACTGGAACCAGTTAACCTAAACTTACATTTAATTAAGAAAAGTGTAATTACCTGTGTTCTACTGGGATCTCATGCTGCGTCCTATAAATATGAGACAACAGTGCTGTCCTACTCGCATATGGGCACCCACAAGTACATTGGAAAGTCTTGCCACAGTCTTCGATGTGTCGCTTCAGGTCCCAGATGGTACCATAGGAGTTGCTGCATTTGTCACATTTGTGCTTCTTTTCAGCATGCATTTTCATGAAATGCTGAAACACATATAGTCAGTCAGTCAGTAGGACACAGTGAAGCCAAGTTTGCAACATAGAACTATTACGTTTGAGTGTCTCTTTGATAGACAAGTCTAATTGGCATGTGATTAACGGGCAACTTTTCTGTAATTACTGGTGCATTTTAAAGTTAGTTACAGTGTTCATTCTAAGAGGGATTTCCAGATGGTGTTGACTACAACTCCTAGAATCTTCGGCTGCAATGGCTTTTGCTTGGGGATTCTGGGAGTTGTAGTCAACAACATCTGGAAACCCCTCTTAGAGGGAACACTAGTTAGTTATTGGACATGTTTTAGAGAACTGAAGATTTCTAAGCCTGGGCCAGTTCAGGCAATATATCCAACTGGTACCGCTCACTACGCAATTATGGGTGGAAATGCATATGTTTCATTTCCCCTCCTGGTGTACCAGTCCTTTGTTAATATAATGTAGTGCAGTGATTCCCTCCAGATGAATCTGGAGCCTCCAGTTGTTTCTGAACTACGACTCCCACCAGTCCCAGCTACCATGTATTGTGGCTAGGGGCAATGCAAGTTGTAGTTCAGCAACATTTGGAGGCCCCTGGGTTGGGAGACACTGTTGATGTATATTCAGTTGCATGGGAGCATGCCTTTATTGAACCAGCCCTCTCGCATGAGACTGTGAGAAGCAGAACTGCACACCAGGAGAGAGAGGCATGTGCATTCATGTCCCTAATAGCATGGTGAGCAGGACTGGTCAGACATCTCACCCAAACCAGCCCCTTCAATACCACAAAATGACTAAAACATGGAATAGAAAGTCAGCCTGTGCTATCCGGCTCTACTGGAATCTGGAAAAGTTTTGAAATTGACTTGTGTAGGAAAAGGACTCCGCCCAATGTCACACAACAACAAATATTTATATACCATTTTTCAACAAAAGTTTCCAAAGCGGTTTACATTGAGAAATAATAAATAAATAAGATGGATCCCTGTCCGCAAAGGGCTCACAATCTAAAAAGAAACAGAAGAAAGACACCAGCAAGAGTCACTGGAGGTCCTGTGCTGGGGGTGGAGAGGGCCAGTTACTCTCCCCCTGCTAAATAAAGAGAATCACCACGTTAAAAGGTGCCTCTTTGCCCAGTTAGCAGGGGTAAAAACAAGCTTAACTAACAACTAACAAACTTAATTTTCAAAGATAGTAAGTAGTAGAGAATTTAGCTGTGGGAAGATTTGGTCATCTGTCATTATCCTTCATGCCAATTTAGCAGTTTGTGCTCTCAGTAATGAAAACTGACCCTTATAAGCTTTACACAGTTCTGCACTGCTGGTAAGAAAGCAGGGGTGGCGAATGCAGTTAGTAAATGCAGTAACTCAGGGGTCCCCAACCTGTGGTATTGCAGATGCTGCTGAACTACAACTCCCATCATCCCCAGCTTCAATGTCCTGTGGCTGGGGATGGTGGGAGCTGGAATTCAGCAACATCCACAGTACCACAGGTTGGGAGACCCAACAGTAACTGAACTAACTACCAACAAAAATCTAGGAGGAAAGATTTCTTGCTTTCATTTCCAGCTACAAAAGCAAGGCTCTACTGAATTTGGTCAGAATGTCCAAACCCTAACGATCAATTTGCTTAACATATTTAAAGAGTAAGAGCAACATATGTAAGGCTCACAGTGATGCCATTTTAAGGGAGCTCCTTTCCAACACAGTGATTTTATAACCAGCATCTGATTTATTTTAAGTCAATTCATTAAGCATTTTATATCCTGTGCTCCAGCCCTGAGAAGGCTCTCCCCACCCCTTGGCCAGCTTACAGTTATCACTTAAACCACAAAAATCTACAGAGACTCTAGCACCACACAATTAATAGTATAAACTAAAACAATTACTAGTGACATTCAAATGCAAGTCTAGTGGATATACACGTACACTGTTATACAGACATGCTGGGATTCAGAAAGACATACAGATCTTTTGAGAATGATTGTTGATGTCTGTATCCAAATTTCATTTAAATTTCTCTAGTATATAGCACAGTTGTACAGATACATACCTGCCTTACAAGAGAAAACTGGGAAAATGGCCTTTCTGGTCCCCTAGGGCAGCCTTCAATAGGACAGCAGTAGTACTTCGGGGGTGTTTTCAAGCCTTTCCTTATTGCAGGATTTATTTTTCCATCCTGTAAGCATTTGAGAGTTGCAGAAGTAGATTATTTTAAAAGGTGGGGGGGCTGGGGGGAGTTGTGTGTTCTCAGAAGTAACTTGAATGCAAATTAATGTTTCCTTTATTCAACATTTTGCCTGCCTCGATACTTCAAACTTAATGGGTCACCCCAATAAGAACTTCTGGGCAAATTAAATCTATTTCTTGCAAAAGGTAAGCTCTCTGCATAACCACAATTACCAAGTTAGACACAATGGGAAACGGTGGATTCCTGCCCTGCAATCCACAGATCACTTTAACCAGAGATATTAGGGGCTGGACCTGGAACCTTATTTCTTAAAAAATCATAACCCTCCTTGTAGAATGCAGAAGGTAGCTAGCAAGAGAGTTTAAGATACACCAGATCATTAATATACAGTTAAAAATAAAAATAAAATAAAAGCAGAGCACAAACACAACTTCCCAAATGCTTGCAAAAATGAAACATGCCTTTACATGGCAGCAAAAGGCCACTGGAGACAGGATACCTCCCTGCAATAATGCAGGAGCACACATGAAGCTACCTCGGAGTGAATCATAACAAGTGGTCCATTCAGCCTGGGGTGATCCACCACAAGTAACAGCAGAGCCAATGCCTGGGCCCAGCTCCAGGGTTGTGAAGATAATATGTGGGTGGAGGAGCGGGGTGGGGAAGAACCATGTATGCTTCCCTGAGCTGCTTAGTGGAAGGGAGAGATATAAGTGTTGTTACATCAGAGTAAAACACACTGAGTTTGTAGATCAGGGAGCTGTGGATTAAAATCCCTGCTCAGCCATGAGGCTCAGGGAAGAACTTGAGCCAGTCACACTTTCTCTCTCAGCCAAACCTACCTCTGGGGATGCTGGGAGGAGTAGTCATCAAAGGAATATAGGAAGCTGCCTTATACTGAGCCAGACCCTTGATCTATCTCACTCAGTACTGTCTACACAGACTGGCAGCGTCTTCTCCAAGGTTGCAGGCAAAGTCTCTTTCAGCTGTATCTTGGAGATGCCAGGGAGAATGAACTGTCCCTTTTACTAAGCAGGGTCTGCCCTGGCTTGCATTTGAATGGGATACTACATGTTCTGGGAAGAGCACCTGCCTGCCTGCATGCAGAAGGCCTCGGATTCCCTCCCTGGCAGCATCTCCAAGATTGGGCTGAGAGAGATTCCTGCCTGCAGCCTTGGAGAAGCCGCTGCCAGTCTGTGAAGACAAAACTGAGCTAGATGGACCGATGGTCTGACTCAGTATATGGCAGCTTCCTAGGCTCTTCCAGAGCAGCCCCACCCCCTAAGTGGGATACCTTACCGCCCTCCCACACGTGGTCTCCCACGCAAACGCAAACCAGGGCAGACCCTGCTTAGCAGAGGGGACAGTGCATGCTTGCGACCCCGAGGCCACCTGTGACAGGGGACACCGCCTGCAACCCAGGCCGCCCTCCCCTCCCGCGCCTCACAACCCCCCTGCGGGGCAGGCCAAGCTGAGAGGGAGCGCAGCGGAGCTCAGGGCCGGGATCCGAACCCAGCTTTCGCGGGGGCCGTATACCTGCTGCAGGCGGTGGGCCTTGCTGAGGTGCATGCCGAGCGCCGGCGGGTTGGGCAGCACCTTGCCGCAGCCGGGCACCGTGCACAGGATGTTGCTCCGGACCGCCCGCGAGAGCTCCGCCACCGACGGCCTCACCAGCTCCCAGGGGCTGGCCGGGCGCTGGCTGGTGCAGCGCGGCGGCGGGGCCGGGCGCGGGGGGCGCCCCAAGCCCGGGCGAGCGGGCGGCGGCGGCCGAGCTGGAGCCGCCGCCATGTTGGTTGCAGCAGCCGCTGCGGTCGCCGCTCGCTGGGGCACTTCCGGCGGCGGCCGCCGCGGCGGCTCATCAATATTGATGAGCAAGCAGCACGTGACGCCCACGGAGCCCCGCCCCTTCAGTTCTCCCCAGGAGGGCGGGGCTGCCGCCCAGGGAATCGCTTCTCTTGCGGCGGCAGGGCAGCCCCGCCCTGCTGCGTCAGACGCAAATTAGCCTGGGATTCCGGGCCTCCCTTCTCCTCCTTCTTCTTTTGTGGGATGTGGCGGGTGGGGGGGATGCTCTAGCTCTGGGGTCCCACCCCTGAGCAGGGGGTTGGGCTAGATGGCCTACAGGACCACCCACCCCTCCCCCGCAAACACCCCCCTTTGGGCTCCATGTGACTAGTAGTCGTCCCTGGAAATTGGCCTCCGGACCCGAGGACTGGCAAGTAGTAGCCAATGTAACGCCACGTTTTAAAAGCGATTCGTGGGAGATCCAGGAAGTCACAGGCTACTTTGCGCCAAATTCATGGAAGGCGTTCAGTTCTTAAAGACAGAATTAGGAAGCATACAGAACATGTCAGTAGGACTTCTGGGAAAGAAACCCCCGCCTCATCAATCAATCTTAAGCCAACCAGAAAAGAAGAACATACAGAGGTGCAATAAATATCAAAAGGCCTCATGATTCTTCTAGGTTTTTTTTTCTTTTTCTGGACAAATGGTAAATTTGTGGATGGGGGTGATGCAGACTCTGTGTGGCTGGGCTTTGAAAAGGCTAGTTTGATGAAGTACTTCACACTCACAGCTCCTGAGTAAAAACTTGGGCAAAAGTGCTTCACCAAAGGCTCATAAGTAAACTTAGCAATCATAGGATAAGGGGACCGATCCCTTTATGGATCAGTGAATGGTTTCAAGACTAATTCCCCCCTGCTAACTGAGCAAAGAGGCACCAATAAAGGTGGTTCTCTTTATAATACGCAGGGGGGAGAGCAACTGGCCCTATCCATCCCCAGCACAACATCCCTCCAGTTGGTGTTGCTGGTGTCTCTCATGTTTTCGTTTTTAGATTGTGAGCCATTTTGGGACAGAGCTATTTTATTTATTTATATCTATGTAAACTGCCTTGGGAACTTTGGTTGAACAGCAGTATATAAATATGTCATATTCGTAAAATAGAAAGCGGAGTAGAAATGGACAAAGAAATAATTCCCCCTTTCCCATTAGGAACACAGGAAGCTGCCATACACACGTGGACAAATGTGTTGGTACCCCTCCACGAAAAAAGAACCCACAATTGTCTCTGAAATAACTTGAAACTGACAAACGGAACTGGCACCCATTTTGTTAATTTTTGTCTGATTTTTGTTACATGTGGAATAAACAATGATGGGTGCCGATTACGTTTGTCGGTTTCAAGTTATTTCAGAGACAATTGTGGGTTCTTCTTTTTTCATGGAAGGGTACCAACACATGTGTCCACGTGTGTATACTGAATCAGACCATAGGTCTATCTAGCTCAGTATTGTCTTCAGAGACTGTCAGTGGTTTCTTCAAGGTTGCAGGCAGGAGTCTTTCTCAGCCCTATCTTGGAGATGCTACCAGGGAGGGAACTTGGAACCTTCTGCTCCTCCCAGAGTGGTTCCATCCCTTAAGGGGAATATCTTACATTGTTCACACTTCTAGTCTCCCATTCAAATGCACCTAGGGCAGACCCTGCTTAGCTAAGGGGACAAGTCATGCTTGCTGCAAGACCAGCTCTCTTCCCAGCAGAGGGAAGGAAATCTGTCCACAGTAGAATTTCTCCCCCAGATAATGGGACTGGTAATGTGGTGTAGTGGTTAGAGTGCTGGACTAGGACCGGGGAAACCCGAGTTCAAATCCCCATTCAGCCATGATACTAGCTGGGTGACTCTGGGCCAGTCACTTCTCTCTCTGCCTAACCTACTTCACAGGGTTGTTGTGAGGAGAAACTTAAGTACACCGCTCTGGGCTTCTTGGAGGAAGAACGGGATATAAAATGTAATAAATAAAAAATTAAACATGTTCATTTAAAATAAAATTGTAACATGCTTATCGACACTGCAGCGTTTGGGGTGAGCAGTGAGGTGGCCAAGTTTGCAGATGATACCAAATCATTTAGGATGGTGAAAGTACATGCGGACTGGAAAACACTCTCCAAATTGATTAGATGGGCAACAAGAAGGCAAATGAGGTTCAGTGTGCAACACAGAGTGATGCACATTGTGACAACAAATCAACATACAGGTATAGTGTTTGACCTGGTATTGAATAACAGGGAAAAACATGAATTCCATGCAAGGAATTGTTAGGAAAGAGACTGAAAATAAGAACTGCCAGTAACATAAGGCCATATACAAATCTATGGCACAGCCACATTTGAAATGAGTTCTGGTCACCTTCCCCTTTCCGTTTCATATGCTACAGACATTTCACTTTCAGGAGGAAACACACAAGGATAGCAAATAAGCAAGGCATCACTAATTAAATTTCCATGATAAGCAAGTGACTAACATGTAATTGTGTTGTAACTTACTCATGCGAAAAAAGTTAGATACAAAGCAGTTATCACTTTTATTGAATGCTAAACAGACCTATTATCCGCAGTGATTTAAATCCCCTTCCTAGTTCCAGCTATTTGTTAAAATATTTATAAAGTTTTGTGCCACATTTATTGAAAAGTTTAATACGGTTTTAAGAATATGAAAATTTCCCACTAATGGTCAGATACCAAATTCTGCTTAAACAAGAAGCACCTTAAAGATGGTACTCAATGAAGACCTTCAGTGACTTAATCTGGTTACCACGGGTGGGTGTCTTCTGTTATAATAGAGACAAGGAAACGTTGACCTAGTCATCGTACAGGAAGCATACACGGCCTAACATCCCAATGAAGCATGGATGTAAGGTGGTTCTCACAACTTATAGCTCCCTCAGCCCTCTTGCAGGTGTGCTGTTGCAGTGTGCTTCCAGAGAGCAAACAGCACTTGGAAGGCTTAGGCCTGTGGTGCAACAGCGCATGCGCAGCAGGAGGAGGGAAATGGTGGGCGGGCTCCCGGAACATCCCCACAGAGTCCCCTTTCATGCACACTTCATTAGTCAGGATGTTATCCGCTGACTAGATGCCGTTGTCAATAGATCACTTCATACAAGCCAATCTATCACTATGGCAAATGCTCTGTCATAGTTCAAGTTCTCTGAATTCTAGAGAACGTGGAGAGCAGATTCCATGCAGTGTGTGCTGTCTGCAGATTCCTTTTGATCCAGAGAAATAAAACAGTCATTTAATCCAGGGAGATATATAGTTATCCATTCCTTTGTCTGCTTTAAAAGTATCACTGGGCTGGAAGGCTTGGTGGAATTGCACCTTTTCTCTCTGTAATTTTAAAATAGTTCCGGGCTTTTTGGGTGATGCAGGTAAGTAATGGAGAAAGGGGAGCATCTGCTATCCCTAGAATGAGAGGAAAAACAATCAGAACGAACTTGATAGGATATGCATATGGTTTGTTATAGTCCTGTAAGCATATTTAGTATACACAAAGGGAGCATCCTGAGGCACTTGCCTTTTCCTTCTGTTTTTCCTACTACATACAGCTGTTGCTTTTCTATATTATATATTTGTACTTAGTTCTGGTAAGCCACCTAATGGCACAGTGGGGAAATGCTTGACAAACAAGCAGAAGGTTGCCGGTTCGAATTTCCGCTGGTACCATATCGGGCAGCAGCAATATAGGAAGGTGCTGAAAGGCAATGCATCATCTCATACTGCATGGGAGGAGGCAATGGTAAACCCTTCCTGTATTCTACCAAAGACAACCACAGGGCTTTACCTTACTTAATTCTGGCTTTTGACAATGGTCTATATCCTTCCCTGAACAGCAATAAACTGTATTATATGTATATTTAAAGTATTAATCAGTTCTCTAAGTATACCTGGCAGATCAGTGATCAGACTCTCTCTGTAGCTAGGAATTCGTAAACTTTTTCAAACTGCCTGAAAAAGAGCGCTGCATGATTGTCAGTTAGGTAAGATCACTGCATGAAAGCAGTGGAGGTCCACAAATCAAATCCAGCCTCTCAAGCCTTTCCATCAGCCCCTGACCCCAAGTACTCCCTCCCTCCCTGCAAATTGTTATGCACCTCAGTTGCTTTCTCCTAAACTGGGACACAGGCAAAGGACTCTTTAAGCCTTTTATCTCCACCTTGAACAACAATGGAAGCTTTGCAAGTGTGCTCCCTTGATGTGCTTCTGCGGCTACTCCCATGGGCCAAGCCCCCTTCCTTTGGCCACCAGCTTGTCACTTCCAAGTCAATTCAAGACACAGGAAAATGTGCAGTTGAAGTGACTGAAGCATGGGCTTGCCAGAGGATTTAACAATTAGGGGAACAAGAAGCTCTTTTGCCTGCATCTTGGCTTGTGGGGAAATGAGCCAATGGGAAGAGCCTGTCTTCCTCAATTCAAAATATTGCACTTGTTTCATTTTCAGCTGCTGATCAGGGCACTACATTTTATTTTGGTCTGATTAACAATTGTAATTAAAAGCCCCTAAGCCATACAACAGTTTGGGGCTTGACAGTGTAGTGTTGAAACTGACTCATGTACAAAGGCACATGAATTACAGTTTCTGTATCTTCCTTCACCTCACTTTCCCCAAAAGACCACCCAAAGCTTAGCTAACGTCAAATTCTACAGCATTTGCTTAAGGGCTTACTTACCAGCAGGAGCTAGAGATTTCAGTGCTTCTAAAAGATGAGGACTAGTAAACTTGACCATACATCTAAATGGTTCTTCATCATTCACGATGCCCTTTTCTGGGTCACGTTTTAACACTGTCTCAAGCTGTAAGCCAAAGGAATTCATGGGTGTAAAAAGTCTGTTCATGTTTTATTATAAAGGAAATCACTATTACAACTGAGATCCCAAAAATGATTCATTTTCTGTCAACATGAATATTTATTTTCACATTTATATCCCACTCTTTCTCCAAGGAGCCCAGAGAGCACATGGTTATTTTTATCCTCACAACCCTGTGAAGTAGGTTAGGCTGAGAGTTAAATGACTGTCCCAGAGTTACCCAATGAGTTTCATAGCTGAATGGGAATTTGAACTCAGGTCTCCCTGGTCCCAGTCCAGCACTCTAACCACTACACTACATATAACTTGTTCTATTCTAAGCCTTTGCTTAAGACACCATGCTGGCCTGTTAGGTCTCTGCATTGCTTAAATCAAAGGATTTAAGAACTACTCTTACCCACACCTCCTCTTAAAACCACTTTATGTATTTTCCTTATATTCAAGTGCTTACACCCTCGTCAGTGTTCCAGATTTTACAGTCTTCTGGGGGAGGTATCGTAGCGAGAGATGGATGGGTCAAATGAGGGAGTTTAGAGAATAAGCTATCTGTTTTGGTTAGATTTCCAGCTTTGGTTTTTCTGACTGGTTTTTCTGACTATCAGTTCATTGGGATTTAAAAGCACTGCTGCTGAATATCAGGTCAGTCACTGATAAATAATCTGCTATTCAGGATTAACCCTAGATGAGTGTACTGACATGTATGGAGTTCACCTCTTACAGTTGTGCCTGCTGGGTTTCTCAGTTCAGCTGCAGCCTAGGCTATCATCTTGCCAGATTTTTCCTTGGCATAGTATGTAGCTCGTGTTGGATCTTCTGGACAGGACAGGGATTCTGTTACTATACCACCCCCCTCACTGCCTCAAAGTGCATGAGCTATCTGTGAAGGAAATGGGGTGTGGTGGTGAAAGCCCTCAGGCCTAAGGACTTCAACATCTAAGTCTCTCAGCTGGGGAAGCTCAGAATGTCATGGCCTTTATGACAAACATGGACCAGTCTGAGAAGAAATCTGGTCCTACACTTGTGGAAAGTTACTCGATCTGGTGTTCTGAACTGTACAGGAGAAAGTTAATCTATGGACAGGGATTCAAAACAGTCCCATTGTCATGGTCAAATCAACCTCTGGTGAAGTGTAGTGGTACAATGTCCTCAAAACACCAGCAGGTGCAGTGTGCCCCTAGTTAAAATGGTCTGACCCTGGAGACTGATGGATGCAGCTGGTGTTTAGAGAGCTCTGGGGGATTTTCTTGCTGATATGGCTGGCAGTTCTGTTGCTGCCTTGGCCACTCTCTGGGATTAATAACTGACCTGGATAGTTGACATGATCACTCTTTAGTAGAGCCCATTCAACACTGTGATTCTCTAACAAATTAAACACAATGAAATGGTTGGGACAAAAGTTGGATGAACAATGGAGGAAAACCGAGGCTGAATTTGACTGAAGCTTAGTCAAAGCTCAATTCATGGTCTGCTCCATGGGTGGGGACAGCAAAGAAATTACACTTCACAGCTATCATTGCATCTGTACAATGCTGTACAAGTAAGCTTTGCTGAGAGGTGAAGGGCCTTTTACAGTTTGGCTTTCAAGGAAAGTTAAAGAAACCTTTGGTGTACCACTGTGACCAGTTGCAAAATATTTTGAAGTTAAAGCCTTCTGTGTTCACTCTAAAGTAAACTCTGCAGATCTAGTGTTAGTAATTCATGTGTATATGCTTATGCTTGTATAGATAACCTATCAGTTTGTGAAGCCTGAGTATGCAGACAGAATTTTTGGAGTGAGGACTATCATGTGTATGCTTGACCCTTGTCCTTCCTGACTCATTAGATCAGTCAGAGTGAGCTTGACTGATTGGGTTATAGAGCCTATCAATGTCTCTCTTGAGGGCAGGCAAGGTCCCCATGGGATAGAAGAAGCTGAGGTGGGAATCCACGTAAAGCTGCCTTCATTGGACCCAGAACACATGGAATCAGTCAATTGGACTTGGCCACCCTATGTATAACCTCTGCTAGAAGACAGACACAAAGAGGCCTATTGGTTTTCCTGGCCATCTCAACAGGATTCAATATCATTACTCATGATATCCTTCCTTCCATGACACCCAACAGGAATGAGACCTTCAAAGGATTGTTCTCCACTGGCTCTGGTTGTTCCAAGAAGCTTTAATCCAAAACGTGGTGCTCAGAGACTATTCTATTCCATGGCTTATGGGGTTCCACAAGATTCTATCTTCTCTTACGCCGCATTATCTACATGTAATTTTGACTACAGTACTGTCAGTGTGCTGATAATATGCAGCTCTACCTCATCTTTTCCTCTGATTCTAAGGAAACCATAAACGTCCTGGACCTGTATCTGAAGACAATTATGGACTGGATGTGTAAAGACAAATTGAAGATGTGACAAAGTGTTGTTGTTTGGATGGGTGTTCAACCGGCTTTGGATGGGTTTGCACTGCCCCCTTAAGTGTAGGATGCTGTTGCTGGATCAGTTACTACTATCACTACAACAAATATCTATATACTGCTCTTCAACCAAAGTTCTCAATAAGGTTTACATAGAAAAATTAATGATACATCATTAAGATGGTCCCCTGTCCCCAAAGGGCTCTTAATCTAAATAGAGTCATAATGCAGATACCAACATCAGCCACTGGAAGGATGCTGTGCTAGGGTTGGATGGGGCTAGTTGCTCTCCCCCTGTTAACTATGAGAATCATCACTTTAAAAGGCATCTCTTTGCTCATTTAGCAGGAGTTACTGCAGTTGGATGTTATTGCAGTTAGATGTTCCGGTGGCAGCAGTGGTTAGGATTGCTTTACCTTAGCGTAGGTTGGTTCTCCAAATGTCACCCTTCCTGGAGAAGACAAACCTGGTGTTGGTAGTTTATGTCTTGCTAACACCCAGATTTGACAACTATAATGTAATGCATTCTATGTGGGGCTGCCTTTGAAAAATGTTCAGAAAATTCAGTTTGGGTCCAAAATGTAGCTGACAGAGTTTTGAGGGAGGCGAAGCATTACAGCAGTCCTATACCATCTTCAGTGGTAACCGATTTATTTCCAAGCCCAATAAAGTGCTGTTTTTAACCACTGGGTCTTAAACTGCCTGGAACTAGGATGTCTCAAGGACCTTCCACTGATATATATATATATACGCCTGCCTTATTTATCAGTGGCATTAATAATATTAAAGACAACAACGTGAAGAATGCTTAACAGAAAAAAAAGAAGTCCAAGGGTGCCCCCTAGTGGTAGACAGGCATCAACGATTAACATCACCTCTCATTCATGCAGTAACCCACACAGCCCTCTGTGGCAATTTTTAATTTTTTTGTTGCTGTTGCAACTCAGTACATATTTCAGTTTATCTACTCACTGCTGTTAATGGCTGCAGCGACAGTTACACTAAAGTAGTTCCTGTTTCAGCACCCCCTCATTTCAGTTTGTTTATTACAACATAAGAAAAAGCTTTAAATTCCAAGACCATGATTCAACAGTCAACATGCATGAAATTTCACCATTCTATTCCCATGAGAGATTATGTACACGCAAAATCCGCACTGTGCACATGACATTTAAACACTCAATAAAAGAGACTGGGAAACCCCAGCATGCTCCGGATTCTGGACTGCACTCACAAAAGTTACATGTTGAAGAAATGTATCACTAGAGACACATTAGCAAAACTGAGAAGCAAACTCAATTGCATAAGTGCAATGAGAACTAGCAATAGCAATAGCAATAGCACTTACATTTATATACCGCTCTATAGCCAGAGCTCTCTAAGCGGTTTACAATGATTTAGCATATTGCCCCCAACATTTCTGGGTACTCATTTTACCGACCTCGGAAGGATGGAAGGCTGAGTCAACCTTGAGCCCCTGGTCAGGATCGAACTTGTAACCTTCTGGTTACAGGGCGGCAGTTTTACCACTGTGCCACCAGGGGCTCTTACTATGCATTAAACTGCTGATCTAACCCTATCTGGGAGGCAGTTTAAAGACATCTTACTTGATTAGTTCTATGGATTTTTAATCAATTATATCCACATATATTGGTATATGTTGCTTTAATTATGCCTGCACATGATTGCAAGAGGCATGATCTTAGAAGATGCCTATACCAGGGAGGAAGAGAACTACTTCTTAAGAGGCTATCTGCCACCAACTAATTTAAGAAGCAGCTTCATTATCATATGATTTTTAATCAATTAGCTAAATAAACATCAGTTCTAGAAAATGATAAAGAATTCAACATAATCTTCAAAAATAAAATGTGAGGAGAGTATTTTACATTTCGCATGTTAAAAGTCTATTACTTGTAATGCCAAAATAAGCATTCAATATGTTTACCTTGTATTGGGCAAACTCCAGTTTTGGCTGAGGAGCATGACCAAAGGCTTCTTGGTTAATTCTCTGAATTCTCTCCTTTTCATATTTATCTTCCTGAATTATCCTTGGATCCACTAGAGAATACAGAACCATATGAACTAGCATGTAAAATGTTGAATTATAGCCTTTTGAAATGGCACCCAGAAGTCAGTTCCAAAGATAAAGAAGCCATAACACAACTTAGGGTTAGGCATGCATGTTTAAGCCCACTGGTATCAGTGGGCGTACATATGCTTGACTCACTGCAACTCATTAACCACAGAGTAGTCTTCAAGTGAACAGACCAGCACCAGAGAATGCTTCCTTGCAGATGAAAATTTTATATAGCTGTTTGTCATATATGTATGTTGGGCGCTGCTTTGAGGCCCATGCTCAAATTTCGCTCTGTGCATGCACAGGGTATATGGGCAGCCTAATGAAAATGGGCACGGAATGAATGAATTTACCTTCAGAGATCATCAGAAGTACAAATAATAATATTTACATAGTTTTGATTTAAAGCAAGATAGTATAGATACCCCTTTCCGGAGAACGGTTTTTTTCTTGTAGAGGTCGTATGTGATGAGTTTGAAAGCTCTGGGAAAGTGGCTAAAAAAGACAAAATATCAGACTGTTTAGTGTATTTTCACTTTTATGAATGACTGCTGGAAATAATATTCAAACTCCATTAAGTATTTTTTAAGATATAGTTCAGAGTCAATCTTCCATTCTTTAAAAGCAGTAGGAAACTAGCAGATAGAGAAATGTAACCCTCAATCCTACACATACCTGGGAGTAAGCCTTGCTGAACACAGTGGGGTTTACTTCTGGGTTGCAAAGCAAATCAGTTGCAAAGCAAATCTCACTGTGCTGAACTGGTGTTTAGAAATGGAAAATCAATGTTCAGAAGGTATTCACACAGCGATTGTTGAGTAAGACCACCACAAAATTGTAAAGATTCAATGTACTATTCAGCTGTTGATTGAGAGCTGAGGAATGCCTCTAAAAAGCAGTAGGTGGGAAACTAATTATATCCATTGTTAAAGTTACCTTACAGAAAGACTGTTCAGCAGCTCTGTACTATTGTAATGTGATCTCTTGGAAGAAGCCAGTTCCCCCACCTGCTGGGAAGTTTAGAGGCAGGCCTAAAAATAAAATTAAAAAACCAAGGATTTGGCTTAGAATGGAGTAGTGAAGTAGCTCACCTGGCTATACCGCTTAAATAAGATCTCTTTAAGGGAGTCGAGACAACGGCTTCGGAGGGCCATTTCATTGATATCACTGTAACTGGCAGCAACCAACAGGGCCTTCAAATGAAAACAGAGATGGGTTTTTTTGACCATCCACCAATAGAATAATATTAAAGCTTTTATAAAATTAGGCTAGTATTTAGTATTTACATTCTTATAAAATACTTCAATATGTCCTTTTTTGGAATTATACTTCAATATGCCAGTCACCATATCTCAAAAAGGACATTATAGAACTGGAAAAGGTGCAGAAGAGGGCAACCAAGGTGTTCAGGGGCCTAGAGCACCTTTCTTATGAGGCAAGGCTACAACACCTGGGGCTTATTAGTTTAGAAAAAAGATGACTGTAGGGAGGCATGATAGGTCTATTAAATTATGCATGGGTCTATTAAATTATGCATGGAATGGAGAGAGAGAATCCCCCCCCCTCATAACACTAGAACCAGGAGTCATCCCATGAAACTGACAGGAATTTAGGACTGACAAAGGGAAGTACTTTTTCACACAATACACAATTAACCTACGGAGTTCTCTGACACAAGATCTGATGACAGTGACCACCCTGCATGGCTTTAAAAGGGACTTGGACAGATTCATGGAGGACAGGTCTCTCAATGGCTTCTAGTCTGATGGCTATAGGCCACCTCCAGACTCAGATGCAAGATGCCTCTCAATACCAGTTGCAGGGGAGCAACAGCAGGAGATGGGACATGTCTTCATCTCCTGCCTGTGGGCTTCCTAGAGGCATCTGGTAGGCCACTGTGTGAAACAGAACACTGGACTAGACGTGCCTTGGGCCTGATCCAGAAGGGCTGTTCTTCTGTAATATTTAAGCATATTTAGATTTTCAGATCATATAATGCTGCATAACAACAGGCCAACCAAACAAAAATTTTCACTGTGATTTTCTCTTTCTTTTAATAATCTAATATTAGAAATCACCTTGGAGATACCATAATAGAAATATTTAGAAGACAAAACATTTTTACCTGACAAAGTAGAGGTATGCAGCTCCTTAACATTGAGTTGGATATGAAGACATAAGGAGTCTGAGAGTGGTAAACAACGTAGGATGGCTTATATTGGTTTGGTTTTGTATACTGTGTTCCCCAAGCTATTCGAATCCATATTGCATTGTCTTCATATTCTTTAAAGCTGATAGTTACCTGATTTAAAGTTAAAACACAAGATTAAAATGTTGATGTTCTATCCGTGTTGTTATTAACTGCCTCTGACATGTTTTGCAACAGGAAAGCTGGGATGTCAAATTTGGAAATAAACAAACACTACAGTGTAAGTGACAAATGTAGAAATTGAAGGCAATGAGTGCATCACAGTTTAAAGGAATAAACAGAAGGACAGTTGACTCTTGCCTATGTATTACAAAGGAAAACATACATAATGCAAAACTGCACAGGTCCAATAGTATTCACAGCCTATACAAGGGAGAAGTATGAGCTGTGGCATATCTGGACATCTACCCCAACATAATGTCCAGTGTCTATTTTTTCAATAACTCAAATGGCTAGAGTGCTGCTGGAGGAAACCTCAGGAGTCGGGACAAATCTAAGCATAGGTTGGAGTCCATTTTAGGGTCAACCCTGCAGCAGTGACAGCCAGCAAGGAATGGAGATTTCTTGAGTGGCAAAATTGCTGTTACATTCTGCTTCTCAAATGATTGGGGAGGATCTAACAAGAGCTGCGTGGTTAAACTTGCTATCTTTTGCCTTTACTCATTCTGTCATATTCTTGATTGCTGGTCTGTCATATTCTTGATTGCTGGTCTGACTTCCTGCTGTTGTTAGCATATATTTCTTTTTAATTTTATAGTTGCTGTTAATGTTACACTGTGTTTGTAAACTGCCTTGAGATTATTAGCTGAAAGGTGACATATTAAATGGAAATAATGATTATGAGAAGAAAGAATGGGCAATCTTCCTTGTAATTTCAAACTGCTTTAGGGTTTGCATTATTTGTTGGATGGCATATTTGTCAAAACCTCATGATTTTAGAGAACCGTCACTCTCATATTTTTGTTTATTCTTACATTTTTCAGAGTTGACCGTAGACTTTTTTTAAATTTCTTTTTGAAATTTGCCAAGTCAAAAAGGTCATTTTCATCACCTGCCAACAAAATAAAACCTCTGTTAAAACACAATTCATGCATAGACAAAACTATACAATTTATTTGAATCAGGCTAAGATAGATAGCTTGACTTTGAAGGTTGTGTATTTGCTTTCATCATTTTCATATTTAGGAAGTAATTTATTGTCTTGGCAAACATATTTTACTCTGGGAAGGAAGAATGCTGTATCAATTAAGACTTTTTGAAAATGTCAGATTACCAGAATATACACGTATAATTCACAATATCATTTCACCCGTTATCTCCAGCAATTACCCTCAATACAGTTTATACAACAATAACTGAACTTCTGGGGAAAGATTTCCCAACCCTTTTCAAAATGTCAAAGAGATTCCAAGAAAAACAGCCCACAGCTTTGAGGTCATCCAGTAAATTGCATATTTTGTAAGATGGTTGTCAGGACGGTCGACTTTACAAGGTCCCTATGAAATAAACAAAATAATCCCATGGTACCCGACACATGGAAAATGATAAATAATACATATGATGATGATAAATATTTTAACTCACTGAATATCACATCTGATTGCAGATGAAGATATGAGAAGGCCTATAGATTAGAAATTATTAGCCTCCAATAGCAGAAGACGTAACTTTTCACAAAGAAATGTAATGATTACTCCAGCCAAGAGGAAAATATATACTACAAGCAAGTAAGTTCAAAGACAACAGCAGGGGAAACCATCCTACTAGAATAATAATAAAACATATTTTAAATATTTTTAGCTATATAGGAACAAACATGTTGTTGCTTATACTGTATACCTTTTTTTTTTTTTTAAAAAGGTCTGTGAATGCTTACCATCTTCTCTAGTCATCTGGTAAACAGTCCAAAGCTTTTTATCCCTAAAAGTGTGGTTGTCTGAGAAAATAAATAAATTGAAACAAATTCAGTCCTTATTTACACAATCAGGACTTGGAAATTGTTACTGTGGGATAAAACTCTTTTTTGCACAATTAAGAAATTCCAGAATACTTCAGCAATTCTCTCTTGCTGAGTAATTAACAATTTTGCTACACAAAGGATGGCCAACTTCCATATTCTTTGGAGCTGGTCTCAATGCTCCAGTCAGAATCTGATCCCATCAAGCATGGTCAGGTTCTATAATAATGCTGGTCTTAGCTAAGAGCTTTATCCTACCACCCATTACTTAAAAGGTGAGACTGTGTGAATTTATGTAAAGAAAATAAGAACATGAGAGTCAAGAATTAGAAGCATTAATCTCATCAAAAGGAAGTGCCGAGAGCTTACGCAATATATAACTCGTTTATTCTAAACAAAGAGGGTCCTCTTCACAGTAATCACAGCAACAGACTTAAGAACATTTTACTTACAAATTATGTCTAGATCTGCTGCATGCTTGATAGTTGCACAGTTTTCCTTCAAGACAACATGAACAATTTCTTAAGTATCACACAGATGTTTATACATGCATTAAATAGCTTTTAGGTCTTCAATAAGTTACATAGGGAAGGTCCTGCTGAAATTGACATATCTGCAAGCCTGTGATCCTAAGTGTATCAGATTTGAACTTGCTCCTGCCCTTGCAGAGGTTTCTTGCATAAACGGAAGCAGGGTTGTGCTTATAAAAGGATCCCTGGACATAGAAGAAGTCTCTGCAAGTGCAGGTGTAAGTCTGGATCCAAGCCATTGCTATAGATGCAGGAAAGATTCTTACATCTGAAGTAATACAAAAACAGTATATAATATTCGAATAATCACTATTACATTTTCAAAAAGATTTGAATATTTATTGTGTTTTAATATTTGTCCCAGTCTAGCTTCACCCACTCATAACTTGGGGGATATAATGTTACTGTTGAACTGTGGATTAGGTGCAGAAAAACTTTTTTTTAAAGCATTATCATCTGGGCTGGAACAGACTATTCCATTAGATAGCAATGTATATCAACTAGACAGCAATGCAATCTGTATTGTAGTATTAGGCTCAGGTAAGGTCAAGATTATCTAACTTGACTATATCATGGAAGAGGCAGAGAGTCAAACTGAACACTTATGTTACTATTAAAACAAATTTAAACCAGCACATGATTTTATACACACACACACACACACACACACACACACACACACACACCATCCTGCTGCTGTCACTCAAACATCAACAATCTAAAAGGTAATGCAGGGCATGACAGCATCATTTCATAGTAGCATTTTCTGATTTTAACACAGGTATGCATGCATTCAGATGCCTTGACCCTTGAAATTGAACACAGGCAGAGTGTGAGAGCTAAGAATGGAGAGCAGTCTACAGCCAACACCTATTTGACTTTCATTATCTTGATGCAGGATAATGCAATGGAATGTTGCAACATATTCTCTTTGACAGCACAAAAATGTAAAGAAAATGGCTACTGGCTTCCATGGGTTGTTAACGTGAGGTTATTTCCAAATTTACTGAAAAAGATAGTAACAAGACTACAATGTATTTTTATAACACACTATTTAATACTTTACTACATTAAAGCTCCAGAAAACCCTATAATAGGAGTAAATAAACATTCCTTTTTTTTTTTAAAGGAAGGAATGGGGTCAATATTGGGAATGGGGTCACACTAAGAGTAGTCTTAAACATAGGTTACCAGCAGTACTGTATTTATTTTTGCTTTGATCAATAAAGATAAACCCTAAATATCAATAAAAAGAGAGACTATGTCAGATGAATAAACCTTATGTTTCCAAGAGATGATAGCAAAACATTTGTACACATTTTACAAAGCTGATTTTAAGCTTACCTCACAAAGTTGAACTACCTCTTGGGACAAGTTTTCTTTTATCCGATGGATATTTAAAGACTGAAGCTGAGTCTCGGACAATAACCCCCATGTGGTCAGCATTTGTGTTATTTCTGAACGTGGGATTTTCAGGACCGTTCTCCTGATGTATTCAGCTACTGTTTCATCCATCACAAAGGAACTTCAAAATAAAATAAGGATTGTATCCTTTAAAGATCTGATGCTTTTTGGTGCCCATGGATTGCAAGATACAGCTCTATTAAACTGTTCCAAGGGAACAGTTACAGTACATTTACAAATACAGTCTGGTTCAGAGGAGACTGTGATGCAGAGGACAGTGTCAGTCTAAAACTGGGAGGAGGGCAGGGAGAGCTGGGTTCAAGATAGTGAAGCTCAGGATGGGCGACCCTGGACCAGCCACATTCTCTTAGCTTCACAGTTGTGAAGATTAAAAGGACAGGGAGAGACCAAGGTCTGGGCTAACATTCTTACTCAGCCACAAAGTGGGCTGTGGGTAACCCTGGACCAGCTACATTCAGCCTCACCTAATTCAGAGGATTGTTGTGAGGACTGAAAAGGGACGACAATATGAAATGGGGAACATCCAGCCTAAGCTAGCTACCCCGGCTAACTGAGGGAGTTAGGGTCCCAAAGAGGGATCTTTTAAAGTGGTGATTCTCTTCTATTTAGCAACTGGCCCTATCCAACACCAGCACAGCATATCTCCAGTGATGGTTATTGGTGTCTACCTTATATTGCCTTTTAGGCTGTGAGTCCTTTGGGGACAGGGAAGCATTTTATTTATTATTTTTCTACTGTGAGAACTCTTTGTTGAAAAATGATTCGTAAATATTTGTAGTAGCAATGTGGTGCAGTGGTTAGTGTTGGACCAGTGTTCCTTCTAAGGCATGCACACGCTCACAAGATTTTTTAAAAATATCAGCTCAGTTAATTCTTGATCCCGCTCAGGTTGAATCAGGAAGGTCCCACTCTGAATGCACGTATGCACTCACTGCCTTGATACTTTTGACCAGAACAAGACTCATTCCACACACAGGTGAGAAAGATTAGAGGGAACACTGTGTTGGACTAGGACCAGGGAGACCTGAGTTCAAATCCCCACTCAGCCATAAGATCAGCCCTGCTGGATCAAGCCCAAGAAGGCTCATCTAGTCCAGCATCCTGTTTCCCACAGTGGCCCACTAGATGCCTCTGGGAAGCCCACAGGCAAGAGCTTAGAGCATGTCCTCTCTCCTATGGCTAGTCCCCTGCAACTGGTATTTAGAGGCATCTTGCCTTGGAGGCTGGAGGTGGCCTCTGACTAGTAGCAGCAGGCCCTAAGAGTGACCCCATTTGGGAATATTTTAATGAAGTTCCTGTACCTGTGGATAAGACAGGCATGCATACACAGTGCATTTATCTAGACTGTGAATATGTTCCTGCCTTACATAAGAACAGCCCTGCTGGATCAGGCCCAAGGCCTATCTAATCCAGCATCCTGTTTCGCACGTAGCCCACCAGATGTCTCTGGGGAGCCAACAGGCAAGAGCTGAAGGCACGCCCTCTCTCTTGCTGCTGCTCCTCTGCAACTGCTGGGAGAGGCATCTTGCCTGAGGCTGAAGATGGCCTATAGCCACTAGTCTAGCAGCCACGGATAAACCTGTCCGCCATGCATTTGACTAACCCCTTTTAAAGCCATCCAAGCTAGTGGCCATCACCACATCCTGTGGCAGAGAATTCCATAGGTTAATTATGCGCTCTGTGAAAAAGTACTTCCTTTTGTTGGCCCTAAATTTCCTGGCCATCAGTTTTCATGGGATGACCCATGAAACTCACTGCCTGACCCTGGGCCAGTGACTTATCTGTCAGCCTAACCTGCCCATCACTGTTGTTGTGAGGACAAACAGAACCAGGTACACTGCTCTGGGCTCTTTGGACGAAGAGCAGGATATAGATGTAGTAAAGTAAAAATAAAATGAGGGGGACTCCAGAACTCCCTTCCTCCCAAGGGTTTCTGCCTGCTTGACCAGATGACCTGAAGGGGCTCTGCTCCACGTGCTGATGGTGAGAGAGGCAGTGGCCTAGAGAGAGGCTTGGCTCGAGAACACAGGACAGGGCCTTTTCAGTCATTGCCCCCAGACTTTGAAATGCTCTCCCGGCTGCAGAGAGTCTCCTTGACAGTTTTAAGGAAAGGAGTAGAGAAGTGGCTCTTCACCCAGGCTTTGAATGAGAGCAGTGTTTCCTGTAAGAGGGCATCCCAGATGTTGTTGACTACAGCTCCCAGAATCCCTAGCTGCGGTGCGCTTTGGCTGAGGAGGCTGGGAGTTGTAGTCAAGAACATCTGGGATTTTCTGTTAGCGGGAGCACTGAATGAGAGCATTGTTGTTTTTGTTTTTACAGCTGCTGCTTTGAGTCATGTATTATTATTATCTCACAGGTTATTACATTTTTAGAGAGAGATTATTTTTATATTTATATTATCTGTACCTTTGTATGAGTCTGTACCTTTGTATAAGTGGCGCTGCTGGGAAATGCTTGACTAACAAGCAGAAGGCTGCTGGTTCGAATCCCCACTGGTACTATATCAGGCAGCAGTGATATAGGAAGATACTGAAAGGCATCATCTCATATTGCACAGGAGGCGGCAATGGTCAACCCCTCCTGTAATCTACCAAAAAAACCCACAAGGCTCTGTGGGTGCCAGGAGTCGACACTGACTCGACAGCACACTTTGCCTTTACCTCTCTGTGATGAATTTTAATTTTTGAGAAAACATTATGCATTGTTTTATTTATATGGTAAACCACTCTGAGATTATTTTAATGAACAGCAGTCTATAAATTGAATAAAACATTCATTCATTCGATTTCTATACCGCCCTTCCAAAAATGGCTCAGGGTGGTTTACACAGAGAAATGATAGATAAATAAATAAGATGGATCCCTGTCCCCAAAGAGCTCACAGTCCAAAAGGAAACATAAGACAGACACCAGCAAGAGTCACTGGAGGTCCTGTGCTGGGGGTGGAGAGGGCCAGTGACTCTCCCCCTGCTCAATAAAGAGAATCACCACTTTAAAAGGCGCCTCTTTGCCAAGTTAGCAGGGGTTGTTTGTTGACTTCATGGCTTAGCCAGGACCCATGTTCCCTCTAACCGAAAAATCCCAGATGTTCTTGACTACAACTCCCAGACTCCTCAGCCAAAGCCCACTGCAGCTAGGGATTCTGGGAGCTGTAGTCAACAACCTCTGGGATTCCTTTTGACAGGCAACTGCGGGCCATGACCAGCTTGTCTGGGTGCTACCCGTTGCCCTGAGCTCCTGGGGGCAAAGTAAAAACTAAGGGAGAATCAAGAAAGGCAGCCTGCCAGTGCCAGCAGAGATCCCTGTAAGAGGGATTCCCAGATGTGGTTGACTACAACTCCCAGAATGCCCGGCTGCCAAGACCACTGCGACCGGGGATTCTGGGAGTTGTAGTCAACCACATCTGGGAATCCCTGTTAAGAGGGAACACTGAGCGGGAGCCGCTCCAGACGTCTATGGAAGCAGAGATTGGCGCCTCTTGCCTGGAGGCGGCTCCGGGTACGGCGCGGCTCCCTCCCGCCCGAGGCAAACCCGCTCCCCCAAGGCGGCACAGCCTGGGCTGCTCTCCGCCTGCTACTCACTGGGCTGAGGAACTAGGTTGCCTTCGATTGCCCTGCCGCCTCTTCGCCATCTTCTTTCTCCTCAGTATTTTCCCCTCAAAGCCCGCCGGCCGACTCGGCCGCCCAACCGCCGCCTCTGTTTCGATTCACCCAATCAGAGGCCGCCTTCCCGGTCGCCTAGCCAATCATCCGCGTAGGGGTGGGCCACGCGCTTCTACGGCGGCTGCGCCGTGTCAACTGGTCTCCTTTCTCCTCATTGGGCCAGGGCGCGTTTTTCTGCGGACGGTGCACGGTTGTTTGGCTCGATTAAAAAAAGGGGGGGGGGCGGAAAAACAACTTCCGGGTGTGCGTGAAGTCGGTTTCCGGGTTATGCCCGTTTGTGGGTCTCCTAGTTCCGAGTGCGGAAGGAGAGAGTGGCAGTTGTGTAGAAGACAGGTAAGAGCATTTGATAATAGCTCTGCACACACATTTTCCAGTAATCATTGTTTAAAGTAGTTCTAGAAAATGGGGCATATCAGTAAATTTGTGTCTTAGAAGGAGTAGGTTAATGGTGTGTGTGTTTTAAAGGTGCTTGCTCCATCCATGTAACTATTATAAAGCCTTAATCTTTTTGGTGTAACATGCAATAATGTTTTAATGTGGACTGAATGTATATTTATTTATTACTTACTTAGTTAAAATATTTATACCCCGCCCATCCAGTGCACTACTACTCGAGGTGGCTCACCACAATAAAATAGAAACAAGACACAACAAAAGTAATAAAATTAACCAAATTGAACACACAAGTTAAAAGTCAGGTTAAAATCACACTCGGACCATTGACCCATTTAGCTCAGTATTATCGGAACTCACTGGCAGCACTCCTCCAAGGTTTCAGGTAGGTGTCTTTTGCAGCCCTACCTGGGAGATGCTGCCGGGGATTGAACCTGGGACCTTCTGCAGGCAAAGCAGATGCTATACTGCTGAGCAGTGTTCTCTCTAATTTTCCCCCCCATCTGTGTGCGGAATGAGTTTTGTTCTGGGCGTATCAAGGTGTGCACAGGTGTGTGCACCTGTGCATTCAGAGTGGCACCTTTCTGATTCAGCCTGAGCGGGATCTAAAATTAACTGAATGGACATCAAAAATGTGTGAGTGTGCACGCCTTAGAGGGAACACAGCTGCTGAGCCATGCCGCCCCCCCGTCCCCTCAGGGGAAGACCTTACAGCAGATAGTGCTAACATGTAGTCAACCATCCAAATGCAACCAAGGTGAACCCTTCTTAGCATTCATGCTCACTACTGTAAGACTGACTCTCCATTCCCATGAGAGATACATTGCACATAAGCTACAAGCTCTTTATCTGTACCACATTACTTAATTATATGCCTGCATTTGAGACCAATCTAGTGCTTTTTGGTGAGACTAACATACCTCATCAAACTTAGAATTTCTGCAGGAACTTTAGTACTTAAAAAAAAATGCTCCTAACTAAATCCTTTGTTGTGGACGTTATAACATGTTGTGCATGTTACGTTGTTAATTCATAAAATAAGAAATCAATTCTATTTGAACATGTTTGACAGTATCCATGGAGGTGAGCCTGGGGCAGTCCAAAATAATGGCTGGGCAAAATTATAGAGGCCTTTTGGCTTGCAGGCCTGAAGTTGTCCACTTCCTCCTCAGTGTCTTGTCACTGCTGTGGTAGCTGGTTGATTTTCTTTATTTTTCTTTATATCATTTTTGTATTTATATCCTGCTCTTCCTTGGAGGAGCCCTGTTTATCCTCACAATAACCCTGTGAGGTAGGTTAGGCTGAGAGATAAGTGACTGGCTCAGAGTCAGTGAGTTTCATGGCTGAATGGAGATTTCAACTGTGGTCTCCCTAGTCCAACTCTAAGCACTGCACCACACTGCTCTCTCTATTCTCAACACAATGGACTTAGAGTAGATGGCTAATTCTCTGAAAGATACAAGGCTCTTCCATGTCTGTTGTAATAAAGTGAGAATTCTGTGCATCAGCTGTTCAATACACAGCGCTATCTCCCAAGGACGAGAAAAGTGCTATTTCCATGCGGCTCCTTAATATCCTGTAATCAAAGCCTTGAGCTGTCAATAATACTGCTCGTCATCAATATAAATAATTCCTTTTTCAAAACTGACAGGCAGTCCTGCTTCTTTCTTTCTCAGCAGGCACAATGTTGAGGAATGATTTGGCAGGAGAGAGAGTGAGATCTCTCCACTGTGGTCAAAGTGCCAGCAGAACTGCCAGAGCCGTTCAAAAACGGACTTAACGGAGCTCAAATTGATGCATCTGGGGAGAAGGATTTGGAGGTTTTGTGCTCCATATGAGTGAAGGAAATAGTCCCGGCAGGAATGCAATTGCTGAATGCATGTAGAAGTCACTGGGTAATAGTTGCTCTGATCTGCAGCTAATCAGTGGCTTAAGGCTGATTGGACTGATGGTTTTTTAGCACTGCTTCTGCAGAACTGCTCTACTTAAACCAAATTCCCTCTCCCTCTCAATGATCAGTTTGATTTGGAGAGAGAGAGAGATTGTGACCTTGCATTTGAATTGCTCTTTGATAAAACAATTTTGGAATAATCTGTATAAGGAATATAGTATGTTTATCAAGAAGAAGAAGAAGAAGAAAGAAAAATTCAGCCTGTTAGGGACCTGGGTAGACAGACCTATAAGTGATCAAGTGAAAGGCTGAGTGTATAGTCAAGGTCCAGAGCAGAAATGTGGGTTTTCTAGGAAATTCTCAAAAAATTCTCAAGATTTTGTTATGTAAATTTTCCTGATGCCCTAAATATTTACATTTACAACATTCCTTCCTTCAGTGGTTTGATCTTCACTATAATGTTGTCACACAATACTTCTTTCCTGATTAGGCATTGTTAGGACTACTTCCAAATCAACAGCACTAAAAACCTAACATCTTATGCAAATACTTCCACCTTCCTCAGATCAGGAGAAGAAATAAAATACTACTCTGTGTGTTTGCTGTACTAAAAGTGATCACAGTTCTTGTTTTGGTTTTGTTTACACATGTGGTGTGAGATGAAACAAAATTTTTAGTCTTGATTGAACTTGCATAGCCAGTTAGGTGAATTTTGAACTTGATTTTTGGTTTGGATTATCACGTGAGTGCATTTACCCTAATGTTTACAAATATAGAAAGCATATATGTATCCCCACACACACTTCCTAGGGATAACCACCTGAAAAACATTAAATGTGATTTTAAAATGCCCAGGCTTGCCTAATATTGCATTAGCATTCATTCATTGTTGTTAACAAATAATAATAAACTCTGGGTTTTTAGAAAAAGAAGAAAAATCCGGAAAATTTTCAACTTCACATCTCTGGTCCAGAGAAGTGAACAGATCAGAGCATTGTTAAGGTCAGACAGATGGTTCTGAAAGGTAGCAGCCCAGGAGAAGAGAAGGAGAGGCATAGGAGCTGGGTTGGCTGCTCTAGTGACTAAGACACCAAGCCTAAAACAGCTGTTCTAGGGTCAGTCAGGCCCCCATTGGTTCATCAGATCACCTGGTTGAGCTGATGAGCTGCAGTACTCTCTCTGGCCACTATCTGGCTGGCGCTGCTGCAGAGCAAAGGCCAAGCTAAGAGTTCTCTCCGTGAGAGCTACACTGGGGTTGCAGGGCCCTGCTACCAGATCCCCTAGCTGAGGGTAGGCAAACTTGGCTCTCCTGCTGTCATTGAACTACAGTTCCCATCATCCTCAGCCACAATTAATTAGTGCCACTCCCTGCCTAGCTTGACCTTGGTTGACTGTTCTTCTCTGATCAAGATAATGGATTTTCTTACATTACAATAGGTCTCCATTTTGGTGTTAACATAAGAACAGCCCTGCTGGTTCAGGCCCAAGGCCCATCTAGTCCAGCATCCTGTTTCGCACAGTGGCCCACCAGATGCCGCTGGAAGCCACAGGCAGGAGTTGAGGGCGTGCCCTCCCCCTCCTGCAGTTACTCCCCTGCAACTGATACTCAGAGGCATCCTGCCTTTGAGGCTGGAGGTGGCCCACAGCCCTCTGACTAGTAGCTGTTGATAGACCTCTCCTCCATGAAGTTATCCAAACCCTTCTTAAAGCCACCCAGGTTGTTGGCTGTCACCACATCTTGTGGCAGAGAATTCCACAATCAGTATTGTGGTGCCTGGGAAGAATACTTTGTGTGCTTGCTAGTTCCTATAAATATGGCGAGGTGGGGGGAGGAATCCATCCATCATGATTGTCCATAGCAAGTCTAGTGGCTAGAGGACTGAGCATGGAAGACCTTCGTTTATATCTCTGCTCGGCCATGAAACACACTGGTTGGTCATGGCTAGAGCTGAGATGATGAGCCCCATGGACAGCTCATTGGGCACCTTTGAAGGAAAGGTAAGATATAGATGTGATAACGTTGGCCCAGAGTCTACTGATTCTGATGGGCTTGCGGAATATAGCGTGGATTGTGTTCAAGGAGCCAGATGGAGGCCGAGACAATGGGATTTCATGCGGCTTCTGAAAAAAGTGGAGAGCTTCCACTTACAGTCAGAGGTTTCTGGGTTAAAAGGAGAAATAAATCATTAGAATTTAGCTTAATTATGTGTGGTTTTTACTGCCTCCTTTGTTAATTCTGTTATCTGTCTTAGAAATGTGCAAGATAAATAGTTTTCTGGTAGCATTTTTTAATTGAAATCTAGGCCACTGCCCATCGGTGTCTCTCTCACTTGTAAAACATGTTGGATCTCGTTTAATAAATTGAGTTCATCCTTAATACCTATCTCCAAATAATTGCTTTGGCACTTAATGATGTTTGCTTAACATTTTTCAGCCCACTTTTTCTCCCAGAGCGATTGCTCTGTTTTCCTATTCCTATATTATCCTTAGTCTTGGAGGCTAATGTTTCTTTTGCAGCAATTGCTTGACTCCCTTGATATTATTTCCCAGCGTTTCTGTGTTTTCTCGCCACACATTTTATCTTCATAAATTTTCTTTACAAATATTTATCTATAGCACTTCTTCCCCCTGACATTGCAGTGTCTTGGTAAGTTTTGACTGAACTTAGCCTTTCTGTGGGATCATTGTTGGCCAAGAACCACACCACTAATTCTACATCGCCTGCTAACTGAGCAAAGAGGCGCCTTTTAAAGTGGCGATTCTCCTATATTTATATTTTTATTGTATGTTTTAATTTTTGTAATCCACCTTGGGGTTGTGTTTTTAACGAAAGGCGGTATAGAAATGTAAAAATAAATAAATAAACAAATATTTAGTAGGGGGAGAGCATCTGGCCCTGTCCAACCCCAGCACAGTATCCCTCCGGTGTCTGCTGCTGGTGCCTGTCTTATGTTACTTTTTAGATTGTGAGCCCTTTGAGGGACAGGAGCCTCCTCTCCACTCCTCCTGGAGAGGAGAGCTGGTCTTGTGGTAGCAAGCATAACTTGTCCCCTTAGCTAAGCAGGGTCTGCTCTGGTTGCATATGAAAGGGAGACTAGAAGTGTGAGCACTGGAAGATCTTCCCTTCAGGGGATGGAGCCCCTCTCTGGGAAGAGCAGAAGGTTCCAAGTTCCCTCCCTGGCAGCATCTCCAAGAGAGGGCGGAGAGCGATTTCTGCCTGCAACCTTAGAGAAGCCTTGACAGCAAGCAAGCCTTTTGTGTTGCATTTTGCAGCTCACTCTCATAGTCTCTCCCCTTAGCTCTGTGGCTCTTTGGAGAACGGTGCGAAGTATGAATTCGGATGATTCCATGTCTTGGAGTGGAGTTCGTATCCTTTTCATGCCACTTTTTATGAGCAATAGACTACTTGTGTTCATGGTGGGCTTGAGTTCTGTATTTCTCAGACTGCTGATGAAACAGCAATGCTAACGTACTCCAGTTCAAGAAGAAATAGAAGCTGGCCGTCTCTTTTGCACCCTCCCGTATTCGCAGTGGGGAAGGGAATGAACTGTGGGTGCATCTCTTAGAGCAGGGGTTCCCAACCTTTCAAAAAAGTGTACCCCTTTTCTCCCCCCCAAACGTAACGACACCGCAGTGCCATGGAGCCTCGGTTCGCCAAGAGCTGTCCGCCTTGGGAGCAGAGCGCAGCTGGAAGGGGGCCGCCTCTCAGCCCTAGTGCACCGCACATTCATGGGGAACCTGGTGCTAAATCATTCGTAGACGCCCTGATTCTGGGTCGGGGCAGGGCAGTGCCAGCCCATGTAGTTCTGGTCGCAAGAAGCTCTGGGATAGCTCCCAGTCTGGCGCGCCTTCGCCAGGAAGTCTGGGTTTTAGACCTAGGCTAAAAGTAAGGTAGGAAGAAGCACATGCACCTCCCTATCTCGCTGCCCAGTTGTGTGGGCGAGCAGGCTGCTGGCATCTCCTTTTGGGCTAATGGTAGCCATGCCTACCGTAGAGGCCGGGAGAAGAAGCATCCCAGCGGACGGGGATATCCCAGTGTACCATGCTGCTCACATGGTGCATTGTTGGGATATCTGGGGGCCTGGCTACCTTCCCCCCCACATCCCGGTCGCTGCTGTGCGGCTCATGTGGGCTGCAGAGTGGGGGAGGCCTCTGCATAGAGTTGGCTTCCCCCCCCCCCCGAATTTCAGGTTTTGCCCAGACTTTTAAGCATCTCACCCAGATTTGCCTAGAGTTCAGCTTGCTTTCTTTCTTTCTTTCTTTCTTTCTTTCTTTCTTTCTTTCTTTCTTTCTTTCTTTCAGCTAAGCTTAAGCCCTTGTAGAAGCAGAGTTATGGAGCACAACGTGGCGTCACTGTTCTGCTCAAATAATATTTTCGAGCCAATTTACGTAATATGCGAATTAGGTACCCGGATTTGGAAAGCCAGATTAGGGCAAGCCTACCTCCGCGGGCTGGGATTGTGTAGGGGGAAGGCAGGTAGGTCATAAAGACCCATCTTTTCAACCGGACTCCTTAAATAACGTTCAATTGGTTTTTAAAATTAGTTTTATGTTAATATTTTGACAGCTTTATTTTTATGTTATATGTTAAATTGAGCTGTTCTACCCCTGCTAACTAGGCAAAGAGGCACCTTTTTAAAGTGGCAGTTCTCCTCATTTAGCAGGGGGAGAGCAACTGGCCCTCTCCACCCCCAGCACAGCATCCCTCCAGTGACTGTTGCTGGGGTCTATCTATTTTATGTTTCTTTTTAGATTGTGAGCCCTTTCGGGACAGGGATCCATCTTATTTATTTATTTGTTGTTTCTCTATGTAAACTGCTTTGGAAACATTTGTTGAAAAGTGGTATATAAATATTTGTTCTGGGATGGGTGGCATTGAAATGAAATGAAATGAATAAATAAGGAACATAGGAAGCTGCCATATACTGAGTCAGACCATCTAGCTCAGTATTGACTACCCAGACTGGCAGTGGCTTCTTCAAGGTTGCAGGCAGGAGTCACTTTCAGACCTATCTTGGAGATGCTGCCAGGGAGGGAACTTGGACCCTTCTGCTCTTCCCAGAGCGGTTTTAAGTTAAACTTAAAATTTGCTTCACTTTCAAACCAGTTTGACACTTTGCAAGGGTAGATGGGAGAAAGGTGAGTTGCGGTTCCGAGCTCCTGAACTCACAGAGAACCAGTTTCATAATAGTTTGGATGCTAGCTGACGTTTCCTGGTCTGAAAGGCAATGAACTTGTGTTAATAAGTATGGTTGTATTCTCTTACCATGCTTACATTCTGACAGATTGCTTCACTAATGGTTATGTAGAGGAAGAGAGCTGGCCTTGTGGTAGCAAACATGACTTGTCCCCTTAGCTAAGCAGGGTCTGCCCTGGTTGCATATGAAAGGGAGACTAGAAGTGTGAGCACTGGAAGATATTCCTCTTACGGGATGGAGCTGCTCTGGGAAGAGCAGAAGGTTCCGAGTTCCCTCCCTGGCAGCATCTCCAAGATAGGGCTGAGAGAGATTCCTGCCTGCAACCTTGGAAAAGCCGCTGCCAGTCTGTGTAGACAATACTGAGCTAGATAGACCGATGGTCTGACTCAGTATATGGCAGCTTCCTATGTTCCTATGCACAGGGCAAGATTGCTCCAGTGGCAATATATCGGATGTGCATTGTATCTTAATGTGTGTTAATATTGACAGGTAGAAGATCTTAGATTTTGCTTATGAGCTATCCTTAATTCACGATGCACCCAGACTTGTCTCCTCACCTGCACAGCGAAGAATGCAATCTTCTTATTCATCTGCTCAAGGAGTGCCACAAGGAGGTAAGACTTTGATCAGACCCAAAGCAGTTGAGTATCTGCTTTGAATTAGAGTTATGCCAGGATTTAACTGTTAGATGAGAGATTCTTCTTGCAGTAAGACTAAAGGTAAAGTGTGCCGTTGAGTTGGTGTCGACTCCAGGTGCCCACAGAGCCCTGTGGTTGTCTTGGGTAGAATACAGGAGGGGTTGACCATTGCCTTCTCCCGCGCAGTACGAGATGATGCCTTTCAGCACCTTCCTATATTGCTGCTGCCCAATATAGGCGTTTCCCATAGTCTAGGAAACATACCAGTGGGGATTCGAACCAGCAACCTCTGGCTTGCTAGTCAAGTCATTTCCCACTGCGCCATTAGGTGTTCTCTCTCAGCCATGCACACACCTTCTCTGATCATGCTTTTAGAAGGTTGGAGGTTTAAACCGATAAAAGGGTTAACCGATTCTGCAGTTGCAAGCTTGCCTGTTTTCATAGGATTAAAAAAATCCTTTGCTCTTCTTCTGCCCCAACTCCCCACATATGCACAGTAACCTTCCGATTACATCAGGTACCTGCATATCTTTGTGAGCCGGACGGCCTCCCTTGCTGGAGAGAGAGAAAGGGAAATAGACGCTGTCAAGCAGCAAACGCTGCCTGAAATGACCAGGAGAGAGCTCGCTCAGGGCTCTCCAGAACCCAAGCCAGGCCCCCCGTGCACATGACGTCATGTGGGGCACCATTAGAGGGGCCGCTAGGTGGGGCCAGACACAGGTTGCCGTTCAGCTGGCTCCGTGCCTGAAAAGAAACCTCTGAATTAGTATTCATGTGCAGCTATAACCCTTTCATGTTTCAGGGTTATGAATTCATGTTCACATTGCACATAATCGCCCGTTAGCACGATGCAGTTTATGATCAGTCCAACCTGAAAAGTACATTTTATTTCCAGAAGAACAAAAATAGAAGCACAGCCTCCATAACCATTTTTTTAAATCCACCTGCTCTCAGCATAGAGATGCAGACTCTGCAGCCAACACATTAAGACTTACTGTTGACCGGTGGTGTAGAATTGGCTTTTCCAAATCAAAGCAAACAATTAATTATTTGAAAGGGTTTGCTTGTAGAAAGGGATGGGGCATCGGCATTTGTGGTTCAGATCCCCCGCATAAATTTCTTGTTTTCTAACGGCAGTTTACACGAAAGCTTTTCCCTTTTTCTTTGCAACTGATGGATAATGTTTTAGTTGAAACTCTGTGATCACCTTGACTTGTTCCATGTTAGATCTATGGAAACATGTTTTTACTGGGATTAACAAAGAGCAAGTGTGGGAAACTGGGCAGAACAAGAACATGTTGACTGCAGCCTAAATATTAGCTACTAATGGCTTTGGTAACTGGGCACCAGTGATGATTAAGGCTGAGCTGAAATGGGACGGTGGCAAGGATAGGTTCAGTTAAAATGTTGCCACCTGTAAAACACATCCTCCCTCTTCTTGCAGTTTGGGGGTGGGGGTGTGAAAATGTTGGCCTGTTCAGAATGAGGATAGGAAGCATTACCCTTGCTCTTCTTTGACTTTGCAACAATGTCATCGCATAGTCAACCAAATATGGTGGTTATATGGAATTGGCTTTATGACAATTCAGATCGAGTTCAGTATTTCCTGCCCTTCCTCTGATTTGGCTTTATGACATTGTCATGTTGCCAAATCTGGCTGCACTACAGTGACATCTTTACAAGAAGAAGCTTCTGGTGGTGGCAGCGGCAGGGTTTCTTTTTAAATGGCATGACCGTTGCAGGTATGGGAAGGAAATAGCTTCAAATTGACAGTGCATGGAAAGATGAGCAAGGGATTCTTTCTTCCTCACTCAAAATGTTTCTGGGTTAAAATCCAAGTCAGCTGTAGTAGTAAGATTAGCATTCCATTTATCGCCATTTTTTTGGTTTCTAACTTTTAAAGAGCCAGTTGCTCTCCAAGGACAGAAATTCATGTGTGTGCATGGAGTTTTCTCCCTCCTCTCTAGCACAAGAATTAATTACTCTTCTGGCGAACAGAATGCACGAGAGCCTTGTGCAACCTGCACACCCTCGCCATGTTTTAAATGGAAATGTACAGCCAAGGTGTTGCAGGTGGATCCATCCTCATGGTCAGGCTTGGACGGCACGCTTGTTGCAAAATACTTAGAAGTGCAGGTGGGACTAGATTATATGAAGTATGTCATAGTTGGATTTTCATGTGTTGTGCCTTGAAGGGGTTTGGGGGAAAGGATATAATTGTTTTGAATAAAATGAAGTGAATACTAGTGCCTAAACAGAGAATGTATTTTTCCAGCCATGCTAAGGTGAGATATACTGTGATTTGCTCCTTTCGTCCTCTTCAGCAAAGCAGAGCGTATGATAGCTAAGATCACACCATGGTACTTTGCTTCATCTGGAATAATAACGACCCCCTGTTCAGTACTCATAATTGCAAGTGTGACTAGAATCTCCACTTTGTGTAGAAGTGTATATTGCAAATAGAGGGGGAAATTCTGTTTAGCCTCCCTGGTTATGAGTTCAGAAGGGTAGTGATTACTCCATGGTTTAAAAGCATCCTGCCATGTCCCGTTGCAAAAACATTTTATGTATAGCTAGAAGAAATAGTGACAAGGGGCCCTCTGGGTGGAGAGCTGGTCTTGAGGTGGCAAGCATGAGCTGCCCCCTTTGCTAAGCAGGGTCTGCCATGGTTTGCATTTGGATGGGAGACGACGTCTGAGCCCTTGAGAATGGGGCCATAGCTCAGTGGTAGAACATCGGCTTTGCTTGCAGAAGGCCCCAGGTTCAATCCCTGGCAGCATCTCCAGGTAGGCCTGGGAGAGTCTCCTGCCTGCAGCCTTGGAGAAGCCGCTGCCAGTTAGTGTAGACAGTCTTCTATGTGGCTAGACAGGGCTTTAATCATGTCACTGGCCCAGGTATGCTTATTTTGTGTGAAATAAATGATGCAGGGAGAGACCATCTGGATTATGGGAGGAGAGCTGGTCTTGTGGTAGCAAGCATGAATTGTCCCCTTGGCTAAGCAGGATCTGCCCTGGTTTGTATTTGAATGGGAGACTCCATGTGTGAGCACTGGAAGATCCCCTTAGGGGATGGGGCCGCTCTGCGAAGAGCACCTGCATGCTTGCAGGCAGAAGCTCCCAAGTTCCTTCCCTGGCATCTGCAAGACAGGGCTGAGAGAGACTCCTGCCTGTAACCTTGGAGAAGCCGCTGCCAGTCTGTGTAGACAATCCTGAGCTAGATGGACCAGTGGTCTGACTCAGTATAAGATTGCTTCCTATGTGGGGGAGCTTAAGCCTTTTTCCTGCTGCAGCCCCAGTCTGGATCAAGTTGGCCCCACATGTGCTGTTTGTCCTGGGTGGAGGAAAAGGCTCCAACTGAAACTGATGGAATGATCCTCTTTCCCCATCCCCCAACTGCATGCTATCTATTTAAAAAACAAAACCCAAGGTCTATGTTTAAAGTCGCTTCTAGTTTGGCCCTAATGATGCTTTCCCATTAACACCTAATGCATTTGCTTCTATCCAAATTCATTCATTCATTCATTCATTCGTTCATTCAATTTCTATGCCGCCCTTCCCAAAATGGCTCAGGGCGGTTTACGCAGAGAAATAATAAATAAATAAGATGGATCCCTGTCCCCAAATGAGTTTCTTTCCAATATACATTATTTTAAAGTATCTGATTCATTGTCACATTTCAAAAATTATGATGCAAGGAAATGACAGAATTCTTGAATTCTGTCATTCAAGAATACCTGCAATCAAGGGGTGGATAAATAAGGCTTGGCAGATCGGTAAACTATCACAACATAAGTGGGATGATAAGATTAAAGGAGAAAAGTGGGATGATAAGATTAAAGTTCTTCCTGCGGTTGGACTGTGTTCTGTTTTTAAGTGAAAGGTTATTGCCTCGTATCTCGCCTGTAGGGTGAGCTACTTTTGGAGACTGGTCAGAAAGCAAGTCAGGAATCTATTAAGCAAATTTGGAATGAGAGGAGTTGGCTAGAAATTAACATCCACTTATTCACAACTGGAAACCAAGAATACAATACGGATGCATGTAATTGCTTTATAATTACACCATGTTGGAACTTCGTCACCCAACAATGATATATTATCTGGCATAGGATAATGGTATTATCCCAGTAATACAAATTAATATATGTGGGGGGTTTTAAAGGCAAACATTAGCTTTGTGTAACTGTGTTTTTTGTTTTGTTCCTCCTCAGCACTCCTTTATGAAATATTTTGGCCGGTGCAATGACATTGACAGAGAAATGCGGCAGTGTTTCAAGAAAGAGGTAAGCTGCTGATCATAAAAAAGGTTAAATTTGCAATATCTCCAGGCATGGTGTTAAGCTGCATTTCCCTCCCTGAGTGTAGCAGAGCTGCTCCAACTTGGGTCCCCAGGTATTGCTGAAATTCTTCTTCATGGCAATTGATTAAAAATCAACAGAAGGACCAGTCCCCTTGAAAGTCCACACACTTAATGCTATCATCAAGTACTACCACTGTGCCAGATTTCAGAGGTTCCTGACGAGCCATCTGGGAATTAATTTTTGTTACATTTCCATTGATCCCTATGGAGGTGGTGAAAAATATCCTCCTTACGCTGGAAATTCCACTGAAAATTCAGTCTGACTATATGAGAATGTAAAAGGCTCCTAATTCCAATTCCAGCCATTTTAATGTCAGTTCTGGTCATGTCAGATCTGCCGTTTTTCCCGTTGTGCAGGCCTGCACATACAGTATATAGGACTGTGTGTATGTTCTATAATGTCCACATTGCTTATGGACATTTATGGTTAGCACAAATTTTGCCTAACCAGTTTCCTGGTCCTCATGGCCACGGAGAAATGTTTAAAAACGTGTAGGTAGGATCCAGTGGAAGGCACAGAAAGCACATGGACCAGCGATGGGAGATGATTTTTTAGAACATAAGAACAGCCCTGCTGGATCAGGCCCGAGGCTTATATAGTCCAGCATCCTGTTTCACACAGTGGCCCACCAGATGCCTCTGGGGAGCCCACAGGCAAGAGGTATGTGCAAGCCCTCTCTCCTGCTGTTGCTCCCCTGCAACTGGTATTGAGAGGCATCCTGCCTCTGAGGCTGGAGGTGGCCCACAGCCACCAGACTAGTAGCCATTGATAGGCCTGTCCTCCATGAATCTGTCTAAGCTCCTTTCTAAAGCAGTCCAAGCTGGTGGCCATCACCACATCCCATGGCAAGGAATTCCATAGAAGCAAATGGAATTTTTGAAGATGCAAACTAAAGAATCCTAGTGGGCAGGGTGGGTGGGTAGGTTTGACAGTACGAATGTTACGTGTGTCCTACAAACACATTTCCTTCCTGAGCGAGAAACCCTTGCTGCGTTTTTAGGGGTGGTGACAAAACTTATCTATTATTCATTCCTTGCCTTGCTTTCCTTTCAGTACCAGGCAAACAGAGCGAAGAGCCAAGCACATGCAAAAGACCTGAGGCAGAAACTGAGGAATGCTTCCCAACAGCCATAGATCTGAAAGAAGTTGCCAAATTGGGCCGACGGACCTCATATGGACAGCTAGCTGACGGCTAAAGGAGCATGTCTTCCGGACACCCTAACAGGAAAGCAGTTTAATCTAGGGTGTTTGGAATAAAAATGGCTGTGGCTGGCACCTAATAGGTCTCAAGGCACTGCAACTGTCTGGTGAAAACTTAGTCTAATTGCTTTTAGGATTTGTAGAGTCCCTAAGGTTTCTGTTTGTAAGTATTTAAATAGAAACCCTGGGGGGAAACTCTCTCTCTCACACACATATGAGGCGGCAGAAACAAAATAAAGTGATATTTTCATGTCCAAGGGTTCGTCTTCTTCCCCCCTCTTGTTCACCCCCGGTAACAAAAACAGACCGTAGCCTGTTCGTGGAGCACATGTATTTACGGCAGTAGCAATAGCACAGACTATCATGGCAATAATACCCCCGATATCGTTCTAAAGACCTGCAACATGTGTCTGTCAATCAAATGTGTTGGGGTTTGTGTTCATTTAGCAAAGCGCCAAAAGGAAGCTACCCACTCCAGTTACAGAGTAGAGTGCAGAGTTTAGTTGCTGCAGTTTTTTAAAGAACACACACGGAGATTGGTTGTACAATCTAAACGATATAGGTATATTGGTGAAGTACATTTTGGTTAGGAAAGACCTTGCCCTATCTATCAGCTACATAATGGGTAGGTAGGTAGGGAGAGAGAGATGTTTCCATCTACTGTCTAAGAGGAAAGGAAGAGGACTGACTCACTACAGGAAGTACCTGAAGAGTCAAGGCAGGGGCCACATTGTAGAGGCAAAGCATAGGCAGGTAAGGAGACCCTCACTCTGCTCCTAATGCCCTAGTGGTCATTAGGATAGTTGGTGGAAAAGGTCGATGCACTGGAACTCCATCTCTAACAAAATGCCGCCCCTTGGACCATCACGTGCCCAGGTGCAAGTCCCACCATTCAGGGCTACTGCTGGGTCCAGCTTTCTACCGAGAGAAAAACCCACAAATCCATCCACACGGAGGTCACCAAGTCAGAGCCACAGGGACTGGGCATCATATCAATGCCATTGTAACCCCCCCCCCCGGTGTAAATAACACTTGTGCGGAGGGGCAGTCCAGATCATGGACTGGGGGGTGGAGAATGATTAAAGTATCACTCCCCACCTTCCCTTAATCTTGATCTGGATTGAGGACCCACACAGCTGCTATTTACGTTGGGCGGGTGAAGATGTCACAGAACCATGGTAAGCACATTGAGTAAGATTACTTAGTATACTGGTTTAAAGTGCTGGTTCTCACCTACAAAACCCTCATGGGCTTAGCACCAGTATATCTCTGAGATCGCCTCTCTCAGCTGGTTGTATCCCGTCCTGTGAGGTCATCTCAGTTGGCCCTCCTTAGTGTCCCAGGCCCTGGTGCAGTGCATGGTGCCTGGGCCCGTAGCAGGGCCTTCTCTCTGGCTGCCCCTCTTCTTTGGAACACACACACCCCTGCCCCGATTCATTCAGTCCCCTCCTTAGTGGCTTTTAAGACCTACCTTTTTCTCCAGGCTTTTGCCCTTTAATTTTTTAAAAAATATTATTGCTGCTGTTGTTGTTCACCGCCTAGAGTCTTTAGAGGAGGCAGTATACAAGAAATTTTTAATAAGATGAAAGGGAGATGGTATCATCTTGTTTTGGTGATAACACCTGGGGTCCCAGAGCATGGTCTAAGGCATGGATTCTCAACGTTGGGTCCCCAGATGTTACTGGACTTCAGGCCCCATAATCCCCAGCTCCAGTGGCCTTTGGTTGGGGATTATGGGAATTGAAGTCCAATAACATCTGGGGACCCAACATTGAGAATCCCTGGTCTAAGGCAGGTGGGTGTAGGCCAGCTTGGCTCTCCAGCTGTTGTTGAACTGCAACTCCCATCACACCCAGCCAGCATTTATTGTAGCTGGGGATGATGGGAGGTGTAGTTCAACACGGCTGGAGAGCCAGGATGGCCTACTGCTGGTCTAGGGCCACCCGATACTGCCATCTTGCTGAAGCACAGTAGGTTTTGATGTGGCCAGTGCCTGAATCGGAGACCCATGTATGCCATCTTTGAGGATGGGGCCATCGATCAATGGTGGAGCATCTGCTTTGCATGCAGAAGGTCCCAGGTGCAATCCCTGGCAGCATTTCTAGGCGGGGCTGGGAAAGCCTCCTGCCTGCAACCTTGGAGAAGCTGCTGCCAGTCGGTGTAGACGATACTGGGCTAGATGGACCAAGGGTCGACATAGGCAGCCTCTTTATGTTGCTAACCACTGTACAATGTGGGTACACTGCTTCCTCAGACATCTCCACTAGGATATAGTCAAGAGTTCAAATACTTGGTCTTATTGGACTGTTGCTCTAATAATCCAACAGAGCTGTTCCTAAGTGTCTCATATGCCTGTTTACCTCTTCCCGTGCTCAGTTGCCAGACATTTTGTTCTTTTTATTATTGCGGATTCCCATTGTAACCTCTCCCGGCGGCAGTATAGCACCCCATAAATGCCAACCGGTTGATTTAGTGCAATTATCTGGGCAGTGTGATATTGCAAACACTGTAACTTTGCCTCGCTTGTGTATAAAATGTCTTTTATGATGGGTTTTTATGAGCAGTGACATTAGTATTAGAAGTGACCTGAAAGGTGGCAAAACAGCTTTGACTTCCAAAAGGCGGAGAGAGGCAGCAGCCCAAAGAAAGAAATGTGGAGACTGAAATGGTGGCATCGGATATCTTTGAAATGTACTGTATTTAAAGGTGCAAGTGTGCCATCAAGTCGATTTGGACTCCTGGTGCCCACAGAGCTCTGTGGTTTTCTTTGGGAGAATAGAGGAGGGGTTTCTTGTATTTACCTGAATCAAATATTAGGGTTTCCCCGGGTTCTTTGGTGTTAGAAATTGGGAGGGCAGGGTCATCTTAAATTCAGAGTCCCCTTCTTTTTGGGTAACTACAGTTAAAACCTTCCGTTAACCTTTGTTTTTTAAGGGGGTCAGAGTTATCTTCTATTTCGGTAAATATAGAGTTGCCCTATTCTGGCTTTCCAAATCTGGGTGCCTAATTTGCATATTATGTAAATTGGCTGGGAAATAATTTCTGAGCAGAACAGTGACAGCGTGTTTTGTTCATAGTATATAGCAAGTAGGCAGTTCAGCTCCCCATTAAGACATCTGTCCATCATCTCTGTTAAGCACACACAAGAAGCTATTCTCACGAGCAGCAAAAAGCGGGCTAGGGAAGCCCAGCCCGATTTTTGCTGCACGTGGGAACCACCGGGAGCGGCGCGGCGCAGTGAGCCCTCTTAAGTAGCCCGCCGCTTAACCTGGGTTTTGAGCCCAAGTGCCCCCCCAAACCGGACAAAGTGATCGTCTGCGGCTTGCAGCCGCAGAGGGCACACGGGGGGGGGGGGTTTCCCAGTAATGCACCACACCAATAGTGCAGTACATTATTTGAGCACGGGGGGGGCAGGGTACCATGTGGCGGCTCTTCCCTGCGCTCAGCCCCCCCCCCCCGCTCTCCTGGTGTGCTGCAGGAAAGCTTCCGCTCGTCTGGGCAGGCAGTCTGCCCGCCCAGGGAAAGGTAAGGGATCGTCTGCAGGGAGGATCAGGAAAACCCCCTCTCCCGCAGACCTCCTTTCGGAGCTTCGCACTGATCATGTGAAGCACCTCATTGTTTGGAAGCAAGGTAGGAGAAAAATCTACCCAGGTTTTCCTCCTCCCTTGCTTCCACACAAACGAAAGCTCCCAAACCTGGGTAGGACAGTTTTTTTTTTTTTAAATTGTGTGGATGACCTCATGTTGTCCCTTCACAACCAAGCAACCATCTTCTCTATCGTATATTTTAAAGAGTTTGTGCAAAATAAAGTCAAACTTCCCAGTTACCTACACACACCAAATTTTGCATATGCAATCCTGCCACTCAAATCAGTTGAAGGCCCTATTTTTTACACCAGAATATGCTTGGTGAATGCTTCAAATAACGTTTTTGGCCTTTCTTAGAAGCAGTTCTGAATACAATCATTTTGTAACTTATTTTCAACAGAGTTTTACACTCTGTAATCAGATCAATAACCCAAACACAACATTCTGCCCCAGAAAAGCATCTTGGAAGAAGACCTTTCTAAAATGAAAAATGTTTGAAGTTGAAATCCTACAGATTTAAAACTATTCTTTTACTTGCTTCTTGCAAGCCCATTAATAAAAAAATTTGATGACATATATTTTATTTCTTGAACTTTCCTTTCCTTTCTTGGCCTTCCCTGTCAGTGTAATCTTCACAAAATGACTTTGCCCAGTAGTCAGTGATGGGGTGCACCTCTTATTACTTATATGAATCTGGTCCTATTAGTCATCAAAGGATAGACTTCTATGAGGGAATAGAATGGCGGAACTTCTGCTCTGCAGAGACACTCTTACCCCTGGACCTTGGGGACCCCGTCCGTGGCCTCCAAGGGGCCTCCTGCTGCCACCCGGTGCCAAATTCTTGATTTCCCCCATAATTTTAGCCACCATGTGTGCAGCCAGAGGGTGGGGGTGAGCCGAGCAGGCCTCCCCACCCCCCCACCGCGGCGGCAAGTGGAGCAGCTGCTGGGCTTGTCCATCTGGCCGGCCCAGTGGCCCTTGAGAACTGCAGTTGGAATAGCTCATTGCAAGCCCATCATGGCACCCAAGAGCACCTCACAGTTCTCAAGGGCTGCTGGGCTGGATGGACAGGCCCAGTGGCTGCTCCACCCGCTGCTGCTGCCACCACCCCACCACTGGTGGTGGTGGTGAGACCTGCTCAGCCCACCCTCCAGCTGCATACATGGTGGCTAAAACTATGGGGGGAACCAGCGATTTGCCATGGCGGGTGCAGGTTGGTGGCAGGAGCCCCACCCTCATGTAGGTTTCTTTCTTTCTTTCATGGGGGGGCAGACTTCTGGCAGTCTGGGGGCCAGAATTACCTAGGTGTGCCACTGTTCCTTTGCATGCAGAAAGTCCTAGGTTCAGCTGGGAGAGACTCCTCTCTGAAACCATGGAGAGGTGCTGCCAGTCAGTGTGCACAGTCACTGAGCTAGATGGACCAGTGGTCTGACTCAGCAGCTTCATAGGTTTAGGGGAAGGCACATAGCTCAGTGGTTGCGCATTTGTGCTGCATGCAGGTTCAATCCCTGGCATCTGGTAGGTCTAGGGATGAGTTTTGCCTGAAACCTGAGAAAGCCACTGCCAGTCCGTGTACAGAGTGCCGAGCTAGATGGACCAAGGATCTGACTCGGTACAAGGCAATTTCCTATGTAAGCTCCATTTGAAAACCCAGGGGAGGGAGAGAAATGTGAGAGGCAAAATGGTGCAGAGTGTTCAGAAGACCTTGGTTCAACTCCCCACTTGACGACAAAGCGAAGCTTGCTGGGTGACTTTGGGGCAGTTGCTATCTCTCAGTATTACCTACTAGGGATGTGCCAAACTGGTTCAATTGCAAACGGGACTGCTGTGAACCGGGCCGGTTCGAGCAGTCTGATTGCAAACTGCTCCAAACTGGTTCGAGCTGGTTCATCAGACTGATCGGGTCAACCGAACTGGTTCACATATTGGTTCAGTCCGAATTTGGTTCGAATTTCTGACCGAACCATGCCAAATGGTCCATGCACACCCCTATTTCCTACTCCATAGGGTTGTTGTGCAAATAAAATGAGGGGAGAACCCCCTGAGCTCCTTAGAGGAATGGTGGGATAGGAATGTAATTAATTAATTGATTTTGTTTGTTTGATTTATATACCTCCTCTCCAAAAATGGCTCATTAATGGCAATGAATGCTGAAAGCTGCACTCAGACAGCCTCACTTAAACCCCCATGTGGTACAGTCACTTGAAAGCACTGCCCCATATATGTTTGGAGATGCCTTTCAAGCCCAGTTGGCAAACCATGAGAAGGGTTGGGTTAGTTCTGTGTGTTGCATTTGTTTACAAAGAGGCCTTCAGATTGTTGTGAGGAAGCCGGTTGAGTTCCTCATTCCTGGGCTAGCTGCCAGGGCCTGGCAGAGTTATGAATTAAAAATAAAATGGGTATTTATAGGTCTGCTACACAGTCCCCTTTTACTGTATGCTACTTGTTGAGGTTTCAGCTCATACGTGGCCTTGTTCATTCCCTGAAGTCACTTTTTGGAACTCTGGGGGAGTGGAACACACTTGTCTATTTCCTCTCATTTTCCCATGGTTCTCAAGATTCCTTTTTTGAAAGGCAAATAATTCTAAATAGGATTGATTGATTGATTAAGTGCCATCAAGTCAGTGTCGACTCTTAGTGACCACATAGATAGATTCTCTCCAGGATGATCTGCCTTCAACTTGGGCTTTAAGGTCTCTCAGTGGTGCATTCATTGCTGTCATAATCGAGTCCATCCACCTTGCTGCTGTTCGTCCTCTTCTTCTCTTTCCTTCAGCTTTTCCCAGCATTATGGACTTCTCAAGGGAGCCAGATCTTCGCATAATGTGTCCGAAGTATGATAGTTTGAGCCTGGTCATTTGTGCCTCGGGTGAACATTCTGAATTGATTTGTTCTGTGATCCATTTGTTTGTTTTCCTGACTGTCCACTGTCTCCTCCCAAAAGTCTTCTCCAGCACCACAGTTCAAAAGCGTCAATACTTTTTCTATCTTGCTTCTTCAAAGTCCAGCTTTCGCAACGAAGTACACCAGGAGGTATATTCCCAGTAGGGTCACCCAAAGCACGAACGTCATTCCAGCGGGGATTCGAACCAGCAACCTCTGGTTGCTAGTCAGGTCACTTACCCACTGCGCCATTAGGTGGTTCTGAATTCAAGACGACCCCCTTAAGATATAGGGATGAAATTTACCCCAGAGGATTCTGAATTTAAGATGACCGCCTGCCCTCCGCCCATTTTTAACCAAATAAATTGGAAAACTTGGGGAAATGCCCTCTGAGGCACAGTGCCTCTCAATACGCTGGATGCTGGACTAGATGAGTCTTGTGGCTGATCTAGCAGGGCTGTTCTTATGTTAGTCTTAGATTCAGGTAAATATGCTCTCTTGTAATCTCAAATCTAGCATACCATTACAGGAGGCTTAGACTGCCTTTGGTTCCAGTACTTAGGTAGCTTCATTTTTACCACCAGTAGCAAGAAGCGCTCATTGCTTATTGGGAATATGAAAGCAAGTCATTTATATCATAGTGCAAATGTGCATAAGTAGGATCTGTAGCGGAGCTGATAACGGGCAGTCCTTCTGTTAAAGCTAGCACTCCGACATACAAGGCTTCGTCATGGCTGGTTCTTTATTAGAATCAGGGGCGTAGCAAGGTTGGAGGGGGCCCAGAGACAAGATTTTAAAATGGGCCCCTCGCTGATATACATGCACAAACACACTTCACAATATATAGTGCACTCACACTCACATCCCCATTATGAATACGGTGAAAATCTAGTTCACATTGAATCTAGTTTTTTTTACTCTCTGCTCCTGCCGATCTCCAAGAGACTCAATATAATTCATAGGGGGTGCAACATGGGCGGGTGGGGAGTCATGTGATGTGCCTCTGGGGGGGACCTCGAGGCAGTGGGGCCCCAAGACGACTGCCTCCCCTTGCCTAATGGTAGTTACGCCCCTGATTAGAATGCTTGAACATGCGAGAGAGGACAGCAGGTGAACTCACTGTACAACTCTGAGTAGCACCTACACGACACAACAGTATATAGGGCAAAACTACACACATTCTATAGATTCCTTTCACCATGCAAGGAGTTGTTTTTCCACTTTGTTTACTCCTCTCCCTGTACTCAGTACTTTTCCTTAACTCTCTCCTTCCTCAGTAATGGTTTAGACAAAGATATAAAGAAGAATGCATTTTGAGAATGCAAGCAACACAACTATCATACATTCCAAGGGGCAATACAACCACAAACAACCGCACCAGCTGAACCAAGGGGGAAAACAAGACAATAAAATCATAAATATTCCAAGGCTGCATCTTGCTGGTCAATTTTCCCAGAGCCTAACCAGTTTACTAAAAGTTCAATACATCTTGGATTAAATAATCTCTTGCTGGTAACTTGGCATATAAGTGGGGCAAAAAGGCACTCAGGCCTAGCACTTCTTGGTCAGAGGCGTATCTAGGGAAAATAGCGCCTAGGGCAAGCACTGAAATTGCGCCCCCTGGCCAAACATCTGACACCCATCTTTCAGATAACTTTACTATAATATCAGCTGAAAAATATAAGTCAAGCTCGTTAATCTTTTAAAATTTCAAAAACTATTTAGCAGTGGACGTAGCCAGACCAAAAAATGCTGGAAAACTACCAATTTCAGTTTGCTGGGGCTCATGAAATACCCAAATACTATTTGGAGGTGTACTTGGAAAACTAAACAGAAGTGCCTATCTAATTCTCTACTATGCATTGTAGCATCACTATTACATCAGTTTTAAAAATAAATGGAGAATTTGGCTTTTCCAAGATACTCTGAAAATAATTAAAGGATATGCAGAGTCAACTGTGTCACTGCTTGGAATATATTCTAGTATTTCAGAAAGACAGTTAAAATGAGAGAAAGAGAGCAAGAAACTCCCAGTGGGCCTTAATACTAAGGACTTCACACTGATTCAAAAGCAAACTCACCATTAATAGCCATATTATTAAGACACCACATTTAACTCACTTATCATAAGAAGCAAAGCAAGAGCAAATGAATACCATCCTAGCTCATAAGCTTCAGCTCTGTATTCACAAGCCCTGATTCTCTGTACATAGTGCCAAACTGAATATGTGTACAGTGACTTATATTATATTATATTATATTATATTATATTATATTATATTATATTATATTATATTATATTATATTATATTATATTATATTAGTATTTTTCAGCCTGTTAAATTAACGTGCGCTAGTCGGCACCCTCAACCTCCGCCTCCTCCCACCCGGGCCCACCGCCTCCTTTGGCCGGGGCCGGCACCATCCGGGGCCGTGGGCAGCCTCCCCGGCTGGGCCAGGCCCCCCGCCACCGCATGCCTCCCACCTCAGGCCCCCCGCCACCTCAGGCCTCCCTTAGCTTCCCCGCGGCCGGTCCAGTTCCGTGGCCGCTGCCTCCAGTCTCCCTGCCGCGGCCGCTCAGGCATAGCGTGTGCTCTGGCTGAGGCCACAGCTCCGCCGCCGCCTCGGCCGGCTTCCCCCGCTGTCTCCTCCCCCACGCATGGCTTCGGCGGCGGCCGGGCTGGTCCCGCCGCTGCCGCATCTGCCCTTCCCGGTCCCTGCTTCTCCTGCTCCCGGACCGGGAGCCAACATGGCCGCCCGTGTTCCTGCGGCCGTATCTTTCTCGGACGTTCTGGGCATGCGCTCCGCACATGCCCAGAACGGCTGAGAAAGACACAGGCAGGGACACGGGTGCACACTTTACTCTTTATTATAGAGGATTATATCATATTATATTAATTTTTTTTAACCTGTAGCCCCTTCGGGGTGCTTCCTATAGGCCGTGGGAGGGGGGCATCTGCAAAGGTTACCCCTCCCACCGCTGGCCTCTAGGGCCTTGCAGAGACCATTTGAGTATGTGCTGTGGCCATTTTTAAAAATAATTGTGTGTTCTTTAAAAAAAAAGGCTGCTGAAAACAAAATGGCCACCATGCATGCTCAAATGGCCTCTGTGAGGCCTGGCATGGCCTAGGGCCTCACAGAGGCCATTTGAGCATGTGCAGTGGCCATTTTGTTTTTGGTGGCCATTTTTTTCAAAAAAATTTTTTTAAGAATTTGCACCCCCCTTCAAGTGGCGCCCAGGGCACGTGCCCTGCCTGCCCTACCCTAGATATACCCCTGTTCTTGGTATAGATGCCAGCCAAATTAGCTGGCACACCACACTTCCATGAGGCAAGGTGAGGCCGTCATCTCTGGCTATTGCTGAATTCCAACTCCTAACTTCCTCAGGTGCTGTAATTCAATTATATGTGAAGAACCCTAAATAGGGTCTATGTCCACAAGTAAAGGTAAAGTGTGCCGTCAAGCTGATTTCAACTCCTGGCATCCACAGAGCCCTGTGGTTTTCTTTTGGTAGAATACAGGAGGGGTTTACCATTGCCATCTCCCGTGCAGTATGAGATGATGCCTTTCAGCACCTTCCTATATCGCTGCTGCCTGATATAGATGTTTCCCATAGTCTGGGAAACTAACCAGCGGGGATTCAAACTGGCAACTTTCTGCTTGTTGTTGTTGTTGTTGTTGTTAAGAACAACAACAACAACAACAAATTTGATTTCTATACCGCCCTTCCAAAAATGGCTCAAGGCAGTTTACACAGAGAAATAACAAATAAATAAGATGGATCCCTGTCCACAAAGGGCTCACAATCTAAAAAGAAACATAAGACAGACACCAGCAACAGTCACTGGAGGTCCTGTGCTGTGGGTGGATAGAGCCAGTACTCTCCCCCTGCTAAACAAAGAGAATTACCACATTAAAAGGTGCCTCAGTTACTCTTCCTGCTAAATAATGTTAGTCAAGAATTTCCTCGCTGCGCCACTTAAGGTGACATCCTCAAGTACAAAACCTTATTTAATCCAGCATATAACTCACATTCTAAAACAACCACTCTTATAAGTCAGAGATCTCATACTCTAGTAAATCCTTCACCAATGATCCATATGAAAAAGATAATAAAATCCACTATAAACCATATAATGCAACTCATACAATAGACCTCATATTTATAATAGTCTGATGATTAACTGTGAAGTCAGAGAAGGGTGCTAATAAAAGCTTCCTATGAAGCTCTGGGTGAATGAAGTCTGGCCCAAAGAAGAGGTAGCAAGCATGACTCATCCCCTTAGCTAAGCAGGGTCTGCCCTGGTTGTATATGAATGGGAGACTTGATGTGTGAGCACTGCAAGATATTCCCCTTAGGGGAAGGAGCCACTCTGGGAAGAGCAGAAGGTTCCAAGTTCCCTCCCTGGCAGCATCTCCAAGTTAGGGCTGAGAGAGACTCCTTCCTGCATCCTTGGAGAAGCCGCTGCCAGTCTGTGTAGACAATAATGAGCTAGATGGACCAAGGGTCTGACTTGGTAGAAGGCAGCTTCCCATGTTGCTATGTTCCCTTGCCATTATGGGAACCAACAGCTAAGCAAGACCCGTTGTGCTAATATACAGCTTCACAGGCAACCAATGAAGTATATGAGGGGTGCATGATATTAGGGCAGGAGAGAGATGTATGTGATAGATGTCTAGGAAAGGGTTAGTGTTTTGGTGATGCAGGTGTTGGTGATGGCTTAAGCCCTTCTGGACCAATTTCCTTCCATTTAATTCCCCTTCCATTCAGGCACGCAGCGGATGCTGCAATCTCAGCAAAGAGGAGAGCAAGAACGGAAGAGAAGAGAGTTAATTTGGAGACGGCTCTTCCGAGCAGGTTTTTAATGTGGGTATATGGCAAGGTGTTTTGGCAGAAGAGATCCCGGCATGGCCTGCGGAAGTCAATTATCAGGAGCCGAGGCTGTGTTGCAGAGAATCGAGAGGTTGTCACGTTGCTTTCCCTGTGAGCAGAGCTTTCCCGTCTCTTGGCTGCCTGCCTCAATGCCGCCCTCTAGCCCAGCATGTGTGCAGCAGCTGTCTTGCAGGTACATCGGCCTGTGAGAATTAAATGGGCATTGCATGCACAGGTCTCTCCTTGGTATTTTGAAATGCAGTGGCGTACTGAGCTAAATCTGCTGTTCTCTGGCAGAAGCTGTGATCTTCAGTATTTTTCAAGCAGGGGCCACTTGGGCAAAAAAACATTCAACGTGAGAGCCATTTCCCAGTGTGCTGACCCCTGCATAATACTGTGCAATTTTATTTATTTTGTTGCTTGATTTCTACACCACTTGTCATTAAAATAGTCTCAAAGCAGTCTACACTATAATTACAACAATGCACAAATCAAAACACAAAGGTACGGATATTGAATATGAATATAAAAATAATATCTCTATTTAAAAGCTTAAAACATATATAAAACAGTAATACTCAAAGCACAAAGCAGCAGCAGCAAAAACTGTTAGTCTCATCTGAAGCGTGGGTGAACAGCCAAGCCTTTACTTGTTTTCTAAAAATTGTGATGGAGGCAGAAGGGCAGATGCTATCCAGGAGGGCATTCCAAAGCTTGGGGGCAATGACTGAGAAGGCCCTGTCCTGCATGCTCAACAGCCGAGCCTCTCTCACCATCGGCACGTGTAGCAGAGCCCCCTCTGATGATCTTGTCAAGCAGGCAGAAACCCTTGGGAGCAGGCGGTCCTTCAGATATCCAGGGCCCAAACCTTTTCTCCGTGTCAGGGGGGCCCTTTAAGAAAGACGGATTCCTCTTTTAAGAGCTCCAGGAGGAAAGCACTCTGGGAAAGACGACACCTCCCAGCATTCTGTGCACCCCTTCCAAGATGGCTCAGGGCAGGCGTGGAGGGAGGCCAGTGGTGGCCGAGGTCCAGCCTGCCACTGCAGCCTCCTAGCCCCGCCCCCTGCATCAGCATCTGATGCAGGGAGCGTTTAGTGCTGCCCCTGCATCTGATGTCAGGTGCAGGGGGTGTGTCAGGGGCATGAGGCTTCTGTTCAAGGGTGGCTCCACCCCTGGCTCAGGGACTCAAGAGTGCTCTGATTCCCTTCAAGGAACACACACACACACACACACACACACACACACACACACACACACACACACACACACACACACACAATCTCTCTCTCTCTCTCTCTCTTACCTACCTGCACTGAGCAAAGCGTAGCACTGCAAAGTGAGAATAGTCATCTCCAAATGGTGCCAAATGGGGACTATAAAGGGTATTCATCTTAAAAATAATAATTTTTTTGACATTTTATATTTTACAGTGCCTTTCCCAGTTCCCACCCCCCACCCCACCCCTGAGCCCAGCCCTCCCTTTCCCCCCTCAGCACTGGTTGGGGGGAGAAGAGGAAAGAAAGGAGAGAAGGAAAGAGAAAGAGGGAGAAAGAAAGCAGAAAGGGGGGGGATGAGGCGAAGGGATACTCACCATTGCACTGGTAGGAGTGGATGGATCAGAGGGGTTTCTATTCTAAGAATAGTTCAAGGAAGTTGTCCCAGATTTCTGACCATTTATCTGATTTATTTACTTTTAAGAGGGCCCGTTTTTCATGTGCTGCCAGTTGAAGCAGGTCCTGTACCCAGTCTTCACACCTGGGGGGATTGGGAGATTCCCACTGCCCAATCAACGATGAGTCGGAGGAGAGTAGGATTAGTAGGAGCATTACTAGGAGGAGAGCTGGTCTTGTGGTCACAAGCATGAACTGTTCCCTTTCCTAAGCAGGGTCCACCCTGGTTTGCATTTGAATGGGGAACTTCATGTGTGAGCACTGTAAAATCTTCCCCTTATGGGATGGGGTTGCTCTAGGAACAGCATCTGCAAGCTTCCATGCAGAAGGTTCTAAGTTCCTTCCCTGGCATCTCCTCCTCCTCCTTCTTACTATAACTCCAGAAATTTATATACCACTATTCAACCAAAGCTCTCCAAGCGGTTTACATAGAAAAATAAATAACACTTCAATAAGATGGTCCCCTGTCCCCAAAGGCCTCACAGTCCAAAAAGAAACACAAGACAGACACCAGCAACAGCCACTGGAGGGATGCTGTGCTGTGGTTGGATAGGGCCAGTCGCTCCCCCCCTGCTAAATATAAGATAATCACTACTTTAAAAGGTGTCTCTTTGCTCAGTTAGCAGGGGTAGATAGGGCTGAGAGAGACTCCTACCTGCAATGTTGGAGAAGCCGCTGCCAGTCAGGGTAGACAGTACTGAGCTCGATGGACCAATAGTCTGACTCAGGATATGGCCGCTTCCTGTGTTCCTAGTCAGAGGCTGCACTTAGGGTTGATGGGGGCTGTTACTGACCCCCAGATCTTACAATGAAGAACACTGGCTTCAAGATTTGAATTGATACATACTTGTGGCTCAAACTCTGGAGGCAATCCAGCTTCCGTTCCTGCCCCATCGATAAAGAATGGTTGTCTCCCCACCCCTGTTGTGAAAGGAAAGAGACCACAGGGCAAGAAGGATGGAGATACACTACTAGGATTGGAATACATTCATCAGGTCCTGAGCCCCCATCCGCCCCGCCCCCCGGCTCTTGCCGGGGTACAGCATACCTTTCTGTTCAGCTACCTGGAGATAAACAGCCAGGTGACTGACAGAGAGAGCACCCTAGAGAAAACCCAATCCGTCCCCAATTAGAGCCTTTCTCCAAGATAATTGTTCTCTGAAATTGTACACCGACTCCGTTCCCCAAAGGGTCTGGAAAACTGGCACCTCCAGAGTAGTCACTGCTTCTCTCCCCCAAATAGCCAAATTATTATTGGTGGTGAAAGTGGATTCAGTGTTTTATTGGAGAGTTGGTGACCATAAGAGCACCTGGTAAGGGTCTGTCTAGTCCAGAATCTTGTTTCCCATAGAGGCAAAGGATATAGAGGAACTGTCTGAGAAAATTCTCCAAATCTTCTGATGAATCCTAAAATGATCTTCAAATTTCAGTTTTTCTTTGGAAGAGCCCTGGAATTCTCTCTGGAATTCACTTTGGAGAAATTTCAGTTCCAACCAGATCAGGGGCAGGCAACCTTAGCTCTCCAGTTGTTGTTGAACTACAACTCCCATCATCCCCAGCCACAATTGATTCTGTCTTGGAAGAAATGTTGGGGTGGTGGACATACAATGTTCTGGCTCAGTTTCAACCATGAAAAGCTAGCTGGATGGGTGTCTATTGGTTAGCGCTAGTGTCATCATGCATACACTTCCTGACAATCTCCAGAGTAGTTTCATAATTTTCTTTATATATATTTCTCCAAGGTGTACCCATCGCTAATCCCATGCATGGCAGCTCTCACAAGAGTTTGTGAGAAGTTGCCTGGATAGTGACGGGGATGGGGAGAAAATGGCAGCAGCTGGCTGGTGGGGATGGAAAAGCACTGGCCAGGCTGGCTGGCAAGGAAAAGCAGACTGGGAGGGGGAGAATGGACTGGAACTGAAGGGGGGGGGGGTGAAGATGGGGAGGAGAGACAGGGAGAACTAGGGGCACAGATGCTCTGAGCTGGATCAGCTAGTTATATATCAAATGTCTGTGAATTGTGAGATGAAGGTTAAATGTGCAGGGATTCAAATTAAAGTACTAGAAGATGATTGTCATTTGTTTTAAAAACACACATTGTTCTTCACCGATGACATGACATTTCTTGTTCTGGTGTCAATACGGCTGTCCTTGTTCTAGAGCTTTAAATTCAGTTTCTGCTTTCTTATTGCTCAGCCCCTCACGTAAGTTTTGAGCTGTGTGAAATTTCCCCCTTTTAAAATCCTCACAGTCTTAGGGCTATAGGTCACCTCCTGCCTCTAAATAACTGTTCCAGGGAAGAAGCAGTATTTATTATTTTATTTTTTATTTATTTTTACATTTTATATCCCGCTCTCCCTCCAAGGAGCCCAGAGCGGTGTACTACATACTTAAGTTCCTCCTCACAACAACCCTGTGAAGTAGGTCAGGCTGAGAGAGAAGTGACTGGCCCAGAGTAACCCAGCTAGTTTCATGGCTGAATGGGAGTTTAAACTTGAGTCTCCCCGGTCCTAGTTCAGCACTCTAACCACTACACCACCAATGGCTCTTCAGCAGAAGAGAGGAGATACACATACCTCTTGCCTGTGGGCTTACCAGGGGCACCTGGTGGGCCACTGTGTGAAATAGGATGCTGGACGAGATGAGCCTTGGGCCTGATCCAGCAGGGCTGTTATTAAAATACAGTTAAAAAAACTAAACAAAAAACATGGATTATTTTGTTTATAAAGGTGCCAATGTCACTTCTTTGGGTTCTTCCTTTCTTCTGGCAATACAGCACAGATGAATCAATCTTTTCAGGGGTGAAAGTACTACATAAGGGAGTTAATTGGCAATATAAACCCCACAGAAACACCCACTCCATCTGTTGAAACCAGATCCCCGAGTCACTCCCAATGACCAAGGTTTTTAATTTAAAAGTTGGTATGAACACAATGGCATTGTGCAATTGTTATCCTCTCTGGAAAAGCTTCTGTTCAATGGCATCGCGCACTGACAATCAACAGCAGAAGCGCTTGTTTCCCTGAAAACCTCCTCTGAGTGCATTAAACAGTCCATTAAAATGAGGGATAATGGGATAGCTTCTCCTTGAAGGTGATGGTTATCTTGGTAGGGTGCAAGTGCACATGTAAGTGTTGGTGGTATGATTGACTCCTGTTGCATGCACTCCAACTGTCCTGACAGACCACAGGAACCGTCCTGATTTCTTAAGTGTCCCGGATAAATCACTGTGTCTCTTCTGCCTATTTTTGCTCTTTGAGAGATGTCACGTTACAGTTCCTGTTAGTGTGAATTGCTAGTGGTGTCCGTCTTCAGGTCTCCGCTCCTTCCTTTGTCGAAGCCCCTTTTAAAGCCATTCAAACTAGAGATGGCCACTAGCTTGGATGGCTTTTAAAGGGGCTTAGAAAAGCTCATGGAGGACAGGTCTATCAATGGCTACTAGTTTGAGGGCTATAGGCCACCTCCAGCCTCAGAAGCAAGATGCCTCTGAATCCCAGTTGCAGGGGAGCAACAGCACGATTGAGAGCATGCACATACCTCTTGCCTGCGGGCTTCCCAGAGGCATCTGGTGGACCACTGTGGGAAACAAGATGCTGGCTTTAGATAGGCCTTGGGCCTGATCCAGCAGGGCTGTTCTTATGTTCTTGAAGAAGGGAGACTAAAGCCCTGCACAGATCTTGTGCTAAGAGAGACTGTGCACCTGTACAACACAAGGTGGGGCCAGAAGTCCTGTCCTGGGCCCGTCATCATCCTGGGGCCCTACAAAGCCCAGACTTTGGGGCCCAAGTCCAAGGTCCCGGCCACACTCCTCTCCTGGAGGGTCCCAGCAGCACCTGCCAGCCCTGGGAACCTCCTACCTACACTGCAGCTGGCTGAGGCTCCACGATTCCTCCTTTGTGCCCAGCATGCTGGCATTGGTCACCAGGAAGCTCTCCCCACAAATGGGGGCAGGCTGCTGCTGATCCGCCCACCTAATGATCAAGTGTTTGGTGTGTGGTTGGGGCTTGCAGACACCTCTGCCTTCCTCCATGGAGAAAGCTCCCTAGCGTAGGCTGGCAGGCTGCCTGCTGCAGAGGGCTTAGAGGCCTTTTATGGGCCTCCGAACAGGTGTTCACACGAAGGCCTGATGGCAGTGATGGTGGTGGTTTCTGCCTTTAAGGGCGGCGGAGGGTATACTTGCTGGAGGTGAAGGACTATGCACTGTCTCATGTCTCAATGACAGGGGGACAGACTAGTGAGTCAGAGGGCTAGAGGGGTCAAGACATTGGTCATCCCCTCTCTATTGCTCTGACACTATCCCTTTGAGATGTAGATTGCTACTCTCAGGGACTTCCTGCCTGCCTGCCTTCTACTTTTTCCCCATTTTGCTTCCCCCTTGCAACACACATGCTCCTCTCTCCCTGCACCATGTGTGCAGAGATGCAGAAACCATCCCTCTGCATCCAGCTAGATAGATAGATTAGAGATCCTATATCTCCACTTTCCTATCTAGAATGGAGTTCTCCAATAAAGACTCCTTATATTGATTTGAAACTATGAACTGGCTCCAAGTTTCTTTTACTCTCAGCATACACGCATGCCTAGGCAGACTTTGCTGTGTTGTGCCTCAGTGCACTCGGCTGTAATTGAAGGGTATCTCTTACCAGAGAGAATTCACAACAATACTCCCCCCCACCGTATTCCCCCTGTTTCCTCAAAGTCTATCGGGAAGGCAGCGTACCTCCCTGCTGCCCCATTGTCCCCTTTACCAGAAGTAACCAGAAGTACTTGATGCACCTGTGTGGATCCGGCACATGCGTACATTGCACTCACAAGGGCGAATGTTGGGTGCAGGTGCACAATGTGTGCAGGCGTGCCGAATATTCCCAGTAAAGGGGTCAAAAGGGTGGCAGGGAGGTATACTGCTGCCCTGACAGACTTTGAGGAAACCAAGTGCCGGCAGGGTCGTAATCCCATTTTTTCACTGTGCTCCTTGACTTTCATTACTAGAGCTTGCAGATCCTCCACATTCTCAGCCATCAGAGTGGTGTCAGCGTAGGGCAGATTATTGATGTTCCTTCCTCCAGCTTTAAAACCACAGTCATCTTCTCTCCGTATATGTTCACCATATAACTTGAATAAAGAGGGAGAAAGTAGACAGCCTTGTCTTACTCCTTTGCCGATCTGGAACCAGTCTGTTTCACCATGTTCTGTCTGGATTGTGGCTTCCTGTGGTGTGTATAGGTTTCTTGCGAGAACAATGAGATATTCTGGGACACCCATTTCCCTAAGGATATTCCACAACTTGGTCGATGCAATCAAAGGCTTTTCTGCAGTCAATAAAGCACATATTTATTGTGAACCCACCGGCCACTGAGGTCACTTGAGGAGGTCCGTCTCCAGTTGCCACCAACTCGTTTGGTGCCTACACAGAGACGGGCCTTCTCGGCTGCTGCCCCGAGATTGTGGAATGCGCTCCCTGCTGGGATACGAGCCTCCCCATCTCTGGCAATTTTCAGGAAACACCTGAAAACACATCTCTTCAACCAGGCTTTCTCAGCTTTTTAAAACTTGTTTTTTAAATTGTTCTGATTATTTAATTGTTGTTTTATGATGTTTTTAATTGTTAATCATTGTTTTATGCTTATAATTTTTGTTTAATTATTAATTGATTTTAATGGTGTTTTAATGTAAACCGCCCTGAGCCTTTTGGAAGGGCGGTATAAAAGTTTTAATAATAATAATAAATAATAATAAATAAATATTACTTCCTGGTATTCTTTGGCTTTCTCAATTATCCAGCGTGCATCAGCAGTGATGTCTCTTGTTTCTTCGCCTTTTCTGAAACCAGCTTGAACATCCGGCATTTCCCTTTCTACTCTAGGGCTCTAATATGCGTTGGATGATCCTGAGCATTATTTGCTAGGATGTGAAATCAAAGATATTGTGAGATGGTTTGTGCAATCTGTTCAATCTCCTTTCTTTGGTATGGGTATGTAGACTAACCTCTTCCAATCTGTTGGCCACTGTGTCGTTCTCCAAATTTGCTGGCACAGTTTGGTTAGAGCCTTGACTGTTTCTTCTGTTGCCTGCTATATTTCTGTAGCCATTCCGTCCATTCTTGTAGCCTTCTGACTTGGTAATGAATCTAGTAATATATGGGATTCTTTTTGCTGGAACACCATTCTTGCTGAGCATCTGATCTCTGACTGAGCTTTAATGTTTTCATTTTGCCCTGGATAGTTAGTTGGCATGCTAATCACAGCAACTTCTTTCTCTGATTGTTGTTGTTGTTGTTTGGGCTCCTTTTGCATCTGAATGTCCAGCTTGATATCTGGTACTTCATCAATATACACCACATTATGCATTTTTATGGTTTCTGTGGCAAGATCAAGTATTCTATACCCTTCTCCAGGCAAGACTTCTGAAAATGTGAAATAACAGGGCTGGCAGTTGGGGTTTTGTGTGTGTGTGTGTGTGTGTGTCCCCCGGTGGGAAAGAGAGGAAATTAATAGGCGTTTCTTATGTTTTGGCAGGTGTTTCCCATTTCCTGCAGCTATCATGTATTTTGCATCCATGTGCAGGTATAATAATATTTTACCTGATGCATTATTTACTCACAGCCAGCAATGACTTTGTTCAGAAGGAGAGATCGGAATGTGCTTGAGCAGGATAAAAGTGTTCAGTGTTATTCTGCTCTGTTCCAAAGCCATCCCAAACTATCATTTGCATGGGTCCTCCCTTTAGCTGAGTGCATCATTTTCAGGCAGCAGCTAAATTTAAATGAAAGCGCTATAAAACATTTATGTGCTATCATAAGGAAGTGCTTTACTTTACAATCATGCGTACAGGGATTTTTTTTTTTTTAAAGGCGGTCATCACATCATAACCGTTCAGTGCCAGAGAAGGAGTCAGGACAAGGTGGCTGTGCATACAAGCAGCCAAACCCAGGCTTGGGGGAAGCACTGCCTGGGTTTGGCTGCTCGTGTGCAGCACCGGAAACGCAGGTGATCCTGGTATTGCCTCCCCCATAAGCCAGCAAGAATTTACCCCAGGTTTGTATGCAGCCTGAGCAGACACAGAGTTGAGGGCCAAGAGCGCCCGACTCCTGGGGAAATCCTCCAATGCATCACGCTAATCATGCAGTCCATTGTGGGATACCTGGAGGCTGGGAAATCAAATCCTGGCTTCCAGATATCCGCACTGCATGGAGCAGTGTGGATTGTGTGGGAAAGAGGACATTGCTGATCATATGGGGGTGGTGGTAGGCAGGGGTGGAACCACCATTGGACGAACAGGTTCAAAGAACCCGGGCCGCCAACAATCAGGGGCCACGCCTTGCACCCCAGACATGCTCCCCGCATCTGATGTCAGACGCAGGGGCATGATTTCACTCCCAAATGGGGCCGTGTGGAGCGAAACCACACCCTCACATCTGGCGCAACTAAATGCTCCCTACGTCTGATGTCAGGGGGCAGGGCTGGGGGGGGGGCGCAGTGGAGGCAGCATCCAGACCTAAAAGTCTTTGGAGCCCCCCCCCCAGGAGGCCATTGCTGAAAGTTAAGCATCATCCCCCTACACATACACCCGGTGACACACACAGTATTTTTAACACGCAGGTTCTTGAGGGCGCAAGCAGCAACTGAACTCACAAGAATGTAAGAATATAAAACAGGTATATTTATGCAAATATGCATTAGCAGAAACATCTCAGCATGCAACTTAACATATTCCCATCCCACATATTCCTTAACCCACTCCCCACCACCACCACTACTAAAGCAGAGGTCACACTCGGCCATACTGCCCAGGACAGACTAAAGCAGATTGGGGAACTCCCAGGGGGTGTGGAGGCCCTGGACTTTGGCCTAGAAGCCCAGGGGTAAGAGGGATGGAAGCTGGGCTGCCAGATGTCCCACACTGAGAAATCTCCCTGTTTCCAGGCCGCTCCTTCCCCCAACCTTTATGGCCATGATGGCTGCCAGCAGCAGAGCACCCACACAACTAGGCAGTAAGGTAGGAGACGCTTGTCCTCCTATCCTACTTTCAGCCTGAGTTTAAAAGTGGAGCTACCCACGGGAGGAGCAGTGGGAGCGGGAGCCATCCTGGCACTGCACATGACCAGCCTTACCTGGGATTGCCCTGTCTTGCCCATGTATGGCTGGTCATGTAAACAACCTCATCCTCTACTATTCCATTGCTGGCTGTGAGCCATATTTGCCGCAATGTACTCTGGGGTTCCTAACTTTGGTTCCCCAGGTAGTAGATGAGCACCTGGGGTGGTTGGTACCATTTGGAGCAGGGCTGCTTAACTTTGGCCCTCCTGCAGATGTTGGCCTACAATTTCCATAATCCCTGGCTATTGGCCACAGTGACTGGGGATTGTGGGAGTTGTAGTTCAAAGACAAAATGTAGTTCATACTTCGGACACATTATATGAAGACCCAGCTCCCTTGAGAAGTCCATCATGCTGGGAAAGGTTGAAGGAAAGAGAAGAAGAGGACAACCAGCAGCAAGGTGGATGGACCCGATTACAACAGCAACGAATGCACCACTGAGGGACCTTAAAGGCCAAGTTGAAGACAGATCATCCTGGAGAGAATCTATCTATGTGGTGGTGAAGAGTCGACACCAACTTGATGGCACTTAATCAATCAGTGTAATCTATAGACTAGTCTAAAGATTAGTCTATAGTCCCAACCTGTGATTCTCCTGAACTACAACTCCCACCACCCACCACAATTTATTGCAACATCTGGAGGACCATGGTTTGGGAACCCCTGGTCTATAGGATTAGTAGCCTTACTACAACTTCTACAAATATGTATAAACCACTCTTCAACCAAGTTAAAGTGATATACATAGACAAATAAATATGTAAATAATTTGGCCCAGTCCCCAAAGGCCTCACAGTCCAAAAAGAAACATAAGGCAGATACCAGCAACAGCCACTGGAGGGATGCTGTGCTGGGGCTGGATAGAGGCAGTTGCTCCCCCCCCTGCTAAATACAAGAGAATCACCACTTTAAAAGGTGTCTCTTTGCCACTTTAAAAAGGTATCTCTTAAAAAGAGGTGATTCCTTGTTTTCTTTTAGAAGTCAAGGGGAAAGTGACTTTTGCAAAGAAAAAAGAAAAAAGTGGGGGCAGGTGATCAAATTCACAAGCAAATGGATTTGAATTTCTAGTCGTGTTTGCAAGCCAATATGAGTAGAAAGATTCGTCGGCTTGACTTGCATACCATGCAGTGTTCTTTGGGCTTTTTTGCACCACTGACACTGCTGTGCCTTCCAACTGTAAATTGTACTACAGGATACAGGCATTATAGCGGAAGCTGCACAATGGCACGACCATTATTTCCAGTTCTCTTGCATGATTTCAGCTTTCCAGGATAGATAACCAAGCTCGGAATGTCTATGCAATCCTGACAATCAAACCACTGTGGTTAAACTGCATTTAACTAGGATCAGATCCTGTTTACAGATCAAAGAGCTTTCCCAAACAGCGACTGAACACTGTTGCCAGGATGGCAACAGAAGGTGTCGTTCATACAGCCAATGGCATTATTCAGCTTTCCCCCTGACAATTTGCCATTACTGAACATTTTTTAGAACTGTATATAAAAAAAGAGAACTTTGGTGCAGTGCTCAAATCTGCATTTTGTGAAGTAGGTATTTGGTACAGTGCTCCAATATGCACATATGCAGTGCTCAAAACTGTGCATCCTAAAAAAGTAGCCCTTTGGTGCAATGCTCAAATCTGCACATTTGGCACAGCGCTCAGACCTGTGCATATGCAGTGCTCAGATCTGCACATCCTTTAAAAGTAGCCCTTTGGTGCAGTGCTCAATTATGCACATTTGGTACAGTGTTCAGATATGTGCATATGCAGTTCTCAAATCTGCACATCCTTTAAAAGTAGCCCTTTGGTGCAGTGCTCAATTATGCACATTTGGCACAGCGCTCAGACCTGTGCATATGCAGTTCTCAAATCTGCACATCCTTTAAAAGTAGCCCTTTGGTGCAGTGCTCAATTATGCACATTTGGTGCAGCGCTCAAATATGTGCATATGCAGTGCTCAGATCTGCACATCCTTTAAAAGTAGCACCTGGGTGCAGTGCTCAATTATGCACATTTTTTAGGATACGCATATTTATTTATTACATTTATGTTTATTTATCACTGCACATCCTAAAAAAGTAGCACTTTGGTGCAGTGTTCAAAATGGCTTGAGGTACTCTGCCACAGGAAAAGCTGCTGGTTAAATCTAGTTTACAACCAGCTTTTTAGGGCATAGTGATCCTGGTTAACTCTTTAACCAGGAGCATTGTGACTGTGAAAGCACAGCCTGTGTCTGTCTGATTTGTCTTTGTGATGTTCACCTAGTACCATCTTTTAAACTCTGTGTGTGTGGGGGGGGGGGGGCTGGGGAGATATGCTGAACGGCATTGAATTATCAAGGAGTGAAAGAATTACCTAGCAGTAAAAAAACAACCTAGTGAGACAAAGTCTGCAAAATATAGATATCTCTGTTCTGCAGATGTGGAAATGATGATTAAGAAGGAAGCGTAATAGTGAAGCCCTCCAGCCACAATGCTCAACATGGATTCAGTCAGCACACAAGCACAAAACATCAAACATCCGACACCCTACAAAGCGGAAGGATGGAATGTGGATAACAGATATTTGCTGGGATGTGGACTTGAGTTTGTGTCTCCAGTAAACCTCTTTTGTGGAGCGGGCTTCCATCACCAGAACCAACTCTAAATTTAGCTGAAAATAATGGAAACAATCGCCTCCCCAGAGGAATACAGCCATTTAATTAACCACCAACACCCTCTTAAACATCCTTTCCATCCAGTCAGAATGCCATAGGGGTAAACTCTCATCTCTTTGCTTGTGTGTCTGAAAGAAGCAGCTCAAAGTGCAAAATCACCACTCGTGTTGGAAAAATATTTCCTGCTGGAAGCTCTGCACAACCAGGGTGATGGCGGAGTGCCAGTCCAGTGATGAGTCAGCATTCGAGGGAGGTGGTGGGAGAAGGGAGGCATCCAATGTCAACACTGCACATGAATCCTAGAGCGAGGCATTTTCTTAAGAGCAGCACAAAACCCATGGCAATGAAAGAGAAGAATGGCGTGTGGGTTTTCTCCTTAGTAGATGCTTTTGTTTGGCAGCTCTATAGATAAAATAAGGGTGCATTTTGAGTGAGAGAAAATGGTAATTGAATGACAATTGTGGGGGGGGGGATGCTGGCTGACATTCAGAGCAAAGAATGTCCACTTTGCTAAGCAGGGCATGTCCTGGTTTACATTTGGATGGGAGACCACTTGGGCACACTGTCTGCTGTATGATATTCCCCTTAGCGGGATGGGCCGTAGTTTAGTAGTAGTGCATCTGTTTGCATGCAGAAGGTCCTGGGTTCAATTCCAAGTGCTGTCGAGTCGGTGTCGACTTGTGGCGCCCACAGAGGCCTGTGGTTGTCTTTGGTAGAATACAGGAGGGGTTTACCATTGCCTCCTCCCGTGCAGTATGAGAGGATGCCTTTCAGCATCTTCCTATATTGCTGCTGACCAAGATCAGTGTTTCCCATATCTGGGAAACAGACCAGAGGGGATTCGAACTGGACACCTCTGGCTTGCTAGTCAAGTCATTTCTCCACTGCAGAGTAGATAAAAAATCCTGCTTGAAACACCACTGCCAGTCAGCATAGAAAGAAAGAGCTAGATGGACCAATGGTTTGGAGATGGGGCTGTAGCTCAGAGGTACAGCATCTGCTTTGCACACATGGTGCCACATTCAATACTGCCAGCTAGTGTAGACAATACTAAGCCAAATGGACCAAGGGAAAAAGTGGGTAACCCTCTCTACTAATCAGGGTTAGGTCACATGCGGGTGGCTATCAGTTTCTGTATTTATTTTCATGGCTGTGTGATGATAACTGTGTAATGATTAAAAAATGACTCTAAGAATTTGCATAGACATGTTCAGAGTGTTTTGTTGTACATTTATGAAGAGGATTGTAACTTGTGGATGAACTGGTTTTTTAGATTTCCCAAGAATAAGTGTAGATTTGTCACACATCTGGCTATAAGTTTGGATTTGTCACACATCTGGCCGCATTCACACATAACAGGAACCAGAGTTGGAGGGACCAGTGGTTTCCTTATTGTCACATCCGAACCCAGCCAAATCCAGTCCCATCTGTAGCGCATTCCGAGGTTGTGCTGATGAGACTCCAGTTTGAACCTTCAGTTTGTAGTGAGGTTTTTCTGCTCCAGACTGAGGGTCCAGGGCGTCTCCTTTTCATCTGAATGCAGCACTGGAGGCTGCATTCGGCCGACTGGAGTTGAGAGAAGAAGCTGATTGGCTGAGTGGGCTGTGCTTCAAGTAAGAAGGAAGTCCTCACAGCCAGCTACCCCACCTCTCTGCAGTCTTGATGACTGCAGAGAGGATGCACTCCTGAATGTCCTAATGCAGACGGGAGAGAGTTTGTGTGTGAGTGGGGGCGGGGAATGCAGAACCGCAGGTCCATTGGACCTGTGGTCCTGCGTTACACATGAATGTGGCCAATAGTGACTGATGAACATAAAAATTTAGTTTTTAGCGTGACACGTTCTTTCTCTTATGTTCCTGTTGTGAATATCTTCTGCATTATCTTTCACTTTTTCTAAATACTGTTTCATCAGATCTTCTATTTTTCACATATTTGGTCATTCCTACATTTTGTATCTTTTACAGCAAACTGACATCCGACATGTTCTCTACGTTGTCTTAAAGCATGTTTTAGTTGCCACTGTGCACATCTGGAAATTCACAGCTAGGAAGGCAGGGGTTTCTATTGGAAGTATTCCTCCAGGCAGAGGCATAGTGAGCTTCCCTGGGGCCTGGGGACAAAGAGCAGGAAGGGGGCCAGCACCCCAAGCCACGCCCCCTGTGTCTGACAACACATCCCAGCTGGGGCCAGCATGAACACTCCCAGTTGAGCATAGTGATGCCTACTTCTTCCCCCAATTAATAGGGTCTTCCTAGCAAAACCCAGGCAAGAAAAGCTCCAACGTGAAGCTTGCCACATTTACCTGTGGCAATCAGCTCCACCTCGGGGATTCCTGTACACCTGTATTTAACCTTTTTTTTTTTTTTTAAACGGGGCTTGTCTTAAACATAGAGTTGTCTTGGATTTGGGTAAATATGGTACCCTCCAATATTTCAACACCACCTAATGGCACAGCGGGGGAAGTAACCTGCCTAGAGAGCAGGAGGATGTTGGTTTGAATACCCGCTGATGTGTTCCCCAGACTATGGGAAACTCCTATATAGGGCAGTAGTGATATAGGAAGATGCTGAAAGGCATCATCTCACACTGCATGGGAGAAGGCAATGGTAAACCCCTCCTGTATTCTACCAAAGGAAACCACGGGGCTCTGTGGTCGCCAGGAGTCGACACTGACTCGACAGCACAACCTTTCCTTTTTCCTTCCAACATTTCACAGATGAAAATAGCGATACATGTATATACATGTTCTCATACCCAGAGGTGCACCTTAGCGTTGTGTAAACAGGTTTGACCAGCTGGCTCTGTGCACACCCCTAGTGCACCTAGCTAATTTTGGATCCTGGACATAAAGGCCTTTGGAGGCCCGCTTCCCCTGCAAATTAAGCATCATCATGCTCGGCCAAGCAACCACACCACCTGGGACAGACTAAAGAGGATTTGGAGGCCCCCAGGGTCTGTGAAGGCCCTGAACTTCAGCCCGGAAGTCCAGGGGTAAGAACACCTTTGCTCATACCAAAGATTAATGTCCAGGCCCTCTATCCACTATTATGCATTACTGAAGACTGGATGGCATCCAGCATATCTTTGCCACAATACCACAGAGTTTTACACTCATAGGGGCATAGGAAGCTTTCTTATACTGTCTTATACTTAAGCTGTCTTATACTGAGTCAGACCACTTGTCCATCCAAATGACACGAGAGCCAGCGTGGTGTAGTGGTTAGAGTGCTGGACTAGGACTGGGGAGACCCGAGTTCAAATCCCCATTCAGCCATGAAAACTAGCTGGGTGACTCTGGGCCAGTCATGTCTCTCTCAGCCTAACCTACTTCACAGGGCTGTTGTGAAAGAGAAACTCAAGTATGTAGTGCACCGCTCTGGGCTCCTTGGAGGAAGAGCGGGATATAAATGTAATAATAATAATAATAATAATAATAATAATAATAATAATAATAATAATACCATTCCAGGCTACACACATTAACTGCATTTTAAGATAGCACCCTCAAACAACAAACATGGGAACAGGGCAGAGAAACTAGGATTTCCCCTGGTAAATTAGGACAGTTGGGTGTTTATGCAAAAGCAGCACAGAAGAACAATGTTCTAATAGTGATGGCCACCACCATAGCGCACATAATCGCATAATGATCTTTGCTGCCTTAATCGGCCCAGATCACAACTCAGATTCCACATGCACTGTAGCATTTGTCACGGCTCTTTTATATACCCATAGGCTCTGGGTCTTATGCTGCTTTGAAAACATTTAGTGAGCACATTTATTTCCCAGATTCATTTAATCTGAAGAAAAGAGAATTTCAAAAGTGTGTCTGCAGGGCTATAGGTCAGATGATACTGGCAGATTTCAGGCGAATTTTGCTTCATTTAATTCATCTCAAGAAAAGATGGTTGTCTCTTGGCCAGTGGGTGAATGTCGGTTTCATTCCTGGTCCTGTTTCAGTTTAATATTAATAATTGCATTCTCAATTTGGCAAGCCAACATAATATCCTGTAAAAGAGATAAGAGGCAAACTCTAGGAAATTGAAAAATAGCTACATGAGATTAGAGGTAAAAGTGTGACGATGAAATCTTCATTGTTTGCAGCATTAATTGTTGTTTTGCCAAACTCACTGATTTTCTCTTACAAATACATTGGAAACACGGGCCGGATTCACAAGCACAAATTAACTTTTTTTAGAACTAGTGTAACTGTATTTAGCACTAACTGGAGTTACAATTCTACACTGCAATTTGCGCTGCAGGCGTACAACTAACCACAGTCTGATCACCTGGAGTACAAGACGAGGGGAGCCCCTCCCTGTCGCTTGCTCGATCCCGCCCAACCTGACGTCCAGACTGTGGGCAAAACTTCACCGCATCATAGACTCTGCAGTGATTTGCACAATCTGCAAGGGGCATTCGCTTGTCAATCGGCTCTCTCCGGCTTCGCCGGACATCCCCCTGACCTTACTGCAGTCATCCATTTCAAACCTCCCTCCGTAGGGCATGGCATGGGATGGAATGAAATGGGATGCCATGCCCTGCCGTGCCGTGTACAGCATTGCATTTAAGTGGATGGCACCACCACTATCCCTTCAAGATTCTTTCTGACCTACCTCAAGGCCTCTTCCAGGGCTGCTGAACTGATTCTGCTCCAAAGCTGTGGGACAACCTGCATGGTGTCACCTGCAGGTGTCTGCCCATGCTGCTCCTTCCTCCATTGCCTGCCACTGGATCCCATGATCCATCTAGGGCCAACAGATTGCACCAACCCCACCCCCATAAATAGGATATTGTCCAAACATAGAAGGTCTGGCTGGCTTGACTGGCCTTCCTTCCCCATCTAGCAGCACCCTGATGGCCTCTGCACCTCCTCCTGAGAACTGAGAACGGGGCTGATGCGTGGCAATCCACACAAATCCCCCTCCCTGCCCTTGGAAGGGTTGTCAAGACTGATGTCGGGAGGCCTTGAAGTGAAACCTGTTTGCCTCCCCCACTCCCCATCCACCAGCTCCGCCAACCCAAGACACCACCGACTCACTCCACGCATCACCGCTTGAGAAACATCCACAAAATGCCACGGAAACACCCACCCTACCCATTCACTCACCCCACCTGATCCCATAGCAGCACAAACATAGAGGCTTTAAAATGAAGGGTGCAGCTTTATTTATGAGAACTGCTACAAGGCAGCCGGTCTGCCCGCATGTAGACCGGGGACCAGGTGTGCAGCATCTCTAAATAATCTCTTCTGCACAGGTCATAAAGGGTGCACCATCGGGCATTAAGCCTCCCAAAAGCCCGCTCAACAGCCATGTGGATGCTGCTGTGCTGGTAGTTAAAGTGCCTCTCCATGGCATTCTTTGGTGCATGATAAGGGGTTACAAACCACTCCTGCATGCTGTATGTCTGGTCTCCAAAGATGAACGGCTTCACCATGCTTCCTCCCACCTGCACGACTGAAACATTCACCTACCTCCCATTGAGGAGCTTTGAGGCCAGTGGGGAGCTCCAGAAGATGGCTGTGTCGTGGCTCCTGCTCGATATCCTGGTGTTGAGGTTTATTAAATGCCTGGTGGAGTCCACCACACCTTGCAATTCCATGGTGTAGCATTGCTTGTGTCCAAAGTATTCCTTGTTCTGCCCAGCCCCCCGATTTTCATGTGAGTACAGTCTATGCAGCCCAACACCCCACAAAGCCAGCCATCATCTCCCTTGCATCACCCACATGGATCACATCATCCGCGAAGAGCTCCATGATAAGGTTCACCACCTTCCCTCATGATTGCAAATGGTTGACCTTCCCACAGCAAACAGGTTGCTCAGGGTCAGGTAGGGAGAGTTGGAGGCCAGTTTGTAGATGGCAGTGGCCATTCTCTTTAGAGAGATCACCCTCCTCATGACCGTGTCTTGCCTGACGAGCTAGGGCTCCGTCCCCCTCACCAGATAGCCGAAGGTTGTCCTTGATATCCTGAAGCTTGCATGGAAAAGGGGTCCAAGGAAGATAGTGACGCGAATCCATGGTTGGGCAATGATGGTGATCATTGACAAAACCTTGGATAGTGGTCTCCAGAAAGCAACGGTCCTGTTTCCTGGAAGCTATGTTTCCTCGGGCTTTCCACCTCGTGCATGCCTGTGCGTACATGGATGTGTCTGGCAGGGACATGGGCACAGACATGGGTGTGTGTGGACAGGTGCAAGTACATAGAGATCTTGTGGCTGGATGAAAATTTGTTACATTCAACAATAGTGCAAGGAGCCCCATCAAAGAATATGTCAGGTGCAGGGGAAAATATTAGGGCAAGGATGGATGGGGAGGACATCGTTGACAGGTTCACATTTCTGCTTCTCCCCAAAATTTGCTTGCCAATCCTGCATGCACCTTAGATCTAACAGGGAATGATTCTTTCCTCCTGCTATACCATTCTGTTGTGGGGTGTAAGACACTGTTTGTTCATGTTCAGTGCCTTATTCCTTTAGATAATCGATCATTTCCTTTGATATAAACTCACCCCCATTATCAGTTCTTAGTCTTTGGGGTTTTCTGCCAAACATGCTGCTCACAATTTCCACATACTCCTTAAATTTCTCCAGAACTTGACTTTTATCTTTAACATATAAGTAAAAGTGTGTCTGGAGTAGTCATCCATGAGAGTCAAGAAATATCTGTTTCCTTCTGATGATTTACTTGCATTGGTCCACAGGCATAAGAACATAAGAACAGCCCTGCTGGATCAGGCCCAAGGCCCATCTAGTTCAGCATTCTGTTTCGCACAGTGGCCCACCAGATGCCGCTGGAAGCCACAGACAGGAGTTGAGGGCATGCCCTCTCTCCTGCTGTTACTCCCCTGCAACTGGTACTCAGAGGCATCCTGCCTTGGAGGCTGGAGGTGGCCCACAGCCCTCCGACTAGTAGCCATTGATAGACCTCTCCTCCATGAAGTCATCCAAACCCCTCTTAAAGCCATCCAGGTTGTAGGCTGTCACCACATCCTGTGGCAGAGAGTTCCACAAGTGGATCACACGTTGTGTGAAAAAGTACTTCCGTTTGTTGGTCCTAGACCTCCTCACAGACAGCACTGTGAACCAGCTCTAGGGGCCGCTGTGACTCTTTCTCTGTTTTCTGGTGAAAGCTTTTACTGACTTTTGCATTTCAAACAGCACACACATGGCAAATCATTGCTTTTACAGGGCTGAACTCTCAAGCCTCTTGCTAAATCTCAAATCAACTTACTTTAAATTCTCTATGTGCAAATCTTCAGTGCCACAATTTTTCACACTGTTTATGCAAAATTCCTTTTGCAACATTGGCTTTCTTGTTAATGCAGTCCATCTCAGACAAGCCACTTTCTCTTAAGTAACCTCTCATTAACAACTCCTGTTCGTCTCTGATATAACAGTGATCATTCTTGAATTCTACTTCTTAGCATCTGTGCATGACACATTTGCCTGAAATTAATCTGTTTTCAAGTGCAAGGACATAAAGATCCTCCTCAGTTCTCAAGGTTATGCTCCTTCCCTTTGGCAGCTTGCATTTGATTTTTGCTTTCCCTCTGCCCCCTGCAATGATCTTTCTGACATCTGCCAGGCTTAGTGGGGTTTTATCATTCAAGTCCAACTAACTAAACAGTTCCTTGCCTTTAATCAGATTTGCAATTGCGCCACTATCAACAACTGGATCCCCATAGTCACTTTTGCAATTACTTTCAACATCTCCTTCAACAGATTCAAAAGTTTCAAAAATTGTTCCAAGCTCCGTTTCTTTCCTTTTCTTTGAATCCCTATTAGCCCTGTTTTTCTGGTTTGGAGAGATTCTGGGTGATGAGTCATTCCTCTTGGAATTTATTTCAGTAGCTCTGCTGTGGCCAGGGCCTTTGTTCTGAGGACAATTCACGTGCAAATGGCCTGGCTTCCTACACAGCCAACACACCTTGCTCTTTTGTTTGGTTTGAAACACTGTAACCTGTGTTCTCTGTAACCTCTTTTGGTCAGAGACTTCATTAGAGCCTCCATCTGATCTCATGTCAAAACCCTGGATTCTAGAAATTACAAATTACAAATAAATATGTTCTTTTGATTCCAAAACACGTAGCCAGCCAATCAGAAGCAGAGGAGAAGGGTCTCCCTCCCTTTCTGCAATGGAGACATCACTGTGGAAATGGCAGCTTCAAGCCATCAATCCTCAGATGGGGAACGAATAGAAAAGCTGTAGTGTGGGGAGGCAGGAGGGCTCTGAGTAAGAGGACGGCTAGAGATACTAGTACTATATAACCCCCCTCATTGGGAACTCCTGGGCTAGATTATAAGGCAGCACCAACACACCTTATACTGCAGCCTCTGGAGCAATTGTTACTTAAATACCTGTGAATATCTTTCATAAGGCAAATGATGAGCATATATATGATTGAATGTTATCTGCTGCTAGGAGAAAACAAGATGGGACAGTCTTCCTGAAGCATGAAGGGAGAGACAAAATAGAAGGGTCAAACTCTAATTTGTTGTATGGCTGTAATAAAGGTTGTGATTCTGGGCCAATGCACGCGCTGGGTGAAGAACCCACTGAGATTGCTTAAACAACCTTGCATTTATCTTCACTTTAAGCTGGACCTTGGCAATGTTAAAAATATACTTGGATGCACTCTTTGACAGAATGGACCATGGCTCCTTTTAAAACCCCAGAGTCACCAAATGGAAGTTTCAATGTTTTTATTCAAAGCAGCTTCTCACAATGTATAAATACTGCATATTAACACACATGAAAAATACAACTTCTAAGGCACCCAGAAAAATGTGTTCATACACTAGTTTACAGGACCATCAACAAATATAGTGTGTACAATTTGATCTAGACAGTCAATGAGGTCATTCACACAATCAAAAACTGTGTTCTACTCAGGTCTGGGAGTCGTGTGTGCTCCCAGTTTTCGGTTGTGTGGAAGCAAGGTAAGAGGAGAACCTGGTTAGAAGTGATTCCGTTTTTGGTTATATAAATGACCTCAATATCTGATATAGCGGACGATACGTGTCCCTCCGTACTGTACTAGTTTCAGAAACATTATTTACAACACTGTGATTAAGGGGTGCCCCATACCCTCGACTTCATTATACTGTGGACGTGTCATCATCACAAATATTAGAATCTGCTTCCAACTTATCCTATGGTACTCAGAAAACAAAATAACTTAAAGGTCTAATCTGAAGACTTATTCCTTTGTGCAAGCTACTCATTAGAAATTAAATAAGTTCTCACAGGCAAATTTTGCAAATTCCATTAATAGTTTTTGGTTCTCCGCTTTATCTCCGAGGTTTCGTGATAAGCCTTACCAATAGACTCCATCATTTACTGGCCATTTCTCATTTCCCAACCATTTTTCAGTGGATAGACCTTTCTAGACACCCTGCCTTTTATATCTCTCCCTGAAATGCATAAGAATGAAATGAAATGTGTGTAGGAACGAAGTCAACAGCTGTTCTTTACTATACAGGTGAAACTAGTTCATTTTCTAACGAATGCTTGGTCAGAATAATGGAACTCTTTGGTCCTTTTTCAAATGGAAGATATATCATTTATTGTATCCCATCTCCATGTCAAACTCCTGTTGACAATGCCAGTGAATTAGTGACTGACTTTCCATTTAGTATTTAAACTAGTAGCAAAGGGATTTAGTATGGCTTTAAAACATACGATTAATTGGGTAGACAGAGATCAAACATCCAGGATATGAAGTACTCAAATGTACTACAATTAAGATTGTCTATTAAGTCTCTTATGTAAACTTCTTTAGTGTCTCCTAAAGAGAGCTGGCTTCAGCCAGAGTTGACTTTTATAGACCCAGCCACAGAGAAAAAAGAGCCTGAGTTTGATTGATACGACTGGGTGAACAACATGCACCATTTATAATATTGAACAAAGCCCATGTCTACAAGCCTAACTATGTTGTTTAGAAGAAACAACCCGTATTATCCATGTCACAAGAAAAAAGCTTAAGGCCTTGCACTCTGAATTTGCCAGCTGTCTGAATGCTGCTATTTGGAGGAAGTCCTCATGACAGGGATTCCCAGAAAACCTGGTCCCCAGATATAGTTGGACTACAACTCCCAACATGATGAGAGTCATAGACAAACAACATCTGTGAACCCAAGTTTGAGTACCTCTGCCTTAGGGTCTAACTAGATATGATGGTGAGATAGCCCATGTGTTGGGATGCAAGTTGTGCAGAATTTCCCCACTGATTACCCAAACCATCTTCCTCAGCTGCTTCTCTCCTTATGGAACTTTTTTCTGGCTAGGAGAAAAGTAGCAAAGGCAAGGGGTGGAAAAAAGTATGGGTAGGGAAAGATTTCAGCACCTCCCTTTCTTGGGATACAATTATCCTCTTTAGCTTTTTTAAATATCTAAAACATGGGACCATCACGTCTAGCTGGACCCTCAGTCTTACTTATGAAGTTCACAATGTTTGATTCAACCTAATGGTAAGGCTTATTCACAAATGCAGTAAATTTATAAATTATACTTCCAACTCAGTTATTTCAAGGTCGAAAAGCAAAAGCAGAAACATAAAGAATCTACCTGCATTAAAGAGGGGGGGAAATCAGCATATTATTCTAAGCGGAAAATAATTGGCACAAACTCAGAAAGCTTGAGCTTAAAAGAATGGTTATTCATGGGAAAGGATTGCCTAAAACGCTTACCCTAATCTACCACGGAAATATAAAAGTTTATATTGTTGAAAATATATACTGTATTAAAGTCTGAAAGCTTATTCATTGAAACAGAAGGGAACCCAACTAAGCCACACCTTATATACAGCAAAAATATACATGCAGAACAAACACACGGAAATGAATTGCTTACTTTTCCATATCTACAAATTCAAAATTGCCTGCTCCTTAAAGATTTGTACAAAACCATTTACAAGAAATAATATAACAAACTTAACAACAAATTTGCATTTATTTTCTTAAATACTGTGAATATTAATAATGGTGTCCAGGCTAGTATGCACAGAACACCTCTACAGCGGAATTCCCAGTGACAAGAGAACGTTCAAACTAAATGAGGAAGGCATTTCCCTCTTACATAATTACTGTCTTCTTTGAAAAACTGAAATTAGATTAACCATCTAGGTATGAAAAATGTTTTTAAAAGTTTAAATGCTTTAGAGCTTAATTTTATGAAGAAACTATAATCTACCCATTTGCCAATGAAAATGTGGAAATTTAGAAAATGCCATTGAAACTATTCATGTTGCAGTATCAGTTGTAGTATAATTCTTTGTTCTACAGTCACAAGTTCATATTCCCAAGAATGAGATCAACACATATGCACTAGGCAAGTGTTAGTAATGGAAAAGGTTCGCCTTGGTTCATCAATATTTGACACATTACTTGGAGTTGTACAACTTCACACACACACACACACACACACACACACACACACAACCCAAAACAAAACCAAATTGGGTGTTTTGCTACAGGGTTGGTTTCTTCCCTGCTCCCAGTTTGTTTAATGTCATATACTACAAACATTTAACCCACAAAATGTATGTTTCAGAGTATAACCCTGTTTCATGTGATGAGTTCCAAAGAATAGGACTTCAGTAGCAAATGATGTGTTAATTTATTGAGAGACCATCCATAATCCTTAACAGATAAGGACAGCTATTTAATCATGACTGAAAAAAATAGTCTATACTTTAGATGTATGTGGGGAGGAATGATTCCACAAGCCACCTTTAATATTGCTTTCCAAAAACATTCAGACAAATCTTAACCAGAAACCAGTCAAGGAAATCTCCATGGATGCCTTCTAACCAGAAGGCGGTGCTGTACCAAGCATAAAACAAAACAAAAGGAGACCAATGGCCTCATTTGGAAGCTCAGAACATCCCTCTCCTCAGTGGAACTTAAATGGAAAGGATTATATACTTAGCAATGAATGGTCAATGAATGGACAAAAGGGACTTCTTTCTTTCTTTCTTTTTTGGCAAAATCCCTCTACTCCATGGAATCTAGTAGTTGGAGAGTACTAGTACTCTCCAACTACTAGTACTGTTGACTAGTACTTTCTTCTTTGCAATTTAAAAACAACAAGCATTTTATCGCAGTACAGTAGCTGAAAGTTAAGCCAACGTAGAGCACTCCTGAACCCCCCTTCTTCTTCAAAGCTCATGGATCGGGTTCACCAGCAACTTCCCTTCATTCAAAGAACATGTTCCTCCTGTTCCTCAGGGATTTCTTACATACAATAAAGTAAACTAATGCTGTATGGAAAAATCCATACATTGTTGCCCAGGAATATTGGAGTCCCATTCAAAGAGCAAACAATCATAAGTTGTCCTGATAGAAATTTAGATCACCTTGCAGTTTCCTGATGGAGCAATCAGCCATTGAGAGCCAAAATATGGAAGTCGTCCTTCATTTAATTCATTATCTAGCAGGTTCCTGCTAGCATCTCTCAAAGCTTTCCAGCCGGTAGTTATATCCCATCTGAAGAAGACTCTGATGAGGGTCAAATATTGTGCTATTTCATAGCACAAAGGGGCTGTTTAATCAATAGCTGGTACCACCATTAGGGCACTATGCACCCTGTTATTAATGTCCAGCTAATAAGAAAAATAGTAAACATATTAGCCTTTAAAAAAAATAAATACAGCACACCCTACCCTATGCCCTAAGTCGTCAGGAAGAGAAAGAGGATGTATATCACACTTGCAACTTTGGCATTTCACTGCTTTCCCATAAGGAATTTAATCTAAACAATGCTGTCTACTCCTTCTAGAGAGAATAGACAATTGCACCTTTGGGTACAATTTTCTGCATATAGAAACACAGATATGGCTGTTACTTTTTAATGCCCCACAAGATTGCGTGTCATCTGCTTTACTCTCTTTTTCTTGTTCACACAGCTCATTATGTTAAAGTAAACCAAAGATGTTTTGTGCAAAAGGTTTTATCCAGTACAGGGAAATATGAAAATAATGACATGTTAATGCAATTAACAGTCTCTCTCTCTCTCTCTCTCTCTCTCTCTCTCACACACACACACACACACACACACACACACACACACACACACACACACTAAATAAATTCACCAGCAGGGAGGAAAAATCCAAGTAGGTTTTTTAAAAAAAACAAAATTATTTGTATACATCATACTTATAAATTATATATCTTTAAAAAATGCATTCCATTGTTAATATTTTAATAAACAAAACTGAAGAATTAAAATATTTCTAAAGAGGGCCCCAAAAGTGTGGCACTGAATGAAATTCCAGATGAAGTATCTCAGGCTGACACACAGACAGGTTGCTTACAGTTGCAAGAATAAATTAAAGAAAAATAAAGATTAAGAAATTGATATTTGCCGTGTGCCTCGGAGAGCTCAACTAGTGCATTTGAGCCTGTGGAATGTACATTTCTCTCCAGCCATATGTGTAGAAGATTCAGCTCTTGGCAAAGGTGGTGTGCGGTAACACATCTGCCTCTCCCTTTGTCAAACAAGACTGAACGTGTTAGGAAACAGTCACTGAACTCACAAGGAAACAACCATAGGTTTGCATGTTAGATACACTGTCACAAATCCCTCTGAAGGAATTCTCAGATCCGGGTTGGACGTTATTTTGTTTGCAAACCTCAAAGAATCCTTTTAAATGCTTGAAATCACTTGGTTCCCCTCTTGGGATTTTTTTTTTTTTTTGCCCTCTTTCAAGTTGCATGGCGATGTCAGACTTCATAAATTTTGTCTTGCAGATAGCTGAATAATGAATCCAGTCCTTTGGAAGAACTCCAGAGTTGTTTTAACATCTGACATTCTTTCTCATTCACATCTTCTAGTCCAGATTTCAGGAAGCTCCGAACCAGGCATTTAGATTCTTCTAACACCTAAGAAAGAAATGATAATGATCCATATCCTGTCTGTGCTCTGAGTCAAGGGTTCACAGTCTTAGGTTCCTAGATGCTGTTGGACTACAACTCCCATAATCCCCAGTCACAAAGGCCATATATGTATATAGATCTATATAAGTGTTGTACATAAAAATAAAGCTGCATAAAAGAACAGAAAAATATGCACCCACTGGATCCTTCACACTGAATAGCTATATTTGTAGGGAGTCACATTCAAATGATGATGATGATGATGATGATGATGATGATGAATGGGTATATGTACCACATTACGTGCTGTGTTAATCCTTTGCACGCAGTTATTTGGAAAAACAGTAGGCTCATTCTGTTGGAAATGAAGGACTCTGCGCTGTCTCATGCCTCAATGACAGAGGGGGACAGACTAGTGAGTCAGAGGGCTAGAGGGGTCAAGACATTGGTCATTCCTCCTCTCTACTGCTCTCACACTATCCCTTTGAGATGTAGATTGCTACTCTCAGGGACTTCCTTCCTCCCTCCCTCCCTCTCTTCTCCCTATCACACATGCTCGCCTCTCTCTCTGCACCATGTGTGCACAGAGATGCAGACAGCATCTGTCTGCGTCCAGCTAGCTAGCTAGATTAGAGATCTTATCGCTCCACTTTCCTATCTAGAATGGAGTTTTCCAATAAAGACTCTTCATATTGATTTGAAACTATGAACTGGCTCCAAGTTTATTTTGGCTCTTAGCAGACACGCATGCCTGAGCAGACTCCGCTGTGTTTTGCCTCTTTGCACTCTGCTGTAATAGAAGGGTATCTCTTACCAGAGAGAATTCCCAACACATTCTTGTGATTATTCTTAGGGTAGGGGACCCCCCCCCCAGTTCCGGAGCTGTGTGAGCTCCTGTTTCCGGATTGTCTGTGTGTCTAAAACAAGGCCAGAGGTGGGGAGCTTGCTCGTGAGCACAACCAGCTAGGCAGATCCTACCCAGATTCTGTCCCAAGCTTTGGAATGAGGTAGGAAGAAATACCTGTGCTACCCAGTTAGGCCTTGGCACATGAGCAAGCTCCCTGCCTCTGACCTTGTTTTAAACTCACTGTCAACCAGAAAAAAGGAGCACATGCGGGTTCTCAATTGCGAGAACGAGCCTAGTGTTTGGAAAGAGACAGGGTCTTTTTGGTTGCTGCCCCTTGGCTTTGGAATGCCCTCCCTGAAGAGCTTCACCATGTTCCCTCCCTCATTGTTTTAAAAACAACAACTAAAAACACATCTTTGTAAAGAAGCGTCTTAATGTTTCATCTGTTGCTTATATCTGGTATGTTCTTTAGTTTTTATAATTCTCAGTTTTTAGCTTTTTAAACAACTTTTGATTTTAAACTTTAAAAAACAACTGTCATTCTGATTGTGGTTTTAGCTTAGATTTTTAACTCATTTAACTTAATAGGCGTTTTCCAGATTACACGCTGCCACGTGTCCCGTAAGTGCCCCTCCATATGGCCAGTGTTTTGACATTGCACTCCCTGCGCTGTCAGAAGGGTGCCATCGATATTTCCGATGCCTTGTTCCGAATTTTAATGATGCATTATGGCCCTATAACATGGTAATTGCATTGCAGGAAAGTAGCTGTATTTTTCTGTGGTAGGGAGGCTTGCAACCGAGTTTATGCGTTGCAGCGCAGTATGGACAGTTCTTTGGCCCCTCCACTTGCTTCCTCCATCCCCTCACCATGGAAAGAGAAACAGGCAGGGAGAAATCTTGGCTTTCTCCTCCTTTCCTCATCACAGATCCCAAACCTCACACTTCCCTCCTCCTCCGCTTGCTTCCAATATAACTTGAGCGTGTCAACACAGAAGGGGAGGGGGTAGGAGGAGATTGGAGGGGTTTTATTATTATTATTTTTCCACCGGGGTTCTTTTGAGCATTCCCCTTTTCATTTGCTACTTTGCCCAGAGACTCATACTAGTGCAGCTGAGCAGATTTCTGAATCCATCCCTTTCTCATGCACTTTTTATTGAAGAGCAGGCTCATTGAACTAAATCTCTGTGCAATCCCACTTGCTTACTACAAGGCAAAGGGCAGGGAGAGAGAACAGTCACTTACTTAAAAGGAAGCCCATTGAAATGAATCATGATTCACTTACTTCTGTGCAGTCCCACAGCCCTCACTGGAGGAGCGCTCGCCTCCACTCCGCCTCCTCCCTCCTATTTATTTATTTATCTTGAGGTGCCGGCTGTTCCTGTCTTTCCCTCTTTCTGGCTTGCTACAGGATTCCCTTTCGCTCCCCCCACCCCCACAAGAAGCAGTTCCTTTGTTTTGTCACTCCAAAGGATCTCTTCATGCACCCCACCTCATTCTCCTTTAAAAAAAAAAAGATTTTTAAAAATTTCCCTCCGGTTATTCCTTGCACAAAACTGGAATGATGCAGGACAAAGTTAGATTTTTGTTTTGAAATGGTGCTTCCCCCTGCTGGTGGATTTGTGCAAGGCAGCTGGGAAGTTAAAAAATTTTTTACGTCACACCCTAACTCCGGCCTAAATGGAGCAGGAAGAGGGACAGATAAACGCGTTTCATGGAGAATATGGACAGTCCTGCCTTGAAAGCACATTGCAATGGACGGAAAATATGAATGGCCACCAGCCTTCAACGAAATATTAAATAACGCTTTACTCTCATTTTGAAACTGTTGCACTATTCCGTCACACTTTGCAACGCTTTACCCATTGCAAATCTCGTAGTCCGGAAAACACCCCCAGTTAATGTTATTAGTCGTATTTTACACTGTATCTATTTTATAAACGTTGTGTGAGCCAGTGGTGTACTAGAGGGGCAGGGTATAAACATTTTAAACAAACAAACAAATAAAATACAATCGATTCTTAGCATGACTTGTGAATCCTCCTGGCCACTTCCCCCTTTCATAGGCCCTTCTGACCTAGATGGCTACATTGCAGCATGTTATAAAAGCAGACGTTGAAATGGGGATTTGGGAGATAATGATGAGAAATGAAGAATGCGGGATCAGGCCTGAGACATTGTCAGATCAATATCCACGATTATTGGCACAATCGAGAGGACTTACAATGCCTCTGCAGTGTGTGTTTCTTTTGTGTATCTCCTTCCAAGTATCTCAGAGGAGATGTAATCTACAGCTCATTTAATTAAAAATCCTCTGTGCCTTGCTGTGCCTGCAGATCTTTTCAGTGAAAGCAGGAGTGGCTATATCTTTGCCAAAGCCATGCAGCACAGCTAGCATCTTTCATACAAAAGGTGGTGGTGGTGAACCCCTACCCCTTGCCTTTTTTGGTGGCTTCGGAGAAACCTCGGCCTGCTCAACGGAAGCATTCTTCAAAAAGCAGGGCTGTGAAAATGATGCTGAGTGGCTGGTGCTTGTGACATCATGAGCCCACCTCACTGGGATATTGTACTGGGCTAGGCAGACACTTCCAGGGCTTGGAGGTATTTGGAGGGGAAAACCCATGGGCAACAGGATGGAAGTGATTAATTCTTCCCCTGCCCACTAATTCAACAACAACATATATTTATATACCGCTTTTCAACAAAAGTTTCCAAAGCGGTTAACATTGAGAATGAATGAATGAATGAATGAATAAGATGGCTCCCTGTCCCCAAAGGGCTCACAATCAAAAAAGAAACATAAGGTTGACACCAGCAACAGTCACTGGAGGTCCTGTGCTGGGGATGGATAGGGCCAGTTGCTCTTCCCCTGCTAAATAAAGAGAATCACCACGTTAAATAGGTGCCTCTTTGCCCAGTTAGCATTCCCCTCACAACTCCCCATTTCTTACCCAAGTAGGCTCTTTTTAGTCTCAGAGCCTTGCTTGGGGGAAACAAGGGGCCCGAGTGGAAGAATAAAGTACCTCCATCCCTTCTGCCTGTTGATTCTTCTTTGCAGATGCCCACCCACTGGAATCTCACAAACTGTGGACTTACTCCCCATCACAAACCCTTTAACAATAACCCTGATGGCTGGCATCCTCACATTACGCTTGTACAACCAACGACGTGCTAGCGCAAGAAAAATGCATTGCTGCGCCAAGTTGCAGGGATTTTTGAAACTGCACTATTGCACTCAAGTTCCCTTTAAAACATATGAGGTGTGCCACAGGTTGTGCGCATGTGGTGCGCCACATTGGTCTGGGCTGCTAGCAGCCTTGCACTAGCACAACGTCTTTGCTCAAGCACAGTTGTTAGTCGGACTGCCGGTGACTATTTATATGGCGGCTGACACAGTGAGCAACATTCTGTATACTGTGCAATGGAACATGCACGTAAGTGTGCAAGAGTGCTCTTGCACAAACTCAAGAATTGCACAAATGCAGTTGTACACTGCATGACCATTATTCCCAGGGGCTGTCCATCACGCAACTCCCATTTGTGCAGTTTTGTGCCTTGGTGCAAGAGCTTTCTTGTGCAACTCTGCGCACGTTCCGTTACAAGGCCACTGGAATGTTGCACGGTACTGTATTTTCCTGAACCCAAGACTAGATTTCCCCCACGTTCTTTGATCTAGAAATCAGGGCACCGTCTTACATTCAGAGGCCTCTTCCTTTGCGGTAAATATAGGTATATAACCTCTATCTTTAAGGGGCTCGTCTTAAATTCAGAGTCGTCTTGTATTTGGTAAATATGGTATAAGTAGGGAGGATGGAAGAGGTTGCTTGCGTCAGGCCATCTAGTGAGTTCCTGGCAGAGGTGACATTGGAGAAAGCATTAACAGAGAAACATCTGTGTGTTTCAATAAAATTTATGCAAAATAATCATTACAGTAGTCGCTGAGGCTATTCTCATGGACACAGAAAGCCAGGCTAAGGAAGCCCAGCCTGGTTTTCTGTGCATGTGAGAACCACGAGGAGCCACGTTGATCCAGCAGCAGTGTGGCAGTGAGCCCTCCAAAGCAGCAGCCGCTTAACGCAGGTTTTGGGCATGAGGGTGCCCAGACACTGGGTTAATTTATTGTGTGTTGGTGCCACACGGCCAAGACGCCCCCAAACCCTGCTGCTCTGCACCAGCAGGCATGACGGAGCTGGTAATTGTCCGGGCAGGCAATCCAGCTGCCCAGGGGAGGCTGGGTGATCCATCTGCAGGGAGGGGTAAGTTAACCTGCTCTCCCCACAGACCCACCTGAAGCTCTTCACACAGATCATGTGAAGAGCTTCTCTATGTCCAACTTAAAAGATTGGCTCCACAGTTTATTTTAAAGATATATTGCTGGTAAAACGGGAGAAGTGGAAGTGGATACTCCCAAGATGAAGTCTCATGTAATAATTCCTGATGAGTCCTATTTTCTCGCCAGATGCGTTTCAACTGTGATGTCTTCTTCAGTGGCAGTTTCCTGGAGGATCTCTTTCTACAAGTGGTCTTTACCCACCATGAGGGTCGAGCTGGTAGCTTCTGATGGGAGACGCTAACAGCTCAGCCTGCATGGATCCAATCTTTTAAGTTGGGCCTAATTTAAAGGACTACTTTGCATAAACTTTATTGAAACACACAGATCTATTTTTATTGATCCAGTATTATTACAAATTGCATGATCTTTTAATCACATGGCTTTATTATGATTATATTAAAATTTCAGTGCATGCTACTTGGATTCTCTGTTAATGCTCGCATGTACTGTTGAATCCATAGAGGGTTTTGTTTTCTCTCAGAGGTGATATTGGAACCAGGGGCCTGCTGTTGGTAAGTGTCTCTTACCACTGCGCTGCAGGAAGCCATTTCTTTCACTCGCAGCATCACTTCTTGGCTGAACGTTGTGGGCCAAAAGACTTGGGAGACCAGACCTCTGCTGCAGGCTTCTTGGGCTGTCAGCTTCCTTCCGCAAAACAACATTTCGTTTGCCTGCAAAGACCAAACACCCGCATCAAGTTACTGGGCAGAAGCATGGCTTGCGAAGTGACGTGGAAGAACCCACTGGGCTTATTCCTCTCACACCCATGAACAGAGCAATTCCATCGGAGAGGAGAGCAAAATAGGAGGAGTTATATAGGGACACAGGAAGCTTTCTGTCGGTGCTCAGAGCATTGGTCCATCTACCTCAGGACCAGTGTTCTCTCTAATTTCCCCCCCAACTGTGTGCGGAATGAATTTTCTTCTGGGCGGGAATATCCAGGCAGTGTGCACACAAGTATATTCCGAGTGGGACCTTCTTGATTACATGTGAGCGGGATCCAAAATCAACTGAGCGGATATTTAAATGTGTGTGAGCACGCAAGCACATGTGCATGCCTTAGAGGGAACACTGCTCATGACTGTCTAAATTAACGGGCAATGGCCCTCTAAGGTTGCAGGCAGGAGTCTCTCTCAGCCCTACTTGGAGATGCTGCCAGGGAGTAGACCTGGGACCTTTGGCATGCAAGCAGATGCTCCACCACTGAGCTGCGTCTCCATCTCCTAAGGGGAATATCGTACAGTAGGCAGCGCTCACAGGTAGTAACCCATCTAAAAGCAAACCAAGGCGAGCCTTGCTTATCAAAGGGGGGCAATTCATGCTCACTACCACAACACTGGCTCTTTCCCCCAGCACATGCAGGAAACTGGGTGCAGTTGGGTTTCCTACAGTCTCAAGCTCTGGGGAAGCATCAGCTCGCTGCCAGAACTATGAACGTGCAGCTGGACCAGTGCAATGAGAGACACTGTGTGCACTTAAGTTTGTGGAGCTGTCTGAAAACCTCCAGCAATGGAGAGTCCACCACTGCCATCATGAGGCAGATGGTTCTGCTATCAAGCAGCCTTTACAGTGAGGAAGTTCAGGACCCTCTTCTTTATAATTTTGTAATATACAAACCTGCCCACAACAACATATTTGTACACAGACACTGGAAACACACATGTCCAACACAACCCTTCAACAGGGCATCTCAGAAGTAAAGCAAGAGCCTGATAGCAAACATGAAAATGGGTTGCAGCAGGAATGATAGAATCTCAGAGTTGGAGGGGACCAGTGTTCCCTTTAACAGAGATTCCCAGATGTTGTTGACTACAACTCCCATAATCCCCAGCCAAAGGCCATTTTAGCTGGGGATGCTGGGAGTTGTAGTCAACAACATCTGTTTCCCTGTTAGAGGAAACAGTGGAGGGGACCTGGAGGTCTTCTAGTTCAAGGTCCTGCTCAGTGCAGAGAACTGCTACAGCAGACTGGGTGGCCCTAACAGAGGGGTGGGCAAACCTGGCCCTCCATTGCCGCTGGGGATGGTGGGTGCTGTAGTTTAACTACAGCTGGAAGGCCCTGTTTGCCCACCCCGGCCCTAACAGAGGGCCGTCCAGCCTCTGTTCGAAAACTTTTAGCAAAGGAGGGCCCACCACTGTATGAAGCACACCGCTCCACTGTTGAAAAACCTCTTGTTTGAAAAGGTCTTCCTGACGTCTAGGCAATGTTTTTTGATCTTAAGGTTGACTCAGCCTTCCATCCTTCCGAGGTCGGTAAAATGAGTACCCAGAATGTTGGGGGCAATATGCTAAATCATTGTAAACCGCTTAGAGAGCTCCGGCTATAAAGCGGTATATAAATGTAAGTGCTATTGCTATTAAGTGTTTTATTATGTGTTTTTGATTTTCATGTAAACTGCCCTGAACCACTTTAGGAAGGGCAGTATATAAATTTAACCAACCAACCAACCAACCAACCAACCAACCAACCAACCAACCAACCCACCTCCTGCTTTGCAATTCCAACCCATTAGTTCTAGTCCTGCCTTCATGTGCAACAAGGTCCACTCCTTCTTCTGTGCGACAGCCCCTCAGATGTTGGAAGAGAGCTATCGTATCTGCGCGTAGTCTTCTCTTCTCCAATCTTATGCTACAACAAGAGGTTGTTCTCACGACCAGCCCTGCCTGGGTAGTGTAGTGGCATGGTGGGGCAAGGCCATTGTATCATGAGGAGGGAAAGTTGAGCGTTTCTGTGTCAGGATCTCAGCCATGAAATGTAGTGTAATGCATACGCCAGTCCCTGCACAGAAGGCATCTTGCTTGAGAGTGAGTGGCTTGTATACAGCATTCTCCCTCTCTCTCTCTCAACTCTACTGGGCTTCTTGTTTTGGTTAGCGATATAATTAGCTGCATCGCCTTATCAGCATTCTGTCTGAGAACGTGGCTCATTATACGGTCTCCCTGTGCACCTGAGTAGGCCATGCTTTGCTCATGCGTGTCTCTTCGCCAGCAAGTGAAGCTTATTTGTAATTAGCTATAAAAGGCGGCCCCTTCAGAGTGCTAATTGGATCGCACAGATGGACTAGCGTGCAAATGCCTCGGACCCCTGCCGAGAGCCACATCTCCTACCGTGATGGGATCCCCCGGTAGTGTGTGTTTTGAGGGATGTAAGCCTTTTACCTCTTTATCTTTCTCTGATCGAAATGGCAGCTATTCATCTTCCACCTGTGTGTGTGTTGCTCTGTCTCGGACCCAAGGAAAGAACCGTGCCCTTGGCGCAACAGGTAAGGCCGGTTGTGAAAACTGCTGGGATCGTTCCCGATCCTGGTGCGTCCTCCGCCAGGTAGCCCTGTTTCGGAATCCAGGGGAAAGGTGAGTTGGAAGGATCCTCCTACCTCACTGCCCGGACGTGTGCTTGCTCGGGCTGCTGACAGCTGCTCCCGGCAGCATCTGCGGTTAGGGTTGCCCATATTCTGGCTTTCCAAATCTGGGTGCCTAATTTGCATATTATGCAAATTGGCTTGGAAATAATTTTTGAGCAGAAATAATTTTTGCATGTTTTGCTTTAAAAAAAAAAAAAAGAAAGCTGAAATCTGGGTGAATCTGGGTGGGCTAAGCAATCTGGGTGAGATGCTCAAAATCCGGGTGAAACCGGCAACTCTATCTGCAGTGCAGAATTTATTCGTTTGCACCATATCTGTAGCTGGAGCGACCCGGCAGCATCCAGGCTTCCCAGGGAGCCGCACTGCTCATACGGTGCATTGTGGGCTGTCTAGCGGGCTGGCTTCCTTCCCCCTACCACTCATCTTGTGCGGGCAGCTGCTGATCATGTGGGGGAAGACAGGCCCATCTCTCTCCCCTGCCACCAGCTAGGGTTGCCATAGTTAAGCTTCTCAAATCCGGGCGGCCTAATTTGCATATCATGCAAATCACGAGGCAACTAATTTGCATCTTATTTATTTATGTATTTGACAGATGTGTATACTTTCCCCTCCTTCTCTGCCCTCCCGTGTGGTTGGATCCAGAGTAAAATCCGGGCAGTGCCTTTGAGATCCGTGTAAATCTGGGTGGAATTTAGCAGCTGGGTGGAGGAACCAAAATCCGGGGGCTACGCAACCCTACCCCTAGCTCTCCCCATTTTGGTCATGAGAACGACATCCAAATCTGTTAAGTCTTTAAGGTGCCACAAGACTCTTCATCATTTTTATTAGTAGGCAAGACAACAGATGCAGTCTTGTTTGCACCGGAGGGTATGGATGAAGGTGCGAGACCCGTCTGCACTGCCAGTTTGGAACGGACCTCTTCAATGCCAGTGCACTGTTGTGCAGGATTGTATCAGGACCACAGTAAATTACTGTACAGCAAGGGATCTTACCAGAGCAACCCCCAGGATCTGTGGAAATGTATATGATGAGCAGCCAGCTGGAGTGAGACGAATGGTTGCGTATGGCGTCTGGAACCAGGCTTTCTCGCTTGCCCAAACAATGTCACACAGCGGTAAAATTGAGGCACCCAACCCAAGAGCTGGGCCATTGATGGCAACCACAATTGGCTTCTTAAACTGAATAAATGCTTTTACAAAGTCCCTAAAACAGAGAGGAAGAGGGAGACTGCTATGAATTACATTCTCAAACAGTGCATCTTCTGTTGGGGGTAGGGGATAGACACAGAGATTTCAATGCAGAATTTGAGAATTCAGCCCAAAGTCCATCTAGCACAGCATTCGGACTTTGGCAGTAGGCAGTTAGAGACCCACGGAAAGCCCACAAATGAAGCATGATAAGAACATAAGAACAGCCCTGCTGGATCAGGCCTAAGCAGGCTCATCTAGTCCAGCATCCTGTTTCACACAGTGGCCCACCAGATGCCGTTGGAAGCCACAGGCAGGAGTTGAGGGCATGCCCTCTCTCCTGCTGTTACTCCCCTGCAACTGGTACTTAGAGGCATCCTGCCTTTGAGGCTGGAGGTGGCCTGTAGCCCTCCAACTAGTAGCCACTGATAGACCTCTCCTCCATGAAGTTATCCAAACCCCACTTAAAGCCATCCAAACTAGTAGCCAACACCACATCTCGTGGCAGAGAATTCCACAAGTTGGATATTCATCTCCAGAATGTGGTAATCAGTTGACTCTGAACATGGAAGCTTCCTTGCAAACCATACTGTCTCCAGCTTTGTGAGAGGGCCACAGTTTGACACCCCTGCTTTAAAGCAAAGCCACATTATAACTCTGGGAGTACATTTGCAGATAAGTGAAGTAATTTAACTTTAAGCAATGTATTCACACTCCTCCTCAGTAAGGTTCAGAATCCTGTTCATGATTAAAAAAATTAAAAATCTGGCACTATGCAAAGAACCACTTTATGTGCAGAAAGTCATGAATATGCAGATCTTTCTAAAGCTATATAGCATGCAGGCTACACTTGAATCCTCTAAATCAGGATTCTGTTTATTTTTACATTTATATCCTGCTGTTCCTCCAAGGAGCCCAGAGTAGGGTCCATGGTTAGGTTTACCCTCACAACAACCCTGTGAGGATGAGAGAAAATTGACTGGCCCAGAATCACTCAGTGAGGTTTTATGGTTTGATTGAAATGGGGATTTGAACTCGGGTCTCCCCACTCCAAGTCCAACATTCTAACCACCACATCACTCTGGCTCTCAAAAAAACCAGTCTGTCAGCCTGGAATAGAGGACGTTGCCTTATACTGAGTCAGACCATTGGTCCATCTAGTTCAGGGTTGATACACTGATACGCTGAGACACTGACTGGTAGTGGCTTCTCCAGGGTTTCAGGCAGGAGTTTCCCCCCGCCTGACTTGGAGATGCTGCCAGGGATGGAACCATGCCCCAGCACGAGCTGAAAGAAATGACTGGCACATAATCAACGTTGAATAGGCACATGCTTGTTTTTACCACCCTGCTCACCCTAATCTTCATCGGAATCAATCACCCTGCATTTCCAGCCTGAGGCTTCAGTAAATCAAGGTCACCTTATCGCTTCTGCAATCCTAGTGCTTTCCTTTCTTCTGTCGCTGGACAACCTGCCAATTAAGTAGGAATAATCCAGGCCGCTGCAGAAGACGCTGCCCACTGCGCTGAGAAGCAGGAGTTTGCTGTCATCGGCCGACGCATTGCACAGCGCTCGCCGGACTTCCTTCATGATCTGCAGAGAAGGGGAAACAAACGGCTCATTGACATGTGCAACTAAGCATGACTCCTGATCACTAGGTTGATGTGGCCAATGTGATTTCCATGGTTTTCGGGAGGTCTCTGTGTGCTTTTCAAACCCGTAGTCATCTCAAAGATATACCTGACATCTGTTTTCGATAGAATCCTTGCCAACCTCAAGGGGGGACAGTTGTTGGGGAGGAGAGCTGGTCGTGTGGCAATGAGCAGGAGTTGTCCCCTTTTCTAAGCCCTGGCTTCTTTGGGATGGTCGACTGTATCTGAGTGCTGCCTGCTGTGAGATATTCCCCTTCGGGGGTGGGACGGTAGAGCATCTACTTGCGTGCAGAAGGCCCCAGGTTCAATTCCTGGCAGCATCTCCAGGAAGGGCTGGGAGAGACTCTGGGCTCAAACTCTGGAGAGCTTCTGCCAGTCAGTACAATAGGAACATAGGAAGTTGCCATATACTGAGTCAGACCATTGGTCTATCTAGCTCAGTATTGTCTTCACAGACTGGCAGCGGCTTCTCCAAGGTTGGAGAAGCCACTGCCAGTTTGGGTAGACAATACTGAGCTAGGTGGACTAAGGGTCTGACTCAGTATGTGGCAGCTTCCTCTGTTCCTATGACCTGGGCCATATTATGAAGACAGCAAATTGCTTTAAGATTTTGAGCTGATGAATCATCTGCCTTTTACCTAATGATCATCACCTAATTTATTATGTTTCAAATAAAGTTGCATCTTACCTAAATTCTAATATAAGCACCTTATAGACCCTGCTATATATCTTTGTAGGTGATACACATACTTTATCCAGTATCTGGATTTTGATCTTTTAAATTGCTCTTTTACATTATATATGTGTTCTTTTGTTACTGAGTTTTATTATTATTATTATGCTTTTATATCTTTCCTTACCATGATCTGAATTTTTAAAACCTGCACACTTGTGGAAAAGCAGGATATTAATACAATAAATACAGTATGATATACATACTTATAGAAACATTACATACAATATTCAGTGCAATATAATGCAACAATTCTGGATGCCACACATTATAAAGGATGTGGGCAAACCAGAATAGATTCAGGGGACAGTAACAAGTTGTTCAGGGGTCTGAAAAACACGTCTTAGAGGAACTGGGAGTGTTTAGCCCGGGCGCTTTCCAGAGTAGACCCTGCGATGGGATCATGGAGGATCTCGGAAGTGTGCTTCCACACTTCCTGTGTTGTGACACCACAGTCCCTATGCAGACAGCAGGCTGCCGTTCACATTTCCAGTGCCTTGTTTCAAATTTAATTGCTGTGATATAGAGCTAGGACGTCGTATATCCGGCGTAAGGAAGTTGCTGTTTTTTCGGGTTGTTAGTTTCTGCATGACTGCTCCCCCTGCTGTTTACATTTCGAATGTAACTTGCCTGAACGGAGGCATTTTGCTGCTGTTGAGCAGCTAGTCTGGAAAGCGCCCTGGAGAAAAGAAGACTGACGGGGGACATGACAGCACTCTTCAACGACCTGCAAGACTGCCATGGCAAAAGAAGGTTGAAGTCAGCCCTGGGGTGAGATTTGAGGATGCCCTCCTACCACATGCCCGGAGACCCCACTCCCGCTGCTTTGGGGCCAGGAGGCCCCCCTCCCGCTGCCGCCACAACCCACCAATGCGATCTGATGACGTGACCACACCTCCCCGTGCCAGTGCAAGAAGAGGGGTTGCCTCTTCTCACTAGGACGGGGCAGTGCCATGCCAGTTTGGTGACACCGCTGGGGCTTGGCCAAGCAAGCCCCAAGTCCCCAGTGCAGAGGAGGCGGGAGGGGACATTAGGTCGTCTAGGAGCCTCATGCCGTGCCAGAACAAAAACAGATGCAATGATATCAGGGCCTGAGTGCAGCAGCACCCAGGGTGTAAGGACCCACAGCATAGCGGCCGAAAGGGAGCAGGATAAGGGCAGCCCCCAGACACTGGTTCAATGCGCTGAAACTGACACAGCTCCCCAAGCATGGTCCAAAGAACTTTTAATCCCACAGTGGATCTGTCAGTATTTACTATAGCGAGTGGGGGGGCTAGTATCCCTAGGGGTACTTGAAGGGTTCCTAGGCGGTATTCAGTGCCCTCCTGCGTCCTCCACACTACCGCCATCCTGCTTCTAAGCAGTCTTATTGAAATTAATAGGAGTAACTTTAAACCAGTTCATTTGGAATACTCATAAGTAAATTTCATCTGGATGTAAGCCGGTGACTGGAGCACCTGTCTCAGCAGTGTAATATTTAGATTTGTACACACACACACACACACACACACACACACACACACACACACACCATGAAAATGTCAGCGGGATACCTAAGCTGAAAGTTGCTGAACTACCAACAGAAGGGGTACACTGAGAACCCCTGTGCTATGGGACAGCTGTAATAGAAACACACACATACATCAGTTCCTAAATAGGTAGTTAACATGGGGGAAATGGAAGGGTAAGTGCCAATTTTATGTTCTGATGTACTCATTCACTTGCAACAGGATGGATCCCATTCACACAATTTTCTCCTAGGGAGTATTCAGAACAGAAGGTCTCTAGTGTACTTCTGGGCACATGAAGAGCATTTGAAACATGCATCCTCACTAGGCAGAATAGGCACAAAGCAGGAACAGTTTTTAACCAGGGAGTGGGAACAGGAAATAGAGGCTGTTCCAGGTAAGTTATTACCTATATAGGTTATTACCTATAAAGCCCTTAACAGTATAGGTTCAGGGTACTTAAGAGAGGGCCTTTTCTGCGTTTTGATTGATTTTAATGTTTTATTTATTTGTATTGTAGTTGTGAAAAGCCCCGAGACTTTGGTTTGGGGAGGTATATAAATGTAATAAATAAATAAATAAATAAATAAATAAATAAATAAATAAATACATACATACATAGATAAATAAAATAAACCCTGTTGCCTATTAAGATCATCTGGAGCCATCCGGTTATGGTTGCCGCCAACTCGTACGATGGCAACTTGGGACTGGGCCTTCTCTGTGGCTGCCCCAGGGCTTTGGAACATGCTCCCTGCCGAAATAAGAGCATCTCCTTCTCTGTTTGTTTTTAGCAGGGCCCTGAAGACGTACCAACTGTGTCCTGGGTGGTGTGGTTGCTGCTGGCCTGCACTGTGCTGGGCAGCTGAGTGTGATTTCTACCTGTGCAAGGTGCTTTAGAGACAGAGGGGGGAATTGGAGAAAGAAATATGTGGGATGGGATGTGTTAAGTTGAGTATTGAAATGTTTCTGCTAATGCAAATGTGCACAAAGACACCTGTTTTATAGTCTCACATTCTTGTGAGTCCAGTTGTAGCTTGTGCCCTCAAGAACCCATGTGTTAAACACACTGCGTGTGCGTGCGTCGGGGGATGGTGCTTGACTTGCAGCCAGCGGGTGGGTGGGCTCCAAAGGCGTTTAGGTCCAGGCTCCAAAACTACCTGGGTGCTCCTCTGTGTGCTGAGCATTGCATTGAGGGGTGCCTGGAGGCTGGAGCAACAAGTTCCGGCCCCAGATCCCTCCACCCTACTCCGTGCTTCATGGATAGGGTTGCCATAAGCGCCTCAAATCTGGGCGGCCTAATTTGCATATCATGCAAATTACAAGGCAGCTCATTTGCATTTTATTGATTTATTTATTTGACGGATCTATATACTTTCCCCTCCTTCTCTGCCCTCCCATGTGATCGGATCCAGAGCAAAATCCGGGCAACACATTTGAAATCCATGTAAATCTGGGTGGAATTTAGCAGCCGGGTGGAGGAGTCAAAATCTGGGGGCTACCCTAAATTCTGGGGGACATGGCAACCCTATTCATGGAGCTGCATAGAACTGGGCTGTCCTTGTGGGTGCGTGGGGTGGGGGGTGCTTCTGAAGCCGACCTGCTTGGTCATCTGTGGGGAAGGTAAGTGGAACGCAGCCTCCCCCCTCCCCGCGCCCTCCCCGCCTGCCCAGGGCGATGGTGAGAATCGCCCCAGTGTGTGAATGACTGTCCATGAATACAGGTCAGCAATCCATACATACTGTACAGAGATCGTCCAGGCGCACAACGTAATGTGTGAATATCACTCTTGGTTGTATTATACTCATTTCCAAACCATTTTTGGAGGTAACCTTCAGAACTACAGTTTAAAATGGCAATGAATAAAAGGCAGCAAGGAGAAGACCTTAGAAAAAGGGTTCTGAAACTTGGGCCCCTAGATGTTAGGAACTTCCTAACATAGCTTCTTTACATAGGAAGCTGCCTTACACTGAGTCAGACCATTGGTTTATGAAGCTCAGTATTGTCTTCACAGACTGGCAGCGGCTTCTCGAAGGTTGCAGGCAGGAGTGCCTCTCAGACCTATCTTGGAGAAGCCAGGGAAGGAACTTGAAACCTTCTGTTCTTCCCAGAGCGGCTCTATCCCCTAAGGGGAATATCTTACAGTGCTCACACTTCTAATCTCCCATTCATATGCAACCAGGGTGGACCCAGCTTAGCTAATGTTTGCTACCACAAGACTACAACTCCCATCATTCAGTCATTGTAGACTGAATTGTCCCATTGCTAAGCATGGTCTGCCTTGGTTTGCATTTGGATGGGTGACTATACATGATATCAACTGCTTTAAGATATTCCACTTTGGGGTGGTAGTGCATCTGCTTGCATGCATAAGGCCCCAGGTTTATTCCTTGGCATTTCCAGGTAAGGCTGGGAAAGACTCCTGCCTGAAATTTTGGAGATCTGCTACCAATCAGTGTAGACAATACTGAGCTAGATGGACCAAGAGTCTGACTCCGTATATGGCAGTTTCCTATGTTGCTAACATCTTGGGACCCAAGCTTCAGGACTGCTGGATTAGAAGAAGGAAATGAAATAGACTTAATAAGAAAATCATCACAAATTTGTGTGCCTAAAACCTTAGCGTGCCTCCTTTGAATTCTGATTCCAGGAGGCCTGGAAAAACCTGATTTTAATGACACATTATAGCTGAAGCTTCGACATTCTGCGAGGTAAATGTTTGCCCTGTGTTTTTTAGACATGCAGAGAACTGTAATGCAATCACCAGGACCCAAACTTCCTTTAAGGAATGGAGGGTAAAGTAGCATAAACCTTTGCCTTGAAAAATCAAACTGAAGGGTTATGATACTATTCTTGTGCCATCAGCAAGATTCAAAGAACCTTTGGAGAATGACCCTTGTGTGCTGCTCTTTCACACAAAACTAGTTTGTAATCAAGCCTTCAAAGGAAATGCCTGCTAGAGATTCCACAGCGAGGCCTGCAGAACTCTCAACTATTAAGTGTTTCAGATCTGCTGAACCTTCACTACTGGTCTAAGGCTGTGCAATGGTTCATCTCACAGTGAAAGGTACAGAAATGACCTGTATCAGAAATCACAATGAAAGGTACAGAACTGGAAAAGGTGCAGAAGAGGGCAACTAAGATGACCAGGGACCTCAAGAGCACCTTCCTTATGAGGCAAGGCTACAAGACCCAGGGCTTTTTAGTTTAGAAAAAAGATGACTGCGTGGAGATAGAGGTCTATAAAATCATCCATGGTGTGGAGAAAGTGGATAGAGAGAAATTCTTCTCCTTCTCACATAACACTAGAACCAGGGGTCCATCCCATGAAATTGATTGCCAGGAAATTTAGGACCAACCAACCGAAGTACTTTTTCACACAATGCCTAATCAACTTGTGGAATTCTCTGCCACATGATGTGGTGACAGCCAACAACCTGGATGGCTTTAAGAGGGGTTTGGATAACTTCATGGAGGAGAGCTCTATCATTGGCTACTAGTCGGAGGGCTACAGGCCACCTCCAGCCTCCAAGGCAGGATGCCTCTGAGTACCAGTTGCAGGGGAGTAACAGCAGGAGAGAGGGCATGCCCCTTTCAACTCCTGCCTGTGGCTTCCAGAGGCATCTGGTGGGCCACTGTGTGAAATAGGTTGCTGGACTAGGTGGGCCTCTTTGGGCCTGATCCAGCAGGGCTCTTCTTATGTTCTTATGACAGTGGCTGGTTCACATATGAATGTTCAGTGCTTGATGACTACCATAGGACTGCATGTCCTATTACCTCTGAAGAGGTAAGGTCGTGAGATTTACCTCATCCAGAAGAACCACTGAAAGCTTAAACATTTCAGAATGTAATTTCAATGTCTCACCACTTAGGGACACAATCAGAAACCAACCAGAATCCTGCAAATACGGCAGGAAAACATCACTGCCATACTTGATGTAAACTGCCCTGAGCCATTTTTGGAAAAGCAGTATATAAATCGTACAAAAAAACAAACAATGTGAGAACTACCTAGGATTCTGGTTTAGGACTTGAGAAACACAAAGAAACCAGTGAATGGATTCTGAATCGCCAGCCTCCCAGTCTCATTTTCCATTAGCATTGTTTAACGAAGGACTGCATAACTTTGGCCCTCCTGCAGATGCTGGACCACAACTCCCATAATCCCTGACTATGGTTCGGGGTCAGGGCGGAGCCTCCATTGGGCGAACGGGTTCAAAGAACCCGGGCCGCCGCCAATCAGGGGCCGCACCTCATGGCCCCGACACCCCCCACCCCGCATCTGATGTCACAAAGATACATTTGTTTTTCAAATTCGCTGCATGGCCCTTTTTGGAAGAGAGACCACGTCCCCACATCTGACGTAAGACGCGGGGGCTTGGCTAGCTGGGCCCCCGCATCTGATGTCAGATGTGGGTGTGGGCCAGGGGCTGTGGCGGCCAAACACGAGCCACCGCCAGCCTCGCTCCATGGCTGCTTGGGGCAATGGGAGTTGTAGTTCTACAGCTGCTGGAGGGACAAAGTTGTGAAGCCCTGGTTTAAAGTATAGAGGCAGAAAGGTTAGAAGTTAGACCTGAAACATTAGGGGAGCTCCTTCATTGGGACAAAGGGGGAAATCATAAATACAAATGACGATTGACTTTCACTCTCCATCTATCATCAATCTCCCACTTTTCAGGATGCTTTCTCTTTGATGTTCACCTGCATACCTCTGGAGTCAGTGCATTGTTATCTGAGGTCTGACTGGACAGGAGGATGTGTGTGAATCCATCTTCTTTGCGTACTACAATGTCTCTGAACCGACAGTTGCTCTCGTTTTGACGCACGCTGTACCTTAGTCTCTTATCAAAGACGTAATCCTTCTCTCCGTCCAGCTTCCTTTTCACAGTGCTATGGAGATTCAGACCTCCGTTAGCCAGAGAAGAACCTTTCAAATGCAAAGAGCCAAAAGAGACACATGTAATTATGTCTGCACAGCCAAAAAGAGACAAACATCGGTGTCTTTGACTGACCACAGCTTCATTTGATGTCTCCGCAACTTTGCTGAATTTTGCTTACTCTGCTGGAGAGGGGGCGTAATTCAAAGTATTTCTCTAACTGCAACTTCTTCTCCCCCCCTCCCCCAGAGATCAATAGAAGTCATCCATTGCCATGAGAAAAGGTAAATTCAGCCTCTTGTCCTGTCTGGCACTTCTTTCATTAGGAAATATTAATTTTGAGCATGATTTCTGTGGAAATCATTTGCTTAAAGGACTGCAGTTGACATATATGGGACTTGCATGTGCTAAATTGGGGCTGGATGTTACCCTTTATTTTTATTTTGTCCATTTATATCCCACCTTTAAAAAAGAAAAGATTAATAATACAATGCAATACAGCAGAGGGGATTGGAGATGCATGCAATTTGTTTTTCTTATTAGCTGTGTGACTAAATGCTCCAGACTGCGATACAGGAAACAGAAACAGCTATGAGTACTAGTTTGTACAGCCTCCAACATTTCACAGATGAAAACAAAGTCACTGCTTGTATCACCTTTATTTTTATAACAAATGAAGAGCCGTCCACTCTGTGTAATGGTGGAGGAAGTGGGATACGTGAAGGATTTGTGAGGATACTTCTTGGCTGTCTATTGTGTTCACTGATGCTGAAATAGCCCGTCCTCAATTACTTTAAAAGCCAAGAAGGCAAAGCTGGTCAAGATATAGTAGAAATACATAATGGCCCTATAATAAAGGTAAAATGTGCTGTTGAGTTGGTGTTGACGCCTGGTGACCACAGAGCCCTGTCGTTGTCTTTGGTTGATTACAGGAGGGGTTTACCATTGCCATCTCCCATACAGTGTGAGATGACGCCTTTCAGCATCTTCCTATATTGCTGCTGCCCGATAAAGGTGTTTCCCATAGTCTGGGAAACATACCAGTGGGGATTCGATCCGGCAGCTTCTGGCTTGCTAGTCAGGTCATACAACAGGGCAAAATATTCCTTCTTAATTGGACTGAATGAACTGGCAATCTTTACATTGCATTATGCCTTATGCCTTAATGTTCATACGCATCCATTTACACCAGGGTTCTCAAACCCGAGTCTCCAGCTGTAGTTGGCCTACAACTCCTATCATCCCCAGCCACAATGGCCATTGTGGCTAGGGATCATGGGAGTTGTAGGCCAGCAACAGCTGGGGACCGAAGTTTGAGAACCCCTGATTTCTCTTTATATGTGTTAGGAACAAGGTGCATCCATTCTCCATTCAGAGATATAACTTCTAGCAATGCTGAGAAGGAGGCTGAACCCTGAAGTATCATAGGATCACTAAGTACCACTAACAAAATTTTAACAAGACATCTGTCAACATTTTTGCTAGTACCATTGTCATTTTTCAGAGTTCAACCGTCTCAAAAGTTAAAACTCTGAATTCCCCCCCAAGTCAAAATAGGTCAAAATGGAAAAAAGTGATTTGTAAGGGATAGAAACAAGAAAAAACAGAGACTGTCCCAAATAAATAAGGTCAATTATACTATACAAAGCCTGAAATCCATCATTTGGCTGAATGGACCAAATTGCTCATAAGGATGTTACCGAATGCCTCGGTGGTCAAAATCCATGATGGAACACGTGGTTCTAGATCCTTCCCACTTCCCAGTGGACTGCTGCAGCTGAATAGGACCAGTATTTAAATGTAATTTTGTGAGGGTGGGAGGTGACAGAAGAAAGAATCTGGGCATTTTTAGTGGGAGAGTGCGGAACGGAAATCAAAGGAAAATAGGTGAAATTCAGATGGAATGGAAACTGATTTTCATCTGCTTCATCAGCTCTGAAGAGCCTGGTGTAATTGCAAAGGGAAGCAAAAGATGTACAACTGAGACCTGGATCTGAGTTTCGTAGATTGGATTCATCTTTGCTTAGTTAAAACGGTGGTGGATTGCCATGGGAATGCAAGGTAAATTAGTCTCTTTGGGAGTAACCAAAGGCGATGAAGTCTTTCAGTTAACATCAGTGGGCTCAGGATTATCTGCTTTTGAGGCCAGTGGAAAAAAGATTTCAAGGTGATTTGAGACTGGACAGCTAATCCAACTACTTATTAAGGACCTCTCTAAACATCACCTCCCAGACCCAGTCATTTTCGCCTTATATATTACACCCACTGCCTTTTCCACAATTATGTTTATTAATACATTAAGAAGTTACTTTAAATATTTAATAATGTCTAAGCAGGCAGGCTTTATATATTTGTATTTTATTACAAATTTTTCCAAACAGTCTTTAATTAATTTTTCTCATGAGTCAAATATGCAGCAAATTTAATGGAGCTCTACTAAGAGATCATTGGTGAAATAGTGATTATGGATGGCGATTACTAATCACACAGACAAATCCCTTAAATTAGCTCTCCAGTTCATAAGATCCTGTTTGAAGTTCCTAATGAGGTTTCGTTTTTCTCCCCCTGCTCCTGCAAGTGCTAAGTGGAAGATCAGTAATGTTATTTGTGCCACCTGAAAAGTTCAAGGGGTATGCTCAAACCCTGGTTTTTCGAGCCTTGGTTGGGAGTGGGAGCTTTAAGAAAGAAAAGAGCAGGTCAGTTCAGTTCTGTTTATTTACGGTCACTGATCAGAAGAATATATCTACCCAGCTCGAACAGAAACAATAAACTAATCCAGGTAGTTATAAAATCTAACTATACAGGTACACTCTTACTTTGAATTCTAATGGCGGCAAGACAAAACTTAGCAGCTGCATAAGTAATTTTGTCATCACTGTCAGATAAAAGATAGCTAACGTAGAATTCATCCAGGCGACCAGGGTAATTTGCTAGGAGGGGCACTATGAATTCATAACGAATGTCCCTGTAGAAACTACAGTATAAGAACACTTGGGATGATGTCTCAATAGGTTCCCCAAATTCAGACGTGCATTGACATTGGCCCGAATGGACGTCCTTCCATGTGCCATTTTAGAGGGCAGGTTCAATGGCATCCCTTTCCTTGCCCACCTCTACCCTTGCGGTTCTGGCCAAGTGAAGACCAGTACACATTCAATTTTACAATGTGATTTTTTAAAGGAAGCCCGCTTGGGATTAATCTCCCCCTTACTGTCTAAGTTTTTAGGACACTCTGATGATTTTTATTTGAAGTTTTTATTACTTAACCCAGATGAAAAACTTATTAATATAGTGGCCAGGTTTTGTTTTATAATCTGTAAAACCTGATCTGATCTTTAGCAATGCATTTCATAAGTAGTTTATACATTTCTCTCTTTAAAAAAAAAATTATTTACAAGATGCATTGTTTGTATATTGGTCTATGACCGTAATAAAGTTCTGTTCTATTCTGTTCAGTAGGACCTGACTTGCAAGGACATAACCACTCCACATAAAGGACTTTTAAAATCCTGCCTTCAAACACAGCAGAAGGTAAAATGTCAAAGCATCCTAATGTGAAGAGGGCAGGTCTTTACTGCCCTCCATCACCCCTTGCAGCTTCCTGCTGGTGGTGCTCAGCCCATGTACCTCCAGACAGCACCAGCGTGTGTCTATCTATCTGTTTGTGTCTCGGGGTCCCCTCCATGAGATAGCTCAATGAGGAACTGGATTTGGTCCCTTCTGTTTGGCCTCAGAGTCTCTTGGGACTATGCACCCTGAGTCCTCCTCCAAGTAAGCATACCCTGAATTTGGGCCTCTCTCGGGAGGACCCTAACCTGCCCAGCACCGGGGAAACAGCTCCTCATCACTGGCCAGTCCTCCCCTAAATAGGCCCGAGCAGTCCTGGCATATAAATCCCACCTCTGGAAGTCCCGCCCCTTTAGGCACTTCCTAGTACCCCACTTCTAGTTCCGGAAGCTGGTCTTGTGGTAGCAAGCATGAGTTGTCCCCTTAGCTAAGCAGGGTCCACCCTGGTTGCATATGAAAGGGAGACTATAAGTGTGAGCCCTGGAAGATATTCCCCTTAGGGGATGAAGCGGCTCTGGGAAGAGCATCCAGGTTCCAAGTTCCCTCCCTGGCAGCATCTCCCAGATAGGGCTGAGAGAGATTCCTGCCTGCAACCTCGGAGAAGCTGCTGCCAGTCTGTGTAGACAATACTGAGCAAGATGGACCTATGGTCAGACTCAAGCTTCCGATGTTCCTAAGCTCTGCCAGAATTCTAGAGGACAATGCCAGGCCATCTGTCCGTGAGCTGAAGAGGAGCCAAAAATGGGTCATGCAGCAAGACGACGACCCTGAACATTCACGCCAGTCTACCACAAAATGGCTGAAGAAGACGAGATTTCATGATTTGGAGTGGCCAAGTCAAAGTCCTGACCGAAACCCTATTGAAATGTTGTGGCAAGACCTGAAGCCAGCTGTTCATGCAAGGAAGCCCTCAAAGGTTGCAGAGCTGAAACAGTTTTGTATGGAAGAATGGGCCAAGATTCCTCCAAGCCGATGAGAGAGACTGATCACCAGTTACAGGAAATGTTTAGTTGGAGTTATTGCTACTCAAGGAGGTGCCACCAGTTGTTGAATGAAGGGTTCACATACTTTTTCCACTGATGGATTTTTGTGGCTGAGTGAATATTCAACATATATCTTTTTTGCCCAATTTTTCATTGGTGATGCCTTTCTCTCTTATCAGGGTTTAGCTTAGGATCTAATCATGTTTTGAATACAAATGGTGCCAACATACAGAGCATCCTAGGGGGTTCACAAACTTTTTCTCAGCACTGTAAGGCAGCAAGCAATGGAGGAAGGTTGATCTAGCCACCTGTGCTAGAAATCTGCATGCTGTTGAGGAGTAAGCAACAGCTGCAGAAAGTACCGATGGAAAAGGAAGAAGGCAGGCGATTAATCCTTTGGGGAAATCTGACACAACAAAAGCGGCTCTCATCAATCAGGCTATCATCATTATTTGTTGTTTCCTCGTTTGTTCAAAGTGTGAACCTAGTGGGGAAAGTTGAAGAGGTGACAAAAGAGGCTGTTAACTTCACAGCAGTCTTCCAAGAGGACAGAAGATCCAACCAATAGCAGGGCCACAGGAGACCCATTATGGCATGGAGAGAAAGGAAAAGAGTGAAGCGGTGTGTAGTGGGATAGTAATGCAGCATGTGCTTTGCTGTTTTGTGCATTTCATAAGAACATAAGAATAGCCCTGCTGGATCAGGCCCAAGGCCCACCTAGCCCAGCATCCTGTTTCACACAGTGGCCCACCAGATGCCTCTGGGGAGCCCACAGGCAAGAGGTATGTGCATGCCCTCTCTCCTGCTGTTGCTCCCCTGCAACTGGTATTTGAGAGGCATCGTGCCTCCGAGGCTGGAGGTGGCCCACAGTCACTAGACTCATAGCCATTTATAGACTTGTCCTCCATGAATCTATCTGAGCCCCTTTTAAAACCATCCAAGCCGGTGGCCATCACCACATCCCATGGTAAGGAATTCAATAGATTAATTATGTGCTCTGTGAAAAAGTACTTCCTCTTGTCAGTACTAAATTTTCCAACCTTCAGTTTCACGGAGTGACCCCTGATTCTAGTGTTGTGAGAGAGGGAGAAAAATGTATCTCTATCCACCCTCTCCACTCCATGCATAATTTTATACACCTCGATCATGTCTCTCCTTTGTTGCCTCTTTTCCAAAGTAAAAAGCCCCAGATGCTATAGCCTTGGCTCATAAGGAAGCGTCTCCAGGCCCCTGATCATCTTGGTTGCCCTCTTCTGCAATTTCATGCACCTAAAAACCTAGGGTTTCTCAAGCTTGGGTCCCCAGATGTTGTTGGACTACAACTCCCATTTTCCTCAGCCAAAATGGCCATTGGTTGGGGCTGATGGGAGCTGTAGTCCAACAATATCTGGGGAACCGTTTGAGAAAGCCTGGTCTGCTCTAATTGTGCCAACTCGCTGAACCTCACAAAATGACCAACAGAAGCAATAAGATGAGATTTGTCTGAGGAGGTGCAGAGAGAACAGGTGCAAAGGTGCAGAGAAAATAATTGAGAGGACCTGAGGCTACCTTGCAAAGGTACGAAGGTGTCGGGAAAGTAATTCCCGACACTGCAACTGGCCATCTTGCAGTAGGCGCCTCACCTTTTCACACTGATGATTAAGAGATGCACAGAAGGTAGAAATTCAACAAGTTCAGCCTTTTCCTCGCTTGGGGAAAGTTGTACCTGTAAAAACTCAGCCTGTCAGACACCCGGTGAAGGCCCCAAAGATCCCATCATGAGAAAAAGGTGGCCACCTTGTGAGGCATCCATCAGTTCTTCAACTGCACAGAAGCCATGGGGCACAGGAATAGGATCCATGCTTGTTGGGGAGGGAGACAAATATGGTGGGGGTTCACCACAGAGGAAACAGCAGTTCTTTTGTAGATGCAGTGGATGGTAGTGTCTTTTTGGCAGCTGATGGCAGGGAGAGTATGAGGCTATCAAGGCATGAAGCACACCCTCAGCCAGGGACTTCCCTGGGAACAAAAACCTACTCATGAACAAAGACCTACTTGCATGTTTGGTCCTCATGCATGCGTATAATTATACAAGAATCAGTGCGGTGTCGTGATTAGAGTGCTGGACTAAGGTCAGGAAGACCTGAGTTCAAATCCCCACTCAGCCTAACCTACCTCACAGGGTTGTGTGAGGATAAACATAATCATGTGCACTGAGCTCCTTGGAGGAAGAGTGGGATAGAAATGTAACACATAATAATTTAAAAAAACCCATTCACCCCTCCACGTGACTTAATTCAAAATGTTTCCCATTAAATGTATATACTTCTCCCCACCCACCCCAGTTCTGATGGGAGATCTTAACATTAGAGAGCAGACTAGAGTTTAAATCCTTATTCAGCCATGAAACTCAGTGAGGAGCTTCACACGAGCGGTGTGATGCGCCTCGCAGTGGTTTGTGGGAGGAGCGGGCTTAGCCCGCCCTCCCCGCAGACAATCAAACATGTAGCCCTGGGTGGCCAGATCAGCTGCCCACACGACTACCAGCTCCACCATGGAGCTGGTGGGGGCTCCAGGGATTGGGGGCCACTCGGCCCCTGGAAGTCCCAGGAAGCCCCGCACAAGTGTGCGGGAGATTCTGGGGGGACCCCCAGAACCGGGAGTCTGCTTGTAGCCTCCCAGCCGGGGTTCTACTCGTGTGTTGCCATGCACTGCGGTGGCATACGAGCAAATAAACGAGGTTAACAGAGTGCTCGCTCTGTTAACCAAGGAGAGGGGGATTTAGGCGGGCTAGCTGCCTTGGAACTCCCGGGCTCACCCGCGAGCCCGGTGGTTCCGACCAGTACCAGAAAGCAGGCTAGGGTCCGTTAGCCCGCTTTCTGGTGATCGTCAGAATAGCCTCAGTGGGTGACTCTGGGCCAGTCACTTCTCTCTCAGCCTAACCTACCTCGCAGGGATGTTGTGGGGATAAACATAACTATATACTCCACTCTGGGCTCCTTGGAGGAAGAGCAGAATATAAATGTAGCAATCAATCAATCAAATAAACAAAGTCATATAATGAGAAGGGAGGAGGGCTGCAGGTCCGTGGAAGTGCATTTGGTCTGCAAGCAGAGTGTCCCCCAGGTAGGCTGGAGAGAACCCATCTTTCCCTGGAGAGCTGCTGCTGGAAAGGCAGAAAGGAGGGATGATGCCCCTTTACTTTAATAATGGCCATTGTTGTTTGCTCATCGTGGCTGGGGATGATGGGAGTTGTAGTCCAACAACATCTGGGGACCCAGGTTTGAGAACCCCTGGTACTGAAGATTAGACTGAGATGGGGATGGGGGAGAGAGGAACAGAGAAACAGAGAAGGACAATTAAGGGGATTTTTTTTTTTAAAGGCTGTCAAGCAGCTTGACAAAACAATCACTCTCAATTACAGTATCACAAAAGAAGCAGGCAGCAAAGTGATAAGAGAAGACAGCAAATGCCAATGGAAGATGACAGAATACTGCTGCGAGACTGAGAAACCTCAACAGATGTTCTGTACGTTATCACAGGCTGGGCCAGCGTGGGGCAGGCGGCACCAAAGGGAACTTCTGACATTTGCTGGCTGATAGCAAAACACTGGGAGAAGTAACGTGTGCGTTTTTGGCATGGCAGTATCGACGGCTGGATTTCTAAGTTCAGTTTGACTGGCCACTGAGAGCAGAATAACACTCAAGAAAGCTCTTAGCCTTTCCGACTGATCACTTACCCTTTTGTGTCCCATGCTTCTTGCTTTTAAATGGTGAGCCTGTGGGCAAAGTTGGGCTTCTTTTTTATACTGGGATGTGATGGTGTGGGTAGAGGAGGTTTTTGTCCTAATTTCGTAACTGGGAAACAAGAAGGGGTGGTACTCAAACAGAATGGTGTACATACATACTAGGGATGTGCCCGATTCGGTCCTTTTCCGGAACGCCGAACCGGTTTGGAGATATGGTGTTTGGTTTGGTGGCCGGAGGGGTTTACCTTTAAGAGACCGGGAGGGTGCTCTCCCTCCTCCGCCACTGCGTTTCCCCTCCTGGCACTCTGGCCAAAATTGCTGGCGCAGGGTGGCAGCGTACCTCCTTGCCGCCCCAGTCAACGTCAAACTGGAAGTGCTCGACACATGTGCACCATCTGGTTGGACGGTTCGTGCACATCCCTAGTACACACCAGTATAGTGAGTACTATCTGCAATAAGATGCTGAAAAAATACGCACGAGTGAATGTACTAGAGTAAGAGAAATAATATGAAAACTGAACCATACAATGAACTCAGAGAGTATATACATGAACAATTGGACAAAGAGCACGATGCAATGAACTCAAGTATTGTACAAATCAACCCCTACCCCACTTCCCTGTCCATGTTCGGATGTTGGGGAGAGGGGCCCCTCTGCAGTCAGTGAGACTGCAGAGAGGCAGGGAAGCTGGCTGTATGGGCTTCCTTCTTGACAGAAGGACAAGAAGCCAATCGGGCCAGAGTGAGGGAGGAAGTCAGGGATGGGCCTTCTCCATTGCTGCCCCGAGGCTTTGGAACACACTTCCTGCTGAAATAAGAGCCTCCCCATCTCTTACTAATTTTAAAAGGGCAGTCAAGACACATTTGTACACCCAGGCTTTTAATTAGATACTGTTTTAATTGTGTTTTAATAGTTTTAACTTTTAACTTTTAATTGTTGAAATGTTTTGATCTTTTTATTGGTTGTTTTTATTCTCTTGTAAACCGCCCAGAGAACTTGTGTTTTGGGCGGTGTAAAAATGTGTTAAATAAATAATTAAAAACAAAAAACAAAAAAACCCTTCCTCCCACCGCAAAACCAGAGTTAAGGGCAGCGAAACTGCACTCTGACCAAAGGTACATAGTAGAGTGGCGAGGTGAACCGCAGGTCCCGTTTTGCCCTCACCTCCATTTTGCCGAGTTCGGATGTGCAGCTTCGGAAACCGGAGGCAAAGGGTTCTCTTTCCTATTTCATCTAAACTCAGCCAAAATGTGTGGCACTAAATAGCACATTTTGTGATCTTTGTCAGTCGCAGTTCATTTATATCCGATTCCTCATGAATCCACAATGGAGGTTTTCTTGACAGATACTCTTAATGAGAAACCTTTTCAAGTCTTTTCACAAAAAGAATACAATCAGTGGATCTATCTTTCTAAAGAGCAGCAGTGTCAAAGTGTCCTATAAAGCTTTGAGGCTGAGCCTACCCCAAAATTAAATAAACAAAACAAATAATTCATCTACCAGAAGCCAACAACCAATCATGAAATAAATATATCATTCATTCGTTGTATTTGTAGTTGTATTTGAGCTAGAAGGGCAACTGCCTGGGTTGCTTCAGAAGACCACCTTCCATCTCAGTGACTGAGACCTACCTCAATCATTAGCTGGGTAAAGCTTCTGGGTGGGACCAACCTTTCCTACCCAGCTGCTGCTTCCCACACTATCACATCCTCCTCCTCCAGCCTTGGCTTTAAATTTTATTTATTTATTTAACATATTTCTATACCGCCCAAAACTTGCGTATCTGGGCAGTTTACAATCAAAATCATATAAACATTAAAATAATTTAAAACCCAGCATCAAAAGTATGAAAACTATAATTCTAATTAAAAGCCTGGGTGAACAAATATGTCTTCAGTGCCTTATTAAAAATTTCCAGAGATGGGAAGGGCGAGGGAGAGCATTCCACAGCCCAGGGGCAGCAACAGAGAAGGCCTGTCCATGAGTAGCCACCAGACGAGCAGGTGGCAACCCCAGACGCACCTCTCCAGAAGATCTCAATGGGCGATAGGGCACATGGATGATGTTGCAGATGATTGGCAAATGGCAGCATGTTCAGCTCCCAATTTAGGCGTAGGAGACTTCTCCGACCCTAATCCTGGTTGAATAAACAAGCCTAGTAATTATGATTACTAGCAAAATGCATGTGCATGTGCTTTCCAACTGTCTGTCAATGAGGGCCAGGCTAACCATCGGGGGAGAGGGTCACCGTAGAAGTCTCTCTGAGTGCAACACTTTTCCCTGGGAACTGTAGTCCTGGAAAGGAGGCGAGATATCTCTGATAGGGAATTCCTAGTGGAGCTGGACCAATAATTGGGTCCAAGCCCTAAGGGAGCATCTTTCTCTGGAAGTGATGAGAGGGACAAATTCCACCCACATCGGGAGCCCATTCAATACCATAGTGTATCCTATCTATATGGTGCTGAAAAGGATCGTACCAAATTGTATCGGTATGGTATTAAAAAGGATCGTACCGAATCGTATCGGTATGATATTGAAAAGCATCACAGGGTGGAGGTGGGGCTTGCCTTAAAGGAAGAGCTGGCTTCTGCAAAGAAAGAGGCTGCTTTCCAGCAGTGACAGTGATTCAAATTGCCACCTTTCCTTCCATTGTACCTCCCTATATGCACCTGGTGTGTTACTGAAATAAAATGGCAGCGTCCTGTAACTATGCATTGTACCTCCCTATATGCACCTGGTGTGTTACTGAAATAAAATGGCAGCGTCCCGTAACTATATGCACCAGGAAAACCTATATGCACCTATATGTAATGTACCAGGAAAAGGCTGCAATGTCATGTATCAAGGTAGTCCTGACACATTACAGCAGTGATCTTCACTGTTTGGCAAAAAACTTCCAATATAAGAGATATTTCCCACTCTGCGGACCTCTGCAGAGTAGTGCACTTTTCTCAGCACAGGCTATTAAGAAAGAAGGAACCTTCTCTTAAGAACTCTAGGAGGAAAGCACTAGGAAGGGCTACACTTCTCAGTACTCCATGCACGCTTTCCAAGATGGCTTTCAAGAGGGCTCCGTTTTCCTTAAAGGAGCCCCACCGGAACTGGGCAAGCACTGCACTGCATGCTGCCAGTAGGACTGTGCAGAGTATTCAGCTATGGCCACATAGGGCCAAGAAACAATTCATCAGAGGGCTGCACTTAGGGTTGATGGGGGCCGCTAGTGGCCCCCGGACCTTACAATGAAGAACACTGCATTATGGGATGGTGCCATGGAGGGAAAGGCAGCAATCTGAAATGCTGCCACTATGGTGCCTAACCCACTTTCTTTGTAGGTCAGTTGCCCCATCCCAATGCACTGAGCCGATAATGATGGTCATATCAATGCCATCCTGATCATCCTCTGCATTGTTAGCACGATTCAAGAACGGCCAAGGTTGGGATTGGGATGATAATTCATCCTGTGCACAGGCCGAATTCTTAACACCTCCAGCAAAGAACACAAGAATTGCCTTCTGGGACCCAACCAAAGTAAATCTTGTCCAAAGTAGCCAGCCAGATGTCTCTGAGAGCAGGAAAGTCACAATCCCTGGGGTTCTTTGGTGAAAGCCAAGACAACTGACTTAAAACCAGCTTCTGGGTTTGTTTCTGGCTGTGAATCGCTTTGGGGAGGATCATGATGTGACCGAAAAGCAGCATAAAAATGCCAGTATGAATGCATTTTTAAAAAATCTAACTGGAGCTTGATGTATTTATTTATTTGGCACATATCTGTACCACCCGATATGCAAATCTCTGGGCGGTTCACAATATAAAACACAACAATTAAAACATGAACACAGTTAAAACAATTTAACATAGAGATAAAAACTTTAAAACTTTAAACTTTTAAAAAACCTATAAATTAGAAGCTCTTAAAAAGATCCAGAGAAGGGGAGGCTCTAATTTTGTTTGAGAGTGTTTTCTAAAGTCCCAGGGCAACCCTAGAAAATGTCTAGTAGTTTTGAGTCACCACCAGCTGAGCAACCACAACCAGCGGCGACTTCTTAAAACCTTAATAGCTTTCAGATATACCCTGTTGGCATAATGTAGTTTTTTATCCTTAGAAATAAAGATTAGCTACATCAACAGCATTAATTCCTTAACGAGTGTTCTCATGATCTCCATTTCACTTCCAGCAAAGACCTTGGTTTTTCCAACACGTCTATACATATTCTCTCTGACTCTGTAGTCTATCTAGTTCCTCCTCTTCTCTATAGCTTCTCTCCCTTACAAACAAGTGGCTTTGAGAACTTTAAATATAAACTGCTTTGAGAACTTTGGTTGAAGAGCAGTATACAACTATTCGCATTATTAACTATTTATTATTATTATTTCTTGTTTACACAATCAGACAGGTGTTATTGACTGGTTTGTTTTATCCAGACATCGAGTCCTTCCCAAGGACCTGAGATGATGATGATGATGATGATGATGAAGAAGAAGAAGAAGAAGAAGATGATGATATTGACACACAGTCTGCCAGATGTTATTGACTGGATTTGGTACTTTAATTATTGGGCCCTTTCCAAGGGTCTAGGATAACTAAAAAAGAGTTAAAGATATTGTCGTAGTATTCATGCACACTATGAATAGTGTGGCCTTCTGTAGTTGATGTGTTGTAATTTTATTGATGCCCAGGGTGTTGAGATGGTGTTCAAGTTCTTTTGGTACTGCACCAAGGGCACCAACAACTATTGGCACCACTATTGTTTTCTTTTTCCAGAGCTGCTCAATTTCAATCTGAAGGTCCTTCTATTTGGTTGTTTTCTCCAATTGTTTTTTGTCGATTCATCTATCCCCTGGGATTGCAATAGCAATTATTAGAACCTGATTCTTCTCAATGACTGTCAGATCAGGCGTATTGTGCACTAAATGCCTATCAGTTTGTATTTGAAAATCCCAAAGGATTTTTGCCTCTTCATTTTCTGTGACCTTCTCAATTGGATGTTATTATTATTAATAGTAGTAACAACCTTGTTTTATTCTGTCTGTCTTCAAATCCCCGTCTTTGGCTCGGCGGCAGAGCAGACATCTGGAATGCTGGTCTCGCAAGCCAAGAGCTTTCAAGGCAGCGAACCCTGGGCTCAAAGATGTAGGAATCAAAGAGATTCCACTTCTCTTTTCTGCTGCTGGCAGGGTTGAGCAGACCTGAGCAAAGGCAGTGAGGCAGGAAAATGCAGAGAGAGAGAAGAGAATGGAGTGGGAAGAGGAGAATTTGTTTCATCTAAAGAGACGTTGTAAGGGGTCTGCTGGTTAGTGTACTCAAAAACCACCCAGGAATATCCTTCTACCTTGGTGTTTCAGGCTACAAAATCCTATGGAGGAATAGAAATCCTTCAACATTTATCAGCTCAAGATTGGTTAGCTATCGAAAAAGCAGCTAAATTCATTTCTGCAGCTGTCTGTATTTGTTGTAAAATACTTGAATTTTGCACACTCCTTAAGCCATGTGTTTTGTCTGAATTCTCTTCTGTATTTATTTTGCTGGTCAATAGACCATAATAAATTCTGAATAATGGAGCTGTCAATATTTGTCAAAGGAATGGAGGCATCTTGGCTTAACTCCACATTACTTCTAATGCCCAGCTCTTCCTCTAAGGCAGGGGGGTTCTTGAACTTGGGTCCCCAGATGTTCTTGGCCTATGATTCAGATTATCCCCTGCTACAATGGCTGTGGCTGGGGATGATGGGAGTTGTAGTCTAACAATGTCTAGGCATTCCCTTAAATTTCCCATGCGACTTAAGTTAGAAAACACATTTTTTAAAAACAATGGAACACTACAAGTCTGTATGTCTGCATACAAATACAAATCTTTGATTCTCCAGCACGGTGACTTTTGTAACTTGGATTGATTTAGCTCACCAGCCTCTGACCTCAGAAGTGCTGAGACTTAAAAGGTGAGACTTAAATGGGTAAATTTAGTATGACAGGAGGCGAGACTTGACAAAGAGGCACCTTTTAAACGTGGTGATTCCCTTTATTTAGCAGGAGGAGAGTAACTGGCCCTATCCACCCTCAGCACAGTACCTCCAGTGACTGTTGCTGGTATCTATCTGATGTTGCTTTTTAGATTGTGAGCCCTTTGGGGACAGGGATCCATTATTTCTTTGTGTAAACTGCCCTGAGCCATTTTTGGAAGGGCGGTATAGAAATTGAATAAATAAGTAAGTAAATAAATAAAATATCTATGTTATAAGTTTGCTATGAGAACTTCTGTTGAAAAGAAGAATAATTTTCAGTTTTTACTTTTTAAAATAACCTTTAATTTGAACCTAATAATGACTGTGGTTTTTAATCCAACAACTTTTTTGGGGTTTAATTTAGTTAATTTTACTACTTTTATTGTATCTCACGTCTATCTTATTGTTGTGAGCTGCCCCGAGCAGTAGTGCACTGGAGGGGCAGGGTATAAATATTTTAAATAAATAAATAAAGCAGTATATAAATATTCATTGTATTCGTGTACAATTGGAATGAGCTAAGGAGACACTAAGGTGTCATTTTTACATGAGCAACAACTCAGGAGTAACTTATGAGTCAAAGGTTGGTATAGCATGTAATGGGACTAATAAGGTACTATATGATTTTCTACTTGTTGACCTCCAAGCAAAAGTCAACCAGGGCTAACGGCTCAGAGATCGTCATAGGTCTAGAAACCTACTAAAACAGAGGTGCTAGAAGATCAGACGGTGGCCACCCTTTATAGAATGGCAAGAGACGAATGGCTATTTGCTGAAAAATCGGGTTACACGACATAACTTAAGGCCAATCTAGTCCAGCATCCTGTTTCCCACAGTGGCCCGCCAGATGCCTCTGAGAAGCCCATGGGCAAGAGATAAAGGCATGCCCTCTCTCCTGTTGTTGCTCCCCTGCAACTGGTATTCAGAGGCTTCCTGACTCTGAGCTTGGAGGAAGCATAGGGCTCACAATCTAGTAGCCATTGATTGGTCCTCTCTTTAAAATTGTCCAAGCCCCTTTAAAAGCCAACCAAGCTGGTGGCCAGCACCACATCCAGTGACAGAGAATTCCATAGATTAATTATGCATGGTGTGAAAAAATATTTCCTTTTGTCAGTCCTAAATTTCCTGGTAATCAGTTTCATGACCCTGGGACCTCACAGAGGGACCAAAACAGCAGATTTAATAAGAGCTCAGAAACTAAACTCCTCTTGGATTGAGCAAACCCTGGGCTCAACCGTGTATGCTACACAAAGGGTTGTCCTAATGGGGTCTTATGAATGCCTTTGAGAAGATGAGATTTTGGGAAATCCATAGCCCAAACAAATGCAACTTCCCCTCTAAGCCTGAGAAAGAAATTTCAGATCACCCAAATGAATACTGGGGATAAGGCACTATGACGCAAGAAGGGAGAAACTGCTGTGCTGGAAATGAAACTCTAGCAGGAAAAGAGATTGGATGCTTCTACAGATCATCTCAGTACTTCTGCTGAGTGAGTAAAACAAGAGTTAAGTAAGCTACTGAAGGGTTAGACTGCAGAAAGCGAGACTGCATATACTGAAACTAATATATTGCTGTTACATTCTTTCTTGAACAGTGTGCTCAATCCTGATCCCATAATCTTTGAAAAGATATAACAGAAAAACAAGAGATTGAGAGAAAAGCAGCAAAAATATTTGAAAGCTGGAGTGGACTTGCACATAAGGACACCATGAAGATATTGGGATTGCTTGGCCTAGTAAGAAGATGAACAAGATCTGGCAGTTATGAATACTCCTTCTCACTTCTATATACAATACCAGAACAAAGGGATGTCAATAAAAATATGAAGCTGCTATAAAACAGGGGTGAGTTTTTTTTGGTACAGGCATTCCATGAATTGCAATAGAACACTGGCAAGCCTTTTTATTTTGTTGTAATTTGTATTTTATTGTGAGCCACCCAGAGATGTAGGCTTGGGGTGGGATATAAATATGGCAAATAAATAAAATAAAATAAAATAAATCAGGACTGATTTCTGGGTGGAAAACGCGGCCCTTAAAGAGACACAACCACTAGCCCATGAGCGCAATTATGCCCAGAATTCAAATGTCAAGTGTGAGCCCTCAAGAAAGAAGAGTGTGTGTCTTTCTGGGTACCAACTTCCCAGCCAGTCTGGAAGATCCAGAAAAGCATTTAGAGCCCTTGGTGGAGGACCATTTTCACAAGTAGGTAGGCAGTAATGGGCCACACCCCATATCCCATCTGCCCAAATGGGCTGCTGTCAACCCCTTGGCTAGAGATGCTCTCCTTTGCCTCTGAGGTCAGCATTTGGAGGGTCAGTTTTGCAGTGCCAGATTTAGCCCCCGGGCCATCGGCTTCTTACCCCTACTTTGGAACTGTCCTGTCTATTTGTTATGACCTCCACCTAGCTTCATTATTGGCTGGGAGAGAGTACTATATAAGCCCTTCTAGGACAAGGCAGCTACAACCTTAGGCACTCTGTCGGTAACTTGCCACTAGAAAGGGAAAAGTTCTTTCTCCTGACCAGCCGGCTTCATTTTACCATGGAGGTACCTCTGTACTTCTATGGGAGTCCACCTCTTAGTAACAGTTGCTGAAGTTAAGTTGATTTGGGTTTGGCCAGTGCTAGGATAGGAAAATGCCAGAGCAGTTCATGTCTGTCACTGTGAAGCAGGCCTGCTCAACTCTTGCTATGCAGCTGTTTTGGAACTGCAGCTCCCATAATCCCCAGCCACAGTGGCCAAAAGCCAGGGATTATGGGAGTTGTAGGCCAACATCTGCAGGAGGGCCAAAATTGAGCAGCCCTGAAAAGGTAGGGTAGAAACAATAAATGACAATAAATAAATAAAACAACAATCTGGCCTATTAATGCAAAGAGGCTTTCGTGGCTGGTGTGGCTAGCTTCCTTGTAGTTCTCTTGCTTTGGTTAAAGACAGTTGCTGAAGCACAGAGTAAATTCCCACCTGATAACTCTTACATCAAGACTTGCTGTGGGTTCAATTCCTGACAGATGACTTACTTTAGCTCCTACCTTTTTGTGTAGGAAGGCGTTTGTAGCAAGCATGAATTGTCCCCATTGCTAAGCAAGGTCCACCCTGGCTGCATATGAATGGGAGACTACATGAACGAGTACCGTAAGATATTCCCCTTAGGGGATGGGGCCGCTCTGGGAAGAGCACCTACCTGTTTGCATGCAGAAGGTTCCCAGTTCCCTCCCTGGCATCTCCAGACAGGACTGAGAGAGATTCCTGCCTGCAACTTTGGAGAAGCCACTGCCAGTCTGTGTGGACAATACTGAGCTAGATGGACCAATGGTCTGACTCGATATATGGCAGCTTCCTATATTCTTATGCATGGAACAGCCCTATATGAGTATTCAAAATATGGAGAAATTAATGAAGAGGCTCTTAATGAAATCCAGTCCAGAGTCCATCTAGCTCCCCATTTTTAGCCATATCATATAACCCACAAAGCCTTCTAAAAAGAGTAAAAGCGCAATATAATCAGTACAAATGAAAACTGAAAAAAGGCTTTAATACAATATAATACACCCATATAATGCCTGTTTAGTATAAGAAAAGAGAAGTCTAAAAACAACTAAATATCTCAAAACTGAAACAAATGATGAAACAATAATTGAAAAGATGAGAGAAATACTGCAGAAGAAACTCATGCAAAGAATATAAGGAAGAATGTGTAGCGCTAAAACCGTGTTTTCGTGCTCTTCAGCAGCCTTTATTCAGCTTGCGACAAATCCCAAAAGATATGACCCTGATCTTGTTCTTTTCTAAAAAGTCAAGAAGGCTCGGACAAAAAAGGAGGATAAGCCCTTTGACCCTCCGGTAATTCAAGCACTGCATGCAAAAAAATTAGAAAAGTTCCTGAAAACAGCCGCGTGTCACTGTGAAATCAAGCAAACGTACTGTGACATGAACTTTCACTGGCAAGCTGAAAGTTGCCAATGAAGACTCATGCCACAATACAATTCTATGGGAGTAGAGCTGGTCTTGTGGTAGCAAGCACCATTTGTCCCCTTTGCTAAGCAGGATCTGCCCTGGTTGCATATGAATGGGAGACAACATGTGTGAGTACTGTGAGTGGAGCCGCTCTGGCAAGAGCCTCTGAATACTTGCATGCAGAAGGTTCCAAGATCCCTCCTGGCATCTCCAAGATAGGGCTGAGAGAGATTCCTGTCTGCAACCTTGGAGAAGCTGCTGCCAGTCTGTGTAGATAATACTGAGCTAGGTTGGCTAATGGTCTGACTCAGTAGAAGGCAGCTTCCTATGTCCCTACATTTGTCAGGCTTGGACCAGTGGGCCTATGAAAACTCATAAAGCTAGGCAGACTCCATGGCAAAATAAAACCACTCTGCCATCAGAATAAACTGAGCAAACTAAGCACATGTGGATTCATTCACTATGCTGCATTACTTGTTTTACGTCCAAGTTTCCATGTGCTGCATCCAGACTAGTGTTCTGCCAGTGTAATGCTGTTGTGCTAGCACAAGGATAAAACGCAGTGGCATTGCACCAAGAAAGACACGCCTGTTCCAGACTAGACATTCTTGCGCTAGCAGAGGTTCTTGCGCTAGGGCAGGGGTGTCCAACTGTGGCCCCTCCAGGATGCCTACAACGTCCATCTTCCCTAGTTCCACTGGTCAGTAACCAAGGATGATGGGAGCTGTAAGTCAAAAACAGCTGGAGGGCCTACTGGACACCCCTCCGCTAGTGAAGGATGGTGACACGCTGCACAACAGGTTGCACAACGCACTGCAGAAGTGGTGCAATCTACTGCTTTTTATTGCTCAATGCCTTGCACAATGCGCTTGCTGCATATGTGTCCCAGAAAAGTTCTTCCACTAGCAGCTGTGAAAAATTGGGCTCATCCCTGCTAACTGGGCATAGAGGCACCTTTTTAACGTGGTGATTCCCTTTATTTAGTAGGGGCAGAGTAACTGGCCCTATCCACCCCCACTGTTGCTGGTGTCTATCTTATGTTTCTTTTTAGATTGTGAGCCCTTGGGGGACAGGGAACCATCTTATTTATTTATTATTTCTCTATGTAAACCACTTTGGAAACTTTTGTTGAAAAGCGGTATATAAATATTTGTTGTTGTAGTTCTCACGATTCAAATCAAGGTAGGAAGAGTAGCCAGCCAGGGTAGGAGAGCCATCTGCACTCCCAATCTGTGGTCATGTGTTTGCAAAGATCAGGGTAGGAGAAGGAAAGAGTGATCATGTGGGAGTTGGGAGTTGGGTAGGATGAGCACAGCCAACCCACATTCCGCACTTCGTCAAGGGTGGACAAAAAGCCATCCTACCCAGCTCCCACAGGATCATTCTCCCCTCCTTGACTTTTGAAAACCCATAACTGACAATTGGAAGTTCGCATGGCCCTCCTACCCCGGCTGGCCACGCCTCCTACCCCCATTTTGATTGTGAGAATGGGCTCATTGTGAAGCACCACAGCTCCATGGACTTCTTAAGTGTGTGCAATTCCTTGTGTTGCAGTAGTGAACCAGGGAATAAAAGAACCAGGGAATAAAAGGAGGTTATCGCTGGTTCTATATCGGGCAGCAGCAATATCAGAAGATGCTGAAAGGCATCATCTCATACTGCTTGGGAGATGGCAATGGTAAACCCCTCCTGTATTCTACCAAAGAAAAACCACAGGGCTCTGTGGGTGCCAGGAGTCGAAATTGACTTGACGGGACACTTCACCTTAATCCAATATCTGGAGACCCAAGATTGAGAACCCCTGCCTTAGACTTGGGAATGTCTCACCAGAGGAGGTCTTTTGCAAAGCAGCAAAGCTGTCCTATTTTAGCTGACCTCTTATTGCTTTTGTGGCTAGTCTAATTTCTTTTTAATTGGAAAACCTTGAAAAGTGAAGTGAAAACATCTATATAATTATTTCTCTAAGACATGCAGCTTGGGAATGCGTGAGGATGCGTCCCGGAACTCTCGCGAGAGTGGTCGTACCACTCGCAAGAATTCCTGACTTTGGGCGGCGGTGGGGAGGCAGCGGTGGGGAGGCAGCGGTGTTGGCGGCGGGCCTGGCCACGGTGGGGAGGTGGTGGTGGGCCTGGCCATGGTGGGCCCTGTGCGGCCGCTGGGGTGAGGAGGCGGCGGTGGCTGGCCTGGCCTGGCCTGGCCTGGCCTGGCCGCTGGGGTGAGGAGGTGGCTGGGCCACCGGGAAGAGGATGCAGTGGCAGGACGGAATGGGCTGGCTTGAAAGCGGACAGAAACCCCAGGCAGCGAGGGGGGAGAAGTGGGCTGGGCAGGTGTCAGAGACACCAGGGGGAAGAGCAAGGGAGAAGGGGCTGAAGAGTCAGCGAGAACTAGGGGCGCAGACGCTCTGCGCCCGGTCAGCTAGTTACATCTAATGCATCAAATCCACAGTCACTGCCATTCATCTGTATCAACAACAACAGACACTATATTAATACAGATTGCTCATTCTATGTCATAAAACTAAAGAATCTTACTTGAATTCAGCATTAAAAAGAAGTAGGAATTAATGTCCATGCCATAATACAAACTCATATACCACACCAAAGTGTGTGTGTATGTATAGTCATTCAATTTTATATGATGCGATTTATGATGGGTTACATTATGCATCATAGTCCTGGTCAATTGCTTTGAACATTGAGGGGAAATGGTCTATAAATGTTTAAAATACTGATATTATTCAATATGGGAAATGTAGCTCAAGACTTACGAGGAAGTTAAAAGAACTTTTTTTCAGTACTGGAAAAGGAATAAAAAGGTGGTCCCTGTGGTTGGATTGAGGTGATACTGAAATATTAAAGCAATGTTTGATGTTAAAATATTGATTTTACTGCATCTGTTTAAGTTAATAAATCAATATTGTGACAGAGTCATATTGAATAATAATAACAAACAACAATAATAAGTAAACTCACATACCGATTCCGTTCATGACAGGTGACTCACTATTAACATCCAAAACACTGGGCAAATCATGTTCTCCTTCATGTTCATTTAAATCCATGTTTGGCTTTTGGGAGCCATTCCCAAAATGTCTCGCATCTTTCTCATAACTGGCATCTCCATTCTGTAGGCCATTGTGAGACTTTTTCAGCGGCATAATCTGTAAACCACTGGGAGTAGTCCGGTAAGAGACCGTTTTAGCAGCTCTGTCTCCTGAGGATGCAGGCTTCGCCGTGTAACCCTTTCTTGGCTTCTGAAAGGAGGGGGCTATGCGCTTCCTTTTATGGGACAAACCCTTGCCCTTCCCAGCGTCAGGTGGTCTGTGTGATATTTTGTCGAGGGATGACCCTCTGCTCTCTCGTAAAAATTTGGGCACGTTGGCTTGTTTCCCATGCTTTGCCCGCTTGTCCCTTGTGATGTGCAGTCCGTTGAATTCATCAATAAATTCCTCACAGTGCAATAGATGATGTTCAGGTTCCCATGTGTCCTCATTGCTTCCGTAGCCTTTCCATCGTATGAGATATTCCCATTTGCCTTTTTTGTTCTTCCTTTTGTCTACAATCCTTTCCACCTAAGTAGAGGAAAGGGGGGAAATGGTAAGTTGCTTTAAGGGAAGATAATTTGGTGGGGGAAATGCACAAGATCAGGGGTGTAGCTATAATTGAGCAGATGGGTTCAAAGAACCCGGGTCCCCCAGCTCCTGAGGCCCCCCCAGCTCCACCCCTCCCTCCTTTCTTCATTATCTCCCTCACTCCAAGGGGCCTCCGGGGAGAGGGGTGAAAACGGGCCCCCTCTCTCCTAGCTACACCCCTGCACAAGATTCAACCTGTGTCCCTTCCAGAGGCTGTTGCTGGCATTTCCCTTGGCTTTATTTTTAGACTCTGCATCCCTTTGGGACAGGGAGACATCTTCTTTGCTATGTAGACCACTCAGATTTTTTTTTTTAAAAAAATGAAAAGTAGTATATAAATATTCTAAATAATAATGGCTTACCTACCCCACTGTGTACCTGGAATACTCTGCACTTTTTGCTGAACCTTAATATGGTTGAGCTAGAAAAGGTGTAAAAAATGGCAACCAAAATGAGCAGGGAGTTGGAGTGACTCTCCTATGGGAAAAGGCCGTTACACTATCTGGGCCTTTTTAGTTTAGAAAGAACGCAAAAGAGCGCTCTTACACGAATATGAAACATTGAACACTTGTGCGTCAGTGTCCCAGATGCACAATTGTTCAAAGTTTCAAATTTGTGTAAGAGCGCCACTGAAAATAATGGTTGTAGCATCCCCTAAGAACAAAGGTGCTGCAATTTTCTGCATTAGCACAAGAGTGCTCTTGTGTAACACCTACAATGTTGTTTCAGATGCCTGGCATGGGTGGTGCCAAAAATGCCCAGGCATTTTATGCTGTAGGATATGTCAGCCAATAATAATAATAATAATAATAATAATAATAATAATAATAATAATAATAATATCTCCATTAATTTGTGCAGGAGAAAAATAGTTCTACAGAAAAGCACACCTGTGTTTTTAGATAATGCACATAATGGAAGAGCAATTCCCTGTTCTCTCACACACAAGAGGGAATGCTTCTATTAATATGGTACTTACCATGTGCAATTTTAGTACTTCTATTAAAACAATTATTTTATAGAGTTATAGAGTCATCAGATAAATGCCGTCTTAGCAGTTGACAGGATTGTGCGATCATTCGATCCAACAGGATCATGTTCTAATTGCGGAAGAAGAGGAACATAGAACACAGAACATAGGAAGCTGACATATACTGAGTCAGACCATTGGTCTATCTCACTCAGTATTGTCTTCACAGACTGGCAGCGGCATCTCCAAGGTTGCAGGCAGGAATCTCTCTCAGCCCTATCTTGGAGATGTTGCCAGGGAGGGAAATTGAAACCTTCTGCTCTTCCCAGAGCAGCTCCATCCCCTGAGGGGAATATCTTCCAGTGCTCACACATCAAGTCTCCCATTCATAGGCAACCTGAGTGGACCATGCTTAGCTAAGGGGACAAGTCATGCTTGCTACCACAAGACCAGTTTTCCTGGTAGAGGAACTTCTACCACCCCATAGCCTTTGGTTATGGGGCATTGGTATTACAAGCATTGACTACAACGTATACTACCCAGTTTGGCTCCTGTTGTCTCTTTACCTACTGTACACTCAAATTAATCTCTAGCTTTGCTATTATAAAGACAGCCATCTTTTCTTAAACTCTCTGCCTTGGAGAGGGCTAGAGTGCAAACATGTCCAGGATTAGACTGGATAGTCCAGGAATTGGGCGTCCTGACCAGGATGTAGGAAAAGTGCCATCCTGGATATAAAATGTCCAGGAATTTGAGCAGGAAGATTGCTTTGATGAATTGTACCCATTTTTCTGGTGCTTTGAGAAAGACCATTTCTAACCCCATAGGGGTCTCAGCCTCATCTGCTTCACAGGACTTTGGGGGAGATAATACACAATCAGTCAGGGCTGTCCTTAAGAGAGCCCAGATGAGGTGCATGGCCTGGGGCAAATTAGCCAATGTGGGGGCATCTTCCAGTTAATTTTGATGGGGCAGTCGCCCTGTTTGCCCTGCTCTAGGGACAGCCCTGCAATCAGCCTATCCTCTGTTTTGCCTTCTGCAATAATGTTGAAGCTGACTGTTGCTGAAGAGCTCTGCTCTGCTACAGTTTTGTTTTCCCCTCAGGTATCGCATACCTTCCAACATTTTGGATACACACACAGGGCAGCTGATAGGACTGGTGTTCTCAACGCCATTTTAATAAAAACGTTTATGACGAAAAAACTGACTGGTTGTTAGAGGTCACTGCAATGTTATTTTATTGAGCTGGTTCATAAAGAACTTGTACATTTCCTTGAATTAGACTGAGACTGAAACACATTGGGAACGGCAGCCCTGATTTATACTGGGTCTTCTACAGTTGCTCTTCCTGTGGGAACAGTGGCAGATTTAAGCAAAGGCAGAGTTGGCACTTACCTACGTCGGCAAAATTTGAGGAGCGGCAAATTTTACTGCTCCTCAAATTTTGCAGCCCCTCTCTGGGGGCAAGGGGGAAACCTTTTTCTCATTAAAAACCACTGCTGTGTGTGGAGGAATACGTTCAGTGGTGACTGCAGGGAGGGCCTTTCTCCACGTGCAGAGAAAGGCCCATAATGGTCTGCAGATGGGGTGTTCAGTCATTTGAGAGGGAGGAGGGGAGATGGAAGGAACTCTCCTTCGCCGCCCATGCAGCAGGATTGCTAAAAGGGGGAACTTTCCCCTAACCTCCCTCCTCGCAGCCACCACTGTGCAGCTTTCATTGACTTTATCCCGCCACACAGAGGGGCAGTTTTTAAGGAGAAAAAGGGGGGTCTTTCTCCATCCACCCCTACCCTTGCTGCAGCGGTGGCAAATCCTTGGCTGCCTACAGGCGGCACATGGCTTCATCCGCCCCTGTGTGGGGGAAAAGTTTCCATTCCGTGTTGTGATCAGGACTATGGAGAAGGAAAGGGTTAAATATCCTCTCTCTCATGGTCCCAATTCATACTGGGGCCTTCCGTGACTGCCATACACACACACAACACACACACACCAGGAGTAAACTTGTCCCTTTCAGTTGCAACAGCCGATTCCCACTGGTTTAAAAATGAAGAAATCAATGCTAGGAAATATTTCACAGGAAGACGTGATCAACAATTCAACATATACATCGACAGTTGCAGTCTGTGAAACAGCAGGCTGTACCTTATGTCGTACATTAGTGTTCAGGTGCTTGCAGGGATATGCACTAGAAAGAAGATAGGTCCACACCAGTGTTCCCTAAGGCATTCACACGTGTGTACTCACAAGTTTTTTTGATGTCCGCTCAGTTAATTTTAGATCCCACTCAGGTTGAATTAGGAAAGCCCCATTCTGAATGCACATGCACACACACTGCCTTGATACTGCCACCCAGAACAAAATCATTCCACACACAAATGAAAAAAATTAGAAAGAACACTGGTCCACACTTCACTCAGTCATTTAAATTCTTGAATAACAAGCTACCTGGGGAAGGAGCAAAAGCTTGAAGAATAATAGCAACTCACACTAGCAAACGTTTTAAGGATCCCCAAAAGAAAAACCTAGGGACAGTAATTTACCAGGGACAATGACCAGAAAACAGAGACGGTCCCTGGTAATCAGAGAACTGTAGAATGTATGATATTGTATTCTTGCTTAGAGTTTAATTTGTCAATAGGATGCTATAGATCATTTGCTTGTGCAAAAGAGAAGGTTCTTTTCTGGCCAGTTTCGTATTGCAACGGTGACCCCATTTCCAGAGGCCTGTTTTGGACCATAAAAATGATTCTGTCGGAACATATGACTCTGAAGTCTCAGTATGGCTGAATCTAATCTTAGAAACTCTACCGTGGAAGCTCTCTGGGCAATATGTGGCAAAAGAGCAAAACAAAGAAATATTCAAAGAATATTTCTAAAATAAGACAACACTGCCATCCAGCTAAGCAGCCATTTCTACGACAAAAAGCGAAAGTCCATATCTAGCGGCGTACCCTGAATGGATCACATTCTTTGCTGCCTCAAAGGCTGCATTATGTGCCAATATGTGTCTGACAAATTCATTGGGAAGAAGGAAATGGGGCAGGGGCTTCTCTTCACCTCCCTTCTAGCAAGCGAAACGTTACAGTTGCTATCAGATACAAAAGAACCGAGATCTTATTATTGCCCAAATCAAATCTGATAGGTAAGCAAATCTCCTAACAAACTAGTCTTTCAATTATTACAGCTCGTATTATAGCAGGTGTGGCCATCCAGAGGCATTTCAGCTGTTGGTGGATTACAAATTGCATCATCATGCAGGGAGGAGAGCTGGTCTTGGGTAGCAAGCATGAACTTGCTAAGTAGGGTCCATCCTGGTTTGCATTTGAATGGGAGACTACATGTGTGAGCGCTGTAAGATATTCCCCTCAGGAGATGGAGCCACTCTGGGAAGAGCAGAAGGTTCCACGTTCCCTCCCTGGCTTCTCTAAGATAGGGCTGAGAGAGATTCCTGCCTGCAACCTTGGAGAAGTTGCTGCCTGTCTGTATAGACAATACAGAGCTAGATAGACCAATGGTCTGACTCGGTATAAGGCAGCTTCCTATGGTTTGATGATCCTAACAGCACACCACAGTGACTGTCTTAATGCATGCACAACAGAATGACTTGTCTTTTTAGGATTCCACGTTTTAAATGAAATGAACCATACACGATCACCTCCTGCCACGCTGGTCACAGTTTTTAGGTGGCCTCAACTGCTGTTTATCTCTGATGCCAAAACCTGGAGGCCATCACAGCAATGGCGCCTAGGAAGAGTAGAACTCTGAATGCATGGGATTTGCTGTCTCTGAGATGGCAACTCAGCTAGAACACTCAGTCTATGCAGATTTATGCACAAGGGTTGGCAAGATGAAAAGCCCACTTGAATGAGCTCCCAAGCCACTAACGTTGAGGTCCAACAGAAATTAATAGTACTTTCTATGTACAAAATGTCATCAAGAGCTCAGCCTCATCCTTTATTTCACTTATGGGCATCCCCTAATTATCTTCAAAGAGACCATTTTTACTTCCCTCATTCCAACTTTAAAATTATCTGAATATTTTACTACTTCCACCATCTGGTTGCTCAAAAGAGAGGAAAACCATTTTTTACTCTCAAAATACAATTCACGGGAGTTCCTGTTAATAAGGACAAAAAATATTATCTGACTCTTAGACATTAATCAAAAGTTAATTAATCATATTTTCTTAATGATTAATTTTTCTAATGATTAATTAATCATATTTTTCTTTCGGGAAGGGAGAAACCAGTCATTTAGTTTTCCATTTCCCCATCCATTCTCTCTTCAATTGGAACTGACAGATACAAACCAAACCACTATTATATTCCAAATTTTTGTTCATTTAGATTGGTGAATACATACAATTTTATTTCAACTCTGCTGGAGCAAAAGCAGTCTTTAAGTAATACAAAAAATATATTTTTGTCCCAAATGTGGCATTTCTAAGCTTGTAAATGTGGCTGACACAGCTTATAATATGGGAAGAAGCCATTTTTAATTTCAGTGAAGGCCTCCAAGAAATCCAGCCATAGTGTTGGAATGATGTGGTAGATACCCTGTTTCAGCCTTAGATTCAGCCATGAGAAGTACATTATTGCCCACTATTCTTGAGGTAACATCTGGGCCTCTTTGGGAGGTAGGGATGTTCTTTTCCCATACTGGAAAGCCCCATGTCCTAAGGATCTTTCTAAGAAGATCAACTCTACAAAGCCCTCTCCTCTTTCTGTCTTTTGTTAACTCAGATTGAACACTGTCATGGCCCCAGTTCTAGGACCTCAGCACCAGGAAGGGGCAGATGATTCAGAGGATGAAACTGAGCATGAAGACCCTATAATCGGTATTCCCTGTAACAGAGATCCCCACATATTGTTGACTACAACTCCCATCATCCCCAGGCACAGACCATTGCAGATGGGGATGATGGAGCCAGCTCCAGAATGAGTCTGATTGATTACTTTATCACCTCAGGGAACCTGCTCCCTCTGGTGGAGAGATTTGAGGTTACCCCCAAATTTGACAGTGATCATCTCCCCATTTCGCTCCTTCTAAAGCCTTTCATTCATCAGTCCCACATAGAGAACCATTATAATCCCACCAAATCCTTTGCGGGAGGAGCATATTGCTGTGCTAAATGGTCTCCACAACTGGATCAAGCGCTAAGTGAGCTACTTGCCTCTGACCACCTGCAGTGTATTCAATCACCCCTACTAATTAACAACCCTACTTGTGGGACTTTGGAGTCCTACAGTGCCCTGGTCCAGGTATTACAGCAGCTCCTCTCTCGTAAGAACTGCGAGCCACATGCTCAGCGTCAACAGGCCTCCAAGCACTGGTTTGATAAGGAATGCGTTAACACCAAAAAATCCCTTGCCAATACCTATCAAATCTATAAATCTAGTTCTGGACTGTGGGCCGTGCAGAATCTCCTTCGGCAGAAAAGACAGTACAAACTTCTTCTGGCTGATAAGAAAAGAGATGCCATGAAAGATGCCTGGATGGGACTCATTCAGGGTGTTAGATCCAAAGATTCTGCCGTGTTCTGGCGTCTTACAAAGCACTCTCCCAGTTATGGTCCAAATCACTTGGATTGTCATATTCACCCAGGGATCTGGGAGAAATACTTTCACGACCTATCCAAAGACCCTGCTGCTGTTTGCAGAAGCTCCACCTGTGCCACTGAGGATATTCCAGTATGGGCTCCGGTGTCAACTTCAGAGATTCACAGTCTAGTCGCCCAATTAAGACCGGGGAACGCTCCAGGTGAGGACCTTATTCCACCGGAAGCAGTTAAAAATAATCTGGACTGGTGGGTCCCTATCCTGGCATCACTCTTCATCTATATTTTATTTACTTACTTACTTATTTAACATATTTTTATTCCACCCAAAACGTATGTCTCTGGGCGGTTTACAAGTGGCCAAATTCCACTGGCCAAATTCCCAATGACTGGGGGTTAGTGATCATTGTCCCTATATTTAAAAAGGGAGGGAAGGATGACCCCGGAAGGTTGAATCAACTGGCAGGTACCAGCAGATTCGGGATGGCCCGCAGATACACTGGTGTTCAAAATATCTTAAATTAAAAAAATCTAAGGGGGGAAAAAAACCCCAGCAATCCCCAACCCAAACAGCCCCCATGTTAATCTTTGGGATGGAATGTTTGTGGGCTCAGTGTGTAGTTTAACAGTTAAGCAGGTGGGTGGAGCTAAAGGAATGTGAAGAGAGGGGAAGGAAGATGTGAACAAATAGAGCAGCCAGTTTCTCAGCTTGAAGAATACGATCTTAAGACAGTCTTAACTCCTTCTGCTTCAGTGGGGGAAAGGTATGTAAAACTCTTTTGTTTTCTCTCCAGTCATTTCACACCTTTATATTTTTTAAGGGATGAGGTTTGACACATTTAGGATCTTTTTGTGGGAGGGTTATCCACCCCAAAATGACACAAGAACAACTGCATGTGCGTGAACTCGCCTGAGGAATGGTGAGGGAAGTTGCACACTGAATCTCTTAATCTGCTGATCAACGTTATGTGTACATGTGCACACACCATTGCACAACATTTAGCGTTAAACATAACCTACCCCATATACTGCAGCATTTTGTTGTGACTACATACTTGCTTTTTATTTAATTTGATGGATTTATTGTTCTTTGTTTCAATTCTGTTAGCTGCCCCAGGGTTCCCCCTTTTGGGAGGTAATAACCAAATAAATATAATGAAAATGTGATGATTCCCATCACAAACAACTTCAGTTAATTCTTCCTAAGAATTGGCTTCACCATGTTGGAATTCCATGCATGTCCATCAAATACTACTCATCCTCTTCAGTGGGACAGCTGCTTTCCCTTATTGGAAAAACATGTGATACTCTAACAGTTTTTAACAATTCATAGTGTAAGCTCATGTGCAAAACACACATAATGTGAGACTCAAAACAGAAACCCAGTAGGCTCCTATTAATGCCGAGTGTAAAGTTAAAGTTGTGCCATCGAGTCGGTGTCGACTCCTGGCGCCCACAGAGCCCTGTGGTTGTCTTTGGTAGAATACAGAAGGGGTTGACCATTGCCATCTCCCACAGAGTTTGAGTCAGATGATGCCTTTCAGCACCTTCCTATATCACTGCTGCCCGATATAGGTGTGTCCCATAGTATGGGAAACATACCAGCAGGGATTCGAACCAGCAACCTCTTGCTCCCTAGGCAAGTTACTTCCCCGCTGTGCCATTAATGCCAAGTGTATGAGACTGAAAATGCTCACACCTGTCTTCCAGTGCAAACAGTTGCTTAAGGAAAAAGAAATGCTCACAGGGAACCATTTTGGAAGAATTAATATTCTCCTACTTATTTACTCTGCCCACCTTATAGGACTAAGGCAATTTAATTTATTAATGAAGCTTAAACTTGCAAATCTCTTTTAGAACCCTTGTAGAAAGAGAGCAACTAGGGCTCAGGAGGCGAACATTTTATTTAACGTGGCATTGAATGTAATGTGTTTCTTCTGGCATCTTCCAGAGGAGTACTCTCGATCACGGAAACACAGGTAAACAATTCCCAGCTGGTAGGAATTTGCATCTCACTGCATCTCTGCTAATATGCATCCCCTGAGTCATTTAAAAGTACCCAAGTATATTTGCTCACTGACTAATGCAGAAGTTGTGCTAATGGAATACATCAGGCTGCCATATGGGACAGGTCTCCTGTAACTTTAAGAGATGTATAGAAGAGGGAATTTCAGCAGATGCTACTTTTCTTTCTCCTGCACGACAAGCTGCATCTGCTGCAACTCCTTCTTCTGTGCATCTCTTAGAGATACAGGGAAGAGAGCTGGTCTTGTGGTAGCAAGCATGGATGGTCCCCTTTGCTAAGCAAAGTCATCTGCCTTTAGGGTTGCCATTTTCTGGCTTTCCAAATCTGGGTGCCTAATGTGCCTGTTATGTAAATTGGCTTGAAAATAATTTTTGAGCAGAATTTTTGAAAATAATTTTTGAGCAGTGACTGCACGTTTTGCTCCATAACTCCGCTTCCCCAAGGGCTAGAACTTAGCTTTTTCTTCTTCTTTTTTTAAAAAATGAAAGCTGAAATCCAGGTGAATCTGGATGGGCTAAGCAACTGGGTGAGATGCTTAAAATCCGAGTGAAACCTGAAATTCCGGGGGGCATGGCAACTTTATCTGCCTTGGTTTGCATTTGGATGGGAAACTACATGTGAGTGCTGTAAGTATTTCCCTCTGGGGATGAGGCCATAGCTCACTGGAAGAGCATCTGCTTAGCATGCAAAAGGAAGGGCTGGGAGACGCCTGAAACCTTGGAGAAGCCGCTGCCAGCCTGTGTAGACAATACTGAGCTTGATGGACCGATGGTCTGACTCAGTATGTGGCAGCTTCCTATTTTCCTATGAGACCTGTCCTCTTTTCCATATGCCCTTGGAAGGAAGGAGGACATCTTGACTATACCCAATAGCCAATGTAATGTCAGCCTAACACCCTCGCTAGTGAAATGTCTGCTGTTGAGCCAACTCTCATTATCCTCAGCTACAGTTTATTGTGGCTGGGGATGATGGGAGTTGTAGTTTAGCAACATCCGGAGGACCACAGGTTGGAAACTCCCTGCTCTAGACTGTTCCACTATTATTTACATGGATATAGTTCACTATAGAAAACCTGGATAGAAATATATACAATAATAACAGGAAAAATAATAAAAGGAGCCCAAATTTGTTAGACTTCCCAACTCCTAGCACTTCAGGATAGATCAGAGTGGCAATTAGATTTCTCTGTACCAGGTGGCAATCATTTTAAAAGGAAAACAGTGCAGAGTATGTACAACAAATCGTCGTCTGAGGACTGCTGTATTAATCACATGAAACAGCAGAATGTGACTTATCTCCTACCTTTCCTCATGTGAACCTAGGTGTAGAACACGTTAGGAACATAGGAAGCTGCCATATACTGAGTCAGACCATTGGTCCATCTCGCTCAGTATTGTCTTCACAGACTGGCAGCGGCTTCTCCAAGGTTGCAGCCAGGCATCTTTGCCAGCCCTACCTGGAGAGATGCTGCCAGGGAGGGAACTTGGAACCTAGATGCTCTTTTCAGAGCGGCTCCATCCTCTGAGGGGAATATCTTCCAGTGCTCACACTTCTAGTCTCCCATTCAAATGCAACCAGGGCAGACCCTGCTTAGCTAAGGGGACCAGTCATGCTTGCTACCACCAGACCAGCCTCTCCTCTCCTACTAGCAGTTGCCTGCTGCTAGACCAAACCGCTTTTGATTTAGCAGTGGACTGACTAAAGATTTGCCTTTTCCAACCATTTCTTCAGTTATCTGTGACTTTGCAACAAAGTGAAATCATTACAGCAGCAGATCTCTTTCTCAGGAACTGGGATGAGGAAGCTGCTGAGACGGAATTTCCCACCGACTGCTCTGAAACAAACCTACCTCCTTGATCTGATGCAGCCACAACACACCGCCCTTCGGGTCCTGTTATAAACCTCCACTCTTCTCTTTCACTGTCTCAAAGGGAGATAGTCTGAAAGCTCTAAGGCGGGCTGGTTCTAGGATCTTACATAGGATGTCAACCAAAGGCATAGGCACATGACCACTAATGACAGCCATTTGGAAAGCTTGTGCATATCAGGGAAAGACAGTCATGAACAGCCACATCGGATAGGACTTAGCTTTGAGCGTGCAAACATCAAGGAATATCCTGTGCATGCAGAAAGATGAATCCTTGTGCATGACACATGACCAGCTTCCCACAGGCCACAAGCTGACACACCCAGGCTTTCAAGAAGCATCCTCTGGGATGGGAAATAGTAGGAAAATAAGTCTTGTGTACTGGTTCTCAGGTCCAAAGCACATGATACCGTGATGGCATGAGAGCTGCTTCTCTGGGTCTTCTTCTCATGCTACTGTATAGATGGAAGAACCACATGGGTGAAGGCGTATGACCCAGTTTCTTTCAACACCAGTATAACTCTCCTGGGGGTCAGCTGATGTCTGTGTGGGCAGGAATCATATAATGTCCCCTGCCAGAATGGTTCATCTATCTAAACATTATGCAGATCATGTGGGAATGAGATATCTGGAACAGTGACTCATGCAGTAGAGGGGTGCATGGAACCGTTTTTGGCAGTTTGATTCGAATCGGAACCAAATTTGAGCCGAACCGCCGGTTTGTGAAAAGGTTCGGTCAAACCAGCCGGTGGCCTGTTCTGTTCAATTGAACCGGGGTGAACTGGTTCAAACCAGTTAGAGGGGTATGCTTGTAAAGGTGAATCCTGTGAGCAAGCAAAGGGGAATCCTGCCTTTGAAAGGTTTATAAGGGTGGCTGGGGGTGGGACACCTTACTGCCTGTCGCTCCTCTAAATCCCTACACGTCCCCCCACCCAGCAGCGCAACCCGCATGGCAGTGGCATTTGCATGACCTCTGTGCATACATGGAGGCCAGAACTGTGCCATGTGGGCCACACTGCTTGGGAAAGCACCAGGTTTAGAGGAATCAGCGGCGGCAGTTAAGTGCCCTCTTGCTGCCCCCACTCCCCTTATTTTTTAAAGTCAAGGTTGTCCTTTGAAACATCCCTCAAACCATTGAACAGGGTCGAACTGGTCCATAATGGACCGGGCCAGGTTTGGTTTGAACTTGGGCTGGCCACCTCTTTTTGAAGTTGGGTTGGTTCAAGTTCAAACTGCTCGAATTGGGCTGGTTTGAATCAAAGCTGGTTTTATTTGAACTGGTTCTGCACACCTCCATAAGGGCAGATGCTGGCCTACAGCTCCCATAATCCCTGGTTACTGGCCATTGTATTGGGGACTATGGGAGTTGTAGTCCAAAAACAGCTGGAGGGCTGAAGTTGAGCAGCCCTGATCTGTATATTAAGGGGGGGGGGAGCAACTGGCCCTATCCAAGCCCTGTACAGCATCCTTCCAGTGGCTGTTGCTGGTGTCTACCTTATGTTTCTTTTTATACTGTGAGTCCTTTAGGGACAGGTAAACTTCTCATTGATTAACTGATTGATTGATTGATTCATTCTCTATGTAAAACACTTTGAGAGCTTTTGCTGAAAAGCGATATATAAATATTCCTAGTAGTAATAGTAGCAGTCTGCACCATAACCTCCATCGTATCCGCTGCTGCCCATTTTAATACATGCACGTTCATCAGTTTCTTCTCCTGTTGATTTCCGAACAAGCTGCCCCTAAGCCTCAATTCAACTCTTTGCTGAATGATATGGGTCTTCCTACCCACTGCATATCTGCCTGCACACATCACTGCTTCTTTCTGACAGGGCGTGTGTTTTGCTGATAAGCACATTGGGGAAGAATCTCCAGGGAGCAATAATGATAAAGAATTTCACTTGTGATGACATTCCAAAAAGGCTGAAGAAACTGAGTGCATCAGGTTAGAGGAAAGGTTAAGAGTTACGATAGTGGTATTTAAAACAATGGAAAGAGAGACGTAAAACACAGCTGGAGATGCAAGAGGTCTCGGAGGTAAGCTAGGACACAAGTAGGTCATCAAGCAGGTCTACAGGGATGGGCAGTCTCCAAGCTCAATTTGTGTTTCAAAGGGCCCTCACAGCGGCGAGAAAAGCTCAGTACTAGTACAGTGGGAAATGGTCCTCACATTTAAGGGTGGGGGTTTTTTTGGGGGGGGGGCAAAGTGGCCTTTACTTGAAAAACAGTGAAAATCATGGCTCTAAAGGGAGCTGTTAGACCAGCAAGGAGCTGGTGATGACTTTATAGCCTACAGGGACCCTATCCCTTCCTGAACTTCAGAACTATAGAATCAGAAAAGAGCTGGCTATGACTGAAGGCTTTTATAGCTTGCAGGGATCCCACCCCTTCCTGAACTTCTAGGGCAACCCAAGGAGAGAGCCAAGCTGGTTTCCCTCTTCTTCTGAGGATACCCATCAGGAGAGGGGCCTCACACATCCAGGTATGAATTCCACCCTCTGAGCCAGAGCTTGGCCTGGCCTCTCCTCTTGGGGCCCAGGAAGTGATAGAAGGGGCTCTAGGGAAGGGACTGGAACCCCACCATGGGACACCAAGTCCTCAGTGCTGAGGGAGTGGCTAGCTCCAGGTCTGAGGGTTCCGGGGGGCTGTTGTCAGGGGCGGGTACCCAGACTGTGAGGGAATATCTCTCTTCCTCAGAATTGTTCTCCTCTGGGTTGGTGTCTGAGTGAACCGCAATAGTACAGCATAATTATGGATTCTATGCATTTTGTATGTTAGCAGAAGAAACTGATTTCAGACTGGACTTTGAAACATATTATCGCACCAGGTGTTTGGGTAGAAAATATGTGAAAGAACTTTGGGCGGGGGGAGAACAGAGATTTAAATACAGGGGTTTTTTGGGTGATGGGAAATATCTGGTGATTTTTAGCAGAAGAGTTCAGAACAGAAATGAAAGAAAACTGTGTGAAGTTGAGAAGGAACAGAAAGAGAGAGATCCATTCATCCTACCTGACACATTCTAAAATAGGAGTTGCAACACCCACCTCTGGCCATCTTGCTATGGAGGTGCTGAGGTTGTACGTAAGAACACAGGTAAACTAGCATTGTGGTGCAAATAACAACAATCTTAGGTTCTATTCACAGAGTTCCTGGTTAAAGACCACTAACATTTTAGCAGAAAAAGTTGGCCAGAGAATTTTCTTCTGTAGAGATTGGGCAATCATTACTTCAGGAAGATGTAAGGCTAAGAGAGCCCCCAATTTCATCACAATTATAACTTTAATGGGACCAGATTCAACATAAGAGCTGCTTTTGTGGGTCGGCATCTTTACCGATGCAAGCCCCTGCAAGATGCCATAAGGACTTCACAAGCTGAATAGGATGATGGTCTCCATCCCACATAAGCTGACTTTAGCATGTGATATTCAGGGGTATCCTGCCTCTGTACAACAAAGTTGTATTTCTGAATTTCATGCTTAGCAACTAGTGGGCAATTCCAAGAGCAATGGAATCAGGCGTGTTGCCACTTTTTCAATGACTAGTCATAAGCAAATTTTCAAATTAATGCTGTATGTACCCACTGGCAAGATAATGAAATCAGTGTCGGTAACGGAATCAGAAAACGATGTCCAAAAATTCTGATGTTCTCTTGCCAGTAGGCATATATAATAGCAACTTGAAGCTTATGGCTACAATCACTGAAAAAGTGGTAACATTCCAAGGATTCCGTTATCCTTGGAATAGCCCTAGTGACAGATATATCCTCTACAAATCTGTCCAATCCTTTAAAAATGCCACCTATGCTAGCTGGCATCACGAAAACTTATGGCAATTCATGCTCTACATTAATTATGCATTCTGCTTGCTTGTTCAGCACCTGTTGTGTTGGATGACCTTGAGTCCTTCTGCACAATTTTGCCCTCTTTATTCTCTGTATACTCCTATTTATTTATTTATTTATTTATTTATTTATTTATTTAATTCAATTTCTATACTGCCCTTCCAAAAAAATGGCTCAGGGCGGTTTACACAGAGAAATATCAAATCAATAAGATGGCTCCCAAAGGGCTCACAATCTAAAAATAAACACAAGATAGACACCAGCAACAGTAACTGGAGGTACTATGCCGGGGGTGGATAGGGCCAGTTGCTCTCCCGCTACTAAATAAAGAGAATCACTTTGTTAAAAGGTGCCTCTTTGCACCCAGAGGCGTATCTAGGGAAAATAGCGCCTAGGGCAAACACTGAAATTGCGCCCCCTGTCCAAGCATCTGACACCCATCTTTGAGATAACTTTACCATAATATCAGCTGAAAAATACAAGTCAGGCTCGTTAATCTTTTAATATTTCAAAAACTATTTTAGCAGTGGACTTAGCCAGACCAAAAAATGCTGGAAAACTACAAATTTCAGTATGCTGGGGCTCATGAAATACCAAAATACTATGTGGAGGTGTACTTGGAAAACTAAACAGAAGTGCCTGTCTAATTCTCTACTATGCATCTACTAGCATCACTATTACATATGTTTTAAAAATAAATGGAGAATTTGACTTTTCCAAGATACTCTGAAAATAATTAAAGGATATGCAGAGTAAACTGTGTCACTGCTTGGAATATATTCTAGTCTTTCAGAAAGACAGTTAAAATGAGAGAAAGAGAGCAAGAAACTCCCAGTGGGCCTTAATATTAAGGATTTCCCACTGATTCAAAGACAAATTCACCATTAATAGCCATATTAGCAAGACATCACATTTAACTCACATATCACAAGAAGCAAAGTAAGAGCAAATGAATACAATCCTAGCTCATCAGCATCAGCTCAGTATTCACAAGCCCTGATTCTCTGTACATAGTGCCAATCTGAATATGTGTACATTGACTTATATTATATATTATTTTTTTTACCTGTAGCCCCTTCAGGGGGCTTCCTAAAGCCTGGGGGGTTTGCAAAGGTTCCTCCCCCCCCCCACTGGCCTCTAGGGCCTCGCAGGGACCATTTGAGCATGTGCAGTGGCCATTTTTTTAAATCTTTTTTAAAAAATGACCACTGAAAACAAAATGGCCACCGCGCATGCTCAAATGGCCTCTGCAAGGCCTGGCATGACCTAGGGCCTCACAGAGGCCATTTGAGCATGCACGGTGGCCATTTTGTTTTTGGCAGCCATTTTTTTTAAAATTAATTTTACAAAATGGCACCCCCCCCTTCAAGTGGCGCCCAGGGCACGTGCCCTGTCTGCCCTACCCCTAGATACGCCCCTGTTTGCACCTGAGATGGATGTCATGTCTAACTAACTGGGCCTATATTATTATTTATTTTATTATTTATTACATTTCTAAACCACCCCATCTAGAGGCTCTTGGCAGTGTGCACTCATAGTTTGTAGTCACCCATCCGCTCCCAAGTGCAAATGAGCCCACCGGGGCCGAAAATACTCTAATCACAGAATATGACCTCCCCAGCCACTTAGGCATCGGTCCAGATTCAAAATTTTCAATGGTAAGATAACAAAATTTCAAAGCTTATCTAGATAAATAATAAGCTGGGCTTGCTTTCACATAGACCTCTGTAACCTCAAAAACATAGTTAGTTTGTGCCATTCATATAATCCTCCCTTCCAGCTCCATGTGCCCCTCACAACTGATGAGGTAGACTAGCCCAACGAGGGCAGGATAGCCCTCATGAGGGCAAAACCCACCCACCCCCACTCGTGCTCAAGGCCAGTCAGAGCAAACGGGGGATATTCCCTCATGCTTCCCTCAAAAAGGTGTAGCCAGTCAAAGCCAAAGTCTAACCATGAGGGCAGAAGGGGTGGGTGCATCCATAGGAACATAGGAAGCTGCCATATACTGAGTCAGACCATGGGTCCATCTCACTCAGTATTGTCTTCACAGACTGGCAGTGGCTTCTCCAAGGTTGCAGGCAGGAATCTTTCTCAGCCCTATCTTGGAGAAGCCAGGGAGGGAACTGGGAACCTTCTGCTCTTCCCAAAGCGGCTCCATCCCCTGAGGGGAATATCTTCCAGTGCTCACACTTCTAGTCTCCCTTTCATATGCAACCAGGGCAGACCCTGCTAAGCTAAGGGGACAAGTCAGGCTTCCTACCACAAGACCAGCTCTCCTCTCCAAGATCTCTGAATTTGCCTCGGAAAAGAATGGCCACCAAACACATGACCAGAACTCATAAACCCCTTTCCTGTCTCTCATGAAATTCCGTGATAGGAGAGACTCACAATAATCCTGCCCGTTCATTGGCTCAATGCAAATTACATACACACCTTGGCCACATCCACAGTGGGAAGGAACAATTTTTCAGGGATTTAATGTTTTGTCGGTTAAGGAAAATGAATTGAGGTTACTGTCTACCTTAGAGATTATTTTCATAGGAACACATAAAGCTGCCATATACTGAGTCAGACCATAGGTCCATCTAGCTCAGTATTGTCTACACAGACTGGCAGCGGCTTCTCCCAGGTTGCAGGCAGGAATCTCTCTCAGCCCTATCTCGGAGATGCTGCCAGGGAGGGAACTGGGAACCTTGATGCTCTTCCCAGAGAGGCTCCATCCCCTAAGGGGAATATCTTACAGTGCTCACCCTTCTAGTCTCCCATTCATATGCAACCAGGGTGGACCCTGCTTAGCTAAGGGGACAAGTCATGCTTGTCTAAGGGGACAAGTCATGCGGTCCACAAGACCGTCTCACCTCTTCACATATGGTGACTTCAATAATATACATGTAAGCAAGTAACATGCTGTGTGCGGAATGTTTCATGGCTCACAAAAGACAGACAATGATTCACAAGTTCCCAGAGTGCCACACATTCACTGATTTTGAAATGTGTTTTTAAAAAGTCACTCTTTCAATCTCAAGTGATTCACTGTTAACTCATCCTCTGACTTCAGCATAATAGCCATTACTAAATTATGTCCCTTGAAAGTCTCTGCAGGTACACGACTAGATGCATATTTAAACATTCTGCAAGTACAAAATGATACATCTGCTAGTGCAGGCACTAGCACTGTAAGTAGATTTGTGTTGAATTGTAAGAAGATTTGTGTTTAATACATTCTGGACAGATATGGATATTTGTGCCAGGTAATTGTCGTTATATTTCCAACCCACTTTATTGAGTGGCGACAGTGTTGGATACCTGATGGTCATCTTTCTGAACATGATTACGTGATATCATCTCTAAATGTGTAACAATATGACATCATTTCTAGAAGAAAGGTTTTCCTAAGGTACAGAATTTTTGAACTTCTGCAGTACAGTCTATGTTGTCTGTATCACAGATAGAAGATCATAGCTACAGATCAAAGGACCTCCTCCATATGAAGTCCTCTTCTTGTCTGGAGGTTTCTACCATGAGACAACCTTTTCCAAGGTTATCCACTAAGAACACAAGAACAGCCCTGCTGGATCAGGCTCAAGGCCCATCTAGTCCAGCATCTTGTTTCACACAGTGGCCCACCAGATGCCTCCAAGAAGCCCACAGGCAAGGGGTGAGGGTTTGCTCCCTCTCCTGCCATTGCTCCAACTTGTATTTAGTGGCATCATGCCTTTGAGGCTGGAGGTGGCCTATAGCCACCAGAGTAGTAGCCATTGATAGACCTGTCCTCCATGACTTTGTCTAAGCCCCCTTTACAGCCATCCAAGCTAGTGGTCATCACCACATCCTGTGGCAGAGAATTCCATAAGTTAATTATGTGCTGTGTGAAAAAGGACTTCCTCTTGTCAAACCGGAAATGACTTGCCTAGTGAGCCAGAGGTTGCCAGTCCGAATCCCGCTGGTATATTTCCCAGACTATAGAAAACACCTAGATCGGGCAGCAGCGATATAGGAAGATGCTGAAAGGCATCATCTCAAACTGTGTGGGAGATGGCAAGAGTAAACCCTTCCTGTATTCTACCAAAGACAAACACAGAGCTCTGTGGACGCCAGGAGTCGACACCAACTCGATGGCACACTGACCATGATTACATGGTCATGTAGTTACCAAGACCTTCAAGTTATGTGTTGCATTGATGTTGACTACTCTGAAGTATCAGGGAATGAGCGACTAGCTGAACACTTGAGAGTGAAAGGGCGAGCAGTTCTTTTTAAAAAATACATTTCAAAAGCAGCAGATGAGTGGGTATCTGGGAGCTTGTGAATCATTTCTACTGTCCTTGGTAATTTAAGGAATGTTTTGCGTTTGGCATGGTATTTCCTTATGTGCATATTCTTAAAGTCACTGTATATGTGGGACTACGACTAAATATAAAGAAAACTAAAATATTGACAAAGGGTACAGGAACCAGCCTCAGAATTGATAATGAAGACTTGAAGTGGTGGATAGCTTCTGCCTTTTAGGATCGACCAACAGTAAAGAATCCAGAAGTCAAGAAATACGCTGCAAACTAGCACTTGCAATGAAGGCCTTGGAAAAGATATTTAGATGCCGTGATGTGTCTATACCAACAAAGATTATTATCGTCTGGACAATGACTTTTCCCATGATACTCTGTGGTTGTGAAAGCTGGACTTTGAAGAAGCAAGATAGAAAAAGTATTGATGCTTTTGAGCTTTGGTGCTGGAGAAGACTTTTGAGGATACCATGGACAGCCAGGAAAACAAACAAATGGATCATAGAACAAATCAATCCAGAATTTCCACTTGTGGCACAAATGACCAGGCTCAAACTGTCATACTTCGGACACGTTATGCAAAAACCCAGCTCCCTTGACAAGTCCATAATGCTGGGAAAAGTTGAAGGAAAGAGAAGAAGAGACTGACCAGCACCAAGGTCTCAATTATGACAGCAATGGATACACCACTGAGAGACCTTAAAGACAGATCATCCTGGAGAGAATCTATCTATGTGGTCGCTAAGAGTCGACACCAACTTAATCAATCAATCAATCAATCAATCAATCAATCAATCAATATGTAAGCTATAATGGAAGCAGGCTTGAACCCCATAGTCATTTTCTTTACCCCACAAAACAAAAAAGATGCCCAATTCCTGAAAATAAATAAATAGCAAAAGTGAAGCTGGTATACATGTTGGCTCCAATAAGGTGCAGACTAATGCAGTATTCCAATTTATGAAATGTATTATACAGAGGTGATATGTGTTTTTAAGTAATCTCCATGGTTTGATGTAAATTGTACCATATGGTTTTTCACAAGATGAATTAATTAGATTGGGTTTTGAGCAAGCCAGCAGAACTATCAGGCAGCATATTCTCGATATGGATTTACAAGTAGATTACCAAGTGGCATATATATCGGGAATCAAAGTGTTGAATCCAAACCTGCAGAGTATCTGGGCAGCATTTTAGTTCCAAAAACCAGACGTGCTTTAACACTTGCTTGCGTAAATACCCTCCCTACAGCTATTTTGGATAGGAAGTTTAAGGGTATACCACATGCATCTAGATTATGTCCTTGTGGCTCTGGTACTGTTGAAAGTACCACACATATAATCTTGTATTATGATTATTACAGGAATATTAGGCTCCAATTAATTGCCCCAATTCTCAATAACTTTCCGGACCACACAGAAGATTTTTATTTAATTTTTTTGCTTTCTAATTTTTATTTGAAGATACTGCATACTGTGGCCCGGTACTGTTACATTGTATGTAAAATGCATACTGAATCGCTGGGATTTTAGATTTTAAATGAAGCTGTATTTTACTATGTGCTGGTCTAAGACTGAAATAAAGTTCTTCTACTCTTCTAAGTAATCTCCAGTATCATATTTCTTTTGATCTGCCTTTCTCTGAGAAAACATGCCACCATTTTGTTTTTTAGAGTCACAGGCTGAAACATAACCTGGTATATAGCAGATCGTGTAGATTCGGCACACACAAAATACATTTAAAAATGTCTGTGCACTTCTACTCAAATTCTTATAGGTCAATTTCTCAAAGTCCAACCTGATTGATAGTTCTTATTAGTCATGAGGAGCCAATGTCCGGCTTGAATGAATTGAGTCATTTCAGAGATGACAAGCACTTCACCACTCAAGAAAGATTTGACCTGCTGCCCCAGTGGCTCATCATACAGATCAATAGAATACAGATCTATAAGTTCCCAATTCTACCTCTGGCAGCTTTTGGTAACTAAAAAACTCTGCCTGATATCAAGACTAAATTACTGCCGAGTAGTCCTATTGAAATTAATCAGTTCTTTAGAGTAATTCCTGAATAGTAAAGTAACTTAGTCAGAATGTCAACCCGTCTTTTTAAGCCTTTCTTGGTAAAGAACATTGGCTGACATCCTGACTAAATTTACTAGAAGAAGTCCTATTGAACTTTAGATCAACAAACTCAAGCTTTCCCCAAAGCCCCCATAGCATCCTATGGGGGTTGGGGGAAGGGTTAAAAATTTGTTAAGAATCGCCTGCTTGCTCATTTCTTTTGTGGGTTGCGTGGTAGCATTCACCATGCCCTACCACTGAACCCACTTTGGTGTCCTTAGGAGCTACCCATGGGGAGCAATGGGGTGTTTTGGGTTCCCCATTGTTCCCTATGGCCAAAACACTTGAAATGTTTTGAGTTGTTCCATCAAAACAGCCATCTCGACCTCTGTTTTGACAGAACGTTTCAGCAGTTTTGCATTTCATTTTGAGCTCAAAACAGAACACAAAATCTGTTTCGTGCACATCCTTACTTTTGAGTAGTAAAATTGAGTATCTTTAGTCTGGATGTCAGCCATTATCCACTGAACTGATCGCTTCATCTGCTCCCTTTCTGTACTTTTTCTAACACAACCCTATCATTTTTAAGGTCGGATGACCAGAACCATTCATTTTATTCTGAATATGGCTACATCACAGATTTACTGTGGCTATGATTATGTAATAGCATGATAGATATGTTTTGGGGTTTTTAATACATCTTACAGTCTCCAATTTGGTATCGGAACTTTCCCTACAGCAGTGTACTAAGCTGACATTTCCATGTAGCTTTCTGCCATGACCACAAAATCTTGCAGAGTAATTGCACCAGTACATGTGTGTGTCTGATCTTCTGCCTAGTGCACAAATCAGTGTTGATTCCAATTTGCCATTTTCTCCACTCAGAGCTCCTAAACTCAATCTGGATTTTGTCCTTCAGGTTACTTTGTTGTCTGCTGCAAACTATCACTATTTAGGAAGGTTAAAGTGCAGCTTTCCTAGAAGAGACCCTGATCTGAGCCCCATTATTTGTCTTTCACAATTGTGATTCTAAAAGTGCCATTATTACAAAGTAGCTTCTTTGCTTCTCTGTTATCTACACATACAGCACTTCTAGCAGCTTCATAATGAGTCTTGCAATTATGCTTTAAAATTCCCAAAGGCGGTTTATACTTTTCCAGATAAGGGAATTTTGGAATTTGCTCTTCCAAGTATGATGTTCCTCATTCAATTATTCAAATCAATAGCATGAATTCACCATTTTCTCTATTAATCCATCTTCACAACCAGTGTATTACCTAACTTGCTGATATCCAGTATTTATTATAATGGGTATATCAATGCGTTACAGCCTTATTGTATCTTGCTACATTTACCCTTTAGTTTGCTACTCAGAATTTCTTCTTAAGCCAGTTCTGCACATTGAACAAATATTAACTGAAACACATATTTTGCCCTGTCCCAACAGCCCTTGACAATTGCATGCTTTTAACTCTGCAAGTGATAATTGTTAATTCAGTATCAAACATAATCTTCCAATAAGTGTTGGGGAAACTCCTAGACTCTTCCATCATTTTTCATAGAAGAATTATTAATTAACCTGCATGGAGCAGCGGAGAGAAGGTAAGGACTTGCTCTCCTCTTTCTTAAAGCTCCTGGGCTCCACTCCTGAACTGTGCTCGAACCATGGTTCAAACTACGGTTCGTGCACATCCTCAGTTGCTACCAGATGAGCTGCAGGCAACTGCAGGTGGACCTCTCCAGATGAGAGTTGCTTTGTGCTGTGTTTTGTTGTGTTTTTTATGTGTTTTATTGGATGCTTTTAGTGTTGTGAACCACCCAGATAACAATTTGCTATGAAGCGGCTAACAAAGTTTTTAAAAAATATATATTATTACTATTTCTATTATTATTATTTATTATTTTAATAAGCAGTGGGGATCTTAAGGTGCTCTCTTAGATGTCCTGGGCCCAAGCTATTTAGGGCTTTATAGGTAATCACCAGCACTTTATAGTTTGCCCTGAAACATACAGGCAGTCAGTGTAACGCTTTTAACTTAGGAGTAATATGGTCTCTTTGGGTTGCCCCAGAGATCAACCTGGATGTCATATTCTGCAGTTTCCAAAAACTGCAGTTTCCGGACTATGAATAAAGAAAATTTGTCAATGCCTAGGGTAAGGTCTGAATAACAAACAAAAAGTTATCATGATATTGTTATTAATCACAGCCTTCTGCCTCTAGGAAACTGAAACAGGATTCTACTTTAATGTAAGTAGAACCAACACGGATACAAGCAATTACGCTCTATTTCTACTCCACCACAAATGTTTTCGTGTTGAAATGACTGGATATTAACTTCAGATTATTCTTGTGCTTCTCACAGTGAAGAACAATTCATTTTTTATTCAAAACCATTGATACTTGCAAAGTGCTCGTGTCATAAAATAGATTGTGGTAATTCCCGCCTCCCTCTTGCAATATATGGGATGTGAGAGAGAGACTAATACACAGAGCTAAGAATATGTTACTCTGCTAAAAGGCTGATGAACGGACAAAAGAACATTTATGTACAACACAGTTAGTCATCACAATCACTCCTTTGATTGGAAGAACGCTGATTTTGATCACATTTGAATTTTACAATTGTTTAGGGTAGGACATGTGTCAATTACACATTACAATTACATATTCATGTACACCTCATGTTCCACTGGAGTCATAATTTTGTACTGTGATATCACATTTATTTCCTCAACAGCCAACTTGCAAGGGAGGGAGGGAGGAAGAGCTGAGACTTTCAAATGGAAATATATTTTATTCTATACGATAAGATACAATACTAATTCAAACTGTGCTTCCCACTGAAGACACACTGAAGACAATAATCGGAGATTGCGCAACTGAGTCATGAGAGATCAAGTGATGAACTAACCCAATGAGTATGCAAAGATAGAAATCTTCAAAATAAAAACATTCCACATCATATTCCTTGATGCCACTTGGACATCATCTTAAATGTCATGATGGTCATGGAAGAACCAATCCTTAGCATCACATGTCATTTCAGAGGCTCTCTTGCCACAGGTAATAAAGCCTTGGAGGGGCACATATTTAATTACTCTGGAGAAAGACCTGGCCATGGCATATATGTGCTGGTGACTTCTAGATTAGGTTATTATCACATATGGCTGTCCTTGAAGGCAGACCAGAAAACTGCCACTCAACTGTTAACATACTCATATTTATACTTTTTTTGAGACACCTGCACTGGCTGCTAATTTCTGAATTCAAGTGTTCGAGTAGGACAAGAGAGACCTAAGTTCAAATCCTGGCTCAGCCATGAAACTCACTGGGTGAACTTATCTCTCAGACTAACCTACCTTACAGAGTTGTTGTAGGGATAAACATAGCCATTGTACACCGCTCATGCAGCTAAACCTGTCACCATAACCATTGGGGTCAGACCTTGAGAGCTCTGAGGATGAAGTGCCACTATGGAACCCAGGTCCCCAGGAAACAGCTGCACAACCTGGCCCTGAGGCTCTGTCCAGAAACCGGATTGTTTCACCAGCAGAGTCTGAACTGAGTGACGAGAACTCTGGGGAAGAAGAACTCAAAGAGACCCCCGGTCCAGAAGAACCACCGCCTGCACCACACCCCGAGGATACCCCTGCCCATGTCATTGGACTCAGAGGATGCCCTGGACTCACCTCCTGTGGTTGAAGACCCACCTCCTCGCCATCTGAGCCTGCGGTTACAAAATAGAGGGCAGTCCCTTTAAATGGACACATACTCTGGAAGTATGGTGGGGCTTGAGGCTGTATCTGGGAGCAGGGCTGTCTAAGAACACATTCTGCACTGAGCTGTTGCTGAAGCAACATCGCTGAAAAGTTGCCTTGCTGGATGTTCCTAGCATGTTTTGATTTCTGGTTTCTGATCTTGGCTCCATTTGACTACGCTCTTTGCTTGCTCCTGTGTGGCCCTCATACTGACTCCTTGGCTCAGTTTGACTAAGCCCCTTGCTTGCCCCTGTGTGGCTTGCCCTGTTGACTCCTGGCTTCAGATCTTGGCTCCATTTGGCTACACTTATGCCCACCGCAGCATGACTATCCTTGGTACCAGATCACCACCTCCTGTGGACCAGAACACAACAATATAATAAATGCATAATTTCAAGGGCTGACCAACTGCCCAAGGCTCCGACAGCCTAGGAACGGAACATTTGTGCAGTTGCACGAGAGCGTTTTGTGCCAGGCCCATCAATTGTGCAAACGCAGTTGTGTGATAGAGGGCCATTCATTTCAATGCCTTCGATTGTGCAACTGTGGTTGCGCAACTGCTCTCGCACAACTGCATGAATGCTTTGTTCTTGAGCAGTACATCAGCCAAGGTGTTGATTTTGACCCCAACTGATCTGGGTCCTGATTAGCTGGGAATGTCTTCTCCCATACGACCAAATCATCTACTAATGAGGCTTAACCCATCATGCTATCTTAAGTGGAGCCCAGACTGGTCTTCAAAAGGTCCTCTTCTGCTGTAGCCCCAGAACTTTGGAATAGCCTCCCTTGGAGGCTTATGTGGTTCCCACTCTGCCATCTTCCCAGAAGCAGGATGAAGCTTCCTCTTCTGTTTTGCTTCTGGAAATCTACTCACACACTTCTTTCTGCTTTTGTACTGATTTATTGGGTTTAGGGTTGGTTTTGGGGTGGGTTTTTATTTTTTGCATTTTTGGTCTTTAATTGTTTTATGATAGTTTGTGGTATTCAATTAGTTGACTTCTATTGTGGTTTTCTGTTTTGGAAGACTGATGTCAAAGGAGGTCACGAAAATCTCATACACAAATAAAACCTGTATATTCTCTGTGTTCAAGCTCTGCATTCATCAACACTTTGGCCACAATCAGCTGACGAGTCTCACAAAAGAGGTCTGACATGCCTCTCTGCTGACTGGTGTATACTTGACTCACTCTTCCAAACTCCAGGAAAAAGAGTAAGCAGTTAACACTGACTTTACATTTGACACTGATCCAATTGGCTGTGTCTTTGTAAAACAGTGCTACCCAACAATTACATTATTGCAGCTCAGATATGTCAGTCTTCCTGAAAGACACAGATTGTTGCTAGTCTAATTAGAGCTCACAGGTATGATGTCGTCGCGAAGGAATAATGGCAGGTGGCATTTTTACCCGCTGCTTTATAAAGTCAGCTACCACCATCTGGGTACAATTCTTTGGCTCTGCTTTTTAAAAGAGTCCTATTCACACATTACTTTGATTTGATTGATTAAGTGCCGTCAAGTCAGTGTCAACTCTTAGCGACCACATAGTTAGATTCTCTCCAGGATGATCTGTCTTTCACTTGGCCTTTAAGGTCTCTCAGTGGTGCATTCATTGCTGTCATAATCAAGTCCATCCACTTCACTGCTGGTCGTCCTCTTCTTCTCTTTCCTTCAACTTTCCCCAGCATTATGGACTTCTCAAGGGAGCTGGGTCTTCGCATAATGAGTCCGAAGTATGATAGTTTGAGCCTGCTCATTTGTGCCTCGAGTGAAAGTTCTGGGTTGATTTGTTCTATGATCCATTTTTTTTGTTTTCCTGGCCATCCTCAAACGTCATCTCCAGCACCAAAGTTCAAAAGCGACAATGTTTTTTCTATCTTGCTTCTTCAAAGTCCAGCTTTCACATCCACAGAGTGTCTCACTAGCCAGCCATCTTCTGCGGTCGCCTCCAACCCCCTCTCTTCCGTCGGATCCTTTTCTGGCACACAGGCAGAGGACTCAGGAGATAAGCGGGTCTTCTCTCCTTTGCACTGGGAGATAGAGATGGTAAAAGACAGTGAGAGCCTTCTCCAACGGTTCAGAGAGGATTCCTGCTGCTTCTCACCTATTTGAAAAATGGCAGTGGAAATGAGGCTTCTGAGGAGGAAATCTGTGTGGTGCTGGGTGTCCTGCTCTCCAGAGAGATGGGGGCACTCACCACGGGCAAGTGGATTCAAAGATGCCTACACATTATTTTCAACACACATACCATAAATGGACAGTGTGCACACGCTTGATGATCTACACGTGTGTACAGATATCCATATATTAAATTCAATGAACTTATAGCATGAGATACTCTATATTTTTGAGGGGTCCGGATCCTCTGTTGACTTTTTAAAGGAACACATTTAGGCAGTGTTAATGAAACTGTCCTGGGGTGATTGGTAAACACTCAAGACATGCCTTCTCACGGCGGAGGGTGGGGGGAGAGTTCTGCTCCGTTGAACTCAGCAACAGTGAGGCATATGTACTGCTTGGGTGATTTACTGCTCACAGGCCATCATGCCATGCTGTGTCCAGTTCTTCGTGCCGCCCTCCAGATCGGCTTTCTTGCCTAGCCTGGTCTGCCCAGTCTTCCTTGCTAACATAGGAAGCTGGTTCCACGGAGGAAGCACCCTCCTGGATTCACCTCTATCAACCCTTCTGGCCTTCTCACCTCTGCCTCTGACCAAGCTGTCCCTGAGGAACAAGGTCCTTTGGTCGTTCCAGAAGCCCTGGGGTTTCTTCATCCAGATCAGGTGATATGAACGTTTGCCCCTCGGTGGGCCCAACTCTATCCCTATCCCCCTTTCTTAATGCCAGCCACCTCTTTCTCTAAAAGCCTCATTCTCTTGCCCACCTGGGAATTTATACATGAGGGACTTCAAGCTAAAATGCCTCTTGGCAGTAATGTATTTTAGTAATATTGCTTATTTATTTATTATTTATTTAAAATATTTATATTCCACCCCTCCAGTGCACTACTGCTCGGGGCGGCTCACAACAATAAAATAGATACAAGACACAATAAAAGTAATAAAATTAACCAAATTGAACAAACAAGTTAAAAGTCAGGTTAAAACCACACTCATTAATTAGGTTCAAATTAAAAGTTATTTTAAAAGCTAAAAACTGAAAATTATAAAAAGCTAAAGAACCTACCAGATATAACCAAAAGTGGAGCATTAAAAAGCCTCCTTAAAAAGGTGTGTTTTAAGTTGTTTTTTAAAAACACTGAGGGAGGGAGCATGGTGACACTCTTCAGGGAAGGCATTGCATAGCCAAGGGGCCACAACCGAAAAGGCCTTGTCTCTAGTTCCCGCCAACTGGATCTCTGTTAGTGGTGGGGCCATGAGCAGGGCCTGAGATGATGAACAGAGGGCCCTGGCAGGTTCATATGGGTGAATGCGGTCTGACAGGTACCCTGGCCCCAAGCTGTGTAGAACTTTAAAGATGAGAACCACATATTTCTTTAACCACATATTTCTTCTGCTGTACGCCTCCCTACAATAAAAACTTTCTTTTGATTTTGAAACTTATATCTTGCCTCAGTCCAATCATTTCCTGGGTCCACAACTTTGCACAAATTTAATCTGATGTGGAACTGTTCCTTTCTGAGCTAATTACCTGACATAAGCCCGAATGCACATTTAGGGGTGTTTACCAATCACCCCGGGACAGTTTCATTAACAGAAAGATGTGACTGATTCACAGTTGCTTTTTCAGCACTTCTGGCATAATGCACAAAGTTGTATGAGTTGTATGAGCTCCCTTGTGTGGAGCTCTCAGATTTACATGCACTAATTCTCCCTTCATATTTTGCACTGGAAGCATAAAGAAAGGAAATGTGAATCACTCACACGTAGCAGGGATATGATGCCCTTCCCCAGGTTCCCACAGGTTTCTCAAGACGATTTACAAGTGAAAACATAAATGTTTACCACCTCAATGAGAACTAGACCTCAGAATCTGATACAATCCCAAGGATTGACTTTTATAGATACTGATATCACATAACCTTTTTTTATTGATTTAAAAGGTTTATATACTGCCTTTCCTGAATAAAAATCTTGCAAGGTGGCTAACAAAAATAACTGAAATATGATAGAACAGTAAAAACAGAATAAAAACAGAGCAGCAGCTGCCAGATAAAACCATAACTAAAAAGCCATGCAAAATAAGTAAGTTTTGGCTGGCTACTAACAAACTCCAACTGTCAGCAGTCAGGGGTGGATTAAGCATTTTGCCACCCATAGGCAAAAAGGCTTTTACCACCCTTTTACCTTAAACAAAAAAGTTTGCTTTTTAAAATATAAGGTAAAGGGGGGGGGATTTCTCCTTGCCCACTCCACCGTTGCTGCAGCCGCTGCTGCCCAGAGATGGGCGGCAAAACTTTGAGGGGCAAAATTTGTTGCCCCTCAAATTTTGCCGCCATAGGCAAATGCCTACTCTGCCTCTCCATTAATCCACCACTATCAGCGGTGCTAATAAAAAAGTAGCTCTACAAAAGTAGGTCACAAAGAGTAGGTTACAATGATGTGACTGACTCACAGATGCGTTTTCAGCACTTCTGGTGTAACGCGCAAAGTTGGTATGAGTTACACCACTGTGTAGAGCTCTCAGATCTACATAAACTAATTCTCCCTTCACATGTTGCACTGGAAGCATAAAGAAAGGAAATGTTAATCACTTCCTTTCTACTCTCATCTACATGATGAGAGCAACATGATCTAAAGATGATCTAAATCTAAAACCTTGGGGGTTTGGGGGGGGAGGGGGGTTGTTTTAAACAACACTTGGGCTTCCAATCTATTGTTTTACCTGATTGGTTTTCTTATTTAACTGTAAAAGAAATGAAAATAATAATAATCATTTTTGTCTTCTGACACTCTTGTCTTCTGATTCCAAAGATTCTGGTGTCATTCCAAAAACTCATCATACTTAGGCAATGATCAAGCAAAATAAACATAGGTGAAAATGGATGACTATTCACAGAGTTTTAAAGACTACAAAACCCATGATGCTGTATAGATGCAAGCAGATGTGCAGAAAACTATCCAGACCTCGGATTAAACATAAGAATTAATTGTATATTGCTATATAATTGATGCATGCATAGCTATATCTTGCCAACATTTGAATAGCCCTACATCCCCAGATTATGGGAAACACCTATATCAGGCAGCAGTGATATAGGAAGATGCTGAAAGGCATTATCTCATACTGCCTGGGAGGAGGCAATGGTAAACCCCTCCTATATTCTACCAAAGAAAACCACAGGGCTCTGTGGGTGCCAGGAGTCAACACCGACTTGACGGCACACTTTACTTTTACTTTACATTCCCCACCCCAAAGAGAGAGAGAAATGCTCCTCTAGATCAGAAATTGAGAAGGCAAAACTAAACCTTTCCCCTGATTTTGCACATATGCAAACAACAGGTTGCTCAATCAATCAATCAATCAATCAATCAAAGCTTATTGAAGATCAAAACTTTGATCTTCCAGCAATTCATTCGAGAACTTCATTCCTGAAGCAAGCCTGGCAGATCTTCAAGCACCTCTATTCGCAGAGGCCCCATTTAACTTTAATAGGGCTTTTGTTGATGAAGAGCTTTTAAGGTTGAGCTGCTCATTATCCTTAACGTGCTGGAGCAGAACACAATGTGGAGAATACATAAGGATATCCCAAGTCAACAGCAAGAGCTCTAATGAGTGTCAATAAACAATGCTGAAATTTACTGCTGATGAGCATATGACTAATACTGTTTGTCATTAAAATCACTAAGGACTCTGTATCAACACACTGAACGGTTGCCAGAGTTGTAAAAGAAACCGTGCTAAAAAGTGCCCTGAAGATATGAGTGAGTAAAGTAAAGTGTGCTATCAAGTCGATTTCGACTCCTGGCACCCACAGAGCCCTGTGGTTTTCTTCGGTAGAATACAGAAGAGGTTTAGCATTGCCTCCTCCCACGCAGTATGAGATGATGCCTTTCAGCATCTTCCTGTATCGCTGCTGCCCGATATAGTACCAGCGGGGATTCAAACCAGCAACCTTCTGCTTGTTAGTCAAGCATTTCCCCCGCAGTGCCACTTAAAGTGGGTGAGTACCCCTCCAGCAAATCACATATTTATGTATCTATAATAACTGACCCTCCCTCTGGACCAGGGTTCCCAACCTGTGGGACTCCAGATGTTGCTGAACGACAACTCCCATCATGCCCCGCCACAACAAATTGTAGCTGGGGAGGATGGGAGTTGTAGTTCAACAACACCTGGAGAGCCACAGGTTGGGAACCGCTGCTCTAGACAGCTCAGCGAGACTTCCATGGGGTCTTGATTTCCAGTCAACCACCCAGGCTCTGACTAGGTTCACCACGACTGAGCTGCAATCATGTTACAACATCAGGGCCTTCTGGACGCTGGAGCTAGTTAATGTTAATGGCAAGCCTGTCATGGGGTCCACTGGGGCCTCATCCGTGCATTAGAATTCTGGGCACACTGTACCCAGGCCAGCTACGGGAAGGATGAGAGTGTGCCAGCTAGCCATGCCAATGGCACCACAGCTGTACCCATGTTCAGTGCTTGTCTAGAGAGACAAGTGCTGAGCATGGGAAGAGACTTTCCCTGTGATCCAAGAACTCTGGCTGCACGAGGTTCATGCAAGGCATGAACCGGGTTAATGTCCTCACCCCTTTCATTTGGTTCTGACACTGGGCGTCGTCTACCCAGAAGTGAGCACTTCTAATTCCCTCTGTTTTCCACAAAGAGGCCAAGCATGTGCTTAACTTTCTTCCAAGAAAATCAAATTTTCTTTCAGGGCAATTTGAGGAGGAGAGCTGGTATTGTGGTCAGCGCCCTCTCTAATTCTTCCTATCTGTGTGGGGAATGAGTTTTGTTCTGGGCAGCAGTATCAAGGCAGGGTGTGTGCATATGTATTCAGAATGGGGCCTCCTGATTCAACCTGAGCAAGATCTAAAATTAACTGAGCAGACATTTAAAAAATTGTGAGTCCACACACATGTTCACGCCTTAGAGGGAACACTGCTTGTGGTAGCAAGCCCAAATATCCCCCTTTGCTATGCAAAGCCCACCTTGGCTTACTTTTGGATAAGTGACTACCTGTAAGCACTGTAAGATATTTTCTTTAGGGGGTGGGCCTATAGCTCAATGGATGAGCATCTAGGTCCCATGTTCACTCCTTGGCATTTCCAGATGGAACAGAGAGAGACTCCTGCCTGAAACTTTGGAGAGCCTCTTTTAGTCAGTGTACTGAGGCCACCTTCGCACACAACAGCAAACCGTGGGTCCAATGGATCCACATTTTGCCGCCACCTCCCGCAACCGATGATCTGCTAATAATTAATTAATTAAATTTATATGCCACCTGACTCCCAAGGCTCTAGGCAGTTCACAAAAAGAAACACAACAAAACCAAAATAAAACAAGCTGTTAAAATAATTTAAAACATTCAAAGATGTGCAGTCTTGGGGGACTGCAAAGAGGGAGGCACTGGCTGTGCATGCGGTATGAAAGACAGCCGCGGCAGCCAATTCATGAGGCGAGGGGGAGGAGCGTCATGCCCTCAACCCCAGTTAGAACATGGTGGTGGAATGTGGACGACATTATGCCCCCTTCAAACCTGAGGTCTTGGGGGTGAAACTCACTACAGACCTAAGGTGACAATTCAGGTTTGCGGGCTAAAACTGACCCATGGTTCAGCGATGAAACCGCAGTTTTCTGAATTGGCGACTACCATGATTTTTAACCTCTGTCACGTTTGCCTCTGGTTTGCTGTTATGCGCGAAGGTGGGCAGTTTTGAGCTAGCTGGATCAATGGTCTGATTCCGTTCACAGCAGTTTCCTATGTTCCTATAATGTGGCTCAAAAATGATTGACTGGGGCTGGATCAGGCCCATTATATGAAACATTTGCCTAAAGTAAAAAAGCCTACCATCTAGTAAACCCCACCATATCAGTTCAATATTTCTGCATTAAATTATCATTTTTAGTCTACAAAAAGACATTATCACATCAGGGATAATCCTAAACTGGTAGCAAAGAGAGAGAGTGATGGAATAATTTTATTAAGCCACCCCCACAACTAATTCAAAATGCTGTAACAGGTTAATTTTTCTTCTGTTATGATTTTATACTGTAATTGTACACTGTGTTATAAATAAAAATAAAAAATTCCATTAATATTAATCATTAACCATTAATAATTGATATTAATTATTTAAAAATCCATTAATAAAGATATGGTTATACAGGAAGACTGTGATCATTTCACATGATACGGTACCTTTTTTGCCTGTTGAATAATCCTAGTTTCCCTTCAGGCGTGCATTTCTTTAAATAAACCTAAAGCATGGTTCCAGATATGAAAGTATCTAAGATCATGTCCATGATTTCTTCCAGCTGCCACAGTCAAGGAAATTGCTACCAGCCATATTTATCATCAGATATTACATTTGTCCACATGGGTGCATCTCTGGGTAAGACCAAGACTGCTTGTGTTGACAAAAATATCGTTTTTGAACTAGCCCCTTGCTGCTTGACAACCATGCAGAGAAAGCGGAGAAAGCCTTTCTTATATTCCTAGAAGGACATAAATAACCGAGTCTACCTAAAAAGAAAGAAAAAACCCTTAAAAATAAACCTGGACTTTTGTTCAGATTGCTTATTGCTTTACTATACTATACAGCAAAAAACAGAGTGTTTGGTTAAGTGCAGGGAACTTTGCTGTGGGGACATTTAATTCATGTTCTTTTCATAGCTTTGCTCTTCCTACCAAGATTTGTGTGTAGGGGCATCTGGAATGGGGTCTTTCATACCTTCATAACTCAGAACACAGTGAGCCCTTTTTCACGATCTGTGAGAGGGGCTTGAGGATGGGTGGCGGGGAAGGCTTTTGAATCGTTTGATTAAGCCCAGGGGGAGTGTTCTGTGAGAGGTTTAAATTTTATTTTTTCTCTGACAATTAGATTTAGTTTTTAGATCTACTCTCTTTACTCATTTAAGTATACTTATTACTGTGTTTTCTTCTTGTTTTAGCTATGGATAAGTCATTGCTCTTATTCATGTATTACTATGTCAATCTCAGAGATGTAACCTGTTCTATTTCTATTACTAATAAAAGCAAAAATTCTTTTGGGGGGGGAGCAAAAGGCTGATGGCTGGAATCATTAGAGGCAAGTGCAGCAAGTTCTTGTTTATTGAGTGTATTATCTTCGGTGAGCTAGAGACTGTCAGTGACCTTTTATTCAAAGTTCTACAGGTTGTTTGGGTACTAACTACAAAAATGAATTTCCATCTATTACCGGGGGGGGGGGGGCACCAAAGGCACTCCTTGCCCAGGGCGTAATGTATCCTAGAGGGGGCCCAGCCTGGGATTTTAAGAGGTGGAAATCTCTTTATTAATGCAGGTCCCGCTAAGTTGGCTCATTCCAGAAGATAAGTGATAAATAACTCACAGCCTTTAATGATGCACAGCAGACCATGTTTCAAGCTTATATCATCAGGAGACATTTTTATATTCTCAGGTTTTATATTTTATATCCTCAGGTTTTTAAAAAATAACGTTTGTTTAATTTTATGATTTTTAAATTATTGTATTGTTTTAACTTTTATATATGTTGATTATATGTTGAACTGTTTCAACTTTTATATGTGTTTTAATTGTTGTTAGCCGCCCAGAGACATAAGTTTAGGCAAGGTATAAATCTGATAAATAAATAAATAAATAACTAAATAAATAAATATAGTGAAAAACATATTCAGGAAATATAAAATATTGTAAGCAGTTTGACTGTAATTTGATAGGTTTCAACCTACTAGCACAATATTTTGCATTGGCTCCACATGTACGTATACAATTCATGAGACACACACACAACAGTACAGAGTCGCAAAGATTTGGGAAATACAAACATGACACTATAGAGTCACAAAGATTAAAAACACAAGAGCACCGTCCAGCAGTTAAGCGCTATTTATTAAACCCCACTGATTTCAGTGGGAGCGTTAAGCGATTGTTATTCGCCGCTTCATTGAAAAAATGAGATTTATTTTGGCTAGATCACACCCCAGACTGGTACTTCCACATGTTCAAAATTGGTTTGCTTAACGCATGCTATCTCTGTTCAGCAATCTATCTCTTGATGGAAGGACAGACATTATTGCTCCATAATTGTATGGAGCAATCAACCACTGCTGTCATGCACTTGCCATGACTACTGAAGGCACATGGCATGGAATCCGTCAAAGCACAGCATTGTGTTGGCCAACCTGTAACCTAAACATGGCCTCAGGGACATAGGTAGCTGACATATACCGAGTCAGGCCCTTGGTCCATACATAGACAGTATTGTCTACCCCACCTGGCAGCAGCTTCTCCAAGGTTTCAGAAACGAGCCTTTCCCAGTCCTTCCTGGAGATACCAGACCTTAAGAACATAGGAAGCTGCCATATACTGAGTCAGACCATAGGTCCATCTTGCTCAGTATTGTCTTCACAGACTAGCAGCGGCTTCTCCAAGGTTGCAGGCAGGAATCTCTCTCAGCCCTATCTTGGAGAAGCCAGGGAGGGAACTTGAAACCTTCTGCTCTTCCCAGAGCGGCTTCATCCCCTGAGGGGAATATCTTGCAGTGCTCACACATCAGGTCTCCCATTCAGATGCAACCAGGGCAGACCCTGCTTAGCTATAGGGACAAGTCATGCTTGCTACCACAAGACCAGCTCTCCTCTCCTTTTGCATGCAAAGCAGATGCTCTACCACAGAGCTATGGTCCCATCTCTGGGGTTATGTGAATCTAATGTCTCTACTGATTTGAAGTTTTTCTGATATTCAGAATACATATACAGGCAAGGAAAAACGTTAACAAGTATTAAATGCTGATGCCCCAAGTACTCCCAAGTTGTAACTAATCAATCACTGTGATTGTAACCAAAAGTAGCAAAGTAATTTTGCAAACATTACCGATTACTATCAGGGCAAACCTACTTATCTCCATTTTCTTATCTACTACACTTCTGCAAAAGCCTGTAAGCACTATCATAGATATTAAACAGGATATTGTAAGATTACTAGCCAAATGGAACTCTGAAGACATTCTCCTGCCCAACATGTTACGATAACATCTTCGCCTACTTAATAATATAACAACCGATTTCTTCGGAGTGTTTTCAGTATCCACAAAGAAAAGGGAATAAAGCATGATACAGTCAACTAAGATGTATCACAGGCTTTGATGGAAACAGCTATGAAGGATAAGCAATTCTTACCAAGACATCGATCTTGCTATGGGTTTTTGGTGTGGTTGTCTAGTTGGCTTAATCAGTTGTTTAACTGGAGTCCAACATCTGCAGAGTTTAATCACATCAAAAACTTATTTTGACCTTCATTGTCAAAGCTGTATAGCCTGCAGGCATTGCGGTTACTAACCTGAAAATGTAAATAAATAATTCGTCCAGCTTATGACATAAAGGCAATGGCCACCATCATTTAACAGTCCCGAAGGTATGTTTTAGTCATGCTTGCTAACGTATCAAAGAGAGACAAGTTTTCACTGCATTTCCCCCTACTCTGTATATTGCTTAAAAGCAAAAGCAGCCATTATGGGGTGGGGCGAGCAACCCAATGACCTTAAATCATAATATTTAGAGTTGTCTGTCTAAATCTCCTCTAGCATCACAGATGGCCAAACAGCCTAAAAGTACGAGCGATTGATTTTACCTTGGTATTCTGGAATGTTGTCATAGAAATTCCTTAGAATTTCTCATAGAAATTCCACACAGAACTTAAGATCAATCAGAACTCCATCTGCCTTGTCAGTCACAAATCCTGACGTGTACATATTTGAAAATGTCTTTATCAAAGAAGGTAGCAATGGCATTGCCAACTCCAGGGAGAAGGGTAAACAATTTAGTCTAGATCTCATATAGACATACAAGTGAAAAGGTCGCTACCCTGTGCAATATTAGACATTCCGAAGACACACACATCTCCATAATTTCCCCTTCACACACACAAATACCTTGCTGATGAGTTGTAAAAGACAAACCCAACCTAGTAGATTACTACAGAGGGCACTGCAAGTTAAAGCCAACAGGGAGCAGAATTTCATTGACAGTGGTGGAGTTGGATACAATGCCGATGCAATGACCTCCATGACTAAGGACAAACTGAAACCCACACAAGCCTGTTCAGCAGCTTGTTTTAAGTGAAACTGAAGGCATCAGTGCAGGTCGCAACAAACTTTTGAGCATTTTATGCCACCTAGAGAGGTTCAGTTTGCTCCAGAAGAAATCTAGAGTTGCCGCCACAACAAATGTTCAAACTTTAATTGCTCACCGAGGGCATATCAATAACCACACAAATTATAACGATGTATCCCAAGCGTTCCTTTTGTATCTTTTGTCTTATAACCCTCCATCATCAAAAGAGAAATTATACCTACTCCACTGAGAAAACAAATCCAGAGGCCAGAAGGCACACAGTTCACTATGCCCTACATTTATATTCCATCCTTCCTCCAAGCAACTCATCATAACAACCCTTAGAAGGTGAATGGGGAATGGAACTTGAACGAGAAATAAATCTGAAGACCAAGTCAAAGCTATCACTTAATCTATCTAAATCTTGGTCCTTGGAGTTAAATCTTAGCAGATAAAAAGTAAGTCTTGCAAACATAGTAGTCTCATTGGTGCATACAACCACTGCTTAAAAATATGGGGTTCAAACTGCATTGCAATCTCCAATGCTCCCTATGAAAGAGTGGTCAGTGTAGATGGTATGGCCGAAGACAACCCAGTGCAGATTTCTCAATTCAGGCAATAGTTGTGCTCCAGTAATTCCTTACTACAGGGGTTCTCAAATTTGGGGTGATCAGATGTTGTTGGACTTCAACTCCCATAATTGCCAGCCACAATGGCCAAAGTCTGGGGATTATGGGAACTGAAGTCCAATGACATCTGGGGACCGAAGTTTGAGAATCCTTGCCTTACTGGAAATGCTCTTAGGATTTCCCCGTTGTCAGCTACGGAATGGCTTGTGCTGATGGTTCTCCGACTTCCTTGGCTGACAACACACAGTTTGTTGGATTGCAGCCATTGTGTTTAATATTAGTTGTCACCTTTGTCACAGATTCCCCAACACCAAGGCAAGTAACATTTGTTTGTCTTATAGACCAGAAAAACTGTCATCATCAAATACTTCCACAAAATCATGTGGAACATTACTTATACTCCTGTATTTTATAAACATATGAGTCACAGGAACATTCTAGGAAAACATACACCAAAGTTTTGATGGAGAAAATATGGGACTAATCACCATTAATATTTTAGCAATAACTTGAATCCGTTATTAATCAATGAACAGGCTATGAACAACACTGTTAATTCAGCAAAATATATTTATGCAAATGGAAACTATTACTAAAGGAAAAACATCTAGCTTTTTCTACACCGTTCATGAATGACAAACCAAACTGTAGAAAAGTCTGTTTCCACCCCTGGTGTCTACAGCTACCGTCAAAACACACAACGCTCACATATGAATACGACAAATATTTATATACAGCTTTTCAACAAGAAGTTCCCAAAGCAGTTTACATAGATATAAATAAATAAATAAACAAACAAATAAATAAATAAAAATGGCTCCCTATCTCCAAAGGGCTTACAATCTAAAAAAGAAATATAAGATAGACACCAGCAGCAGCCACTGGAGGAATGCTGGTCTGGGGATGGATAGGGCCAATTGCTCTCCCCCCACAAAGAGAATCGCCACTTTTTAAAAGGTTCCTCTTTGCTCAGTTAGCAATTTAACATCTGGACCAATCTGAATCATAGTCTCGTGTATATATATATATATATATATATATATATGCACCAAACTATGAAGAATGAGATGTATTACTTCCAGGACTTGTTCTGTAGTTAGACAACATCAAGTCCAGAATAATTGTACAACAGAAGATGAAATCGCCAAGACGGCCTTGGATCCATTAATGGTCTTCACGAACTTGGTAAAGTAGGCTTCTCCATTTGGAGGAGGGAAAAGGACATGTTTGGCAGATCTTGAGATGGGCAGGCATGGCATTAAATGTAGCCAATCCATTAAAATTCACATGCAGTGCAATCTGAACATGGCTGCGCAGCACTTTTGTTGGTTAGTAGATGCACTACTTCAACACCTCAGATCTGTGGCACGTTACACCTGACGAAGTCAAGTCCTTCACTGATTCACCAACCCAAAGGGCAGACCTCTTTGTGGGTTCAACACGGTTGGCAGCAGAGTCTACATGGAGGAATGAAGTCTAACCAACTTGTGCAGCATGATCACTTCCTGCCTCTGCAGTTGGAACATGTCATTTCCTGCCTTGACAGGAAGTGGTGCTCTACTGCCAGGAACACCACTGCAGACTTGCCCTCTATTTATTGACTTGTTCTTCAGTTTTTATACCACCTTTCATAATGCAGCTCAAGGCAGTTTACAAAAGCTGGAATACAATAAAATTCCTTAGAAGTTACATTTTAAAACCTTTAAATTAATTAAACCTTGAATCCATTAAAAAAACCCCACCAAGAAACAATTAAAAAGAAACATAAGCAAGCAAGCTGAGAAACCTGGCAGCCTCGTCTAGGAGGTAAAAACCTGATTAAATTAAAAAAAAAGTCTTTCCTTGTTTGTGAAAGCAGCCACAGCTGTCACAGAGTGAACGTTCATTGGGAGAGCATTCCAGAGCCTGGGGACTACAACAGAGAAGGCCCTGTCTCATGCACATGACAATTTAGCCTCTCTCAACCTCAGCACAAAAAGCAAAGACCCCCGTGACGATCTTGTTGAGTGGGTGGAAACCCTTGGAAAATCAGGCAGTCCTTCAGGTAACCAGGGCAGGGGCGTAGCTAAAATAGAGCAGATGGGTTCAAAGAACCAGGCCCTCCAACTCCTGAGGATCCCCCTCCAGCTCCACCCCTCCCTATTTTCTTTTCCCGCTCGGCTCACCCCCTGACCCCCAGCCGTGCACACTGGAGGCTAAAAATAAGGGAACTTTTGGTGGTTTGGCACGGTGGGGTAGTGGTGGGGCAGGCGTAGGGTGGCGGCAGTTGGCCCCCCCTCCAAATGCAGGGTGGCTTTGTGATGGTGCAACGGGGTGTGTGTGTGTCCGGGCACCAATTTTACCTAGGTGCGCCACTGGCTACGCCCTGATCCAGGGCCCAAACTGTTCAGGGCTTTAAAGGTATCTAGTGGGCCCGGGCACAGAGCATCTGTGCCTCTAGTGCGGCTGGGCCCACCGCCGCCTGCGCTGCAGCCGGGCCCGCCGCCTTACCTCCACGGCCAGGCCCGAGAGTGCCGCCGCCGCCGGGGCAGGGCCCGAGAGTGCCGCCGCCGCCGGGGCAGGGCCCGAGAGTGCCGCCGCCGCCGGGGCAGGGCCCGAGAGTGCCGCCGCCGCCGGGGCAGGGCCCGAGAGTGCCGCCGCCGCCGGGGCAGGGCCCGAGAGTGCCCCCGCCGCCGGGGCAGGGCCCGAGAGTGCCCCCGCCGCCGGGGCAGGGCCCGAGAGTGCCCCCGCCGCCGGGGCAGGGCCCGAGAGTGCCCCCGCCGCCGGGGCAGGGCCCGAGAGTGCCCCCGCCGCCGGGCCCGCCGCGGCGGCTGGGCCCGGCCAGGCCCGCCGCCTCAACTCCGCGGCCGGGCCCGCCTGGCTCCCCGGCCATGGCCGCCGCCGTTCTCCTGGGTGCGCCAGGACCAATCAGGCGCCCCCGCAGCCCAGCCAATCAGCTGGGCTGCCGGGACGCATTTCTCCTGGGCACACCCAGGAGAAATATATAGATAACCAGCACCCTGAACTGGATCTGGAAACAAATCAGCCTTGCTCACCTAATAGTTCCCTGAAACAAAATTCCTAGACCGCTCTGGGGGTCCAAAGTCAACCCACTCTTGGTTTGGGGCAGGTTCCCCACAACTTCCCACCCCTCCCCTCCCCCTCCTTCACCCCCAAACCTGGCAAACTTTGACAGCCCACCTCCCCAGCCTCACCCCCCACCAGCCCTCTGGAGGGGCCACCTCGAAGCCTCCCAGCATGCAACGCGGGCCCCCAGGGCTCCGCCTCCCGCCTAACCCCGCCCTTCCCGGCTTGTGCCCCTCCCCCAGGTGCAAGACGGAGCCGAGGGGAGGGCGGGGGAAGCAAGCGGCGACCGAGGCTCCCTCGCTCGCCAGGCGCTGCGCAAGCGTGTGCCAGGGCGCAAGCCTCCCTCTCCCCCTCTCCCTTAGGGCGCGGGGAAGGGGGGCGCGCCTAGGGCGCTGGGAGGTGCACTTCACCTGGACTTTCTGCCCTGGGGGCGCCCGGCGCGGGTCCCACCTCCCCTCGGAGCCTCCTCGCCGCCTCCTCCTCCGCCCTGCCAAGGCCTGCCGAGTTGCAACCCCGACGGAAAGTGGGGAGAGCGGGCGAGGGAGAAAGGAGCCAGAGCGGGGAGGAGGCGAGCGCTCCATCCCTCCCGCCAGCAGCCCGAGCTGCCTCGCCGCCGCCGCCTCCCCAGCCCTCGCCTCCTTGGCCCTTTCCTCTCGCTTCCCCAGGAACTCAGAAGAGGCGGCGGCGGCGGCAGCGAGGAGGCACCGCGGAACAGAAGCCTGTGCCAAGCAAGCCCCCGCAGCCGTGGCCGGGCGTCCCTCCCTGCCTGCCCGCCCGCCCGCCCGCCGCCGGCTGCCCTCCAGCCAGCCCGGCCGAGCTGCGGCGTACCTCGTAAAGGTCCCCTGAAGCCATGCTGGGCTCCGTCCGGGCGCCTTCTCGCTCTCGCGGCGGGCGGGCGGGCGCGCGCGCCTGGCTCGGCTTTGCCCCTCGCTCTCCTCCGGCTGGAGCGAAACCACAGTGTGTGTTGTGCAGAATGACAGGCTGCGGGGCTCTGCCGGTGTGCGCAGAATCGGAGGCGGCGAGAGGCAGGCGAAGCAGGCGGCGGCGGCGGGGCTGGCGTAACCACCAGCAGCGGCAGCGGCTCTGGATGTCTGTGAGCCGCGAGGGAGTGTGTTGTGCGCGCGCGTTTGTGTGTGTGTGTCTGCGCTCGTGTGGCTTCGGGAGCCTCCTCCCTCCCTCCCCGAGGGGGGCGGGTAAAGGAGGGCTGCTGCTCCCTCTGCACCGCCCCCCCCGCCCCGCGCAGCAAGCCCGGTCCCCGCATCTCTGGCCACTGCCACACACAGACATCTCTGCGCACTCGCTTCTTCGTGGGTCTTCCAGGAGGACAGAGCAGAGGCCCTGCTTGGCCAAAAGGAGTCGGATCGGCAGAGCAGATTTGGGATGGTGCCCCCCACCCCCGACCCCTCCTCGGCCACAAGGCAACCTGTCCGGAGACATCCGAGCCTCCTGGGTTCCCGAGGTGGGGAGTCTGCTCAGGTGGGGAGGAGGAAAGTGATTTTGGCAGGGGTGTAGCTAGGGGAGAAGGGGTCTGTCCTCGAGCCCCTCGCAGGGAGATAAGGAAGAAAATAGGGAGGGGTGGAGCTGGGGGCCCCTCAGGAGCTGGAGGGCCCGGGTTCTTTAAACCTATCCGCTCAGTTGTAATTACACCCCTGGTGGGTTCTGGTCTGGCATCTGCAACATCCACATGTCAGACCCACATGCTGGTCCCATCAGGATCTGCTCAGGTGGGGAGGAGGAAAGTGGTTCTGCCAGAACCGGTCTGTTCTGGCATCTGCCACATCCAGACGTCCATTGGGACCTGCTCATGTAAGGTGGAGGAAAGTGGTTCTGGTCTGGTGTTTTTGGAACGTCTAGGACAGTAGACCGCCAATACACATGTGATCTACAACCCCTGATGCGGGGGAAAACATTTTATGGACTGGCTGCCCTAAGTTCAACCTTGGAACCCAAAGGCTACATCTGTCTTCTAAGTTTTAATGGGGGGTGGGGGAATCATGCCATTCAGAGCTGGTCATACAACTCAAGCTAAACTTGGTTTCTTCCATTCACCAGATCCTTTGAGACTTTGTGGACACTCAACTCAGAGAGCTAGAAGAATGTGAAATCTGGAAACTAGAGTACCTCAGTAGAAACATGTTCAAAATTCCAGATCTGGGGCAGAAATGTAGCATCCCCCTACCTGCTTCCTTTATGAAAGCATCTTCCTAAAAAGTATGTACAATGCATTATGCAGTACAAATGTACAGATATCTGTAAACTCATACACATGTTTGTGTGAATGGCTGTACCCTTGTTTATTTTAAAAGTGAACCTGGATAGAGTCCCTTCAATTGCATGGTACAGCATACTGTATTAATATATGCACCTCTGTACAGATCTGTACACTGTACACTCATTATACGAGTGTTGAACATAATGTGTGAAGTTATTATACTATAGCTGTCCAGAGATGGAAGTTTGGGGTGGTCTACATATTTGAAAAATAATTAAATTAAAATCTGGCCACCAAATTGACCAGAATGCTTGAAGAATAAAGCCCCAAATCTTAACATCCAAATGTTAGACTAGCAACAGTCTTTCCTTTTTCCTAATTCATGGTCCTCCACTGAAGTTGACTGGCTGTAGATTCAGGACATCCTACTTGAAGTACACAATACACAATCAGTGAAAGAAACCGGCTGCTACAAGATGCAGTAATGACTAGTAGCCAGGATGGTTTTAAAAGGGGATTAGACACATTCATAGAGAAGAAGTCAGTCAATGGGTATTTGCGACAATGACTATATGAACGATAGGAAGCCAAATTCAGAGATTATATGCCACTGAATACCAGTTGCTGGAAAGGGCTATGGTTGCCCTGAAGGCAACTGCTTGGCCACTGCAGAAAGCAGAATGCCAGAGTAGATCGAGATCTTGGGTCTGATCCAGCGGGGGTCTTGGTAGCCTAGCAAATCAAGACACAGATGCAGTTGAGTGTAATGATGCTGTACTTTCCAGTCCTGTTCTGCTAAGTCTACATACCCAGACCAAAGAAAGTAGGCTTAACAGATTGCGCAGACCATCATTCAATGTTCTTAATTTCACATGCTAGCAAAATAATGCTCAGGATCATCCAACCCAGATTAGAGCCCGACATGGAAAGGGAAATGCTGATTTCAAGCTGGTTTCAGAAAAGGCGAAGGAACAAGAGACAACATTGCTGATGCACGCTGGATAATTGAGAAAGCCAAAGAATACCAAAAAGAAGTCAATATGTGCTTTATTGACTACAGAAAAGCCTTCGATTGTGTTGACCAAGTTCCGGAATATCCTTAGGAAAATGGGTGCCCCAGAGCATCTCATTGTTCTAATGAGAAACCTATACACAGGACAGGAAGCCACAGTCCAGAAGGTACATGGTGAAACAGACTGGTTCCAGATCGGCAAAGGAGTAAGATGAGGCTGTATACTTTCTCTTCTTTATTCAATTGATATGCTGAACATATACTGAGAGAAGCTGGATTGGAAGAAGATGAGCGTGGTTTTAAAGTTGGAGGAAGAAACATCAATAATCTGTGCTACGCTGATGACACCACTTTGATAGCTGAGAATGCGGATGATCTGCAAGCTCTAGTAATGAAAGTCAAGGAGCACAGTGAAAAAAATGAGCTGACGACTAAATGTCAAGACAACTAAACTAATGACAATGGGTTGCTGTAACCAGCGTCAGAACTGATAATGAAGACATTGAAGTCGTGGTGGATAGCTTCTGCCTTTTAGGATCAGCCATCAACAGTAAAAGATCCAGCAGTCAAGAAATACGCCGCAGACTAGTACTTGGTAGGGTTGCAATGAAGGCCTTGGAGAGGAGATTTAGATGCTGTGACATGTCTATACCAACAAAGATTAGAATTGTTTGGACAATGGTTTTTCTCATGACACTCTATGGATGCAAAAACTTTGAAGAAAGATAGAAGAAATATTGATGCTTTTGAACTTTGGTGCTGGAGAAGACTTTTGAGGAGACCATGGATAGCCAGGAAAACAAACAAATGGATCATAGAACAAATCAATCCAGAATTTCCACTCAAGACACAAATGACCAGGCTAAAACTATCATACTTCAGACACATTATGTGAAAACCCAGCTCCCTTGAGAAGTCCATAATGCTGGGGAAAGTTGAAGGAAAGAGAAGAAGAGGACAACCAGCAGCAAGGTGGGTGGACTCGATTATGACAGCAATGAATGCACCACTGAGAGACCTAAAAGGCCAAGTGGAAGACTGGTCATCCTGGAAAGAATCTATCTATGTGGTCCCTAAGAGTCAACACTGACTTGACAGCATTTAATCAATCAATCATTAGAAGGAGGAGGAGAAGAATCGGCTGAATGTTAGTCAATTATATATATATTTAAAAGAACAAGGCAGCATCTTTTAAACTAATATTTTAATATTTTAAAGTATGAGCCCTCTTCCAGTTTTCCCTGCCAAATGAGGTGAGGTGGGTGGCTACTAGGGAGAGGGCCTTTTCAGGGGTTGCACCCTGTTTATGGAATAGCCTCCCCAGTGAGGTTCGCCTGGCCTCATCACTTTGTTCTTTTAGATGCCAGATGAAGACCTTTTTGTTCACCCAGACCTTTTAAATTCTGATTTTCAGATCTGATTTGATTTTTAACTAATTTTAAAATGTTTTTAACCTGCTTTGTATTGTATTTTGTATCTTCCCTTTTTGTCTGTTATGTGTTGTTATTGTATGTTTTAATCCTGTGTTGTGAGCCACCCAGAGAACAATTTGTTATGGGATGGCTAACAAATAAAGTATATTATTATTATTTATTCTTCTTCTTTTAAATCCGAATGGTAACATTCTTTTCCTATGCCCATTCACCCAACTCCATCATCTAAACTGCCCAGAACCATCCAGAGCTGTTTGGATGGGGCAGTATATAAATGTAATAAATAAATAAATAGAGGTCATGATTTCATGCAAATTATGACTGTTGCAATCATTACTGTGGATTCTGACTGAAAGAAACAAAAGAGAGGGCTGATTCACAGAGAGGAGAGCTGGTACTGTGGTAAAGGTAAAGTGTGCCATTGAGTCAGTGTTGATTCATGGTGTCCACAAGAGCCCTGTGGTTGTCTTTGGTAGAATCCAGGAGGGGTTTACCATTGCCTCCTCCCATACAGTCTGAGATGAAGCCTTTCAGCATCTTCCTATATCACTGTTGCCCGATATAGGTGTTTCCCAGTCTGGGAAACATACCAGTGGGGATTCGAACCAGCAACCTCTGACTTGCTAATCAAGTCATTTCCCCGCTGTGCCATTAGGTGGCTTAGCAAGCATGAATTGTCACCTTTGCTAAGCAGGCTTTGCCTTGTTTTGCACTTGGATAGGTGACTCACATGTGAGCATTGTAAGATACTCCCCTTAGGTGATGGGGCCATAGCTCAGTGGGAGAGCATCTGCATGAAGGTCTCAGGTTGATTTCCTGGCATCTCCAGGTGGGGCTGGGAGAGATTCCTGCCTGAAACCTTGGAGAGCTGCTGCCAAAATAGATGGAACATAGGAACATAGGAAGCTGCCATATACTGCCATATACTATAATACTAGCTCAATATTGTCTTCACAGACTGGCAGTGGCTTCTCCAAGGTTGCAGGCAGGAATCTCTCTCAGCCCTATCTTGAAGAAGCCAGGGAGAGAACTTGGAACCTAGATGCTCTTCCCAGAGTGGCTCCATCCCCTGAGGGGAATATCTTACAGTGCTCACACTTCTAGTCTCCCATTCATATGCAAACAGGGTGGAACCTGCTTAGCTAAGGGGACAAGTCATGCTTGCTGCCACAAGACTAGTGATCCAACTCAGTAGAAGGCAGCTTTTATGTTCCTTCCTACACATATCTTTATCTCTTGATGAGGACAAAATAAAATGGTGACTTGCATGTCACCGAGTGTCCAATGAATGCCCATTCAATGGAATCCATCCACACATTCAGCTGCTGCTCATCAGAAACTGATGATACAAATGCATCACTTGTTGACTTGCAGCATACAGGAGTGACTTTGTGAATGTATTGTTACCAATAAGGGTTGTTGCAGCTATTTAAGGAACATGCATGGAGATTATTGTAGAGTCTAAATTAAACTGTCTCTGGGTGGTTTAAATTACTTAACTAGTTTACTGGGGGAAAATTCATAACGATAGGAAGACCAAATCCTATCTACTAACTACATAATGGATAGGCCATCTAATGGTGCAGTGGGGAAATGACTTGATTAGTAAGCCAGAGGTTGCCAGTTTGAATTCTGGCTGGTAATTTTTCCCAGACTATGGGAAACACTGATTTCGGGCAGCAGTGATATAGGAAGGTGCTGAAAGGCATCATCTCATACTGCGCAGGAGGAGGCAATGGTAAACCCCTCTTGTATTCTACCAGAGACAATGACAGAGCTCTGTGGTCACCAGGAGTCAACACCTACTCAACGACACACTTTACTAAGGAGAGAGAGATATATGTTTCCATCTTCTCTCTAGGAGGAAAGGAAGAGGACTGACTCGATTCAGGAAGTTCCTGAGGAGTCAATGCAGGGGACACAGAGTAGAGAGAAGCAGGGACAGGCAAGGAGACCCTCACTAACTACCTCTACTTCCAATGACCCTAGTGTTCATTAGCATAGTCGGTGCAAAAGGGTTGATGTCACTGGAACTCCATTTCCACCAGTTTACACATTCAGCTGTCAGACATAATGAGGCTGTTCACATGAGCAGTCCTACCCAGGATTCAACAGCCCATCCTGGGTAGGGCTGCTCATGTCAAGTGCCAGGATCGTGGCCAAAACTGGCACTGCCTCTCCCTCTGGGCAGCCCAGGAATTTCCCCCAGGCATTTACCTGGCTACAAGGGTGTGAATGCAGGCAGCTTGAGCAGACACAGAGCTGGGCATCTAGAGTGCCTGGCTTGAGGGAAAACCCTTCAGTGCACTGTGCTCCTTGTGTGATGCATTTAGGGATATCTGGATGCCCGGCTGAGTTTTCCTGGCCTCCAGATGGCCACGTGGCTTCCAGGAGAGTCACTTGTGCGGGCATGAGATATCAGGAGAACAGTAGAGATAATTTGGGGGGAAGATAGGTATGATCCTGCCTTCCCCCCACCCTCCTCGCTGGTTTGATGGTCATGTGAATGACCTTAATGTATCCTAATGCATGCATGTGTGAATTAGACTAAAGCAACTGGGAACTGGATGGAGACAGCAGCAAGACACGACTGTTTGCTGTAAGAAGTTAGTTTCTGCCATCAAAGTACAGGGCAAGCTTTTGCCAACTGTCGAATTGTTCTGAGTCAATTGGTTTGCCTTTTTAAGTGCCCCACGAAATTTATGTTGTTTTAGCGACTTAAAATTTGAATCAAGTATCTTTGTTATGGCTATGGCTAAACAAATAAACTGATCTATTGATTGATACTAGAGGGAGTCCACTGAAGTTTAGTAGCCCTTTAGAGTACCTTCTGAGTAGTACTATTGAGGAAAATAGTCAGGGTTTCAGCCAGAGGAAATAAATGGCCCTAGGATGAGAGAAGATAGGATGAGTGCAACATTGGCCTGGTTCACACAACCATTTAAATCTAGGTTTACTGTGGGTTACTAACATTAGTTTGAGGCAGGAGTCTTGGATTCGTCTCAGAACATAAACCACCTTGGCTTGGGTTCACACAACCACACTGTCGGTAACCCACATTAAACCTAGAGCTGAATGTTTGTGTGAACCAGGCCATTGGGGAGAAGAGCTGCTCTCGTAGTAGCAAGCATGAATTGTCTTCATGATCCTAAGCAGGGTCCACCTTGGTTTGCATTTGAATGGGAGACTACAAGACACTTCTTATATCCATCCGGACGGGAAGGCAGAGTCCAAACTACCTCCCCCGAGACAATCAAGAGAATGCTGCTGGGAATATGGCTTGCACTCCCAGACAATCCACGCTGCTGCAAGGATCCATTCTGCTTCAAGGTGGGAGATGCGCTCCAGCCTCCAGATATCCCACAATGCTCCTCACAACAAGCGCAGCACATTGGGAGATACCCTTGTGAGATGGGCACCTGAGATGGATATTCACGACCCTGGCTCCATGGTTAAGGGTGCACTCATGCCCTTAAGCCTGGCTAAAGGCTGGAGTTGAAAGTTGGGCTACCTGCAATGGCAGCGCAGGAATTGGGCTTGATCCTGGTGGTATATGTGGGCAGCCTAACCCAGGCTGGGCAACCCTATCCTGGGTTAGGCTGTTCGTTTGCATAGACCTTACATGTGTGAACACTGTAAGATATTCCCTTTACGGGATGAGGCTCCCTGCTTCTGGAAGAGCATCTGTACACTTGCACGCAGAAGGTTCCCAGTTCCCTCCCTGGCAGCATCTCCAAGATAGGGCTGAGAGAGACTCCTGCCTGCAACCTTGGAGGAGCCACTGCCAGTCTGTGTAGACAATACTGAGCTAGATGGACCAAGGGTCTGACTCGGTAGAATGCGACTTCCTATGTTTCTCCTTCCGAATGGCCATGGAATGCATCGGATTTCCAAATAGCCCATGGCCATTCAGAAATTTCATGCATCCCTATGGTCCTTTGGAAGGAATTGAAGCTTTTCAGTGGGCATTCCCTGTCATTCATTTTAGTACATTCCTTGGAACATGTGCTTTGCATAAAGAAGGCTCCAAATTCCCTCCCTGGCCTCTCCAAGATAGGGCTGAGAGAGACTCTTGCCTGCAACCTTGGAGAAGCCGCTGCCAGTCTAGTTGATCAGTATGGACCAAATAGATCAGTATTTCATCTATACTGAGCTACATGGAACAAAGGTCTGACTTGGTATAAGGCAGCTTCCTATGTTCCTATATTGTGTGAACAGAAATCAAGCTTTGGAAACTTGATTTTTTAAAAAAATTCTTTGGAAACTTGATTTCTGGGTGCTTGTTGTTTATGAACAGCTCCCCTTATGTTAAAAAGAATCCTGTACACGTGGGATGGCAAGGAAGCAGAAGAAAATAATGCCCAAAGAAAAAATGTCACACAAAAATTGTTTACCAGGCACACAAACGCCTTTGGGGGTGCTTAAAGGAACTATTTGGCTCATGGTCTTGATGTCCAAGTGCTTGTAGGAGGTACACACAAGGAGGAGGCACACACAAGGCACACACAAGAAGGCAAGCACATGGAGGCTTGTAGGAGGCAATTCCATATTTGCATTTGGATTCTATTAACAGTTACTTAATTAGTTCAACATTCCACTCATCAGAGGGATTATGTTCCTTAGTGACCGTCTTCTCAACAGCAGCAGGCTCACTTAACTGAGATATTGAAAAATGACTGGTGCTAATTTCAGTGGAATATTGCACTGAAATGTTATAGTTAATTTATTTATTACATCTATAAACCACCTAATACCTGGATCTCCAGGCGGTGTAAACAACTTAAACAATACATAGAACTCAATAAATATGATTAAAATGATTTTAGAAGCACGACATTTTAAACACCATTTTAACAAAAACATTTTAAAACAGTTTTAGCAAAAGGCCTGAGAAAACAGGTGTGTCTTAAGTGATTTTTTTTTTTTTTTAAGGCAGCCAGAGATGGAGAAACTCTCATACGTTCAGGGAGCATATTCCTGCACTGGAATGCCAATATGTTTCCGAATGAAATACAAAGTGCTGGTTATTACCTATAAAGCCCTTAATGGCTTAGGTCCAGGGTACTTAAGAGAGCGTCTTCTCTGTCGTGAACCCTGTTGCCTATTAATATCATCTGGAGAGCTCTGGCTATAGTTGCCGCCAACTCATTTTTAGGAGGACCCTGAAGACGAACCTGTTTTCCCAGGCTTTTAACTGAAATCTAATCTTAAAATTTTAATGCGTTTCTATCTATCATGATTTTTATCTTTATATGAATTTTAAATGTTTCATATTTTATATTAGGTTTTAATTCTGTACACTGCCTAGAGATTTCAATGTTAGGTGGTATATACATTGATTGAATGTATATACCACCTAACATCGAAATCAATCAATCAATCAATCAATCAATCAATCAATTCTCAACAGCTGCCAGACTTGAATTCTGATGTGGAAGAGCCTGGGATCCCACCTATAGTGAGATGAAGTATCAAGAGGCAGGCTCAGAGGGACTCACGCAGGTGCAGGAGATAACAGGGAAGAAAGCCAAACTGCTGACTCAGGGAAGCCTGATTGGTTCCTGGTTCTGTTGAGTCATATATATTCAACAGTCTCTCATGGCTGAGTTGCTGTTTGCAACTTGGCTGGCAGCAGATACTGTGCTCTTGGAATTATACCTTTTCTGTGTTCCAGTTTGTCTTGTCTGTACTTGCCTGTATTGTTCACTTAATTCCTTGTTTGGTGTCCTTCGCTTGTTTCATTCCTTGTTTTGTCTTTCCTTCTACTTATTACTCAGTCATTGTTAGAGTGGGGTACCTTGTTTCAGTTCAGGGGACTATATTCATTTACTGTTTTCTTTGCGAGCCTTTTATTTTTCCTCATCCAGTTTCATCACTGCTTTCTGTTTACTCTTTCTCCGGGGGGTTGTAAATCCTGTAGGGATAGCCGGGATAGCAGTTCCCGACAAAAGGTCTCACAATCTAAAAAAGAAATATAAGACATACACCAGCCACTGCCACTGGAGGGATGCTATGCTGGGGCTGGACAGGGGCAGATTAACCATTTTGCCACCTGTAGGCAAGCGAGGATTTGCCACCCTTCTCCTCTCCCTGTGGCCCCGCCAAGTCATGTCATGCCTTGTGTTTGCATAATAATATAACATACATTTATGAAATTGGGGCAGGCAGTTGCAGGGGAGTAACAGCAGGAGAGAGGGCATGCCCTCAAGTCCTGCCTGTGGCTTCCAGCGGCATCTGGTGAGCCACTGTGTGAAACAGGATGCTGGACTAGATGGGCCTCCTTGGGCCTGATCCAGCAGGGCTGTTCTTATGTTCAGTGCCAGAACTGCCTTGTCTTGGCCTCCTCTTTCTCCGCCTCCTCTCCCACCCCTGGTGGAAGGAGGATGGGCTGCCGGGCCAGGGCTGCCTGGCTGGCTTGTTGTTCTCCCCTACCTGCCTCACTCTTGCTCCCCTGGTGATGTGTGTGTCACCCGCTGCCTTCAGCAACAATGTGGGCTGGCAGCAGGCAGCGCTGCCCGCAGCCCAAGGTGTCCGGGCTGGGCTCACAGGGAGAAGCCAGACCTGGCCTGTAAAGGAAGGCCACAGCTGGCCTGCCCTCCCTCAGAAATCTTCAATCTTAAATCTTTATTGACCTTCAGGAGAGCCCTTAAAACCTGTCTGTCTGGCCTGGCCTTCCAGGGTTTTTAATTCATTTTAATTGTTTTAATGCTCTTACCTGGTTTTCAGGGTTTTAATTGTTGTTATTTTTAAATTGTTTTTTAAGATGTTTTAATTGTTAATTGTGTTTATATCTATTGTTTTAATTGTTGTTGGTTTTAATGGTTGCTGTTTTAATTGTCAACTGCCCTGAGCCTTTTCGGAAGGGCAGTATAAAAATTGAATAAATAAATAAAAATACAATTCATGCCACAAGTTGAGGGGTGGGCATGGGCAAAATATATGGGGATACCTGGTGAGGTCCTTCCAGACCTATAGCAGCTGTTGGCTCCTATGCTCCGGGAAAATCCAAACAAATATGTGCCTTTGAGAAAAACAATGAAACAACAAATTTGACTATCCCTCTCTCATTCCCGTCTCTCTCAGGACGAGCAGAGCAGTCAGTGTTGCCGTGTGGAATCTGATCAGATGGCGCACACGAGCATTATCTGCTGCCTGGAAGCCGATGGGATAGAGCGCACTGCTGCCCCTCCTCCTGGCTAAGCTTCTTTGCAGGCTGCTTCCCACCCTCAGATCTTCCGTTCCTTCTGGTGCCACATGCTGGCAGCAACACCAGCAGCCACTGGCCGGCCCAGATGGCACTATTCAAACTCTGTAACTGTGAGTTTGCCTGTCAACAACAACAATGACAATAAATGGTGATCCGACTTGAAGCTTGTGCATACACCCTTATTTCCTCCTGGAGTCAGTCAGCGTCTGCCGCCCGTAGGCAATTTGCCACCCTAGGCAGGTGCCTACTCTGCCTATCCCTTAATCCACCCCTGGGGCTGGATAGGACCAGTTGCTCTCCCCCTGCTAAATAAAGAGAACCACCACTTTCAAAAGGGACCTCTTTGTTCAGTTCTCTATCTCAGGTCTCTAACTGGCAATATCAGGTGATCACAACCTACATATGTGAATAGTACTGAGATCTCATTGAGGACTTTTTCAATCCGTGAGCATAGAATAGGCCATGTTCTGCCTGACTGGAGACTTTGCACATTGCTGCCCCTTGTGGCAGCTTGCTGCACTACAGCAGCTTTTACACAACGCCTCAAGCAAGCCGCGCCCTGTGGACCCATCCATTGGCTTCCCCTGCAGCAGGAAGAGCATAAGAAGTTTCCTGTTTGTGGCAGGCCTTGCCTCAATATTAAGGTCTCCTCATTCTGCTTTGTTTCCTGTTGGCTTGGCCTTTGGTGTGTTCCTGACTTTGCGTTCATGGTTTAATTCCCAACTGTCTGCTTGGCTTGACCTTTGGCTACTGGGATTGGTTCCTGAAGTAGTACTGGTTGCCTGGCTCCCGTGATCCTTGCTTCCAGTTTTGCACCACCTAGTGGTTGTTGCCCATGGCACAACCACGGAGAGCTGGTCTTGTGGTAGGAAGTATGAATTGTCCTCTTTGCTAAGCATGGTCTTCCCTGGTTTGCATTTGAATGGGAGACTACACGTGGGAGCCCTGTAAGATACTCTCCCCATGGGCTGGGGCCACTCTAAAAAGAGCATGAAGGTCCCAGATTCCCTCTCTGGCATCTCCAAGATAGGGCTGAGAGAGACTCCTGCCTTCAGCCTTGGAGAAGCTGCTGCCAGTCTGTGTAGACAATACTGAGCTAGATGGACCAAGGGTCTGACTCAGTAGAAGGCAGCTCCCTATGTTCCTAGCCTTGACACTTGGCAACAGGCTCCACCTCCTGTCCTATGCATATTCTGCTGCACATCCGCAATGTGCCCATGTCACCTGAGCATATGAGAATAAGACATGTTGCAGACCTGTGATATAAAGTGCATGTACAATGGGAAGCAGAGCCACCCACCCATGTGTGGTGCCTTTGGTGAATCCATTCCTTGATCCAGGCCAGCTTTTGAATGGGGCTTTAGTGACTTGCATTCTAGTCCTGGAGTGGAGGCGGGGCTAAAATACAGTCAGCAGCAAGAGCACTGAAAAGCAATCTGCACTTGCCTCTCTGTACATCATACCTATTTCATTAAACTATTAATATTTCTGATTCCACTCCACTGCTTTGTCCTTCCATACCACAGCGCTTTCCCTTGGATTCTACTCTATGTCTTATGCACATTCAGCCATAAGCAACGGCAATGAGAGATCTATGGAGAAATGCTTTACTGACGGAAGAGTATGAATATGCAAATCAGCCCTTGGACAATTATACGGTCTTGGAGAATTCCTTGACTACTTCTACTGCACACTCTTCTTTCAATTATTTTTGTCTATACTTTCAATTTTAAATTTTGCAGGAATGTACAAAAGGAAAAAAAATGTCAAAAAACAACAGAGCGAACAGTTAAGGAATAAACATCACTTCAAATTTTAATTAATTACTTAATCCATTTAGAATAATTTTAAATACCATTATTCAATAAGAATAATTACCAAGCTTTCAGGCCTTGTATCATTAGGGATTCTGCCCCCCCCCATCAATAAAATTGTAAAAATTGTGAGCTATCTTTAGATTAAATAAAAAGTTGCACTTCTGTACACACTTACCTGGGAGTAAGTCTCATACACAATGGGACTTACTTCTTAGTAGATATGTATGATAGGGGTATGCATGACATTGGCTGGCCAGGTTCGTTTTGAGTCCAAACCAGACCCGAACCAGACCAGGCCAGTTTGGTTTTGACCCCCATCAACCCCCCCCCCCCGCCGTTCAGTTCAGTCTGAGGGGAGTGTTTAACAAACATTTTTCATTTACCCCCTCTGGGGGGCTTCTCCGAGGCTGTAGGGGGTTGTGGTGTCTGCAGAAGTTCCGCGAAGAATAAGAGTGGAGCTAGCCTAGCATCCTTCCTGATTGTTTGCTAATTGTAAACTGGTTTGCCTGGATATCCCTTCACCTGCCTTTTCCAAATGAAAAAAATATTTATTTTTTTTTTAAAAAATCCCACCATGCTACAGCTCTGACAAAAATTGTTAGGTTTGGAACATATAGAAGGGGAGGAGAGCTGGTCTTGTGGTAGCAAGCATGAATTGCCCTCTTATTTCACAAAGCAGATACTGTTGTATTATTTGGTTCTGCTGTTGTTTACACCTTGTAACTGTCGTCTCCTGTCCTCTGTTAATCTGCTACACTATATTACTTGTGTCCTTAATGTTCTTCTGCAGCAGAGACGTGGGGCCAGGAGAAGGAGAGGAAGGCAGCGAGGGGCCCGTTTTAAAACCTTGTCTCCAGGTCCACTCCAACCTTGGTACGCCCCTGCATAAACGTGTTCATAAACTTGGTTATAAAATTAAACAGTGTCTATCAGCCACTTGCAGAGTGATTCCCTCATCCTTCTATAGAAAGCAAGCAACAATCCAAGTCTCAGTTGTTTCTGTCCCCCTCAGTAGTGACTGGATGCCATTATTTTCTCTTTATTCTCTTGAATGAGAATGATGCTAGGGGAACAAAGGCTTTCCTGGAAAGTCAACTGCTGTCTTGAAGAAAATGACCCTCATGAGCATTTTGGAGAATATTCTAAATTTCAGTGAAATTCCTCAGATTTTCCATTTACTTCCCCTGAGAAATTTTGGAGAATATTTTGAAAGCATCTTCTCACCAAGTCTAATCATGACTAACTTGTTCTATTAATTTCATTAAGACTTCTGGGAGTAATTTAGGATGTCACCCAACAGCATCCCCCCATTTTTAAAGGGTACATAGGACATAGGAACAGAGGAAGCTGCTATATTCTGAGTCAGACCATAGGTCCACCGAGATCAGTACTGTCTACACAAACTAGCAGTGGATTCTCCAAGGTTGCAGGCAGGCATCTCTCTCAGCCCCAACTTGGAGATGCTGCCAGGGAGGAAACTTGGAACCTTCTGTTTTTCCCAGAGCGGCTCCATCCCCTAAGGAGCATATCTTACAGTGCTCACACTTCTAGTCTCCCATTCATATGCAACCAGGGCAGACCCTGCTTAGCCAAGGAGACAAGTCATGCTTGCTACCACAAGACCAGCTCTGCTGTGTCATGTGTTGCATCAGATGGGAAGAGACATTCCTCAATGCATGGGAGAAAAGAGGAGAATGTTTGCCGTATACCATTCGTGTTGATGCAGACCCGTCCATCCATCAGGTTAGCTTGGAGGGTTTTTTCTGGCTGTCCTCAGTGGTGGGGGAGGGAGTTCCTTTCACTCTTTTCCTCCTCCCGGCAGCAAGTGGATCCTCTTTATGGCTATCTCTGGAGGACCCAGCCACACCCTTCATCATTGGCCAAGCCCTCCTTAAATATATGGACATACAGGCCAGAGTTCCTGCCGTCACCCTACCCTTCTGCCCCTTGCGGCCTTTATTAACTGCTCCTCTCACTGGTCTCTGGACACCCACTCACTCCAGCTCCCTCGCTTCCATCTGGCCCCTGCCCTGTCAGTGGCTGATTGACGTCATTGGCCAGCGCTACTACTAATTCTGCCCCTCCATGGCCATGTTCACAGTTGCGGGTGGACACCTCTGCTCCTTGGATTCCTGCACCACTGACCACCACTGTGTCTCCTTTTTTGGTTGCAAGACTGGTCTTGGACCCCTCCGGCTGGCTTGGTAAGTGGTGAGGTCTTAGTGTCTGGACATCGTTTTTAGAAGTTCTTGCATTATGAATAATATTTTTTAAAGTATATGTTGCCTGAATCATTCAGCTCCCTTTTCAGTCAAAAAGCCTTTACTCAATTAACAGAATCGATTAATGATTAAATGTTGCAGCCCTATTTAAACTGATGGAGGGTTTGGTTGGAAAAGAAGAGGAATGGCATAAACTAATCCTCCTCATGTTCATCTCTCCTCCACACCACTGCCCTACAAATCCAGCATAGTGCTATATGAGCTGTACTCCGATCACGGAGGAAGAGATATCGGAACTCATAACAAAATCTACAAATCTCATTCATGATGCCAGCTTCAATTTTAGTCAACTCATAGTACCTTTGTAGCCTTCTAAAAATAGGAGGGAAGGGGGCCATCACAAAAGGCTGAGACCCCTCTGGCTCCTTTAATTTGCACACAGATTATGAATCAGATTGGTGTCCATGTTGTTGTTGTTAATTTATATACCAAGGCTCTGGGTGGTTAGAAGTGCCTTTTGAGAAGTGCCTTAATAGAAGTGCTTTTGGGTTATGTTGTGTTGGCCTAAAAATGACTTTGTTTTCTCTCTCTCAATTTTAAAGAAATATAGACATGGCTTATACTTCTTTCCACAGTTCCACAGGACTTTGGTCAAAGCTACAACAGGCATTTGAGGAAAGCACTGGCCAAACAATATGCTAAATCATTGTAAACCGCTTAGAGAGCTTCCAGCTATAGAGCGGTATATAAATGTAAGTGCTATTGCTGCTATTGCTATAATATAGTCAATGTGTGGATTTTGCTGATGGAGAAAATAAATGCACTTATTAAAATGAAAAATGTGAAAGTGAAAGCTTACTTGGATAAATTTAGAAGATTTGGAATAACACTTACTGTCAGGAAAACTGGAATAAAACAATATTATCAATGGCGTGATACTGTTACCGTGAGTATGATTAGTCTAGCCAGTTAGGGGGGGAATGGTGAAAGTAGACTAACTGAGTATTTGGAAGTTGAATATTGAATGTTGGTTAACAATGTGGTTAGGTTTTTTGTTTGTTTGTTTGTTTGTTGGAAGGTTGGTTGGTACTCCCCCCCCCCGCCACCCGAATGTGTGTGTATTAAGAATTTAGGAGTGATTTGATTTTATAACATTGTGAATCTATTAGACTGCTTACTATGTACATCTTAAAAAATAAAATAAAATACATGATTTTAATAAAAAACAAAACAGTGGGCCAGTTCAGATGAGAGTCGCAGCAGCCCTCAGCACATGGGAAGAGGGTGGGGACACTCCCAGAGAGCACCCGACATCACGGAAGGATGTCCCAGTACACGGCCAGGGCATCCTTCAATTGCATGAGAGAGAGAGAGAGGCATTTGTCTGAATTGCCCCGCTACATTTGCCCTGTTTAAACAGGGATTCCATTAATCATCTGAAGCGGCCCGGCATGGGTGTCTGCAAGGAGAAAGGGGGGCAATCAGTCGATCTTGGGGAAAGGGGAAGCTCTGCCCCTCTCCTGATCCATGCCGACCAGCACTTCCTTCGCGTTTGCTCTCCCTCTCGGAGGCAGAGAAAAAAGACCCAGTGCCAGAGCTTGAACGAAGCACTGACTGGCACAGAGCAGGACTGAGCTGCCCCTTTCCTCAAAGCTGGCCATAGCCCCTGCGTCGTCAACATCAGACGCAAGGAGGTGTGGCCAGTATTGGGAAGTGGCAGCTCCCTGTCCACTCCCCTTTACCAAGCCTGGCTAGGCTTATTGGATCCAGCTTCAGAGCAGGGACGGAGTGGAACCTGTGCCAAGAAGGAGCTGCTTGCTCCTTGTGTCTGCCCCTCTCTGGGGACCCCTGGCGCTCTCCACCAACCAGCCTCTCATCCCCGGACGGCTCCTTATATGCCTCCTCACAGGCTGTGCATCGCCTGTCCCCAATTACGGGGCCAACACCCCTCTTTATTCCCTGTAATTGTCTACCCTTTAATTGTCTACCCAGCTGTTGCCAATACCTCTCCTCCTTCTCCCTTCGGGAGGTGTGCTGCTGATGTTTTTCTCACACACCTCCCCTTCGGCCTGTTCAGGGCTCTGCTCCTCTTCCACTGGAGCCAAGTCCCTGCCCATTGGCAGCCTTTCCTCCGCTTCTCCCCAGCCACCACCCGCCCCTGTCACCTTGGGCTCCCTAACCACTCCGTCCTCGGAGGTATGGACAGTTGGCCTCATTGGACAGCCCTTTTTTTGTTGCACTTGCTATGGGCTACTTTCTCTGCTTCTCCCCTGACACCGGGAACAGTATCCAGACTAAGTAGTACTCCTCAGGAATTACTCTACCAGACTACTTAATCTCAACAAGACTACTTAGGAGTAATTTAGTCTAGATGCTACCCACTCTGTGTTTGATTTAGCTCTCTCTGGTATTAATCTTGATATTTAACACAGCATTTTAGTTTATATATTATTTTTTCAATTGTTCTTGGGTTTTTACTAATTTGTTCTTAACCAGCTTGGATCTTTTATGAAAGAAAAAGAAAGAGGAGATATACATCTTTTAAATAAATAACTGATGTCAACACAACTGGTAATTAGGAATGTGCACGGACCAGTTCGACACCTCCTTAGGGAAGCACCGAAGTGGCTTGGGCGCCCACAGCCAAACCGGTTCAGCGGGGTGGGGAGCAGTTCCCTTTAAAAGCAGGTAAGTAGGTCTTACCTGCTCCTGCACTACCTCACTGCTTTTCCGGGCACAGAGCTCGCTCTACAAAAGGCCACATACAACCGCTGCATTCCTCTCTGAAGCCTGCACATCATCATCATCATCATCATCATCATCATCATCATCATCGTTGCTGTTGTTGTTTACACAGTCAGACAGGTGTTATTGCCTGTTTGATCTAAGATCGTAAATAAACAAAATAAAAAATAATTGCCTGGTTTGCTTTATCCAGACATCGAGTCCTTCCCAAAGACCTGGGATGGCCAAATTTTATTATCAATATTGTTATTATTATAGATATCGTCGCAGAATATAAGCTGTTCCCAGTAAAGCTGCTTTTTGTAATTGGCTGATGGTGATTTCTGTGACCCCTATGGTGCTAGGGTGCTCTTCAAGGTCTTTTGGAACTGCACCCAGGGCGCCAGTGACCACTGGGATTATTTTGGTCTTTTTTGCCACAGCCTTTCAATTTCAATTTGTAGATCTTTGTATTTTGTTATTTTTTTCTATTTCTTTTTCTTCTATTCTTCTATCCCCTGGTATTGCTATGTCGGTTATTTTAACTTGTTTTTCTTTCTTCTCAACTACAGTTATTTCTGGTGTATTGTGTGGCAGATGTTTGTGTGTTTGTAGTCGGAAGTCCCATAATATTTTTACATCTTCATTTTCTACAACTTTTTTAATGTTATGGTCCCACCAATTTTTGGCTACAGGTAGCTTGTATTTTTTGCAGATGTTCCAGTGTATCATCCCTGCTACCTTGTCATGCCTTTGTTTGTAGTCAGTCTGTGCGATCTTTTTACAACAGCTGATTAGGTGGTCCACTGTTTCATCTGCTTCTTTACAAAGGCAGCACTTGCTGTTTGTTGTGGATTTTTCGACTTTGGCTCTTATTAAATTTGTTCTTAGTGCCTGTTCTTGCGCAGCCAGTATTAAACCCTCTGTTTCTTTCTTCAAGTAATCATTCTTAAGCCATTGCCAGGTCTTGGTGATGTCTGATTTTCCACTTATATTGTGCAAATATTGACCATGCAGGGGCTTATTTTTCCATTTTTCTGCTTGGTTCTAGACTTGTTCTTTCTTGTAGGCCTGCTTTGTTTCATTGGTGTTGAATAGTTTTGCGTTATTGACCATTTGAAGTGCATCTTCTTCACTGTCCTTGATATATTCTTCAAGGCCTCTTTTCTCCTCCTCTACTGTTTGATGGACTTGCAGCATTCCTCTTCCACCTGAGCTGAATACTTTCACAAATACACTTTCACAAATACTAAACAAAACAGGCCTCGGATACCAAACATCTAAAACATCAAGTAAAATAAACCATCTGCTCTACATGGACGATCTGAAGTTGTATGTAAAGTCCCAGTCAGAAATTGAATCACTGATAAACACTGTCCGTATGTTCAGTAGCGATATAGCAATGGAGTTTGGACTAGACAAGTGTGCTATATTAATAATGAACAGAGGAAAAATAAGAAAAACAGAAGGAATAGAACTGCCCAATGGAAACAAGATCAGGAACCTGGAAGAGAAAGAACATTACAAATACTTGGGCATTCTCCAGGCTGATAACATTGCACACACTGAATTTAAAAGAAAAATAGTGAATACATCAGGAGAGTCAGAAAAATCCTCAAGTCCAAACTCAATGGCGGGAACACCATACAAGCCATAAACACTTGGGCTATACCTGTTATCAGATACACTGCAGGAATAATAGACTGGACCCAGGCAGAGCTAGAGGCTCTAGATCGTAAGACAAGGAAAATCATGACCATCAATCATGCTCTGCACCCCCGCAGTGATGTCGATAGGCTATACCTCCCTCGCAACTTTATTATTATTATTATTATTATTATTATTATTATTACAGCACATATTGCACATGGCATCAGCACACACATGGCTGTGCACAGCCTTTTGTAGAGTGAGTGGCGCCATGCCTGGAAAACTGGTGGGGCAGTGCAGGAGCACAAGATTTTGACAGACGAGGGATGTGAATGAGAAGCAGGCCGGCGGAGGCGCAGATGTTCTGCGCCCAGCCCAGCTATTATAAATAAATATTTAATCAATGACCTATAATTATGGAGCTGATCAAGCCATCAAGCCAGAGAGATAGAGGGGGCTATCAAACCCCTGCTCAGTACAAGACATCCAGAGCTAGACCATCCTCAACAGAAGGAGATAGGGTAAGGATGGATGCTCAGCCTTTATTTGAAGAACTCCATTGCTTTATGTCTGTGTTAAAGGAGCACAGCAATCTATAGATGCGCTTTATGAGAAATACGCTCCATTTGTTTTACACCATGGTACTTAGAATGACGACTGTGTTACTGCATGCTGGTGATGTATGGTGGTGGAATTTATCATTTTTATTTTTGTTTGTTTCTCCTGTATTCTGTCTAATTTAAAACAGAAGAATACATGTGGGGAGGGAATGTATATTGTGCAGAGATTGCTGTGTCTGGTCTCTTTAGTGCTGGTTGATGCAGATCCTCACATCTTAACAGATTTCCAAATGTCTGTTTTCAGATTAATTTAGTGCATCATGGCTTCAGCAACTAAGTAAAAATAGCTACTGAATCTTAGTATTATGATTAAATTAAAAAAATGCACACTCTGAGCACAGAGCAATAAGAATTCAAGGTGTTTACTCAGCTCTTTGCAATAAAACGACAATAAAACGACTCTTTGGTGCTATTTTTTTTAAAGCTTCACCCAATTGCTGTGCTGATCTTTGATCATAATAAACTGAATTGAATCACCCAATTGCATATATTAATGCTAGTAAATTCTCGAAATTAGGCTTCTTTACCAAAGCAAAATAAAAGTGGTACAATTTCTGATTGCTGTTTACATTACTGATAGTATTGTCTAGCATAGGTTTGCAATAAAATTGGAGCTGCAGCAGATAGACAGATGTCTCTGTTAGAAAGGGCAATAAAGAAGGACATGCCCCATTTGACATGGTCAAAAACGTCCAAAATACCCCAATTATTTTATATCTCCTCAAGTAAGGCTGACAGCAGTACATGAAATTGCACCAGGGTAAAAACTCTTTGATATCTTGGCACTACTAAGTAGGGATTAGGGATTCCCAGATGTTGTTTACTACAACTCCCACAATCCTCAGCTAAAGGCCATTGCAGCTGGGAATTATGGGAGTTGTACTCAGCAACATCTGGGAATCCCTGTCACAGGGAACTCTAGTTTGTGTTTCTCTTCGTGTTATGAATCACAATTCATGCACATCCCTACTACTGAGCTGCAAAGATATTTGGCTGGCATAATATTTTTAATACAGTCTCATAACCCTGGGTAGCCAGAGGCCAAGCTTCTGGCCTCCTGAAGTTATTTATTTATTTGCTTTATATACCGCCCTTCCAAAAATGGCTCAGGGTGGTTAGCAATAGCAATAGCACTTACATTTATATACCGCTCTATAGCTGGAAGCTCTCTAAGCGGTTTACAGTGATTTAGCATATTGCCCCCCAACATTCTGGGTACTCATTTTACCGACCTTGGAAGGATGGAAGGCTGAGTCAACCTTGATCCCCTTGGTCAGGATCGAACTTGTAACCTTCTGGTTACAGGGCGGCAGTTGTACCACTGCGCCACCAGGGGCAGAGACTTTGGAGGGTTAGGCCTGCCTCCTGCTCCTTCACGGCCAATCTGAGGCAGCTGCTGATGTAATGAAGTTTTCCAGTCTACTGGCAGTGCAAAACATGCTGGGAAGGCCTGCAGGTTCTTTGGAGGACCTTCGATGCTTCCAGCTCCCAATTTCAGCAATGAATCTTAATCATGAGTATGACTTAATCATGCGTTCCTTGAGTTCGCTGATCCAAAGAGAGGTTTATCCTCTGTTGCTACTAGGGTAAAAGCTTTCTGACCCTCTACCCCACTTTCATCACATGGTTGTGTGAAAGGTCCTATAGTCTCTAATGTTTTTTTAAAGCAGAATACCAACAGAAAGATTGTGGCTCCTCTCGAGATTTTTTTCCAATCACAGAAGAGGAGCTGTGATGTCTTAGAAGTCCTCTATTCTGAGATTACACTACTCTGTTTCTGAGGGTTCTCAACAGCACAGAAAGCTGTATAGAAAAGGAGCTCGTGTATCCATGGGGGTTCCATTTTCAGCAAGTACCGTGGACACTGAAACCATGAATACCAAGGCAATGGAAATCCAGGGGTTAAGTTCTTAAGGGCAGGGAAATGGGCCCCAAACAGGCAAAAAATGGGGCAAAAGCCACAGGAAAAAAGCCAAGTAAAGTGCGCTACTATGCTCCACAGGCCCCCCCAGTGGTCCAGCAATGCCTCCCAATAGTCTCAAATCCACAATTTTTTGGCAAAAATAAATAAATGTTTTTTTTTCCTTTTAAAGTGAGCCACAAAATGGCTCCTGAGCACAGAATGGTGGTGTTACAGACCAGGCCTGATTTATATACTAAATATGCTCATTAGCTAGTATACAAAATAGGTCTGGACCAAGTTCTTTTATATTAGTGACCATGTGTGATCTGGGCGCATGGAAGAAAGGAGATCAAACCAATCCTCAAAGATTCAATGGGCTTTATTGAGTATAAAAGACTAACAACATAATCTAGCAAAGCAGAAAGCAGAACACTCTATCAATATCAGCAACAGTATTTCCTAACCTGCACCAATATTCAACCCGTGTGCCTAACTACCATATGTGTGTGCAATTAAATCTTCCTAGAGCCTAATACAATTCAGATACAGGCAGAAAAGAGGGGTGGGGGTTGAGAGAGGCTGAGGGCTGGCATGGTTTGGGGAGATTAGTAGAGGGAAAAAGGGGGGGAGGAGAAGGGAGCAGGAAAAGGGGAAGGGATGGGGGGATTCCAGGCTTGTAGGAGCAGCATATTTAACCAGGACCAGAGACTTCTCGTCAGCTGAAGGAATGAGGCACTTGGCTGGAGACAGGAGTTGTTGCAGTTGCTTCAGATCATGGCTGAGAGCCGGAGCACCATGGCTGGGGAGTCTTGACTTCTCACTGCACAGTAGAAGTCACAGACAGCCTCTGTGCATGGGCAGAGTTCCTGCTTTTTAGCCCCGTGGCTTAGCAGCAAACTCTGGCATAGCGTGTCAGCAGATCTTGTTGTAGGTACAAGATTGCTAAACTCTCTGTCTAGTGGCCCCCACTCTTTATAGTGTATTTTCCTTTGATCTATACAAATCTCATCTTTTCCTGGGTCCCCAAAAGGTGACAACTTGCTGCTATCTTCTGGACAATGTCTTTTAATTATTCAGGATATTGGCCAGTCCAGTGAGAGAGCTGAATCTCATCTTCTGTAAACTGTGCGCTCAGAAGGGGGGGGGGAGGGACATTTCCCACAGCAAATAGCAATAGCACTTACTATAGCCAGAGCTCTCTAAGCGGTTTACAATGATTTTAGCATATTGCCCCCAACATTCTGGGTACTCTGCATCTAAGATGCTGCAAATTAGATCTTGCCAGTCTGACCCCAAAAAGGTGCTAAAAGTCAAGAATTAGTGAGAAAATTAGTTGTGAGACAGCAATTACATTATTTCTTGTGTACCTCTATCTAGTGTGTAATTATAACAAGAAAATATTTAAAGTAACATGAAAAGGTGTGTGAGACGTTCAATACATTCGCAGCATCAGTGAGGTAAGATTTAAAGTCTACAGGTGGATCTCTGTTGAACCTCTATAGAGAGCAATTGAGATATCCCCCTTGGGCTAGCAGAGCCATCATTGACAACGATTCACATAGGTTTCTTGCAACGGAAGAGCAGTCTGAGTCACATTTTTAGCATATGAGTAGCATTCAGCATTCAGGCCTGGCTTTTGTGTTTTCTTGAGCACCTATTTTTACAGTACAATGCTAGATTGTCTCCTGCTCCAGAGAGCAGTTGACCTGGGTGCCAGTTCACCTCGAGTCCAGGTATCATTTCATTTCTTAATATAACATGAAATCAGACACAGGCCTATATTTCACATACTTCTGAGCTGGTACCTCTGGTTCTGATATGTTACTGTACACCTCCAAAGTCATTTCCAGCCACCCCATATCCACAGATCCGCGAATTTAACCCTTCCCCCCATTTCCCCATTTATAATGACATCAGGTGTCAATTACCCAGCTGTGGATATGCGAAACTGCGGATGCTGAATCCGCAAGTAACGAGGTCCTCCTATACCTGCTAACCCCTGCTAACTTGGCAAAGAGGCACCTTTTAAAAGCAGGGATTCTCTTTACTGAGCAGGGGGAGAGCAACTGGCCCTCTCCACCTCCAGCACAGCATCTCTCCAGTGACTGTTGCTGGTGTCTGTCTTATGTTTCTTTTTAGACTGTGAGCCATCTTATTTATTTATTATTTCTCTGTGTAAACTGCCCTGAGCCATTTTTGGGAGGGTGGTATAGAAATCAAATGAATAATAATAATAATAATAATAATAATAATAATAATAATAAAGCAGCTTTACTGGGAACAGCCTATATTCTGCGACGATAATAATATACTGAATTTACAGTTCTTTAAAAGATCAAGATGTATTTGTATTCTCTTTTAAAAATCATTTCTCTTGTCTTCCATTAATTTAGTGAGTGAGGAAAATAACTGTTGCCCCACAGGAGCTGCAGTCATGGTGAAAGAGACTGGCAGAAAATGTCATTTTCCTGAAACCAATCAACGAAGTTGTTGCAGCCACAGTGATGTTGCCAACCATGGAAAGGGAAGTAATTGGGTTTCGTAATTGACATATATCCAGGGTAACAGAACAGGACATTGCAAGGATGGAAGAGTATAGAATACAGTGATCAAAACCGCCTGGAATTAATCTCTAGCATTTCTAATAGAATGACAACCATCTTTCTCTCCGACTTCTGTTCTCTGCCCTACAAGGGACCTGTGCGCATTAGGCATAGCAAGGTAGGAGTCAGCCCAGGGACAAAATCTGATGCACATGCTCCTTTGCTTGCCCCATTGCTTGTCACCCCTTTGCTCCCCCCCCCATATCATTTACCGCCTGCCCACCAGCCCTATCCACCAGTGAGAACAGGCCCACTTAAAGCAGTTGCCTGTTCTTGCTGGGATTGGGGCTGTGTTGGCGCAGAGCTGGAGTGAGTGCAGCTCAGCAGCAACATGGTGGTGGTGGTGGGGATTGTGGACATCAGAACAGCCCTGCTGGATCAGGCCCAAGGCTTTTCTAGCCCAGCATCCTGTTTCACACACTGGCCCACTGGATGCCTCTGAGAAGCCCACAGGCAAGAGGTATGTGCATGCCTCTCTCCTGCTGTTGCTCCCCTGCAACTGGTATTGAGAGGCATCATGCCTCTGAGGTTGGAGGTGGCCCACAGCCACCAGACTAATAGCCATTGATAGACCTGTCCCCCATGAATTTGTCTAAGTCCCTTTTAAAGGGGCCATCACCACATCCCATGGCAAAGAATTCCATGATTAAATATGTGCTGTGTGAAAAAGTATTTCCTCTTGTTGGTCCTAAATTTCCCGATCTTCAGTTTCATGGAATGACCTCTGGTTCTATTGTTGTGAGAGAGGGAGAAAAATTTCTTTCTCTCCACCCTCTCTACTCCATGCCTAACTTTATACACCTCGATCATTTTCCCCCTTAGTCACCAAACTTTTCTTTCCCAAACAAAAGAGCCCCAGATGCTGTAGCCTAGCCTCATAAGGAAAGTGCTCCAGGTGTGGGGGGGATGAGCACCCTAGCGGAGTGAGGAAGACAGCAAGTGTGGCTTGCAGGCACCCATGGCCTGAGTGCACTGCACACCCTTTCTCAGTGGTGGCCATGCCACAGAATAACATTTGTACTATATGTTTTCTGGAAACAGGGAACAACTATTGTTTTAGCTGTCATTCACATAACAATAGGTCATTCACACCTGTTTCAATAGGAAATAGGTTATTCACACAACACACAGGCAAGTGTACTTCCCAACTTCCCAAGTCTGGGAGCTGTGTGTGCTCCCAATTTTCAGTTGTGTGGGAGTAAAACACTAGGTAGGAGGAAGGAGAAGAGATTGTGTGGAATCAAGGTAGGAGGAAAAGCTGGGTAGGACAGCTTTGCCTCCTACCTTTGTCAAATCCTGGATATGAATCCTGGGTCGGACAGCTCCATCCTACCCAGCTTTTCCTCCTACCTTGATTCCACACAATTGCTTCTTGTTTCTGTATGTAAAAATTATACTACCCCTGCCAGCATACATCCAGTAGTAGGGATGTGCACAAAACCACGTGGCCCGGTTCAGTTCAAGTTCAAACCAAACTTGAACTGCACCAGGCCAGTTTGGTTTTGACCCCTTTGAACCCCACCCAGTTTGGTTTGATTTGGGGGGGGGGGTGTTTCAACAAACTTTTTTTAAACTTACCCCCTCTGGGGGGCTTCTCCAAGGTGGTGGTGGTGGGACCGCAGAGATCCCCCCCCCACCAGCCTGCCTTCTATTAGAAATCACCCGGTTCAGGCATCTTCAGCCCTTTCCATTTTGAAGGCTGCCATGCCAGGGAATAGGCCTGGAAAGGGCCAAAGACACCTGAACCGTGTTATTTCTAATAAAAGGAAGACTTGTGGGGGGAGGGGGAACCTCCGTGGACCTCCACCACCACCTTGGAGTAGCCCTCTGGAGGGGGTGTTTAAAAAAAGAATTTATTTATTTTTAAAAAATGTTCATTGAACCCCCAAACTGGGGTGTGTGTGTTCTCTGTTTGTGGTCGAGCTGAACCAGGAGTGGTTTGGCTAGACCCCGAACCTTTGAACCGAACTGGTTCGATGTCAAACTGGTTCAGATTCAAGCTGGATTGCACACCCCTATCCAGTAGGGGGCTAATACAAAAATAAAGTATCATCTGACAGGCATTCCATAAACTGCTGCTCTCAAATTAGCATATCTAAAGTAACCAACATTATACACCTTACTGAATTTCAATTAAACAAGTACCTGAATCATACAATGCTTTGCATTATAATGTTTTGCACTTGCAAAGTTAACTGCAATGTCTCACTGTGTTCAACATTTTCATCCCAATTGCATCCCAGCTCCCACTTTATAGCTCCATGATCTCCCAATCAGCTGAGCTGCTTATATTTTAATTTTCAATTACTGATCATCTCTTTGCAATCAAATCACGTTTTGAGAATGCGCAGTTAGTGCGATTTGCACTTCAGCTGGTTTTACAACAGGAAAAATATGTGGGCTACATTCTCAGAATTAATGTGAACAGAATTGCTGCCAAGTATTGTAATGGGAACTGCAAATATTTATTGTTTGTAGACTGGAAATGGATAAGAATGCTCTTTATCTAGAAGCTGGGATCAATGATCTGTTGAAAGTTTACATTTTCTTCTTCTTTTGGTTGGTTGGCAAGGGGGAAAAAACAAAGCTGATTTCAACCTAGTTCATGCCAAACATAAGTTTAGCCAGATTTCTGGCACAACAGGCATGTCAAAAAGCTGCAACTCTCCCAGTTTCTTGCCATCTACAACTATCTTGCCCTGTTCCTTGCTGCTATCTCAAAATATCCCTCATCCCATTCCTTTATTTTTCCACTGGGTGATTTAACCCGGATCCTATAGGGCTCTTAGGCAGCTCTTTCATCTTTAGCCAACACCATATCTAGTTACATTGACTGTACCTAAATATCAGTGGGCCCTTTCTAGGGCCCATTTTAATGCCTTCCCATTGACCCTATTAGGAATCAGATATAAAAATATCCCTGTTCTGCAATGTTTCTGCCCTTGTTGAAACAGGAGAGATTGAAACAGTTGACCATGTTCTTCTTTATTGTGCTTTTTACTATAATCTGTGTAATAAGTTAATTTTGCCCATATTAAAGTATTTCCCAGGCCATTCTTTCCCCCTCACCCCTTTTCATTACAATAAGATTACAACAGTGCATATAACATAACCAAGGATAGCAATTATATATGCAAATATAACTGAAAAAAGAGAAGAAGGGAAAAAAAAAAGATAGATCACAAACTTTAGCATAACTTCAACATAATAAGGTACAACCTACCTAGGGAAAAAGAAAGGGAAGCGGGGAAAACACACATCTTCTTTTAAGGATATATAGCTTTTGTCTTCATAGTATAAAGAATTCATTAAAATTCAACCAAATAGCTGAAATTTTTTCTTCTTAATCTTTCCATTGGGAAAAAACAACAACAGTAGTTCAGGTGCTGACAAGTAACACAGCTCAGTTATTCAAAGTTGTAGTTCAGTAGTAAATTTGTCCTTCCGGTGCTGTATTATAATCCTTTTGGCAACCCCCCTAGCACAAAGAATCCACAATTCCTGATGTAATGCTAGACTCCAAATGTTGGGGATATACCCCAACAAAACATAAACGTCCCTGATGGCAATGATTGCTGTATGTCATGTTAACAACCTTAGGAATTTCAAACCAAAATGGCACAATGACAGGGCAGGAAATGTACCTTCAGAGAGATTACATCTCCAACATCTAGGAGTTTGTGACGATCCCTTATTAAACATTCTCTTAGGTGTCCAATAAACACAGAATAAACATTTCTGCTGTATTAGCCTCATTTTAAAATCCAAAGAGGCATGCACCACAGCCTTCAAAACAACCCAGTTAATAAAATAGGGTTTTCAAGATCATTGTTCCAAAGATCTTGGATATAATCAATATCAATCTTATAAATATCTTTAAGCTGCTGATAGAGCAAGGTCACAGGCTTAGGTGCATCCAATAGATGTTCCAGGTCTAATAATAGAAATGAAGTTTCAGAAACTACAATCACACTAGGAACAAAAAGCCATGATAGTAAATGTTCTCACTGAATAACCTGCCAGCTAGCATTTAAAGATAAATCAAACTCGGCTCTCAAAGTATCAAGATATTTAAAAACAGCTTCAGAAGAGATCAATTGATCTAGTGTAATGACGTGGAAGGCCCAATTAGCCCAATAAAAAGATTTACAAGAAATCTGAAGGGATGCTCCCATAATATAAGCTTTTCATGCTGGAAAGGATCGAAACCATGTCTAGAAGCCAAAGTTCTCCATTTATGCCTTGTGGCTTTAAACACCGACCAAGATCCACCAAAAAAACTCAACACTGATCTCAGTCATTTTTTGATTTGAATCAAAAATTTGGAAAAATTTGAATTTACTCACTGAGAGAGTTTCCTAGAATTGACTACACCTTAATACACAAGGGACTCTGGACACCACCTAAAACTCAAACTCTATAGAGAGGGGCCATGTATAGCATAGTGACCCAAGTCAAAAAAACTTGGGGGGGGGGAATCTAAATTTAATCAAAACATGTTTCAAGAAACCCAGATGGACCAGTTCTGGATGAGAAAATTAGGCAGGAGGCTCTGGAGCATGCTGAAGTGCATCTGGCTACATCTCCATCTTGACTGGAACTTCCCAGACCATTCTGACAAATTTTATATTCTGGTTCTTTTAGCAGACAAAGATAGTAATATTTCATTTAATGTAACAAAATTGTGTGTTTTAGCCTCTAGATCATACCACGCAATTGTAGCTCCTCATTAAAAGGGGAATATTCTGGAAAGTTGTTAAAATTCTCGGGTTGCTGAATCTATTGTAGGTTTCAAATTGTATTATTTTAGCAGTGTATTTTCTCTCGCTTATCTCTCACTGGTCTTTGACTGTAATAAAGATGCTGATGTTGTAGGATTTCCCCCTCGTTCCCTCTGCTCTTCATAGGAAAAAAGGAAAGATTGTGCTGTTGAGTCAGTGTTGACTCTTGGTGACCACAGAGTGGAAATATTCTGGAAAGCTGTTAAAATTCTCGGGTTGCTGAATCTATTGTGGTTTTCATATTGTATTATTTTAGCGGTGTACTTTCTCTCTCATCTTTCTCTGGCCTTTGACCGTAAAAAAGATGCTGATCCCCCGCCCCCCCGGTTCCTTCTGCTCCTCATAGGAAAAAAGGAAAGATTGTGTTGTCGAGTCAGTGTTGACACCTGGTGACCACAGAGTGATGTGGTGACCAGGAGAATACAAGAGTGGTCTCCTGTATAATACAGGAGTGGTTTACTGCCTTCTTCCCACACAGTATGCAATGATGCCTTTGTTGTTGTCATACCACTCCTGAATTCTGGTTTCACAAGGAGGAATCCTAAACTTCATTCTGGAATTTGAGGATGCACACTTCACTGACTCTATCCGTTCCTTCCATCTATTTGCATCTTCTCCTGCATGGCTCACTTCCTGATAGGTTTCCAGGCGAAGAAGAATAGGCTGGTGATTACCTTTAAAGTCCTAGATTGTTAGAAAAGCTAGTCCTGGATTGTGCAGAAAGCGGCAACCAAAATTATTGGGGGGATGCAGCGACTGCCCTATAAGAAAAGACGACAACCTTTGGCTCTTTTTAGCTTAGAAAGAAGGTGGTGGTGTGGGGGGGCATGATAGAAATATATAAAATTATGCATGGTGGGCATGATAGAGGTGTATAAAATTATTATGCATGGTATGGATAAAGTTGATCAAAAGAAGTTTTTCTCCCTCTTTCATCATATTAAAAGCAGGATCATCCATTGAAGCGAAGCAAAATGCTGGGAAATTCAAGGCAGACTAAAAGGAAGTACTTCTTTATACAACATATAGTTGAACTATGGAATTCACTGCCACTGGATCTGGTGGTGGCGGCGGAGGCGGCAGCTGTATATTTCAGGATTGGAGGTGGCATGCCCCAGAAAACCAGGTGCTTGAGAACCTCAATGGGAGGGGATATTGCCCATTTCCCCCACTCACGGGCTTCCCAGAGATGCACTTGGTTGTCTATTGCATGAGGCAGGATGCTGGACGGTAGGCACAACCAGCTCAGGCAGCCACTGGTGGGTTTGGAAGCAGGTCCTTAAAAGCAGGTAAGGAGCACCTTACCTGCTCATCTGCCTCCCTGCTGCTTTTCCGGTGGCGGTGGCATCACCCACTCTCCAAAAGGCCGCGTGCAGCTGCAGTGCTGTTCCCTGCTTACAAGGCGGTTCCCTGCTTCAATTGACTCACAAGCTCTTTTTATTGCTATCTGGAAGAACCCCAGGTAATTCAGAACTACAAACAACAGGGAGTTATTCACACCTGGCTTCAGGCTGCGAGGTAAATGTTGAGCGAAGCCACTTCGAATCACACTCGTGGCATTGAGGGAAGCAGCCCCTCCCCTCTGCTCTTGGGTTTTTTTGGTGCAAGTTCACATGGCATGCCTCCGTGTTTTCCTTCTAGCCAATGGGGGGAGAGATTACTAAAGAGCTATATCTGCATTTCTAAAGAGAGTATCTCTTTTATCATGCTAATGATTCTACACCAGTGCCTCTCCCTATTTCTCTGGCATTTTCAGAAAAAGTCGCTTAAAACCAGCATTCTAAAATATCCGGAAATACATCGAGATAAGCTAGAATTCGCAAGACAAAGTCCGATTTGTGTGTGGAGTGGGTCCAAGGATCTTGAAGGGACTTTGGGGTAAGTTTGGCTGGTGTGTGAACACACACACTCTCTTCTGAAGGAGATTTGGGGTAGAAGCCCTGTCTGTAAAGCCTCCAGGGAAAGATTTGAATGGGGAGAATTTCAGGAACATAGGAACATAGGAAGCTGCCATATACTGAGTCACACCATAGGGTCCATCTAGCTCATTATTTTGTCTACACAGACTGGCGGCAGCTTCTCCAAGGTTGCAGGCAGGAATCTCTCTCAGACCTATATTGGAGAAGCCAGGGAGGGAGCTTGGAACTTCCTGCTCTTCCCAGAGCAGTTCCATCCCCTAAGGGGAATCTCACAGTGCTCACACTTCTAGTCTCCCATTCAAATGCAACCAGGGCGGACCCTGCTTAGCTAACGGGACAAGTCATGCTTGCTACCACAAGACCAGCTTTCCTCTAGGAGCATGCCTAGAGTGCTGCTCAGTACTTCATATGTGCCAGATTAGATGCAAGTGTTGGGAAAAGGATGCTAGGTTAAGCAGTCCTTTGCTTTCACCCAGTAAACTGCCTTAAGAATGGAGCGGAGGTATTGTTTTCTATCATTTCTCTTTTCTTTGCATTGTGACACGTCAGTACCTGACATGCAAGGGGTCAAATTACTTCATGTGGGTGGAGACAGGCTGTGTGGCCACCACAGCAAACAGTAATTAAAAGGAGTGGTGCTGTAATGACTCATCTGTGAAGGCACTTGGTATCGAAGTCATTCTGAATGTCTTACTTGGCTGCACTTTGTACAACTCAAAGCAGCAGCTTGAAAAGAGGAAGAGGCAAGAAGCCAAGAAAACTATGAGGTCAACACAAAAGAATTATACGTTTTCAGGCTGCTCCTGGTCATTTGCGATAATGATGAGATAGCGAGGTGTGCAATGGAGAAAGTCAACGATTGTTAGCTAGAAGTGGTCATCCATAATGCACTTGCTTTACCAGGCTGTCACCTTAACCTGGTTGTTCCCCACCTGGGTTCCTCCAGATGTTGCTGAACTACAACTCCCATCATCCCCAGCCATTGTGGCTGGGAATGATTGGAGTTGTAATTCAGCAACATCTGGAGGAACCCAGGTTGGGGATTATTGCCTTAACCTTACGAATTACTGATAGTCCAGCTGCTCTCCATAGGTGGCAAAATCAAGGGGCAGACACCACCCAACATTGCCCTGGGTGAATTTTTGAAATGAAATATTTTTAAACCAGTACAGTGCCTAATGATCAGCCACCTAATAGCGCAGCGGGGAAATGGCTTGACTACAAAGCCAGAGGTTGCCAGTTTGAATCCCCACTAGTATGTTTCCCAGACTATGGGAAACACCTATATCGGGCAGCAGCGATATAGGAAGATGCTCAAAGGCATCATCTCATACTGCGAAGATGGCAATGATAAACCCCTCCTATATTTTACCAAAGAGAACCACAGGGCTCTGTGGTCGCCAGGAGTCAACACCGACTTGACGGCACACTTTACTTTTAAGGTGCAGTAAACTAGTGCAAGAATAAATAGTGACTGACATAGATGCCTGATTCAGACATTATGCTGTTTGAGTGTACAGATGTCTTAACATCGGTTTGTGTGAATGACTATACCTGCATTCATGTTAAAAATGAACCTGGGTAAAGGTAAAGGGTGCCGTCGAGTTGGTGTCAACTCCTGGCAACCACAGAGCCATGTGGTTGTCTTTGGAAGAATACAGGAGGGGTTTACCATTGCCTTCTCCCACGCAGTATAAGATGATGCCTTTCAGCAACTACCAGCTCCTCAAATCCACGGTACAGTTAGGAAGTGTTCTACTGTAGATGAGTTCAGCATAACATGTGAACGACTATCTGGCTGTACTTGTGTACACTGTACACACATTGTACAAGTGTGGGAGTGGGCCTAGAGAACAAGGAATCACCAAGGCAGTGAGAGAGTAGCCCTTTTCTCTGCTTTTATCTGGTAGGTTTCTTAGTATTTAGCTTCTCATTGATAACTTTTACTTTCAGTTTTTCAAGCTTGTTATTTGACTTGTGGTTTCAGCCTGGGGTCTTTTAGCTTTTTAACCTTTTAAACTTTTTATTCTGTATTGTATCTATTATATTAATGTTGTAAGCTGGGGGTATACATATTTTTTTAATAACAACAGAATTTCCCCACTGCACCAATGCAGCAGGAAAGAAGCCGTTTTAGATGTAGAAGGAGATGCTTGCTCTACCTGCCTGAACCTAAGCCATTTAGGGCTTTATAAGTAATTACTCACTGGTATAGCCAGCATGGGACGGCGGTGGATGGGAATTAATGCTTCTGACTAAGGGTTTGATGCCATGCTGACTAGTGATGTGCATGGACCCTTTTAAGGGCCTCTGAACTGGTTCAAGCAACAGGCTGTTTGGCTGGTTCGAAGGCGGGGTGGGGTTGCACTTTAAGGGTGGGGGAGGGTGCACTTACCCCTCCCTCTGCTTTCCCCCTGCTGGTGCTCTGTTTTTCAAGGTTCCTTCAGGACGGCAGCATACCTCCCTGATGCCCTGTCCCCTCTTTGCCCGGAAGTACTCAAAAGTACCAAGCACGCGTACGCACGTGCACGGTACTCCCAAGTACTTCTGGGCCAAGAGGGGATGGGGCTCATCTTAAGATTTCATCATTGGCTCTATACCATTTTTAAGTATATGTAGCCTGTTCAGTAATAATGGAATCACTGCCTTACCAGACACCACCACCACCAGGTGGTAGTATTAGCCTTGGCCAATTGCCAGGCCCATTCCTTTCTCAGGAGCTCTACAACAAGCTGACCTCCCCCATCTGTTGCCTTCTTCTTTTAGGCCTCTCTGCCTGAGGGGTGTGTGGCCAGCATTTCCTGATGGGCTTCTCTTCCTGTTTCCTGTTCTTTCTTTTACCCTGAAGCCTACAACTCCTAGGAAGATGCTGAGGTGAAGGCTTTTCTTCCTTAGTTTATCTGACAATGTGCCTCTGGTGTACTAAAGACAGAAGGTGTTGAATCGATTCCTCTCCTGGAATTTTAGATGCCAGTGTTAGGTGAGTGGGCTGATGGTTTACCCTTGATTGATTGATTGATTGATTGATTGATTGATTAAGTGCCGTCAAGTCGGTGTCAACTCTTAGCGACCACGTAGATAGATTCTCTCCAGAATGATCTGTCTTCAACTTGGCCTTTAAGGTCTCTCAGTGGTGCATTCATTGCTGTCATAATCGAGTCCATCCACTTCGCTGCTGGTTGTCCTCTTCTCTTTCCTTCAACTTTCCCCAGCATTATGGACTTCTCAAGGGAGCTGGGTGTTCACATCATGTGTCCGAAGTACAATAGTTTGAGCCTGGTCATTTGTGCCTTGAGTGAAAATTCTGGATTGATTTTTCTATGATCCATTTGTTTGTTTTCCTGGCTGTCCATGGTATCCTCAAAAGTCTTCTCCAGCACCAAAGTTCAAAAGTGTCAATACTTTTTCTGCCCTGCTTCTTCAAAGTCCAGTTTTCACATCCAAAGAGTGTCACGGGGAAAACTATGGTCCGAACAATTCTAATCTTTGTAGGTGTAGGCACCCTTAGGTATAGTTCACCCATAGATGGAACAATTACTGGCTATATGTAGATTCAGGAAAAGACCCAGTACATGACTCCTCATCATGTCTATAAATGGTATTAAGAGTTTTTAAAACCTGTTTCCAAATTATATAGCTTGTGTAAAGCTCAACAGTATATATGGTTTCATTCCAAATGCTATAACCAAAAATGCGGGGTGGGTGGGTTGTTTTAAATAATGTTACTTACTTATTTTGGTAATTCACTATGATCTTTATCTATCTTCTATGTATATGTTTTTCAAATATTTATTTTATCTTACTATTTGCATCTGAAACAATACAAATTTATTTTTAAAAGAATTTTTAAAATTTCTTTAAAACATTTTAAATAGATATTCCCAAAAGACAAAAAGAGGGCAGTGCTTAATGAAGAACAGCAACAACGAAATAAGGCTGTTCGCTGGTAAACAGGCACATTTGGAGGGTTTGGATCTCTACTGTTCTCAGCCTAGCCCTACTGAACTGGCATCAGAGAATGTGTTTGAGGGTGTGCATATACACCTCTGGCTACCAACCGACACTCCTGGTTAGTGGCTGGCTCTTGCAGTTTAACTGCTTAGCAGGGCCAACCCAAGGGTTTGGGGTGCCCTAGGCAAATGTGTTTTGCATGCCCCTGCCGCCGGGAGGCAGAAGTTTTTGGATGAAGTTGCCTGCCCCACTGTAGTGGGCAGCCAGCCAGCCAGCAATGGGGCAAAAGTCTGTCTTCCCTGAAGACAGTTAATGTGGGGAAAGGCTGTCTTCCTTGATTGACAGTTTGTAGACTGGGCCAGATCCAATCTGTTAACCAGAGGGGTGAGTCCAAAGGGCTCCCTAGGGACTTCCAGGGAGAAGAAGGGTGTGCTGGGGCGGGCGGCGGGAGGGGAAAGCAATTGAGTTTTGCCAATGGTCCTCAAGGCGAGTCTCTACATTCCTAGAAGAAGGGACAGTAGGGGGTTGGTCTCACAAAGGTTCTGGTGAGGTCCAAGGGAAGGAGGAGGCCAAGGCCGGAGGCTTTGGATGTTTATAATTAGGGGAAAGTGTTTTAGTATGATTTGCATTAGAAGTTATTTTATTTTTGTGTGTGTATGCAATACCCACCTATCTGCTTTGTAACTACCTATCTTCCACATCCGCCTAGTAATGATTCAGTACCGCCTGAGAATATCAGGGCATTAGGGAAACTCTTGCAACCACTAAGAAGTTAATCTTATGTGCAACCAGCTACTCTTGAAACGCTTATTTTGTACTAAAATAATAAATTGGTTTCTTTGTTTAAAAGTTCTCTTCCAGAGTAGACTCTGGAAGAAGGCGAAGCTCCCTAGTTAACACTGTGAAGCCCAACTATTTTCTCACTTAAATTTAGATGCAAGTGGAACCACAATTTTATATTGCCTGTTAGCAATTTAAAGAGGGGACTGAAGGCTAATCACCCACTTTCAGCTAAGAAGGGGGTGATTGGTGGCAGCGAGGCAATCTACCAGAGTTCCTCAAATTAATTTTGAACTAGGCAGCCCACAAGGCGTGAGCAGGGATGGAGCACAGGTATTTCTCAGCTTCTCTGGCTTTAAGGATGGCCGTGGCCGTGGATTTGCAACTATACTTCTGGCTGCCTGCCTTAGTTATCACCCCCATCGGCTCTGCAACTGTGCACCTGCTGTCTGGAGTGGCCTTCTCCTTTGCAGGACCTGGACGCAGTCTGATGATGTCACTCTGCCAGCACCTGTTCAGGTTGGGATGGGGTATGCTGCTTGCAATGATGTCATTAGACTGTGTCATGGCCCAGGTCAGCAGTGGATTCATGTCCACATGACCGGCATGGGCTATGCTGGAGACAGACAGCAGAGCAGGCAGGCAGGTGGCAGTGGTAGAGAGGGCAGTGGAAACTGCCTTATACCAAGTCAGGCCCTTGGTCCATATACTGCCATATACTGAGTCAGACCGTTGGTCCATCTAGCTCAGTATTGTCTACACAGACTGGCAGGGGCTTCTCCAAGGCTGCAGGCAGGAGTCTCTCTCAGCCCTATCTTGGAGATGCCAGAGAAGGAACTTGGAACCTAGATGCTCTCCCCAGAGTGGCCCCATCCCCTCTGGGGAATATCTAACAGTGCTCACACCTACTGTACAGTCTCCAGGGCAGACCCTGCTTAGCAAAGGGGGCAATTTATGTTTGCTACCACAAGACCAGCCCTCCTCCCATAGACCAAAGGAGGAACCCACCAATCTTTGCTAACTGGCACCTATGATATTGTCATGTGGGTTGGGGTGGCACCCATGTCCAACAAGAATTGATGTATTTACTCATATGAGCACGTGCTGACTAGATCTGTCTAGTGGGTGGGCATTTCCTGCTGCTCAGCTCTCATTGACTCAAAAAGTTGCTGAGCACCCTGGGTAGAACTGGAGACACAGACACTGCTCTTTTCAGTCCAGCCTCCGAAAGAATATCACAATATGGCCAACCGTTTATCTTCTCTCATTTGTGAAATCAAAACTGAATTACTTTACAGGCAAAAATGGTTCTTTCCCCCCATTTCTATCATAATAGCAAACTGCATCTGGAATTGAAAGATCAGTTGCATTTTCCCTCCTCACTTGAGAAACATCCCAACCGATAAAGATCGCTCATTTGGAACATTTTATTATATTTGTGTTCTCGAGAAAGAACAGAGCCCATATTGGCCTCCCAGATCTGGGAAAGTGAATGCACCTGACATTCAATAAAATTTAATTATACTAAGAATATTCACATGGAGAGATTAAATTCAAACGAAGCCGAGAAATGGGAAGCCAAAATGAATTGGAAGGATATTGCTCTGAATGTCTTGCATGAGGCTTCGTAAATAATCTTTATATTTAAAAGCCTTAGGATGTGTGTAGCAAATCCCCACAGTATGGGGCACATCTCTCTCTCTCTCGCAGGGGAAGGTGGGTGGAAAGAAATTGAGTGCCCAGACAGCCCAGGTGCTGCTGACCACGGTGGGGACAGGTGGGTGGGGGAAAAGAAACTGCTGCCACGACTGCATAGTGCTGCCCGAGGAGACTGGCCAAGCAAGCGGCAAAGAGGGTGATGCAGCCTCTCTCTCCGGGCCCGCCTGCCTGCCAAATGGCAGGCTGATGGGCGGGGAGAAGGAAGCAGTGGGCAAGGGGCAGGGGAAGAAAACAGCAGCTGGGGGGTGGGGGGAAGAAAGCGGTGGGGGGGAGAGAATGAGGGAGAACTAGAGGCACAGATGCTCTGTGCCCAGGCCAGCTAGTTACTATTATTTTATTTATTATTACCAGTGGTGTCTGTGGGAAACGTTTTTGGCAAGGGGAAAAGAAAAGGGCACCCTTGCTCAGGCTCTGGGTTCTAGGTGCATCAGGACTACTTCCTTGATTTTTTACATCATTTTTTACATCATCTCAATGTAATACATCTTTTGCATTACTTGATTTTTTTTTAAAAAAAGTTGCACAAGTGTTCTTTGGGCACTGCATATTTTTGCGTCTGGTTGCACATTTTAAAAAGCCCGGGCAAGGGGATGCCATCCACTGACCTGCACCTACCTAGTGCTCAGGTAACTGCCTCCCTTCCCCTGCTGCCCCCTCTTGACACTTCAGCATTTCAAACCTCCTTGTGGAGCCCTTAGCATCTTCGATAGAGACAGAGAATCAGTGGTAGAGGAAGAATATCAAACACTCTGTGCCTCCACAGTTCTCACCATTGTCCCACTCCAGATGAGGTCTCCACTTGGCTGCTTTTTAAAGTAAAAATAAGCCGACTGCAAAACAATGTCTTATCCCAGAAGTGGCTGGGGATGATGGGAATTGTAGTCCAACAAATCTGGGGATCCAAATAGGCGAAGCCTTGCCTTATCCAGTTTGGCCCTAAGATACTTACTTCCATTGATATCCAGCCCAGTTATTATTATTTCTTCATTTCCTTTAAACTCCTAGTTATCAAAGTAGTGTTCCTATGGAATTTAATTTCATTAAAGGTTTTGAACAGATAGGTCTTTTCCTATATTTGCCGCATTTTATTGCTGGGGATGTTGGACAAGATTGAATGTAAACATGTATCAGCTGCAAAAGAAGTTCTTTTGGAAATGGCAACTAATACATAAAACAGAAAGGAAGGAAAGATGTCTTGCATTTGGACAGAAACGCAACTGAATAAAATTGTCAGACTTTGGAAAAGGAAGAAAAGAAATCAGAAGGGAAGTGTTGTCTAATGAAAAAAATATTTAAATAGAATAAGACTATTTCCTCCAGGGTTGGATTCTGTGTGGAGGTTTTGAGCTGTTGAACTCAGTACAGGAAGTAATTTTGTAGCTGAAAATAGGATCACATAAAACTTGGCTGCCAATCCTGATAAAAAGGAAATACATCACTCTTTAAAACTGCTTTGTGCAGTTTGCTTACCGTAAAGAGCATCAATAGGGAATTTTTTTTCAAGGCACTATTTCATTTTTTTCTGGAGTGTTGCCAGCATGATTATTAGAAATTCAATGACTCCCTGGAGGAGTGCAAGAAACTAACAGAAAACTCAATCTTATACACATTGGATCCAGGAGAAATCCCCGCCATACTCAGTGGGACTTGTTTCCAAATGAAAATACACAAGATTGGTTTGGAAATGGAGGAATCCCTGACTGAAAATATGAGCCTGTTTATAATGGTGATCTGGTTGACATAGTATACTTGGACTTCCGAAAAGCTTTTCACAAAGCTTCCCGCCAAAGGCTTTTGAGTAAACTTAGCAATCATGGGATGAGGGGACAGGTTCATGTGTGGATTAGTAACTGGTTGAAGGACAGGAAAGAGAGGGTGGGAATAAATCGAGAGTTTCCACAATGGATGAAATACAGGTCCTCCAGGGATCTGTACTGGAACTAGTGCACTTTAGCTTGCTCATAAATGATCTAGAAGTTGGGGTAAGCATTGAAGTGGGCAGATTTGCAGATAACACTGAACTATTTAGGGTAGTGAAATCCACAACAGATTGTGAGGAGCTCCAAACTGGGTGAGTGAGAGACATAATGGCAAATATGGTCCAATATAAGCAAATGTAATGGTGCAGTGGGGAAATGGCTTGACTAGCAAGCCAGAGGTTGCCGGTTCGAATCCCTGCTGGTATGTTTCCCAGATTATGGGAAACATCTATATTGGGCAGCACTGATATAGGAAGCAGTGATGCTGAAAGACATCATCTCATATTGCACGGGAGGAGGCAATGGTTAACCTCTCCTGTATTCTACCAAAGAAAACCACAGGACTCTGTGGTTGCCAGGAGTTGACACCGACTTGATGGCACACTTTATCTTTAAAGTGATGCATATTGGGACAAACCCCCCCCCCCCACAAATTCACATATACACTGATGGGGTCCGGGTTGTCTGTTATTAACCAGGAGAGAGGTCTTGGACAGCTTGCTGAAAGTGCTGACTCAGTGCACGGCAGCGCAGTTGTGAAAAAGGCAAATTCCATGCTAGGGATCATTAGGAAAGGGTTTGAAAATAAGAATGCTAATATTATAATGCTCTTGTATAAAACTATGGTGTGGCCAGATTTGGAGTATTGCGTACAGTTCTAGCCAATGTAGCTTAAGGAGGACATTGTAGAACTGGAAAAAGTGCAGAAGTGGGAAACTAAGATGATTAGGGGCCTGGAGCACCTTCAGTACGAGGCAAGGCTACAGCATCTGGGGCTCTTTAGTCTGGAAAAGAGGTGCTTATGGGAAACATGATTTTGGTGTTTAATAACATTTTGCATGGAGTAGAATGTGACAGAAAGAAAACTTTCTCCCTCTCTCACAACCCTAGAACCAGTGGTCATCCCACGAAACTGAAAATCAGGAAATTCAGGACCGACAAGAAGAAGAAAGTAGTTTAGGAGACATGCTAACTGCCCAAATCCTTGTGCTTTTGTTTACAAACAGAAGCACATGGCTTTGGAATGGCATCATGGCATGTTTATGTCATGGGAGCTGTCAGAAAGTCCTTACATCATAGGAAATGGTCAGAGATAGGGCTTACTTGATTGGAAAGGGTCCGAACCAGGGGTACCTTCCACCCCATCCTAGAATACACCCAGGCATGCCCTGAAGGTGGGACCCCTCTATGAACACACCTCACCATCCTGGACCAATAGGAACAGGAAAGGGCTGATGGTGCAGGCATGATAATGAGTCGGTAACCATTTTGTGTAACTTTCTTACCCAAAACAGGGTCAAGGGACTCCTCTGCAACGAAGCCCCCCCACTTGCCAACATGGCTAACAAGTGAAATCAAGGAAGGTAAAAAGGGGAAGAAGACTTCCTTCAGAGATTGGATTGGATTAAAATCTAATTTTAATGGTTGTGTGAACCAGTCTACTGTGTAGATTATCTATGGCAGGGATTCTCAACCTTGGGTCTCCAGATGTTGTTGGACTTCAGTTCCCATAATCCCCAACCAAAGGCCATTGGGGCTGGGGATTATGGGAGTTGAAGTCCAAGAACATCTGGGGACCCAAGGCTGAGAATCCCTGATCTATGGGAGGCTTCATTTTTAAAAAGTATTTTTATATGTCCTGCATTTATCTACTGCCATTAACAAATGTGAACATTCATCAGGATTCATGTATTTAATTCTTTTCTATTCAGCTCTTATTTTCTCTGCTCCTTTCATTTTGCCAACCCTGCTTCTCAGTTGTTGTCTCTTCCCATCGACCACTGGAAACCCAACTGGTTTCTTGTTTAACATTCCAACCTGCTCTTAGGTTGTGCATGTACCCCTTGTAATACACTGCAATCTTCCAATTTGTTCAGTCATCTAGCAAATCCCTATCTACATAGACTGGTTATGCAACTCTATGCTGGGAATGCAGGTGATTAAGCCACAAAAATAGCTCTCTGGCTAGTCCCTGAGTAAAATGGAGCTGAATGAAACCAAAACGAGAAAGTCGTTTATAGTGAAATGAGCATTTTGAGAGAACTGGCATGGTTTTGCTCAAAGGCATGAGTCATAACGTAGCGGTGCTTTTTTCACCTCTGCTAACCTAGGCATACTGATAAATCTATACTTGGATTTTACAGCTTAGACTGCTGAAGGGGCTCCTATGATTGATTGACTGACTGTCCCTCTGTATACTGTATTTAGCGGAATCCAAGAATAGGATTCACTTCATGTTAGAAATCAGGGGATCTTAAATTCAGACTCCTCTTCCCTTTGGGTAAATAAGGCTATAATCTGTATTTAACCTCTATTTTAAAAGGGGCTCATGTTAAATAAACAGTCCTCGTGTATTCGGGTAAAGATAGGAAAAAAATTCCCTGCATGTAGAAAACTAGATGTCAAGAGCTTGATTCAGACATTATGTGTACTCCTACATGTGTTTGTGTGAATGACTGTAAGGTACACATATTTTAAATCAATAAATGGTACACATATTTTAAATCAATAAATAATCCCATAGTCTCCGATAGCAATAGCACTTACATTTATATACCGCTTTATAGCCGGAGCTCTCTAAGCGGTTTACAATGATTTAGCATATTGCCCCCAACATTCTGGGTACTCATTTTACCGACCTCGGAAGGATGGAAGGCTGAGTCAACCTTGAGCCCCTGGTCAGGATTGAACTTGTAACCTTCTGGTTACAGGGCGGCAGTTTTACCACTGCTCCACCAGGGGCTCTTCGATCATGAAGTTCCTGGTACAAATCCTAGATTTCCTTTCCAATTTACAGTCCAATGAACTCTCCTATTTCTTTTATCATAGAGGCAGGCTACTTGAGACACTCCAGCTGTTGTTGAACTACAACTTCCATCATCCCCAGCCACAATAAATTGTGGCTTCATTTGCAGGTAACATGGAACTGAGGGTCCAGTGGACACCCAGTTCTGCTCCCCACCCGTTGCGTGCTTATCAGTCCGTGTTTGGATGAAATTGACAGGAACTGAACTGCAGTCAGTAGGACTGCAGAGAGGAGGGGGGACTGGCTGTGCGGGCTTCCTCCTGGCATGAAGGACAGCCCTGACAGCCAATCACAGTTGAAGAGAGGGAGGCGCTTCCTCCCTCAACTCTGGTTACAGCCAGTGCAGCCTGCAGTTCTGCATTCAGATGCACAGCAGGTGACTGGAAACCTTGGGTACGAGCAGTGAAACTCACTTCAACCTGATGTTTGATGCTGGAATTTGGCTCAGGTTGCTTCTCTGATGGGACCGGGGTCTCATGCATTTGCATGGACAGGTTTGTCAGCCTCGGTCTCCTTCATCTCTGGTATCCCACTGTGTGCGAATGTGGCCATTATTTTTGGGAGAAATGATGAGGGATGTCTGTTGTCTTCAGGCTCTGCTTGTGGACTTCCCAGAAGTTGTCCACTAGATGGACCCAGTGTCAGCCTCAGTGTCAGCCTCAGAAGCCCCCGCCCGCCCCCCTGCACAACTATCTACTTCCTTCCTAGCTTAGGATAAGCTGAGATTGGTCATGATGTCTGAACTCACCAATCCTGACTTAGTCCAACCTATTTCTTTCAGAGAACCCAAGATCTAAATCCAAGGGTTGAAGTGTGTTTCCGATGTTGTATTATCTGAAACAAGTAGATTAGAATATGTCAAGAATCCCTGTTATAGACCATTGCTCCACTCACCTCAATATTATCTACACTGTATTGTATATACAATAATTAATTTTATTATTATTATTATTATTATTATTATTATTATTATTATTATTATTAATGTTGTAAGCCACCCCAAGCAGTGGGGACAAATACCAGACAAATACAAAGTGCTAGTTATAACTTACAAAGCCCTAAACGGCTTAGGCCCTGGGTATTTAAGAGAGCATCTTCTTCACTATGAGCCCCACTGCCCATTGAGGTCATCTGAGGAGGTCCATCTCTAGTTACCGCTAACTCGTTTGGTGGCTACACAGAGATGGGCCTTCTCGGTCACTGCACCGAGATTGGGTCCCCAGATATTATTGGACTTCAACTCCCATAATCCCCAACCAAAGGCCACTGGAGCTGGGGATTATGGGAGTTGAAGTCCAGTAACATCTAGGGACCCAACATTGAGAATCCCTGGTCTATAAAACAGCTCCCTATATTCCTCTGTTAATGCCAAGCTCCACATGACATCCCTCAGCCATGGTACCATGTGTCCCCCCTTCCCTTTCCACCTGAGCATCTACTTTCTTTCTAGGTTAGGAAAAGCTAAAGTTTGGACATTGTGGCTTACAGCATTAATAAAATAGATACAATATAGAGTAAAAAAGTTAATAAGGTTAAAAAAAATTAAAAGACCAGGCTGAAACCACAAATAAGTTTTAAAAACTGAAATGAAAAGTTATCAATGAAAAACTAAACGGTAAGAAATCTACCAGATTAAAGCAGAGGATAGGATATTAAGAAGCCTCTCTAAAAAGATGTGTCTTCCGGGGTTTCTTAAAAACACTGCATTTGAAACCAGAATTCCCACTTAACAAAGTCATGGGTTTGCCTATTAACCACAGCTAAATAATGAGGCTAATAATATTCTCTTGCCCAGCAGGAGGAAACAAACTCTATTACGTTCAGTGCTGCTGATCGATCTGGTTTGAAGACACGATGCAGGAACCTATTTGTTCAGCTGCCTTTTGCCAAGCAAACGACAACTTCATATTTTATGTGCTGGAAACCCTCTGCAGAGCACAGAGCATGTCAGAGGTTTCCTCTTAGCCTCTTGAACATCTGCTCATCTTTCCAGTCCTTGAAGAAAGTCAGTAATGAAGTCCTCAGAAGGCAAATTTGATCTGGAAAGAAAAGCAACATGTTACTACTACTAAGACAGCTGAATTAATTCCTGGTAATATTGCATTATAAGATGAGAAATGTTTTCTGCTTTAGCTTTTGCCCCTTGGTAACAATGAGATTAAGAGGCTGTTTTCAGGAGTAGCCAACACAGGGCTAAGGCAGTCACGCTCAGGCTTGGTTGCCCATAAGAACTGCCGAGAGCCACACGATACCTGGTGGCACCTTGGCAGCAGTCCTGGCTATGAATCCCAGCTGTTAAGCATGATAAAAGGAGCGAGCGTTCCCTTAATCCTGTTTAACTGCCTATGGGTCAGCAGTGGCTGCTTTCAGTTGGACACTAAGACACCAAGGGGCACCTGCCCATCGCTGGGGGATACCCACAATACACCACACACTTGCCCGGTGCATTGTGGTATTTTCAGCTCTCGGCCCCTGCAACTCTGTGCTGCTTGGGACAGCAGTGTATTGTCTAGGCATGTAATCTGCTCACCTAGCAACTGGGATCCGGTTGTCTGTGGCGGGAGGTAAACTTCTGTAGTAACAGGGCCTTTTTGGTTGTGGCCCCTCAGCTTTGGAACACCCTCCCTGAAGAGTTCCACCATGCTCCCTCCCTCAGTGTTTTTAAAGCACAATTCAAAACACATCTTTTTAAAGAGGCATTTTAATGTTTCAGCTCTGTTTATATCTGGTAGGTTCTTTAGTTTTTATAGTTCTCCATTTTGATCTTTTAAAATAACTTTTAATTTGAAACTTCTTTTTTTTTTTTAAAAAAAAAATGTAATTTTAAATGTGGTTTTAGCTTGGTGTTTTAACTGGTTTAACTTAAATTTGGTTAACTTTATTAGTGAGAAAGGGCCCTAAGTAGGGGCAAAAACCACTTGAATCAACCAAATATGACTGATTTCAATGACAGAAAATAATACTAATAAAAACATAATATTTATTTATTTACTTATTTATTTATTGTTAAATTTATATACTGCCTTTCATTAAAACAATCACACAGAAAAAGTTAAAAACAAGACAATAAAAATTACACAATTAAAATATTATGCTAAAATATAAAAACAGATCTCATTAAATGTTTTTTTAAAAAATACATACATAAAAATAACCATAAAATATACAAAGAGGCAGCAATGGAGACAATCAAATAGAAGCCTAAGTAAACAGCCAATTCTTCACATGTTTTCTAAAAGCCATGATGGAGACCGAGGAGCGAATTGCCACCAGGAGAGCATTCCAGAGTCTGGGGGCAGCAACAGAGAAGGCCCTGTCCCGCGTGCACGACAACTGAGCCTCCTTCATTGTCGGCACCCAGAGCAGAACCCCCTCAGATGACCTTGTCAAGTGGGCAGCAACCCTTGGGAGCAGACGGTCCCTCAGGTATCTTGGGCCCAAACAGTTAAGGGCTTTAAAGGTCAAAACCAGCACCTTGAATTGGACCCAGAAACAAACTGGTAGCCAGTGCAGCTCTTTCAAAAGGGGAGTGATAAGAATTGCCCAGCTAGATAAGATCAATATCTTTCTAGACTGACATTCCGTTTCCAGTGGAGACCATCCAGATGCTTCTAGGACAGAGGTAGGCAACCTTGGCACTCCAGCTCCCATCATCCTCAGCCAACATTTACTGTGGTTGGGGATGATTGGTGTTTTAGTTCAACATGATCTGGAGATCCAAAGTTGCCTACCCCTGTTCTAGGACATTCATGAACAGATCATGAAGACAACAGCTAACCCAAGGATGCTCAAATTTGTGTCCCCAGTCAGTATACCACCCTTCATCCTAAGACCCCAGGGTGGTTAACAACAAGATACAAACAATTCAATAATAACATAAAAACAGAGCAAATACAGCAAAGAGTTTTAAAAGAGCAAAGAACAGCTCATTTCCTGAAAGCTGGGATAAGAAAAGGCAGTCTTCACTTTCCTACTAAAGGCCGGGAGAGAGGGAGCGATGCAGGTCTCAGCTGAGAGTGAGTTCCATAGCCTGGAGGCAACAGCACATCTGACCAACTGTGGACCACAGCACATCTAACAATATATGGTAAAACCAGCTAAGTTACTCATCATTAGATGATGTTAGAGTATTAATGGATGCATAGTTTGGTACAGTATATAATCCAGTCTTCTGCAATATATAATCTGCAATTAATAATCTTCTGCGGTATATAATGCAGTCTTCTGCAGTCTTCTCGGAGAGACCACTTTACTCCTTTCCCGATGGAGCTACACTGGCTGCCAGTAAGTTACCGGACAAATACAAAGTGCTAGTTATAACTTACAAAGCCCTAAATGGCTTAGGCCCTGGGTATTTAAGAGAGCATCTTCTTCACTATGAGCCCCACCGCCCATTGAGGTCATCTGAGGAGGTCCATCTCCAGTTACCGCTAACTCGTTTGGTGGCTACACAGTGATGGGCCTTCTCGGTCACTGCACCGAGATTGTGGAATGTGCTCTCTGCTGAGATACGATCCTCCCCATCTCTGACAATTTTCAAAAAACACCCGAAAACCCATCTTTTCTTCCAAGCTTTCTCAGCTTCTTAAATTTTTAGGTTTTAATTTCTGGTTTATTTTTAAATTGTTAAATTGTTTTTAGTTTTTGTATATGTTTTTAACTTGTTTTATGCCATTGTTAACAGCCCAGAGACGAAAGTTTGGGGTGGTGTACAAATTTGATAAATAAAATAAAATAAAATAAATAAACATTATGATGCTGAGGAAATTGACATTTAAAATTCCAGGATAGCATTTTAAAATCCAGGTTATTTATTACCGCTGTATCTCCGCTGAACTATATATACAGTTAACTGGTTATCAGAACAAGTTATAGAACTAAAGAAATGACATCTGATGTTACCTTAGAACAAGGTAAGCATCCGTTCTGCTGTGTCTGCTTTTAAGCAATCTGAAAGTCATTGGAAAACCCAATCCTGGATTTACCACACCATCAGTTTTTAATGTATTACTACTACTGCTACTACTATTATTTATTTATTTATTTATTTATTTATTTATTTATTTATTTATTTATTTATTTGATTTCTATACCACCCTTCCAAAAATGGCTCAGGGCGGTTTACATAGAGAAATAATAAATAAATAAGATGGATCCCTGTCCCCAAAGGGCTCACAATCTAAAAAGAAACCTAAAACAGAAATCAGCAACAGTCACTGGAGGTATACTGCTTTTGAGAAAGTGTCCAAAGTGGTTTACGAAAGGAAGGAAGGAGGGTTCCCTTTCCCCAAAGGGCTCACAATCTTAAAAAGCACTCTTTAAGCACACGGAACAACACCGAGTTCAAAGTGTGTCCCTCCCCACCACCATATCAAAGATATCTTCCACTCACAGAAAGGCTGGTCAACATTTTATGTCAGAGTGTAAGAAAAGTGAAACAATATCCAAAAGTGTTCAAATATTTGACCAAGAGCTTTTATAACCTCTTGTGAATCTACCCATTATAGCTGTACCTGAACTCTTGTGGGAGCTTTTGTGGAACACACATGGAACACAAAGCCACAAGTGGAGGGCATGGCAAAAATGTAGCCTCCGATTTCAAATTTCAGGTGTTATATTGGCGAGGAAGGGACAGAACAGGACCCTGGTGTGCAGCAGAAAGGTTGGGAAGGTCTTGGCAGAATGACTTCCTTTGCTTTCTTGTTTGTTAGAGTACATTTCACTGCGTTCATGGTTGTTGTTGTTGTACAGATAGGAAGTGTACTACTGTTCCTGCATTTGGAATAATGTCCTTGTGTACAGCTCTGTACCTGTGTACACTGTACACTTGTTGTACAACTGCTGAACATAATGTGGATGGGGTTTCTCTGTTTTTGTATTTGGCATTTCCCATCCGCCCACCCTGCTTTTTATTTATATCACCTGTGACTAGTGATGTCTGCAACTGACTAACAGTGGTCATCCTTACTCCCTCTCTCATTCTCCCTCTTCTTTCTCTCAACGTCCCCATCCCAAACTTTCAATATTATTGGCAGTGCCTTATTGATTGACAGACGAAGAACCTCCTTTCAGAACCTTTGTTTGGGCATTCCGTGCCTATAAAGGGTGTGAAATCTCTTATTCTTCAGGGATGGTTTTTGGTTTGGGTTCTCTCCTCTGAGATCTCCTATGAAAGGAGAGCTGGTCTGGTGGTAGCAAGCATGCCTTGTCCCCTTAGCTAAGCAGGGTCTGCCCTGGTTGCATGTGAACAGGAGACTAGAAGTGTGAGCACTGCAAGATATTCCCCTCAGGGGATGGAGCTGCTCTGGGAAGAGCATCTAGGTTCCAAGTTCCCTCTCTGGCTTCTCCAAGATAGGGCTGAGAGAGATTCCTGCCTGCATCTTTGGAGAAGCTGCTGCCAGTCTGTGAAGACAATACTGAGCTGGATAGACCAATGATCTGACTCAGTATATAGCAGTTTCCTATGTTCCTATTCCCCACCAAAACTAACATTTGGGGGCATACCATGTGTTTCCTCCCAACCCACCCCCCTTACTGGGAGTTTGTGGAGGCTCTGAACCATTAGAAGTATCCTTTCCCTCATAGTTCTTTGTATCCAGTGCATCATAATGGACTTTGGAATGTGCTACCTATCGAAATAAGAGCCTTGTCATCTCTGACAGCTTTGTATGGACTGTTAACACATTTATTCATCCAGGCTTTTAAATAGACATATATTGTTTTAAACTGTTTTAATGTTTTAACTTTGTTTTTAATCTGTGTTTTTTAATTATAAAGTTCCCAGAGACGTGAGTTTTGGGCAGTATACAAATATGCTAAATAACAATATCCTTCTCAAAAATGGGCTATGTTTAGTTTTGGTTTCTTTTCCTGGAGCAGAAGCTCTTCCACTTATCTTCTTCAAGTTCTCACGGTAACATAGAAACTATACTACTGTGTGGTCTGTGTGACTGATCACTGCAGTGATGAATCATGTTATGTGCTCCTCTGAGCAAAGTATTTATGGGCATGTCAATTTTGAGATTGTGGCATATTTGTAAATACTCTGCTCGTACTTGGAAAATAGTATTGTGAAAAAAGATGTGATAAGCAGCTTAGAAAACTTCTTCCCCTTAACAAAAATCTAGAAATAGAGATGATTCGCTCGGTGTTAATTAAAGAAAACACTTGCTGGAAGTCTTCCAGTTAGATGAAAAAAGGATAAAAGTAATTTGAAGGCAAGCACAATAGAAGCAGAGATGGGTGGTTTTAAAATTAATACCTGTACGTACTGAATTGCTTGAAAATTTTAAAGTGAGTCTTAGTGTTGCATATCCCCTTGAAATCTTCAGCTCATACCTGAAATAATTGAAGTGTATTAAATTTACCCTGAGGACTATCCGCAGAATAGCAGTCTTATAAGATCTATTTAACAGATCATGGTGTATTTACAGTGTTCTGGGCCTACCTCAACAGAAGAGTAACAAATGCATCAATCAATATTTGACTAAGAAGTCTTTATTATCTCTAGCTGGGCAGCTGGGCTATTTCAGACATTTAATGGATATCCACTTATATTCCTTCATCTGAGGTAAAAATAGTCAAATGACAATCTGTGATTGGCTGATTTTGCTTCAGTAAAATGTCCTGAGGGGTGATTTAAAATATTGCGCATCGTCCCTTTGTGAAGGTCACTAAAAGGCCACACATTATGAAGATACCCTGTGAGGGAGGCATACCGCCTTTGGGATAGTTCCAAATCTGACCAAATGGTAAGCAGAGTTCAGATACAACAGCCGGCTTGTGCAATCCCCCCATTTTAAATCTCTTGATCACATGGAAGTAATCACGAGGAAAGCAGCTTTGGGTGTTAACAGTTGCTGCATGGAGTATCGACACACAGAAGCTACTTCATAAATTGCTGAGGAAAAATATATTCATGTGCAGGGTGTGTGTATGTGTGTAAGTGAGTTAGAATATTCTAGAAAACTAGCTGGCCTGGGCGTAGGGCGTCTGCACCTCTAATTCTCCCCCTCCCCTCCTTGTTCTCGGCCCTCTTCTTCTCAACCCCCCCCCCCACGTTCTTGGCCCTACTCCTACGCCCTCCTCTCCCCTTCCCTCCCCTTCAGCTCTTCCCCTGTTCTCGGCCCATTTCGGCCGCCACTTTCCTGCCTCCTGCCATCACTTCCCCTGCTGCTGCTTTCCTGTCTCCCCATCCACCACTTTCCCCTGCACCGCTTTCTCTCGGCTGGCCAGCCGTCCATCCATTAGCCTGCCTGTTCTCTCCCCCCACCCCCAGCAGCTCTTTCACAAACTCTTGCAAAAGCTGCCATGCATGGGGTTAGCAGCGGTTATGAGAATTATATATAGAGATTGCATCAGGTTTTATAAAAGAAACATTTTATTGAATGTGAGTTGAAGAGTCCAATTACTTGTTCTAGATTTCATTGAATCTGTCAGGATAGTTATTGGCAAATATTGAGAGTCTGTAAGATATCCATTAAAATTATATGTGAATATAATATATATAATATGAATATAATATATATAATGAAAATAATAATAATACAATATATGTGATTAGAAAATATTTAGGAAATCTTAATTATGGCAAAAAAATTTAAAAAACCATTTTGGAACCTACCTTCCTTCCTTCCTTCCTTCCTTCCTTCCTTCCTTCCTTCCTTCCTTCCTTCAATTTAGTCCCATGGTATTGACTAGGGCAATGCATGATGTTCCTTACTGAGATTAGTATCAACCCAAGCCTGGTAATGATTGAATTGTGTACACTGGATATCGGGGGCACCATGGAGCACATTGAGCCAATACATCAGTATCAGTTTGATGCATTGGGTAGGTGTGGGGGCTTACCTTTACTGAAGATCTGACAGAAAGTGGTTGCCCAAAAGGCAGCCACAGCAGCAGTGATTCAAACTGCCAACTTTTCCTCCATCTTCTTGGCCTAGAATGCACTAGGGCAGAAAGCAACATCATTAAAATAGGCAGGGACAGGGCTGCAGAAATCCACTAGTCTACTAGTCTGTGACGAGTGAAAAATGATGCCTGAAGAGTGAAAAGAAGTCCTAATGAGTAATGTACCAACATAGCTTGACGAGTAAAATATTTTGTCTGGTTGATAAATTGAGCCAACATTTCTTCACCCCTGAACATAAGAATCTAGGAAGCTGCCTTCTACTGAGGCAGACCATTGATCCGTCTAGCTGAATATTGTCTATGCCAGGGATTCTCAACGTGTGGGTCCCCAGATGTCATTGTACTTCAACTCCCATAATTCCCAACCAAAGGCTAGTGGGGCTGGGGATTATGGGAGCTGAAGTCCAATAACATCTGGGGACCCACAGGTTAAGAAACCCTGGTCTACACAGACTGGTAGGTAAAAAATGCCTCGATATGGCTTGCATCACATCAGAACTGATTATTGTTCTTTCAATGCATAGCCCTAGTATTTACTCCTGTGCAAAGTGTCTATACTATAGGACTAAAGCAGGGATAGGCAACCTTGATTCGGCAGCTGTGGATGAACTACAACTCCCATCATTCCCAGCCAAAATTTATTGTGGCTGGGGATGATGGGAATTGTAGTTCAGCAACAGCTGCAGAGTCCAGGTTATCTGTCCCTGGACTAAAGTGTTTATAGGACACAGATGAGTGTGTGTGTGTGTGTGTGTGTGTGTGTGTGTGTGTGCTGCATTTAAAACCAAGATGTGTTTCTACAGCAGTGCTGCATTCCTTTAAGGCTCTGCCCTCTGTGCTATTGGCCTCATTGCTAAGGCATCGCAGACTCTGAAGCTAGTTGCTGGAGGTCTGCCAATTGCTACTCCAGAGTGTGCCTCTTCTCTATCCATTCAAGAAAACAGAAGGCCAAAGTGATGCTCACAATTGCTCTCATGCCTATGATATGTGCCTGCATTCCGGCTACAATTAGTGCAATTGTTGGTACCAAGAAATAAAGTTTAATGGATTGAGCAATTTGGGGAGTGCTGCTGGCATGTCTTGAAGGGCATATGGACGTGTAACTAATTTATGGTCTTGGCATCAGGGTGAGGGATGCTGAGGATTCTTTGCTAACCACACTGAGCCCAAGAGACCAAGTTTATAATATACTGATTTGATACCACTGGGATTAGGAACACAGGGACATAGAAAGTTGCTTTATACCAATTAAAAACATCAACTTCTGATGTGCAGTAGCTGTGAAAAGGGCAAATTCCATACTAGGGATCATTAGGAACATAGGAAGCTGCCATATACAGAGTCAGACCATTGGTCCTTCTACACAGACTGGCAGCGGCTTCTCCAAGATTGCAGGCAGGAGTCTCTCTCAGTCCTGTCTTGGAGATGCTGCCAGGGAGGGAACTTGGAACCTTCTGCATGCAAGCAGGCAAGTACTCTTCCCAGAGCAGCCCCATCCCCTAAGGGAATATTCTACAGTGCTCACACATAGTCTTCTATGCAAATGCAAACCAGGGTGGACTCTGCTTAGCAAAGGGGACAATTCATGCTTGTTACCAGAAACCAGCTCTCCTCTCCTAGATTCCTGTTAGCTGATCCCTTTGCACAACTAAACTGGTCATTCCAGAAGCGTCCTGCACCAATTGATATACAGTAACATCTCTATCTTTGTTGTTTGTGTCACAAGCCTCTTTCGTCGTCATCATGAGTGAAAAGTGGCAACATTCTTTGGAAGAAAATTTAACATAGAATCCTGTAGTAGTGTTAACCTATCCAGTACCAAATATATATATATATGTAAACCAGCAAACCCAGAAAGGGGACGTCACAGATGTTCTATAACATGAATCCCACCCTACAAACTGTAGCTATATAAGGTGATTAGATATCTTTATGGGCCGGGGCATAGCGACCATTAAAGGGGGGATCAAATGTCCACTTGTCCCTGGTGCCCAGGGGCCACATGGAGATCCTCTCACTCACTGGACACAGCTTTGTCCCCCCCAGGGCACCCGACCCAACCCCAAGTATAATCCATCTCCTAACATTTGCCTACACACAAAATCCACAGCATTTGGCTACAAACTAAATTCACAGCATAGGCTAGGAGGTCATTCACACAATCAAAAATGGAGCTCTACCTGGGTTTGGGAGCTGTATGCGCTCCCAGTTTTCAGCTGTGTGGAAGCAAGGTCAGCTACCCAACCTTTTCTCCTACCTTACTTCCACACAATCACTTCTACCCAGGTTTTCCTCCAATTTTGCTTCCACCCAACTGAAAATTGGGAATTTCTGCGGAGAGAAGAATTAAAACAACACTTGTTTCCAGAGCAGTGAACTGTCTCGGTTACTCTTAAAATGCTGTCTGTCTTCACCCAGCAAGAACTTTTCGTCTCAACTATCTTCACCTCCAACACATTGATCTGCGATAAAATTAATTCACACATCCAACTGTGTGCCAACCAGCATCGGAAAGTGTTATATAAATGTTCGTAGTAGTTCCTAAGCCACCTAATGGTGCAGCAGGGAGATGACTTGACTAACAAGCCAGAGGTTGCCAGTTCGAATCCCTGCTGGTATGTTTCCCAGACTATGGGAAACACCTATATCTGGCAGCAGCGATGTGGGAAGATGCTGGAAGGCATCATCTCATACTGCGCAGAAGATGGCAATTGTCAACCCCTCCTGTATTCTACCCAAGACAGCCACAAGGCTCTGTGGTCGCCAGAAGTCGACACCACCTTGATGGCACATTTTACCTTTTACTTTCGTAGTTCCTAGAAGAATAATGATTTGATGTACATGCATGTGTGAATTAGCCATTGGTGTAGACAATCTGGGAACAACTGCTATTTCTGTCTCGGTCGATGACATTCAACAAAGAAGATCCTTTGGAAGGAAACCACCATGTCAGGAGCAATCACAGCTGTGAAAACTAACAGAACAGACAAGATAACAAATCCCCCTTCCTCAGTAGAGAATAATTGGCTCTGAGCAATCAATAACAGCGGCAATTTTACTTAATCGTGTATCTTCCAGTTCATACAGAGCTCTCCAGAGATACGCAGCTCTTTATTTTACCCAGAAACATGCCTGACGATCCTGTCTGCTGGTACAGAGGGGATTTCTCAAGGCATTTCACTCTTCATTTTCCAGGATATTGGACTGCTGCCTCGGTTTGAGGAAACCAAGGGCTGATTGCTTGTAACACATCCCCATACAGATGTTAATTTGCCAGCCTGCCCTGACTGACATGCTAAAGCAATAATATGTCCAGACAATGGGAGAGAAGACGAGGTATGACAATATAACTCCATTGTGGCATTCTGGAACTTTGCCTTCCCTGCATAGCTCGTGACCAGTTTTCCTGCTAATAGGGTATCCCACATGTTGCTGACTAAAACTCCCATAATCCCCAGGCAAAGGCCATGGCAGATGGGGAAGATGGAAGTCGTAGTCAACAACACCTGGGAATCCCTGTTAGAGGGAACATTGCGCGAGACACTTGTGTTTCTTTATAAATGTGTGTATGTGTGTTTATAGAGATATCTATATGACATATATAGGTATATCTATCTATGGTCTATCAGTGGCTTCTAGTCTGGTAGCTATGGGTCACCTCTAGCCTCAGAGGCATGATGCCTCTCAATACCAGTTGCAGGGGAGTAGCAGTAGGAGAGAGGGCATGCCCTCAGCTCTTGCCTGTGGGTTCCCTAGAGGTATCTGGTGTGCCACGGTGTGGAAAGGGGTGCTGTACTAGATAGGCCTTGGGCCTGATCCAGCAGGGCTGTTCTTATGTTCTTATATGATGTATTTAAGAGGATGTCTTCTTCACTATGAGCCCCACTGCCCATTGTGATCCAGAGAGGTCCATCTGGAGTTTCCACCAGTTTGTCTGGCAGCTACTCAGGGACATTTCTGTTGCTGTCTCGGGCATTGAAATACACTCCACCATAATAAGAACCTCCCCATCTCTGACAGCTTTTAAAAAGTCTTTAAAGATTTTTAACACCCCCTAGAGATGTACATATCAGGCGGTATAAAAATATGACAAACACATAAATAAAGACATTTATTCACTCAAGCTTTTTAGGTGTGTGTGTGTGTCTGTGTGTGTGTGTGTGTGTGTGTGTGTGTGTGTGTGTGTGTGTGTGTGATGGTATTGGGTACAAGGTCAAAGAAAAAGATGCGAGAGGGCCCAACAACCAAACAGGAGAGCAGAGGTCCACAACTGGTTGCTAGGAAACAGTTTATTATAATGAAATGTCATAATCTAATGACTTTCAGATAGAAACCCTTCCTCAGAGGGCAACTTAGGGGTAACTCAGCATATTGAGCTAAGCATGCACTGTTTGGGAACTGCCTAATATTATGAGCTCTGTTTAGCTCTGACGGTTGTTGGATCAACTTGTCCCATGGGGCTAGTACTGGTTCAAGACCTCTTTGTACCTGAGGCGGAACGTCAAATGCCACCTCCCCCTTATGCATGCCCTCCTCTCCCTCTTTTCCTTTTAAAAAATGGGGGCAGAAAAGCACCTTGCTGCCTCATGGAGGCCAACAAAATCTTCTGCCTGAGGTGTGCCGTCGAGTCGGTGTCGATTCCTGGCGACCACAGAGCCATGTGGTTTTCTTTGGTAGAATACAGGAAGCGTTTACCATTGCCATCTCCCATGCAGTAGGAGATGATTCCTTTCAACATCTTCCTATATCACTGCTGCCCGATAGTGGTGTTTCCCATAGTCTGGGGAACATACCAGTGGGGATTCGAACCAGCAACTGAGGTAATCATCTCAAATTGTCTCGTGGAGCTGTCCAAGGTGCCATATTGTGCTGCCTTCAAGAGCTTGTGTGCTTTTGGTTGCAGGAATGGACAAAATGGGCAGTGAGGTGTTGAACTGACAGAACATTGGGGCCTTTTCCAGTGGGCAACATGATCCTTGGAGGAGGTTCTTCCTGTCTTTCTACAAGCACCAGCTCTGAACTATTTTGTTTGGGGCAGAGAGGAGAACAGTCTCTGTTCAATTGGTATAACAGGGGCTCCCAATGTATGGTCCTCCAGATGTTAAATTGTTAAATCCTCCACCATCAGTTTTTGGCTGGGGATGATGGGAGCTGTAGTTCAGCAACATCTGAAGGACCATAGGTTTTGGAAGCCCTGTAGTATCTCATTGTGATGGGGACAAGGGTAACAGGGATGGAAAACAGCTGTGCCCAAACTCATCTCTAAAGTAGAAAGGGAAAGGAATCCTAGAATGGGAAAAGGACTTTCTTTTCCAAAATGATCTCTGAAATCATGCAAAAACCTACAACACTGAAGGTCAACAGATTTCCAGTGAAATGCAAACAATAAATCTGGTCATGGAAGTCCAGTTGTTGATCGTTTATATGGTGTTATTTGCAAGCTTTTTATGTATTCATATTTAATGATGGTTTTAAAAATCGTGTTGTACTATTATTTATTCATCTTAATTAGTTTTAATTGATATAGTAATTTTTTAATTAAGTGTGTAATTAGGTTTAATATAGCAATTAATTAATTGCAAACTTATATTACGTGATTTTGTAAGGTTACTATATGTTGTTTTATTTATAAGTTCTGCTGGATTGTGTTCTGTGCTTCCTAAAACAGAAAACTTGCTTTTTTAAAAAAGTGGAAGTTGAGTTATGCCAGGAGCTGCAATGCCCTGTCCTTCCTTTTTCCTGCAGAACTGAAGCATATACGCAAGCCTCTTCCAACCTTTAGGGTCTTCTTCCTCCAGAAAAATAAGATTGCCTCCCGCACCCCGCACAGCTGTTTCTGTATTTAATTGACCTTTGATGCTGAGAGCTCACACCTGATCTGCTTCAAGGTCAAACAGCAAGTTTGGATCAGCTATTGAGATCTTTAACAACAAGCCTATAGTTCCTTTGCAGCTAAGAAAAATTGAGGAACCATATAAGTAATATATGGCTGGTTGTCAACGGGAGGGACCCTCTACAATATCTGGGACTTGCAAGAGAAAGGGCAGCAAAAATCCCTTCCTTGGTTTGTCCTCTGTATATCACTCCAACAAATAGTGCACAGGATCTTCCACCAGGTTACAACCATAGATATATTTCTCCCTTCGAGGTAAGCAGTTGGCATCACCTGAAACCTAAGCTCAGTAAAGGCCCTTCATACCTGGAAGTGAGTTAGATTTTGATAGATAGATAGATAAACTTTATTACAGTCTTTGACCAGTACAGAAGCAAGAAGTAGGGAGGGGGGGAGCACAAAATCGGGTCTATAAAATAATATAGCAACAATAGCTTCATAAATTAGTATAATAAAGTAGTATAATAGATTACTCCAGTAGATTACACTCATTAGATGCCATCATATATTCACTGCTATTATACAAAACCCAGCCACATTATGAGTAATTTTGGGCTAGATGGTCTGCTAAGAGAAATAAAATATATGCTTCTTCTCCTCTGCCTGGTAAGTCCTTAATCAAGGGTAAAAGTAATGATTCACGCGAATCCCTATGAACAGTACAGTATAATAAAACGTGACCCACATCTTCTATGACCTGTGTACTACACGGACAGTAATGTTCAGGATAAGGAATCCCACCATAGCTACCATATAACACTGCTGAGGGCAACACGTCAAAGCGGGCCAGCACAAATGCTCTACGATATTTGGAAGTTATTAGGGCTTGACAGTAATCAGCTGGCTTGGTGCTAAAAGCATGTCTCCATGATTTAAGTCGTTTCGGAGCCTGGCATTACTTATCTCCTGTAGCCATTCCATATCCAATATTCTTTGCTTTATAGCCTTTTTTGCTTGTCCGTAACCCATGGTTTGCAGTTAGATTTTGAAAATAAGATGCCGTGGAATGGTTCTTCTTGATTTTAGAAATTTGCTTGCTAGCGTCTTGATCAAGGGCCCAGTTTCTCAAAGCATAACAATCAATGGACAAGCATTCTTCCATAGAGAAGTTCTATTTCCTCAGCAGTTCCTGGCATTGCTGACCCTATTCCCCTTCCCACAGCTGTTCCAGCCAGCACTGTTTAGTAAGACTGACACCTTCCATGCTGTTTAGCCTCTGCCTATAGTGGAGATCGTGCAGGTGGACCCTGGCTGCGATGTAAGGATGTGTGAACCAGCTTTCCCTCAAGCCGGCCCCGGCCCAGTTTGGCTCAAGATTGAGCCGAACCCCTCTTGGCTGGCATGGGGCCAGTTCAGGGTTTTAACATTAAAAAAAAATTTTTTTTTTAACAACTCACCGCCAGGTCTGGCAGCCTTGGGGGTTGATGCTGCGACTGTGGGGGCATCTCCGCAGTCTCCCTCTTCCCCCACCAGCCTCCCCTCAGCCCTCTAAGTGCCATTTCTGGTCATTCCAGCCCTTTCTCAGGTGGCACAGCCATTTTGGAGGCTGCTGTGTGTGCACCTGGCCATTTGTGTGACTGGCTCATGACCTAGGCCATGCAAATGGCCAGGGCGCATGCATGGAGGCCTCCAAAATGGCCACCACCACTGGAAAAACAGCTGGGACATCCTGAAAATGGGCCGAAATGGCCCTTAGAGGACCAGGGGGAGGCTGGAGGGGGGAGAGACTGCAGAGACACCCCACCATGGTCACGGCAGCACTCCCTGAGGCCACTGGACCTGGCTTCTGTTAATTAAATGTTAGAACCCCCAAACTGGATCAGATTCAAGCTGGGGGCGAGTGTTTGTTCGGGACACAAAACAAACCATGAATGGTTGGGGCAAACCAGGAAAACTGGTTTTGTGCACACTAGGGATGTGCAAATCAATTCAAATTCAAATTGATTATACTTTAATCTGGGTGATTTGAGTGATTCAAATTCGAATCAAATCACCCCTTCAAAGGGTAATTCAATTCAAATTTGAATTGAATTTTCAAAATTTCATTCAAATTCAATTTGAGAGCTGTTTGGCAACTTTTAAAAAACCATTATCCCCCCCCCCCATTGGTTAAAAAGGGCACCAAAACAGGGTCAAAACAATTTAAATTCAATTCAAATTTGAATTGAATTTTCAGACCAGATTCAAATTTAATTTGAATTAAAAATTATCAAAAAATTCATTTCAAGCACATCTCTAATGGCAACCCGAATTCTTCCCTTACTAGGGCAGATGGTGTTCCTGGGGGAAGCCCTAATATCTTCCTCAGGGATTTATTTTGAAGGCTCTCTAGGTCTGCCTTAGCCCCTTCCCCCCAAAATCAATCTATCTATCTATCTATCTATCTATCTATCTATCTATCTATCTATCTATCTATCATATTTCTATACCGCCTAAAACTTGTGTCTCTGGGTGGTTTAGTGTCTCTGGGTGGGAATTTAGCATCTCTGCGTGTCTCTGGGTGGGAATTTCTACTCCATATAATGTGTGGGGCTTCAGTATAAGCCTTAAGAGGAGAGTTTACTAATTAGCCTCCTAAAAAAACCTTTGCAGTTGAGTGATGCCCCATAGGGACATTTGAATGGCGTGTTTTATAATGACGTCTTTATCTCATTACCATCCTCCACCTATGCATGGTGCACCTTGTTCTTACAAACAAGGCTCTGGTGACTACTTTACCCTGGATATTGCATTTGGTATATAACAAAAAAGTGCATGAATTTGAAGATGATAATATCAATTAAAATTAAAGCGAAAGGAAAGGAGGCAGATTAGTTCTTACCAGAACTTCTTGTTTTAACCATATTGCAAGCTGCCTTCTTTACTTTGATGAAAATGCAGGGTAGACAGTAAGAAAGAATCCTAGTAAAATAACAACAACAACAACAACAACAACAATTTGGCCAGCTGCTTTTGGAAACAGAATGGTGCATTAGACAGAGCTCTGATGGGATCAAGCAGGATTCGTCCTAGTACTTCCATTTCATCATCATCATCATCATCATCATCATCATCATTGACATTAATAAAAACTTTATTTGTTAGCCACTCCATAACAAATTGTTCTCTGGGCATCTCACAACACAGAATTAAAACATCAAATAAAAACGCATAACACATGAAATCACAACAGACCAAAAGGAAAAAAAAAATACAATACAAAACCATTTAAAAATCTTTTTAAAAGATCATTTTTAAAAATCAAATTTGTCCGGATCCATCTAACATCTATCCATCCAGTGAGAAATGGTTCCATTCCAGCTCTGGAAATGTCCCCCCACCCTCCATCCAATTGAACATGAATAATATTTTGAAATGTATACTCAGACAAAATGAGCAACAGCCATTCCTCAAGGAGAGCTCCCACCACCACCTGCACAGCAATGGCAAGGCAGCATTTCACTGTTTTTAAAGGCAATTTGATCAGTCAATTCAAGCTGCTTTTTGTAATGCTACTTTACAGGACGCTCAAAAAGGGGCTCAGAATCAGCATCCCTATCGATGCCACCTATTGCATAATCATCTTAATTATTAATCTTTTCTATGCTTTATGGAAACTGACTATGTTATGAACACTTAACCAGAATAGAGCTTTCGCTGGATTAGTGACTCTTTTCCTGCCAACACATCAGTCATCAGTAATTGGAAAGATGGAAAAGATTTAGCCATCTGGAGCATCTTCATCATAGGACGTAGTGAATTAAATAGTCAGAAGTGACAGACCAGGTGGTGAAGCTGACAAAACAGGATGTTTAAAGTTAGAGGATAGCCACAACTCCATCCACCAGGACAGGAGGAAGTCTCTGGGTATAGCTTGTTTTCTTATGAAGTAATCTGTCCCTGCAGAGTCATATTCTGCTAGCAATTGGCCTTTCTGTTCCTGCTAGTATTCTGCCTTTTAAAGGAGTTTTTCAACCTCTGAGCTTTTCAACTTCTGCTCCTTGTAACAGCCATTTCCCAACAGATTCAATAACAATCTCGCACACTTGCTGAGCAGGCAGTTCTGACCATAAAAATGCCCCTTCTAGGATGAATAGTGAAGAGAGAAAGCTTTGAGAAGCCACAGAAGGTTTGGCAGCAGGGGTGGGTGAAAAAAATGATATTAATATCCACCCTTAATAAAATTATTTTGAGATTTTGCATGTGAAGCATTTTTGGCAAGTTAAGAACATAAGGGCAGCCCTGCTGGATCTACACAGCATGATCAGGCCCAAGGTCCATCTAGTCGAGTAACCTGTTTCACACTGGCCCACCAGATGCTTCTGAGAAGCCCACAGGCAAGAGCTGAGGGCATGCCCACTCTCCTGCTATTACTCCCCTGCAACTGGTATTTAGAGGCATCTTGTCTCTTCAGTTGGAGGTGGACTATAGCCAATAACACTAGTAGCCACTGATAGACCTGTTCTCCATGAATTTATCTAAACCCCTCTTAAAGCCATCCAGGCTGCTGGGTGTCACCACATCTTGTGGCCGAGAATTCTATAGGTTAATTATGCATTGTGTGAAAAAGTATTCCCTTTTCTTGGTCCTAAATTTATTGGCAAGTTCTGCAGAGCATATTAAGCTGCCTTACTCTGTGTCAGACTATTGGTCTGTCTAGGTATTGGTCTAGTTTACACATTCGTTCGAATCTAGGTTTAAAGTTGATAATGAACAGTTGATAATGACCAGGAGAGCTGGTCTTGTGGTTGCAAGCATGACTTGTTCCCTTAGCTAAGTAGGGTCTGCCCTGGTTGCATATGAATGGGAGACTAGAAGTGTGAGCACTGTAAGAGATTCCCCTCAGGGGATGGAGCTGCTCTGGGAAGGGCAAAAGGTTTCAAATTCCCTCCCTGGTTTCTCCAAGATAGGGCTGAGAGAGATTCCTGCCTGCAACCTTGGAGAAGCCACTGTCAGTCTGTGAAGACAATACTGAACTAGATAGACCAATGGTCTGACTCAGTATATGGCAGCTTCCTATGTTCCTATGTTCCTAACATTAGCATGAATGTGTGACTCCACACCAATGGAGGTTATGGTCTGAGATGAATCTGAGATTCCTGCCTTGGTGTTCATTCACACAATTATGCTAATGTTGGCAGTCCACATTAAGCCTAGATATGAATGCTTGTGTGAACTAGGTCATTATCTGTAATTCCTGACAGTGGCTGTCCAGGGTTGCAAATAGGGGTCTTTTCCAGCCCTACCTGGAGAGGCAAGGGTCAGAAGAACCAGAGACCGTCTGCATGCAAAGCAGATGGTCTGACTGAGCTGTGGCCCCATCCTCTGATGCTTACTCTGAATGTGCCCTTTGAGAAAGAAAGCCACCCATTCTTGGCTTGTACTGTCAACTAATCTGAATATCAGTGACTATGTCATTTCTAGGTCTTCTCATTTCTAGGTCATATACCGCACCTGTAGGCAAAAGAGTACGTTGCTGAAAAATAGCCAGATGTAGAGAAGGAAGTCTGGCAGAGAACATAGGCTTGTAGCCATGAACGTGCAGAATCATGCAATGGAAACAAAACCATATATCAGTGACAGTCTGGTCCAAAGTAGCCTATTTAAGTCTGGGCTCCGGACCAATTTCATGTCATTCCTCATTTCCTCCGGTGCCCCTGCAATGCATTACACTGAAGCTCTAAGAGGTTTTTGTTTTAAAGAAACAATTTTGAGAAGTTTGCTGAAGTCCTCTCATTGACAATACTGGGGTGGTGCAAAACCTGGCCAAACGTGTGCCACTTATGTGTGAAGTGGCTCTTTCAGGCTAGATGGAATCCTGCATTCATCTGAGTCTCTTCAACTGGAGTGGAGGACCCAACAACTATGCTATCAAAGCCAGAGGAATTATGACAGTTCTGCTTGGGGAATTATATCTGTTTTGATATAATTCAGGTGTACACACAATGCATTTTTTTGATTTGTTTCAAATTTGAACCGAATTCTGAGGCTGTGACCTGGGTTATTACCTATAAAGCCCTTAACGGCTTGTATCCAGACTATTTAAGAGAGCAACACCTTTGTCATGAACCCTGCCACCTTTTACAATCTTCTGGAGAGGTCTGGTTACGGTTGCCACCAGCTCATGTTTTGGCAACCCAGGTCTGGGCTTTCTCTGTGGCTCCCTGTTGAAATTAGAGCACCTCCTTCTCTGTTTGTTTTCAGGAAGACCCACAAGACTCTCCTGTTCTCTCAATCTTTTATTAAAATTAATTTTAATAATTTTAATAATTTGTTTTTTATTGTTTGATTGTTTTATGTGTTTTAATATGTGATTTTTTAATATTAAAATTTGTACACCACCTAGAGATGTACATATCAGGCAGTATAAAAATGTGATATATAAATATGATAAATAAAATTGCCCTTTTAAGGGGTGATTCAATTTGAATTCAAATCACCCAGATTAGAGTCAAATCAATTCAAATTTGAATCAATTTACACATCCCTTCTGAGAACCAGATTGGTACTATTAGAAGCTGCTTCAAGCGGTGCAGCACTGAGCAGCCACATGTGATGAATGTGGCCATCTGAGCCACTGAGGAGCACCACTACAGACCCCGCCATTCACCACCACCTCTACAGCTCACCCACCAGCTGACCACTTTGCAGTCCCCACTAACTACTGCCGTCCTTTGCTAGCTGGCTCATGCAGTATAATGATGTGACTACCCAGTGCCTGGAATGGCCTCACATTAGGTGGTGAATGATTACATCATCACCCAGCGACGCAAAGCATGTGGTCAACAGTGGCAGTCGGTGGGGGCTGTGCAGCAGCTGGCTGATTGGCAGATGGATGAGGCAGTGAATGGCAGGGGGCCAGCAGTGGGCGAGTGGGGGTGGGGGCTGCTGCAACAAAGAAGGTGGTGGTGGTTGGGCAGAAGGGGGCTCCAATGGCATTGGTGGCTCATCATGTGGTGCATTGTGGGATATTTGGAGAGGATGCATTCTTTCCACCTCCAGAACATTGCGCGGCTCACAGAAGCACTGGTCTTCTAGAGCAGAGATTCTCAATGTTGGGTCCCCAGATGTTATTGGACTTCAACTCCCATAATCCCCAACCAAAGGTCAGTGGGGCTAGGGATTATGGGAGTTGAAGTCCAATAACATCTGGGGACCCAACATTGAGAATCCCTGGTCTGGAGGGAAGGTTAGTTATACGTTTATTCGGTCATTGACCAGCAAATGGAGGGAAGGTAGTTACCTTGCCTCCCCAATCCCCACTGCTCTCAAAGGTCATGTGAACCACATCCAAGTTTATCATATGTCGATTTGCTATCACTGGGATTAGGAACATAGGAAGCTTCCTTCTACCGAGTCAGACCCTTGGTCCATCTAGCTCAGGATTGTCTACCGAGACTGGCAGCATCTTCTCCTAGGTTGCAGGCAGGAGTCTCTCTGAGCACTATCTTGGAAATGCCACCGTGAAGGGAACTTGGCTGTATGGGGTCTCCGGCCTCTTGAAATGGTAAAGTCCCAAGGGCAAAAATGATAATGTAATGGTGCTTCTTATCTATAGTTTTTAAATAAGTACTTGCATTGAAAATATAAATTTTGCAATCCTTGAATATTTCCAATAAGAGCAAATGCTGAAATATAACACCAATGCTCAACTATAACACAGAGTATTACTGGGTAGTGAGATGTTCTAGTAGAACATTTTTCTACTGCAAGTAAGAGGTGGGCTGATGAGATAACTGGTTCTGTTAAAATGACTTATACTAGAAATGGAAAGTGAAGGATACTCCTGAGATAGAACAGTGAATTAACAATTTGCTGCTGTTGAAAATATTGCTTATTTTAGAAGGGAAGCTTATAACTAATTCCAGGTAATTTGGAATCCATTCTTGGAACTGTTTGATTTGTGAAATATGTGGGGTTTTTTGTAGATTATACTGGTCAGAATGATCCTGTGATTAGAGTCTTGTTTAGTTTTGTTCTTTTTATTATTATTTTATTTCTGAGGGAGGAAGGCTTTGAGGAACATTACAGATATTTATATACTATTAGTGGAGCAGCTAGTGGATAGTATTTCACATTTTGGTCTACAAAATGTGAGATTTGGTAAATATGTTGTCAGATATGTGTGTTTTTAGAAAGTAAAGGAACCCCAAAAATCCAATATGGCATCGCAATATTAAATGTTTAAGCTCACCAGAATCAATCCAATTATAGGGTAAAGGCCTGAGATTTGGAAGAAAAGAAATGTTGTCAGATGTGTGGTTTTAGCAAGTAACCTTTGGCACTCCAAAAATCCAACATGGTGGCTAAAAATCCAACGTGGTGGCTAAACAGTGTAGCCAGAAATTAAATATATATGGCGTTAATTATTAAATGTTGAAAACTTTTAGAATCATTCAAAGAGTTATATAAAATTGAAAAATTCAGGTTTTATGGAATACATTTTATTTGATGGAAAGGGGCATCAGAATTTGCAGTAGAACATGTTTCTGAAGAGACTGAGCCATCATTAATATTGCTCACGTTACCGTATGATTCAATTGACCAGTTATGAGCAGACCTATTAGAATAATTATATAAAGTACTTAAATAGCAAAGCAAACTTTAAAAAGTAATAATGAGAAAAAGACCCAACAGTTTTAGAATCCAAGCATGTACAGCTGCACAGTCTACTGCAGTTGAGACCACTTTTCAAACACATGTACCTTCTGTCGCAGTCATTTTTGTAGGCATGTTTCTCATTCCTTGCAGCATTCTGCAACACTTGAATGCTGTTTCAAAGAAAAGCTTGTCAGTCTAGTTGTCAAAGTTATAAAAGGCCAGTAATTAAAGATCTATCTATTTGGGGGAAGCCATATAAAACAGAATAGAAAGTTACAAACTTGTATCTTGGGAATCCGAATTACTGTAATGGAAAACTTGCACTTCCTTTGAATGCACTCCTAACATTCTGCTGTTTTGTTGAATTGAAGTGTGTAGGTTTTCAGATGAATCCCATCCACTTGTATAATTTCACAGAGTAGACTTCTGGATTATGTATCCTATAGAATCCTCTTGGCTTTGTGTCTATAAGGAGGAAGAGACCTTATAGGATTTTGTTTTTTAAACAAGGGAAGTTCATCTTTCAGTTTTTCAGCAAGCCTAGTACTGTGCTGGTCTCTTTGGTGTATTGTTTCAGATTAACAGTTCCTGTCTGAACTTGTTCTCTTTGGTACTTTGATGCCCCCACATTCTCTTGCAGCAGAGAAGTCCTACAGGATTTCCTTTCTGAAGTATTGTAGCAGATCTCCAATGGAAAGATGTGCTGATGGGAAGGATATCATGTTTAAGCCTAATAATCCCCTGCAGGAAGTTCCCAGTGGTGAGTCAATGGAGATGGCTCTGGACTAGCATGGGTGTGCTTAGTCTGCTGAAAATGAGGCCACATCTGTGTAACCACATCTGCAAAAGTGTAGGATTGGCCAGTCCATTTATCGTAGTGAACATGCTTAAAAACCGTTCATTTGACAGAGAGGATTTTTACAGAAGGTATCTTGTGCCACAGTTTCCTAGACTCCAATTGGCTTTATTGATCAGGGACAGGCCCAGGGGCAGAGCAACCATTGGGCGGATGGGTTCAAAGAACCTGGCTGCCGCCCCCAAACATGGCCACGCGGCCCTGTTTGGGACTGAAATTGGCCCGTGCTGTGTTGGCAGCGCAGCCGGAGTGAATCTCGGCAGGGAGAGCCGCTCCTGGCCTTGCTGCCAATGCAGCGGGGCTGATCTCCCTCCCAAATGGGGCCACATGGTCCCATTTGGGAGGAAGACTACATCCCGCATCAGATGTCAGACGCAGGGAGTGTCTGACATGGGATGTCATGGCGGCTGAACACGGGCCACCACCAGCCTCCCTCCACCACTGGACAGGCCATCTCTTTCGATCCTGAATCACTGCTCCTTTTTTGTCTTTGGGGAATGCCTCGTTAAAATGTCTCTGTGAGTTCTCAGAGCTGACACCCTTCCGGGTTCAGCTTCCTCCTCAGAACCCTTAGAAATTCAGCCAGCAGTCCTGAGCACACTTAGAAGTACATCCCATTGGATGCAGTGAGTAAACGCAGGACTCTTGAGTAAAACCTCTTGAGTTAGCAGGCACAGGATTGGGCTGCATACCTAGGAGTAGGGCAGGACTTCACAACTTTGGCCCTCCAACCGTTGTGGGACTACATTTCCCATCATCCCCAGTCCAAGGAGCCAATAGACAGGGATGATGGGGGGTTGTCGTTCAACAAGAGTTGGAGGGCCAGGTTTGCCCACCCCTGCTCTAGGATGGAAGCACCAGGAAGGACCACACTTCCCAGCACTCAAGGATGGTGCAGGGTCCCAAGAGGACTCCGTTTCCCTTAAAGGGGCCCCTCTTGGTACTAGGCAAACCACAGCGCTGCACCGTGAGAATGGTGATCTCTACATGGGGTCAGGGAGGCTGTGCAGAGTATTAAGCTTGGTTGGAAGCTTCACACAGGCCCAATAAACAATGAGGGAGTCACACTGAGGGTTTCCCACTAGCTACCAGACCATACAATGAAGAACACGGACACAGACACACATACACACTTGGCCATGGTTGGGTGGGTGCATGGGGTGGAAGGCACTTTGTCAGAAAACATGTTAACAAGTTGACCTTGTGCAGAGTTAGGCACAGTTTAAACCCATCTCTTTCAATGTTTTTAAAGGTAAAGTGTGCTGTCGAGTCAATGTCGACTCCTGGCGCCCACAGAGCCCTGTGGTTGTCTTTGGTAGAATACAGGAGGGGTTTACCATTGCCATCTCCCACACAGTATGAGATGATGCCTTTCAGAATCTTCCTGTATCACTTCTGCCCAATATAGGTATTTCCCATAGTCTGGGAAACATACCAGTGGGGATTTGAAGCGGCAGCCTCTGGCTTGATAATCAAGTCATTTCCCCGCTGCGTTTAGGTGTGCCTAAATCTTCATGAGGTGTGAGCCCTATTTACTCGTTACGTTCCACGCACGCATAATGTGCATTCAGTGTCTGCATGTACCAATCTGTATACATGTACAATTACTGACACATGTTGATGCACATACACAGTACCAGTGGCAGCACCAGGAAAAAAAAATTGAGGGGGAGCACAGAAGGGGCAAAGTGCATTTATGGGTAGGTGAGTCATGTCCCATGTTAGATTTCTGAAGCAGAAATGAGGGGAGGTGGCGGGGGGAAGCCATTTGTTGGGGAGTGGGGCTTGCCATACTTCCTAGATGCACCATGTATTTGAGGGAACTGTAGGCAGGTTTACTTTTAAGACGAATGCAATCACAAAACCTATACATGTGCAGTTTATCTCTGTATACAGTGTCTGAAAAGGGTGATGGTTGTAACTCGTTCTGCATATTTGCCACAGAAGGATGGAATGGTGGGAAGGCTGTATATGCAAATCAACAACAATGAATATTGTATCTTCTGACATGATAAAATGAATTTCTTCATATAGAAAGTGCAAGTAGGGCTCGCCCTAGGATAAATAGTTCACAGGGTGAAGAGTGCATTCAGTTCCCCCCTCTCATGGCTCACTCAAACAATGAGCCACCAAACTCACTCAATGCCTCCTCCAGGTTGCTTCCCACAGTGAACTACTACTACTACTACTACTACTACTACTACTACTACTACTACTACTACTAATATGTATATACTGCTCTTCAAACAAAGTTCTCAAAGCAGTTTGCATAGAAAAATAAATAATACATAAACAAGATGGTCCCCTGTCCCCAAAGGGATCACAATCTAAAAAGAAACATAAGGTTGACACCAGCAACAGCCACTGGAGGGATGCTGTGCTGGGGTTGGATAGGGCCAGTTGCTCTCCCCCGCTCAGTAAAGAGAATCACCACTTTTAAAAGGTGCCTCTTTGCTTAGTTAGCAAGGGGTTAACTGACTGGCTCACCCACCAAGATCTCCACCTTCAAAACCCAACCCACCCCCCCAAGCACTAGGGGAGGAAAAAGAATAAATCTCTTGGTAGTTATGGAGTTGGATCCCTCTCCTGTTCCACTTCCTCCTCTGGCTTCTTGCACAGTTGCACATTTCATCAGGATATACTTAAACAGATTGTCAAGCCTTTCTTTTAATTAAGTAATGGTCATTTAATCAACTTGGTAGTCAACACTCTAGGGAAAAAGTAGCACTCAGAGGGGTTTTTTTGCTCAGAACTATGAATCTTGTAATTATGATTCTGCCGTAAGCAGTCGTGGCAAATATAGAAACCTAAAATGAAAACTTTGCCTGAAGAAAAAAAAGTGGCTATAAATGGGACTATTATCCTCAAAATGTCACCATTCAGACCAATGTGTAAGTAGCATATTAAACAAAAAATAATTGGCTTTGGCTTTGATATCTGCTTGCGTCTCAATTATGCATCATTTGTACTTCTGCATGTTCCTCGTCATGTTACTAAGTTGTCACTCTTTGTAATGTCTCATAGTAATTAAAGTTCATTTATTATGATTCATTTTCCAGAAAGCTTGCCCATTATAGCAAATTAGGTTTAATTCCATAGCTCTTTGTTGGGGCTAGAAAGAAAATAGCACGCTTACTCAAAGTTTAAGGACATCTGGGCGACATAGCATGTGAAGGACCTCAGCTTTGGTTGCTTAAAAAGAAGTGAGGTTTTCCAGCAAAGGTTGCAGCCTTTACTAGGGGAAAATTGATGCTCCCTATATCTACAGGATACAGCCCCCCCGCATAATGCCCAGGAAAAGATGCAACATCATGATAGCACTTCATTCCCTGGTACTTGTAGGGCAATAAAGGTTAAGGTCAAGTGTGCCATCAAGTCAGTTTTGACTCCTGGCACCCTGTGGTTGTCTTTGGTAGAATACAGGAGGGGGTTTACCATTGCCTCCTCCTGCACAGTATAAGATGGTGCCTTTCAGCATCTTCCTAGATTGCTTCTGCCCAATATAGTACTAGCGGGATTTGAACCGGCAACTTCCTGCTTGTTAGTCAAGCATTTCCCCTCTGTGCCACTTAAGGTGACTTACCCAGTGCAAAAAGGTGACATTTTAGAATGCCACCATGGTGGCTGTCTGGAAGACTTCAGATGTGATGCAACACAAGGTCATATTGTGGGGTGTCATAACAAAGGATAGGTGCATAGCCCAATGGTAGAGCATCTGCTTTGCATGCATAAGGTTCCAGGTTCAATCCCTGGCAGCATCTCTAGGTAGAGCTGGGAGAGAATCCTGCCTGAAACCTTGGAGAGCTGCTGCCAGTTCCTACATTCCTATTCTGTTGTATATTTTTATTGGAGTTTTTTTCCCCATCGGAATCTATTTCGGTGAAAAAATCTCCGATAAGGTTGGCATCGGATCTGACTACTGACCCAATGAGACGCACAGCCCCAACATGTACTAGATCTTTTATAGACCTAAGGCTGCAGTGGCAGGTATGCTTAAAATATGGGGCTTGCAGTGCTGAGAAGGTTTGTGAACCCCCTAGGATGGCCTGTGTGTTAGCACAATTCGTATTCAAAACACCATCAGCTGAAAGCTGATAAGAGAGAGAAAGGCGACCCCAATGAATAAATAATTCAAGCAAAAAGAATATCCTTTGAATATTCACCCAACAGGAAGATTCAACAGCAAACATCCTTGTGTGGAAATGTAGGCAAACCCTTCATTCAGTAACTGGTGGCACCTCCTTGAGTAGCAATAACTCCAACTAAACATTTCCTGTAACTGGTGATCAGTCTCTCTCATCGGCTTGGAGGAATCGTGGCCCATTCTTCCATACAAAACTGTTTCAGCTCTGCGACCTTTGAGGGCTTCGTTGCGTGAACAGCTCGCTTCGGGTCTTGCCCCAACATTTCAATAGGGTTTCAGTCGGGACTTTTGACTTGGCCACTCCAGATCATGAAATCTCGTCTTCTTTAGCCATTCTGTGGTAGACTTACTTGAATGTTCAGGGTCATCGTCTTGCTACATGACCCACTTTCGGCTCAGCTTCAGCTCACGGATAGATGGCCTGACATTGACATCTAGAATTTTCCAATATGCAGCTGAATTCATGGTTCCGTCAATGATGGCAAGCTGTCCAGGCCTTGATGTAGCAAAGCCAGAGGTGCTCTTACCCATGGACTTCTGGGCCGAAGTCCAGGACCTCCCCACCCCCGGGCCCCCCAAATCCTCTGTAGTCTTTCCCAGGTGGTGTCGTCACCATGCCACACCTGCAGCTCACACTACACTGGCTGGCTGGGTGTGATATCTTCATTAGAGACAGGGAGTGGGGAAAGAAATATGTGGGATGAGAAGATGTACTTGCAGGTTTGAAATGTTTCTGCTCATGCATATTTGCATAAATATACCTTTTTAATATTCTTATATTCTTGTGAGTTCAGTTGCTGTTTGTGCCCTCAAGAACGCACATGTTAAAAACATTCTGTGTGTCACAGGCTTTGTTGCCAGATTTGGCTTTTTTAAAGCCAAATTTTGGGTTATGGCCCATTTGACTCACGAGTATACCCCTTAGGTTCTGGCCACCCCACAGGGTGCTCCACCACCATGCTTGACAGTTGGGATGAATTTCTTACTTTGGAAGGCAGTGTTTGGTTTTTGCCATACAAAACTGTGCTTGTGTCCAAGAATTTCAATTTTTGATTCATCTGTCCAAAGAACGTTATTCCAGACGCCTTGTGGGTCATGCTCCTTGATGAACTTGAGCCAGGCAGCAATGGTCTTTTTAGAACATTGTCTCTTCCTAGCTATCCTCCCATGACCAACATTGCCATTCTCATTTTTTCCTGCAGGTGTTTCCCGATATGGTGAACCCTCACATCAGCCATAGTGAGAGAAGCTTGCAGATCTTTAGATGTTAGTCTGGGGTTCTTTATGACTTCATGGATGATTTCCCAGGTTGCTCTTGGGGTGGTCTTGGCAGGATGACTGCTCCTGGTAGAGTCACTGTAGTCTTCAAATTTTCCCATTTGCAGACTATCTGTCTGGCAGTGGATGGATGGAGCCCCAAATGCTTAGCAATGGCCTTGTAACCCTGTCCAGACAGATGAGCATCATCAACCACTCTCTTTTGTAGGACCTCTGGGATTTCTTTTGATCATGGCATGACAATCAACCCAGTCATGCAGCTTTCCTCTACAGGGTGGCTTACTTGTTACCCAGTTGGTTTGGCACCCAATTATGACGAGCCCATTAATTGTGCTAAGGACACTAGGGCTTATCTCACACACTGATCCTGAATTGTTCTCACGATTCCCACTTTGTACATCATTGTGTCTCAAAAAACACAGCATCGTTTAATTCATGCCCTTCTATTGCATTAGGAAAGACTGGTTTCAATGACGCAAGGGTATCGTGGTAAGACCTTGCAGTTCGGTTCTCTTTTTTCTACTTGGGGTTCACAAACCTTTTCCTCAGCACTTTATTCTAAGAGATGGAATACACAGAGATGGAAGTTTGGGCGGTATAGAAGTGTAATAAATAAATAAATAAATAAATAAATAAATAAATAAATAAATAAAATTCCTGTCCCTCTAATACTGTTGGTGGAGTCAGGTTTCATCAGATTTTAGAAGAAGCAGTCCTTTCCCTATAACATTTTGAAGTCATTGTCACAACCAGCTCACAACCAATGGTAAGACAGTGCTAGAATGAGGCTGGTTGTGAGAAATGCTGGGATTGCTCCCAGTGGGATTGCTCCACCCCCAGGTAGCCCTTCTCCTTCACCCAGGCTTATAGTGAGGTAGGAGAGTGTGCAGGCATCTCCTACCGCACTTGCCGGTTTTCTGGGAGAGCAGAATGCCGGCAGCCATCTTAACCATAGAGCCGTGGGGGAAGGAGCGACCCAGCAGCATGGAAGTATCTCAGTGCTCTGCACTGCTCATGCACTCAGACTCCCTCCCCCCCCACCTGATTGCCCCCAGGCTCACCGAAGCACCAATCAAGTGGCAGCCCATGATTCAGATGGGTCATGTGGGAGAAAGACAGGTAGACTTCTGCCTTCCCCGCAGCCCCAGAGGAATTGGTCATCCAAATGACCTCTGTATCTCTCTAACCAGAAATGATGATTAAATCTGGTTTTATATTGTTAGATATGTCTTAAATCTCACTTGATCCCCCCCCCCCTTTGTGCCAAGACTTTAACAAATACAAACTGCAGCCTGCAGAAGGAGAGCATTCTGTAGCTAAGGTTCCAACTGGATGCTTCACTGAATTCCTGGAAATCTGCTGCACAGGACAACAATGAAATAAAGTACAAAAGACGGTAGGGAAAATGCAGCAGTGAGGAAATAATCTTATACGAGGCAGATCTAGGAGGTGGAAGTTTTGCATTATGAAGTCATCTTAGGGAGTTATTTTCCAATGCTTGGGAAGGCTTACCATTTCATTAGACCTCTTAACATTTATTTTAGCATGTAGCCTTAAAAATGTTTCCTTCTCTTCCTGACTAATATGAAATCGGAAATGAATGGGAGGTATGGCAAAATTATATTGCTCTATTAATGTGACCGGCTGTAATACGAGAATAAATAAACCTTGTTCAGTGTTTTATTGCTTTCGGAAACTGCAATCGGTGAAAGCCATGCCATAAACATCATACTTGGCAGGTGCTTGGTGAGATAAAGCTGTAACTCATCAGCTAGCCTGAAAGAATACTGGCTGTTATACTAACTAATATGCTGGTCATGAATGTGACAGCTGTGGTAATAAGAGAGAGAAGCCTTCAGAGAAAACAGTTTTCATATTTTAAACTAATGGATACCTTGAATTCACCAGTGCTTAACTCAGCTGCAGTTATCAAACTGCGAGAATCTATCTATCTCCTCACTAAGAATCGAAACCGACTTGACGGCACTTAATCAATGAATCAATCAATCAATCAAGGTTAATTGAACCTCCATGTTTAGAGCCAGTATACCTGTGGAGAGGGCTTCCTGGAAGCATTTCTCTGGCCACTATGGGAAATGGGATGCTGGACCCTTGATTCAACCCAGTATTTGTTATTTTTTTCTTTATCATATTTATATTTTAATTTATTTATTGTTAAATCTTTATACCTCCTTTCATTAAAACAATCTTAAGGTGGTTTACATTCATTTAACACAGTATATGACTATAAAACAGTTACACAATAAAAATATTAAATTGGAATATAAAAATACAACTCTAAGTTTCACAGACTCTCTCTCTCTCTTTCTCTCTCTCTTTCACACACACACACACACACACACACACACACACACACACACACACACACACCATAAAATACAGAGCAGCAGCAAAATATAAGCCATTTTGGAAGGGTGGTATATAAATTGAATAAATAAATAATACATATAAAAGCCTGGGTAAAAAGCCAAGACTTCACCTGCTTTCCAAAAGCTCCCGTTCTTCCTCCAAGGAGCCCAGAGTGGTGTACACGGTTATTTTTATCCTCACAACAACCTTGTGAAGTAGGCTAGGCGGAGCAATAAATGGCTGGCCCAGAGTCATCCAGTGAGTTTCATGCCTGAATGGGGATTTGAACTCAGAAATTGAGACTTGAACTCCATGGTCCTAGTCCAGCACTCTGTCCACTACACCATAGTGGCAGAGTTTTCCGCATGTTCTTAGAACTTTTAAAAGCATCCTGCGTTGAAACTCTCGAAATCAAAATCCATGAAGTGCTTGGAAGGCTCAAATGGATTTGTCTAGCAAAGCGGATCTATGTGCAAAAGCAGCCTGCGCATGCAGAGCTGATGAGGATGCCCAAACAAGTTGCAGTGCTCAGCTGGGCCCTTGGACACAGAGAGGGGATTGCCTATATATAGCCCAATATGGGGCCCACTGGTTACATAAAGCTACACTTCAGATCAAAGCCAAAACCTGTAATAAGAATTATTGGGGTGGTACATCTTAAACTGTTTAATCAGCAGAGTCATCTATTAAAGCTTGGTTGATGAGTGGGCAGAGAGAAAGCGTGGAAACTTATAGCACCTTAAAGATGAAATGAATCATTGCAGCACAGGCTTTCATACTTCATTGCATGCGGGTGGAAAAAACAATGGTTATGTGTACAGGTGTGTAGAATTGTAGGGGGTGGGGGAAAAGCATACTGTAAAGCAAGATTACAAGAGAAAGATGGGGACACCTCCAAATGAAGAGATCTTTCTCTTTTTGTCTTGCCTTGTGCCCCAGCTGACTACTACAGGATGTGATTAGAGCTACTGGCCTGTTTCACACAATCATTCAAATCCAGATTTAATGTGGGTTTTTGACATGAGCCTGATTTAGGGATTTTCAAACAGGTTCGACAGTTGCAGGTCGAACTGAACCACCCCCGGTTCAGTCCGACCACACATGCACAATGGGCCTCTGTTTGGCCTGGCTGGGGAATTTGATGGGGACAAACCCCAGGGAGGTTGATGAGGGGCGAAACTGAACTGGCCCAGTCCTGTTCGGACTCGAACCGAATCGGGCCAGCCGGTTTTGTGCACACCCCTAGCCTGATTGTGTGAACCCACGCCAAGGCTGGTGATCTCAGATTCATCTTTGGCCATAAATCACTTTGGCATGGGTCCACTACACATGATCATACTGGTATTCTCTAAACCAGGGCTGTACAGCTCATCAAACACCTAGCATCTCTGAGTTATGCGGATGATATGGTTTTGCTTTCTCAGATTCCAATTGGGCTAAAACAGACTCTTGACTTTCTTGCCTCATACTACCTTGAGGAAGCTTTAGAGATTAATTACTCTAAAACAAAAATCTTAGTTTTTGCCAAATGACCTAAAACCCACTCCTGGTCCTTGAATGGCCATGAAATTGAGCAGGTCAAAACTTTCAAATATCTGGAAATAGTTTTTCAGTCTTCCAGTGGGAGAAGTGCTCATTCGGATGATGTATCACAAAATGCTCATAATTCAGCTTCAGCTATAAAATATTTCCATTACTCCAAAAGTGCCTTATTTGTTCCAGCAGCTGTAAAGCTATTCCTAGCTAAATCTCCGTCCCGGCTCCAATATGGAGCTCAGCTTGGCCCCTACGATAATTATACCTCACTGGAAATTGTTCAATCCAAATTCTTACGATCTATTTTTCAGGTCCCACAATGTGTTCCCACAATGGTTCTTCTCTGAGAAGTTGGTGTTATCAAGATAGAAACGGAGCTTTGGCTGTGCATTTTTGCATACTGGTTAAAGCTGGTTAAAACTAAATTCTTTCCAGTTGGCTTAGGCCCCTTGACCATGGCCGATAACTTTAACTCAAGGTGGAAAAGATCTTTAAAGCAGAAACTATTTTCCTATGGCTTTGTGCAAGAAAAACCTATTAAGTTGGGTCCCGAACAGGCAAAGAGAATACTCAAACAGCATGTATTGGATGTGGGAGGCCAAACAGACCATACAAGGCTTTCTATCTATCCAACTCTCTTTAAAACCTGCAGATTATTTAAGTCATTTAATGGTGGCAAAATTTAGAAGAGCCTTGACTCTTGCATGGCTCAATGTGCTCCCTACAGCGATGCTAGAACTTTATCATAGGAAGGGAAATACAAGAAAATACCTTATATAGCTCAGTTATGCTCGGTATTACCGGAGCCATCAAGACAACCACACATGTTTTACTTTGGCCCACATACTTGGCCCAAGTATTTACCATCACCCACATACTTTTAATGTGTTCAATATACCAAAACTTGAGATCTCAAATTAATCAGATATGAGGGGACAACCTGATGATCTTGTTGTAGCATACTTATTAGCAGATAAAGATGCAACTATTTCATATGTTGTGGCTAAATTCTGTTATGTGGTCACCAGATTAAGAACTTCAAATGAATAGAATACAGCTTTGGATTCCTTACTGTTAGTTTTAAATTATGCCTATACACTTAAGCCTTTCAAATGCCGTTATTTTATTTTATTTTTATGTGTAATTATTATTAATCAAAAGCTGTTATCCATTTATGTGTAACTGACTTTCTATTAATATTTTTCCTTTTAACTATGTAAATATTTTTATTTCTCTTTTGGTCAAAGACTGTAAATAAAGTATGATAATGATGATGATGATGATGATGATGATGATGATGATGAATGTGCTCCCTACAGCAATGCTAGAACTTTATTACGATCGTAGGAAGGGAAATACACGAAAATACCTTATATAGCTCGGTTATGCTCAGTATTACCGGAGCCATCAAGACAACCACACATGTTTTACTTTATTGCCTGTTTTATAAAGATATTCGTAATAGTTTTATTTCTCCACTTTTAGTAAATTATCTCAGCCATACTGATATGTTTTATCTTCAGTATTTGTTATCTGATTATATTGATTTAATTTCCCCAAATGTGGCAATGATGGTGATTTGTGTATTGTGTTTATTCAGTGGGTCAACTGACTGCAATAAAGGAATCTACCTACCTACCTACCACTTTGGTCATTCAGCTGTTTTTGGACTACAGCTTCCAGAAACCTTGACTATTGGTCACTGTGGCTGGGGATGATGGAAAATGTACTTAAAACAACAACAACAACAACAAAAAAAAAAACCAGCTGCAGGTCCAAAGCTGTACAGCCCTGCTCTAAACCCATCACACCCAGCTAGCTTAAAGAAACCGAGAAAATGAAGCATGACATAAATTCCCACACACATACTTTTGACTAACACCAGCACCTTGACTATCATACCACTTCATTTTTTAACAACTGAACATCGAGGATGGCATTCTGTTTCCACAAGACCAACAAATGTCTCCGGGAAACCCACAAGCCAGGGATAGAGGCAATAGCTCTCCTTTACTGTTGCTCCCCAGAAACTAGTATTTGGTGGCATACTGCCTCTGAATATGGAGGTTATATTTAGTCAGCTGAACACAGAGCTATCATCCATGAATCTGTCTTATCCTTTTTTATCTAGCCTAAGTGGTACTGAAATAAGAATATGAATACGACATATCTATATCTATATCTATATCTATATCTATATCTATATCTATATCTATATCTATATCTATATCTATATCTATCTATCTATCTATCTATCTATCTATCTCTTTCTAACAAAAGTTCCCAAAGTGGTTTACACAAGCACACACACACAATGAATGAGATAGCTCCCTGTCCCTAAAGAAATCAGAATCTAAAATTAATAATAATAATAATAATAATAATAATAATGAATGAATGCTGCAGGTTCATCAAACAGTAGAAGAGGAGAAAAGAGGTGTTGAAGAATATATAAAGGACAGTGAAGAAGATGGACTTAAAATGGTTAACAATGAGAAATTATTAAACATCAATGAAACAAAGCAGGCCTACAAGAAAGAACAAGTCAAGAACTGAGCAGATAAATGGAAAAATAAGCCACTGCATGGTCAATATTTACATGATATAACTGGAAAATCAAACATCATTAAGACCTGGCATTGGCTTAAGAATAGCAACTTGAAGAAAGAAACAGAGGGTTTAATACTGGCTGCACAAGAACAGGCACTAAGAACAAATGCAATAAGAGCAAAAGTAGAAAAGTCAACAACGAACAGCAAGTGCCGCCTTTGTAAAGAAGGAGATGAAACAGTGGACTACCTGATTAGCTGTTGCAAAAAGATTGCACATACTGACTACAAACAAAGGCATGAAAAGGTAGCAGGGATGATACACTGGAACATCTGCAAAAAATACAAGCTACTTGTAGGCAAAGATTGGTGGGACCACAAAACTGAAAAAGTTGTCAAAAACGAAGATGCAGAAATATTATGGGACTTACGACTACAGACAAACATCTGCCACACAATACACCAGATATAACTGTAGTTGAGAAGAAAGAAAAACAAGTCAAAATAATTGGCATAGCGATACCAGATGACAGCAGAATAGAAGAAAAAGAAATAGAAAAAATAACAAAATATAAAGTTCTTCAAATCAAAATTGAAAGGTTGTGGCAGAAGAAGACCAAATTAATCCCAGTGGTAATTGGCACCCTAGGTGCAATTCCAAAACACCTTGAAGAGCACCTCAACACCACAGGGGTCATGGAAATTACCACCAGTCAATTACAAAAAGCAACTTTACTGGGAACAGCTTACATTTTGTGATGATATTTATAACAACAGCAACAACAAAAACAATATAGACAATAATATTCAGCCATCCCAGGTCCTTGGGAAGGACCCGATGTCTGGATAAAACAAGTCAAGTCAATCTGTCTGACTGTGTGAATAAATGATGATGATGATGATGATGATGATGATGATGATGATAATAAACAGTGACAAATAGTTTTATACCGCTTTTCAAGGTTTCAAAAAATAAATAAATATGATCAATCCCTATCTTGAAGGGCTCACAATCTAAAAAGAAACCTAAGATAGACACCAGCAACAGTGATTGGGAGGTACTATGCCAGGGGCGGATAGGGCCAGTTACTCTCCTCCTGCTATATAAAGAAAATCACCACGTTAAAAAGGTGCCTCTTTGTCAAGTTAGCAGGGGTTATAATTAGTAACAATAAAAATAACAACCACAACTAACTCATCCGGCACAGAGTGTCTGTGCGCTAGTGCACTCAGCCCCCACTCGCCAGCTCCTCCCCCCTGCTCACCCATCCCCCCTGCTCACCCATTCCTCCCCCCCCCGCTCGGTCGTTCATTCTCCCACTTGCTCACCACTTGCCAATTAGTCCCCCCCCCAACCCGCTCACCCCTTGGCTGTTCATCCCCCACACCTGCTTGCCCAGCAGCTGTGGATCTGGGGTTGCACTGGGGCCCATTCAACCTGCCATTTGTCTGGCAGGTGGGCCTGGAGAAGGAAGCTGCGCTGACCTCTCCGCTGCCTGCTCAGCTGTCTCCTCGCCTCTCTGCGCAGGCACAGAGAGGCCTCATTCAGCACCGCCCTGTCCGCCACCTGCTTGGCTGGTCTTCTCATGAGGAGGGTGGCCGTGGTTAGGCTGCCTGCCCCTCTTTTTCTCTCTCCACCTGGCCAGCCGCTGCCACTGCCTGCTGCTTCCTCTCCCCTCGCCCACCTGTCCGCCCACTCGTTCAGCTTTTTTTTGTGGCCACTCACCGCTTTCTCCCCCCCCGCCGCTGCTTTCTCCCCCACCACCACTTTCTCCCCACCCGCCGCGGTCGTTGACCAGAATACATTGCAATTAAACCAATAACAATCCAATAATCTATATCTGTCTAACACAATATCAATCTAATAGATCAGTCTGAAACAAAATAAACTTACATTTATTTAAATAAACAATTTAATTTAATTTACTTACTTAGCTATCTCCACTGACTAGAACGAGGGAAGCCTTTACAATTTCTTGGGAAACATTATGTACAATAGCACAAAACTTAGCAATAGTAAAGGTTACATGTACATTCTTGTTGGAGAGAGATTATTCTGATCTACCCAATAAATGAGAAAAAAGGAATTACCAGTTTGCTATGTAAACTGTAATAAACCACACAATTGAGTAAGCTATGCCCTCTAATTTCTTCTTCACCTGATCCACACGAGCAGTTATGCAAACCATGTTGTTTTTCAATCTGCCTACCAGCCATGCCAATGGAAAAGTGTTAAAATGAGCTAAGAAGAGCTAAAAGAGTTAAAATGAGCTCTCCATTGTCCTGGAATCAAGGTGGATAAATATCCTGCTGGGTTTAAAGTAGGGAGTACCCACCAGTTTGTAATAGACCTCTTGATGATGTAAAGTAAAGTGTGTCAACTCCTCGCGACCACAGCAGAGGCGTATCTATGGAAAATAGCGCCTAGGGCAAGCACTGAAATAGCGCACCCTGTCCAAACATCTGACACCCATCTTTCAGATAACTTTACCATAATATCAGCTCAAAAATACAAGTCAAGCTTGTTAATCTTTTAATATTTCAAAAACTATTTAGCTGGAAAACTACAAATTTTAGTATGCTGGGGCTCATGAAACACCCAAATACTATGTGGAGGTGTACTTGGAAAACTAAACAGAAGTCCCTGTATAATTCTCTACTATCCATTGTAGCATCACTATTACATAAGTTTAAAAAATAAATGGAGAATTTGGCTTTTCCCAGATACTCTGAAAATAATTAAAGGATATGCCGAGTAAACTGTGTCACTGCTTGGAATATATTCTAGTATTTCAGAAAGACAGTTAAAATGAGAGAAAGAGAGCAAGAAGATCCCGGTGGCCTTAATACTAAGGATTTCACACTGATTCAAAGACAATCTCACCATTAATAGCCATATTATTAAGACATGTACATAGTGCCGAACGGAATATGTGTACAGTGACATATTATATTAAACTAAAAAAAAATCCCTTTAGCCCCTTCGGGGTGCTTCCTAAAGGCTGTGGGGAGCGGTCTCCCCTCGCTGGCCTCTTAATTCACCACCGCAGCCCATCACGGGCTGATTTTCGGGCCTGTTTGGGCCTGCAAAGATCGGCATGGTGACCATTTTGGAGGCTGCCACTCATGCTTAAATGGCCTCTATGAGGCCTGGCAAGACCTAGGGCCTCTCAGAGACCATTTGAGCATGTGTGGTGGCCATTTTTAAAATAACCTTTTTTAAAAAAATGGCCGCCAAAAACAAATTGGCCACCACGAATGCTCAAATGGCCTCTGTGAGGCCTGGCATGGCCTAGGGCCTCACAGAGACCATTTGAGCATTTATGGCAGCCATTTTGTTTTTGGTGGCTATTTTCTAATTTTTTTTTTTCATTTTAAAAAATAGTGCCCCCCTTCAAGTGTCGCCCGGGGCACGTGCCCTGCCTGCCCTACCCTAGATACGCCCCTACCACAGAGCCCTATGGTTGTCTTTGGTAGAATACAGGAGGGGTTTATTATTTATTATTATTTATTTGTTTGTTTGATTTTTAGACTGCCCTTACAAAATAGCTCAGGGTGGTTCACAAACATCAAAGACCCTTTAAAACAATTTAAGAGCACTGGAAGGCCAGGGCGAACAGGTAGGTCTTAAGGGTTCTCCTAAATTCCAATAAAGAATTCAAATTACGGATGTCTGCAGGGAGCAAATCCCACAGTCCAGGAGCGGCTACAGAGAAGGCCCACCTCTGGGTCGCCACCAGACGAACTGGTAGCAACTGAAGCTGGACCTCCTCAGATGATCTTAGTGTGTGATGGGGATCAAACCGAAGAAGGTGCTCTCTTAGGTAACCTGGACCTAAGCCGTTCAGGGCTTTAAAGGTAATAACCAGCACTTTGTATTTTGCTTGGATACATATCGGCAGCCAGTGCAGCTGTTTCAAAACAGGCATAATATGGTCTCTCCAGGTTGCCCTGGAGACCAGCCTTGTTGCCGCATTTTGAACTAACGGAAGTTTCCGAACTGTGTACAAAGGCAGCCCCACATAGAGCACATTACAGTAGTCAAGCCTGGAGGTTTACCATTGTCTCCTCCTGCATAGTGTGAGATGATGTCTTTCAGCATCTTCCTGTATCGCTGCTGCCCGATATAGGTGTTTCTCATAGTCTAGGAAACATACCAGCGGGGATTCGAACCCGCAACCTCTGGCTTGCTAGTCAAGTCATTTCCCTGCTGCACCATTAGGTAATAACCCTCAAAACAGGTACTTTTGTGTGAATGGCTGTATGTGTAAAAGTGAACCTGGCTACAGACCCTCTCAAATGCAATGTGTGGACAGGAAATGTTCTACAGCATGTGCATTGCTTGTGAATTACTGCACATGCATTCAGAGCTGTATGTGCATGACCTGGCATATTAACTAATGCACTTGTGCAATCATGGTTTGTTTTTGTTTTTAATGTTCTGCTAGTGAGAATCTTGCATTTTTCACCAGTGTTGCACTAATGCAAACTGGTTTGGACTTGTGTAACTAGGCGGCATGCCTCTTGGTATGGCTTTGTGCATTTACGCAAGTGGATATTGGCCACTGTGGTCCAATTGGACATCGTAGGGTTGTTCCCACAATTGGCATTAGGGTGGGAGAAGCCTCCTGCTCTCGTACAGAGCTGTGCATGCTCCTGACTGGCCATCATGAGAACTGCACAAGTAAAGTAGGATGAGGCCACGTATGAGCCATGTATGAGCCACGTTTGGAGGCAGACAACAACCAGAATGTGTACCCATCTCCAGAGTGATGGTAGAGGAACAGCCCTAATATGCAAGTAGGTCTACGACAAGGGTGGGCAAACTTGGCCCTCCAGCTGTTGTTGAACTACAACTCCCATCATTCCCAGCCACTATAAATTGTGGCTGGGAATGATGGGAGGTCTAATTCAACAATAGCTGGGAAGCCACGTTTGCCCTGATGTACAGTATTGAGGCTATATATAACATGTGTGTGCTTGTGGGCTTTGAAGGAATGGAATAGCTTCTTCAGTGTAGTCTTTAGTTGTAAAATTAGTAGTGTAGAAAAGAGTTGTGATATGCAAGGACAAGGCAGTCGAGTGGAATCTGGAATATTAATAGTTTATTGAAATAGATATGATGTACAGAGAGAGAGAGGCAAGTGCAGACTGCTTTTCGGTGTTCTTGCTGCTGGCTGTTTGTTAGCCCTGCCTCTACACCAGGACTGGAATACAAGTCACTAAATCCCCATTCAAAAACTGGCCTGGATCAAGGAATGGATTAACCAAAAATATTGCAAGTAGTAAAATGGTTGCCTGTTTTTCTGGGAAAAGTGTGATTAAATGTTGGTCAGTTTCAGCAAATGAAACAGAAACCAAAGGTCTGGACTGAAATCTACAGGTAGGCAAAACAGAAACCAAAGGAACAAGAAGAAAGGAAATCAATACTGCCCTCTTGACTGGCTAAGAGTTAGAGGGGTGAGCAAGTTTAGGGCATAAGTTGAGGCCAAAGAACAAGCCAAGTAGTCAAAGATTCAGAGAGTGAGTTGAATGAAAGGCTGTTGGAGAAGAAAGAGCTGGAAGAACTGTAAGACCTTGATTAGTTATGGGACATATTTAAAACAGGGAACTGGTTTTAGATGTAGATGGAGGAGTCTCTTTCTTGTGGAACTTTTTGTATGTGTAAGAATAATTCTTATACCCTTCTCCAATATATTCTTTTACATACAGAGAAACCTTGATTTTCAGATTTTCAATTTTTCAGATTTTCTGGAGAGTGTTTGCAGATACAGTCATTCAGCTTTTTGATCACTGTTCCAGGCCTATGCTATGCAACTTTGTGCAGAAAAATCACTTTGTGTTCCAAAACATGTTTTTTTTAACATACTCTTTTTCCCCCCTCCCTCACCTTCCATGATCCAAAAACTGTCTCTTGTGTTTTGAAATCTCTACTACCCAAACAAAAACCCTACCTAACCAACTTTTTTGGTTTGTCTAGTATTTGTTTCTCTAACCAAATAGATAGAACCAATAAAATAAATAGAACCAGAATAAATAAATAGAATAAAATAAATAGAACCAAATAGAAATACTCTTCTAATATTTCAATAAATAATCATTATCATAAAATTTAACCAAGTGAAATTCTAAAACAGCCTGTGACAATTGTTCCATATATTCATACTCTCCTATGCAGAATTAAAACGGAACCTTTAAAAGTCCCAAATAGTGAACGTCTCTCACAGTTCTTGTAGAATCCCAATAGTAAAGTCTTTCACAATTCTTATAGTGGTCCAATGATCCAAAGCAAGTTGTTCAAGGTACAAGATGACCACGTGATGTAGTCCTCATATATTGAGAAGAAGATTAGTGTATGATTCTGATTTTCAGATAGCAATTCATTTGTGGTTCCTATTGGCCATACACGTTGTAGATACTCAAGTGTAATGGATTTCCTTCTCAAAAGGACAGCACCAACTCTCACCCAATAATGATGGGTGAGGAGAGATAGTGATGGGTGAGGAGAGCACTTACTCTGTAGTTAAAAACATAATTTATTATCAATATACTTGGGGCTTTCTGTTCTTCTTGTTTTGTACCCCATCTTCAAGGGTCATCTCAGTCTACTGAAATTTATAGTGAGACCTTTCAAAGGTTTAGGGCGTTGTCTGATAGAGACAGTCACAGGGGGAAAATGATTTCTGGTAGAGGACATACAGTACATAGCAGTAAAAAGTTGGTTTTGCTTGTGTCTTCTCCCACAGTGCAGAACAGGACTGTACAATGAAATTGGCAAACAATATTGAAAATGTAAAGGACTCCATGTTTTCAGCCGTCTTGTGATGTGTGACTGTGGTACTACCTGCATATATAACTTGCTTTTGATGTGCTAATCTGAGGAGTTGCCAACCTCTTACAAAGAATTGCACCCCTTCTGACACAAAACATTTAGCTCAGGTACCTCATGAAGGGAGAGATATCGATTTATTTGTTTATTTGTTTGTTTATTTTATTTTGCAAATTTTTTGAATGCCTGACTTTCTTCGACTCGAGGTGGTTTACATAAATTAAACCAACAACAACAAAGACGAGAAGATGGGGGGAAGAAAAAAGGAAAGGAAAGGGAGGAAGAACCTCCCCTCCCCTCCACACACACACACACACACACGTTAAAAACTAAAAGCCTGGCAAAATAGATAGGTTTTCAGGAGCTTCTTAAAGGATAGAATGGAGGGGGCATTATGAATCTCCGGAGGCAAGGTGTTCCATAAGGAGGGGGCTGCCACAGAGAAGGCCCTGCCATGAGCCTGGACCCCATGTACCGCCCCTGGGCCAGGAACGCTGAGAAGGCCCACCTGAGATGACCTCACAGTGAGGGTTGAAATTGGATGGGAGAGGCAGTCCTGAAGGTACACAGGCACCAAACCCTGAAGGGTTTTATAGGTGATAACCAGCACCTTGAATTGGACCCGGAAGCGAACTGGCAGCCAATGCAGCGACCTCAGTGTGTGTGTGCGAGAGAGAACATATACATAAAAGCACAAATTTAACTGTTACTATTAGGGGGTGCTCAGTGCTAATTTTCTGAAGCCTGCCAGTCTGGCTGAGGGGAAGGGTCAGCTGAGCTTCCATCCGCACCCTAATCAGGAGCAGAGGAAGAGGATCTTCACCCTCCTCCCTCCCCTTCTGCAACAGTCACATCACTGAGGATGCACCAACTTCAAGCTGGTGATCCTCAGATGGGAAATTAATAGCACAATTGCAGAATGGGGAGGGAGGAGGCCACTGAGTACCCCTTGGGAACACTTCACAAGTACTCCTAGGGGTCTCTGCTAACCCATATCTGTCAGTAACCCAATATTATAAAAACATGCCTTCAGTTCTTTCTCCTTTTAGGGATGCTGCCTTTGAATTTCTGACTTTGGATGTGGGATGCCAAATTAGTTTTAAAAGTTCATTAGCAGGATAGGTGGTCACCCAGCAGCATTTATGGGCTGTAGCAAATGTTAGATACATGAGCCCGATTTGTCTTTATGGTTGATCTTCTTGCCATTTTAGACTGAATCTGTCATATTTAACAGAAATCAAGGATGTGGAAGGAAGGGAATCAAAGATAAAAGCTACCATACAAATTATGCATTCCAGAACAAGCAAAAGAAAAACCCCTGATGTAAAACAGTTCCTGTTTGTTCCTGCCTTCACCATGGGGGTTCCTGCACATCCAGTAACTTTGTTTGCATTTTCCGAATTAGCAGATGGCTCTTTGATACCAAAGCAAAATATGCCTTCCCATATCAATTTTTTTTGGTCTTCTGTTTTGCTTTGGTTTTATTTAAGATGCTGAACAAATCATGAAAGGAAATGTGTTTTCAAAAACCTTGTAGACAGATGGGGTGAACAGAAAGCAAGTTCTGTAGGAGTCCATGTACAACTAGATTTGCAAGATTCTGGTGTCGCAGAGTGTTTAGGAAAAGAGTTCAGAGGGTGCTTATAAGAACATAAAAAACAGCCTTGGTGAGTTAGGCCCAAGGCCTAGCTAGTCCAGCATCCTGTTTCACACAGTGGCCCACCAGATGCCACTGGGGAGCCCACAGGCAAGAACTGTGGGTATGCTCTCTCTCCTGCTGTTGCTCCCTTGCAACTGGTATTGAGAAGCATCGTGCCTCTGAGGCTGAGGTGACCTATAGCCCTCAGATTAGTAGCCATTGATAGACCTGTCCTCCATGAATTTGTCTAAGCCCCTCTTAAAGCCATCCAGGCTGATGGAATTTATCTGTGGCAGATAATTCCATGGGTTAATTATGCATTGTATGAAAAGGTCCTTCCTTTTGCCAGTCCTAAGTATCCAGGCCATCAGTTTAATGGGATGAACCCTGGTTCTAGTGTTGAGAGAGAGAGAGAGAGAGAGAGAGAGAGAGAGAGAGAGAGAGAGAGAGTTAGTTCTCAATCCATTTTCTCCATGCCATGCATGATTTTATAGACCTCTATCAAGTCTCCCCTTAGTTGTCTTTTTTCTACGCTACAAATCCCCAGGTGTTGTAGCCTTGCCTTGTAAGGAAGGTGCTCTAGGACCCTGATCATCTTAGTTGTCCTATTCTGAACCTTTTCCAGTTCTACAATGACCTTTTTAAATATACAGTGACCAAAACTGTACACAGTACTCCAAATGTGGCCTCACCACATTTCTGTTCCATGATAGAAAGGGTCAGGGTTCTAGGGACAGGAAATTCTTGGTAGTAAACCTTGGGGCTTTCATATCCTGGTATAATGTGATGATATCACCACTGCATTAGAAAAGGATCCCATTTCAGAACAGGTATTTATTTAGGAAGAACTGGAATTTAATCCAAAAAATTAAATCCAAACATGTAATGTAAATCATAATATTTGATTTAAAATGTTTTATCCAAAATGGACATTTAATGCAAAATGTTTTATCCAAAATGGATTTACAGGAACTAAATCTCCAAATACAGAGCCGGATTCCAGTAGAATGGTAACTCTGCTTGGATTACTTTGAAAAGTGGCTTTTTAAATGTGCATTTCTAAGAACATTTGTACAGTTCAAAAAACTCAAGTCAGGTAAAAGTTGCATTATGTTAGATGTGTTGGACCTAGGACCCTGGCAGCTTCTGCTCTCAGCTGCAATGTTTCATAGTGAACACTGGGGAGGGGGAGGTTAGGTTCATGGATAAAAGTGCTGGACTCCTCCCCTCTTATTTCTTCCAGTGTTAGTCTCCATTTTGTCTCTCCAGAAATGGCTGTTTATTTTGGTCTTTCTCTTCAGCCATGAGCTACAGCTGAAATCAAGCTGCAGGCTTTTTCACATTTGTTTGTAACCTTTTCTTTAAACAAGTGCAGACTGCTTTTCCGTGCTCTTGCTGCTGGCTGTTTGCTAGCCCCGCCTCTACTCCAGGACTGGAATATAGGTCACTAAAGCCCAATTGAAAAGCTGGCCTGAATCAAAAACATAAGAACATAAGAACAGCCCTGCTGGATCAGGCCCAAGGCCCATCTAGACCAGCATCCTGTTTCACGCAGTGGCCCACCAGATGCCACTGGAAGCCTACAGACACGAGCGGAGGGCATGCCATCTCTCCTGATGTTACTCCCATGCAATAGTACTCAGAGGCATCCTGCTGAGGCTGGAGGTGGTCTATAGCCCTCCAACTAGTAGCCGTTGATAGACCTATCCCTCTTAAAGCCATCCAGGTTGTTGGCTGTCACCACATCTGGTGGCAGAGAATTCCACAAGTTGATTATGTGTTGTGTGAAAAAGTACTTCCATTTGCTGGTCCTAAATTTCCTGGCCATCAATTTCATTGGATGAACCCTGGTTCTAGTGTTATGTGAGGAGAAGAATTTCTCTCTATCCACTTTCTCCACACCATGCATGATTTTATAGACCTTCCTGCAGTCATCTTTTTCTAAACTAAATAGCCCCAGGTGTTGTAGCCTTGCCTCATAAGAAAGGTGCTCTAGACCCCTGATCTTCTTGGTTGCCCTCTTCTGTACCTTTTCCAGTTCTACAATGTGCTTTTTTAAGATGTGGTGACCAGAATTGTATGCAGTACTCCAGGTGTGGCCGCACCATAGTTTTGTATAAGGGCATGATAATATTAGCAGTTTTATTTTCAACCCCCTTCCTAATGATCCCTAGCATGGAATTGGCCTTCTTCACAGCTGCCGCACATTGAGTGGACACTTTCAACGAGCTGTCCACCATGACCCCAAGATCCCTCTCTTGATCAGTCACCAGCAACTCAGATCCCATCAGCATATACTTGAAGTTGGGTTTTTTCATCCCAATGTGCATCACTTTACACTTGCCAACACTGAACCGCATTTGCCATTTTGTCACCCACTCACCCAATTTGGAGAGATCCTTTAGGAGCTCCTCACAATCTGTTTTGGATTTCACTACCTTAAAGAGTTTGGTATCATCTGCAAATTTGGGCACCCCGCTGCTTACTCCTACTTCTAGATCATTTATGAATAAATCAAGGAATTAAGGAATAAATCAAACAATGAATTAACCAAAAACCCCACACTGGGCGGATTGTCTTCCTTGAACACATCCGCCCAAATTATAGCTCCGTCCTGATAGGACCAGTAAAACTTGTCCTACTCATTTCAATAAACTTGTAAATAAACTTGTAACAAGTAAAACTTGTCCCACGATTTCAGCAGCACTACTTATGAGCAACTTAGCCTGGCTATAAGCCAGTGATTGCAATAACTTGTCTTATAACTGCAACATTTTACATTTGTATGCAGGTGTGTTTATCCCCCTCTCTCCCTGCAACACACTAACAATTTCTGTGGCATACCTGAGCTGAAGGTATAGTATTAGACAGTATTCGTATTAGATACGTGTCAAAAAAAACCTTGAATGCCCTGGTTTGTTCTGCCCCTCGTAACCCCCCTGGAAAGCTTGTCCTGCTATTGCGTTCGAAACTGGGACTTCCATGCAAGACATTTTCTAGAACTGCAACATGTTTGCTTACATCTATCCAGATCCTATTCAATTAGCACGTAATGCACTCCCTCCCTTCTCTTCTAAGGAATTGATCCAGCACACTTTCAGTCTCAAAGGCATAAATTTGGATGAGCAGTGAGAGAAAGGGTAGGCTACTCAGCTAACAGCTTGTCATATCCTGACCTACTTTTGGGCCAATCTCCTTGCAGGCAAGGCTGTTCTTGTGTTGACACTGTAAACCTCAGCTGGCAAGCTTAGGAATGAGGCACTCACACTTTCAGAAGTTTCAAAGTACAATCCTAGAATTGCCACTGAAACTTAGGATGCAAAGCAAATTTGCAATGCACTGAAATGCAAATTTGGAGGATTCCTTTCCAGGGCCTTTTACACATAGAAGGCTTTGCTGGGAGGCCTTACTGTGAACTCAAAGTTGTCCCCCCAAAATGACACAAATAGTGGAATTTTTTTACCCCGGATATAAATCAGGCTATAATCTAATGTGCTGTGAGAAACCCGAATTGTATATGAACTGCTCCCTGATAACTCGTGGGGATTTTGGGGTAAATCTGGCCGATATGTGAATGCACCTCCTCCGTTCTGGAAGAGATATGAGTTAAAGGGCTTTAAAAGCACTGTGTGAAAAACCTCTGGGTACAATGACTGAGAAATGCTCCACAACCTTTCCCAGACAGCAAGTTTTAAGAGGAGTGAAATACTACGAGTTATGGGGCCTATTGGATATTTCAAATTTGCCCAGAAACTTGATGCAAAAAGTGGAATTTTGTACCCCGGACAGAAAATTGAACTAAGCTCTAATGTGCAATGGCTTCCCATAGCTTGCAGGGATTTTTACGTAAATCTGCACAATATTTCTGCATGACCCCCACTGCATGTTAAGGTCATCTGAGGAGGTCTGTCTCTGGTTACCAGTGGTTCTTCTAGCAGCGACTCAGAGGCGGGCCTTCTCTGTAGCTGCTCTGGGCCTGTGGAATGCACTCCCGGCAGAAAAATCCATAATCTGAGTTCATTACTGGCCTTCCGGAGAGCCCTTAAAACCTATCAATTTAGCCCAGCCTTCCAGGGCTTTTTAAATGTGGCAAACTGTTTTAATTGTTGTAAATGTTCGGCCTGGTTCTCCAGGTTTTTTAACTGTTTAAATGTTCTAACTGTTAACTGGTTTTATGCTGTTTTTATAGTTTTGATTTTAATGGTTAATTGATTTTAATTGTTTTTATTTTGATGTAAACCACCCTGAGCCATTTTTGGAAGGGCAGTATATAAATCGAATGAATGAATGAATGAATGAATGAATGATGTGGACACACATCTGCCTCCTCCAAAGTAAAACCACCATCTGTCTGAAAGCCAAATGAGTTGTCATCACTCCAGCAGAATCTCCCAAGGGCGTTCCATGCATCCCTAAATTGTCACCAGATCTTTCCAGTGTTTTTTTTTTTTTTAATTAATTGAACTGAATGAAAGTACAATTGAACTTGGAGGTTTGTCATGTCAAGGGCTACAGGGCAGTGTTTGAACTCAGAGCTCTGTGGTTCAGGCACAGGGTAAGAACCAAGGACTGCGGGCAGTTCCAGGAAGGGCAATTCCCACAGCAACCCATAATCCTCTTAGCCTAGCAAGTCAGCTGGGGCTGAAGAGCAAATCTGTTGCTAGTGATGGAAGGGGCAGCTGAAGGCCAGTCTGGTGTCATGGTCAGAGTGTTGGACTAGGACCAGGGAGACCTGAATTCAAATCCCCACTCAGCCACATAACTCACTGGGTGACTTTGGGCCAGTGATTTATCTCTCATCCTAACTACCTCACAGGGTTGTTGTGAAGATAAACCACCATTTATACTACTTTGGGCTCCTTGGTGGAAGAGTGGGATATTAACGTAAAAATAAATTTAAAAGGCTTGGTGGCACCCCAGGTGTAGTGGGCTCTCTTCGCACAGGGAGTGTCCCGTGTTCCACTTGTACACTGCCCATTGGGGGTCTTCTTTGCCCGCCCACCCATTCTTCTCACCACTCCCTGCCTCTGACTCACCGTGGCACACCGTGCAGTTATAATGGCGTCGCCACCATGATAATGCACCACGGTAGGCTGCCATCAGGGGGAGCAGGCTGCCGTGGTTAGAGCGAGTAGACAGGCCTCATCACCCACCACATGGTCTCCTCACTGATCCCGCTGCTGGTTTGCCGCGATGCATTACGATGATGTTGCCATGCGAGGCAGCAACATGATTATAGTTCCATGGTGGGCTGGCAGCAGAAGCAGCATGATTATAGGAGCGGCGGCATGCCCACCCAACTGCCCACTTTCTTGCTCCTGCCCAGCAAGGACAACCTGTGACCTTGGCCATTGGCACCCCTCCCCACTTGGTGCCCTAGGCAATTGCCTAGTTTGCCTAGCGGGTGGGCAAATGTTCCCTCTAACAAAAAATCCCAGATGTTGTTGACGACATCCCCCAGCATCCAAAGCCCACTGCAGATAGGGATTCTGGGAGCTGTAGTCCACAACCTCTGGGATTCCCTCTTACAGGGAACACTGGTCCTGAGTGAAGGATATAAAGTCTTGCAGAGCATCTGACTTTATCTGTCTGACCACACGTTGCTGGGGAATCTTACCTAGGCCTGTGTCTGCAATCGAAACACAGGAAGCTGCCTTATACCGAGTCCGCCCCTTGGCCCATCTAGCTCAGTACTCTCTGTGATAACTGGCAGCAGCTCCCCAAGGTTTTAGGCAGAGATATCTTCCAACCCTACTTATCTCCCTACCTGGAGATGCTGCCAGGGATTGAACCTGCAACTTTCTGCACGGAAAGCAGATGTTCTGCTGCTTAGCCCCAGCCCGAAGCTCCAGGCTTCTAGCTAAGTGCCATGTGGCCGGTTTCCAGAAGTTGCAGGAAGAAGAGTGGAATGCAAATCTAAATAATCGAGATATAAATGAAAAGGGCAAGCTTTTCAGGGTGCTCCTGCCTCATGGTTTGAGGATCATGCCCTGTGGTGTCTGAACCAGAATTCAAAAGCTCCTTTCAGTACTTGTCCCACTGGAATTAGACATGACATTTAAAAAAAATATGGATTGTGCCCATCTTGCTCTGGCAAAGATATAGACAAATTTATTTATCAAATTTATATACCGCCCAAACTTTCACCTCTAAGCGATAAACAATGACATAAAAGCCTTTAAAACAAATATAAAAGGTTAACGCAGTTTAACAATTTAAAATCAGCATAAAATGAAAACCTACAAATTTTAAAAGCTGAAAAAGTTTGGGTGAAGAGATGGGATTGACAAATGCAATACATATGATCAATTAGTGACTTTCCCTCATTTGGAAAAGCGGATGAATCCCCAGAAGCACTGCAAGTTCCACCCCCTCCCCAACTCCACGTCAATAGAATCAAATCTTTTTAAATTATTTTATTTTATTTTTACACATATCCCGCTCTTCCTCCGAGGAACTCAGAGTGGTGTACATGGTTATGTTTATCCTCACAACAACCCTGTGAGGTAGGTTAGGCCAAGAGATACATGACTGGCCCAGAGTCACCCAGTGAGTTTCATGACTGAATGGGGATTCGAACTCAGGTCTTCCCGGTCCTAGTGCAACCACTACACTATGCTGGCTATGGACACATTATGAACACAAATGAAATAGGCATTAATAATTCTTGCTAGGGGCATTGCTGAAAACCTCAAGAATAAATGTAAAAATAGCAAGGAGGCCATGCTTAGCTTTTTTACATAAACAGACTTTCAAGTGTGGTTTTGGGTTCCCTGGGGAAGGAGAGATTTAAACAATGCCTGCTAACTGTTTGTCCGCTGGTCCGCCTTCCTTCTGCACAGCGAACTTAGAAAGTCATTGGGATGGATCAGACAGCTACTGAATAGCAAATCTGGCTGCAGAACCAGGCTAAGAATGCCAGAGGGGTTTCCTGATGATGGATGTGTTCAAAGAATTTTGCATTCCATTCCAGTATGAACCAACTGACGCTTCGATTCGGTTATGACTTACTGCTGGAGAGAGGCTGCTGACTAAATATGAGCCACTGGTGCACTCCGCAAATGGGCTGGCTGTAACTGGGTAACTGCAACAGATCTTCAAGCCTGTGGTTCTCAAAGGTGGACCCCCAGACGTTACTCAGCAGTAGAGCATCGGCTTTGCACGCAGAAGCTCCCAGGTTCAATCCCTGGCAGCAGCATCTCCAGGTAGGGCTGGGAGAGACTCCTGCCTGAAAACTTAAAGAGCTGCTGCCAGTCAGTGTAGACAACACTGTGCTAGATGGACCAAGGGTCTGACTCAGCAGACGGCAGCTTCCTGTGTCTACAACTCTAATAACCCTCAGCCACAATGGTCTTGGCCAAGAGTGTTCGGAGCTGCTGTGGCCGCTCACTGTGCCTCATGCTTGCTAGGCAACATTCTTAGCCACCCCTTTTCTCCCCCAAACTAATTGTTTAGAGTTGCCTCTGACTGGGGAGGGGGCAGTGTGTGACAGGGGTGGTGTGTGTGATCTGAGATGTGCAGAGCCCAGACAAGGAAGGCCGTTATAGAGCAAAAGAAGTATTTTGAATTGGGCCCAGAAGTGGACAGATAGCCAGCAAAGTCACTACCACCCAATATGCCGGCCAGGATGAGAAATTAGAATGGAGAATTACGTGCAGAAGCAGCTCCAATATGCAGTCGAAGTGGCAAGTAATAAATATGATGTATATGCAAAAACAAGCTGTGAGTGCCAACGCAATAAAGGATGGTTACATCTTTCTAGATATTCTCATTATTCACATGTGTCTAAGCTCTTATAAAAATTGGCCTCCTAGATGTCATTCATCCAAGAATTCCAACCTTTAATAGTCTAATTCTGCAGTTTCCAATGCATTATTTTTTTCTTCTGTTATTGCCTTCTCTATCCTATGATTCCAGTTAACATTGCATTACTATTATGATCAGAAGAAAGGGAAAGAGTCGGGGACCTTGAGTCTCTCCTCTAAGATACTGGTTTAGTTCAGAGATGCAATTAGCTAGTCACTCTATGGAAGCCACAGGGGAGAAGCAAGAGAGAGGGAAATACAGAAGCAGGGTATTTGTTTCACAGGGAATGAAGAAATAAATGAAAGAAATGGGGGGTCCATTCATTATGAGTAAAGAAGCAATTGAGCTGAATGTCAGCTGTTTCCTTCCATTAATGAATCTTAAACTCAAACCATTTTTAGCAAAAGTATCTGCCATTATGATCGACCTTTTAACACGGAACCCTCCCATCCCATCACAGTGGTAGAAAAGGGACTTGGAAATCTCTCAGAGAGAGTGGGGGAGGAGGGAGGGAGGAAAATCAGCTCCCTGCTTAGCTAAGGGGACAAGTCATGCTTGCTACCACAAGACCAGTTCTCTTCTCATTCATTCACACGTTATGCTGAACACAGGTACAGAATTACCTATCGGTACTGTGCATTTGAAAGGCTCACTTTTAAAATGAACACAGGTACAGTCATTCACCCAAACATATGTATGAGTGTACAGACAGACAACTGTAGACTCATACAGCATAATTTTATTTGTTTGTTTGTTTGTTTATCATATTTATATACCGCCTGATATGTACATCTCTAGGCGGTGTACAACATTTAAAATATTTAAAAGTTACTAATTAAAATACATGACCCAAAAAACCCCAATAGAATAAAATAGATATTAAAAGATGTTTTAAAATTATTAAAATTGATTCTCATTAAAAGCCTGAGAAAACAGGTGAGTCTTGAGGTTCTTCCTGAAAACAAACAGAGAAGGAGATGCTCTTATTTCAGTAGGGAGCATATTCCAAAGCCCTGGGGCAGCCACAGAGAAAGCCTGGTCCCAGGTTGCCACCAAAGGAGCCGGTGGCATCCGTAACCAGACCTCTGGATAATGTCTGGATCACGCCCGGTTCTGTGTAATAGTTCCTAATGACTTCTTACTGTTCCTTTAAGCAGGTTCAGTCAATTCCACACCGATTTTCCTCGCCTTCTACTTGATTTATCATTGTAGCTAGATTTATTGGGCAGCATCCAGCCCAGCTAAGTTCCACTGAAACCAGCGGAACTCAGTTTAAGGCTCCATAGAGAATGATCTAAGGACACAAGATACAACTACTTTGCTTACACTAAGCAGATCTTGGTGTGGTTAGTACCTGGATGAGAGACCCACCATGTTTGGGGATGGGGGCTGAAGCTCTGTGGTAGAACATCTGCTTTGCAGATTCCTGGCTGGATCTCCAGGTTGGCCTGGGAAAGGCTCCTGCCTGAAACCTTGGAGAGCTGCTGTCAATCCATATTGACAATACTGAGCTAGATGGGCCAGTGGTCCAATTCCTCTCCTCCTGGACACATTTAACTTTTCTAACTGATTTCAGTGCTGCCTAGTGCTGACTGGCTAATCTGGTTATCATCCCCCCCCCTTTTTTTGTAAAGTACGTTTTTTAACCCCCACCCTTCTTCCAGGGAACTCAAGGTGGCGTATACAGCCCGCCTCCATGTTACCTTCACAACAGCCCTGTAAGGTAGGTTAGGCGGAGAGAAAGAATATGTGTGACTGGCTCAAGGTCCCCCCTTGGGTTTCATGGCTGAATGACGATTCCAACTTGGGAGAGTCCTGGTCTGACACCCTAACCACTTTGCCACATTGGCTCTGATCACTTCAAGGGTATGTTTGTTTGTTTGTTTAAGAGCCCTGTGTGGGGCCCTCCACTCCCAGACCACTGGCTGGTGACTGCTGCAGGTCTCTTGTCACCCAGATAAGCTCCCACAAGTATTGGGAGGAGGCTTCACAGGGCAGCAGTGATGTGGAGCAATTTGTGGCTGTCATATTGACCACTGCTCTCTTTATATTAGGGGTGGGCGAACTTGGTCCTTCAGCTGTTGGTGAACTTTTGATTGATTAAGTGCCGTCAAGTCGGTGTCGGCTCTTAGAGACCACATAGATAGATTCTCACCAGGATGATCTGTCTTCATCTTGGCCTTGAAGGTCTCTCAGTGGTGCATTCATTGCTGTCGTCATCAAGTCCATCCACCTTGTTGCTGGTTGTCCTCTTCTTCTCTTTCCTTCAACTTCCCCCAGCATTATGGACTTCTTGAAGGAGCCAGGTTTGCGCATAATGTGTCCCAAGTATGATAGTTTGAGCCTGGTCATTTGTGCCTCGAGTGAAAATTCTGGATTGATTTGTTCTATGATCCATCTGTTTGTTTTCCTGGCTGTCCATGGTCTCCTCAAAAGTCTTCTCCAGCACCAAAGTTCAAAAGCGTCAATACTTTTTCTATCTTGCTTCTTCCAAGCCCAGCTTTCGCACCCATAGAGTGTCACAGGGAAAACCATTGTCCAAACGATTCTAATATTTGTAGGTGTAGACACATCATGGCATCTAAATATCCATTCCAAGGCCTTCATTGCAACCCTACCAAGTGCTAGTCTGTGGCATATTTCTTGACTGCTGGATCCTTTACTGGATTCAAAAAGGCAGAAGCTATCTACCACTTCAATGTCTTCATTATTAATTCTGAGGAAATTATTAATTCAATGTCTTCATCATCAATTCGATGGGGGTTGTAGTTCAACAACATCTGGAGAGCCTAGTTTGCCCATCCCGGTTCTATAAAAACAACCATGGAGTGTGCTGACCCTATTCCTGCCGACTCTGCTGAGCGGTGGCCATATTGTTGCCATAGCCATTACACTGCCTTGTCACAGACATTAAGTAGCTTTCAAAGCTTTCTGATGGTCCTGGGTCTCCAGCTAGCTAATTTCAGACTCTGGACGAAATAGACTGATGGTGGGGATCCTTTCCATGTTACAGGGGCCGCTTATCAATAAAAGTTCTCAGAGCAGTTTACATAGAAAAGCAAATAGATAAATAAGGGATTGATAGATAATAGATAAGATGAGTAAAGAGAGGGTTGTCTGGCCAGCTAAACTCAAGGTTGTGGCTCAGCATGAATCTTCCATCATGTTCAGTGACAACCCCCCTGCCCTGGATGCATGGCTCCATCTTGTAGGTTGCAGCCCCAGACATAAGAGAGTTCTGCTTTTGGGAGCCCATCCCTTCAAGGCCTTAAAAGGGAGCCTAGGCATTGTAGTTCAGACCTAGGTGGCCAGATTTGGCTTTAAAAAGCCAAATTCTGGCTTACGGCCCATTTGACTCACGAATATACCCCTTAGGTTCTGGCAACCCTGGAGACCGGCTGCAAGAACCTGGCCAAGCCTCTGACCTGCAGCTCACCTGGCAAAGAGCTGGCTCTGTTGCCTTCAGAGGCAGATTAATGTTGTAGCAAACGTAGCATTTGCCACGGGCCCCACTTTTTCAAGGGCCCCACACACCTGGCTTCCAACTGGGAATGAAAGTTAAAACTTTACCTGTTTTATTTGGTCCATGTTAGAGAAAATATCCCTTTCCTGCTAAATGTGCCTTCTAAGAGAAGGCCCAGCACAGCATCTGTCCAGTGGCTGTTGCTGGTGCCTACCACATTTTTCTTTTTAGAATGTGAGCCCTTTGGAGACAGAGAAGCATCTATCCACTCTTTATTTTTCGATGTAAACCACTTTGAGAATTTTGATTGAAAAACGGTCTATAAATCTTCACTGTTGTTGTAGTAAGTGTGAGTTTGTGGCTTGGTCTCCCATACTCCAAAATATAGCAAATGCAAAAATGGAATCACTTTACTATGCAAGTCAATAATTTATGTTTTAATATTTATGTGCATTGTTAAAAATCTAGGGCCCCTTTATAACATATGCTACAGGCCCCACACTAGCTTAATCCGACCCTGGTTGCCTTTCAACCTGCAGAGATTCTCTGGCAAGTAGAGGGTGGAGAGAAGGAAGAAGAAGTCAACTGGCTCAGGGCAAGGACATTTTCAGGTGCTTTTTGCACTCCTCCAGAGACAAGCTGGGGTTCCCACACACACTTGGGAAGAGGCGGAGGACTTGGAAGGCTCTGGACTGAGGTGGAGGGCTTGGGGGCCTCCAGACATAGCTGCTGATGCCACCTTAGCTCTGAAAAGATGCACCTTCTCTCTAGTATCCATGCTTGTAAATGCAGGCACGTGGGTACTATTGTGACGTGCTGTGCACCAGCTACCATTCCATCAATTGCAGTCGCTTGCTGAGAGATTTTGAACTGCTGCTCTATTCAAGGTCTGTCGTATTTTTCTGCCAACATCTCTGTGGCCAGAGGTGCACCTAGGTAATTTTGGAGCCTGGACCTAATGGCCTTTGGAGCCCCCCCTGCCCCCCGCAAGTTAAGCAGCATCCCCCAACACACACCATGTCACACGCAGTATTTTTTTTTTTAAACACATGGGGGATTTTGAGGGCACAAACACTAACTGAACTGGCAAGTCTGTAAGAATATAAAACAGGTATATTTATGCAAATATGCATTCGCAGAAATATTTCAATATTGATTCATTCATTCATTCGATTTCTATACTGCCCTTCCAAAAATGGCTCAGGAAGGTTTACACAGAGAAATAACAAACAAATAAAATGGAACCCTGTCCCCAAAGGGCTCACAATCTAAAAAGAAACATAAGATATGCACCAGCCACAGTCACTGGAGGTCCTGTGCTGGGGGTGGAGAGGGCCAGTTACTCTCCCCCTGCTAAATAAAAGAGAATCACCACTTGAAAAGGTGCCTCTTTGCCAAGTTAGCAATATGCAACTTAATATGCAACTTAACACTTTCCCCACTGCCCGCTCTTTCTCTAAAGTGACCCGACGCAGGTCATAATTACACTGAGCTGCACGGCACAGTACAGGCCCACAACATGGCATGGTGACCACACCACCCAGGGCAGACTAAAGGGGATTTAGGGGGCCCCAGGGGATGTGGAGACTCTGGACTTTGGCCCCAAAGTCCTGGGGTAAGAGTGCCTCTGTCTGTGGCTTTTAAATTGGTCCTAAATTTCTTGGCAATCAATTTCCTGGGATGACCCCTGGTTCTAGTGATATGTGAGAGGGAGAAGGGTTCATTAATAACACAATGGGTTCAGCTGATAGAATGAGAATCAATGATAGAAATTCTCATAATGAAACCAGAATTCAAGAGAAGCCATAAAGGAATTAGGGGATTTCATTTCGTTTACATTTATATCCCTCTCTTCCTCCAAGGAGCTCAGAATGGTGTACATAGTTATGTTTATCCTCACTTGTGAGGAAGGTTAAGCTGAGAGAGACACGACTGGCCCAGAGTCACCCCATGACTTTCATATATGAAGAGGGATTTGAACTTGGGTCTCCTTAACCCAGCACTCTAACCACTGCACTGCACTGTCTTGCTTATTCAAGCTCAGTGGCATCTCTATGGCTCTCTTTTCAGATCTCCAAGATGTACATCACGGAGCAAGGAAGCAGGCCACATGGGCATGTCAGGCAAATATCCATGGCTTTAAATGGGGGAGGTGGACCAGTGATGGTACAATAAGAGTTGCTGTGCAGCATGGCACCTTGGAGCTGCATAACCACATTTCAGTCACGTGGATCATCTGGAGACTTGGCACTCCCTGCCTCTTGAGATATAAAGGAACATGGCAGGCCTGGATAAGCGGGCTGGGCAGAAGCTCACAGAGGCTCACCAGATTTGTTTACTTCCTGCCTGGGAGCAGGTACAGCTTGGCCCCAGCATAACCCTGAAAGTTCTTCAGTCAGAGGAAACGCTATGTAAATTTGCATGGTCAGAACAACATGAAACAGGAAGGCAGGCAGAAGCTGCCGCATGGGAAGAAATCTCCCCTATTGGTGAAGGCAACTCTTTGTGAAACAGATCATGGGCCTGAAAACGGCACTGGGTGACAACCTGGCTGCTCGAAAATGCAGGAATTCGCCTGCACACCTTGCATATTCCAGCTGGAAGACAGTCACACTCTATCGCAAGGATTCCCAGCCTTGCTTAAACAAGTGTACCCAAACCTCCAAGCAAACCTTCAGCTCAGGTACCCCATAGAGGTTTGTGTGCACACAGACAATTTAAAAAGTTACACTTATGAGAGGCTATTCCAGTCACTGGCTCACACCCACACAAAGGCGAGGAGAGTTGGTCTTGTGGTGGCAAGCATGACGTGTCCCCTTAGCTAAGCAGGGTCCGCCGTGGTTACATCTGAATGGTAGACTAGATGTGTGAGCACTGTAAGATATTCCCCTTAGGGGATGGAGCCGCTCTGGGAAGAGCATCTAGGTTCCAAGTTTCCTCCCTGGCAGCATCTCCAGAATAGGGCTGAGAGAGATTCCTGCCTGCAACCTTGGAGAAGCCGCTGCCAGTCTGTGAATACTGAGCTAGATAGACCAAAGGTCTGACTCAGTATATGGCAGCTTCCTATGTCCGTATCTACCCTGCTAACTGAGCAAAGAGGCACTCTTTAAAGTGGTGATTCTCTTATATTTAGCAGGCGAAGAGCAACTGGCCCTATCCATCCCCAGAACAGCATCCCTCCAGTGGCTGTTGCTGGTGTCTACCTTATCTTTTTAGATTGTGAACCCATTGAGGACAAGGGATCCTGTATTGTTTATTTTTCTATGTAAACCACTTTGAGAACTTTGGTTGAAGAGCGGTCAATCTATCTACCTATCTATCTGATTTCTATACCACCCTTCCAAAAATGGCTCATATAACATAATAATACTAATAGTAGTAGTAGTAGTTGTTGTTTAGGACAGTAGTGGCACAGACATGTTTTGTGAATGTGAAGAGGTTAATTATTAGCCGTGTGGACATTGTTTGATTCCACTCTACCTATAATTGTAACAGATGCTTCTGATTATGGTTTGGAAGCTATACTTATTTCTCCCCATTTGCTTGAGGATAATACACTGGTATCCTCCTATGTATGATATTACATTCTGCTAGAAATGTTTCAAATTTCAAAGAGATAAATTGAGTCAGAAACTCTCAGAGATAAATTTGATTATCAGAAACTCTCTCTTTAGGATTTCCTTCCCTACTGAAAACAATAGAAAGCAATATTATAACTGCAGCAGAAGTAGTTTGTGAAGCAAACACTACTTCAGGCCATTTACTATAATCAGTTAGAGTAATGGCATATTGGCCACCCACAAGGGCGCCATACATAGGAGGGCCCCATCTCTCAAGCAAATGGAGAGATTGAGAGAACCTTGAAAGATAGTTGTTGTAGTATGCTTTATTATGGTCATTGACCCAACACCACAAAAACAATACAAAACACAGTAAAGATAAAACAAATAGTGCAAAAAAGAAAAGAAAAGGAAAAAAAAAGACATAATGTCAAGGTCTTCATAATACAAATAACTCAAACCAGCTCAGACCTGATCTTGCATACGGCCGCAGAAAATTTGGCCACACACAATGCTATAGATGCACAGTGATCAGCTAGTAAAAAGGATGCATATCCATCATCCGTTCTAACAGGGATGTTTGATGAGAGGGGAGAGATAAGAGAAATACTAATATCTCACTGAAAGATAATTTACATTTTCTCCAGTAAAAGCCTGGAGAAAGGGCCACTCCAGTTTGTTAAATGCTTTGCAAGCGTCTGATAGGATGGCTAAAGGTACCCTTTAGTACCAATTCTCCTGGCACTATGGTAGATTGCATTAAGAACCTGTCTGATACCTGTCAACTGTTGGAGCTAGGACCCTGGCAGCATCAGCTGCAATGTCTCATAGTGACCACTGGGGAATGTTAGGGTCATGGATAAAACTGCTGGACTCCTCTCCTCTTTGTTCTTCCAATGTTAGTCTCTATTTTGTCTCTCCAGAGATGGCTATTTGTTTTGGTCTCTCTCTTCAGCCATGAGCTACCATTGAAATTAAGCTGCAGGCTCTTTCACATTTGTTTGTAACCTTTTCTTTAAATGAATCCTTATAGTTCTTCAATACTAAAGAACTGTCTCAAAACCTCTTGCTTTGCTGCTTTCTCATCAAACTGGTTTTGCTTTGCTATTTGGGGACTGAACTACCATTCTTCCTCTGCATCAACTAGCCATAAATCTTGTGTGTGTGCTGTTAATATGCTATTCCAATCATTAATTCTTGGTGTGAATTATCTATGTATCCTGATTTAACAGGGCTATAAGGGCAATATGATTCCATACATTCTCAATCCTTGTCAGGTTTATTACACTTTTCATTTGCAAATAGCAAGAGCACATTGCAGAATGCAACATTGCTGGAAAATATATAAAGGTTCACACAACCAGCCCTAACCAGGTTCTCAAAACCAGGCCTAAACAGGAATAGACAGTCCTACCTGGGCAGGGCTGGTCGTGTGAAGCATCAGGGTCAATCCAAATCCCGGTGCTCTGCACTGGGGTAGCCTGGTTATGTACCCAGGCTAATAGTATAGCCACATAATGGTACAGCAGGGAAATGACTTGCCTAGCCAGCAAGAGGTTGCTGGTTCGAATCCCCGCTGGTATGTTTTCTGGGATTTAGATAAATGCATGGAGGACAGGTCTATCAATGGTTACTAGTCTGAGGGCTATAGGCCACCTCCAGCCTCAGAGGCAGGATGCCTCTGGATGCCAGTTGCAGGGAAGTAACAGCAGGAGGGAGGGCATGCCCTCAACTCCTGCCTGTGGGCTTCCCAGAGGCATCTGGTGGGCCACTGTGCAAAACAGGATGCTGGACTGGATGGGCCTTTGGCCTGGTCCAGCAGGGTTGTTCTTATGGGTAGGACAAGTGTCCTATCCAGGTTTGGTTGTGTGGAAGCAAACAACTTGGGAGGAGGAGGAGTAAGAAGTGATTGTGTGGGAGACAGGAGTTGGGTAGGACAGAGTCATCCTACCCAGCGTTCATACCCAGCATTTGACCAAGGTAGGAGGAAAAGCTGTCATACACAGCTCCTGTCTCCCACACAATCACTTTTCCTTCCTTTTACTTAGTTGTTTGTTCCCACACGAGCAAAAATTGGGAGCACACACAACTCCAAAATCTGTTTTCAGTTGTGTGAATGACCTCATGGTGTATTAGCTAAGCCTGTGCATGCTTAAAAAAAGTTGAATCTGATCTGACAGGGAGTCACCAACATGGAACCCAAAAACTGTCACGTCAGAACTCTGACGTTTCCCCAACATTCTGTTAGACCCCACACGCACTCTTCTTTGATCTCTCTCTATCCCCTCCCATAACTGGAACCACATGGAAGGCAGGAGTGGGCAGGCCCAATGTTCTCTTCTGCAGCAGAAGAGCTAGCCAGGAAACTCCTTATTTTTCAGTGTGAGTGGAGAGTTATTATTTTTATTTTTATTATTAATTCGATTTCTATACCGCCCTTCCAAAAATGGCTCAGGGCGGTTTACACAGAGAGATAATAAATAAATAAGATGGATCCCTGTCCCCAAAGGGCTCACATTCTAAAAAACACACAAGATAGACACCAGCAACAGTCACTGGAGGTACTGTGCTGGAGGTGGATAGGGCCAGTTACTCTCCCCCTGCTAAATAAAGAGAATCACCACGTTTAAAAGGTGCCCCTTTGCCCAGTTAGCAGGGCAAAGCCTCTTTGCCCAGTTAGCAGGTGCCTCTTTGCCCAGTTAGCATTTAAACGGGGTTTCCCAAGTAACAGCTTGTAACCTGTTGTGAGCTCGAAGGAACATAGGAAGCTGCCACATACTGAGTCAGACCATTGGTCCATATAGCTCAGTATTGTCTGCACAGGCTGGCAGTGGCTTCTCCAAGGTGTCAGGCAGGAACCTCTCCCAGCTCTATCTTGGAGATGCCAGGGAAGCTTCACTCTACTAGATGCTCTGCCCTGAGTGGCTCCATCCCCTCAGGGGAATATCTTACAGTGCTCATATGTGGTCTCCTATTCAAATGCCACCAGGTTGGACCCTGCTTAGCTAGGGGGACAAGTCATGCTTGCAACCACAAGACCAGCTTCCTTCTCCTTGCCCTTTAAGCCATAGATAGACCTGATCTCCATGAACTTATCTAAGTACCTCTTGAAGCCATCCAGGGTGGTGGCCATCATCACATCCAGTGGCAGAGAATTCCACAGATTTATAATGCGCTGTGTGTCCTTTTGTTGATGCTAATTTCCTGGCCATCAGTTTTCTGGGATGGCCCCTGGTTCTAGTGTTGTGAGAGAGGGAGAAAAACATTCTCTCTACTTGAAGTAAGTACAAGTACAAGCTTACAATCATATGCATCATTTTACTTCACTCTACTCCACGCATCTACCATGGCAGAGAATTATCTCCCCGGCAGAAAATTCCATAGATTAATGGGAAATAATTGGGAAGGTGTGCCCCCACCCCCATTTTTTTTTTAAAAAAATCTACTTGTGCCTTCGCTGCAGAATGGTTGAGAAGCCCTAATCAGTCACAAAATAATCCATAATCCTTTTACATCCTACAACGTGTCATTCCAGACTTTATGAGTCGTAAACACAGCTGCCCTGTAATAACAAATATCACATTATTCAAGGAAGATTTATATGTTGTATGATGAATTGCATTTGTACAGTTCACATAGTGTGTGACAAATTTAATATTTGTAGCTACTGTAACAATCTGAAAAGTAATGGTAATAGCAGGCTCATTACAGCGAAAGAGGCAGATATTGTATCTCTTCTCTTTTCAGTAGTGTGTGTGGCAACTTCATTTGGGAACAAATTGGTTATGCTTACAACCCCCCAAAACATTTAAAGAATGTTCCATTCTCAGACTGATGCATCCGACAGAAAGAATAAAATCTGTACTCTGAAATCTGTAATTTATTATTACTTTCCATCTGTAATGCCTCTATTTTATTCCTGCATTTCAATGCTTTTTAAAAAACATTTTAATATTCATTTGTCACATGACCTGCATCCTTACAATCACAGCTGATTTTAGGGTTTGGAGGCCTGTAGCAAAATCTGAATATTTTGAAAATCTGAAAGTCTGAAGTGCTGAGAATTCACAGGCTTCAACTGACCTTATTTACATGGGACAGAATTTATTGCCTTCCCTACTAAATCGCTGCCCCTATTTTGTCGCCCCTCCTTTTTGCCCTTTTTGGATTACTCTTTAAAATTGGACACGTACACGCTGATTAAATTCAGACATTACGTCAAACCATGGTTATAAGGAAAACTAACTAAGGGTTAGCCTAATGTCCAAATTAACAAGCCATGGTTTGCAAGAATCAGAGCAAACCAGAATTATTCATCCTGGGGCGTAGGCCCTGGAATCTAGTAATTCAATATCTGTGGGTGGGATGCCGTTTGACTCTTCTGAACACGTGTATAAATCCATTCATATCAACACGAAGAGTCTTAGGGGTACTAGTACTTCTATGGGTACTTGAAGGGCTCCCAGGGGGTACTCCTGGAGCTCTCCTGCCTCCTCACACTGCATGTCCCCCATCTGAGGATTACCAGCTTGAAGCTGATGCATCCTCTGTGATGTGTCCACTGCAGAAGGGGAGTGAGGAGGGTGAAGACCTTCCTCCTATGCTCCTGATTGGATGGCTGTGCGCTGAATCTCAGTGTGCCCCTCCCCTCCACCACACTGGCTGAGCAGAGTGCTGCTGCTTAACTTGCCCCATTATTTCAATAAGACTACTTATGAGTAACTTATTTATTATTATTATTTATTTAAAATGTTTATTCCCCCACCCCTCCAGTGCACTGCTGCTCGGGGCGGCTCACAACAATAAGATAGACACAGATACAATAAAAGTAATAAAATTAACTTTAAAAAAAAAAAAAGGTCAGATTAAAAACCACAATTATTAGGTTCAAATTAAAACCGAAAATTACAAAAAGCGAAAGAAGCTAAAGAACCACCAGATATAACAAAATAACAAAAGTAACTATAACTTAGTCTGGATGGGAGCCAGTGACTGGAGTAGCCTGTCTCATAATTGGAACTTTGAAATTTTTGTTTGTGTGCGCGCGCTCTCTCTCTCTCTGTGAACATAGGAAGCTGCCATATACTGAGTCAGGCCATAGGTCCATCTAGCTCAGTATTGTCTACACAGACTGGCAGCGGCTTCTTATTATTTAACACATTTAAATCCTGTCTCTCAAGTACAATACTCCACAAGACAGTCTGGCAGGAAACCAGAAACAGAAAAACAAGCATCAACAGACAGTGTTCACATGTAGTCAACCATTTAAATGCAAATGAAGGCAGATCTTGCTTAGCAAAGGGGATGCTTAGAAACATAAGAACAACCCTGCTGGATCAGGCCCAAGGCCTATTTAGTCCAGCATCCTGTTTCACACAGTGGCCCACCAGATGCCTCTGAGAAGCCCACAGGCAAGAGGTATGTGCATGCTCTGTTTTGCTCCTCTGCAACTAGCATTTAGAGGCTGGAAGTGGCCTATTGCCACTGGACTAGTAGCAATTGTTAGACTGGTCCTCCATGAATTTGTCCATATTCTCCTTTACAAGTATACCCTCTGAGCTATCCCGTGAGCCTGGTTTGCCTGGTTCGATGGCCGAACTGGCAAAACTGGTTTCGTGCACATCTAACCTTATTCTCTATGACTTTTCAGAAGAATTGGCTGGCCTCTGGGTTACATTGATCCTCCTTGTAGGATACAGAATTCCTCTTTGTAAAGTAACTGGTAATTAATGGATGGATCAGTAGAATCTCTGAACGCATATAACTTATAGCAAACTTAGGAACATATGAAGCTGCCATATACTGAGTCAGACCATTGGTCCATCTAGCTCAGTAAGAGCGGCTCCATCCCCAGAGTGGAATATCTCACAGTGCTCACACTTCGAGTCTCCCGTTCATATGTAACCAGTGTTGACCCTGCTTAGCTAAGGGGACAAGTCATGCTTGCTACCCCAAGGCCAGCTCTCCTCTCCTAGGAAGTTCCTTGGACTTCTAGGAAGACAAACAGTTCTAGCCCTTTCTAGTTCTACTCTTTGATTCAGGAAGACTGAAATATGAAACACAAGACATTTCAGGATTCCATGAATGAAATTCAACAATGTAAGTAGTGAGGGTTAATTCATATATCATTATCACCTACATGGCTAGGGATTAAACATTAATTATTCTTTGGCAGCTGCGCTCACAATTCTTTTGAGACATGCTAGTAGACTTGCTGTCTGCAAGTGTAAACAAGTCCTAAATGTAGTCTGTGCTGGCCTCCTCGCCTGTGTTATTTGCAGATGTGCATTAATTTGCACACGTCAGGTCCAGATCTGCAAGCCAACACACAAGACTTGCAATGTGAAATTGCTTGAGACTTTCTGGGTTCCATATATACACTCTTTAGAGAAATTCTGACCTAACAGGCAAGTAGGAGAACTGGGAGGAGGAGAGCTGATCTTGTGGTAGCAAGTATGAGTTGCCCTCTTTCAGGGGTCGAGCCACCATTGGGCAAACGGGTTCAAAGAACCTGGGCTGCCACTAATCCGGAGCAGCACCTTGCACCCCAGAAATGCCCCCCCCATGTCTGACGTAAGACACGGGGGCATGATTTTGCTCCCCAAAAATGTGAGCACTATAAGATATTCCCTTTAGGAGATGGGGCCGGTCTGGGAAAAGCACCTGCATGCTTGCAGGCAGATGGTCCCAGATCCCCTCCCTGGAATCTCCAAGATAAGACTGAGAGAGACTCCTGCCTGTAACTCTGGCTAAGCCACTGCCGGTCTGTGTCGATAATCCTGAGCTAGATGGACCAATGGTCTGACTTGGTGTAAGGCAGCTCCCTATGTTCCGAACCTTCTGACCTTGATAACAGCTTCCAGAGGGAACTGTGTTGTGTGTGTCAGTCTGTTGCAGCAAAACAAACACATGTCTTTTAAGGTGCTACAAGCCAAAATGTAGCATAGGTTTTCTTGTAGCATAAGTGTTCATGGGCTGGAGTCTACTTCATGCAACCTTTTCTAGACTGAATATCATAGATCAAACCTAGAAGTCAATTGATTGGCCTTCCTGGCCAAAATACAAGACATGGGTTGAGATTCAATAAAACAACGTAAAATAGGCTAGAAGTGCAATATGCCAATATGAAAGTATTGCTATAAGGAATCAATCCTTTTATTTGTATATGAGCCTCCCCATACATTATTTATTCATGTAGACATTTCTCAGCTGTGTTCTCTCTACCACTGTGCAAACAAGTGAAAAATCTAAGCACCATGCAACAGTAGAAGCATAAATCATGACACGAACAATACAATCAACCTCAAGAAAACATCTATGAATATCTAAAATAGCCCACTTATCATTAAGATCAGACAGGAGATTGGTCTTGAACCTTTCTTTTTCTGAAATATGAGCATATTATTATTATTATTATTATTATTATTATTATTATTATTATTATCCTGTCCTTCCTTCAAAGATCTGAGAGTAGCTTATTATTACTTATATACTGCTTTTTAAATGACAATTTATTTATTTATTTATTAAAACATTTTTATCCTGCTTAAAACTTACGTCTCTGGGCGGTTTACAACAGTAAACAATAAAAAGTTCACAAGGTGGTTTACACAGGACTATTCTTAAAATCCCTGCAATGCCAGTGAATCCGGAAGCAGTTGATTTCCAAGCTAGAGCTGTGCATGAACTGATTCCAGCAGTTTGGTTTGAGTTTGAGCTGAACTCAAACTGGACTGCTGGACTCAAACAGTTTGAGACGAACCAGCCCTCAATGTGGCCTGAGTGTCGAGCTGGAACCGGTTCGAACTGGTGTCGAACTGGAACCGGTTCGAACCGGTGTCGAGCTGGAACTGGCTCAGAACCAGTTCGGAACCAGTTCAGAACCAGTTTGGCGGTTTGAGGGGGCATGCTTTCAAAGGGTAATCAGGTGAGAATTCCCCCCTTTACAAGCAACCCTTGTAAAGAGGGGGAACCCTGCCTACCTTAAAAAAGATCCTAATGGAGTGAGAAGGCACCTGTATGCAGCAGCACTTCTCCTCCAAATCGTCCGGACTGGGCCTGATGCTGTGGACTCGATGTGTACAGTTTGCTCTCCCACAGCTAAATATAAGAGAGCCAGCACTTGAAAAGGTGCCCCTTTCTCCAGTTAGCAGGAGTAATTGATTTCCCTGTTCACAATCTCTCTCTCTCTCTCTCTCTCTCTCTCTCTCTCTCTCTCTCTCTCTCTCTCACACACACACACACACACACACACACACACACACACACACGACACCAGCCACAACTACTGGGAGGCTGCCAACAGCCCAAGACTGGCCTGGAGTCTCCTAGCATTGGCATCAATTTCCAGATTACTATTAAAAGCAACCCTGGAGATTTTAATGGCTTGATATTCTGAAAAATATGGGAAGCGGGCTGGGGGGGGGGAGGCACCAGGGCGTTTTTCTCACAGGGCTTTTAGCTCACAGCTCCTCCAGAATGGAGAATATGTGTTCACATATTGGCCAGATTTACCCCAAAGTCCCTGCAAGCTATCAGGGAGCCCTTCACACAGGATTTGGGTTTTTCATTGTGCATTGAAGTGAAATCCAATTTATATCCAGGGTAAAAAAAACCACCACTTTTTGCATCGGGTCTTTGGGGCAACTTCGAACTCGTGTTAAAGCCTTGCAGTAAACTCGTGGTAAAGCCTGCTGTGTGAAAAACACCCTGGAATAGTTTCCATCACAGTTGGCAGCCTGAGCTGGGGAGAATGCTAGGCTTGGTTGAATAGGGACAGTTATTCGATGATAATAGAATCTGAGTTATAGGTCCGAGTTATCTTAGAGAGCGCCTTCTTCTACATGATCCCCACCGCACGTTAAGGTCATCTGAGGAGGTCCGTCTCCAGTTACCACCGGTTCGTTTGGTGGCGGCTCAGAGGCGGGCCTTCTCTGTAGCTGCTCCTGGGATGTGGAATGCACTCCCAGCAGAAATCCGCAATCTGAATTCTTTATTGACCTTCAGGAGAGCCCTTAAGACCTATCTGTTTGGCCTGGCCTTCCAGGGATTTGAATTAGTTTTAATTATTTTAATGCTGTAACCTGGTTTTCAGTGTTTTAATTATTCTGATTGTTTGTTTTTTATGATGTTTTAATTGTTAATTGATGTTTTACATTGTTTATATATCTGTTTTAACTGTTATTGGTTTTAATGGTTTTGTTTTAATTGTAAACCACCCTGAGCCATTTTGGAAGGGTGGTATAAAAATCGAATAAATAAATAAATAAATAATAAAAAGTGTCAGCAAAAACATTCAGATATTTATTTTAAAAAGCAATTAGCATGTGGAGTACACAGTTAACAATCAATGACGAGACACTTGGACAGGTTAGCTTTAGAAGAGGTATTTTCCAAGGGGACTCACTATCCCCTCTGTTGTTTGTAATCGCCATGACTCCACTTTCACAAATACTAAACAAAACAGGCCTCGGATACCAAACATCTAAAACATCAAGTAAAATCAACCATCTGCTGTACATGGACGATCTGAAGTTGTATGGAAAGTCCCAGTCAGAAATCGAATCACTGCTAAACACTGTCTGTATATTTAGTAGCGATATAGCAATGGAGTTTGGACTAGACAAGTGTGCTGCATTAATAATGAAAAGAGGAAAAATAAGAAAAACAGAAGGAATAGAACTGCCCAATGGAAGCAACATCAAGAACCTGGAAGAGAAAGAACATTACAAATAGTTGGGCATTCTCCAGGCTGATAACATTGCACACACTGAAGTTAAAAGAAAAATAGGAAGTGAATACATCAGGAGAGTTAGAAAACTCCTCAAGTCCAAACTCAATGGTGGAAACACCATACAAGCCATAAACACTTGGGCTATACCTGTTATCAGATACACTGCAGGGATAATAGACTGGACCCAGGCAGAGCTAGAGACGCTAGATCGTAAGACCAGGAAAATAATGACCATCAATCATGCTCTGCACCTCTGCAGTGATGCAGATAGGCTATACCTCCCTTGCAGCTCAGATGGAAGAGGAATGCTGCAAGTCCATCAAACAGGAGAGGAGGAGAAAAGAGGCCTTGAAGAATATATAAAGGACAGTGAAGAAGATGCACTTAAAATGGTCAATAATGAGAAACTATTCAGCACCAATGAAACAAAGCAGGCCTACAAGAAAGAACCAGTCAAGAACTGAGCAGATAAATGGAAAAATAAGCCACTGCATGGTCAATATTTGCACAATATAAGTGGTAAATCAGACATCACCAAGACCTGGCAATGGCTTAAGAATGGCAACTTGAAGAAAGAAACAGAGGGTTTAATACTGGCTGCACATGAACAGGCACTAAGAACAAATGAAATAAGAGCAAAAGTTGAAAAATCAACCACAAACAGCAAGTGCCGCCTTTGTAAAGAAGCAGATGAAACTGTGGACCACCTAATTAGCTGTTGTAAAAAGATCGCACAGACTGACTACAAACAAAGGCATGACAAAGTAGCAAGGATGATACACTGAAACATTTGCAAAAAATACAAGCTACCTGTAGCCAAATATTGGTGGGACCATAAAATTGAAAAAGTTGAAGAAAATGAAGATGTCAAAATATTATGGGACTTCCGATTACAAACAGATAAACATCTGCCACACAATACACCAGATATAACTGTAGTCGAGAAGAAAGAAAAACAAGTCAAAATAATCGACATAGCAATACCAGGGGATAGCAGAATAGAAGAAAAAGAAATAGAAAAAGATAACAAAATATAAGGATCTTCAAATCGTAATTGAAAGGTTGTGGCAGAAAAAGACCAAAATAATCCCAGTGGTAATTGGCGCCCTAGGAGCAATTCCAAAACAACTTGAAGAGCACCTCAACACCATAGGGGCCACAGAAATCACCATCAGCCAATAATAAAATGCAACTTTACTGGGAACAGCCTATATTCTGCGACGATATCGATAATAACAGCAACAACATTGATAATAAAATTTAGCCATCCCAGGTCCTTGGGAAGGGGTCAATGTCTGGATAAAACAAACCAGTCAATAACACCTGTCTGTGTAAATAAATAATAATAATTCTCAGCTATCAGAGTGGTGTCATCAGCATGGTGCAGGTTATTGATCTCTCTCTCTCTCTCTCTCTCTTCCTCCCCCCCCCCCGATTATTGCTCTTTCTTCTTCCTGTATTAGTCATATTAACATCTCCAGGCAATCAGAGCTCCTGTGATTAAGAGGATGGAAACATAGCTAATTGGATTAAGCTCCAGGATGATACCATGGAGGGTACATGAAGTCCATTGAGAGTGAGGACAATACTTTCTGGATCACATTGGTGTACCTAGTAGGGATGTGCCAGGCCAGTTTGGTTAGAATCTGGACTGGATTCAAATCAGTCCAGTCTTGGGTTCGGCCAGTCTGGTCCAGTCCGGTTTGGCTGGTTCAAACTTGGACTGCCTGAACCAGGTTGATTATATTCGAACCATGGTTTGAATCGAGCCTACTCACACATCTCTAGAACCTGGCCAGTCAGATAACATGTAGTGAATGGGATGATGTTACTTTCCCAGTTGAATCTGTCTACATGATCATGGTAATGGGAGCCAAAAAAAACCAAAACACCCAGTAGAAAGTGAGTACGTTATATTATACTATAATTTTATTATAACATCACAGGACTTGCAAATACATTTTCTGTCTTTTGATCTCAAAGACCTGCCAGACAAGGCTTCCAGCATTAAAAAGCTCTGAGAGAAGATGTGGTTATAGTCTAAAATATGAGGCACAGTATTTGCTTAGCAAAGCTATGATTATAGCAGTGCAGGATCGTAAAGATGACTAATGCTCCTCAGAACTAGTAATGCTTATGAAGCAGCGTGTCTGTCTGTCTACATGCAAGTCTGCGATTTTCCTCCCTTGAAAATTGCCTTGAAACTATACCCTGGGAAACTGCTAAAATTGGCTGTGGTAGAGAGTCCTCCCAGGAAGAAAAAACTGTGCCCCAAACAAGCAAGACATGCTGTAGTTTGCAAACATATAAATGCTCAACATTATTTAATGGTTAACATTTTTGATCAAATAATGGAGCAGTCTGGCTTGGCTTTGCGATTTTTATTGGGCTATTTACAAACAGAGATATTGCTGAGACTTGAATTTTTCCGCTGGGACAGAAATGTGAGTCAGGAACTGCATTCCTTGAATTTGTCTTTTGCTTAGGCTTGAATCTGAATCAGAAAATAATTCACAGATAAGGATGTGCAGAACTGGTTTGTTCACGCAGCAGTCTACTGTGTGAACTAGGCCAGTTTGAACGTTTTGATCGCAAAAACCTAGAACCGATCCAAGCTGGTTCATCGACCCAGCTGGCTAAGCCAGGGGGTTCGACCAACTTGTTCAGGAACCTATGGCTCAGTCTCAATACAGTTCAAATTCAGACCAAACCATGGCAAATGGCTGTACACATCTCTATTCATAGAGTCAGACCCTTGCTCCATCTAGCTCTGTATTATCTGCCCTGACTATCAGCAGCTCTCCAGGGTTTCAGGCAGGAGTATAGCTTCTGCCTTTTAAGATCGACCATCAACAGTCAAGGATCCAGCAGTCAAGAAATACACCACAGACTAGCACTTGGTAGGGCTGCAATGAAGGCCTTGGAAAGGAGATTTAGATGCCATGATATGTCTATACCTACAAAGATTAGAATTGTTCGGACAACGGTTTTTCCTGTGACACTCTATGGATGCAAAAGCTGGACTTTGAAGAAGCAAGGTAGAAAAAGTATTGACGCTTTTGAACTTTGATGCTGGAGAAGACTCTTGAGGAGACCATGGATAGCCAGGAAAAGAAACCAATGGATCATAGAACAGATCAATCCAGAAGTTTCACTCAAGGCACAAATGACTAGGCTCAAACTATCACACTTTGGACACATTATGTGAAGACCCAGCTCCTTTGAGAAGTCCATAATGCTGGGGAAGAAGAGGACGACCAGCAGCAAGGTGGATGAACTCAATTATGACAGCGATGAATGCACCACTGAGAGACCTGAAAGGCCAAGTTGAAGACAGATCATCCTGGAGAGAATCTATCTATGTAGCTGGTAGGAGTCAACACCAACTTGACGGCACTTAATCAATCAATCACTCAATCACCTGGAGATCCTGCGAGGAATTGAACTTGGGACCTTCTGCATGCAAACCAGATGTGCTATCACTGAACTAGCCCCATCCCCTAAGGGGAATATCTTACAGCAGACAGTGCTCGCATGTAGTCATGTAAAACCCTATTTAGCAAAGGGGACAATTCATGCTCAGCACTGCAAGACCAATTCAATACCTTTCCCCCTCTAGTCAGCCTCAAACCCTGACTCACTGTTGGTCTCCTCCATCAAATGCTGGAAGGGACAGTGTAGCGGGGTAGACTTTCCCTACTTTCCCCCCTCCCTTCCACTTGCTACCAACAGAGTAGCAGCAGCCAGGCAGAGAGAAGGGAGAAGGATCTGAGGATCATTAGTAGGATGAGGGGAAAGAGGCTTGTGAGTGATGAAGTAGGCTCATGGGAGGGCTAGGATTTGGACCACACCATGTCTTTGATCATGGGTACAATTGGGTCTGATTAGATTTGGATTAGTCAGATTAGGCAGCTATATTTCCTTTCTGGGGGGAATCACTCAGTTTATTTTGAGCCAGTCTGATCTGAGGCGAAGTTTCTCACCTCTATTTGTAAATGAAATTGGTGGCCTGAGAACTCGAGGATCAGTGGAGTGAGAGATTGCTCAGATAGGGATGAGAGGCTATTCCCAGTCCTCTGCCTTTATTTTTATTATTTTTATTTATTTTTACATTTATATCCCACTTTTTTCCTCGGAGGAGTTCAGAGCGGTGTACATGGTTATGTTTATCCTCACTACAACCCTGTGAAGTAGGTTAGGCTGAGAAATACATGACTGGCCCAGAGTCACCCAGTGAGTTTCGTGGTTGAATGGGGATTCGAACTCTGGTCTTCCCAGTCCTAGTCCAACACTCTAATCACTACATTATGCTGGCTTTTGCATATACGCTATGCTGGCTATGCTTCATGGGTTCACTTTTCTCTGTGTTCCAGGCCTCGTGGATTCTGATTTAACTAGGAGAATGTCTAACATTAATTCTGGAATTGGAAAATGCTGCATTTGTCATTCCTCTTGATTCATTTGCAGTTCTCCTCTTGTATTTTCCTCCATGAGCACAGGGGTATAATTGAGTGAAAGTGTTCAAAGACCATTGGGCCCCCAGCTCCTGAGGGGCCTCTAGCTCCACCCTCCCTGTTTTCTTCATTATCGTCCTCAATCTGTGGGGCTGCCAGAAAGAGGGATGAACTTGGGACCCCTCTCCCCTAGCTAATCCCCACATGTGCACATGGACAAAATACTGCAGAAAAGCAATCTTGATATCTATGATTGCATGATCCTTCCTTCTGCAGTGTTTACCCATATGAACTCTGGTAAAACACCACACAAAAAGAATCTTGGTAGGCTATCTCAGTTCATTCTTACCATTGCATGGTGTTCTTCATTCCTTGTGACCTCTCCTAGTTTGCAAAATAATCCTCCTCCTCATATGTGACAGCATTTCTATAGGTGCACGTTTTACTCCATCCAGCTTCCAATTGACCTAGCCATTTGGAAAATATGTTTGATGCATCTACGTCATTGGAAGTTAGATTATTGCCTCATGCCCCAGGGACATAACTTTTGGACTGTTTAAATGCAACAATTAGAAGATGAGCAAGAGAAACTCCCTTGGAATTAGAAACTCTTTAACTGATTAGTTAAGTACTCCTGCTGGTTCTCCTTGATCTCTGGTGGTTTCATTAATGTAGTTGAGGTAATTGTTTTTCTCTTTGGTTCAAGGAGTAATTGTGAAAATTGCCATTATGGCAAAAAAGGAGGAGGAGGAGGAGGAGATGATGATGTTTCTCTGAGTGACTTTGTAGAATGGGTGAATTGCTTCTTCATGATGTTTGAACTGTAGTTGTGTACAGATGTGCTTATATAATAATTATTTTTGGAGTTGGCAAGACAGTAAGAAAAAAAGATGTGTTTTACACTTTTCTTTTCTTTTTTGGAAGTCACAGCTTTACCTTTGTGGCATGAACTATCTTCTCCTCGTCTTGAAGAGGATGGTAAAACTTGCTGCAGAAATGAAAGTCATTTGACAGTCAAAGATTTCACAATCAAAACATGAAGCAAGGGCGGATAAGAATGTTGATAATTTCAGCATCTTAAAAGAAAAAATCTTCCAAATTCACTGCAGTTGATCTTCGACCACCATCCACTTTAGCTCTTTTGCTCCAATCTAGATTATAGCACTGTTGATTATTGGGACCTTAAGAAAGGTAGCTCAATAGCTCTTTATAAAATTTCAGCCATATTAACTATATCTTTAGAATTATGATTTTCATCATTCAAGGTATAGTCATTTGCTTAACCTTCAAACGATATTAATTCTTTGTTTGATATTTTTTTAAAGAAAGGAAGACAAATATATTGAGAATTACACTGAAAGATAAATCTACTGATTCAAGGGTGGAGCCACCATTGCGTGAGTGGGTTCAAAGAACCCGGGACGCACCCCTCAGGGTGCCCCAGCCACGTTCCCTGAGTCACACATTATTATTATTATTCACTATTATTATTTACATTTGATATCCCGCTCTTCCTCCAAGGAGCCCAGAGCAGTGTACTACATACTTAGGTTTCTCTTCACAACAACTCTGTGAAGTAGGTTAGGCTGAGAGAGAAGTGACTGGCCTAGAGTCACCCAGCGAGTATTATGCTGAATGGGGATTTGAACCTGGGTCTCCCCGGTCCTAGTCCAGCACTCTAACCACTACACCATGCTGGCTTCCTCCTCCTCCGCCCCCTGCATCTGCTGTATCTGATGTCAGAAGCAGGGGGCGTGGCTGGGGGCAGTGGCAGGCGGAACAGGGGTCGCCACTGGCCTCCCTATATGCCTGTACTGATTATATGGTTTCTTTCTTTTTCACATACTGAAGCCTGCAAGAATGGAAATTTGAAAGCCTGCATATTTTGAATTGTTCTAATGAAATGTATAATCGGAATATACCTACATTCAGTGGACTGACAAAAGGAAGTATTTTTTCCACACAGTGCATAACCTATGGAGTTCTGTGCCATGGAATGTAGTGATGGCCATCAGATTGGATGGCTTTAGAAGGGGCTTGGACAAATTCATGGAGGACAGGTCTATCAATGGCTACTAGTCTGGTGGCTATGGGCCACCTCCAATCTCAGAGGCATGCTGCCTCTGAATACCAGTTGCAGGGGAGCAATAGTAGGAGAGAGGGCATGTCTTCCCCTCTTGCCTGTGGGCTTCCCAGAGGCATCTGGTGGGCCACTGTGGGAAACAGGATGGTGGACTAGATAGGCCTTGACTGTTCTTATGTTCTTAACAGGTTGCCTGAGGCAATTCACTCCCTCTTAGCCCAATCTGCCATAGAGAGAAAATATTTTCTTGGTAACAGGGGCTCCAAAAGTTCTTGGACTACCACTCTCATCACCCATAGCCACAATGGCCATAGACCACTGGATGATGAGAGTTGTAGTCTGACAACATCTATGAACCCAAAATTGTGAACCCTTGACCTTACAGGGTTGTTGCAAGGATTACATCAAGAAAATCCATCTGAAGCACTTTGAACAATCAAAGTTCTGTACAAATGCTTAGTACTATGATTACTGTATTAGATGGTTGTTCACTTGGGTCTTTTTTTGGAGAAAGGCAGATTAGAAACATAATAAGTGGAAGCAACAATTTGAACTTGGTTCTGAGATCCTGAGAGCGCTGAGCATGCATATGGCTTTGCTCTGTGTGCCGACATTGAGGGAGGCTTGGTTGCCGTGCATGTGGAACAGGGCCTTCTTTGTTGTTGCCCCCAGGCTCTGGAACGCTCTCCCAGAAGGTGCCCGTTATCTGCCATCTGTAGCTGATTTTTACAAACAACTGAAAACACTTTTATCTGTTCAGGCTTTTACCCCGCAGGGGCTGCTGAGCAAAAAGCTATTTATTTTTGGTGTTAATTTAATTAATTATTAATTATTATTAAGTATTAATTAATTTTAATATTTTAATGTGTAATTATGGGATTTTATTGTATCAACTTTGTAAACTGCCTTGGTATATAGATTGAAGGAAAGGAAAGATTGTGCTGTTGAGTCAGTGTCAACTCCTGGTGACCACAGAGCCATGTGGTTTTCTTGGTAGAATACAGAAGGGGTTGACCATTGCCTCCTCCTGCGCAGTATGAGATTATGCCTTTCAGCACCTTCCTATATTGTTGCTGCCCAATATACAAGTTTCCTTTAAATAACCACCTTCTGAAGTGCAAAGAATGGACATGCATAAGCAGATAACAGCAGGCTCCAACCCTTAAGCCTGAAGGAAAGGAAAGATTATGCCATTGAGTTGGTGTCATCTCCTGGAGACCACAGAGCCCTGTGGTTGTCTTGGGTAGAATACAGGAGGGGTTTACCATTGCCTCCTCCCACGCAGGATGAGATGATGCCTTTCAGCATCTTCCTGTATCGTTGCTGCCCGATAGAGATATTTCCCATAGTCTGGGAAACACACCAGCAGGGATCCGAATTGACTGCCTCTTGCTCCCTATGCAAGTTGCTTCCCCACTGCGCCATTAGGTGGCATATAGCAATCGAATGAATGAATGAATGAATGAATGAATGATTGAATAAAATGACTGTAAGTAGCTGGTGTGTCGATCCAAGGAGCCTGCTTTGTCCTTGTCAAAGGGACACAGGCTGTGCTGCTCAGCACACTATTGTCTAAAACCTTGGACAGCTAAATCGCATCCTCGCCATTTTCAAGACACCCTTGACTAGGCTCACTTTTCTTTGCCAATTAAATTGCGTTGCGTGGGAGGACTGCTGCCTATTTTTGGAATCCCAGTGTGTGCAACTTAAGCTCAGATTAGGGTCAAATTACACTAAGTCTGCTTTCAAACGATTATGCAACGGAGTCCGAGGCAGGTCACTGTGTCTTGTTCTGCAGGCAGGACGTAGGCTGATTTGGCGGGGCCCAAGAGGGGGTGACGGAAAGAGAGACCAAGGTTTTTGCTAGGCACTCAAAAGATCCAGGGTCAGGGTCCACAGCCCCCCTCCCTTTGGATAATTAAACTCAGTCAAACCCCCCCCCCCATTAATTACATCTGACTCCACCCTAATGGAAACTGAAGGAGACATGTGCTGTTTTGGGGACTATATTTTGTCCCCAGTATAGCACCTAGTGAGGAGCCAGAGATGAGATGTGATTGTTGCTGCTATTGTAGCAGCAGAGGCAATGAGAAACCTCACCAACCCCTTTAAGAAAGATGTGATTCAGGGCCCTGATGAGATTGGGGGCCCTAGCCCCATGCAAGGAAAGGAAAGTTTGTGCCGTCGAGTCGGTGTTGACTTGTGGTGACCACAGAGCCATGTAGTTTTCTTGGTAGAATACAGGAGGGGTTTACCATTGCCATCTCCTGCACAGTAGGAGATGATGCCTTTCAGCACCTTCCTGTATCACTGCTGCCTGATATAAGAGTTCCCCATATTCTGGGAAACACACCAGCGGGGATTCGAACCGACAGCCTCCTGCTCTCTAGGCAGGTTGCTTCTCCACTGTGCCATTAGGTGGCTAGCCCCATGGGCCACCCCCTAATTACACTCCTGAAAGAGACTCCGTGGTGCAAAAGAACCAGGTGGCTTAAGATGGGATTGCACCCCTGAAAACATTAAGAGATCTGCAACATCCATTGTACTTCTCCATCACAAGTTATTTGTGATGGATTTCAATTAATTGTGAAAGTAATTACTTGGTTTAGTTTTGATTTTATTTGTTTTTATTTTGATGTAAAATGCCCTGAAACATTTTTGGAAGGGTGGTATATAAATAAAATAAATAAAATAATAAGTGCCTCAGCTACATGCAGCCCGTAATAAGGCATGGGCACTTTAAGCCTCCCAAACATTGCAGACCAGGGGGCATGGCCAGGACCCACATCCCCTTTTAAAGGGCTCAGATGGCTTAGTCCGGGAACGTAGTGTACAGAAAGCCTGTTTCATGGCAAGGTTTGTGAGAAATGAATATGGGTGGTTTTGTTCGATTTGAGATCCTCTCTAGATGAAGAATTACCATGGTGTCGCTCTTGGCTGTGATGACATCATCAAGATGACCATTACATGCATATTAACCTCATTCTCTCTGTAATTATTTGGCCAGTTTCGTTGGAACCTTCTCATGCAAACATGCAAGTCCTCTGCCCAGAGCAGCCCCATCCCCTAAGGGGAATATCTTCCAGTGAGCACACATTTAGTCTCCTATTCAAATGGAAACCAGGGTGGACCCTGCTTAGCAAAGGGGACAATTCATGCTTGCTACCTCAAGACCAGGAAGGGGACAGCTTTTGCTGTTGACACCAGCCAACACAAGTAGTGCCTTGGAGCATGGAGGACCTAGCCAAACTGTGTTGCCATGGCTATGATTTTGTAGGTCAATACAATATCTGAGCCTAGACTTCCAGTCTCATGCCCTCGTGGCGTGAACATCATGGGCCATCAGATTTCTCGTGTTTAGAGCTCAGTTGAAACTCCAATATATCTGATTTTTTCCACCCTTTAATTGAATACAAATCTATGGTGCAGCCACATTTGGAATACCGTGTAAAACTCTGGTCATTCTATTCCAAAAAGGATATTGAAGAACTGGAAAAGGTGCAGAAGAGGGCAACCAAGATGATCAGGGGCTGAGAGCACCTTTCTTACGAGGCAAGGCTACAATATCTGAGGCTTGTTAGTTTAGAGAAAGGCAGCTAAGGGGAGACATGAAAGAGGGTTTATGAAATTATGCCTGGTGTGGAGAGAGTCAGTAGAGAGACATTTTTCTCCCTTTCTCACAACAGCAGAACCAGGGGCCATCCCATGATACTCATTGCCAGGAAATTTAGGAGCGACGAAAGGAAGAAGTACTTTCCCACAAAGCATCTCTCTCTCTCTTTCCTCCCCACCGCTCTGCCTTAGGTCGTACGTGGCAAGCCCTGTGCATGCAATGCTAAGCGCTTGTGTGGTGAGAGAGAGCAGAGCGGTTGAAGCGGGTGGCTTGGGGGCAGCTGGGGAACTGAAGGAGCCCGATGGGCAGCTGAAGAGCAGGAGCAGGAGGAGCAGGAGGAGGAACAGGAAGGTGGCAGAGGATGGAGGTCCAAGGTGGAGGTAGTGCAGGAAGGGGAAGCAGTGCTGCTGTTGCCATCGCGCTGGATGGAGGTCCAAAGTGGAGGTAGTGCAGGAAGGGGAAGCAGTGCTGCCATCCCGCTGGAGGGTAGGGAGGTCTCTGGGATGAGGGGCTGTGGTGGGAGGCAAGGAGATCAGCTAGTGTGCAGATGCTCAGCGCTGATCAAGCTAGTATTATTGAATTCTCTGCCATCGGTTGTGGTCATGGCCACCGGCTTGGGTGGCTTTAAAAGGGCTTAGACAAATTCATGGAGGACAAGTCTTGATGTTTACAGGATACTCCAGGCTTAGAGGAAGGATTTTTTAATTATTATCATTATTTTTACATTTATATTCCACTCTTCCTCCAAGGATCCCAGAGCAGTGTACATAGTTAAGTTTCTCCTCGCAACAACCCTGTGACGTAGGTTACTCTGAGAGAGAAGTGACTGGCCCAGAGTCACCCAGGCTGAATGGGGACTTGAACTCAGGTCTCCCCGGTCCTAGATCAGCACTCTAACCACTACACCACAGATGCCTCTGAACATCAGTTGCAGGGGAGCAACAGCAGGAGAGGGGGCATGCCTTCGTATCCTGGTTGTGGGCTTCCCGGAAGCATCTGGTGGGCCACTGCAGGAAACAGGATGCCGGACTAGATGGGCCTTGGGACAGGCCTGATCCAGTTCTCATGGGGAGAGAATGGAATAAAAATGTAAGCAAGTATTTACTGCATTTGCTGTCAAATGACCACTGGATCCCCAATGCCTAGGAGCCCCTGGTGGCGCAGTGGTAAAAACTGCCGCCCTGTAACCAGAAGGTTGCAAGTTCGATCCTCACCAGGGGCTCAAGGTTGACTCAGCCTTCCATCCTTCCAAGGTCGGTAAAATGAGTACCCAGAAATGTTGGGGGCAATATGCTAAAATCATTGTAAACCGCTTAGAGAGCTCCGGCTATAGAGCGGTATATAAATGTAAGTGCTATTGCTATTGCTATTTGGTTTTGAGACTTAAGAATGGCTTGGATGGCAAAGCACTTTGTTAAGCCACTGGCATTGCCTGTGCTCGTGTTTCTGCTATGAAACAACCACCCGGTACTCCTCTTTTGCTGTGAGTGGGGTTTGAAAAGGGCACATAGGCTACGGACATGCTCCCGGTCTTCCAGGCATTAGTTTGCATTATACTGTAGTCATGGGAACTCTGAATCATTGTTGTTCAAGGATTGTATCTCATGAATAATGCATGGCAAGCTATTCACGCAGATTTCCTGTGTGCTAGAATATTAACAATTTCCTCCACTTGGGATTCATATTTGTCCTTTTCTATATTTAACAGCAACACGAGTGTTTTATTTATTAGATGGCATGCACCTTGTGCCACAGAGAGGCCTTTGATGAGGCCAGCCTCTTTGTGGCTTAACGTTTTCCGAGCGTCTTACTCTGATTCTTTGTAAACTGCGTCCCTGCCTATTAAAGTTATTAATGAAGTGAAACCCATTAATATGCATTTCCCTAAGGAATGTTAAAAAAGAAGAAGCCCCCACAAACACCACAAATGAGGCAAATGCTTAAGTAGTAATACAGAAATTTATGTAGGCAATGCCCCAAAATGCAGCTCATTCCAGCTGCAGCGCAGGTCCTATGATACTGAATAACTTGCAAGAATAGGGCTATTCACATGTTATGTCCAACACTCGTACGGCGAGTGTATAGTATACACGGGTACAGACTGCATATGCAGGTGCAGTCATTCACGTGATATGCTGAATGCAGGTACAGAAGGACACTTCCTATCTGTACCCTGCATTTGAACGGCCTGTATCCAGGTTCACTTTTTAAATGAATACAGGTACAGTCATTCACACAAACACATGTATGAGTGTACAGACATCTGTAAACTTACATAGGAACATAGGAAGCTGTCATATACTGAGTCAGACCATTGGTCTTTCTAGCTCAGTATTGTCTTCACAGACTGGCAGCGGCTTCTCCAAGGTTTCGGCAGCAATCTCTCTCAACCCTATCTTGGAGATGCTGCCAGGAAGGGAACTTGGAACCTTCTGCTCTTCCCAGAGCGGCTCCATCCCCTAAGGGGAATATTTTACAGTGCTCACACTTCTAGTCTCCCTTTCATATGCAACCAGGGCAGACCCTGCTTAGCTAAAGGGACAAGCTGGTCTTGTGGTAGCAAGCACAACTTGTCCCCTTAGCTAAGCAGGGCTGGTTGCTAGGGGTGTGCACGGAACCGGCTGGTCCGGTTCGGTTTGAGTCTGGACTGGACCCGGACCAGGCTGGGACAGTTCAGTCCAGCACCCCCTTGAGCCCCACCCCCAGTTCTGTTCAGTCCGTGGGGGTTTGTGAATATATATATATATAAGGGGCACTTCGGTCTGGGATTGGACTGAATAGGGGATGGTTCGGTTCGACAATGGACGAACCGAATCCATTAAACATTGAACCTGTTTGCACATCCCTACTGCTTGCATATGAAAGGGAGCCTAGAAGTGTGGCCTTCCAGGGTTTTTAATTTGTTGTAAATGTTTTTAGCTTCCTGTAACCTGGTTTTCCAGGGTTTTTAAACGGTTTTGAATGTCTTAACTTTTTTTATGGTGTTTTAATTTTTGTATGGTGATCGTTAATTGATTTTAATTGTTTTGTTTAATAATATAAACCGCCCTGAGCCATTTTTGGAAGGGCAGTATAGAAATCGAATGAGTGAATGAACAAACGAACGAACTAGTCTTACCCTTGTGGAAATGCTGTTGTGCCAGAGCAAGGCTGTTCCTCTGAAAGTCACCTCTCTTCCAGACCAGTCTGTGATAATGGGAAATGCTGCTCCAGTCCAGTGATCTTTACTATTTTTCAAATGGCGGCCACTTTGGCCAAAAACAACAACAACAAAACCTTCAAGAGGAAAGCCATTTCTTACTATGCTGACTTCTGCACAGTACAGCAGTTTTCTAAGTGCTGTCTGTGTGTGTGTGTGTGTGTGTGTGTGTGTGTGTGGCGGTGGGTGGGTGGGGGTGTGGCCTTTAAGACAGACGCAGCCTTCTCTTAAGAGTTCTGGGAAGAAAGCATTGGGAAGGCTGACACTTCCCAGCACTCTGTGCACATCTTCCAAGATGGTGCAGGGGCTCAAGGTTGGGCATTGGCTCTGTTTCCCTACAAGGAGCCTCCCTGGCTTTGGACAGTATGACAAGAATTATTGCCTACACATGGTACCAGGGGAACTGTGCAGAATATTCAGCTTGGTGGCTGCCACTGCCCGCTGGACCTTACAGTGAAGAGCACTGCGCTAGTACAACGCAGTGCAATAGCAAACTCTTGTCCAGTGAACTGCACTTCTTCGGCTTGTACATCTCCCTGAGAAGATTCCTCTTCTACTGGCCGTGGTGCCACAATGCAGAAGACTGCAGCCACAAAGAATCCTCCTGTGAGCATCACTGCAGATGCAACCAAATCTGTGTGTACAGAGGTGAACCTAGGGAATTTTGGAGCCTGGAGGAAAAGGTCTTTGGAGGCCCCCCTGCTGCAAGTTAAGCATCATTTTTTAACACGCAGGTTCTTGAGGGCACAAACCACACCACCCAGGACAGACTAAAAATGATTTGGGGGCCCCCAGGGTGTGTGGAGGCCCTGGACTTTGGGCCCCAAAGTCTAGGGATAAGAGCACCTCTGTGTATGTATCTGGATGGCTGCTTTATGCTGTCCTTGTTCCTTGGTTTGTCTTGTTTTTATATTATCAGCTGCCTTGGGGTCTACTTGCCTGAAAGAAGTATATTGATCAATCAATGTCAGACGTGAGCTGTGAAGTGTGAAGGGCTGAGATGTGTCCCTAAATACTGCTGGCACTGGTGAGATCTGACCAGTTGCAGCTGCTGGGCACATGTCCACTGCAGTTTTAGGGACATATTATTGTATTCTAGGCTTTTTTCCACTCTGGAAACTTTTGTTGAAACGTGGTATATAAATATTTTTTGTTGTCGTTTTGTTGTATTTGCTGTAGGGCACATTGGCTGATGTGATGAGGGAAATGGCTCCAAGTATTCCCACTGACGTTGAAAGGACACATTGGGGCCAACGTCCTTTTAATTTCAACGGGACTACTTTGAGTCATTTTCTTCATGTCAGAACACCATGCATACGAGAGGGAAACAAGAATGCTGTACAAAACCTGAAGCCAGAGGCGTCATTAGCCAGAGGCATCGTTAGGCACGGCCCCCAATGAATTGCCCAGAGCCCTGAATCTCACCAGCCATCTCCCTTCTCCATGACTTCTTCCAGAAAGGAAGTGCAGCAGTAGAACTGCGCAGACCATCAGAGAGAGCTCCTGGCCTCACCTTGCTCTCTAATGCTTCCACCTTCACAGCTGCTGGATTATAACAACAACAACAGCCACCACCACCACCACAACCACAACAGCAACAACAAATATGTATATACTGCTTTTCAACAAAAGTTTCCAAAGCAGTTTACATAGAGAAATAATAAATAAATAAGATGGATCCCTGTCCCCAAAGGGCTCACAATCTAAACAGAACCATAAGATAGACACCAGCAACAGTCACTGGAGGTCCTGTGCTGGGGGTGGATGGGCCCAGTTACTCTCCCCCTGTTAAGTAATGAGAATCACCGTGTTAAAAAAGGCGCCTTTTTGCCCAGTTAGCAGGGCCTTCAAGAGACTTAAATAAGCATTTCTGGTAAGAACTAATTTGCCTATTTTCCTTTCATTATAATCTTAATTGATAATTAGCCATCCTCACAAGTTAGCCCACTTCTGCCTCAGTCACACTTCTGACATCTTGAATTGGGGTGGATGACTTTATTACAAACTGCGTCACTGAGGTGTCCCTATGTGTCCCTACAGCTGTACTAAATCTGGTTTTAATCGGTCCAGGAATTGCAAAGTGTTCACACACACACACACACACACACACACACACACACCCCTGAGTTATCTCATCTATCTATATGAAATACACTAAGGACATACGTGGGAAGCCCCGCCCACATAGTGCTTTACCAATTGGAGGTAACAAAGCAGAAGCACCATGGTGATTGGGCAGTGGGGGTTCCATATGCAGATAGCGAAGAGGAGCGGGTAGCGGGCAAGTGAGCGAGTGAGAGGTGGGGAGGGGATGAGCGAGTGGGCAAGCGGGTGAGTGAGTGAGCGAGCATTGGGGAGGGGCAAGTGAGCGAGCGAATATCAGGGAGTGAGCGAGAGCATCAGGGAGGGGGTGAGTGAGCAAGCGAGCAGGGAGTGAGCAACCGAGTGGCGGGGAGGGGGCAAGTGAGCGAGCGAATGAGCATTGGGGAGGGGGGTGAGTGGGTGAGTGTGCAGCAGGGAGGGGTGGCTGAGTGGGTGGCTGACACTGAGCAATATAACAGGGGCTGTGGCAGGGTGAGGCGAGGAGAGCAACAAAGTCTTAACACACTGATGCTCTGTGTGGGTTCAGCTAGTAAGCTTAAGGGATCTTTTCAGTTAGATGTGTGAGGGGAGTTATTTTCCTTTATTGCATTGCTTGAATCTGAGTCGCTTGGTTAATGAAAACGTCTCCCTCTTACAATCTGCTTTATGAAGATACAATTGCTTTTATTGCATACTCTTGTTTTTTTTCTTTTAATCTAATAATAAACCCTTGTTGGTGAAGTGTGCTACTCTTCATTTTGTGTCTGCCTTAGTTACACGCCTCTGGAAGCCTAGGAAAGCTCAGCCCGTTCCAGGGAGGGTTTTGCCACTTTACCCTCCCCCCGACTCCGGAATTATATATGGAGAGACTGGTTTGTCCACATTAAAATAAAGTGGATGGTGGCAGCCTACTGTGAATCCCTTACAGTCAAGGAAGATTCACCCCAGTGAACCTCCCCTTCCTCCTCTGGCTCTGGTAGGAGCCATGACAAAAGGTGGCTAAAACATACATAATTATTCTTGTGGGGTGTGTGATTGAGTTTAACTATCCAAAGGGGGAACTGTGGGTCCAGAGCCCAGATCTTTTAAGTTTCTAGCAATGCACCTGCGTGAAGCACGTTTCAGAACATATTTTGGTAGGATGAAGGATTCATAGTTGAACCACAACCTGCCGAGAATCCTGGCACTGAAAGATTCTCAAAACAAACAAAAAACAAACAACTGGTCTCTAGCCCCTTTGCCCCTGAGCAGTTCCGTTTTCTTTCACAATATGTCTTTGCACTGAATGGATTCTGGCTTACAGCCCATACATTGAACAGTAACTTGCAGAAGTAATTGCTTTTACAGCCAATGAGTGAATCACCAGCTATTTGATCTAATTGGGTGTAAAAGTAGACAATGCTTATGAATTATATCTATGCAAACAGAACGTAGATTGGGGTCTCCTGGTAGTTCGCTGGATGACTTGCTGTGGATTGATATAGGTTTTTGACTCTCAGTTGTTCAATTATATGGCAACAAAAAGGGGTTTTTTGTGGAGGAGGGGGAACAATTAATGCTACTGAAATAAAGAAAGCCTGGAGTAGAGTTCTGTGTGAACAGGTTGTAAGCCTCCTCACATGAGCAGCTAAACTTGAGTTTCCTGCCTCTAACCCAGAGTTGCATGTTCATCTGAACTAGGGCATCTGATTAATCTATGGAATTCTCTGCCATGAGATGTGGTGACAGCCACCAGCTTGGATTGCTTTAAAAGGGACTTAGACAAACTGATGTGGTGGATAGCTTTTGCCTTTTAGGATTGACTGTCAACAGTCAAGGATCCGGCAGTCAAGAAATATGCCGCAGACTTGCACTTGGTAGGGTTGCAATGAAGACCTTGGAAAAGAGATTTAGATGCCATGATGTGTCTACACCTACAAAGATTAGAATCATTTGGACAATGGTTTTCCCCATGACACTCTATGAATGTGAAAGCTGGACTCTGAAGCAAGATAGAAAAAGTATTGACGCTTTTGAACTTTGGTGCTGGAGAAGACTTTTGAGGATACCATGGACAGCCAGGAAAACAAACAAATGGATCATAGAACAAATCAATCCAGAATTTTCACTTGAGGCACAAACGACCAGGCTCAAACTATCATACTTCGGACACATTATGTGAAAACCCAGCTCCCTTGAAAAGTCCATAATGCTGGGAAAAGTTGAAGGAAAGAGAAGAAGAGGACGACCAGCTGCAAGGTGGATGGACTCAATTGCGACAGCAATGAATGCACCACTGAGAGACATTAAATGACAAGCTGAAGACAGATCATCCTGGAGAGAATCTATCTATGTGGTCGCTAAGAGTCGACACCAACTTGACAGCACTTAATCAAAAACAATCAGACAGATTCATGGAGGATAGGTCTGTAACAAACCCCAAACCCAGGCTCAGCCCTTGGCGAACCCCAAACCCAAGACTCTAACTGAGCCATGCCTCTCTGAGCCTTGTGGGCTGACTAGGTTTAAAATTAATTTAAAAGAAAAGAAGAATCTCTGGTAGATTGTCTGGCTGCCAGCAAGCTTTCCTGCATTAACAGAGTTACCTTGGACTGGAATGGGAATGCTAAAACTTCCAGTCCGCCCTTTACTTTGCTAACAAGCAAATATAAAAAACGTGGTTCCACATATATATGTTTCAGTGGGGAAGTAGCGGGCTTTGCTATCCGGTTTGCGGGCATGTGGATTAGAGGATTCCCCTCCCGCTCTCCCAGAGTCAGACACTCTGAGAGGGCTTGTAAAACAAAGAAAACAATTGATTTGTTGTTTTGATTTATTTTTTAAAAAAGAGAATAAACCAGTTCAGGATTTTACGCATAGCTGTTGCAAATAATATTAACTTTGAGTTTTTCAGAACACCCAGATTGTCTCAGGTGGGGCTTAACTTGTTCATTACTAGACAAAAGTTGAAGATAGGTGGTTGCAAAAGCAGATACTTGGGTATATAAAGCAACACACACAAAAGAAAACAACTTCTAGGGGTGTGTACAAAACCAGTTGGCCCGGCTCAGTTCAAGTCCGAATTGGACTCGAACTGGACCGGTCGAGTTTGGTTTTGCACCCCCTTGAACCCTGCCATTTTGGTTCAGTGTGTGTGTTTGTTTCTTATTATTTTTATTAAATTGACTTACTCCCTCCAGGGGGCGTGGCCATGGGGGTCTCCGGAGGCTCCCCCCACCTGCCTCCGTTACAGCCCCAGATTTTCCAGTTCGGGCAGTCTTCAGCTTGTTCCGGGCCTGTCCTCCATTGCGGCGGCCATTTTGCAGGTCACCATGCATGCCCAATGGGTCTCTTTGTGTCGGCCTCTGCATGTCAGGGGAAGAGAAACTAGCCCTATTCATCCCTAGCACAGCATCCCTCCAGTGGCTGTTGCTGGTGTCTACCTTATGTTTCTTTTTTAGATTGTGAGCCCTTTGGGGACAGGGAGCCATTTTATGTATTGATTTATATCTATGTATCTTTTGGAACTTTGGTTGAAAAGTGGTATATAAATCTTTGCCGTTTTTGTAAATAGGCCTGGCTATCTTAGATTAGGCTATGCATGGATTAGATAACCGCCCAAAGATTTACATATGGGGCGGTAAAAAATGTGCTAAATAAACAAGATAGATAGATAGATAGATAGATAGATAGATAGATAGATAGATAGATAGATAGATAGATAGATAGATAGGCTTGGCAATCTTCTGCTATGTTGCCCCACATATTCCAGCCTGTGTTAGAGTTCTTTCCACGTAGCAGCTGTGAGCAGAGTGGCAAATACACCCAACTCACAAGGGTTAAGTCTTTACTCCTAGACATTAGAGTGATCTCCGGCATTTTCTCTCATTGCAGAAAAATCTGCCTTTGGGGAAACTAGCCGAGATTCTGCTGAGACCAATTACAAATATGAAAACAGCTGTTGGGATCAGGGGAATGGGCCATGCGGGAATTTCTCTTTGTCTACAGCACAAAACTAGTGTGATCCGAGGCACAGTGAGAAAGTTACAAAACTAGAGTCAGAATTTTCAATGCCGCCGTCTTGGGGCCAATGGCACGATAAAGATTTAATGACACCATTAGTGTGTATTTGTGTAAAGGTCACTTTCATTGTCTTAGTGATAATTTCTCCTTAGAACTGAATTTTTCCTGGTTGAGCATTTGCTTTATATGCAGAAGATCAGAGGTTCAATCCCTGGCAACTCCAGGTAGGGGTGGGTCGGGAAAGATTGCCTTGAAACCTTGGAGCTGCTGCCAATTAGAGTAGTCAATAATGAGCTAGATGGACCAATGGTCTGACTCGGTATACAGCAGCATCCTATGTTCCTAGGAAATGCATGACTGACACTTATGGATGAGGTGGCAAAGAGTAATTCTTCAGGTTGAGGTGGGATCATGTGATGCAAAAAACCCAAACCAAATTAACTCGTCCCCCACATGCAGGTAAAAAGCTAACCCATCAGGAGAAAGGTTTTAGCTAAGCTCACTCTCTGCTGTGGTTCCATATTTTCTCAAATAGAAGACGACTCTGAATTTAAGACAACCCCCTTAAGAAATACAAGTTAAATACAGTTTATACCTGTATTTGCCCAAAAGGAAGATAACTCTGAATGTAAGATGACCCCCTAATTTCTAACATCAAAAAGCTTGGAAAAAGTTGAGTCTTGGATTCAGGTAAATATGGTAGGTTTCGACTTGCAGAGACATTGGTCTGGGACACACAATTGTTCAAATCTAGGTTTAATGTGGGTTACTGACAGTGTGATTGTGTGAACCTACGCCAAGGTGGTTTATGGCCTGAGATGATTCTGAGATTCCCACCTTGGCATGGGTTCATACAATAGGACTAATATCAGCAACCCACATTAAACCAAGGTTTGAACAATTGTTTGAAGCAGGCCATTTTCTGCAGTGTAGAGGAGGATTTTTTTTTTAAAGATGAAATCCCCTACCAGTCCATTCCACCATCTTATTTCCTCCTCATTCTGCTAAGTAGACCAGAAATTAAAGGAAACATTATTAGGCATCTCCACTTTTGAACTTCTCCTTGTAATTATGCCTTGAACAGTTACGTAGGAACATAGGAAGCTGCCCTATACTGAGTCAGGCCATTGGTCTATTTAGCTCAGTATTGTCTACCCAGACTGGCAGTGGCTTCTCCAAGGTTGCAGGCAGGAATCTCACTCAGCCCTATCCTGGAGATGCTGCCAGGGAGGGAACTTGGAACCTTTTGCTCTTCCCAGAGTGGCTCCATCCCCTGAGGGGAATATCCTACAGTGCTCACACATCAAGTCTCCCATTTATATGCAACCAGCGTGGACCCTGCTTAGCTAAGGGGACAAATCATGCTTGCCACCATGGTTGTTTTTTTAAAATAACTGCAGACCTTAGCATGTGTATCTCCATGTCCTGAAAAGGTTCACCTAATGGTTTTTGCAGATCAAGTTGTGGGTAAAAGCATAACAGAGAGTTAAGCTGTTCTCCCACCCTAGCAATTGGCCTGGCAATCCTATTTGCAAGCTCTAAAAACGTTTTTTCTTTTAGTCATGGGTGAGGAGCCATGCTGCTGCCATGGCAGGTGAAGCAACCTACTGCCCGCCTGCCCCTCTGGCTTTTAAACCCTCATAGGGTTTCCCCATGGTGCTTGTAAAGGGGAACCCATATTGGATTCTGGTAGAATCGATTCCAAGCCAGTTCCGTGTGAGCTCGGACCGGCCCCCCTCTTTTGAGAGTTAGAGCTCAAAACCATCAAACCGGACCAGATCAAGTTAATAGCTTGCACATCCCTACTTCTCATTAGGTATACCTGCTTTCATCATTTATGGCTACAGATACTGTTGTACTTATTATTGTATTGAGGGGTTTGGAAAATTTAATTGCCAACATATTTGCTTTTAAATATATCAACAATAATTCAGGTTGGCAGACCAGTCCTATGTATGGTTACATGAAAGTAAATACCACCTTCTCAGTCTCTGTAAACTAAATTGAAATCTGCCCACCAGTTGTCCAGAAGGGAGCTAGGGCTGAATTTAGATCCTCTCTGATTGGTATGATTGCAGTTTTGTTAGGGATGAATACAATACGATTGTATTGGGTCACAAAGTTGGAAGAAAGTAATAGTAGATTACAAGTTGCTTAGTAGAGGCGAAAAAAGAAAAAGGAACAAATTCAGCCCAGCAAGTCACCTATATGGTGCAGCAGGAAATGACTTCTCTTTAGATATACCTGCTTTCATCTTTTCAGGTCCTGCCTGTATGCTTCCAGTGGCATCTGGTGGGCCACTGTGTGAAAAGGAGTTTGGACTAGATGGGCCTTGGACCTGATTCAGCAGGGCTGTTCTTATGTTCTTATGACTTGACTAGCAAGCCAGAGGTTGCTGGTTCGAATCCCCGCTGGTATGTTTCCCAGACTATGGGAAACACCTATATCGGGCAGCAGTGATATAGGAAGATGCTGAAAGGCATCATCTCATACTGCATGGGAGGAGGCAATGGTCAACCCCCCCGTGTTCTACCAAAGACAACCACAGGGCTCTGTGGCTGCCCTGAGTCGACACTGACTCGACGGCACACTTTACCTTTACCTAGTCTGCTTGGAGAGAAATCCTCTCCAAGCTGACTGTTTGGAGGGGGGGGTGTGTAGTCCTTAAACAGTCTGGAGGCAACTGATTTTGTTCCAATATTCCTCTTGGAAGCAGGAGGATTTCCTCTAAGACCACAGGAACTTTAGTCAGAATTCCATCTATTGGGTTTCCCTGTGGTTGAGATTCTAAATCATTCCAATCACACCCGATAGTTGGCCTATCAGACTGATACAATTACACAGCTCTACTAGACATTACACTGAAGAAACCTGGGACCTGCGACCAAAATGTTGCATCAGATCGGAAATCTCATGTGTGCTACTGGGAAGGACATTGGTCGACAACAGGAAGATGAAATGTTAAGTTTGAATGGTTTCGTTTTCTTGTTCGGTAGTGTATATTTTGTAGCTTCCGCCATGTTAGTTTGTTTTTATATTCAGCATTTTCTCCCCCTTTTTCTTCATATAGCCTGTGGCTTGGGCAACTTCTTAATACTTCACCCGTTAAATATTTTTCTTGCTGCCTCCTCCTTGATCCTAGCCAACTTGGTCTATTTTTCTTGCTGCCTCCCAATTATATTTTTATTATATTTAAATGGGCTTCCTATAGCATCTCACTGCTTCTTTCCGGCATTTCACATTCCTTCCTCCTCCTTCCTAGTGGCTAATATTTTTCTAATATTTTTCTTGCCGCCTCGTCCTTGATCCTAGCTGACCAAGGATCTTGCTCCCTTCTCCTCCTAAATTTCCAGTGCCATTGGCTGTATGCTGCTGATTGACAGGAGGCAACATTCTGGAACTTGGGAGCATTTCATGACTGCAAAGTGTATGTGCTCTCTGCTTTCTCGGGGCAGGTTTTTTGTTTTGGAGGGGAGGTCCAGGCTTCCCCCCAAACTAATATTTTGGGGCATGCCCCATGGTCCCTCCCAACATCTCCAAATGGCCTTCTGCCCTTAACAGGCTCTGTGCCGATCCACATGCTCTGTTAACAGTCAGCAATAATATCTAATAATATTACAGAGCATCTGTTAATATGATACACAGCTATGACACAAAGACTTGTTTCAGGTATCCTCAGAAAAACTATGTTTGGAATTGTTTCTGGGAAAGTGTGTTATTTGTTGCCTAATAGAAACAAGTTGAGTGGTGTATTAAAGTGCGTGAGTACGTGTTGCTCAAAAAATTAATGTGTCCAATATAGCATAGTTTCTCGTAGGAGAACACTTGGTTTAAGCTTATGAATTTGACATTTCTTCATAAACTGTACTGAAATGAATAAGATAGCTCGGTTTACAGACCATTTGCTCCATGTGAATTTATAGAATGGAAACCTTTCTTTTGACTGCAAAAACTTGTGATCAGAACTGTGATTTCTTTTTTGCACAACCTTTTTTAAAAAATAGGGCTCGCTTTAATGTATTTTGAATTTCCAATTGATGGTTTTTCTAAATAATACTAAAATTTGGGTATATGTTAATGTTAATACAATGTAGAGATGGAGTATATACTCTAGGCTAGTGGCATAAGGAAACTGCTACAATTACATTGATCAGTAGAAGGGAGTGTTTAAAAAGACTGTACAAGTATAATGTCAGCCATACAAAAAGCACAATCAGCCTGCTAAGATCACATTCTGTCAGGACACTTCTGTGATCATAAAGAGAGGCGCTTCACACAACCCGTGTGAAGTGTCAGACGGAGTTTGGCAATTAAACCTTGAGCCCTGGGCGGCTGGATCGGCCATCCACATGACTACCGGCTCTGTCATGGAGCTGGTAGGGGCTGCGGGGATCAGGGGCCACCTGGTCCCCATACATCCCAAGATGCCCCACGCAAGCATGTGGAGCATTCTGGAGAGACCCACGAGGCCAGGAGGCTGGCTGTAGCCTCCCAGTCAGGGGTCTACTCATGTGTCACTGCACGCGATGGCAGCACACGAGCAAAAAAAAAAAGCGCTCGCTCCGCTAACCTCATTTAAGGGGAAGGGGAATTAGGCGGGCTAGCCACCTTGTAACCACCAGGTCCGCCCGCGAGACCGGTGGTTCCAACCATCACTAGCCTGCTTTCTAGTGATTCCAATCATCACTGTGATTCCAATTCTAGTGATTCCAACCATCACTGCTTTCTAGTGGTTCCAACCATCACTTAGCCTGCTTTCTAGTGATCGTGGGAATAGCTTGAAAGTCTCACTTTTCAACATATACTTAAAGAGTTTTACTCTCAATGTATCCTTTACGTGTCTCTTCTGTTCCAGTACTGCTCAAATTAGGTCCTTGGAGTTCATTCCCTTGTTAGCTACAGGAGTCATACAATCTGACTTTATGCGTGTATGCTCTACAGTTAGCACTGCTGAGCTGGTCGCTGGTGTGTTAAGAATGCAGCTTAGTTTCCAAGCGTGCAGTTTTTGTAAGATCTGGCTCAGGAAGACCACTCGTTTATATACTGCTACTAAGTATTGGCTTTATGCTGGCATGCAAAATATTATAAGCCATTGTATAAAGAATAATTGTAGATATTAAACATTATATGTATCTGGGACGGGACGTTTTGATCATATTACACCAGTGCTTCGTCAGCTTCATTGGCTCCCTGTCCGTTTCCAGGCCAAATTCAAAGTGCTGGTTTTAAACTTCAAAGCCCTAAATGTCTTGGGACCAGGTTCCCTGAGAGAGCGCCTTGCCCCATATGTCTCAACCCGTACTTTAAGAACTTCTTCAGAGGCCCTCCTCTGGGTGCCCCTGCCAAACAAGGTGAGGTGGGTGGCTACCAGGGAGAGGCCTTTTCGGTGGTTGCACCCCATTTATGGAATAGCCTCCCCAGTGAGGTTCACTTGGCTTCATCACTTTGTTCTTTTAGACGCCAGGTAAATACCTTTTTGTTCACCCCGGCCTTTTAAATTCTGATTTTCAGATCTGATCTTTAATTAATTTAAACATGAATTTTAAAACTGCTGTTTTGTATTGTATTGTATTGGTATTGTATTTTGTATAACATAACCTTTGTCTGTTATGGTTTAATGTATTTTTATTGTATGTTTTAATATTCTGTTGGGAGGAGAGCTAGTCTTGTGATAGCAAGCATGACTTGTCCGCCTTTGCTAAGCAGGGTCTGCCCTGGTTGCATGTGAATGGGAGACTACATGTGTGAGCACTATAAGATATTTCCGTTAGGGGATGGAGCCGCTCTGGAAAGAGCACCTGTATGTTTGCCTGCAGAAGGTTCCAAGTTCTCTCCCTGGCATCTCCAAAATAGGGCTGAGAGAGACTCCTGCCTGCAACCTTGGAGAAGCCGCTGCCAGTTTGTGAAGACAATACTGAGTGAGATGGACTAACAGTCTGACTCAGTATAAGGCAGTTTCCTATGTTGTGAGCCACCCAGAGAAGAATTTGTTATGGGGCGATGACAAATAAAGTTTACTATTATTATTTTGCTTTGGGAATGTACAAACTGGTTAGCAAAGTGAAGCCTGTCCTTCATATATAAAATGGAAACCTGTTTAACTTCAGCTGAATTTCAACCAGTCAGGAGTCCCTATTTATACTAATTCATATGGAAATGGCTATGATACTTATGCACTTATAAAATTTTCAGTTCTATTCATAAACCTAGGCTTAGATAAGAACTCAATTTTATCACATACACACACAAGCATTTACGTTTATTGTCCTTTTTAGACATACAATGTTTGTTTATCCAGATACAAGCAGAATGAGATTGCACAAACAGAAGAATTTTAGCTTTCAAACACTTCACCTGACAAGTTACTAGAAATGCTTCTCAGTGGATGTCAGGACAGCACATATCATTAGTAAAGGCTGATTTTAAAAATGGTAGAACTGTTCATGTAAACTGGAGTGGCTAGGCTATTCACATGGATTCTGGATAACGATCAGAAGATATTCCTTATCTGTTGGAAAACATATTAAAGAATTAAAGGTGTGACAAACACTGACAAATTACTCAATTTCAATTATTTTCACTTTTCTGGGGGTAATTATCTTGGGAAAACCTATGTGACAAGTGTCTTCCTATTTATAACCACCATTTTACTCTGCATATAGCGTATCCCTCTAACAATGATGGTTAATACAATGGTTGGTTAAAATGAATAGGGGACTCATTTGGCTTGGCAAATAATCATTATCACTCCATTTACTCCCTGCTTCCCATAGACAAAATGAAACATGCCAAAGTTGTAAAATAATCATAGAAATTATCATATATCTCAATATGCAAAACATAACATAACATATGCAAAACATATGCATCCGTATTATCTTATTTATTTATTATTCCTCTATGTAAACCACCCTGAGCCATTTTTGGATGGGCGGTATAGAAATCAAATAAATAAATAAATAAATAATAAGAGCCCTATTCAGATGTTACAGTACCCAACATATCACTCATTCCATCGCAGTTACATTGGTGATTATCTGCAAAGTCAATTAGGTGGGACTTACGACTTTGCTTTTAACGGTGTAATCGTGTACACCATCGCCTTACAATAATGTCCGAATAGGGCTAAATATGAAAGCACATCTGGCCCACATTAGGAAGACTGTTAAAAGTGAAATCTACGACCACTGAGGGGATGGATCATACACCAAATAATTGGCACAAATTATGCCAGGTTCCTACTTTTTAATAACCCCAAATGCCCTCAAAGTAGCCCTATGAGAAACCTACATGAAATATATTCCAGACTTTTTGTCTCTTTCTTGCCACAGAGAGTTGCAAAGGAACATAGTTGTGTTTTTTTTAAGCAAGTAGTATGGAAAACTGGGCCAATCTAAATGTTATTCCTTTCTTCTGGTCTTTGCAACTTTTTTCTGCTCTTCTCAAGTAGCCAGAGACTGAAGTGCATCGCAGGGAAAGCTGGGCTGTTCCAAGAGTGTTCCTTGGCCCAATGCCTTCCAGCGTCCGTATTTGTGTTTGCTGGAAAGAGAGCGGCAGGCATGAATTGTACAAAATCCAGCCACCACTGTTCTGGTTCTGCCACACAACATGGCAGGCAAATGCTGAGCCCACTCTACAGAAGTGATTTAAAGATCTGAAGGCAAGCACATTTCTTACACTTTGTATTTATAAGTGAAATACTTCTAGACGGATGTTTCACAGCAGCGCTGGAGAAATGGAAAGGAACTCAGAAACCACATACATAGCAGCAGGCATAGTACTTTTAAAAAAAGTTACTACCTGGGGCAACCATAATTTCATGCTTCTTGGATCTAATCCTGAGAAAGGTTAGATCATTCTGGGGATCAATATCTCTCACTGTGCTCTTTGCTTTCATCGTCAACTGATGAAGGAGGCCTGCATATTGGACTGTCGTGGAGTTGTCAAGAGTTGTTCTGATTGGGATGCCTGAAAATGAAGATGTTTGCATATTCAGAATACAATAGCCCAGAGCCAAATTAAAGTTGAGCATTTGTAAGGACTTGTGACACAAAAGGAAAAAAAATGAACACGGGACACAATTCTGGTTGTTGTTGACTACAACTCCCATCATTCCCAGCTGCAGTGGCCTTTAGCTGGGGATTATGGGAGTTGTACTCAACATTTGGGTATCTTTGTGACAGGGAATACTGACACAATCCATCCCTTCTCTGGAGTGGAAGGGATCTCCTACAGGTGTTCTACTGAACCTTCCTCAATCTCTGCTGGCTTCTAGTTGACGGTCTTCTGGGCGGGGTGAACTGAAACATACCAGACAATTCCCAATTACACAAGGTGGTCTAATAGTCTCTGCCTCATTAAGTTTCCATATGTGGATAACAGGGCAAGATTTTGCTAGATGACTAGGGAGGCTTGGGCACTCAAGGGTCATATTTTTGGTACGATCCCCACCACAATTAAGTTCATCTGAGGAGGTCCGTCTTTAGTTGCCACCAACACGTCTGGTGGTGACTCAGAGGCGGGCCTTCTCGGTGGGGGCTCCTGGGCTGTGGAATGCACTCCTGGCAGAAATCCGTTATCTGATATCCTTATTGGCTTTCCAGCAAGCCCTTAAGCAAGCCCTCTGTTTGGCCTGGCCTTCCAGGGTTTTAAAACTATTTTTAAACTGTAAAAGTTTGGCCTGGTTTTCCAGAGTTGTAAAAACTGTTTTAATTGATTTAATAATGGTTTTATGTTGCTTTTACAGTTTTTGATTTTAACAGTTAATTGATTTTAGTGTTGTTCTTAATGTAAACCGCCCTAAGCCATTTTTGGAAGGGCGGTATAGAAATCAAATCAATCAATCAAAGAATAAATCAAATCAAATAATAAACAAATATTGCTGCAGTAATAATCACCCCAAGGATGCACACGAAATCGGTTCCATCCACCAGCGTTCGAACCGGTTCAAGGGTGGTGTGTGTGGGGAGGTTGCTTTAAATGACAGAGACGGAAGTGTGCGCTATGCTGCTGGGGCTGCAAGCATGAATGCTATAGCCCAGCGTGCCCGCTTTTCTGGAGTGCGCCGATGGGGGGAAAGCGGCGGAGTGGGGACTGATAGGTAAGCAGCAGCTTCCCTGTCATTTAAAGCAACTCCTCTGCCCTCCCGGGAGTGCACGGACCGGTTCCGTGCACATCCCTAGTAATCACATATTGGGTGAAAACCCAATGTCAATGAAGCAAACCGGAGTTGGTCGCTGAGTTCAGATTGACAGAATTCTACCCAGTATGTTAAAATGGCAAAGGCTTCTTACAATTGTGGCATTTGTGAGACTGGGGACAAAGTCAGAGTATTGTACACTCAGCACAAAGTAATGGGCCAACCTTCCAGTAGAAAAGGAAAGAGAATTCTGGCCAATAAAACCTAAAAATAAACTAACACAATTTCTGTAGGTTAAAACAAACCACTTCTGTAAATTAGAAGCAAGAACTCACTTAGCTTTATAGCAGGGCTTTTGCATGGGTGAAGGAAAGCATCAATCTGGGAAAGGTTTCAGTTTAAATGTATGAGGCTGCCAGGTGCAGCAGACCACATCCGTTGCTAAAATTAACCCAACTGCAAGCTATTTTGTTTCAAGACCCCACAGTTATGTAATGGCCTCAAGAATGTGGATTGCCTTTTAAGTACCTTTGATGAGATTTAACAGTATTGAACACACTGGACAACATCCAAACCAGTCAGTCATGATGAAACATCACTGTAATCAATGAGACAAGTTAATCCCCGAGTCATGCTGTGCCCCCCAATCGGACAAAAATCACCATTCCCCCCGTTTTTGTTTTTACAGAGACAGGAGCCATTTTGTGGCTCCACCAAAGAAAATGTTGGCCAGAAATGGCCTCTGTGGTCATTTCCGGCCACCTCCGATCCGCGGATACACGAGGTCGGCATGGTTTTTTCCTTTTCCGCATATGCTGAGGTCGGGTTTCTTTTTCCCGACTGCAGATCTGCGGATGTGGAATCCGTGGATAATGAGGTCCACCTGTACTTGCAGGGTACAGCTCTTCATCCAGCTTTGAATTCATGTGAGCAGCAGCATCTCTCCCATATGACTAAACTAGAGCAAAAGGAAGCAAGGGGGGGACGGGACTCCAAACCAAAAAAGGGCTTGGCTAAAGGTGGAAGAACTAGTTTGCTGGAGCCAGGATGCAAGTTTTACAATCTGGGTGTAGTCTTCTTCCTCACCTACTATACCCCACAACATTTCCATGCAGCTATGGTGGTATTCCCCCCCCCCTTTTTTTTTTAAAAGCAAGCATCTGTCCATCATAGTTGCAGAATACTGAAAAATGATAGGGGCAAAGATGTTACAGGGTGAGAAAGGCCAGCATTTCAGGATTTTAAAGTCTTGACATTTCTGTGTCCAGCAAAGGAATATTTGTATAAAGTTCTGTATACTTTAACATACTGTTTTCTGGACGAGACTGCACTAAAGGATATATAGAGAAGATACAACGCTGCCCTATTCCATGCATAGCCCAGTACTCTGACTGGCAATGGCCCCTCTATCATTTCTGCTACTGAGGGGAATATCAGAATTGAACTCTGATCCTTCTGCATGAAAAACATACGCTCTGAAACTGAGCTATGGCTCTACCCTACAAATGCAATATACCCACCAATGGTGGCTCATCACATTTATTGTTATGCTATGCATTTTAAATTATTTATACACTATCAATGTACTTTACAGAAGAGCATAACCAAAAGAAGCCAATCCGTGATATACGATGCAATTTAAGATTCAAGGGTTGCCCTTGAAATCAACTCTTCAATATCAAATTCTCGATCCACTTAAAGCCCTCATTTCATCATCTGTAAAGTAAGAGCAATAGTGAACTTTCTCTCGTGATTATTAGGCAGGCAACAGAATAAAGCTTGTACACACTGTGCAAATTAAAAGGGCTCAAACTATCAGCTGAGACACCATGGCTTTAAGTTGACTTTCTAGTAAAGAATAAAAGTTTTCATAATAAAATAACTGTATAACTGATATAACTGTCTAGCTAGCATTCTCAAATCAAATCTTTATTGTTACGGTCATTCGACCAGCAAAACACATAGTACAAAAGCTTTACATAAAAGCGAACTTGGTCAAATAAAATAATATACTGTTGAAACATAAAACAGAGCCATAACACCCAAGTTCATCCATAAAACAGAGGGCTCCATGCATTGTAATAATCTAAAATTTAATTCAATCCAACCCCATATCTCACTTCTCAACATTTCCTATCCTAGTCTTATTAGCCAGAAAACAATACTTCGCCACATTATAAGATACTGCATCCCAACGGTCTGTCAAAAGTAATTCCAGATGGAACTGTTCAGAACAACTGGGATATGCTGTTAAAAAAGGACTTATATCTCTCTCCCGCAATGTTCGATAAAACTGACAATTCAAGATAACATGGGCCGTTGACTCCACTTCCCCAGAACCACAAGGGCAGACACGCTCCTTATAGGGGATCTTACAGTATCTCCCCTCCCAGACAGCCGTTTCTAAGGCATTACACCGGGCCAGCGTCAGAGCCCTCCAGACACTAGGTACTAATATTTTATTAAGGTATCTTGCTGGGCCAGACAGTGATGTTTGATTACCTAAATAGGTGTCAACCCCTATCTGGCTTCTGTCCATCTATTTATTCATATCCAGAATGCGTTGGCGCAGACATGATCTCGCTCTCCCATAGCCCAAGACAGCCAAAGCATCGCTGGAAAAGCCATAGTAAGCTAGCATACTGTGTATATTCTTTGGATGAATTACTATAATAAAGCTTTTTATTTGCCTTCCTAGTTTCCTGCTTAATCTGTCCAGAGATCCTAATTAATCACCTGGGATTATCAGACCTTGAAAGAATATTTATAGTTCCTCTTGGTTTTTATTTTAGTTACTTTTTTAAAAAAATGATAGCACATATGAAATTGAAATTTCAAAGAGCATTCTTTTATATATAACTGAGTGTATTTGGGGAATATATAAAGATGGATACTTACCTTCTGCATTTACAACAATAGTTCCGATAACTCCTTTATGGGCTTGAATCCTCTTCAAAGTTTCTTCTACCTCTGCCTGTAAAAGAAATCAAATCACAGATGCAGAAAATATGAATTCCAATCTGTAAACATGCAAGAATTTGCACATTTCTAACCGGATCATGATGGGATCTCTGGCTCCCCATACTGACACACACAGACTCCTTCCAAGGGAGGAAGGAGGCTGAAAAACAAAACATGTGGGTACACATATGTGAGTGCAATATGCAAGATTGTAGAATGTGTTTACTGCTTACAGTGTGCAGAAGTTAAGTTTGACCCTCTAACTTACAATGTCTGTAATCCATAACACCTTAACTCTTCCTTTAAACAGAAGGGCTTTTTTAAAAAAATCCAAGGAGAAATTAAATTGATTCACCATTCCACTCAAATACA